>NC_060207.1:33090000-35490000 GCF_021130785.1 Homalodisca vitripennis
AATAGTTCCAACAGGCATGCCACATTCATCTAGTAATGATACTGTAGTTTGTTGAGCTCATTTACTCAACTATTTTCCATGTCACTATCAATTTACTGCCTGACTCTGTTGATGTTAATGGCAGATAGGCCCCCAATAGTTCCAACAGGCTAGCCACATTCATCTAGTAGTGATACTGTAGTTTGTTGAGCTCATTTATTAAACTATTTTCCATGTCACTATCAATTTACTGCCTGACTCTGTTGATGTTAATGGCAGATAGGCCCCCAATAGTTCCAACAGGCTGGCCACATTCATCTAGTAGTGATACTGTAGTTTGTTGAGCTCATTTACTCAACTATTTTCCATGTCACTATCAATTTACTGCCTGACTCTGTTGATGGTAATGGCAGATAGGCCCCCAATAGTTCCAACAGGCTGGTCACATTCATCTAGTAATGATACTGTACTTTGTTGAGCTCATTTACTCAACTATTTTCCATGTCACTATCAATTTACTGCCTGACTCTGTTGATGGTAATGGCAGATAGGCCACCAATATCATTTTGTGCCTTTCTCACTATATTCTATATGAGAGTAGTCCTCAATTTTACTTTATTATTATGTGCAAATTCAAAAGAACTGTAATATTTATTAAAAAACAATTTTGTTAAAAAACTATTTTATGGTATCCGCATCTCTTTCTTTAGGTGAAATTAAATAAAACAGCAAAATACACTGGCATAAATTTATGTTATTTACCTAAGTATACTAGTTATTACTATATTTTATTTACATTCGTAATCGATATATTTTGTTAACGTAGATCTGTGGATCACTAAAATACCAAATAAAATTTAACCAGATGACTCATATAGTTTATTATTGTTCTGTTCCAATTTTCTGTTTTGAGACCTGCTTACATTTTGTACAAAACCATCATACTTGGATGGAATTAATTGGCAATAAACACAAGTAAGGAAAAACACAAAACTTTATTATTTATCAATGTTTTGCCAATAATTGTTTGAATGGATATAACTTTGTAGGAAGGTGCAATCGGTGAAGAAATAATATTTTTACATTCAGGCCAATTAAAAGTGGGATATTTTGTAATCAGGCCCAAATATCAATGACTGAAGATGCAAATGAGAATTTCTACAGTATTTACTGGCTTATAGCTTCAGGAAGTAAATGATTTTTATTGATTTATGAGTCAAGAAATTCATATTTATAACAAAATGTAATAGAAAAAAACATTATTTGGTAATAAAACTTTTCTTAGAAAAAGTAATTTTTTTATAAGTACATACTGTATATAATATTTCTTTCAGTCATGTACATGTTATAAAAATTCAAACCATTATCTTCAGCCGTTCTTCTTTAGGCTTTATTATAAGATGTCTCTAAATGCTGTTTCATATTGCTACCACAATCCGTGAAGTGTTTAAAACTGTTTCGTCTTCAGGATGTTAAAGTTTTCAGGATGCCTCCTGAACTAAATTAACTTAAATTTATCTGAAAAACTCTAATACAACACATTTCCTATAAAATCCCATTACACCTTATAATATCAACTATAATACCATTATACTTATTTGAGAAAATTATTTAAAGGAGAAAATTCTGTACGTTATTATAAATTCAATGTCATGCGTCAAATCCTTTGCTATTGCAAATACGTTAAAAGTAAATTTTACACGCATCCCATTTGATTGAGTGGGACACATAAAATGTATTGAGTACTTTGAGCTGTATTTCGTATTACTATTGATACTAAATAGCGTTAATTTCTAACACAAAATAGATAGTCCAATAGTACTATCTTCTTTTACTTATCTTTTTCTAATTTCAATAAAGTTTGCTTGTGCTTTACACTTAGTTTACAAGTTGTTAAAGTTCAAAGTGTTAATTTTTATTCTTGGTTTTGCGACCATTTCTATTTTTTATACCCACCCAAAATCCCAATTACTTGACGTATCTATATATAACTTTTTAAAATCAATTGTATAGTATATTTAAAGAAAACTAGGGGTGAGGAATAAATGGGTAGAGAGTGAAGAGACTCCCTGTATAATGCAGTCGGTATCTTTATGAACGTCAATAACAGAGAGTTGTTTAATGCATCAAATCTAACATTGGAGTTTTAAATCCGCCCATAACAGTTTGGCTGTGATATGTCGAGGGAAACCACAGGCAGTGCAGTGTTTATAGCTACATTACCATAATGGTCGCACATGACCTGAGCTAAGCCTGGCCAACGACTGAGCAGAGATAGTGATATGGCTCCTGACACTCCTAGTCTGCTCTTGTACTCCTCTGCGACATTCTACCATCTCTCTATATTTGAATAATACTACAGAACACTCTTATCAAGTAATGTGTACATTAAATATCTCAATAAATTCTCATAATTTTCCTTAGACTCAATACTAATCAAATAAAACTGCACAATAGCATGGTTTGAAATACTACTTGTTGTAAGCCACTATCGTTTTATGGTTTTATTTTAATTTATTATTCCGATGGATGTGCATTATTATGGTTATTTTATTTTCTGGCAGTTGTTTTTTTAATCGATCATAGCAATAACTGCAGGTTTTTAAAAATTTCAAATGCCCAATTTCAATAAAATATAGAAATACTGAAATGAATGCCTTCAGAATGGGCAAATAAATAAATGCCCCTTATGATACAGGACACTAAAATCTGTATTTAAAAATTATTATATTACAAACTGACTGTAACCATTACTTAACACACTATTCTGTGCAATATAAGGCGCAATCAACCCCGAAATCTGCTATACATTTTCAAAATTCATAAAAAGCATACACCTTAGATAGGAAGCATATACCACTAGAATATATTTCGGATTCACATTAAAGTATCCTAAACTTAACTAAACTTAAAGGATAATGTTTTGACTCTCAAGGAAGAGAACAAACCGATTTTTATAAAGACTGTTGAGATAACTCGAATTTATATTAAAGGTTTACGGTATTCAGTTGGTTACATTTCAATAAGTGCTATCTATCTATCGTATTTAAGGGAAAAGGGAAGAAGTCCGCTGAAGTTCAAGTTTATGGTTCGTTCATTGATAGCATCTTTGAGGGACCGTAATAAGTTCTATACAAAAATGTTCATATTTCACATAAATATTCATTTAGTTTTTAAAACGATTTATTTCAAAATTCTCAAATAATTGTGAGTAGTATGTACGTGATATAAAATTAGACATCTTTCTTTCATATTACTGTTATTTAGAATTATGATGAGTGTTCCCTAAAAAGACAAATTCTTTCTGCAGTACAATCATCTTATGGTAAAATATTCTACAAGGCATGTAATCTTTCAAGTATTGACATTTTACTGCGGTCCAAATTATTCTAATTATAAACATTATTTGATTTCATGGGCATGGTCTTCAACTATACAGAGGTACAAGTTCTAAATATCCCAAATGGCTGGTGGTTTAAACAAATATTGTAGTCACAAACACTCATGGATCAAACGTATATCAAAATGGAGGAATTATAAAGCTCATTTTGAGACTCCATTATTGTCAGATAGCAGTTGGTTTCACAACTTTGGAATATTCATATTCTGAGTGTGCCCATGGAAATAGGTATCATGAAAACCGTTACGCCATTTATTTACTACAGAATAAGCAACTTATACACAAACAATAACAGGTTATCTTGATATTTTAATAGGTGGTTAAAAGTAACTCAAGGCATACACTGCACTCTTCATAGTTTGTAGTCTTGGTGGAATGCCATATTATTTTAACATACATTTAAAGTTAAAGTTGAATAATTGCAAAATATACATACTACTTAGAATGAAAACGTGAGGACCACAAGTTATGTGGCAATGCATGTTTCAAATGCACAGCAAATTCAAATTACTGCAACACACTCTGGACATATACTCATATGTTCCGGGTTTCACATAACTTGCATAAACATTCGGAATATTCGATACCAAAACCAATAATTGATTTAATTCAGATGAAACAGGTACTCCCAGTCAAAGAAGTGTTTGTTGGCTGGAATATCTAAGTAATTGAACGATCTGAACGAATAAGATTGTGAGTTAAAGTAAGGAAGAGCTTATAGCTATATACATAAGCTATAAGTACTGAGATATTAGGAGATGTACTAGCAGGGAAGACGGTCCAAGAACCTTGAATGAGAAGAAAGAAGGAGAAAATAACATAGTGGATCCAGTTTTAGTTGTGTTTGGTAAAGGGTAAGAAGGTACCCTATATAACACAGAATCCAATTGCCCTCATTATATAAGTTGTGGGAGGTTGATTTAGAGTAAACCTGGAGAATGAGAAATCTTAGTGGGTGAACTGATCCACGGGAAGAAAAAAACCAGAAAGGCAACGTTAAGTATTTAGGCAACATAAACCTAATATTCATTATAATTACCTATTGAAATTGAAACACAGAATGGAACAAGAGGTCTAACCAAAGAGCAACTTTTTTCATCCTGCAAGAAGATTTAAACTAGGAATTTATCCTCAAATATCTCATGTTTTATAATATTAATATTAAAAATCGTAGGGCAAGTTGGTAAATTATATAGAAAGGAATATACATTAATTCTACATCTGAATACCAAAAGAAAACAAAAGTTTTATCCAAAACTTTAACTTGTTACCCAGGAAAAAGGATTTCCCGGAAATTTGCCATCGTTTAGTGAAAAAAATCAGTAACACGTTTCGAGATCTGCAATCCGATCTCTTCTTCAGGTAAATAACTAACCTAATACATAATTAAAAACTAGGCTAAAATAAACATACATACCAAAGCGTTGTGACACGCCTAAATCAGGAATCACAACCACCATGTTGTGTGCCAACTTCACTAACTCTAAAACATGCACTTAATTTCTCCTTTTTATTTCCGCCATCTTGTTTCTGCCGTGACGATTGCCATTTGCTATTGGAGTTGGTCAGTCGTAGGTGGTTTTTATACGAATGCAGACCTATTGTGACCTGTATTCTGTAATTCGGTTTTAATGATTAGTGTTAAGTATAGATTTTTATTAAGTGCATGTTTTAGAGTTAGTGAAGTAGACACACACCATGGTGGTTGTGATTCCTGACTTGGTATGATTTGTTTATTTTAACCTAATTTGTAATTATTATGTATTAGGTTAGTTATTTACTTGAAGTAGAGATCAGATTACAGATCTCGAAACGTAGTGTTACTGATTTTTTTGTTTCACTGAACGATGTAAATGTCCGGAAAATCCTGTTTCCTTCACAATCCTTCCATCGTCAAAAATAAACTTTAAACAAAGAATTGATTCTTGCTATGGACCCGGAACCAGTAAACAAATCAAAGACCTTGAGAGCTTGCAACTTAAGTTAACTAAACACTCTAATCATTTAACTTTTTTGCATAAATGTAAGGTTTTGAAAACCTTATGCCTATAGGGTTAACTCTAAAGACTCCTTTTTGTAGTAGGAAAGCCAGTAAAATTTTGTCTTCTGCTTCTAAATCTTGATTCAAGAGAGAATTGCATATCATCATCGTGAAAGATGCCTCCTCCAAAATAGTATTGAGAAACTCTTAGAATTATATACAATGATACTGTACATGAATAACGCTTTTGTCCATTTATGCAATAATATTGGTTAAGTAATTTAATTCCTAGTAAGTAATCTTACTAACTGTCATAATCCTAGATATCTAAATAACGATAGCGTTCTGAAGAATACTTCTATTCGAGGTCAAGTGGTAGAGAGGACTTAATAGTCCTAACTTCGCCTCTAATAAACACATTTTTAATTTCATTTCATTTCTATTTTCGATCACGTGTCCAAAAGTTACTATTATCCTACAAATTTACGAGTAACATTATCTGTGATATAATAAGACTGTAAAATAGTTTCCAACATAATACTACGTAAACCTGGTGATGTCAAGGAACCAGGTCAACAGTTATGACCGGAGTATCATTTTGCTGATAAGGCAGCCAGCCTCACTGTTGATTACGGACAGATGCGGCAAACTGATAGCGAAAGGAAAACAGGAACGGACAGAGCGGAACCATAATGGCGGAGTGTCTGTGTGTGGAGTGGCAAGGTTGGGAAGGAGGCTACAGCTCTATCAGAAAATTGTATATACAACAACATACAATATTTATAATTACAACAATAAACAATAGTTATATTGATACATACTTTACTATGGAATACATTAATAATCAGGAAGGGGGCAGGTTCCTTAAATTTGAGGGGAGAATTAATTTCTAAATTCAAATGTTGTGTAGGGATACGTTAGAGCGTGATTGGGGATTAGCGTGATGTCTGTGTGTTTTCGTATTTCTCTACAGTTTGATATATACTAGAATTTACACTTTTTATTTCTGTTTTAGTTTCTATAGAGATATATAAATCACCGAAGCTGGCGGGATAATGGGTGTAGCTTTGGACAAACTCCACGCTCAGCGGCCTCAACATATTATCGTAGCAAGCTTATTCCTGCACGATATCTTACATCCCTTCACGAAAATAAAATCACTTCACAGTCCACATGACAAAAATCTACACCGCCAACTACTAATAATTTTTAACAACTCTCAAAAACAGATTTATACATGTTATCAATAACATGCCATGATTTTACTGGGTTAGAAGATATGAATCAAGTAGTCCTAAAGAATAAATTAATCGCACTGATGTTTAATACGTTTGTACTCTTGAGGATTTTACCTTTCAATGGTAAATGTCTTAACATATTTTACCGTGTTCTGGAACACAAGAGGAGACGCTACTACAATACTTGTCAGTGAGTAATGGCGCCACATTCAATAACAGAATCAGCTGACAATATATGGCTGTCAACACAGCTGATGTGTTTGGCTCTGTTAATGGCTCATTGTTGATATTCCGCTGATGTCGTGTTCTGTTGTGGGGTTGGCTCAGATTATCTCCATTCAGAGTGACAAATCGCCAAACCCCCTCACCCTATTATAGCAGATCAATACCTTGAAATGCTGTTGCAGGAATTTACTTAATCATATTAAATTGTATATAAACCATTGACTAAACATTATACTATAAAGTATAATTATATATAACAGGAAAAGGTACTAATGTATGCGTATAAGATGATTCTACCAATATCTGTAACTTTAATAAACACAAAAACGGTAGCTGGTATAACATTAATAGTTTATCTAAACTAAAAGTTTATGTAATATAGTCTAATGTTTACTTGTTTATCACATATTGATTTACTTTTAACCTAAAACTGTGTTTTCCTCAATATTACCTGTTTTGTTAAACTAAGAAAGCAGAATACATAATCCATGAGCTCAGATCAAGGTATTTAAAAATCATTTATATTAAGAAAAGTTGTTGTTTACTCCATGCCTTATCTTATATAAATAATCATCTGGGAGTTGTCAAAGATTTTGCATCTTCATGTTTCGACCTCAGAATTGCACTATTGGTTCTTCCTGTTATAATTTATTTATTAATGTCGACCCTGTTATTATATGTTGGTAATACTGTCCTTGAACTATTGTTGTTAGTTTTTATCTGTATTGTTATAAGTTGTTATTGTAATTTTAATAGCCTTTTACTAATGCTATGGTTATCTAGTTTTTTCTCAACAATTCTGTTTTTTGCAATTTTTAAATTAGTAAGGTTTTCTTTGTTAAATAGTATTTACCGTTAGTAATTATTGTCATAGAGCTAACCTAAACTAACTGATAACGTAGGTTTCCAAGTTTTGTTATATAGCCTACTCACTTAAAATTACATATACGCTGTAAGTAGTGAATTTTTCACCTCAAAGTTGATTAATAACTTGGTTTACTCGATGCATTTTGTAATACATAACTAAATAATGTAGAAGTTTCCGTATTTAAAGTTGTGCATTGTACTAATAGGGTTTATCGGAACATGCATAACCTAATTGAAATTAATGAGAATTTACCTAATTTATTACACTCATTCTAATAATTATGATTATATAACTACGTGAAACATAATTTATTTTCTTTCTAATTTTTATTTTTATGATTCTATAATAGTTTATCAATAATCATAGTAGGTATACTAATATTATAAATAGTACTCATAGGAAGTAACAGTAAGTTCTGCTTCTTATACATTTTAATTAAACATAAAACCATACATGACATAATAATATAAGAAATGTTCACACCATCAGAGTTAGTTCACATCAGCTAGTATATTCAAAACAGAATATTAATTACACCATTGTAGCGAAGTAATGTTTGCTTTACAAATGCTACTAAAAGTCAGAATGTTTATTCACCAATGCATTCCTTATGGAATTTTTTCAATTCCAGAGATTAGAGACAAATTCCCACCGTTCTTGACGCTCCTAAAAGCCTAAAAATAAATCTCGTAAAGATATCTTATTTTCTTCACAGCTAAACAAATTCCCTGGGGACTGATTCCCTTATGGAATAAATATATAGACAAGGCATGTAGTTTCTTATCATTTTGAAGATCTGATGGAACACATTGTGAAAACAGTTTGAAATAACTAACCAGTGAAATTTATAATCAAACCACTTATGAACATATCACTTTTTTAATAAGTGCAAAAGATACCACTGACTGCGTATATTTGCTTCTAAGATCTCAATTATTTTTTTTTAGAAGATCTCTGACTAAATGAATTGGGAAATAATTGGAACAATGATTGCAAAATGAAGTTTTATTTCTCATATACAGTCGATTTTACTATATATGTGCTGTTCATTTGATACACAAATCTGTCAGATTTTTATTGCAAGTCAAAATTTCAAGCAGTGATAGTCCAAATTTTGTCTGTATTTCCCAATTTCAGAATACAGATCTCATTGTAGTGGATTCATAGTTATAGTGCAAATTGTTAGTTTACTATTACTAGACGTAATAACATGTTGATTTGATAAACAACCCTGTACCAGGAATGGAAGGCCTGCGTCAGACCTGTTGAAAGAGTAACAAGTGATGTTCCATATCGATCTTTCACCCCTCACTTTTGGATCTCGGCCAGCAGACACCCCGAACTAATACACTTTCTACAATCTATCTGTTGTAATCAGAGGCGACAAGGGGCAATATAAACTATTTGTACATATAAATACAAAATCAGTTAGAGTGATAGTCAGAGTAGTATTCTAAAAAGTGTGAACGATGATTCGTGTTTCCACGAAATGCTGGCAGCAGGTTTCAAAAGAATCACTTACACTCCAGATTGTAACAGTGATAGTTAATTGTGGCCTTAACACGTAAGATCTGATTTACTGTCGTGATATCTCTGGGTCTGATACAGGATTAGACGGACAAGCCAACGTATACCCATTACAGGAGAGCCTATCTGCTCTGCTTTACATATTAGAGCACGCTACACGCAGGAATAGCCTTGAGGGCGACCTAGCTGACCCTTATGTCTATGCACTAGATAGAGACACCAAGTTTAGTTAGGGCGGATATTATATCTTGAGAAACAAAATAAAATAATCAAATAGTTAATGTTTTTCGGGTCTTTTGCGTTAAACGACCTCATTTCTTTAAACGTTTCCTACGATTAATAAGAGTGTTTCTCTAATGCATTAATGCTATGAACACATTTTTAGACCTGTATTACATCAATACATGAAAGTAGGTAAGCAGTAATCAGTAAGCGGCGACCAGTAATCATGGTTCCTTACCTTATCGTAAAATCCGGTTTTATCTGGTATCGGCGCAGGTCCCGGTCCACCTATGCAGTCGCAGTGTCTTGTTGTACCTAACCTAACATAACCTAACCTAACCTTCTTTAAACGTAGAAAACGTTTAAAGAAATGAGGTCGTATAACGAAAAAGACGCTGTTTTCTATACCTAACTAATCTATCTACCAGAGTGTTATAATATGTATAATCCTTATGGAATAATTTCACAGTAAATGTCATAAACAAAACATTGTTCTGACAAGTTTTGTTTATGACATTATAAAAATAATAATCTAACAACTTAAGTTACATATGCTTATTTAAAGAGTAAAATTTTAAATTGTAATTAGTTCTCCTACTCATGGATTACATTGAAGAATTTTTACATAATTCATCAATTTCCTTCGAATATAATATAAAACCTGATGTATCACCGCAACACGAACACGCTGCATCATATTCCAATTTATTTGCATAAAGATAAGGGAACGGAGGAAATCAGGGGTTCATAATGTGGGGTTAGTGTCGTGTAATGCATATTAGTGTCTGCATTACACGACAGATAGCGCCACGCGGCCGTGGTAAATCTTATCGGGCTCATGGGACCAGGTTTGCCAACTCTGGATAAAAATATTCGTAAAAACTTCAAAATTACAATTTTACAATGGATTTATATTTATAGGCTGCGCGTTGGAGAAGCCTATTTCTCGTGGGACTAGAAAATGTTCTGTCTGTCTCTCTGTCCGCAAGGTATCTCGGATACAAATAAAGCTGTAGATTTAACATTGTGCATACAATTTCATTTTTATAAAAGGAAAATCGGGTTACACAATGGCAAATGTTACTCCATAAAAATTAGCTGAGCGTTAGTGAATGTCTTTATAATGTTATTACTGGTAACCATGATACCAACAAAAAATGTATAGAGTAAAGAAGCTGAACTCATTCAAATGACTTTTAAACAAATGATATTTGGTGGATCGGTTGGTGCATTACATTTTATCAGGTCCTTCCATACTCAATTGTATGAGTTTATTTGGCCAGGATAGAGCTCGCTAATAGTTCATGTCCCTCCATGGGATTGGCTGATTGTTAGCTAAGCTTAATAAAGAATTAAGCTATCAACTTAAAATTCTATATATTTTGCTAAGCCATCACTACGGGTTCTGGTAAAAGTCCTCTTCTGTCTGTTTGTATAACTTCTGTGGATATTTCAACAACGAATTACCTATGGCAACTTCGTGTTGGGTAATGAACATGTGGCTGATTTTTTGCATACCCTGACTGTCTACAGGATATGTCGAAAACGAATTCATCTTTAGACTTTAAATTTTGCATGTAACTTTACTTATACATATACAAGAACTATTCCGATTATAGTACATTTGTAGCGATAGGATTTGACTGATCTTAATTGAATCCTATCAATCGATAGGCTGGCAGATATATTCTTCTGTCTAGACAATGAATTAAAATATAGACTTGAAATTTTGCACATTACACATCTACATCGATATGGCAGAGTTAAATGATGTAAACATATAGGAAATGAACAATAATTAAAAATAGAGGCTAAAATTTAAAATCATATCACACAAAATATGACAGTTTAGTTGAGTGAGTGATAGTGAAACCTATCACTTGATAGGGTGGAAAACGCAATTTCTACCTTTCAGCCTGTTCGCACAATTTTGTGTTTTTGGTTTTAAATTGAAGTTAATAATATAATTTTTACAAAGACTATACATCTTTACGTTGGAATAAAACATGTACAGACAAATTTAAAGTTTATACTAAGTAAGTAAGCTTCTTGTTTACCGTAAGTGTAGTTTTGCGACACATATGTACCAAAACTCAAGAAAGGGTAAAGGTATATTAGTACTCATTTCTTTAAAATGTATTAAATAAAAAGTTGTAAAATAATCTTTTTAATCTAAAATATTAAGATATTGTAACTGTTTCTCATGGCACACAATTTAACAATGCCGATATAGGAAATATCTATAATATAAATATAAAAATTAAATTACATAACTTATTAGCGTATTCAAATTACATATTTTAGTTCTGTTTTAAATATTAATGAAATAAACAAATTTATAAATATATCACTCAACGTTTATTTTATATCAAAAAAATGTTAGTGTTTTTCGTAAGTAATCTACAAAGGGATTTTAATAACCGAAGTTGTTGATTTGATACTTTGTGATAAAACGAATTAAGTAAAATTTAAATATAGGTTAAACCATGAGACATGCTTATGTAAATCAATTAAAATTGAGCTACATTTAAAGCATTACAATAATGTCAGGATATATTTACTTTTATGTATTTATTGTGTTCGTTTTTCTAATAAGGTTTCCTTGAGATATGTTTTTTCAATAACTACCGTTTTATTTTAAATTTTATGTTTTCAAAAATCAAATAATTTTTCCAAACCTTTTACACAAATTTTCCAACACGTTTACGTTATTTTCTACAGCTTATTATAGCAGAGTTGTGTCTGACAGTTTTTAAACAATTATTTTACTGGTTATTTATTTAAGAGTAACATGATTTCATTTAAACAGATTGAGGTTCAGCAGATTATTTCCAGTATGTGAAATGAACGAAAAACATATATCCATTCCTATTACTTCAAAAGACTATTCTTCATTGTTCTTAAAATATTATACGAACTCATACGTAGGATCATTCAAAAGGACATATCAGTGTTACATAATTATATTAACTTTATCTTAACACATGTGAACCAAAAACTGTTAATGTCTATTTATGTATAAGTTTAAATGTATCGTAGCATAATTTTCAGTAAGTCTCATTATTGTTGTTTTCTAATATGTTTCCCGTCGGTTCCATACCTGTCAGTAGAACCTGTACTAGATAGAGCTGTCACTTACATGTGCGCAATTGGAATGTCATTATGAAGCTTCTTTTGAGGTACAGGCTGTAACAGAGCTGACCTCCCTATTTTAATGGTGGTATACAAGACCAAAAGTATCAACTACCAACCTCCTCGTGTCTGGGATTCCGGCAGGGGGTGGCCTCTATTCCTCCGACCTTAACTATTGTGAGCATACTGTAACACCGAAAGCCGTACAGAAAATGTTTTAGTAAAAGTGCAAGAGAGATTTACCTTCTTGTCCTATAAAAAGCAGGTATATTTTGAACAAACGTGAGATTTTAAAGTGCTTTCCAACATACTGGCAATCGCCAGATTCCTTATTGTTTTGTTTTTTAATACTTTGGCATCCATATTATTATATAAATATGTAATAATGTTCGTGTTTGGGTCACATAAAACACATCACATAAAAACTACTGGTCCGATTGTAATGAAATTTTCCATGAGCATTATTAGGTTCCCTGGTTAACATATAGGCCTCTTCTTATTTCGAACATAAGTTGTGTTTTGACAGAAGTAGGCTTCTCAGACCTCTGTAAGTATATTATAGAAACAAGGCAACATCAACATTGGCGTCGGCAATATAATTCAGCCCATAAGACCTCATAAACGTGCAAAGCCCACGAGATTGCGTGTAAAGCCGAGTGTAATTTTCAATAATTATGGTTTAAATTAACTTAACCACATTTAATTAACTTAACGGTGTAACCGAACACTACTTGCGTCAGGCTTTAGACTTGAGTAACAAAATGTGGTTTAAAAAATACGAGTTATCCAGCAAACGCGTGATTATCTGAAAATAAGTTTAACTCGTAA
Source organism: Homalodisca vitripennis (assembly GCF_021130785.1). Classification (NCBI taxonomy): domain Eukaryota; kingdom Metazoa; phylum Arthropoda; class Insecta; order Hemiptera; family Cicadellidae; genus Homalodisca; species Homalodisca vitripennis. Next base: position 33,103,401 of record NC_060207.1, read on the forward strand.
CAAATTGTTATATGCGTTAGTCATATTAACCAGCTTAATCCTGATTTGAAGCCTAAATACAGTCGCCCACTTATTTAAATAGATTTAAACCGTTGTTCCGGAATAATATGCAATAATCTATTGCAATGCAGTACAGTTATGTTATACGAAAAGAAGGAAGACATCGCAACTAATGGGTTAACATTCAGTACTTATGTTTTTTTAAACCCCATAAAATAACTCAGTTTTAGAACAACACAACTGGAACATATCAAACGATCTAGATACGTGATCGGTACTACTAATAACTAATATATGCAGATGTAATATTCGGTTAGAAAACAAAAGATGACTCTCGAAACAGTCTGAGTCTAGATTCAAGCACGGAACCAATGTTGTAATTTGTTTTGACGACCTAAAAGCCTGGCGGTCACGGGTAGTTTGCTCCTCCTCTCAATGTTACCATTAGACATCATCTGTGTCTGAGCCATTAGAGCGCCATTTGAGAGCTACTGGCTGCTTCCGACATCTTGTCCAGTCATTTGTCGCCCTTTGTTTGTTACTAGTGTGCAAAATATTTACCAAATTATGTCCTGTTAATCTTATTTTTAAATTATCTCAAATATGTATACATTTATTATGATTTATGGGTAGATGGTGTTTGTCTCTCATAAAAACAATATTCAAATAACTAATATATTTCATTGGGAGTCCTCCAAAGATTCATTTTAGGACCCAGCCTTTTCTTGGCTTCCACCAAAAACATAAACATCTGCCTAAAAAGCACGTATATGCCTTTCCACGGATAATATGTCTTGTTGACTACCTCAATAAGCTGGAAATTGAGGTCGGTCCCTTCATTGGCTAAAATCCCTTAATTCAGTGGTCTATAGCAAATGGTTTAGTTGTTTGCACTAAAAAACTCATTATTACACCTTAAAACCCAACATGCAGGTTATGCTTTATAAAATTGTGGTTACTAGTACAATCGGAAGGTTTTGATTTAGGTTGGGTTTGGGATTGGACTTTCATTCTAATTTTAAATTTGATGTACACGTTAATAATATATTTTAATCCCTTTTCGTAAAAACTCATTTCTTCCATCTCTGTATTTTAGAATGTTTCACTGTAAACAAAGTTACATGTTATTCTGACACTGTATAATGGGCATTTTCAATTACTCCTTGTGTAGGAGAAGCACGCAACACCATAGTTTATTTATTGGGAAACCCGTGTATAGAGATTTATCGAGGCTTACTTTTTCACCACTCCTCTTTGTTAAATCTTCGATGTTCCTGAATTTGTACAACTTGACACAGCCTTCTTTAACAATCTGGCTATTAGTAACCGTTAGAGTGCATTGCATCGACCTAGTCGGGTTGAATAATCATGTTAATATACAGCCAAGTCAGGGGCCATAATGACAAGGCTTGACTAGCTAAAATATAAGATGCTAATACACTAAGGTCCAAGCAAGAAGCATCACAGTTTACTATAGAGTGTAATATTTACCTCAACGAGAGAGTTAAGTATTATAACTTAATTAACGAGTACATAATTAGACCCTGGTATACACAATCTGTGACATTTGGAAGTGCAAATAAAACAATAGGAACATACGAATAACAAAACACAATAACTAGTATGAACACAGCTACTCCACCCAAATAGTAATGTCAGATTATCAATAAGTTGTTGTTAAATTGACGGATTTCTAGTAATGGAACTACCATTCAAATATTACTTGTCTTGTTATAACTTATTGTAATGAATGTAACTAATAAAATAAAATTAATAAGTGATGTAGCACTGTTCTAAACTATATAACCTTAAACCATTTCATTCCGTGGTCTAGTAGTTTTCTTGCTATAATGTATCGTAATACTAGCAGTTACCCTCGGTTTCGTGCTCAATTTCGTAGGATTTGCATATGTATGAACACTTCTGGTTCGAGTGAACTATATATCCGACGCAATGTTGAGTTTTCCTTGTTGCCACGATCCAAAAGTGTATATAATAATAATCTTTATTTTAAAATAACATTTACAATGAACACAGTAATATAATAATGATAATTGTAGTAATATCTAGACTTAAAATCTAAGCTGTTCAGAGTAAAACAGTTTAGAAAACTATACTTCCTGTTGTGTAGTGTGTAAAACATGGTATTATGTTTAATAGTACTAATAAGTTGTTTGTTATCCGATTTTAATTAAACAACCACTGATAGATTTAGAATAAGGTTTACAACATTTTAATATTCTTGTAAAATTTTCATATAGGGTATCGATTTTGCGGAATTTAACATCAACATTTATGATTGGCTGCCATTTTGAAACGGGTAAAGATAATTTGTTCATATTTTTTCTCAAATGGGCATAAAAAAGGCCAACACAACTGCAGAGTTTCATAACTTTATCTTTACTGGTATAAAAGATATAACTTTTTTGGTAAAAATCACATACAGACAGATAGACGGAAAACTAAACGTTTTAGGACATACCTCCATATGAAGTTTTTTTTTCTTATTTTCACGTCTAGAACAAAATACCAAAATATTGGAACACCTTTAGGAAACACCCTGTATAACTAAACAAATTATCGTGCTCAGGCCAGTTTTTGTGGTCATTGTAATTTACTTAGAGAGTATCTTTGTCTTTCGTATCTGCATTACAGCATTGGCCAAGCACTGCCTACTTAGTATTTACTAAAATATACAAGTTAAATGTATATTGTTACTAAAATTATTTCTTACTCTAAGCGCAACTTCGGTTGTAGAAAAGGTTGAAATAAGAAGTGTTGTTATTCTATAGCTTACTATGCTTCCAAGACTATAAATGTACACAAATAGAAAATAGCGGTTAAATTAATTAAACTTATGCGAAATGGATACGTTTCCATGAGGGTGATATGGTATGCATTACAAAATTGTCACTATTGCTGTGACGAGGCTTTATTAGATTACTAACAATCCCTTTATCAGCGTTAGCCTTTGATGGCGCTGTCGAGATCAGTAATGTACAATTTTACTGAATCTCTAGTTTTGTCTAATATGAGCATTACAAAGCTATTGGTTAAAATTATTATTCTCACTGCGTGGACGAGCTGCCTTACTATTAGGTATGTATATTCACAAAAAGTCATGATTTACATTTTAATGTGACTACTGTTGTGCTTCAGATCATAATTTTGTCCAAGATATCAAACAAACATACATAACTATTTTTTATTTCCATATTCTCTGAATTTAGGTGATATTCTTGTCTGAAGGGAAAAAGCCTTTGTGATTTGGTTTCTCTTCTTTTTTGTTTCTTAGATTCAAGGCAAAACAATATGAAGTAACTAGGTCCAGTGCGTTTAAAAATTCCAAATACTGGCATCATTAATTTTTAAGGCCATCAGCTGTCTATGTTTCCGCTGGTGATCTGGGTGTCTAACGCCTTGGGTTCTCTTGATTTGAAGATTGATAGTTTTCGTATGTTTCTGCATTATTATGCTGTATTATTAGATAATACAACTACGATTATTTGTATTAAATTATGGTTTAATAATTTGATACAGTTTAGTTTTTATTAATTAGTTGTTATTGGTGAAGAAGTTATAGGTTAAACGGATTATGGACTTCTGCCATTGTTTTGGTTAACGACAGACATAATGTTTCGAGGACTGGTATCCATTCTCTCCTTCAGTTTTAAATCCAAAATGCTAAAGATAAGAATTATAAGAATTTATAAACAGTTTATAAATGGAAAACGTGTTTTATAGTACTCTTCTTTTGTGACACGATAGTTTTTATTCTACTGAAATGCTCAAACTCGAAATGATCTATTCCTCTCTGATATAGGAAATATTGCATTGCGATTCGGGGTACAGTATCATCTAATACCTTTAAAAGTCTTAATTTTGCAGAAGTAAGTTTGCATCATGGTAGACTCGTGTACGCTGCTACATCCTCTCAGGTAAATATATCCATGGCCACATCTCTTTAGCTTAGATATGTCTACCTTTAGCTAGTTAATCTGTCAAACTACCTGTTTAAATTTGTATATGATTTGTTTTCAATAAAACTTCAAGCAAATTTTATCTCATTCTGGAGTCAACATATTTTTAAAATTAAACCATACTGGAACCATCCAGGAAATTCCTGTTAATCTTTGGAAGAGTACGTTCTTAATTAAATTTCAACAAAAATTTTAATTTATGAATATACAATAAATATTTAAATTATCCTAATTTAAGTCCAAGCGTAAAATTCTAAGAAATCCTGAATCTTCCCTTTATTTTAAATTGGATTTAAACTATTTCTACAACAGTTTAAAAAGCGTATAACATTTTTACCTGGATTAAATCTACAACATTTATAAGTAGTTAGAAAGTTATTTGTTTGATTGTAACACAATATTGAACGAGATCTCAACAAACATGGACAGTTTAGAGGTTTCACCGTGTTTGTTGTGCTTTTGGATTTATTGAGGCAGCCCCTGTTTGTCTGGCTGAGTGATGTTTACCTTGAGTTCTTGACTTACAGCGCACGACAAGTGGTCATTCCCAGGGGGCATACTTTAGTCAAGGTTTTCCACAAAAATACCGTCGTCTACTAAACGCTTATAATCAGTGTTATAAAAACTAACCTATTCCTGAACTGTTTATTTTGAAAAAAAAAAACTAAATATTCAGTGAACTTTTAGAACTTTATTACAGAGCCAATCTTTATGTGTATTGGCTGAGCATTAGTGAAGCCTATTAATAGAGGGTGGACAAGTTTAATTTCTTACTGACTGTCTATCAACAGGATATCTCGATAATGAACTGATATAGAAACTTGAAATTGGGCATGACATTCGTAGTGTAGACAATATAGAGTTTAGTAAATGTCCCTCAATGCGATTTTGCTGAACGTTAGTGAGCTTTTTCATTTTTCTTATGTGTACCATTGGAACGTAAAAATTGTGTAATAAACAAATTTAAAAACTTTAAAATACGTAAATATTCATATTCATTAGTTTTTTGTCCACTTGCATTACTTAAAAATTATTTCGATATTCCAATGTCCATAATACAACATCATGATTAACAAATGATGAAAACATTGAAAATATTTCAGCTATTTTCTAGTTATTTAGAAAATGGTTTGTTTGTTTTAAAACATTTCAACTTTTGGAAAATGAGAAAGACTACAATATATCATGGAAATGGTTTTATGTACATACTAGTATTAAAATTTTACAGAAAAATGTTGTTTTAATTTACCTTACTATCAAAATCAATCCTTTTTCTTCGCCTTTCTCTGTCCTCATTCTCTTTGTCAGCTGTTTTACTTTTATTTGTCTAGACTAGGTCTACTTCGGAAACTTTCAGATAGTTCACTAACATCACTAATTTGCTCCGCAAAGCTTTGAAGAACTGATTCAATTCTAGAATTCTTAGTCTATGATAATTTATTTACTCTTTTCTTGTAAAACTACATTTGGTATTATCATTTTCAGAACTATTAATCACGATTATGAAAATATGTTAGCCCAACCACAAATCTAACGTGGTAGTTGAACAACAAATTGCCAGATATGAAGGCTAAAGCTAAGAGTATAATATTGCCTACAGAAAACAAAGAGTTATATTCCATATAGATATCAAAAGCCAGAACGAAAAATAACAGAGTATGTATGACAGTGAATAAGACTGCTAGTCTCCTAGCGCATAGACTAGGTTGGGTACCGCATATACTGTGTAGCACGCTTAGACAAATTAAATACTAACAATAATTATAATAATGTCTATGTCATTGTTTATGCACCAAAATGCTCATACTAAATCATTGGATCGAAGAACAAAAATATATAAAATGAAAACTTTTAAAATGCAGTTTCTCCTGAAATGTTTTGTAATTGTTTAAATAATTAAATTGGATTATAAACCTAAGGATTGTATTGATTCCGCATTGGAGAAAAGAAGGAAAAACGAATAGCAGTAATTCCTAGATGAAACTGTGGAAAATCATCCCCCTTCGTTGATTTAACATCAACACGGCGGGCGCGGCGGCGGCGGCAGGCGCCTGCATCCCCAGACACTTCCGCCTCTACCACGGTCAGCTCGGTAAATCATTGAGTTATTGTTATGCGCAGTGCGTCTGCCGTATCAGGCTGGTCTTTATCTATAGCAGCCACCCCTCCCTGCGGTAGAGCACGGGATATGATCCCAGCTTCGCGTATCATACAGTACATCTAAATAGGATTATCTTTCATGCACAATTTAACCAATGTTATGTAAATCATCTCTTCCTCTTTTGATTTACTTTTATTGTTTATTCGGTTTATGATAAAACCAACCGGTTTATGATTCTACATTGGTGAAATTTAAGGGATAAAAGTAAAGAAAATGCCCGTTAATCAGGAATGGAAATTTAATACCAATTAGGTTAATTTGTATTTTGGATAGTAGTGTATGGACTCGATTTTTATTTAGTGTATCACAAACAATACAACAATGGTTAAAAATATAAACGTATGTATTCTTTTTTATTTAGTTTTATATGTTCATTAGATAGAAAAAGTAATTTTTAAACAGAACTGGTAGGTTTGACCAAAAACCGAAAAATTCTAGTATATTTAGATAGATTTTATTTCAAGGAGACTATATCTAACTAAGCGAGAGCTGCGAGGTTTGTTGGTTAGACCTGTTGAAAAAGTAACAAGTGAGGCACTCTTATCGATCGCACCACCCTCCCTTTGGATTGCGGCCAAAACTGGCGTATCCCCGTATCCATTCCGTCCCATGTTCTGGTCGTACTCATGTAGATTTTATTCATTAATGGATTAAATTCGAATTCAGCTTAAACAATGCTGTAGATGAAACTTAATTTGAATACATTACCAAATATTGTAAACTGTTGTTGTTAATAGAATGTTGTTGCTCTCAGTGACAAACAGGTCCAGTGGAAATTGTTGTTTTCATTATTCAGTATAACGGAAGTGAATTAGCCAACTAGTTTGCCTTAAGTTATTCTTGTTTGTTCCATTTATGCCTATTAGAAGCTATGGTATTACTCTGAAATTGATTTTTGGATTTTTTGTTCGAAATATCGTTTTCTTTTTCAGTTAATTGGCATCATTACTTTCCAAACAAAATATTGTACCTTCTTATTTTATTAGAAGACTGACGAATATATTAGGACAGTCAGATATGACCCAGTTAGTTGAGTATCAAAGTAGAGTGTAAAGTAAATATAATTTTAATATTATTACATATTGTTAAAAGGAAAATAATTGGCGTAGAGCTATTCTCTACACCCGACCATCAGAGTATAACATAAGAAACATATTTTGGTTTTCAAGGACTACTTCAGTCCAAACGCATCTATTATCAATCCTTGTAAACTATTTCCGGTCTAAGTTGTTTAAATTTCCATGGTTGAGTTAGCCTTTTTATATCAACGAACAAAATATATACTTACGTAACAATGAAGAGTTTCTGCGATAAAAACTATATTTCGGCCTTTTAAATTCACTTCCTGTCTAATTTATTTACAACTTCATAGTTGAGATTGAGTTTTCTCCTAACCAAGGAAATATATAGACATCTCATAAACCAGCTTAGATTAAAAAGCGTCTACTTCCGAGCTACGTTATTTCTGGTACTATGATAAATTTTAATATTTTACTCCAATTAAAAGAATAAGCACAAACAAGATTAGAAAATATACCATAATATGGCTATAAAAAACTTTTTCCCCACTTAAAACTTTTAAACATTGTGCATTATCGTGGAGGAAAATGTAACTCACTACACGAATATCCTGATAAAATTGACTTTATAATGTAGTGGGAATTTTACAAGTTTGCGAGAAACACGATTCTGCTGTAATTCCTTTCTGGATAATAATCGTGGTTTTGTAAACTAATTATAAATTAAACTCATGAGAAATAATGTTACTAATACAATCGTAGCGACCGTAATATATGTTCTAATAGTATTTTGGAAATAATACTTGTTTTGTAATAACTAATTTAATTAACGTACTCATTAGAAATTCTTAAGTAGTGTTAGTTAGCAATTCTATACTAAAATTCCAAAACTATGAACTCCATACAAATCAAACCAAAAATCACATTTGTTTCATCAAAGTATGCAACAGAAAATACAGAAATAAAAATTTTATACTAAAGAAGAAAACAGTTGATGCATTTTTATAACAACTGTAATAATTCTAGATTGTTAACATTAAATAACGCAATGGGTAATAATATAAAAATCTTATATCGCAAAAGAAATAAATACAGATATCAGAAATTAAGACAGATAATTATAATTTTCTACCCTAAACAGCATTTATAATATTGTAATTAATTTGCAATGTAATTTCATGAATATCATATATTGGTGTTGAAGACTTGTGCTGGAGAGTTATTTTTGGTTTATTTGATTTCTTACAAATATGCAATACGAAACTTTGATAGTATATGAATCATTAGACAAAACTTTGTAACGACTTCTATAAATCTACTTAAAATTATATCAAGCGTACTAGTTTTCCCATATTAACCACCCAAGATTTCTGAAATATTGTACTAGGAATAACTCGTCTGCTATCAGACTCCATGTAGTCTTTTCATAAAAAAGTGCAGTACTCGAGCTGCAACTCATAAATTTGTTGTCTCGTATATGTGTCTCTTATTGTGTCTCTCCTTTCTGACAACTTGTTTAATTTTATCTCCACTACTTGAAAACACTCCTTATATTGCAATATTACAATAACTAATGTGGAAATATATATTATATATATATGTATATATATATATATATGTATATATATATATATATATATATATATATATATATATATATATATATATATATATATTGAATCGACACATGGCATATTGAGTTATACGTTTAAAGCGGATTTGCGAAATTTCATGTTAAAGTAATAGGAGAGTGAATGAAAATAGTTTTTAAGGAGGAAAAAAGACCAGACCAAAAACGTATCGATTTTGAACCGGGAATGATTCTGACCCCAGCCTGTATACGGGAATAGCGTTGTAGGGTCAATAGAGGTACGTTTCGACTTTCAAGATCGGTTATCATAATACTATATTGTATTTAACACTTAGGTAGAGGAAATATTTTTCTTCATATGTCTATGATGAGTTTTGATTTATAAAAGTAGCATGAAATTCCGTTAAAAGTGTTAAGTAAAACATTTAAACAAACTTACAGAATAAACATTTAGCTTTTATACTGCATGTACCCATTTAGATACTACATCCTGACTGTCTCCATCTCTAGTTGTGCGCTCGTACTACCAAGTAGTTAAAGTTTTCGACTTTTTATTTGTGATAGCAAACGCATATGATCGTTAGGTTTACGTCAGTTGGAGCACTTATATACATATACAAACTATCAATATGACAATACAAAAGAGAAGTTTCAATTAAGTTACGAGAAGGTTAAGTAAGGTCCAAATCCAAATACCAGTACATTTGTCATTTGTTCTATTAAGTCTATAATATACGCCTTGTACACTATTGTACAACTAACACTTTTTTTCTTAGACTGTGTGGGAATTTCATTTTAAAATAAGTGTTGTACACCCATGTAGCGACAAATATCTCATTTAGAAAGACCTAAAAGGTCTAGTTTATCGGACTATGCTAAGCTTTCAATGGTGAAATAATGCTTCCGTAAAAGTTTTCAACATATACGAGAAAACTTGCAGTAACTTTAAGAATATTTTTTGTTACATTCTAACTCTCCAATAGTAGAAATATTACTTACATACCTCGTTACTTTCATAGAAATTTCATAAAACAACAAAAGTTGTTTTAATCATTAATTTTCCCTTACGTACTATGAATACTGTATAACTATTAAAAATCAAAACATATAGATCGCTAAGAAAGGTCTACAATAGCGGTAAAGAACAGATTTTTATAAGAAGCGATATCAACTCTCCGACGTCGTTATCGCTTCAGGTCAGGTTCAGGGGTCGACCGACGTACGTCTACCTTTGGCATCACGTCTATCACTCTACAACAACAGTCACTGGCATTAGGGCTGGGAAACGTGGTTAAGGGATTCCATCTGTCTATTACAAACTAAAGGAGTACAAAGGAGCAATCCAGACAACGCTCGAACTTTGTTGGGGGAGTGACCGCTACCGGACTAACTCATACCAAGAAGAGCTCCCACGGTACACTATTGGAGTCCAGCCTTCACTATCTTCAACGGCCAGTCACCCCATGTCCATTGGCAAATGGGAGATGATTATCCGATCTGGCGTCAGAGATCCAGGTACAAATCATACCAATTATTTTGGACCATGCACACGAGTTCCAAATAATATATTGCAAGCAATGAAACTAAATCATATATATATATATATGTAATAAAACATAATTGTGAATATTATAAACTGAATTTTGTCCTTCAATATTATCCTTAGAGTTGTCTAAGTATGAGATTTTCCATCCGTAAAATTTTAGATTGAACTACATTGGTTGTATAAAATAGACAAATTGGTTCAAATTTTAGATTCCTAGTGTCAAGCATTTGAGACGCATCAAGTAATTAAAACTTTTCTTCCACTATATAGGATGCAATTTTATAATGTAGGTGTCAGAAAGTAAACGGGCATATATCCAGCATGCAGGGGTTGAACATAGAATGGACAGGGATTCCCTGTCTAAAAGTGGAGAGTTAATGTTTTTAAAGAATAAAAAGGGGAACTCAAATGAAAACACTTGCTTCATTTTAAAACTTTAAACATTTTGTGTTTGTTTTTTGTATTTTCTCATCTCCTAAGCCAACTTTGTGGAGTTGCGACAACGTATCAATTTCCCTTCCGTGTGCCAAGTGTCAAAGACGACAGTGACACTCACAGGAATTACCATAAGCACTAAGAGGAGGGAGAGGGAGAGGGAGGAGGGAGGAATGGATATGTCAGGTTTAGTGTCTGGACGTCGTTATCCTGATTGCCACTCCTGGCCGTAACACCTCGTGGCCCAACAAATTGTCTGCCATCAGCCTCTCCCACTTGCCCTCCGTTCCTTCTGTAACATAAAACAGACTTTGTACTACCTCTGATTATTATTCCCAGTATAGACTTTTCACCAAGTAGTCTAGAACTTTCACGAGTATTTCGAGCGATTAATAAAACAAACTTTTATTATAGGTATAATAAAAGCTATAATCGAAGCAATGCCAATCACTCGAAGGGCTGGAAAAATGTAATTACTGTCTGTTTGTTTATATGTCTGGTCTTTCTGACTGACCGCATGATATCTCAAGAAAGATGCAACTTATAGACTTGACATTAAGTCCATTTTAATTAAAATTCAATCTTAGGCTAAAATAGAGAAGTGCAAATGGAATACCAAAGATATCTTTGTTTTGAGAGAAAACCATATATTTTTGTCCGAAATGAAGTACTCAATAAATGAGGGCATTCAAACCTTTTTATGAAAATTGTAAGTGTATTTACAGAAAGATAATCAGAGCTGGTAACTTATGATGTCATCGAAACATTACATAAAAAAATCGTACCACATACTGCGCGGACCATAATCAACGATGAACAATTATTAAATGGATAAAATAATGAGCTACGATACCATTAGAGTCGCTGATAATTGCAAAACATTTTTTGCCTCGATTGGCACTGACCAAGAACTTAGTCTTAACCAGCGACATCCACTCCTCCCATCAGTATGGAGTCAGCTGCCTCCATGGTTCTAGCTCCAGTTACACAGGAAGAGATTTACAAAGTGACAAATCATTTTCCAACAAAGTGATCGGGTGATTTGAATCATGTCTCTAAGTGGCTTCTGAAGCAGTGTTCAAAACATTCGTTGGAGCCGCTAGAACCCTTATGTCTCTTTTTACTCTGGAACATTTGCCTCCTGTCTCAAAACGGCCAGTCTTTTAGAAGGGCGATCCCAAATCCGTTAAAAATTATCACCCAATGTCAATTCTGCCAGTTTTCAGCAACGTTTTTGAAAACGTTCTCCTCGTTTGGCTTGTAAATATTTTGAAAAAACACAACCTACTACCATCGCGCCAGTTCGGATTACGAAATGAAAAGTCGACAAGTGATGAAGTCGGGTGTTTAGTTGACATGATAGGGGAAGGAATTTAAAGTATACACTGAGTATTTTTCTTGGTTATCAAAAGCATTTGACTGTGTTGATTTACGAGGAGTGCCACGTGAGTGACTCAAGTCATATTTTAGTGATATAAAACAATATTTCTAAATTTAAACTTTTATTCAGTTTTTAGTCTAACAGTCAGCGTCAAAAACCGAGATTGAAAAAGTCTACTTGACATAATTCGTTAGAATACACCTTGATGGAGGGTTTGGATTGTCATGTAGACAACGTTTGTGCAAAATGTTTTACAGAAATTTATGTACTGAGACAATTATCTAAATACTGCCCAACACAGGTGCTGATGACAGCGCATTATGGACTAATCGACTCACATCTCTCCTATGGTGTAGCTTTGTGGAGAGGTTGTGCAAACATACATTTTTCTAGAATTTTTTTATAAAACCATCAGAATAGTAAAACTACAACTTAGAATGTCGTGCCGACCAGCATTCATAAATCTGAAAATATTTGTATCTCCCTCCTTAATTTTGGATGTTTCTTTTTTTTAAAGCAGCGTTAACTACCCAACTGAGACGCACAGAACGGTAGCTTATGAACGTTTGTTTGCCTTCTCACGTATTCCAATTTGTCAACAAACTGCCCAATTCAATTATAAATTGCTGCGGTGCCCACGGCATTTAAAACTCGTCTAAAATCCGCGTTGATTTCTAAAGCGTTTTACAATATAGACAAGTTATGACCACGTTTGGTTGGGACCACAAGATTGGGTGACTGACACTGGGGCAAGAGTGAGAAGAAAATTTGGCATGAATGAGAATTTGGGTGAATGTAAAAGTTGTATGTATGAATGAGGTTCGAATGGAGTGAATGAATGGTATATTTTAGTATGTAATTTGCGTTAATGGTTGCGATAACATGTCAGTGTTTATAAATAATAAAACATATTATTAATATTGTTTTGTAAGGAACATCGAGTTCAACGAAGGTGCATGTCACACCATAGAATTTGGCTAAACATTACCGAACATTTTTATATTATTCTTATGGATGACTTTGATGACAACGAAGAATCTCATGATAAATAAATTTTTAAACTAACTGAGTACAATCATGTGGTATATTAGCACATGCCTTTGTAACACATGTGCTAATAAAACTAGCTACAGACTAGAATTGTTTCATGTAACCTTAGTAACACCTGTTACGCGACTCTTAGTGTGGCGTAATCCTAGCTTGTAATATTTTAAAGAATATTTAAATATATATAATGATAATGCTATGGATACTATTTAATGGGTAATATGTTTTTTCTCATTTGAAAACATTGGGAGCTCCAGTATCTTACTAAATAACAGATTTGCTGCAGTAATAAGTTATGTTTAATGTTTACTGTTATCCTCGCTATATTTTTAAATACGTATTTCTTGAATACGTATTCTTTTTAGTTTCGATCTAAAACTTGTAAGAGCTTAGACATACCCTTTAAAAATATTATCACTGCCTTTTGCTAAAGCATTGTAAACCCCGCTAAAACTTATGAAATATTTTTATTAAATCACCTATAAAATTGAATCGACATTCACGCTTTGACCTGATTAACAAACTTTCAGTTAATAGTTATGTGGATGTAAGAATAATCTGTGAAAAATAAAATAAAATAATTAAAACGTATTAATTTGAAACATAAAATATTCTGATCCTAGAGTTGGTTTGTACACAATGTGCAAGTAAAGTAGCACGATCGATAATAGTACGTCAACTTTCCTTCTTTCATTGTGTCTTTTGGTTTCCACACGTCCGTATTCTGGTTTTAATATGTAAAACGGTATTACTTAGATTGAGTAACATATATTATGCTATTAAACCTTAATACACAGTTTTCGTGAGAAGAAATCGGTAGTTAAAAAAAAAACCACCCAAAATCAAACTTAAGCCTAATTTGTTTAACTATCTAAATGCAATACATCCTTTTTATTTCCATTCGTTCTTCCAACAGGACTTTTTGACCTGTTTAAATGTGTATACACTAGGAGAGCTGATTTTTATATATATATATATATATATATATATATATATATATATATATATATATATATATATATATATATGTCAGTTGTCGCTAGCCATCGATCTGTAACATAAAGAGTTCATGGAACTTCGTGTAGTAAACTACATGTAATGGTGTTGACAGTTCTTAGTCGAAAATTGTTCATAAAACCAACTAATAGGTTTTGCTATGGAGAATGGTAAAAGTAGACCGTTGTTTCTTGTTTATTTTCTGTACTAACATGAAGTAGAATAAGCTTCATGATGTTATACAATCTGTGAATGTCAAATAAGCAATTAAGGATTTATTTTAAGAATATATTATATCCTAGAGTCTTTTGGTTGGCTGAGTGTTACCAAAAGCCTAACACTAGAGGGGTATCCACACCACACCTCGATAGTGAACTGAACTATCTATAAACTTGAAAGTTTGTATGATGCTTTATTTCTTTATAAGCAACGTCGAGTTTGTTGATAGAGCATGTCGCTCCATGGAATTCGGATGAGCGTTAGTGAATATTTTTACATCGGTCTTATGGGTAACCATGATGGCGAGAAAGTCACGGAATAAATAAATTTATAAACAGACTGAGTACAATCACATGACTTTTGAAGATGTGACACAGTAACACGTGTAGCCTAATGGAATGAGCTACACACTTTAAATTTTACATGCAACCTAAACGAAAAATTTTACTCGAAAAGTTGTATGACGTACCACTTGTCTATTTTTATATATCTACTTTTTCTGAGAGCTAGTCAGTTTATTTTTATAAAACAAGCGCACAAACTATTCTCCTCGTGGAAACCGACCTTTTAATTTTGCGTCGATTAAAGCATAACAAACATTTCAAATATATGCTTTAAAAAGTACCTTCGATTTGAAAGATTATATAGGAGTAAAATTGATATCGTTATAACTTGAAGCACACAAGGATGCCGGAGCAAAGCCCTCTCCCGCATTCCTCCCGGGTTGCCTATATTTGACCCTAATGTTGGCAACATTGTAACACATGTTAATTTCACATTTTTCAACAAGAAGTGCAAACAGCCATTTGAGAGCGGTTGCTGCGGCAGTTTTGCCCACCAGACTGTAACATTAGTGGTCCATTACAGATGCGACTGCTGCATCCGACAGCCTCAGAGGCGATTCGTTAGAGCAACGTTAGCCGTTAGCCATTGTGCCTGACCCCGACACTCGTGGACTCTGTCATCCACATTGCCACTCTTTGTGTCCTAATGGCCCGAGATGGTCTAGTTGTCACGTCCTCCAGTCTACAGTGGCCGGTGATGTATGTTTTATATGTCCCAATGGTGTATTATACTCGAATATATACTTTAATAATACATAGTTGTGTTATTGAAAATAACAACAGATTCCATAAATAGGAATATAAAATAACATTTAGACTTGAATATAGTTAATCTTTGATCAATTTCACATGTTTTTTTGCCCTGCTAATTAAATCCTTGCAGCAGAGATCGAATAGATAGATAGAATTAATAAAGCATGAAATTTTACTATTTTAATAGGTAAATACCTATAATAGGTAAACACTGGTGAACTAACTATCATGGAGTTTTGTTGTGGCTGAAAGGTCAAGTTAATGAATATGTGTTAAAAGTGGCTATTAAAATATCGTTATAACTTAGCACTTATAATAATTATAAGTGTTAAGTTTAATTATTAATCTATATTGTCAACATTGTTCTTTATATTCATGTCAAATTGCTAACGAACTATAATATTCTGATTTTGAACTGCGATTCTAATTCGTACAACTCTGAATGTAATAAAAGGAAAGTTTCCCAAAATCTAAAATAATAGGGTACCGAGCTCAAAAAGTGGCAATCATGCTGAGTTATTTTACTAACGTCTTGTGAAACTTACACATTCTAAATAAATAAACGTTATTATTATATACTAATCAATGAATGTAAAATTAAATCAAGGAATTTGCATTTATAAGTACAAAACAAGTTGTAGTTACCGTTATTAAATAGCACATATGTTATAGAATTAAGAGTTATGTTTTACAAACCATATTTGGTTGTGTGTAAAAAAATAAGAATTCATAAAATTACAAATTTGACAAACATTTTTAGTAATGGTTATGAAACTGCGTAATGATGACAGAATTAAGAATTGAAAAATACCATTCTGATTATAATGTTTGTCAAACTTATATACTAGATAAGAGTGCGCCGCTCCACGTGTTGTGTTACAGGCTTAACTTAGGTTCCATGAAAAAATTCAAATCTACGTATCTCATTCCATCTCTGGATCTCCTGTGGATTGATGGACTGACGTAAAATTATACAGAAAAGAAATTTACTTACTCTATTTTAATGTAATATTTTGCTCATTTATCTATACTTTCTATTACTTTATATCTTTCTGTATTACTGTACCATTTGTCGAATTGCAATAGATACGGGAACACATAAAATTAGGGCTGATGTACAGTATCTCGGGGGTTTGGGTGCTGACGCTCAACAGTTTTCAAGTGTTGCTGAGTAAGGCATTAGGAGGGGAATCAATCGAACTCCACCCTCTCTGCAGCTATCAAAGGCCGCCACTGATAAAGGGACGTTTGCCGATCCAATCAACCCCAACGCTGATAAATAGCAACAGTGTCTGTGTTCAATACACACGGGGAAGATTCCAGTTCAAACACAACTGTGTTGCGAGGCTGGATCAATTTTGTTATGTACTTAATTAATTAATCCTCTAATGTGAAATGTTTCCATTTTGATGACACCATGAAACTATAACAAAACATATGGTTCCTTCTACAGTCAAAAACCAACTCTCTTGTTTATTCAATCGAACATACTAAATATAAATCTTTTAGCCTGGTCGCACCACCAAAATGGTTATTGTATAAAAATGCAAAAGACTTACCGGTATAGTAATTCAATAATAAATCTTTAGAGTTACTTTGACTTCGTACCTCACAAAAGTGTATTTTAAATTATTTCTATTCCATGTATATGTTATTTAAATAATAAACTAGGAATAATTGACATAAATAATAAATAATAATACATTTCGGTCAACACCTACTAGACTAATAATTTTGGAAAGATTTATAGAAATCTGCCAATTGCAATCGCATCATGACAATGTTTCCAGGAGATATTTAGAATTTTATCCAATCATGACCCTAGAATCTAAAATTATCACCATATTCTAGAAGTATTTATATATGTATGTGTGCGCGTGCGTGTGTGCAACGCGTATTTGTGAATAAGTTATCTGCCATAAATTGTTTATTGTCCAGACTTGATAGAAAGGAACAAGAAAGTATTTACATATGCTTGGATGAGTTCGTTAGCCACTCCTTAAAAATAAGAAATTAAAGATGGTGGCCATTCGCATTCGAACAAATATATTTACTCGACCAATTCACCTTATAAAACTTAAATCTCCGGTATTTTTTGTTATATATTAAGTAATGTTAAATAACCTTTTTGTGTATTTTTTGTAATGTATCTTAAGATGTAAAGATGTTAGTCATTCAAAGCACGGAAGAGGAGTGGTTATAAAGCTCTATAGCACAAATCAAAAAGAGTTATAGGAGCTCGTAAGATTTATCGCCAAATAACGGACGTACAAATTCGTTAAGTAGTATACAATATTGCGAGAATAATTGTGAACAGGATAACTAGAGTAGTTTTTAATTGATTTACACTAAACATAGTACAGAGACCATATTTACACATAGATTGGTTGAATTCGTAAACCAGTCTTAAACAAAAAAAGTTTTACGATGGTAGTCATTCACATTTGGGCAAAATTTGTATCTCAGTTATTTCATAACATATATAAGATTGTTAATATGTTTAAACATAATTTCGAAACTTAATCAAATTCACGCTTTTACAAAGAAATCGATATGCTAAAACATGATTGCCTGAAAATGTTACGATTATATTTACATGGCATTATTGAGATTTATTGTCCGACTTGTGTTTTGTAAACTATCGAAACTAATAATACATATTCCTAGCACTATACCGATCTATGGACGCTAAATATTGCGCGTTAGGTACCAAAATAAAACTTCTTTATCTAAGTCTCTAAGTTCCCAGTATGTTACTCCCTGTTGCTACTTTAGTTGCTCATTCAAAATTGATACTTTACTTATTTAGACAAAAGATTCCCTTATATTTTCATTACTAATATGTAACAAAATAATCAGAATCGATTTATAATATCAATACTTGTTGGCTTCGTATCTTCGACACCACGTAAAGAATTAGTACACTAGTGTGAAGGATGTGAATACATAACAATAAAATTACAATAAATTACTGTACAGTAGTACAGTAATATAGTCGCAAAGTTATATTTTGTAATATAATAAACCATGATAAGTTCACTGAAGCACTTCTAGTCTGTGCGACTAATGTGTAACCAACGGGTGGTGTAGGGCGGTTATATTACCGTATATTAACGCACACATCGACTACAGGATAGGGCTTTATAGTAGTTTCATTTACAGTCTTTCTGCATGACTTGTGTTGTTTGTATAGCGTGTTTGTAGGTAAAAATTAGTTGTCAGTAGTATTTTCAGTTTTTAACCTGCTACATAAATTGTATGTAAACGTTTGGCGATTGGAAATTAAAATTATAAATTAGCTTTATTTTTTAAGACATAGGGATATAATCTTCTTCAATACAAATAGCACAATAAATCATTCACATCACGTTCTCTAAATACATTAAGGCATACCAAGCAATTGATAAAACAGCAGGCTAAATAATTGCCTAAAGATATTACGTATGAGGTAATAGCAAATATAGTACACTAAACTGTTGTATAGGGGGAATAGAGGAACAATATTTATTTAACAATAATAAATTAACGTTTAACAATACTTAACTAATGCTTGTAACCATATCAAATACACTGTGCAGTATGTGATCCAGAAAGCTTGTAATCCGCAGTATGATGGTGATTTCATATTATTAGGGTAAAACATAGTTGTACTAAAGTAACAGATTTGGTGTTTGTATTTTTAGACTGTAACCACGATTATTGATTATGTTCATAAACTCATATATCGTTAGTTTGAAATCGTTTACCCACATGAAAACAACCGGAAACATTTCTCCAAGTAAGTCTCTAAATAATACCGGAGAGCAAACTGAACTCTAATGGCTGCTAATGGCCTTGCGGACCCTTGAAATATGAAGTAAACAGCCCGTGACTGGCCACCACCCCCACCCACACCCCCACACATTATCATGCATTAGGAAGAGTCGTAACTTTTATTGATCCATCGTGTTCAATACTTTGGCCTATCTTATTTTGATTCTCTTCATCCTTTGAATAATTCCATAACAGAGCTTAATTTTGTGGCTTTACTGATTTAGTACTTATTCCCTCTAACTCACAGCACAGTAATCAGCTGTTTTTTAACTGAAAAAATACTCTCATGAGATTAACACTGGAATTTCAAAGCCCAAGGACAGAGCGCTGTAAATGGGTGTATTTAAAACAAAAGGCACGTCAACCATTCAAGAGTTTACGATTAATACCAAATATGTACATAAAACTGAAGTTGCCGTACAAAATAAAAGTATATTTTAAATAATATAGATATTAAAGCTAATAATGAGGAGATTGACATACTATAATTAATTAAATTGGAATTTAGATAGAAGATGACTTATTCACTGAATTCATTCGCTTGGGCGTTTCAATTTATATATTGGCTTTAGTGCAATAGCAGTACCTAAGTTTACTGACCTTTCATTCAATATAACTAATCAAATTTATTAAATTGAATTATACTAAATTTAAATTGCAATTAATAGCCAGTATCTAATGAAAATTTAAAAATAGTAATTAACGTAGTTGGCCTAATCTGGAAAATTACAAATGTTATTACCCTGAATCATTTTGAATTGTGTTACACATTCTTGATATTATAAACATTACGACAGCGAAGATTTCGATTGTTTATTTTTAATTGATTCCTTGTATTCCAACCGGAAGGACCTATAATCCATTTGATTGTGTGAGCTTTAGCGAAGCCTGTCATTCTGGGGCTAGAGACATTTTCAACCCTGACTGTCTATCCACACCTCTAAAATGCCTCTAAGACTCTCTAAAATGACATTTAAAATTTAAATTGTGGATAAAACTTCAGTTCCACTTGTAGATGTGACACTGAATTCGATGATGGTGTATGCGTTTTCATGGAATTTGGCTAAGCATTAGCAAACATTTTTACGTTGATAGGTGATCTGACAGCTGAATAAATAAATTTGTAAACTAACACAATACGTCCTTAAGAGATTCATACATGTAATATTTTAACACATGTAGTCAAACTATCCCAACATGTACAATATCATTTTATTGTTAGTGTGTAGAATTTTATTATTTAAACACTTATATGAAAGTTTAATGAACAAAAATATGAATGTATTATGTGGCATGTAGGTATAACGATAAAGATTTCAGAAGTTTATTTAAAATTTTGCCTAAATCTTCATTTCTGTAAGTAAATCTTCTTTTATGGTGTGTCATTGCTGTGTAAATATTTTATGATTTTCCTTTGTCTATTTGTCCGCAGGAAATCTCGAGAGTGAAATGAGGTATAGATTTGAAATTGCGCATGTAACCTCAGCGAAGCCTGTTACGGCACGTGTTGTGGTGTTCTCTTATCTAGTTTATTTTAATTTAACGGAGCCCAAAGCATAGTTATCGACCCAATGTTGTAAAAAATGATGATTCAGGTCGGTTAAAGATTGAAAGCATTTCCATCTCAAAGGGAGGCTCTGTCATGGTTCAGTTGTTGTCTGTCGTTATTACTTCCCTGTCTTGAGACATACCTCTGAAAACTCATCTCGAGTACAATATGCTTCCGGTATAAAGAACAAATACTTGTTCTATAGATTGAAATGAGTCATGTAACTTGCAATTGAAGCAACATGACGGATACTCGAAAAAAGTGTTATTAATATCTCTGTAAACTATATTTTAAAATTTTATCTTTTATTTTATTATTAAAATAAATATTATTGTTCAAGTCTCTAAATTACTTGTTTATTTATAATTATAAATTCACTCTTGCACATACCCTTTAATTGTACTTTTTTATACAGAACCAATTTTCTGAATTTTGACGAAGTTTATTTGGAATTTATACAAAAGTATGAATTAAGGTGTGGCGTTTCAGTTATTAGTGTTTCTTCTCTTGTATTTTGTTAAGGATCTAGATCATATCATAGAATTATTTGCTAAGCACTAGCAAAGCCTACCCTTAGAGCTAGAAACATTTTATTTCTGTTTTATCTGTTTGAAGTGCTCACGATATCTCACGAAACAAATAAACCTAAAGAAGTGAACTTTTGCAAGAACCTTCTTTTCTATATTGGCAGCTAGGAGTTCAATGGTGTGTTTAGACCAATGCAATTTGGCTGACCGTCATGGAAGCCTATAACTGAGTAGGTTGGAAAAATTTCTCCGGGGGATAGGAATATAAAAGTTTCTTTTCTAAATGCTTGTTGTCTGTCCAAAGAACAATCCAAGATTGAAACGAACTATAGACTTGAAAATGGTGTGATTTACTCTTTACCTTAGGTGGAATGTCAGGATATTAGACACACTTGGGCTGTGTGAGAGACACAAAGTCTGACTCTAGTAAAGCAAAGTGCCAATAAAATTAAATGAATGATATATGAATTTGTCGTATTTTGAATTAAAACCCACCCACCTGTCAGTGGGTAGGGTCTTCAACTAATTACAACTATGGGTATGTGTGCGGATCTACACTCCGATCTATTAAATTAAGGATTCAGAGACTTTAATTCTGAGCTAATTAGAGCGATTCCTCCTCCTGGCACCATGGGATCTGAAAGTTATACTCTCACATCCTTTTAGGTTTTAGGATTAAGATTAATTTGTGCCTTGGTACCGTCTGTGGCAATGATAATTCCTGCAGCCACGTGTAAGTTCTGATAAAATGCTCCTCCCCCACCCAGTCTTGGGGATAAATCAGTGGGTAACGAGCCTTAGTGGATAATGCGACTATAGTAGTGTTCAGATCAATAGAAGCTTCAATTTAAAGTTTCAATCAAATAATATGAATCTAATAAGCATTAATGATTGAAGCTTCTCTTTTTCCTGGACACTACTTTGGGAGAGACTGGGAGTATAGCCTCTATAGCACAGGTTATGGTTTCTGAAATATTGGAAGTCTTTATGTCTATTGGAGATTTTTTATGGATTTGAGACCCTATGTTTACCAAGTACCCATGAGACTGACAAGATAGGAAAAAAACCCAATGCAACGGATTCGTGAAGGACTTGACAGACCAAATCGAAAGTCTTTAACTAACTGATTGTAACTCTTTCCCGGATATCACAAATGCCTCCTAAACTGTT
Source organism: Homalodisca vitripennis (assembly GCF_021130785.1). NCBI lineage: Eukaryota > Metazoa > Arthropoda > Insecta > Hemiptera > Cicadellidae > Homalodisca > Homalodisca vitripennis. Next base: position 33,125,932 of record NC_060207.1, read on the forward strand.
TCCGCAATACCACTTGTCCGCTGTATTATGTGCATTGCATGCTAACTAGGCGCATAGCTCTTTGAAGCTTTTAATTGAAAACTTTGCTGCTATTTCATCTGTTGATCCCCCAAATAAATAGAATTCTTCCTTGGATCAAGATGAACCTATATAGTAAGTGTCTGGAGCCTTTCTATCAAGAGTTATCCCACGGACGGACACAAAGACCGACAGACGGATGGAAGAACAAACAACTACACCATAAAAAAGGACCTGTTATGTGAAAATTGCTTCTTGCAGATGACCCAAATTTTAATAATCGACGTATAGTACAATGAAGATATCTTATTGTTATTTAATGAACGTATTAATCGTCCAAATAATCATATACATGGAATATTAATACAGTGTACAATGTATTAATAAATTATTCAAAATATTCCTTCAAGGACAGTTTAAAAAAGGTGCATTTCATGTATTAATTTATGAAGTCGTTTAATTTTATATATAATATTACAGACTGAATAACAGTTTTTAACATCAATTTAATTTAGAATTTTTATTGATACGAATGTGTGAAAAGCCTACAATCTGAGTAATAAAAAGATATTGAAATGATTAACTTGGATAACTCTACCGTGTGTAAGATATACACGGCCGTCATATATATATATATGGTTGAAATAATTAATTATGAATAAGCTTGGTAACTGAGAAATCATATGTACGTACTGATCGCGGATGAGGATTTTGCGTAGTGAGTTTATAAAGTATTGCACTATAAAAAAAGACACATAATATACATGGACATGTATGAGTGTAGCAGGCCACTGTTTACTACACAAAAAGCTAATGAAATATTGTTTGATGCATAAATTAACATATGATTCATTCATGTATGACAAAATGTGTTTCCAAACAAGGAGACATGTAAATGTAACTAAACTTATCTTGCACCTAAAACAGTTGTTATGTAATGTACGAGTACCTTGCAATGCCCAAGCTCGCTAAAACAGCTATGAGATGCAAGGAGGTGCCCCCCCCCTTCCTAACCCTTCAAAATAATGTATTTCAAGTTTGATTAAAATTATTAATGTAAATTAGTTACAACTTGTAAGAGTTCTCCACTGCATAAAACTGCTTTAAAAATTTGTAAAAAACAGTCTGTGGTACTTACATAAGAGTGAATGTAGCACTCGTAACTGTATTTACATTTGTATTGTTAAACTTAATAAAATAAGGTTGTGTATTGTAGAGCCAAACTTATTTGCTTCAAAGGTTCATCCATAAGTGCTAATAATTGAACATTTATTATTGAATTACAATGAAGTAATAATGAAATAAATAAACTATAAAAGCGGATCTGTTAGTAGACATCGAATATAGGAATCAAAAGATATGAAATTTCCGAAATTTCACCGAATAAAATATTCAAGACAAGTTATGTCATCACGTTTTATTTACAAAAGAAATAAAGTTAGGTGAACCTCAAGGAGGTTTACCTCCAAATCTCACACAGTACATTACGCCAGCTAACGACCTGAGGCTCCTCAACCTCTCTCCGTCTTTCTCTCGTTATCTCTCTTGTTATCTCTTCATACTCGACTGCACCGTCTTTGGAAACCTCAATCGTAATTTTATTATTCTTCAAACCGTATTTTCTGACAGGTCAAGTTTTTTTTTCTTATTTATGAAAAGGTTTCGTGTAGAATAGTATTTATAATAAGGGATTAGGCCTAATAGTTATTAATATTATTACAAAAACTCCTTAACTTAATAACTCCTTAAACTCTGTGTAGCGAATAACTAATAAAGAAGCCTAGAATCATAACACAACATGTTTGTAGCTGCAAGACATCAAATGAATCATGTAATATTTGTCTGATAGAGTCACAGAACGCAATGCGCCACCCGGTATCGCAATACTTTGTATTTTTATTAATAAATATCAACTATTATTGTGTGATGTATATAGTAATGACAAATAATATTATATACTTTTATTATAGATGAAAGCAGTCACGATCTGAAATAAACTAGTTTTTTCTAGATTCTTAATTTTTAAAAATGGGAACATGTACATTTAGAGTACTAGAAATTGGTTTTCTTGACATTTTGGGATGGCATATTTACGGCAGCTGCAAGAAAATAGGATCATTATGCTCAGAGGCCACGAGATTTAGGTACATTTCCGTTGTAGTTTGTAAGCCTAGGTACATTGAACTAACGCCACTAAACCATCTAGTTTCGTTAGAGCATAAGAATGTGCATGAAAATATCTCTGGAACACATTAACCTCCTGTCTTCTGAGAGCTTCTTCCCTCTGTCAGCTGCTTGATTTTGGGAATTCTCAGGCTCCAGGAACTCTAGGGTTTCTCAACCTCTAGAAGAATCAAGACCTCGTAATCCCGGCTTTCGCAAGACCAAGGAAGCTCCCTGTTTCTTGTATTTTGTGGCCTGAACAGCCTCTAGCAGCCACTGGTCTCTCGCAAGGCTTAACCTCTAGCACTTCTCTATGTCTGGGATCTCTCATCCTCTAGATCCTTCCGATCCTAGGCCTCTGTTACCACTCAGTCTTTAGAAGCTCCAACTTCTAGAAAATCTCAGCCCCTGGCTAGTTCCGGTCACCGGAAACCCCCGGCCTCCAACAGCTCTCCATTTTTGGTAGTTTCTGGGTTGTTGGTGGCGCCGCGTCTAGAAGGCCGATTGGTTACATCCATCCAAACTGAATTTCATCAAAATATTCCATTCCTCTGTCTCAAAAACGTTTCACGACGATCCTTCGTTAATATGTATCATTTAGAACGTTCGTTCCAATTATAGTTAAACATATTCATACTATAAATATGCAAAGAAACAATGCAATATAATACTGGCATTCTGACAGTAATTGTTAGTAAAACACTGACCAAATCGAGAAGAGCGCCAGTGTTATTAGGTTTGCACACCTATGAAAGCAGTATAAGTTTATAGTGGACAAGGCTGGCCTCATTCAAATCTCCAGGGTTAAGTCTATAAAACCATTGACTTTTAGTGTTATACGATCGTATCTTGGGTTTATTCTTTTCAGATCGTAGGCCTATAAATGGGTTTGAGTTTCACTTTTTATTGCTTAGAGAGTTTTACGTAGGTTTGGGAGAGGTTTGCGACAGGGGTTCTTCGAAGCCTGTCCATGATTTTTTATAGGTTAAAGAAGCTGACCACCAACGTAGACAAATCAACTCAGCGTGGTGCAATTTTTTTAGCCCACTACGTCAGTTAATTGGGCGACTTGGATTAACTAGGTATAGGACCATTGTTCTCGTGTGTGGATGACAATTATATGAATAATTAATATGAATTATTAACTGTTATTAATATAAACTTTTTTAATCAATAAATGTTGCAAGTATGATTATTAATTGTCTATCCCACAAAATATTAGTACATAATAATCAATAATTTATTACTTTATGTTTTATTTTTAATTTAGGTGGGCATATTTATGTCATATATATGTTTTGTATTTTAAACAAATATAAAAAATTGCTTGAATCAAGAATTATTATTTAAACTATCTCTATAACTGTTTATTTAAAAATATAAATTTGGAAAACTATAGGAAAATATACTTAGTGACAGCCCTACAAAGGAAAATATAAGTTGATAATGTTAGTTGGATTCATTATAAAATTAATTCTTCCCATTGCAGTTATATAAATGTCAGAGTACCTTTGACATAACAGAAATTGAAGTGGTATTGGTATGAAGGCATAGTCTAGAATAATGTTAATTATAATTTAATGTCCATTAATTTCCCTTAACACAATTACAATGAATCATTTTTAATTTTTAATAATTAGCTTTATACAACTGGTTACTCTTGTTGTTTTATTTTTTAAACTAGTAATTTATTGACAGTTAACATTGCTTTAAGGAAAGAAAACTCCATCACATCCAATGTATTGTATTATTTCTTTATTACTTTAAGCATCAGTGTTTATTCCAAATATTTACAGATATGCACCTGTTTAGTACCTCTCTCCTATTACGGCACAAGTGTCGCGTCATCTATTTCTCTGTTAGTGTGATGATAGGTTGTTTTGTAGCTTGAACTTCATTCGTCCATACTTACAACGATTAAACTTTTACTTACATGGCAGAGTTTAAAATCACCTGCATTCCAGTCGTTATATTTTGCTTTATGTGAAAGGAAACAACCTTTATACCCTTAAATACTCAAAGTTTGTGTTTTTTTTCAAATTTAAGGTGTGTTTCTCCTGAACATTAAATATAGTAAAAGTTTACTTTCTATAACATAGGATGACCTATTGATGACATAAGATTCCATCAACAATAATTCATATTATTTTGATGGTTAATCTTGGTATTCCTGCGGGCACTGGATCATATTAATACCCATCTTGCGTTATAGTTTAGAATTTTTGTTGTTTTCATGATCTATATGGACTGTATCTTTAAAAGTTGTTTTAGACTTTCCATTCGAAGTATGATGAAGAGATTCTGTTCCACATTTTGTATTAATTACCTTGTTAGAAGACATCCAGCCAATTATTACTTTTACTTGTACTTTTACAATAAAAAAAGAAGTCTCAAATAAAAGTGAAACCAAACAATTCTATTTGGCCGATTTATAGGACCAAGACCTCGTTTTATTTGTGGTTGTGATTAAAGTTATGTCTAATTAGTGTTTTAGTAGTTCTATACAACTGTAACACTAAATGAGCTGAGTAATTGGCACTGTAGACGTAACCTAATTCTGTGTAATATTTTAAATTTGAAAAACTTTGCTTACAATATTTGAAAACCACCAGAGATGACTGTGTCAAATAGATGTAGTCATTATTTTCCTACATTCTTATTTTTTAACACAAGTATTAGAGTTATTGTAGACAAATATAAATAATATTACGTATGCTAGAAATATTATTATTTTAAAATAAAATTAGGAAAAATCCGTTTACCTTGCTAAGTTGACTACATGTTAAATTGATACTTTTACAAATACAATTACTTACTTGAGGTTTCGAATATTCAGTACTGCTGTAATAAAGCCATAAATAAATAGCATAACTTTGAAACACACAAGCTTATTACCTTTACTGGTTATTTATGCATTCGACTGTTTGAGATACTTGTAACCCAAACAAGCATCCAAGGTCTGAAGCAAGATTCTGCCTTTGTTCCAAGCGGGGAAGCTGACGTAATAGAATCAAGGCTTCTAGAGGTCTCACGGGACTTGTCAATGTTTCCCCGTTCAACCGATCTGATCCGACTTTCCTCCCTTCTTTCTCTCACGTTCACCCTGAGCGATTCTCACGTCATCAAGCGACGTCGTTCTGGCTGTTTTAAATTTACGAGAGTGGCCTTATGTTTGTTAACAAAACCCCCTATGGTGCCGACACTTACGTTGATATTACTGAGACAGTACTTTCAGTGCAACCTTATGAACTGGTTTTGTTTGATGCAGAGGTAAACATTTCTCGTTTCAAAATGTAAGGAAAAACGATTAGGTTCAGTTCTTAGGATATTGTTCTAAGTAACATTAATCCTAGCTTATCATAGAGATTGAGCAGGTGGTCGATTGAATCGTCAGCTGGCTAGATGTTTGTCAGTAACAAAATAAAAACTACAGGTGAGCCTTCAAATAGGTTGATGTTAGTTTATTAATAATTTAGTTAGTATAAACAGGGTTCGTTTAGGTTTTGTGCAGAGAAGACTTGATTATTATTTTATTGTTAATGACCATTCCATGCTTAATACGCGGATTGATAATTAAGTTCATTACTCTAATCAAGTAATTACGGTTCAAACCGCTATACGATATTGCTAACATAATTAAATTTTTAAATATTTGGGCCTCGCTGTAGAGGCCAGTAAACTATTCCTACACCAGATAGTTTTGTTCTAGCATGTTTTGACTGAGGAGGTTTGAACTGCAAACCCATACTGTTAGTTATGACCATTCTATTGAGCAATTTGATGATTTGCAATTGTTATTTTTTATTAAGTATAATAGAATGTTATGTTTAGTTAAAATATTATTTGGAAATTGCGTGTAAATTGAAATAAAACAATTCATATTATTATATGCTAGGTATGGAATGAAAAGTTTGTGTTCATTAGCTTGGATTTTGATATATTATATTACTTGGCATAAAAATTGTGTATCATTATTATTTAATTCATTGGGAGTGTATGTAATTTACTACAAATAAACTATAAGATTATTAGTTTTAATTGTGAATCTAAAAGAAATATTTTCGTTTCAATGGAAAATCTAGTAAGGTTTCATCTACAAAAAACAAAATGTGTAAAGACCTAATTTATCGTGCAAGACAACTTTAAGAAAACACCCAAGCCTGACTCGCTTTGTTAAATGTCAATTTGCCGAGAATTTGGATTGAAAACTTTAATTACCTTTCTTAACAGCCCTCTTAATGGTGATTAAACCTTGGATCTTATCGCAGTGAAAAAGTTCCACAAAAAGTAATTATGCCGGCAAAAGAAAACATTTAATTGGGGGACTTTGAATACCAAGAAACTTAGTTTTCTCAACAGCAGTGCCCCAGTTTTACATCTCAACCTAAAACTTTGAGTGGGAATTTTATTCGTTGTCTTATTGGTTCTGCAATGAACAAACCACTTTGTAATTAGTCTGGCTTATGTACCATTAATGCTTTTCTAAAACTTTCTAAACCATATTAATAAATGTCAAGTGGACGGATCCTTATTAAGAATAAGATTTATCATTATCTTGAACTTAATCCAACCACCGTTCTTAGAAGTAAACCATTTATATTGTATTTCTATGAATACTGAAAACTCTTTATGAACGGTCAAATTATTAAATGAATAAGAAATATTCAATACAGCCTTTGATTGAGTTAGAAAAAACGCATGAAGTAAACGTATCAATACTATTAAAATGTAAAAAAAAGGATAGAAGATTCCACTGAAGCAGACAGTGGAAGACCTGTCTCAGCGAAAGATGAGTTAAATACACAAGGATGGTATACAGAGTTAGAACTTCATGTACATAGGTGGAATCCCTTTAAATGAACTTCAATGAACGGCAAGTGGAATTAATTGACCACTAGACCTGAAAGAACTTCAAATAGTAGAAGAAAATGGCCACTATAGTTGTTATGTACTTCCGCATATAAAATTAAATGACCGGCACAGGTAGATGAACTCCAGCAAGTGCAATAAAATTTACAAAAGATCTGCATAAACGACTGTAAGTAGAATAACATGAATATCAGAGTTGCTATTAACTTAAACCAATTGAAATAAAAGGAGTAACAGAGCTGCATGAACTTAACAAGTGGAATTCAATGGATACAAAGAGTAGCATTAATTTCTTTTCCCAAATGTACATATTATTTCGCAATTCACAGTTAAGATGGTAAAAATGTAAACCAAATTGCCACTGGCTCTTATTTCAGGTTTAGGTTTACCACGTGAAGACGTATTTCTGGTTCAAATAAATTGTATTTCACATGCCACAGCTGCATTTGCTTTGTTACCACAATCAAAAACTATAAATATACATAATTGGTATTAGAAGCTTACTTTAGCATCTACTTTCAGCCCTTGTACTCTTCCTCCGGTTTGTTATTCCCAGTGCCCTAGAAATGATTCCATTGTTCAGGTCAAGAAAATAATACATAGCCGGGTTTAGAAAGTACTTCGGCCAAAAACGTACAATCAGCCATTGTACTATACTTTTGGTCTAAAGTATTCGTTGTTTAGTAATGGTTTTATTGTTGCCTCGATAAAAACCATATACATACATAGCCCTAAAAGGTCTTCTTCTATAAAAGAGAGTCTACTTTCGGCCGTTATAATCTATTTAAACGAAAATTTATATGTACGTGAGTCTAAAAATTCTTCTTCAGTCAAAAAGAGACTATTTAAGACTATTATAATTTACATCCGGTATAAAGTATTTCTGGTGCCGGAGATTGTTTGAGTTTGTAAGACACAAAATAGTGTTTCTAGCGGTTACAAACCTTTCCATCCCCTATTAGTGGTTGATCTTCATGAAACCTTCATGAGTCAAGACACACGTTTATGCCAAATTTCATCATAGTAAGATATCTAGCAGCTGAAGAACAAAAAACTCGTTTTTAACATCTGTGGAATGTTTACATTTATGAAAATGCATTAGATTTTCTATGGAAGTCAGGAGGCACTTCTGTATCAAAACCCATCTTCCTAGGATATATGGAAGATGCAAAAACAAAACTATGGTTCTTCTAGGAGTTACGACCCTATTTTAACCCCAATGGATGGTTGATATTTATGAAAAATGTTTTATTTGTATCTTGAGAGAACAACACACGTGTGTAAAATTACATATTTCTAGGACATTGACGTTAAATACAAAATATTGTTTTTCTAACGGTAGAAACCCCATTTCAACCGCTACAGTTGTATAATCGTTGATATAACGTTTATGGGAATACTTTAGTTTTTCTATTTAAGTCATGAGGCATATGTTCACCAAATTACAACTATCTGGGATATCGCGAAGTAGAAAAATTGTTGATGAGTGAATATGTGGGTGAGGGTGGGCTTTACATTTTTTACCTAGAGATATAAAGAAGACTTGAATGTTTCATTGTACTTTGAACTTACATTTAATACCGGTTCTGTAGTATGTAGTGTGGTGTTACGAGGAGGTACATAATATAGAGCCTAGCTTGTAGATGGCAAAACATTGCTGTAAATGATGATGATGCTTTAAAATGTTACTTTCAAAGTGCTAGCAGAAAAAGGTTTGTATTTGGAACTTATGGGAAATGTTATGGGGACGATCCAGAATATACATGGGGCTGTAAAATAAAATGTTTATACCTATAAAAATCAAATCGTAATTTTTATTATTAATTTATTTTGTTGATTCTTAAATATATGCGTAGTAACTGTAAAAGTATTCAGTTTAATAAAAGTCAGAGTGATTACTTAAAAGTTTACTTAAAACTATTTCATTAATTACTAAATAATTAGTTTAATAAATTTAACAAAAGTAGAATTAATTTTTTATTTTAAAATAAGAAAACAAGATAATATATCGATAACATTGTGAGAAATACAACAATATCTCGTAGTCAGAAGTAAAAGCTCATACGTCACCATCAACAAGTGATCGATCAATTTGACGTGATAGTCAAGTGAGCATATACCTTGAGGAGAACAAGCGAGGGGAGCTTTTGTAAATCGACTTTCATTTAGCAAGACGTATTGCCCTTTGCATTTTCCCGCATATAGTTTAGTATAATGTTCAATAATTGTGAAAATCTCTTAAATATATTATATTATATAATCAAACAGCCATCTAATTTCGATTGATGGCCTGAAAGCAAAATCAGGAACTGCTATGAACCCTTTTCGTCTATTTTATTTTATATTATTCAACTCCAACTAACCCAGCAACACTTTTTGTTTTCCTTTATAAATGGAAACACAACAAATATCCAAGTTCTGGACATCACTCACCGCAAATTTTGAGAGAGTTGGGAAAAGGAATAACTTGACCAATATGAGTAGTTTACTACAGAAAATGGAAGTCGAAGTGAATAGGAAGTGACAAAGGATTTTTTACTTAGCCTCTCCTTCCCGTTTTGACTGGTAGAGGCTCTATTAGAGAAAGCCTCTCTCTCTGAGGCGGCATGACTGAAATAGATACTATGTCTCCTCGTGATAGCTCTCATTAGATCTCAACAGGAAGCAACCCAAATTCTCTTTCCCCATGTTGAATATATTTTGACTCTTAAAGCACGAAGAAGATCTCATGCGTTTTAAGTGCAGTGCAGGTTTCCTGTTTTTATCATCCATTTGAACGAAAACAGACAAAATGGCAATCATGCTTCCACAACTCTAATGCTTAATAAGCCCCAATAGAAAAATTCATTTATGTGTTGGAAAACTTTTACTACACGCTTACTTTACAGTCTCTGTGTACAAAAAATTATAAAGAGTTTAATGTTTTAGGTAAAGTAAAACCCGTGACAAGAATTTGTGCAACACGAGGAGAAATGCAGTCCTCAAAGCATATGTACAATCGAACAGAACTTTACATGGTTTAACTCAACCTTGATGATAACAAACAGGAAATTATAGGGGAGTGTCTTTTAGAGTACCACAAATTTGAAAAAGAAGTTTTAAGTGTGGATAAATAACAATAGCAAAGTAATTTGAATTACCACAAAAACACGTATCTGTTTGAGAGCAGCCATGTTACAATACTTTTAATTCAGTTATTACACGGAGCTAGGTGTGCTCAACACTGGGTAACACAATGTCACTAATTAAGGTAGTCTGGTTTCAAGAGTGCAGAAGTCTGTCTGTCTGTCCGCACGTTCTCTCCTCATTAGTCCCTGTATCTGATGTGTCAGTGTCTGAAGCTCTCCAATTAGTTAATTTTTGTTCCAAGATGTAATTAGACGTCAACACAGGCAGTGAAACAATTCAACAGTACGATAATGACAATTAATTTTGTAGTCGTATATAATAGTGTAAAATCAGTTCTATTTATAAGTATTAAAATTAATAAAATATTTTATTGTTTATGACATGAGGTTGAGTGGTAGAGAACTACCACTCACTAACTCTAACTCCGCCTAAAAAGACATTTTTTATTTAATTTCAATTCTAATTTAATATATATTTTCATTTATATCATATATTGTTTATTATATTGTTTAATACCAGATATGGATGTGTGTAGTCATCAACTTTATTTTCATGAAACTCTTATTTGAATATGTAGTTGCTGTTATTTTTCAATATTCGATATTCCATAATTGAGAAACAAATAATACAAATAACGTGTTGCTGAAATTCATGATTCAACAAATATTTAATTTGTAAATGAAAGTATCTAACAGCATAAGTCATACGGTAAGTAAAATTAAAAATTTGAAGCAATTTCTTGGCCAAATTTAATTAAACATAACAGTAAAGAACGTGTTAATTCAGCGGCTTGTTTGGTTGATGACCATAATTTAATGACCAATAAACCATGAGGTTCTGTCTCTGACATTGTGTGCTGCTCATAGACTGACATGTAAGGAGGGTGCCTGTATTGTGTAGTTCGTAGTTTCTGATTCTCCACAAAGTTGTGAACCTCTTGTTCGTGCTTAAAATATTAGACGTACAATTTTTCAATTGTTATTTTATTGACAGGCGAGTTCATCAGTATATATTGATTTGTACCAGCTTAGCCCTATTTGTTAGGTATTTTTACACCTGAAAAAGGGGATAGACGGAATTTACGAAACGTAGTGTTGTATCTTTGTCACACATGACGATGGAAAATGTTCAAAACTTAGTTTTCCTCTCTTATAAGCCATAGTCAAAAACTCATTTTATCAAAGGTCTTGAAAGTGGATACAATGTCATAAATTGTATACATGATTGGGAGTTCACTACTTCCGAGTAAAGTGAAGTGAGTTAATTATCCGATTAGTTTCATTAACCAGAAACTGAGTGATTGTACATTAACCAGCACACGGCCTCCCACACACATTCGAGTGCCATCGTACAATTGACAGTAAGCCAGTAGAATTAAGCAAGGCCGGGAGCGGAAGTATCCCAGAGTAGCAAGACTGATGTATGAGCTCCTCCCCTACAAATTACAGACTGTTATCTGCCGGGCTGTAAAATACCCCAGACACCGTTCCTGCTGTAGGGTGAGGGGTAGCTAATTGCAGACCTTACGTGACCATATATTCTGCTGGTGTACAGGAGAATCCCGCTTCAGTATCGTGTTCAATTTTGGAAACACAACCTACCCGTGTGGTTGTGTGTAGTTCGAATTGAGTTTTGTATCGTCCATCAACATGTTAACACTTCAGTATTACATTATAGTATGAATACAACTATATTGGTTGTTACAACTATATTGGGTATTAGTTTTCCTTGCTTTAGTGTAAACATTAATAACATAATATATTAAACATATTTAAATTGTATTAAATTAAACGTCGTATAGTTAATGTAATATATTAATCAAATAAGTAATATTAATAACACAGGGTATTCGACCATACAGGAATAAAATAGTTCCGTAAGGATATTTTCCGACTCACAGAAGTCTACATTTTACGTGAAGGATTACAGACAATAGGGGGTCGCTCTTTTCATTAATGCTGAACCTTCTTTTGTTCCAACTGGGATTTAATCCTGGGTTTCTCTGAGAAAACAACTGTCCTTATTTTCCTTAAAACCACTAAAAATGGTGGAACTGAAATTCATTTTTAATACGTTATGTTTCTATTATTCAAATAATGTACTGTGTAAATTAAACTGTTTAAAATACAATTATGTATAAAATATTCCATTAATTTAAAATACAAGAGATCAGATACGAACCAAATGTCAATTTTTACGCACAGATATTAAGTTATCTAAAGATGTCTAAATTGTACATAAAATTATAAAATTACATTCCAAAAAATAAACTGAATGTAGAAGATGGATCAGTAATTTATCATATTAACTGTACTAACTGTCACGCGAAATATATTTCCTAAAGAAAAAGAAAGATAAAACTAGAATTCAAGAACATCTAGCATGTTAAAAATAGCAACATGAAGGAATATTGTAATGAATAATATAACACTTTTTAAAAGTACTAAAGTATTAATTGTAGTAATTAATCACTTAGATCTGACGTCTCCCTTAACTTTCTATATGGTTTTAATACAAAAGCGCTTTCGAAATAAATTAAATGCGGAAGAATAAAAAACGTCTTTCATATTAAATCCTGGTGACTTCCATCAAGAATACAAAGCTGAAAATTGCTATATGGTTTCAAGTGTGCTATAATTGACCGAAAAGCCTTAGAGTTAACGTTTTGTTCACAATTTTTAAAGAACGCTCTTTTGAACAAAGAACTTTTGTATCGTAATATTACCATTTTGCACCTTAAAATATTTATCATGCTGTATAATTATGTTTTGAGTTATTCAGAAAATCTGCATGTTCCTAAACCTCTTTGCAATTATTTCTTGTGTAGAACTATCTAAACTGCGATGTTTGCCTGTGGGATATAGGAATAGAGTTAGCGTGAAATACGACTCGGTTTAAATCTATCTGTAAATATTTGAAATGTAGTGTAATTATTGGTAATTAGGACGAGGTGTAAAACCAAGTAACTCGTACTTCGTGATTATTTTAATTAATCGGTATGTATTTTGAGCTCAGATCTTTAAGCACTTCTGTGATATTTAAGTGATCTGATTTTTGTTTATTCTATCAGCTTACAAAATAATAATACATGAATGAAGAATAATGCAGTGATGATTTCAGCAGCATTGTAATAGCCATACCAATAGTATCACGAGAACAATGAAACTGCAACAATGCCAAACCTAGTTATATGACAAAGGCTTATTGATATTTGTATACGATCAGTTATCGAATGTCTCTGTTAAGTGAATATCTCTGTCTAATTGGTTGATTAAAGGTTATTGTTTGATACTGTTGTATATATTACACTGAAGTGTATCACTCGAGGTTTTGTATTATATATTAAACATACCAAAATACACAAAATTGTGTACGTTTTAACTTTTGCCAATTCACACGTTACTCTCTGTAGAACCTAAACACATGACACTTTCAATCTAACTAAGGAAATCTGTGAGTGTTTCTGTTCAAAGCCAACCAGAACTATACGGGGTTTATTATTCATACAATGAGCACCATCATGATGAAGAAGAGTAAATTACGCATATAATTACTTGCAATTACTTGTAATCAGATTGAATCGTGTGGCAAGGAGAGTTATATATATTCTCAGTCTATCTAACGGGTATTGGAGAAAAGCGCCGCCCCATGGTGGGAACTGGAACTCTGATTTATTCCGACCAGGTAACTCTATTGGCCTCAGGATTCAAGCCGATCAAAAGTAAATATATGTCAGTTTTATCTGTAATTTACTCTCATGCGTCTAAAGCACCTTAAACGTTGCTTGTCAGTCTACATAATTACATCTTGCAAGAGCTCTTAGATGCTGCAAAGCTAATTTTCTACAATACAGTGTTATAAGTAGATCCAACTGAGTTTTAAGGGATTTAATTACATACACAAATTGAATGTTTAGTTCTCGACAAATAGGATTTAATAGTTTTTATTTCAAAGTATTTTAGGATTCCGGACATGTACCATCCTTATATAATGCACTATGTTCGAGAATTGAAATATTCTCTCTTAGACTGGTGTAAAGTGTTCTAAGACATTACAAGATTAAAAGTTGTGGCAATGGACTGCCGCCCGAAGTTATAACAGTTATTAGTAATACCTGATGAACTAATAATACTGGATGAAGTCCAGGCCGAAGAAAAAGAACCAAGCCACTGCACAGGAGCTAAGATCACAAACTACACGTCAAACCCTAACCAGCAGAGGTGAAACAATGGCGTGGAACTCAATGTCAGAATTTCCTGTGGTATCGTGGCGTGTCATCTGGATCAAAGAGAACAGGAACGTGATGGAGGGGGAGGGACAGCCTTTTTTTGTCCTTAACCTCTATGCCATGGTGTATGTACGAATTTTATTGTAATACGAAATTGGTTGATGTTTGTTTAATTCTTAGAATTTTTTAAGTTTTCTAGTTAATTCTTTTTTAATATTGGTAGCCAAAAGTGACCTAACCTTAACAGAAGGTTGACTTAGCGGTTGTTTGCTAATATAAAGCCTGAATAAGTTTCGTCTGAAAAATTCAACACATTTGATGATTTTTAGACGAGTAGTGTTGTGTAATTTTAGACTTTTCCAATAGCCCTTTTTCGTATTTAACTTGTGTTCTTTAATTCTCACATTTAGTAGTCTTTTGTCTTGACTATGTAAACCCTGTTACCAGAACATGTTATACTGTAAATACAGTTTTCTGAGCCAACATATAACGTTGAAAAATCTCTGAAATCCCATTATCCATTGAAATTATATATCGTCAGTAAAAAATTTAAATGCAGAACTTTTATTTGGATTTTAGTCTCGCTTCGAGTCCATTGGATAGCTTTTCATGTGGTACCAATGTTCGTTAGTTAAGATCTAGAATAAAACTGGAATATCTCTCAGACAACAGTTAATCTAAACACCTCGTTCACTGTAAATCTTACTTTTTGTTTGATTCTCGTTTCGCTTGTATGGAACACTCACTGATCCATTTATGTAATGTGTTGATTCTGATCCAGCAGTCGACTAACGTGGACCTGAGGTTAACTAGGCACATTCCAATCATTTTAGAACCGTGAACGTACCCTGATCTACTGGCCTTTACTGTGTTTATTAAGGTTTTTGCTAGTAATGCATTGCACAATAAACTATTAACTTCTTTAAATTCCCAAATCTCTGTTATTTTTATGAACTAGGCCCACACGAGTCTGATATAGAAAGTTTTGGAGGGCCAAATATTTCTCCCATGTTTTCCGATTTTTTCTTCTAATAGACGAACATGTGTTACGTAACGTAAAAGATGTAGGTAATAAAAATAGAAAAAAATGGTTTTAGTTACAAGAAGCCCTATCTGTATGTGGTATAGATTACACATCATGATATAAAATATCTAAACACGGGTAGATCCCAGAGATTGAAGAAAATTTAGAGAAAGAGAGCAAAAGTAGTTTATTCCAGGCTGTGAACTTCCTGAAATATTAGACTGATATAAATGTTGTATTTAGTTCAGGGATTCTCTAGAATAATCATATTTTCGAGGCCACTAAATGATACAGAACATTTAAAGATCAGACACCATATTCTCAAGACTAAAAAGACTTCTTCAGTTACACCTGAACGATTCTAAAAAGCAATAGATCATGCAAGTTTTTTAGATTGGGCTGTCCCCGATTTGGGTTATGCTCAAGGACCAGTGATTCTAGAAGACACGAGTAGATTTCAGGAATCTTATGAAACTTTGTCGAAATGTGGTGTCTTCTTGTTCCTAGTGAGTCGAAGTGCATTATTTGGTATATACTGCATTGAAAACTAATTGGTATTTGAATATTGGTATTTTAGATACTGAAAACTGTTCCTGTAGCAACACCGTTCATTATTATGTCATTCTGTATAACTCATAGCAATTTTTAAGGTTCAAAATATTTAGAATACTGTACATAGGACATAGTTCAAGTGTTCATAATTCACACTGTAATCGCGTTGTAATATATTTAAATTTGTAAAAGAAACTCGTTATAATATAAAATTAAAGCAAACTTTGTTTTAACCACACTACCAATAGTTAAACGTGTTGAAACTGCTACTGAGGGTAATTAGCGAATTCCAGGCCGCAATCTGAGGCGTCTTTGATCAATTACTGTGACATTCAGGATATGGGCTCCTGACAGACTAATATCACCAGCCTGGCACATTCCGCTGTACTTGGTTCTAACACTAATTAACATGAGCTTACAATTTATCCGTAGAAACTATTTTTTTCTCAATCAGAACTTTATAAACATTAAAGGGATATAACTGCTATATTAGTTATAATAATTACGGAATAACTCATCCGTGTATGTTTTGTCCTGTAATATGGAACAGCATTAAATTTTTATTGGTTAAAATTTGTAGAATTTAGAATTTTTATTTACTTTTAGTCAACCTAAAATTGCGTATAAAAACATAGCAAATGTTTACGATATGAATTCTTCATTATAATGAATAAATATTTTATATCAATCAGTACATAGTATACTATATATCAATATAGTATTAAAGTTGCTTTTTGTGTCGGTCTGTCTGTGCACCTATATTTTTAAAACTGCTAAACAGATGTTGGTATGAATTTTATTTTGGGCTTCATTATGAACCATAGGGCAGATTCTTAGGTATGATAAATTAATATGTTAATCATAGAAAGTAGAGAAAAGTTCGTGTAATGCGAAAATTGATATTTTTGAGTCCTTTTATATTTAAAACTGGCTAAAACTTATTACAAAATAATGTACTTTGGAACTGTAAATTTTAAAAAGGGCTATAAAAATTTCATGGTGGCATATATCCATCTCTAATAATAAAAATATAATGGTTATATTGGCAATAATAAGCCTCAATAACAATTTTTTCTTTCAAACTTTATATTTTTATTAGCATTTCCGAAGCTATTTATATCAATGTATTAAGGTACGTAAAGATTAAGTGAAATTACTCATTAAGACATTACGCAATTAATCAACTTAAATATTTAACAGGAATACTACGTATTTCTACCAATTTATAAGCAGAATATCAACAAACTTGGCCACAACCCAAAAACGAAAGAGGAATTTGAAAATAGTAATTTTAAGCTTACGTATACATATATTTGCTTGTCCGGGGTAAAAACTCTAAGCCAATTATAGCATTAGAAATGTCGTGGAACGGAAATTGGCTCCTTTAAATCTAATTTGGGAACCTAAAGCCAGATAAATGTTTATATATTTACGTAGCAACAACATACACCCAAATTTGGAACAGTAAATAAAATATAATATATTGATTTTAAACTAAAATGTCAGAACTGACTCTTTTTGACCGCAGTAATTTTTCAGTCGACCGAAAATTGTTCCTTATTGTTATTAGTTCCCTGTTTTAAATTTTAAGACAGGAATTTTTTAAATAGTTTATATTATTACTTTTAGAATTGTTCGCTGATTGCTATAGTAATACTTTGAGTGATATATATTATTTTTCCTCGTTATTTTTGTTCTTATTATCTTTTGTCTAACGTCATTTCATTGTTTTATATACATATATGTTGTTAATATTAGTAATTTTTGGCTTAATTGGTAAAATGAAACATACTATGTTTCTTTCTTGTCCTGTGATAGCATATTTAACATTTGTTGTAAAATGGTGTATACCGTATATAAATAAATAAATAATAATACTCTTTGAGTTTGTAAAGATAAAGAATAACTGCTAGATGACTTAAGATGAGGAATTCTCGGTGTATAACACAATTAAGGCTGTGTTACGGCTCATGCTGCGGCAAATTAACCTGTTGTGGTGGTTATAAATTTTAATTAGGCCGCGCTGTCTTTTTAAACTGGAGCAACTGCAACACACCAAAGCTACTTTAAGTTGTCAGTGGATTTTGCCGTTTGAGTATAATAAATAACGTTTCTGCACACAAATAAAAACAATCTTTTTGATTAATTTGAACACATATTCATAATAATATGGGTTTTAAAATAAAGAAAGTTTTTATATTTAGTTTAAACGTACATAGTTTTAAGTTTAAGTTTTGAAAATTTTAATATCTAACATTAATGACATCTGCAATAGCTTGAAAATCTCAAAAGTAACTTGATGTTAATCTGACGTACTATTGCTATTTGTAGTCTGGTAGAATTTGCTTTAAAATTAAATTTATGATGTCTCACCAGGCAACCTCCATTTTAAGAGAAGTTTTTCCAGAAACAACGAGTGGCTCTATATCCAGAAATAATAAATGAGATACGAAAACTTTAGAAGAAATTTATTTTAAAATAAGTTTTGAATGTGGGATATTTAGGAAACATAAATTTATTTTCTTCCCACCTTAACTAGATATCATCGGAAAGTCTGTAATTCTCGTAGGTTATGGATCTTGAATGAAACCTAACATTGGAAACTAAATTGATAATTCTCGAGTTATCAAAGTTATGTTACTTCAAAAGTCTGGCTAATGGAAGCCTGCGTTGGAGACATTTTTATCCTTTCTGATTAGCCGTGAAGGTTAGCATGCATGAAACAAACCCAATAAGGGACTTTCTTTATAAAATAATCGATACGTTAGTCGCAATCTACCTTTTGTAATCTGTTCAGTCTTAATGGATTTTTACTTTTGATTTTCGCTTGTGAATTGTTAAAATCGTTTCTGTATTAATGATTTAATATTAATTTTAGTAATTAATTGTGAACATAGATAACAACAAAATCCCTTGCATAGAGCTTGAATCTGAGTACTCGCGTGACAAATGGTAGAAAGCGTTTAATCTAAATTGCAGATGTATCACAGTTGAACATATTTTACAAATTCTCAAAATTTAAATGTAGTAACTATTTATGAATTCCATCTTACAGTTGTGTGCTTAACAATTTATACTTTCGTAGTTATTTCCATAAATTAATAATTTCCATACTATCCATTTTATATTTGAATATTAAAATATTTTCCTTCAACGCTGCTATGAAAGAATTATGTCCTTCATGTTAGTTTTATTATTACTGTTATATTGTCTATTTCAGACACACATTCATAGTTTCCAAAGTGAACTATATAATATTCGAGTATGAAGCACAAAAATGTGAGAATGGTCGCAAGATCCTCCCCTTGGCTTGGCTTGACGAGAATTTAATCCCTGTGCGGAACAAAAGAAGGTTGAACATTAATCAGGAATCCACGACCCCTCCTTCCAGACTCTGCAACTTTTCAACCAGAATATTAATCAAAATACCTGTCTAAAGTTTGAAGCATCATTTAATATTCGCCATGTTTTAGAAAAATAATAACAAATGTAAACTGTTTTAAAATATTTCATATTATCAATTTAATAGAACTTTATAAAAATAGTGTCTCTTAATCTATATGTGTTTAAAATTATTTTTTTTAAATATTCTTCTATTTTTTTTAAATATTACTATTCAATTAACCTAATATACCGTGATGCGGCTATATAGACAATATCTTTATGAAAACTTTTAGCCTTTTCCTGGTCAGGAAAAATAACGGCAACACTTTAAATTACATTAAACATGACATTTAATAAATACTATTTCTGAAAAAATTCCTCCTCAAGCTGACCAATTTCGAAAAGAAATTTTTGGTACTTTAATAATTATAGTTATACTATACTTTTATAATATTGGTAGCACTAATTGTGGAGTGTGGATTAGTAAAGTATTTAAATATATTATATATTATAATATAAGTATATTAAATAGGTTTGTGAAATATATTAATAAAAATTATGTATAAAAAATTACTAAAGTGCATAGCTTACCGGAGTATTAAGTTTAGTTTTACATTAAAGACAAATGTTTTTAATAAGTTTGCCTCATTGAAACAAGTAAAGCTGTGATACACTTACTATTACGGTTCTAAATATGTTCTCATGATGATGTATGATTTCATAGTTTCAAAATAGTTTTTAAACCTTTATGCAAGGAATTTAAATTAAGGATTAGCATGAGGTTGAATTATATAAGATCCTAGATGTGGTGCAGCAAATTCAACAAAACACCCCACCATAGTACAAATCCAATAAAAGCCCATATTACCATACCAGAAGAAATGACCCGCCAGGGACTATCAATAAAACCGCTAGGAGAAGAACCAAAATTGGAGTCATGCCCTGAAGCCCCTAGGGAGGACGTGCTGATTAATGTTCCAGCTCTTTTATTTTCTTCTTCTCAAAATCCCTTTGAGTTTTTTTGTATTTCGCCTGCTGCAAATTGTTTTCGGTAATTATGTTTGTAACAATCAAAGGTTAATATTCACTACACAATAATGTTAAAATGTTTATCATTACTATTTCGAACCGAACTGTGTTAATTTGTATTAGTCAATCTAAAAAGCCGTAACACGTGTACTAGACTTTATACTAGACCTTTTAATATAAAATAATTTTAGTATAATTGAGGTTGTTAATTTTAAAGTATAAACCAAAGAACTAACAATTAATTATTGTCACATCAAATTAGACTAATCGGTTCATGATTTAGTAAAACACTGATAGCACACGAACTGCTGTTCTCTGCATTGTCGATCGATGAGTTACAGAGTTTTATACTGCGGTATCGATGTATACAGTGAGATAGCAGCTCATTGTGGACAATATTATTATCTTCATTGTTGTCAAACGCTAACAAAATAATGAACTAGGTACAGAGCAGTAGTTTTATGACGGGGTCATCCAAAAGTTAAAGTCACACCAGTATGTAATTTATAGATTGTTTAACCATATTTAAAAAACAATTTTAGGATTTTTGAAGGTTAATCAGAATTCCTCTTTGGCGTATAAAAAAAATGGGGACGAATTTCAATTCACATTCTTGCTTTTCGATCTCTCCCCCCTTTCCAGATACCGATTTTCATTCAAATCTGCCAAAATATTACCGAGGGACGTATAACAACCAAATTTTCCCGTTGTTTGATGCCGCTTTCTTTTAAATGAGTGGGTAATTTGTAAAACTGATATCGGTTACGCGTTGTTTTATCTAAAAATCCCCCAAGCCTGGTTTCGTAAAAATCCGTTTTTAAATTGCTGAAAACTTAATTCTCCGCTATTTAGCAACGGCCAACTAGTGACAGTGATAAATAGTGACTTCTATTCACCGCTAAGATGATTTATTTGTCATTCTCTTTCCAAAGATGTGTAAAATGTGTAGGGATGCCTATTGAAAGTTTTTATTTATGGTCCACACCGACAGAAAGCTCGTCCACCTTTATTTTTCGATGCGCCAAAAAGTAGGTCTCATCATCATTAAGTACTCTAGCAGGACATAAATCATATTCAGACTCAACCTTCCTTACGAAGAGATAAACTTTTATATTAAAGTTCTACAAAAGTTCCGATATATCTTGAATGATAGCCTCACTAACGCTCAACATAATTCCATGGAGGGAGATGCATCATCATCATCTATCTCGATCTTTCATGTGTAGAAATAGCGATTCATGAAAAACATCAAGTATTTACCTCAATGCTTTCTAGATAAATGATACATATCGTCGACAAACCGAAGGAATTTTGAAGAAATCCAACAGAAGAAATCCATAATCCTGTTTTACAGTGTACAAAGCATCAAATTTGTGCTTTTAACATGCTGTGTGCAGTTCAGCATTTATTTAATAAACCCCCAACCACAAGGTCCCACGAAGCACCGTAAGTGGCATTTAGGATCTCCCCTACTTAGCCGTAACGATAAACAGTTGAGTGCTGTATACTACTACTTCACTCGCAAGTACTTTCATTGAAATGAATTATTTTCTTTCAACATCACTATTTCTACCTTACATCTGGGCAAAAGCAAAATACAAAACATATATAATTATTCCTTCGTACTCGGAAAAAACTCTTCCACCTGTGAAAAATATTCTTATAGTTAATATTAATAATGTGCTCCGCTTCTTCTTCGGTGATCTTTTCACTGTTGTCCGTCCAACAGTTTGGCGCTCAATCAGTTAGTTAGCTACGACCTGCTAATCTGTCCTCGCTGATCACAGCTACAGTGGTTCATCTTGCCTGTCGATGTAGGAGTCTTTGAATTGTCTTTGAATTTCCAGAGAATCTGTTCACCGTTTCCCTTCCAACAGTTTGGCGCTCGATCAGTTACTTGCCTACGGCGTGCTAATCGGTCCTGGCTGATCACACCTACAATAGCTCATCCTGCCTGTCGAAGTAGGAATCTTTGCATTGTCTTTGAAATTCTAGAGAATAGATCTATTCGGTTAAGCTAGTAATGTTCGTTAAAGCATATATAGGGCTACTAAACACAAACTGCTCGGAGTTTTAACCCGAATAGTGATTAATTCACATTTATGACTTAAATTTAAAATTTTGTGTACTTCATTTTTTATTATCGTTAGAGGACACAATATAAACATGCGTTTGATAGTTTTCTTTAATAAATTTATAATAATGTGTTTCCGTCGTTTTGCGGCAAATAGCACATAAACACAAATCCAAGTGTCAATATACTTAGGCATTGGATGCAATAACTTCTCATAGACTGAAACATATCCAAAAGCTGATTGCCCAAATACGCGTAACTTTACCACTCGGCAAAATTTGCCTCGTTACACATAGCACATACTATATTAAATTACATATAAAATATGAACATTAGAGGACAATAAATACCAAGAATAAATTAATGATTTAATTACATAAATACTCCTAATATTGTACAATTAAGATTAATCACAGATTGTGTTATTGTTATGATTACAAATTATCTGTTGAGCTAAGAGTAAATCAATTTTTATATACACAACAGAAATACACGAATATATCTCTGTATGTTGGTGAAGCGATACAATAATTAGAAAAAAGATTAGACTGAGTAATAATCCTTTTCAATTCCTTTTGTCTTTGGGATTAAGAATTAATGATATTTTATTAAGGTTAAAAGATAATGAAATTTTATCTTTTAATTATAACTAGAGTAATGTTTTAAATACAACATTAAAACTTAAAAAATAAATAGTTGTATGGTATAAAGTATTTTACATATTTGAAAAAAGCGAAAGTTCTGTTTTATTATAACATTAGTTATGTTGTAAAAGCTACTGAATCCTTACAAGAAATACATATTCTGGTTTCGAAATCTACGTATAGGGTACGGGTTTCTAAATTCAATTTAGCCGGAATAGTTTCATACTTCAACGTTTTGCTGACTGTAGCGTGTGACAAATCTGTTGATTGACTCAGAAAACGAGGGTTATAAGTCGCAATCCGCTTGGGACAAAGGGACTTGGGGATCAATCAGACGGCATTACCTACGGCAATCTTTCTAGACGTCTGAAGTTCTTCGATCGTGTGGCGATTCACATTAGAGAAGCCGTTTATTTATTAGGATCTTTAAAAACTACCAAGTAACATACAAAATATAAAACTCATAGGGCTCTCTCCGTATCCAGCCGTATGATCAGTTTTCTTTAATTGGAGGGCATCTTGGATAAACTGTAAAACGCAATCCCAGTTTCCTTCATCCTATTCCGTAATACAGTACATAAAATGAGACACGTAATAACTGAAAATTGGATTGAATTACTGAAAAAGTGTACTTTAGACCCAAGACTACCGAAAAATTCAGAATAAATTTGTTTCTTCAAATAATAACCATTCAAAAATAATTTAATTAAACCCGAGAGTATTATAAAGTTACCAATTATTGCATGCTAGAAAAAATAATGATTTGAAGGCCTTTTGCCTCGTTTTCTATTCACAATATTCATGAATACATCGTGAATAATATTTAGATTATTTTTGTCTAGGTTGAAATTAACCTAAAATCACAATACAACAGCTTAGCTTTTTTATGCTTGTAATTGCAATAGTTCATTATTATTATTATTGAGAAATATTGATGGCTACTAATTCTTCATTATTTATTGTGAGATAGTCAAACTTGGTAATCGGCTGTATTTTTCCAAATACTTTGTACAGATATATTATTTAGTGTAACGAACACAGTTTTTAACGTAAATTTAACATAGTGTTTCTTCCATAATTATGATATCCTTTCATATATGGGGGTGCCGATGGTAGAACAGCCAGACGTTGGACTTTTGGTCTGAGTAATAGATAGCGCAGGTTCAAATACTGTCTATGACTGATGCACTTTTATCAGTACTACCGACCTTGTACTGTATCGACTCTCCCCCTTATTCTGTCTGATAAGATCCTCGCGCAAGCCAGTGGCCCATGGGACGAGCAGAATAAAACTTAAAAGGGGATCAGTCTCTCCTGAAATAAAGTTAAAATATTACTCATTTATAGTATGTATAGTACCTGTAAACATTTAATTTAGTTAGTCCATAAGTATTAAAGCTAAACTAAACAGTCAAAATAAAAATTGCCTACATTTTTGTAGATATCGGGAATTAGTTGTGTTTAAAAGTTGAAACCAAACACAGAATGATCCACCTTGGGCGGTGATCAGAGAGGCAGCAGCAGATGTCAGCTGACAAATAGTTAATTAGAGCCATTGTTGCCACCATAACGACAGCCGCAATGCGTACTGCGCTATACAGAACCTGTCACATGTAACAGAGTTCCCTAAACTTTTATCCCACTTCCATTTTTATTCCATTAGCGATAAAAAATATAAAAAGTTTTTAAATATTATTATTTGCTTATATTATTAATGTATTTAATGTTTCTATTTTAATAATATATTTGTAATACGGGTTTATTAGTTATTACCATTTAATTTTATGATACTGTAATATAATAAATTCCATTTATAAATTTTTCATCAAACGCTTGAAACACTAGTACTAGGTAATGTTTAGGAAATCAACTTAAAAATTAATTTAAGTAAAATATATATATATATATATATATAAACCTTAATTTACTTAAATTCATTTTTAAGCTATACATATATATATATATATATATATATATATATATATATATATATATATATATATATATATATAATATCAACAATCCATTGAATATAAAACATTATTGAACATTATTGATTATTGAACATATAATCCCATTGAATTGTATTGTACTAAATATATTTTAAAAACTTCTATTTCAAAACTATCCACACAGTAGTTGTTAGGACATGGTATATATAGTAAACAAATCATTATATTTTATTTCGGTATATAGCTAATGTTTTAATTAAAACTGAAAATGTCAAGCTTCGAAAATAAATAGTCGTAGGCCTACGGTTAAAAAATATTGCAAATATTAAAAAAAATTTAAACTTCTTATAACACTAATAAATACTTTCTGAAATCGAGTGAATTTATTCACTATTAACTGTTTAGTATAAATTTATATAATACATACCATAATTATATATGTACAGATATCCTGATATATTAAGTTTTGATCCCTTTTTCGATTTAAAAAAATGCATATCGTATTTTAATTTGGGATTACTTTACATAAATTATATGTGACGTACTCGTCTTGATATGTCTAATATAGTCTAGTTCTTCTCGTTCTACTTTTTATAAAACACTAAAAACTATATCTAAATATACATAGACACGTTTATGGAATATTAGCTTAAAATAAAGTTTTTTGCATTATAATACCAAATATATTGTTATAAGCATCAGTTATTAAATCGTGAGAAAAAACTTAAGTATTCTGGATTGCCAGATATTTTTAGGACGAACCCAGAACCCAACAGCCAATTTGCATTTTATAAGCACGTAACCTGATTTTTCTTTAAATCCATAGAGAAAATCCTATAAGAATGAAATCAATCGTCAGCCTCAATAGATTTGGTAGAGTTTGAAATGGGAATTTGTCAATAGGGTTCAAAATAAAATATTTATTCTCACAACACATGTTTTTTAGTTTTGCAAACTTAAAATCAATAGTGAAACACGCAAATAAACGATAAATTAGCTTCATCTAACTATATAATTACAGATCCTTAGAAAGGTGGATTTCTGTGTCTTTATCTAATTGTATGAGAGTAATATAACTATCATGTACTTGTTAGACAGTGTATTTATGTGTATCGAACTACGAAAAATATAATAAAAAAACATTTTCCTTTCTTATTTTTAATCCGTTTGATACTCTCCTATTTCAACATCCACCAAAATCAGATTAGCTACCGAACGATTTCTTTCTTACGAATAATTCCTCTGTGGAATTCAAAACTAGGTTGTGTTCTTATAAGGATCAAACTGACTCTCAACTCCAATATTATAAAAAGAATTTCTATTGCAATATACATTTGCCTAAAAGTATAATAAGGTGGATTTACTCTAAGACAAGTTTAGTAAGTCTTGTTTGAGATTTCTTTAGCAATGTATGGTGTTAATGGCCTTGTTTGTATTTTGTTGATTTACGAATCTATTTTGTAAATAACGTAACCATACAAAACTATGTGCCCAAGTAAGCGTGTGTTCAATTGACACAGTAGTTATGGGAACAACCAACCAACCCATAGTTCAAATAATGCTCCGAAATTTTGTCAACGATAGTCAACTGGTTATGGAAGCTCCATATCCAATCCTGTCTATTTTGGATTAGAGTGAGTTAGTGATGGCCACAGCTAAAGTCTCAGCTCAACGACCACAACAGAAATGTTATAGGGTATGTTTACTTCCATAGTAGGATATCCTTACTTTCTTAGAAAAAAGGAGACGCCGATCTCCTTAGCTATCGTTATTGTGCCTTTCCTCGTGGGCCAAAACCCTTTGCTAGGATCAATCAAACAAATACGGGTGGGGTGGGGGATTTGCCAGTGAAGCTAAAAGCTCACAGTACTGTTAAAAAGTTCTACGGCCGCAAAAATTATATAAGCCTAAGTTATAACTAAGTAAGATCCAAAGCCTGATTCCTTAAACCGTGTAGTAGAGATAACATAATTAAACTATTTATGAGATTGGTTATGAGAGAAATATCCAATCACTGAGTCTTTAGCGTCTGGATTTTAAGCTTTTAAAATTCATGAGACTGTGTTGTTCTGGACCTATGTGAGATCGATATATTCAAAGGGTTCTTTAACTCAGACAGCGGATAGAGCCTACGACCAGTTAGTTACAACTGACACAGATCTCTGCAGTCTTCCCCATCTAGCTGCACCTGAATGCATGTGCTAGGTATCGAGATCTTGTGTAATCAACATATAGTAGTTTCACAAACTAACACGGTAACCAGTTACCGTACCAACACATATCAGTGGCGTGTGTTAATCAATTCCACTAGATAGGCAGATCAAAATCCATAACAAATACATGAGACTAGTAGAAGCGAAAAGTTAGATTTATGCATAGAGATAAGCAAAACTGTAAAAACATGTTGGTTGTAAATGTTAATAAATCTAATATACGAACATGGAGGAGAGAAAAAGTAACTTAGTTAAAAAAACTCTGTGAAGTAAATCTAATACTAAAATAATAACAAACAAATAACAAAATGAGCAATATTTATAAGAGAAATTTTTATTGTTTGCTGAAAATTGTATTGTTATAGCTATTAGTTACAATACACTATTTATGTTTATGGCATACCCGTAAAGAATCTCCAGGAAAAAACAATAATATTTTTATGTCTTCAACAAATATGGAACAATTTATTTTCAAGATATTTGGACATTTAAAAAACAAATTTCGTAATGGGGTTTTGGCTTAAAACTATTGTATATTCCAATAGAGTAAAACACGTGTATAGTATACTATTATTATTCATCTTCCCAATAGAGCAGTCAAGTTTTTCGAAGTAAGAAGTGATTAAAGCTACAGTCTGTACATGTGATAGTGGCACTGGCAGAGAGAGGGAAAGACAGGTCTAACCCTCCTTGATTGATATTGCCGTGTCGTTTTGTTCCCGTCGGATTACAGCGCCCCGCGCGGCGCCCGCGTGAATCAACAGATTTATCACAGAGACCCCAAACCTCCCTTCGATCCTTAAATTCTCTCCGGAAATCTCTACGAGAAATGGTGTATATTTGGCTAGCTGTAAATATGTTTTAACTCTCATTCTAATAAAATATGTTATAAACTTACGCAAGGAACATTAAATATTGCTTTGGAAATCAATACTTTTAATACTTAGAAAATCTTCTCTTACTTCATCTTATTGTTGAATGTGTTAGAGATATTCTATCATCTACTTAGTTCCACTACAAGATTATTTTTATTCTTACGATTGAATACACTTCGATTCGCTTAAAATTGAAACTACAATCCAAACATATCGTAATCTTGTAGTCAATAGACACTTGAAAATGAAACATGTTAGTCTAAAGCTGGATGTCTATACAGCCTACACTTAGATGCCATTCGTTATTAGGGTTGTGTGCCGTTGCGTGTCTACAGGTCGTACATTATCAGACCCTCCCAAATCCGGTCTTGATTTCTTCAATCGATTTGACTCACCACTGAAGTAAGATCTCGCCACTAATTTCTATTGGGATGTTTTATAAACTACCCAAGGCGTTTTTTACTATCCATTCTGTCGCCAAATAAGCGTCAAAAAGTGAAAAGTTTTAGTACATTTGACTTATTTATTTTTATGGATTATTTCCAGAATAGTAAGTTTATAATACCAGAACGGGGTTTAACGAAAGGTGCATTAATTATAACAAGATGGCTCTTGACATTCTTGATATTAATAATAGTTAAATATTTAGAATAAAGCAAATTTTCCGCAGTATTTTAAATCTCACTGAATCGTTCCAGTAACTTGGGATTTCTATCGATAGTAAAAAATGTGTTGCTGTTGTAGACATGATAGGTATACAAGCAAAATGAACTTACTGCTATAAGAAAAGTTATTGGTACCTAACTCTGAGCAAGGAATTGTATTTCTTCCCGTAAGAGATTTGGCGTACTTTATGTTGTACGTCTTAAAAATCTGAAATTTAAATCTAAAATCATTGCATTTCATTGTATTTTAAACAAATTTTAAATCTGTTGTAGTAACCATTAAGATTACGTGTAATACAGACTAAGCTCGTGCGATTAAATATATAATCTATAATTACAATAACAAACTTTATAAAGGAGACACAGTTTGTTTTGTTACATTGATATTTTGAAATATCTTTCCACCAATCTGCATATACTTTACTTATGCTTACTTTACTTAATGTTATACTTTACACTTTTCCGTGAATTTCTCTTAGAAGTTACCCTGAAGTGTGAGGTAGGTGCAAAACACTAACAATCTTTATTTACTTTGCAGAAGAAATACATGCATGCTGAATTATAATATTAAATGGGAAACTGTTATTAATATATCACTCCGAGATATCAAATATTATTACCTCTTGAACCGATAACCAACGAGTGAGAGGTGAGTAATGATATAGCACTGATATATTACATAAATAAGCAGGAGAACATGTCTATATAGGAAGGATTATTTTTTATAAACTTTATCTTACTGCCTGTTTTTGGTTCAGGTGTAACTATAATAATGTAAGAGTAAACATGTGTCGTTTCACTGGTATACCTTTCACACTATACGAGGGCTGAAGAGCGCGACACTCATCCTATTACATTGAGCCGATCATCAATCTTGTCTACGCCACCTACTGTTGGTGAAGTGTCAGCGACTTCCTTCAGAGCGTTGCTCATCCGTAATTATTGTTTGCTGCTAATAACGTATACTGATAGGGTACATGTGTTCACAATTATTTGTAATTTTTATTTGTTATTCCATCCTCAAGTAATACATATCAAACTTGCTTATGAAAACGTTCAGCTAAATATATAATTGGCTGATCATTAGAGAAGCCTATCCTTCGAAGGGCTGGAAACCTTTCATTTCTGCCTGTTTGTCTCGAAATCTTCTCCCCGATATCTCGAAAAATAACTAACCCAAACACTTGAAATTTTACAAGCAGCTAAATTTCTATATAATTAATATTTAGTTCAATGATGGTGCATGTCACTCCATGACATTTGGTTAAGCATCAGTGAATATTTGTGTATAGGTCTCATGGGCAATCATGATGTCATGCAAAAAAATCGCAGAAAACATCAATTTGTAGACGAACAAGTTTATGACATTTTAACATGTGATAGAGTAACACATGTAGTCTAATGAACTGAGGTATAGAGTTAAGATCATATGCAATTTTAGCAAAGCCAATTACGTGACTCATAGTTGGCGTGTTTTTGCCTTATGTACTTTTAGATTGCAATTGCTGTTATTTTCGTGTTTGTTGTATTTTAGCACATATTAGATAGTATCTTCTTGGCTGAGCCTGATTGCTGATTGCTTGCGTCTAGTAAACCTCTTTACATGCTATATTTTAAGACTATGGTATTGTTATATCAAGACCTGGTGTTTAGAAATGAGCAAGAAAGGTCTAATGTATGTTAGAAAAAAGAAACTAGAAAACGTTATTTGCACTAGAAATAATTTATACACTATTAAATAATTTGGTTCATACTATAGTTCATATTTAATGCTTTTGTTTAATACAAATTATAGTTTTGAATTAGATAATTATCAGCTTTAATTCATTTAAAAACACCCCCTTTTCAGTTTCACAACATTTCACCCTCAGCTTGGTTTGAAGTCCCCCGATTTTATTTCCATCTCTTAAGAAGTGGACTCCAGATTCCAGGAGTCAAGTATGTGACCGCGTCAGATTTCAGACGCTGCACCTGAAGAAGAGTGTAGATTTAAATAATCGAAACTTAGTCTTATACATTTTGAAGCATATAACGATGGAAAATGTCCGAAATCCTTTTATCCATTCCAAAAGAATCAACCCTTACCACCATACGTTATGTGTTATCAGTTATTTGACACAAATAAGTACCTGGAGTATGCATTTCAATGCCAGCCGAAAGGCATGGGTTTTCACTTAATTTATACTCTATCAGTTTTTACATACTATTTATAAAACCTTCAAGGTCAAGTACAGATAGCACAGCATACTTTCGGGTTTTACTATATGTTTCATGAATAAGAACTAGTGCATTGTTGAAACTCTCGCTTGCGCTGTAATATGATAATTATTATGGCGCTTAATTGATTTTGTCTTTTTCATTTATTTATTCATGTTTCAATCTGTTAACTAGTAGAAATGAGTTTGTTTAAAGACCTGCTGTTGATTCTCTATTAAATAAATGAACAAATCGATTTCCATAAAGTATACATTGATTATTAGATGTTTGCATTATTAAAACTCATGAGTGATAATTAAAGTTGAAATCTCGGCTTTCTTGTTTTAAATGTAAATGCTTTTAACGTTAAAAAGGTGATTTACGATATAAATACATAATATCGTTTATGCCGTAAAGGCAAACTGGATGTTTTTCAATTGTTATCGTATTATAAGTAGTACAAGTTACAGATGAAAGCATATAACACAAGAAATACAGAAGAATCTGTATTGCAAGGTCACACGCGATTGCTTACTTAGTACTCTTAAATTAACACTGTTTCATACCATAAACATACAAAATATCGTTGGTGATTTTAATTGCATTGTAGGTCATTATTTGGAATATCACATAGAATGTAAGCTTTGACAGGATACGCAATTTGGTGCGAATAATACACACACATATTGTGTATCAACTAAGGAATTATTATTACTCATTACTGTATTTTTGAGTATTGTTTAATTTGTTATTAAATTATAATTCATCCACAAAACTAATGTTTCAGAATTATGAGTTGTATATCTATTTATTATTTACAGATTAAATAAAGGTTTTATTGCTTGAAAAACACATCACTTTTTAAGATTTATTTTCAATTACTGATTTGGAAAATTGATATTAGTGCCAAGAATTAAGTTTGTTCTGTGGTAAAAATACATTTTGAAGGTTGAAAGTAGAATTCGAGCACAGGCTTTGGGGATAGGACCGGATGTGGTGAGGTAATGTGGGAGGGGATCATTTCCCTTGGTCTCTGCTCTGTCCAGGCCCTGATAAACGACGCTTTCCCTCAACATTTCACGGAATTAAGCTATCTCCCTTATGTCTTTATGTGTTGTGGACTTTATTTGGTAGAAAGAAAAGAGTGTAAATGCTGTAACTTGTAGTCTTGGTGGCCTGTTTCAGTCCAATTAAGATTCAATCTGTCAAATTTTTACATAAAATAATTATTTTGTTTCATAACACATTTGTTGAAATTCAGTTATAACAAACATATAACCTTATATGAATGCCTCATCGAAAAGGAAAGAAATCGTGATATTGAAAGTTAATATAAAGTATTTCTTAAGCTAAAAGTAGCTTGTTTAAACAAATTTACTATTTTGTAAATAAACATTATCGTAAGGGCCGGGTTACTAGGTCGGGTTTAACTAGGCGAGGCTTGACATTAGACCTGATCTATCTCATACCATAGCTAATGAAGGTGGGAATTGTAGGGAATTCGTGCCGTGAGGTTTGTAACAGCCGAGCAGGTCTTCAGAACAACCACCCTTCTCTTATGGCAAACACACTGTTTTACAAAAGAAAGGATCGGCTTAAAAGCTCAAGCACTGCATTCAGGCTAGTTTGATCCTTATCATAATTATTAATTATATTTCATATCATAAATAGTTATATTTTAAATAATTCCTTTTTTAAGGAAGGAGAATCTTTTCTTATTGGAAAACTTAACTGCATTAAAGAAATGCACAACAGTTCAATAATGTGATTGTAGTTAGTTAATTAGATTTTTTACTTTTAGTTTATATTTTATAATCTTTATTGGCCTATTATATATTTTTATAAGGGGTTGGTCCAACTTCAAGTTATAGGTTAAGCTAACGGTATTATAATTTATATAAATTAATTTAAAATTTTCATCAAATAAAATATTTATTTAATTTCATTAAATTTAAAAATTACCTTTCTGTAAAACTAATATTAATATTTTAATAATTCTATATTTTGAAATAATTTTAATCTTTAACAAAAAATCTACAGTGGTGTTACATTCTATTATCTCAAATCAGCGATCCAGCCACATTACGTTCTTTGTTAGCTGCATGCTCGTAAAACGATGACTGTTTTTAGAACCCTAGAACCATCGGTACTATCTTTCCACTTTGTGACATCAGAAGTAAATTTAAGGTCAGAACTAGAGGCCACTATTCCATTAATTAAAAAGTTACCCTTTCTGTATATATAATCGACCCATGATAGGGGTTTTAGGGCAAACAATCGGGAGGTGGGCAACGCCAATGCAATTTAAGTCACCAGGAAAATTCTTACTTCATGAAAAGTTATGTTTGCTCTAGTGGCATACTCACTAGTATAAAAAGTAATATATTCGCCCTTTAATACCAAATATAGAGCTAAAGCCACATCCACATGAACAATTTTACGTAACTGACTTTGTTAGACTCGCGCTTAGATTAACCCCCACACAAGTTGGAGTGTAAAATGAACGATTTTAAACTTGGTCTATTTCAGTTCTAGCCTGAACCCATGCTCGTGTACCCACAAGGGTTATCACTTAAACCAGAGTTATCGTGAACCGTGTTTCGTGAACCAAATTTTTAGACTACATGTATATCCCTCCCTCATTTAGGCGAGCTTATCTTTAGACTACGCTCTAAGTTAATCCCTAGCTCGTGTACCCATTTTTTAAGTCGTGGACTAAAAAAATTGGTTTGACTGGTGTAAATGCATCATGTTAAAACTGAGCTCGTGAACTGGTCCTAAGTCTTAGGCAGTTTTGATATTTTAAAACCTTAAAATTTTCCATTTAATATTATAGTAATTGCTGAAACCATAATAATAACAAAAGAAGAATCAATTTACTACTAGTATTGATTTATTATTTATATTATATAAAAATATGAAAAAATAAGCTTAATAAGGCACAAAATATAACTTTTAGTAACTTCTATCCATTTTAACAGAGAAAAAATGAAATTTAAATACTAATTATAATAAAAATAATTAATTGATAAAATTCTTTTATTTTTATTTATTTATATTTAATATTCTGTGTAATTGTGAACAATTTTTAGAGCCCTGGTAATACTATATGCTATGTTTTATGTTCTTATTAAGCTTGTTATTAGAGAGGAAATGTTCAGCTTACCTCATAGTGGACGTACTTGTTGCTGATTTATTTATTTTCGTACTGATTGTATTATAGATCGGATTAAAGGAGAGTGAGGTTTAGCTTAAATTTCGTTTTAGCAAAGTTTCACCAGTCTTGCAAAACACATAAAGTTTTCCAGTAACGCTCCAGCCGTGCGAGCTCAGCCTGTTGCCCGGCCGGAGAGAGGGTGGCTGTGATTTATGAACCACTTTCTTTATTTCCGGTCCCGCCCTACGCTATGTCCAGTTCCCCTAATGTCTTGTTTAGTTTTAAACAAAATGTGCTCGTGAAATATGTAAGTTTTATATAATTTATTCAAATATGGAGATCTGTTTCCTTGCGCTCCGAAAACATTTCTGTTCTCTTTAAATTAGTATTCAGTTTAAAATTATTGTTTTAGCTCTCCCGGAGCTCATTTACACTACTCTCAATCATAGTGTTGAACTTTACAAATGCATGTATGTAATTCGTTTCCAGATTCTTAACTATAAACGGTCTAGAAAATTCCACCGATAAAAATAATCCATCGTTATTAACCGTAATTTTACTGTTGTAATTCAATAGTTTACCAATTTTATGGAAAATTTGTAAATGTTTTAATTCAATATTTCATTAAAATAAAAACTGAGTAAAATCATATGGCATTTTTAAATTTGAAATATTAATACGTGCAACTATAGAAATCTTTCCATACAAACTCAGCGAATCCTTTAATGTGACAGGTGTAGTGGCATACTGCTTTCTAGTTAGAATCATCTTCATATTCCATATCGAACTTCAAAAAGGCCCACGAATGAATGAAGGCTAAAATCTGTGGGGAGAAATTAATTTAAATTTAAGATGATTATTGTTTTTACTCGATTAAGCACGGTAAGTGCTTAATAATCTAAACAGTTACGAAAAGGACTAACAAGGGTCAAAGTAAAAATCTTCCAAGAGTAGTGTACTAATAAAAAATTTAAATAGAGTTCGGTTAGACCCGTTTGACCAGTTGTTTAATTAAAACTCGTTCAATTGGCAGTAGTTAGTTGAAGAACTCATCAGGGTGACTAAGTATATGATAAATAATAATAGACTAAAGTAATTTTAATGGTTATTTAAATAATGTATCAAATCAAATCACTTTATTCCACATAATACATAATTAGTATATACAAGAAAATGAGAAAGCTCATTTGTATGGAAAGCTTATTTCCAGCAAGACTATAGGTTAGAGTGCTGGGAAGAGTTCTTTCTTATTGACATACCAGTACATAATAGGTATTACATTAATATAAGACAGAATAAAAATAAAATTTCTTTTAATGTATAATTTTAAATACTAACAACTTTGAAAAGAAATGATTACGATTAATACAAACAACTTGTCTGACAAACAAAAACAGGCCTACGTATGAAAATCAATTGCTACATATTTAAATTGACAGCCGCCAAGTTTCTTGCAAAAATTAAATTAATAACTAATAATCATAAAACAATTCAATAACAGAGCTTTGGAATGGTTATTTAGGTGTATATACACACACACACACACACACACACACACACACACACACACACACACACACACACACACACACACACACACACACACATATATTTATATATATATATATTTAAATGAAAGACCTTATTTTAAAATGATAGTAAACCCCTGTAGTGTTAATGAATAAGCTCAAGCACTCCGAGTGAAGTAAAGGAAAGTGTGGTTGTGCTCAGTCCGACGACAAATGAAAAAGATATTCAGCGGGAAAGTGGTGGTTGCGTGATGTAAGATAATACATCTGCCCCTCCTGGGCCCGGTCTTGATTTCAGCAATCGATTCAACACATCGTGGAAGGGGAGAGGCATTACCCTTCCTAGATTTGTATTGGAAAGCATCCCCCTTAGGAATACCTGATGAATAATTTGTATTGACACTAGGACGCATGGCATTTTGTATTGTAATGTACACGACGAGCAATATCATCTATAAGGTGTGATACAAGGACTTGTTGTACAACAATATATCATAGATACCAAAAGTTTAGTCAAAGAATGTTTTATTTTATCAGGCCAATTTAGGGCTAAGAAACTCTCTCTAACACTTAACCTGGGGACTAACGGCTTAGAGGTGACTTCCAAACCACCACCAATGGCCGGGCAGGCGGATCGCTTGGAGGTCACCCATTCAAGCAACAGCCAGGCTCGATGTTGATTGGATTGTTTATCTTGCAATAACCACCGTACCCGCTACACTACCCCATTAAAAAAGATTAATATTAAAATATTAATAAGGCAATAACAGTAGGCTATCATCATTAGGATAGATCATTTAAATTGTATAAATTGCACCGCATGATGTAAGATCATATCATATATATGGTCTATGTATCAGTATAATATGTTCGTTAAAATCATATTAGGTATTCGTAGGTCAAACGCATGCTAGGATTCGGGTCAGTGTAAGAGGCATCACGTTGCCACACACACAGCCTGCAGGTAACATTGCATGTTAAGCTAACATGTTAAATATTTGTATAAAACTAATAAATTTCTGTTTAATATAATGAAATTATTTTCTCCCTCAATTAGCAATGCTAGAGGGTTACGTATAGTTATATGTACACTGCAATGTAATCATTGCTTTTTTTGAATTTGAATTCAAAATGTAACTTCAAAACGTGTTACAAAGTGAAAGAAACGTATCATGTGATTAACCTTCAGCCATAAAACCATGCATAAAACCAACGTTATAATTATTATAGTTTTACAGGGGTTTTAACTCCCAATGAGCCTTTCATTATCATTTTCGATATCGATGTAGATATCGTAAAGATAAAAAGTTTCACACAAAAATCTTCGACGTACTCATTCTACATCTACCATACGCACAGAAAAAATAAATTGGATTTTGTCATCTAAGCTGGGAGAGGCTTCTCTAAAACCAACAAATTCAACGTAACCTATTTATATAGATCATATATGATATATTACAATTTACGTGATTACGATCGTTTATAAGAAGTATATATTTCCTATAAGTCACTGGATTAACATAAATATTTACAATTGCAGTTTAGTGTAATTAATATAATTTACTAACTTTAACACTACATTAAAATAGTATTGTAACAGACAGTTCACTAGCTACAACTATAATCTAATTCTTACTGAATAACTGCTACCGTCAGGTGACTTTTATGTATCAATAAAATATATTTATTTACGACTACGTTTAACAGCTCTCTGTCCCATCGGGTTAGATTTTGTGTTTTGAACGTTTGTGATACGTGCAGGATTTTATGGAAGGCATTAATGCCACAAAAGGGTGAATGGACAAGAGCTCCATACAGAGTAAGTAAAGGCATGTGTGTCTTTGATCCCTTCAAGGGTTGTGAAAATTTAATGCTGTCATCAGCAACAAGTAAGGTAATGGACCGTGGCTTGGCCAAAGTGGGAGCATTAACAACGTCGCCACCACCTTTCACCTATCCTACAACTTTCGACAAGATGTGGGATACTTTTAAACCTTACATTTTCACTTGTAAGGTTTATCTGAAGGTATTAATATAACAACACTGTTTGCCCTACTGTGGGCAATTATTAATCATTTTATTTTGAAATATTATACATAATTTAGGGTAATGTAACTAGAATAATAACTTTATAAATGAATGGAATATAAAAGTATATTTAATTGACTAATAAATATAAAGCTAAACAATCAAAATATTAAATCCAATGCAGACACTTTAGATAACACATCTATATAGTATTTACTATTTTCAGGAAAAGGGCACTAAAATATAAAAGATCATATAATTTTAATAAATCAAATAATTACAAGAAAAAGGTAAAATTCGGAAAATATTTACCAATATTAATGAGATATTAGATAGCGTATTATTATGCAATATACATTAATAGAAGTCGGTGCTGTTATATATTAGGATGTACATTTAATACACTGATGATTGTCATGGTTAGCAATTTCTTAGAACTTGATAATCTACAGGGTGTCCCAGAAATTTCTACTAAACTTATTAGATATTACTTCTGCCCCAAAGACAAACCAAAATGTTATATTCAAAGTATCGAAAACTCAATAATCACTCGATTGCTGCCAGTTTGTCATTGTATAACAGTACTGCTTGTGAGCCACAACAAGCTATTTTAACTTTAGCTGCTTTAATCATCTGATCATAGCATTACCTATAGTAGGGTTTATGTGTCTTTGGTTTAAAAAACAATATTATAAAATGTGTATAATCTACAAAAATAACAATGTAATTTACATAATTTGTACTCAATAATATTTCTAATAAATCAAACTTTAATTGCTTATTAAAACAGAGCACCAAGTCCTATTTGGACTTTTTGGAAAACTTTCATACAAGTTTCAAGATGGGCAATCAAACTGGCAGTGGTAATATTGAACATCGTTTGTTTAATACTGGACAAAATTCATTCAGCAGTGGAAATTGTTCTTTTAATTCAAAATTAATTATTTTGTACTTGGTTCTAATACAAACACTTATGTAAATTTCATTAGAAGTCCTATGTAAATAAAGTTGTCTTTTTATGTATACATAATTTTCTATTACAATGTTTCAATCAAAAAATCTAAACCATACAATAAGTAACGATATTTTATCACAATCTACAAAATTAATGCTGTAATCAGCCGATTAGAGACGTTAAAATTAAAAAAGGTGATTTTTGGGATTGAAAAGCATAGCTGTCATATAATGACAGTTGGTATTGTTTAGTAGTCGAATTTTTAAAAGCAAACTTATTTATCAGCTGGTTTCTTAAACTTCGTATCGTTAGATTTGTAATAGAATTGTCTAAATAAAATTACACAACTATTACTTTTTCGTTATGTCTTGTTTTTAAGATAATTAAGTATAAGGTTTTTAAGAATTTTGAAACAAAAGCTTGTAAAAGTTTCATTTTTTATTTAATTAGTCTTTAAGATAATAAAGCTACATAATAAATTTAAACCTATTACTAAAAGTCGTTCTCAATAAAAAAATAGATTATTGATAAATATAGGTAATATGGTGGATATTCCAGTATTTATTGAATTTTCGAAAGTTTTAATAAGACATATTGATTTTTTTAGGTCCAGGATTAATTCATTAAAAGTTTGGTTGAGATTTCTGGGACACACTGTAGTTTTGTTTAATTTCGTTGAAATAAAAATTATTATTGTAACTATGCTGTCCAATTTACTGACACAGCATTCATAATAAATAATAATGTTACTTAATTGCTAACTCGTGTGTGTTCAATGTTGAGACCTTAATATTTAGGTCCCAAAGCGGCTAAATTTCTAGACGTAGGCTACTTAGAAGGTCTAGAATGTGTAAGACCAGTGAGGGATCGCGTTAGAAGACATCACGCCTTACCTAAAGACTGTAGAGGACCCATGGAAGAAGTAACACAAAATAGAATAATTTTGTAATTTTTTTCCAGTTGTCATAGCTTGATGAATTTATGGACGACTAATAGTTTTCCAAGCGCTCAACATTATACCTGCTTTATAATTTCGTGAAAATAATAATTTCACTTATCAACTTCTGCCAAATTTCTGGAACGATTGAATACTATTTTTTTGAGTCTAACAAAGAGCCTGGTTTAATTGCTTATGCAAGATAGGCTGGTGATGTCTAGGCTTATAGTGGCTCGACAGAGAGTTATGTGGCGTGACAGGGGTAAGGTTTGATTTTTCCCCTCTGAAGGGGATTTTAATGACACTCACAGGCAAGGCGTGCTCAGACAAAGGAACTTGTTGCGGCTTGTGTGTGTTGCTTAGCGCTCAACAATGACTCGAAGCACCCTTGAGCCTCCGTGCCCAGTCAGCTGATGATAAGAGAGAGGAGTGACGCCATTAAATTCAAAATAAGTCTCTCACTAGCTAGCTGTTGACACATTATGTGCTGCATCGATGCTTTTCATAAATTATGAAAACTAAAAACAAACGTAACATAAAGCATTTCTTGTAATTGTAAAAATAAATCAATAATCTAAGTATTACATAAAAAATCTATAAACTGTAAAAATCCACAATAATTGTAGTTTGTTCAAGCAATTCACACGGGGAAATGTTTAGTTTGTAATGACAGAGTATTTTCAATACAAACGTTGGTACGCCAGACTGGCAAAATTCCTTAGTTCTGAGGTAATGTGCGTTTACTGTACGGCATGTACAGTAGGATGTAGTTCATCCCTTTGTTTGAAAAGCTTCCTTAACCAAAAAGTAAGTACTAAAAGTGGTGTTGTAATCATGCAAAGGAAACTGCTGCTCCCGAGGCCATAGCTGTTTGGAGGAAATGATCCCTGGTCTTCTGAGGGACATCTCATCGAAAGTCGTGTACCCTCACTGAACTTGAATTGATCTATGTAGAAATGAAGATGCATGCAAAGTTTATATCTAAATTTGTTCTCAAGATATATCTCTGGGAGTAAGTTACGCTATCCTGCCTATTTCAGTTATAAGGAAAGTTCATCCGACGAGGGTGACTCTTAGTGAGGGTTTTATTTTTCTGAAACTAGTCGACCCTCGCACCCTTTTATTTAATTTATTTTAGAATCTTCATATTAAAGAAATTGTTTTGTTGCAATTTAAGAGTTGGAAAGCAACTACCATCCGACCAATTAAATACAAACTAATGACACGTATGCTAGACAGTGGACCACTACTAACTTAAACAGAGAGTGCATAAGAGTGAGGATAGATTATACACGATAAATATGCAGACTGCAACAGTCCAAACGCTCTGGCGGATGTGTACAGAACGGTTATCACTTCTCAAGATTCACCCTTCCCACGCATAAACCCACTCAACTGATACGAGATTAACCTTCAGCGTGCGGTCTATACTTAAGTAGAAAGTTATAGCTAAATTTATTTTAATATATCCTTCTAAAGGGTAAGTTTTTCTGCGCTCAGCCAAATCCATGGCCACCCATTTCATGTGCCATTATAAAACTCAATCTTGGTTGAAATATTTGTGAGCATAAGTACTCGATCGAAAACTTTAGATGTTCTGTTGACAGACAGGATAGAAATTTGGTTAGCCCACGAGTGATGGCTTTGTTAATACATAGGGATTAATACCATTGTCATAATGTAAAAATCTGTAAAAACACATTTATTGCAGAACCGTTTATCTCTTATTTTTTACACTTTTACCTCAGTTTATAACTCGAAAACGAAACTTTCACTTACTTTACCGATTTTAAAAATAACCAATTTTATTTTACTGATGAGATCTTTCCTAAAATATCAGAACGTCTAAATTGTATATCCAGGTGAGTCTTGAGCCACAACATTTGTACAGAAGTGTTAATACTTTATACGTTTTATTTTGACGAATGTGTCGATTTTACATTCGTTGATTGAAAGATAGCGTTCTGCAGCAGGTCAAAATATTTCAAGACTAATCATGTTAATACCCAGCAGGGATCACTTCTGGCTGGTGTATACCTTCCAGTTTAAACCACTGGGCACAGCAAAAACCGATGTGTCATTTAAATCTGGGTAACCATATGAATGTCCAGGAGCGGCATATCACTAACCGCAAATGTCGAGATTATAGGGTGAAAGGACAGTTCGATAGGTCTAGTATACTATGGGTGATGACTTTTAGAGATGGTGGGGTTCGATCCCTAACCTCAGAGATTCTTGCTAGCCTAAGCATAAAGGAGTGCTACCCCCTGTCTGCTTTAACTGAAGAGGCTAGTTCAGAGCTGACATTCTTTCGAGGGAATAAGACTTGCGATTAGTGTAATAAATTCTTCCTTATGGTTCTCCAAAGCAGGCGGCCTCTACCCCCAACCTTAACAATTCAGAATATCCTGTCACTCCGGAAGCAGCGGAGAGAACAAAAAAATGTTAATAACACTTTGTCGTCTTGTAACCCATAGAACTTCATTGAAAGTCACTATATAAAGGAAGAAAATTACATTTTTCATGCTGTATGTTGAAATGCAGCGCTTACTTTGATAAGTTGAAGAACAACATTTACTTGTTGTGTGGTGGTGGTTAAGCAGTCTTTGACTTTTGGGCAACACTGTACATTTTGCCAAACGTTAACTCCAAGCGCACACAAGCAAATCGCTCAATCCACAACACAGAGGCTAATTGTCAAGACGTCTTTCACGCTCGAACTGGACAGACGCGCCGACCCAACCCTTTGATCACCGACAACACATAGAATAATCCGAC
Organism: Homalodisca vitripennis; assembly: GCF_021130785.1. Taxonomy (NCBI): domain Eukaryota; kingdom Metazoa; phylum Arthropoda; class Insecta; order Hemiptera; family Cicadellidae; genus Homalodisca; species Homalodisca vitripennis. The sequence goes on from NC_060207.1 coordinate 33,168,331, forward strand.
TTAGTGGTAGACCACAGTACAAAGGCAACCATTTGATGTGACCAGGTATGATGTAATACGCGTTTGTGATATGTTGCTAGACGTAATTGTAATATTTGTTGAATTTTTTTATATGCATGATAACTACGTTTGTTAGATTTTGTGTACCTTGTCATTTAGGAACTCTTATTGTTTTTTATAGATTTAATTTGTACAAAATTGGCAGAATGTATTGAATTCTAATCGATAAGATTTGTAAATACAAGTAAATGTGCACCTTGTGAAAATCAGAAACAAAACTGTTATAACCTACAACACTCGTACACGTAAAAGTAGAGAAAAATTATTTAATGCTTCATTATTTTCTACTTATGTTCAGTAAAAAATAAAGGACTAAAATACAATTGAGCGTTCTTTAAAAAACACGCTCATTTTACTTCTTTGTTTCTTAACGGCAATGAATATAAAACATGTCGCATATTTTTTATGTTAAATTCCAACAGATTTATGGTACTTTCTATCCAAGGTTTTCCATAACAATATAAATACGTACGGTTTTAATTTACATCAAAACTTGACTCCACCAGAATTTCATAGTCATAACTGCATTATTATTTCATTGTTACGAAAAACAATAAGGGTATACCACAAATAATCAATATTTCTTCATGTTTTCTTTAATATTTATTCCTCAATATTATAAAACAGGAGCATTGAAACCAAACAGATTGCACAAATTATTTTTATTCCTAAGGTTTATGATAAAGGACGTCTTAGTTGGTGATCTTTGTTAGAGGAATACAGAATACGTAACAATGATATAGATTATTCCTTTGGTGGTAGGGATTTGGATTTCTACAATCGAAAAATTAGCTATTTTTGATATGACACTGTTTGATGGATCTAAAAAACCTTTTGGAACATGATAATTTGGAAAAACAAAAATATAATTTTCTTTCAAATGTTGAAATTTACTTCTATAATAATACGGAATATTTCGGTGGATGTTATGACGATTCTATTAGCTTTGTAGAATGAGAAGGTAGGTTGCAGAGCCATAGTTGTATATACGATCCCGTATTTATCTCAGAAATACTTGGACATATTTCGTAATCTATGTCAAAACCTAAAAATACACAACCAGCAGAACTTTTAATGTATAAACTGTTTTGGAACATCCAGTTAAATTAGTTTTGTAGATCTGGGATTTTCTCCCAAGCACTTCTTAACCCTGGTAAGAACAATTTTACTGTTCTTGATTGGTGCTGGTCACTTCTTTTGGAGCTTATGTGGGGTATATGTACTAAAACAGTGGGGCAATATTAATTGTTAATCTGATACATACAGATGAACAAGTCGTAATGCCAAGATATATTTAACTAACAACATCAATATTTCAGATGACGCTTTTCTAGGAGGCCATAACACAGGCAAAATATGAACATTCTAGGAGGAACATGAAAAGAAGAATCAGTATGCTTGATCAGACGTGTTCCAACTTCATGTTTCAAACATTTTTAAATCAGTTGTTTTCATGTAACGGCCTCAGTAACACAAGCACAAACTTGGATATTTAGTATGACATCATTGTTATTTTACACAATATATGTATGCTTATGATTTAAGCAATACACATGTCCTTCAACAACAAAACTGAATAATGAATGTGACTTGAAATTTATCATAAGTTATTGCTAGGTTTAAAAAAATCTCTTTTTAAGAACCCTGCTGAAGGCTACGTGAAACTTGTCATAAGACATGAACTTATCATCAATATACCTGGTTATCTCAATTATCTCGTTTTATTAATGCTAATTAAATTTTCCTGTAACAACGAAAGTATATGTTTCAAACATTAAGTGTTTGTACTACATCAATAACTGTACAGACACCTCGATATTCAAGCTAGGCTTTGAATTGGAGTCTTGTGGGATATCCTTAACTGCTCTGACGTATCAGAGCTACGTATAGTAAAGAGAGTTTCTACCTTGAACTCAGTGATTCTAGAAGAGACAATACAAAAACAACAAACAATAATTGACGTGAAAGTGTAGAAAGATTAAAATATGAACGCTTTCTGAAATCAATAATGTTTGCCAAGTCTTTTTTTCTTTGATCAAATGTCAATTTTTGACGATTAGCGAGATCGGTTCAGTAGTTACGGAAAAATAGGGACATACATTAAAAGAGGGAAACAGGGCGAATTATGCAACCTGCTCTTTTTTGAATCCGGTTGCGGCTCTATAAATAATTGTAATGATTGAAGTGTAAAATATATAAAGTTAAACAATAATTTTATTACTATGGAGCAGGAATAAAATAGGACGAATTATGTGCTGATTTACTCAAAACCAATTAAAACTATGTCACTCTTATAATTACATGGTTTATATTTTATAAGGATGAAAAAGTAAAGCATATGTCGATCAAGTAGACTGGAGATATTTGATAATATCTGAAGAGACATAAATTACATTTTCCGTGCTCAATAAAACACGAGTCCATCGTCTCTGATGTACCAAACAGACAAACATGAAAATCGAATGTTTACTGCGTTTCACGTCACAATATGACCGGTCATAGTGACTTCTGAGTAGTTTATGGTGCGTTGAATCGATTTGGGAATCAAGACTAGATTCAGGAGGGGTCGCATATTGCTTCTTGGCACGCAAACCGTACATATTTAAAGGTGAGTTTTCGTAGGGATCAGTGTATTTTACTTCACCACAATAGATTGCTGTGTTCAAATTGGAAGTATTCAAGTACTTCACATCCTGTAAATAAATTATCGTAGCGTTTAATTTGATAAAATGAATCATTAATGTTCATGTTGACCACGGCTACTCACTACATTTACAAGGGTGTCAGCTGAGTTTCCAGGTTCACACTGCTTTGGAACTTAGTTAACACAATTAAATTCTTTAGATGTTTTAGCTCACCATGGTGTGCCATGTTTAGTCAACGGGTGTTAAATGGAACCTGGCTGAGTCAGCGATGCACATACAGGCATAATATTGCTGGCTCAGCCGATTTCAGTGTAATGGTCTACGTCTGAAGTGGACGAAACGTCTCAGGATTTTCATAAAAAAGAACAACGACTTGAGATGGTGTCAACCCACAATTATAGAGCATATTCTTGATACCCCGAATGTCTCACAATTGGGGGTGCTGGTTCTCTTCGTTTGCCGGAATAATGTTTCGCAACTGGAAAGAGTAACTCTTTGGCAGAAACTCAATATTGTACTCTATGTGAAGTGTGGCTCTGTTTGTTGTTAGAGATGACTTAAAAAGGAATATACTTTACCAATTTTGAAACATTTTCATCCTTCTCATTATTGTTGTGTTGTGAGTGGAAGGCTCCCAATCTGTGAAAAAATTAAATGAGGGCGTGATCTATTGCCGGATGAAAAATGGTTGGCTCCTCATATGACGTCACTCTTAATGAATAGTAAATTGCTTGGTTTCGTTTTTTATAGAATTGTGATGTATTAAGACACTTAGCGTACCCATGTTCTTTCTAACTAGCGTTCTAGAGCTAACTATTTAAGATGGAATAGCCAAACACAAAGTTAAAGATAAAGGACTTAAGGACGTAAGGACTTTCTGGTTTCATTCATTGGTTACATTCATGCGCGACAAGTAAGATATCTGGTTTAGATTCCCGTGGAACATGCACCTGTTGTTCATTAATATGTGTGATTCTGGAATTAAACTATACCAATTGTATTTAATGTTGTTTATTTTAACCTTAGAGTTGTAAAGTTTAGTTTGATATTCTGTATTTAGAACTTGTTTAGTATTTTGTGTTGTCTACGTACTTACATTTTAAATGATTAGTTTGTTACAAATTCACAAGTGTCATTAGACAGGATTGTTTTAGTTATATTTTGAATTTTGTTTATTCCAACATAATATCCACTCTGAACTTCAATATCCACATTTATAGTAAACATTTTTAAATAATACTTTAAATGATAAAATACGTTATCTCTGTATATTTTTGGATTTACACAATGTTTGAAGTAACTGATTTTGCTGTACACTGTAAGCATAAGCCATGTTTATGTGGAACCAGTAAAATGGTTTTTGTACGATGGAGGCTGTTTGATCAATAGGAAGTATATCGTACAAAGTCGTTTTCTTATAGATTCCAAGCTGATCTTCTATAAACACGTAAGCATTTTTGTTATAAAGCTAGGAAAAGATCATATCTCAACATAGAACTCCCGTTTTGTTTTGTGCTCCTTCAAAGTCCATATCAGGCTTATACCCCATTCTTCATCAACAGTTGGTCATATATTACAGTAAAATAACACCCAATATGTGACTACCATGAGTTACTATGTTCATGTAGCTACGGAAATCTATTGTGAGTTTAAAAAGTTGAATTGATATATTAGCTAGTTTGAACAATTGATATACTGACTAGTTTAAACCATATTTTAAAGAAATAAATATCGTAAACTATATTTCCAAGACCAATGGTTATAATACCTCTGGTTTACATTGCCTGAATACGAATTTGTGTTTTGAATATATTAGATCAAGTGTCTTTAAAAGAAATTAACTTCTCCCTAAAACTTGCCTGCCCTCTTGGTGGAAACGTGTAATGTTAAGAGGGACGAAAAGTTTGAAATGGAATTAAAAGTTTTGAAGGATACGTGTTACAGTGTTTCTCCTGTCCCAGAAACTCCTCAGTCTTCCTTACTTGGTTTAATTTTACAGGTGGATCGAATTTACGAGAAGTAATTAACTATAGGTTAATTTAGTGTCGTAGCTGTTATCTAAGCATGTCTAAATGTTAAAAATCATGACTAAACGTTGATAAAAAAATAACATAGAGATCACAAACATCAAGCGTAGAAAAATATAACACATCCCATAATTCACCTTAATTGATAGTGGTTCGTTTGTAAAATTTCCCAATTACATTTCCCTCATTAATAAAAAAACTATACAAATAATAATTTACCTGTTAGCAGCATTTTTCTTAGATTGTCAGCAAAACTATCTGTTTAATTATTTACCGAACTGTATGATTATCGTAACATTAGTCACTATTTTAAGTATCAAGCTGTATGATTACAATGTTTGTCAGCAAAAAGATTGTAAAATACTATAGCACAACCCAATAACTCATTTTCGTTCAGCGTTTTCGTTGCATTTTGCAGCATTTTCGTTCCACTGAGTTTTAGGATATGAACCAGATATTTTTATCCAGTTTAAATAAATGAAACAAGTAGTTTGGAAATAATTAATGTATATTACTGGTGAATTATAACGTAATTTGTTGTATATGTATTGTTTAACAACCTATTAATCTAATAACTTAATTAAAAATTTACTAGGTCATAAAAAATTCAGTGGCCACCCCTGTCAATTCTAGACCATCTAGATTGGGGAGGGGTGGGTACACTGAAATTCAAATTTTTCAAATAGCAACTCCCACATGTGAAAAATTGATGGAAAGGGAATAAAAAACATTTTGGCGTGGACCGGAACTCACTTTATACCATCGTTCCAAGATAGCGCCACTAAATGGCGGACAATTGGGCACTCAGCTATTTACAAACGGATTTGCACGAACCTCAGTTTTGCGGGTTTTATGAGTCAAGAACGCGTACCTGATAATGGTTTTACAAATTACCCGCATATTTAGAAGATAGTGGAATCAAAGAAGGGGAAGAACGGGTTATTTCGTCCCCAGTTATTTATCGACAAATTTGAATAATGCCCAAAAACTAAAAATTTAAAATTTTTATATTTCGGATTTTGATTGATTTTTTGCGGTAGAATATGTTTTGTTTTAATCTCATAAATAATTTTAAGAGCTAATTTGGTGTTCTGTATTACGTTCTATATACTTGAGGATGGATTGCTTAACTTACTGCCACACACACACTTAACTGGAGAGTGTATTACCACAGTCCCAATGGATTGTTAATTGTTTAACTTTATATATTTTACAAGACCCGGAATAATTGGAAAAGGTTATCTTTAATAATAAATTAAGGACAATTATCTGAGTTTTGGAAACGTTATGTGTGTGTAGTACTCACATGATCATCTTATTTATCGATGATTGCAAAGAAAAACAAATATTAATGTATGCGATATAATTTGTTACGTTACTTTAAATTACAAAGCAATAAATCCTTTATATTTATTTAGATTTTTAGGAGACCACAACTGTTGACTGGGCTATGTTTGATAAACGTGAATCAGTACAAACAAATGGTCGTATTCCTCTGTACACAGATGTAACTGTTTGATTACCTACATCACGCCGTGCCGTGCATACAAACACAGTATTATTGATATTGACGAGTGAGCAGATTCTGGTCAAATACTGGGGTTTTAAACTTTACACGGGATACTATTCAAAGAAAAGTTTATCTGCTATTTCCAAAAAATATTTGATTTAATAATATTTATTTGTATCACTTAATTTATATAATTTACAGCATATGCATATAAATTAACTTTATGCAATAAACTAAATATGAAATCAATACATTTATATGCCACGTATTTACAAATAGTTTAGGTGTTTAAGTTTAAAATTAATAGTTTAAATGCCAACCCATGTATTTTCGCCACTTTATACTTTCACAGTTGAACTTTATTTCTAATCTATTTAACATTTTTTATCAACTAAAAATGTGGAAGTAGCAATTTACTTCTTTTATTTGTAAAAGGGATCAATTAGAGTACATGAGTAAAAGTTATCTAAAGATGTTTTACGGACGTAGAGGGATTTTTGTACGACAAACAAAACGTTCTTAATGATCCACAAACAGGTATCCTATAATTCAGTTTAACATACTCATACATTAATCAATACTCAAACTTCATATCCGTGTAAATATTAGAATATTATATAAGAAGTTCTGTACTATATATGTAATAATTTATATAATATTTGTTTTAATTTCCCGCTCGTGTAACTGCCACGAAATGTAAAATATTCGGTACGGACCGTATGTTGAAGAGCCTGTAAGACGGGTACGGCCCGAACCGTGTTACAAGGGCTTGCTCTCTGTATGGGCATTCAGCATTATCCATTCACACATTAGTCAATGATCAGATGCCCTTTGGTACAAAGGATCTGTCAAATCCAATGAAGCTGCACATACGGTCTTTGATGTCAGGCCACCGCTGCCCACCCGGTCTGGACGGCTCACCTTTGTTAAAGGCGTACCTCTGTGTTTGTTGTTGTCGTACTTGGCTTTTTAGAATATTTGTAATTCTACACTCAAATATGATCAAAGTCGATTAGAAAATATTTGTTTATCGGTGTATGAATATTTTTCTTTGATGTATTGTGTTCTTTTTTATGTTAAAACCTAATAATAAGTCCGTAAAGTACTTACCTTTAATATCAAAGTATTATGAAGAAACATTAAAGGATTTCTATAGGGTATATTTTCAAAACCCATTAGAGAATATTCATATTGAGAAAATGTTTTGTTATTAATATAAGAATGTTTATTGTTATAGTTAATTTGAGCTCCTCAATATTTTAACATGTTCTTAGTTTTACATTATCTTTACATTAATATAAAATTTATTTTTGTTTCTTTTTGGAATAATGTAATAGATAACCCAAACCTTTGAATTCCCGAAATATACTTTTAAGTAAAGATTACTTGAGATTAGTTATCTTGACAGGAAAAATCGTGTTAGTTGTTGATGCCAGAGGTTTGAATGCCAGATCTGTATACAGTCTATACCTCTATAATATACCAAATATTGCTATCTATGTAGTAATACATGTCTCCAAATTATATGACATATAAATGAAGTTACTGCTCCTTTACAATATGATCCTGGTTTATTGGATATGACTATCACTTAAGGTAAAAAATGTAATTTATGCCTCAAGAGCGAACTGGCCTATACATTGAAGCTTTATTTGTGTATAAGCGACATCGAGATAGATGATGGTGCATTTGCTCCTAGGAATTAACTGAGGGTTAGCGAAGAATTTTACGTTGGTCTTAAGGGTAACTGTGATGGCGACGAGAAAATTGCAGAATGGATATATTTGTAAACAAAGTGAATAAAATTATATTAAATTTATACATGTGACTTAGTTATCACATGTGGGTTATCTATCAGAACAAATCAACTTTATCGAAATCACCAAAACTTCAGTACTCTTTGTGATGTCAGGTAAAGGTGTTAAGTAAAATGGAAACGGGTGGGGTATAAATAGGACGAAAACTATGGAAATTGTTTACGTTCCTAAAATTTCCTTCTACGTTTTGTTTTCGCCCAATACACCGTATGAATGGAACCGAGTCTAACCACATATATTTAGATCTACTGTAGAGTTCATTCATACAATGAAGTTCATAGATCTGTAGAACATATTTGAAAATATACCAGTATTATACCAATAGTTTTCCCTCAGTTTGTATTATTTATAGTACCAGTAATCGGTCAAAGTTATATACCAATTATTTTAAGAGTAAAAATTTTTTTTTTCAGATTAAAAAAAATCTAAAATTTAGTTCCTGCATTTTAAGCTTTACATAAAAATTCGTAGGAAGGAAGTAATGAAAAGTGATAGACGAAGTAAATATTTCCCTAAAATGACAATGACATTGAAAATCCAACATACATATATTATAGGTTGCTTTATACAATTCTTCAATTGGAAGAAAATATTTATTACAACATCTTTTTATAATAATGCCATTCCTTTACTATTAGATATTCACATTTTGCCACTTTTATATTTTATGTGGTGTGAATTTGTTTGCTGGAAGTTGGATGCTGGAGTAAGTATCTGTTTGAATGCGTTAATGAGCGCTAGATGATTGACTAAATTAAAATCGTGAAGGTGTATTGATTGACAGACTCCTGAGAAATGAAGTCATTAAACAAATTTCTTCGTAGTAACCTTATCAAATGAAGAAATTAGCTCATAAATTAACTGAAGTTATGATAACATGCATCTGAGATTAATGTAACCAATTTTTCTTGTGTGTTTAACCAGTCAACAATTCATCCCGTTTCCTCAAAAATTGCCTGGCCATAAGATGTAGACGCCTTAAAGTAAGGGTTAAAATCTCATACAGAGAACTTACTAACGTATATATATATTCAAATTCGTAGTTGACTTTATTGCCCTTAAAACAACACCTAATACTTGGTTTATATTATTTTCTAAATTCGTAAGCATTTGGATATATTTTCGGTTGATAATATTTAGAGAATATTTCAGAGAAATATAGAAATTTTGGCAATTATATATTTTAAGTTCAGTAGGAATTCTGTAATCGTAAAAAATGATATCATTCAATAAGATAGTGTCTTAAAGTTGCAATTTCTCATTATAAACCTAAAATCTTTTTTACCCATATACTGGAATCGGCATATTGAAAACATATAGTTTAAAGAAACTTATGAAAACCAATCGTACAGGCCTACATTTTACAATTCCGAAGACATACTAGGTCGTCAAAGATAACACTAGTATATAAAAAAGTCAGTCTTATTTTATCATTCGACGTCAGGGCTAAGAAGACTTAACACTTAACCTGGGGGCCAACGGCAAAGAGGTGACTTCCAAACCACCAACTATGGCCGGGCAGGCGCTTACAAGGATGCCCATCCAAGAGCAGCCACGCTCGACGTTGCTTGATTCAGTTATCTGACGATACTGTTGTACTCGCTATACTGCGCCATTGGCCATTGGAGATATTTTTAGTTATATATTTAAAGTTAAGCAAGTCTCATATAATACAAGCCTTTTCATAATTACAAACTTGACAAGAACTTTAGTTACATTTATACGTTATTTCAAAATGGTTTCAGTTTGCTTGATTCCTATGTAAGAGTGATAATTAAATAATTGTATACTGGTGAAATGCAATTTATCAAATATTGTAAAACTTAGAATAGTTGCTGTTTTCTAAGTCGAATTACACGAGTTTTATGTGATCGATTAATGATTATTCGGGTGGTGAATGTTGAACTCCATTGCTGGAACTCGTCGTCGTGTGGGAACAGTTATACGACGTTCTTGTGTAAGAACAGCCCATAAACCACTAAGGAAGTAGCCCCGGGGAAACAGAGAAGTGTGCTGAGTGGACACTGTTGTCACCCTCCCCTCCCACCCCTCTGCAGATCTGCCCCGCCAGACAGCTGACTGGGCAGAACTGAACGACACTTAGCCCCGCGCTGTCAGCTCTTCGCACCAACTGGGGACAACTGTTGTTTGGTTCCTATCCTTCATACAGCACAGTTTCACGCCACTCGAGTGCGTCTCCTACCTGAGATTGTATCATGTAGTATCCGTTACAGAGTGAGGTTCAATAGTTTATATAATTATCATAACCGCACTTACTCCTTTGGTAATGTTTTCATCACATCCCCACTTTGTTCAAAAAAGCAACATTTTTGAGCCAGGATCTGATTCAGTTATCTGATTGTAAACAAAGGGAGTTGTTTCACATCAACGATCAAAGGGTCTATTGTTTACGCGTGAAAGGGTTTGCACCAAGTAATTAATTTGTTGTTTTATGATTATTGCCAAGGGTAAAATAGACAAAGAGACCAAATACCAAAACTTTTAAAAATAGACATCCCAAAATAACTTAATACAATTCTTATTGTATTATTTAAGTTTTGTAATGCTACTAATTACAAAACAATACTGACCATGATTAATCAAACAATATCGTATGTTCGGCCAGGTTCGGCTGAGATCAGATAATATAAGCCAATATTATTTACTTTGACAAGTGTTTTTCTTGTTTCTTTCAGTACTAAAATAGTATAATGCGTTAATTTCAATGTACTAGTTGACTTATACATAAGACTATAATAATAATAAACATTTGTATAAAAATTTTACATTGGTATATAAAATATTAAAATGGTGAAAACAATGTTAATAAATACAAATTGTGCCGTCTTCATATAAGTTTGGAACATAGGTCCACAGCTAAATTTAACTCAAACGATTAAATTGTTCCAATTGATTAAATGATGATGTAGAAAACTACAAAACAAATTCGTTTTACTGTAGGATGCCCTTAGTTTAAATATTTCTAGTATTTCTGAACTTATTTAGTTTCAGCCTACTGACGGTTGCGATCCAGAAAGAGCTTTCTTGGTAGGACTTGTGTATATGGATCGCCAGCAAGCATCGCATAATGAGGTGCGAATCCTCTCTTACAAACCCATCAGTACCACCCAAGGAGGAACTAAAACCTGGCGGAGAACCGCCTTATGTAGTGTTGAAAACACTAAATAGAATGAGGGTAGAATACCAAAGTGCAAGACAAACTTGCAGAGATGGGGCTTCTGCCGGCAGATAAGAGCACTTTGTGCGAGTACGGTGCTGTCCAGGACACTGGCCACCTGTTGGTTTGCCCTACAGCTGGACCAACCTTGCAACATGGAAGACCTTTTAGAGGCAAGTGACGAAGCTATCTTGGTAGCTAATTTCTGGAAGACAAAAGTTTTTTGATCCGAATACGTAAAGTAGGTAAGTTTCTTTTTGGTGAGAGGTGATTAGAAAGGAAGTGTGTAACCGGAAATATGACTTCTTTTTCCTTGTCATTATTACAATCCAACTGCAATCCACATACTTATTTAATGTTAGGATAGGTAATTTGAACCGACCCGACGAACAAGACATTTTCAGTGTAAATGAACCAATTAGAAAGAATTTTCAAACATTCTCTTGTGAGTTTTACAAATCTGCTTTATCTTTTTTATGACAAGGTATAAAATATCTTACTACAATTTAATTTTTCCTATTTAATCTAAATGGAATTATTATGAAGAGGCTGTGAAAACTTTGCACTTATAAGATTAATCAGTTTTAAGAAGAATTTATAAGCATTATCTATAAGTAAAGTTAGTTGTTGTCCAGAGTGTTATTATTACTTCACCTTTATTCATTTAAACACGTGTTCAAATATGATATATGGTCTAATAGACCGGAAGTAAAATACTACTTTTGGAAGTAACATGCAAATAACAATTGCAACATGCTCTCAACAGGAAAGAAAGGGTTTTAATGCAGACCAACCACGCATATGGGCTTAAAAAGGGCTTAATTCCTTATGAACTATATTTTTGTTTTTCAATTTCCTGATGGCCTACATCGATGAAATTTGAAATACATGTGGCTGAAGCTATCAGCAGAAAAAATACATTTCATACATATCAGCTACTATAAAATTTGGACGAAATTTACCTGAAAAGAACATTTTCATAAAGATCAACTATCCATAAGGGCTTAAATTGGGTTCCTATTCCATTTTAAGTATTAACTATATTTTTTTCCAACTTCCCACTATCCTAAAAAAGTGAAATTTAATTTACTAGTCTATTTTGCACTTAACAGACTACCGGTACCGGAAATAGATTACAATGCCCAGATGTAGTCGCTCTTTGACGAAAGTAGATTTTTCATACCAACGTATGTATGTATACCTGCTTAATGCGGTCAGTAAGGAAGACGCAGTAAGGATGCCTGAATAATTTAGTCCGGAAGCAGATTAATATGCATAGATGTAGACCTGTTTGACCACATAAGACTTATCATAATATATGTTCTTGACCAGTGTAACAATTCAAAAGCTACTACGATAGCAAAATTAATCAGGCCTATCTTAGACCGGAATTAAAATAAATGACTGGAAGTAGTCACTTTTTGACTAAAGTAGACTTTATCAAACCGACATATTATATGTTTTCTTAATCGCGGCAACAGTTCAAATATTATGGCACCGGAAGTGTATTACAATGACCAGAAGTAGGCATATTTTGACCGAAGAAGAATGTTCAGACCTATGTACGTGTTTTCTTGGTCGTGGGAACAATGCCAACGCTTCTAGTGTATGCGGAATAACTTAGAGCCTACTAGACGATTGCAAAGGCCGAAAGCAGACAATTTTTGACTGAAGTATGCTTCTCAGACCTTTTATTTATATAATTTAATAATCATGACAAGAAAACAAACTCTACTAGGGCGTGTACAATATAATTGGTTCGACACATAAATGCTTTTTCACACGCCAAACCTCCAGTAAAAGCCAGTAGCAATTTCTTTTAGCTTTTGAACCTATTGACAACGAACCATGAAATAACACGTAACATGAGTGTCTAGTTCTGATTCAAAATTATTAGTGAGCTTTTTAAAACTAATGTTCCAATTATTGTGAAATGAATGAAGAAATTGGAATCTTCCAGTGGTCATCGATAATTTTCAGCAGTGTTCAGCCATTTCAAATGAAAATAAATATGACGCACCTGTTATTAAATAAGATATCTCGTGCACGGACGCGGGTAACTGCTAGTAAATAATAAAAGTTGAACTGCAAAAGCAGGCGTGTAGTTTTCCCAGGTGATGGGGGTTTTTTAGGTCAGAGACAAAAACAAAACAGTCTTCGTCATGCATGTTTTTTATTCATAAAAATGTGTTCGTAATGTTAATTCTTGTTTAGTATATTTTCTATCTATATTTTGTTCCGTACAATTCTTAAACTATTTGTGATAAATGTGTTATGTGCCTTAAAATAACTTTATTATACTTCAATGAGAAGTGTTTTTGAGAAATATTCCAATTTCGATTAACCACCACATTAGATAGGATAATATTAGAGACTCCTGGTTTACTCTATACTTCTTTAATTTATATCAGATGGGTTCCTATTAATACACATTGACTTACCCTCCAAGTATCATAGTTCTGGGCGAGGGATTAAATATTTCGTACATAAAATAACTGATCGGTTAGTCATACAAGAAACACCTCACAAAATAAATCTCTTTATTTCCATTTATAACAAAAAATTAATAGATGGTGGTAGATCATTTAGAACATTGTATATATAACTCTAATGTAATGAACACATTGAGAGCGTATTAAAATATTATTACACTTTATTCAATGTTAGTAATTTACGCTAACAATGTAGCCTATGAAATTTTGTAAAAAATATAATAATATTTAATTGAAATTAGTTAACAATGTTAAAGTGTAACTTTTCTTTAAATGCTAATTTTCAAAGCAATCGAAAATAAAAAATATACTATAATTTTATTTATAAATTAAGTTGTTTATTTTATAAAACTATTGTTGAAATCCAACTAAGGTTCTATTAAAATAATCATTTGCCAGTGCTAGTACTTAAATGAATAAATGTATGGGAACTTATTTATAAATCTCTTTAGAGCACGCAATTTTATTCCCCTCGTTTTCCAATTTATTTTATAGAATATTCCGGTTACCACAATTAAGATTCGTTCCCAAACTGTTAATTTGTTAATTTCTAAAATTATAAAACTTAAAACTGATAAATAATTGCAACTCAAGTTTGTACAATGTTCAGAATTTAAACAACTTTTAAATTATTATATACAACAAATTATTATACAGAAATTATACAACCATTCTGCCCTTAAATATTTTAAATAGACCTATATGTTTATTTATCTATAACATTCGCAATAAGCTTACCTAAAATACATACATTATATTGCATACAATCAAAAATATTTATAAGATTTATTTTAACACATTAACTGATAGTTTTTTTATGAACTATGTATGGTAGGTGTTACAAAAGAGTAAATTTCATACATATTTTTGGATGCTTTAAAAAGTGTTACACAAAAGCCAGCAGTGCACGACACCGACACTCGCATAGTAGCTGCGTAGAGCCGATCATCAATCTTCTGGCCCCACATTCCACGCTCCGATGGACCTTTGTTACACGATATCTTCCTCCTGAAAAACTGTTTCCATTAAAACTCGCAATCCGCTCTGGTGAAATATTCTTTTATTTCATAATACATACAGCATGGGAAATCCTACCTTAATACAGGGGAGTTACTGCGTGAAACCGTTTTAATTGACAATCTCACACTAGCAAATATTCCGTGATTCAAACGAGCTAGAGATTACAGGTTTCAGATGCTAGGACCTGTGTTCACAACTACAATTAAAAGCTATGTCAATCCATGTTTAATGCTACTGTACTAAACAACTTTTATTGGAACGATACCAAACAAGTTCTTAGCAAATAAAATAAAGTTAGAATTTCTTAGATCTACAGATTTAAGTAAATAATATAAGTGTAGAAAGCTAATATATAACGTTAAACATATAAATTGATTTGCAGTTACAAAATGTTTGATATACAAAGTTTGTTATACTCCATATTTGAACACCAATGTTCATCGGTGTACATTCTTAGGATATATTTCCATCCTTAAATAATATTTTACACATTTATATACAGGGTGCCCCAAAATTATAGGACAAAACTTCACCAAATTGTTCAGGAGGTTAAACTGAACGAAAAATGAGATATAATGTATAGTCCTATCTTGCTTCGTTTACCTTAGATCGGCCATTGTTTTTTACATACAATTAATTTTATTTTTAATACGGGTTTACCGATTTTGTTGAAACTTGGCATAAATATTATAAACATGAACATAAGTTGTAAAAAAATATATTTTTTAAATCTTATGTGTATTTTCAAAATGGCGGCCATTTAAAATATTAAAACTTAAATAACTTGAAAACCAACCGTTTTTTAACCTTTTACGTAGTCTCAACATCAGAGACATCTATAAATAGGTGAAGTGGTAGTCTCATTGTCTCATCAGGTGCACAATTGAGTACACTACGATGTTTCCGGCACGATGTTTAAGCATGGTAGTAGAGTAACAGAGTTTTATAAACATAACGTAGCTATGGTAGGAAGGTTTGAATCAATTTTAATGTTGGTTGTAGCTCCAGTTCATCTTCCTTGCCTTAGAACAATCAATTAGGTGTAGCAGCTTGCTTGTGCGAGACAACTAACTGCGCAGTTTTTTGTCAAGTGATTGTTGCGCCGTCGCGTCGGTCGTTTGGATGTGTTACTCTGATTGTTGTGTATGATATATTTCTAGTGTAGTGTATTGTTTAGAATTCAACGTGAATACCCGCCTCTGAGCGAGAAAACTGTGTTCAATGAATCGTATGACTCAGCAAGAACAGATTCAGGTAGTTATTGACAATGTAATTAGTAGTTCTTATATAGACAATTCTGAGGAAGACCCCACATATTATTCGAACTGTGACATAAATAGAGAATTCATAAGCACCCAGTCTAACTTTGGACTGCATTTGTGATTTACTGATACTGATTATGTAAATTCATCTGTAAATACCAAATGCCTCCGGGCCATTCTAGTAAAAGTGATGTGAGTGATAATGGGGATGACTATGAAGGCTGGATTGGTGTGAATGAGGATAATGGCTTAGGTTCTGATCATGGATTTTCATATCAAGAATTACCATGTGTAAAACACACATTTTAGGATCTTTTTTACTTTTAGTTCATTATAAAAATTTATGAAAATCTTTATGAAATTTTTGGAAAAAGTAGTCTTTAACTTGATCAGGTGAATGGTTTTAAAAGCAAATATTATGTACAAGCAAAATACAATATAGCCAGTGTGTTAGGCTAAAGTTTACTGTTACTTTGATGGAGCATATTAGCAATGAATAGTTGAATATAAAATAGAAAGGGCCAGATAATACACAAAATGAAAGTGAAAGTGGCTCAAAGGATGTACGATAAAGGTCATGATGCCACCAAGCATATAAAATTGTTTTTAATTCCGTATAAAAGATTTTAAAAAATGCTCTGAATGTAGAAGAGCTAGTACTAGTAAGGGAGGGGGGGAGGCAAGAAGAAGAATTCCACTTTTGTATGTTCTAAATGTGAAAAAGACTAGCACACGAAATGCTGTACGCTACACAAATGCTGGGTGGGTTGAACTCTTTAAACAGTTTTTATGTTCTTGGGATATTTTTAATGTTTCCACAAGCGGATTGTTGTTCCTTAAACAAAAAGACCAGAATAAATAGTGTTGTGTCATGTTTTAAGTTAAAAAAGTGATTCTTTTACACAATGTGATATGTTTAAAAGACTATGGAGACAAAGTGGATTTTTCTTAAACAAATTGGTTAAAACCAGTGTAATATTTTAATTATCTTTATTAATTAAATGATTAATATTTACGAAGTTGTTTATCATCAAGTGCACTTTGTATCACTATGGTAAAATTTGTGATATATATTTTTTCTACCCCTTTTAAGATTTTTTGGAAAGAAATGGGTAGGTCAGTGAAGTTATCATTACAGAAACTTACTTTATGTAAACACTTTAAATGTATCGTAATTTATTATATTTCATGTTAAATCAAAATAAAATAGTGCTCGGCAGATCCATTATAAAAATCGCAGATACTTATTCGATAGAAAAAGTGGATGGGGTTGAAAAGGATCTTGCATTATTACAAACAATACGTACGTGTACAATAGTGTAACAGTTATCTGACTAGCCCTTACAAATAGTACATGAACAGCACTTACAAATTACAAGCATGCTATAACAGATGTGGAAATGAAAGAGTTATGAAACAATTGTTCAGTACGTAGCCACAATACAGTACAAAAGTGTTTTCATTCTATGTTTCAGAACTTTTAATTACACCGTTTCAAGTTAGATTGTTTTGTGATTGCATTTAATTCAACGTCTGGCCTGGGTCGCGAATTGGTTTACAACAAGTGTAGGCTTTGTTTTACCTGAAGTTTGAAAATAACGATATTTGGCTGAATATTTATTTTTGTGTTTATTGCATATTCGTAAGTCCAGGCCTCCCTCTATGTGTTACACTGTTTCAAATTAAACAGAAATATTTACATATATAATATTACCATAAAGGAAAGTTGCCCTACTAAATTTTAAGTATTTTGATTTTTAAATGTATCTCTCTGAGTTACCTTTCATGTTTAAAAACCTGTTATAACTTTGAAAGAAGAACACGAGAAAAACTATACATCACTATCTCTTTACTGACGAAAAGGGCAGCCGATCAAAGATTGGATGAAAGCATAACATAGTGATGCCATCAGGATACAGCACTTTCATCGTGATTAGTTTAAGATAGGATTGGTAGGCGTAGTCTGAAAGAATGACTGTTCAATCTCTAAACCGTACAAAACTTATTATTTTATCTCTCTGTGAAGTAATATTTTAAATGGAAAAACAAGTGCAGACAGTATTGTAGATTTAAAAAGTATAATTTACGATACCTGCATAAACAAACATTTTTTATACGGGGTACTATAAAATGTGTAAAAAGTAAATATTCTCTTCAATCTCCCTACTTCTGTTTATTTAAAACTGTTTCACTTATGCATTTCCAGTCAGCCTGAATACCACTATGTAAACGGGTAGTAAAACATTAGGGGAGCACGAGGGCAAAAATTTATAAAAATGATTTATTTTTTTTATTGTTTTTATAATTTCAACTTATAAC
Source organism: Homalodisca vitripennis (assembly GCF_021130785.1). Classification (NCBI taxonomy): domain Eukaryota; kingdom Metazoa; phylum Arthropoda; class Insecta; order Hemiptera; family Cicadellidae; genus Homalodisca; species Homalodisca vitripennis. Next base: position 33,186,661 of record NC_060207.1, read on the forward strand.
GAGTAATTTGATGTATAAAACAAAAAAACGTCATAAAAACGTTTTAAAGTGTATATAAATAATTTTTGAAATCATTTGTGCAGTGCTTAAATACGCAAAATTTGCTATGTGTGATTTGATACAGTATGCAGTTTATTTCTAAGTTGCTTTGGTTTTAGTTTAGTTTTTGTAGTCCTGATCATAAAATATCTAAACTGGAATGTCTGGGACATGTCCAGAAAAAAATGGGCACAAGATTGAGAAGACTAAAATCAGAAAACAAACGTATTATTTTGTCTGGCGGTAAAGGCTTAGGTGGCAAGAATAGGCTATCTCAAGCTGTAATTGATCAACTCCAGACCTACTATGCTTTAGCAATAAAAAGGAACACAGACAGTCTCGACAGCATGGTGAAAGACATTTGGGCTTTTTACTTCCACAAAATTTCAAGTGACAACGGTTTGTGTCCGAAAGGCGAGACAAGTTGGTGCGGATACCAAAAGGCAAATGCTAAAGGTGAGACTTACAGCCCCAAAAATAGTATTCCTGTGACTGTAATGAAATTTATAAAACCAGTGTTTAAAAGTTTATCTGACAAAGAACTGTTGCGGAAATGTTTACACGGCAAGACACAAAATACAAATGAAAGTGTGAACGCGGTTATTTGATCTAGGCTACCCAAAACCGGCTTTGTTGGACTGAAAACACTACATTTCGGAGTGTATGATGCTTTTTCTGTGGTCAATAGTGGTAATGTAACTAAATGCAAGTTGTTCCAAAAACTAGAGATGAACATTGGAAAGTTTACTGTTCTTAGCATGAAATAAATGGACCAACACCGCATCAAAGCATCGGAGCGTAACTCTTCAGATTTCAAAAAGCAAGTGAGGCAAAAGAAAAGACAAGTGAAGAAAAACTGGAAGATAAGGAAGAAGACCCTGATGACTCACGCTATGGAGCTGACCAGTTTTAGGTACTTTAAACTAATTTTTTTGCTTATAATTTTATGTATTCATAATTTTTTAACGTTTCCTGAAAAACAGGTTTTGTAAACTTTGAATGCAGATTCCTCAGGAACTACTGCATTTATTTCAACCAAATTTTTACCACAATTCACCAACATACTAATGCACACTTTAACACAGGGAAATATAGATATCTCTAATAGTTCAAAAGAAAAAATAATTAAATATTTTTTCAAATTCAAAAACTTTATTGTAATATTAAAAGATTGTATACAAAAATATTAATACGTATTCTTTAAAATCCATGTGTTAATGTACTTTAACATGTCTAGAATATCAGATAAAACTTTGGTTAAATTATCTTTAATGGTGTCTGAGAAAGCTGTGTTCAAATTATGCAAAATTAACATGGGAAAGATACAACACTCGTGCTCCCCTTAAATTGCACTTCGTATTTTCCATATTTTTAGTAAATTTTCATTAGTTGAAAATAGTGTAAAAAATGTCGAACTCCTAAAGTAACTGGATATTATTTAGGATTTTTAGGAAAACTAAAACATATAGAACACTTTTATAGTCTTTACCATGGTAGCAAAACCTTTCGCATGACATCTTAGTTCTTGCCTTAGCATTGTTATTATCTATAATGTTCATTGTTACGTAGGCAAGAATGATTTCAATGATGCTGGATGAAGCATATCACTCAGTAGGGTAGCAAAATATCCCTTCTCTCTGCCTGGTGATTGTAACGATTTGTTTTTAGTCTGGTTGTCTGTCTGTCTGCAGGATATCTCGAGAATAAAAAGGTTATATACTTCAGAATGTTCGTGCTAACTCAGAGAAGCCTGTTACGTAGTATACGGAAAATGTATGACTTAATAAAGATATATATATATATATATAATATATATATATATATATATACAATTAAATTACCATTCTATGATTAACAATAATTAAAAAAAAATATTAACTAAGGTGTAGGCTGCATTTCTTTTTGAAAATGGAAATTGGCTTATTAAAAACGTCAACAGCAGATTTCTAATTATTTAGTGGATTGTAACACCTCATCCCCCTATAGAGCGGCGAGTGGGCGTGTACTACAGTGATTGAGTAAGATACAGAGAATTATTACCATCTTATTCTACTGTTAAAATTGTGGACCCGATAGGTCAGGGCCGTTTCACTGGAGGGGTCATCTATCTGGCCATGCACCAGGTTGTGCAAGAACACCAGAGATGTCAATGTTTTCCTCAGGTCTAGCGTCTGGAACATATCAACTCACTATAAGGCATAATATATGAATAACATTAAATTATTAGACAAAATAAAATCTTAGGAAGTCTAGAAAACAAATCATAGCTGTCATTTTAAATTATTTATTAACAACTAATAAATTAATTCTCCTCATTTTCAGCTACACATCATTGTGATAGAATATAATTTTTCATAATTTCGGGCGAGTAGTTTAAATGCTAAGCAAATTGAGAAGAGAAGCAAACAAAGACTAACGACAGCAGAGACGGAGAGTTTGTTGTTTGTTTTCCAAGTTACAGCTGAGGAAGGCGAGCGAGTACACAGAGCTGATTGCTGATTCCTACAGTACACAATATACCTCGCCGGTAAAGTCCAGCAGGTGCGTTACGTAAGTGCGATGTGGGAGAACGCATAGGCTTTCGTACAAAGCAATACGTTAAATATTATATTTTGTTATTGTTAACGATTGGATTGAAGAGTTCAAGCCATACTTATATATACCATTTTTGTGTCAATAACATTTTGGAAATCGATAAATTTTATTAATTTCATTTTATTTTTGTTTATTGAAAGTACTAGCTCTTAAAACTTCAAACTGAAATTGATCTAGGTCATCAGCAATACAATTACATCCATTCTTCAATTTATCAATTTATAATTTAGGAAAGATATATTTAGGAAAGATATAAAAAAAAACGAAGTTTATGATGTACTTCAAGAGAAGTTATACACTAATACTACTAAGGGTTATTACAATGCCCCCGCTAACTTTAAGGTTTTGGAAACCATTCTTGTAAATTGCTTGTCGTTTGGTTTATAGTTGTCTGTTGTGACGATCAGTAAAACAGCCGTAGCCGTATATTTTATAGTTTATAAGCGGCTCTGGCTGTATCAGATTTTACGTTTAAAGCCAAGTCAACAAGTGAGTTCGCCAATCCCGCAGCGAACACACAAACAACCGATGTTTGTTTTATGTTTGCTCGGACATGTGGTGCCGATATTGCATCCACTCCCAGTTCTGGCTTTGCTTTGTCAACAATGAATCTGCTTGCAAATTTATACCACGAAAAACATGTTTTTTATTATTTATTCCTCTTATTGGGTAATATAAATCTATGCAGTTTCAGTTTGTAATACAATATATATATAAATATTTTTAATTTGTCGTCTAATCTAATACTGGGTAAAATACATATTACATAGTGTTATCTCTTACTTTTTATTGGAAAAATTTGTGATGTATTTAGAAAAAATAGAGTCAGATATAACTAAATCTGGAGACTGATCTAGGCCCTAATGTTATGTTAATGGGAAAAAAACAGCTTCTTGTTTTGTTAGTATTTTGTACTCTGTAACACAATAACATAGAATAAATTTACCGATAAATATTTGCATTTGTATTTAAAGGTGTTGCACTGAGGTAATCCTAACATCTGCGTTCTGGACAATATCTTTATTTGATAAAATTAGTATGTATGAAATATTTTTACCACACTCGTCTGCATTCCGCGGACAGACGTTGGCAGTTTTGTTGTGGGCGCTTGGATTTCTGAAACTTATTGGCTTTATATTCCTATAAAAGTTTAAGTTTCTCACAAATGCAGAGAAAGAAATGGGGGCCAAAATAGTTAGTTTTTATTATCTATGACTTCATGTTAATTAATTTGTAACAGAGAACTTAAGCAGCAAGTAGACAACTGAAATTAACTGGAGAATATTAAATCGACTTCTTGGTTAGCAAAACTATGCCGAAGCATTACGCCAACACCCATGAAAAGTCTTTCATTTTCTAGTAGTGACTATTTATGTCTTAAAGCTGAACTACTCGTTCATTTTAGTTCGTATTTATAATCTACAATTCTATTAACATTACCGAACGTTTTACTAGTAGCTGCAATGTTTGCCTTCAGGTATATTCTACGGCAATATAATTACAGAAAAGAATGTGTCTGAATTGCGTTGCAGAGATACAGGCGTTACTGTAAAATATGAATTCACCCTAAGTATTTCTACTAAAACTTCTTTATATCCATCTAGAATAAATTATATAAATTTTAGAATATCCATCTTCTTTAAATAATAATAATAGTAATATATATATATATATATATATATATATATATATATATATATATATATATATATATATATACCATATAATTTCAATAAACACTGAACGCAAAAAGTACTTGCTCCGCCGGGACTTGAACCCAGATATCTCACTTGCCGGGTGAATGTGGTACCATTACACCACAGAGCCCTCACTTTTTACGATTCAATTTTGTATTTAGCCGTATCTGTCAAATATGCGATTTATATGTCACATATATATAATCGCGTCTACCATCTTAACATTTTTTGGAACTCAAACATGTTTGAGTGTGTCACACATATTTCAAGTTTCTTACGTTCATACAATCGTGTATTGTTTACGAATTACATGATTGATGTACATTGTTAATTTTCTTCAATGACACCATCGTTGTTGTTATAAAATGATACACCTTATATGTAAATTCCTTAAAAAATGTGATCTACGAATAGTTAAGATAGTGAGTTTACAGAAATATATTCTAATTTTAATTTTAAGCTGGATATTTTAGGTAATGAATACATTAATAAAAATAAGCTCGTTTCAAAACAAAAGATTAATTTTTGGCCGTTATTATAGTTCAACGCAAAAGGATTGTGTTTAAGAAATACGAGTACATAAGAAATTTTCATATTAACATGACATATGTTTGGCTGAATAAACATAATTTATGAATGCTATCATTGGACCTCTACTTTCTTCTAAGTGAATTTTACATGAAAGCATAGCTAATATTTATGTGTAGCTTTTGAAATGTCTGGATTAAACAAAAACAATTTTTTATGATAAAATGAGGTAAATGCAACTCTGAAGGTTTGCTAAAACTTCTTTTTTTTATGTATTGCTAATAAAGTAATTCGAACTGTATATGAATGTGATTGCGGATGAGCCTCATACTCATGGTTAGACGGTTCCTTAGCAATTGTACCAAGAGGCAGTAGACTCATATATTCCTTTTTCACACCAATCAATAACTAACGTCTTACAATGTTGATATTTATTTAATATAAGTAACATATCGCTGTGGATAGAACACGATGCTATAGCTTTGTTTTAACATTTACTACATGTAAAAATGTTCTTTGCATTAAAAAAGTATCTAGTCCCATAACCAGACATTAAATCGATCGATAACGAATCCCTGGGCCATAAAGCCAAGTCAATAAAAACTCCAGCCCATTTCTAAACAAGAGTCCCCGATAACATCACGACTCCCCGATTGTCCTGGACGTCAGCTGTGTTTAATGCCGAGGATCACTTGATGCCGCGGCCACACCCTTATCGCCCTCGGTTCGGCACATCCTCGTGATTTATACTGTATCGCCACTCCCGCACGCGCTGCCGCCGACAGCAGGCCTTCCTGCAACGTGATCCGCGGACGTCCTGCTGGAGCACTTCCTCCGGCAGCCGCCACGTGTTGACGCTTTGTCCTGTTACCGCGCGGTAAACAAACGACCTCAGATACGTCACCGGCAGCGGTACCTCCCTCTGTAATGACTGTTATGTTAATGCTGCGACACGGCCTCGAGTAGCAGTGGCTGCTCTGGTTGTTATTGATAATGGCTCTGAGAATGAAGGGAGCATTGTGTGGTACACGCGCACGATTGGTCTATGGTCATGGGTGAGCGGTCGTCCTCCATAACGACTGTGACAAACATCCGTAAGCCTCGAACACTGAAGTGCTGCACAGATAAACCGAATTGTCAATTGGGGGCTTGTAATGGTTATTCATGAGCTTCATAGTTCAGGGGGTGTTCCAGAATACTATTTGTAGATTTTTATGCAGTACGGTAAGTAATTGTACAAAAATAACATGTACTTGAACTTTGTTTTTACATAATAAAACTTTTAAACAAGTCTAGAGACTCCGACGTTAATGCTGCATAGGCTAGTACCCTATGCAGAGTAATTGAATCACTCTATTGATGAACTTGTTGTAAACCATTTAAATTAGTGGACCTAATGGTTACACTAACGTATAGACATTTTCTTCCTGTTGATACTTGATTTAGTCTAGATTGCCTAATGTTAAGGTTAATTCACTTTTGTCATAAAATTTTGAAAACAATTCTTGAATCTATTGCAACATGGGGATTTGGCTGAGCGTTAGCGAAGCGTATCACTCGAGGAGCTAGAAAACTTTTATTTCTCTGCTTGTATCTCTCCACACGAAATCTCGAGAACGGACTAGCCTATAGACTTCGAAATATGCATGAAGTTTAATTTCCTGGAATCAAATAGCCTTCCAAGTATTTGTTGATAAAGTTGCTACCCAAATTCATATTTTATGCAAAAGCAATGTGTGAGAAAATGAAGGCTACTATGTACAACATACACATACAAAGTCAGATGCTTTCTAATACATATATACTTGTAAATACTGTACGTCAGATGTAAATGCTGGCAAAGAAAAATCGCTGGGTAGAGTAGTAAATAGAAGAAATCACGCCGGGACAAATCAAACAAGTAGCGGCCCGGGAGGAGGGACACGACCACAAGTGTAACGTTATGCGGTGGGTTTTTGTCGGATTATAAAAAGCTGATGATGAAGCCGGACCGAGTCCCCCTGCTACAAAAAGTGCGGAGCCAGCAGTGCAAGTTATCATTACACAGCACGCGTCATGCCGAGCCATGCCGCAGCGCCGCTCTCTATCATAATACGAGTGGCTCCAGCTCTTGCTCCAGTATTGTCACTCCAGGCTTTGTCTCTCCAGCCACTCCAGCCTTCCGCCTCGCTACTCGCCTCCCACTGTGCGTTCATTACGCTCTCACGCAGTCTCTTTTCGATAGTGCTTCTTTCAGCGCTTAATATATCAGGCACGTTTTATACTTCCTCAGAACTCAGAACAACAAGCTGTACATTAAACACTAGATGAGGGTGAATTGTTTATCGGTAAAGTAAGTACTTGTGTTGTAGACTTGTGTAATGTCTAAGAGTTTAATAACATTGGGACACCTTGGAGTATGTCCGATTCGCACTCCTATCCCACCTTATAATTGGGTTTTGGCCATTGAAAGTTGACTTATGTAATGTAAAGATGCCCAATATGTCCAAAAAATGTAATAAAAACAATGTAAAGTTTTTGTTATCAAAACATAATTACAACCATAGTTACTGAACCTTATCGGGCCGCAAGGCATTACTATTTCAGGCAACAACTGCTATAATTTAACAAAAATATATTATATTTTTCACACCTCCTAAAAGTTAGAAAATTTCGTTGAAACATTCGTTTTCCATCACAAAAAAATATGCTAGTAACTGAAACATTACAGGCTCATAACTCAAGCAATTAAGTGAGGCTATATAAACGAATAACGAAAAATGTGTGCATTTACTTAATTTAAAATTTGCGCGTTATCATTTTAGAATTGGAAACGATATTCCTTTAAGAATATTATAAACAATATATGTTAACATATAGTGTTGTTCTGTTAGAGAGAAATGAAAGACAATTTTTACAATTTTGTTATCAAAATTGTTATATAAATTTCTGTTTAAATATATTTTTGTTGTTGCCATCTTAACATCTTATAATTTTTATTTTTATTATGAATTCGATTTGGTAACACAAGTCACGTCTCGATGCTGTCTCTCCTCGTTCTACAAACTTCTTATACACAAGTGTTTATTTTCTCCGTAGATAGTAAAAAAAGAAAAAGCACACCTCAATTATGTTTTATCAAATGAATACTCATTATACGTATACTAAATAGCAAAAAGGCCAGTTTAAAATGAAGGCACAGTTCAAATATCATTCGCAACAGTCCTAAAAATTGTAAAAAATAGGTTTGAAAATTTAACTGTCATAGTTATTGAGTTCATTACTGTGCATGTGGGCACTTTATATTTTCTTTCTTTTCGGTCCTTACATTCGTTCGTATTCCCTTAATATATTGTCTTTGGTCTGTTTCGGCTTTTGCATTCGCGGTTGTTACCCGGTTCTTTCGGTATCTAGGTCTTTTTCTTCGGTTTTCGTTCCGGGGTCCTAACCCCTCCAGGATCTCAGGTCCTAAATTTCCTTACTTCTGACTACTACTACAACTTTTATTGCGTTTACTTCTGGTCTAATAACCACCCCGGGGTGCAATTTGCACTGAAGCTCGTTTAAATAAAATTTTAGGCTAATCCAATGAGACAAGTTTTGTGAACTTTCTTAAAGTTACGCTAATTGAAATAGCATGAGTAGAATCGCATGTTGTGCAGAAGAACCATGTAAAGCATTTAAGTAGATCATATATATGTATTTGCTATTATCCCCAAAATTAAAGTGTGATATTCTCTTCATAAATGACCTTATATAATATAGTACGAAAGCTACAACGCAGCAAAAGGGTTTAAATTACTAAAAAAAGCAAGAAAAAAAAAAAAAAAAAAAGTAAAAACTGAAATAACCTGTTTTCTAAATATAAGTTGTATAAAAAAAAAAAACAAATAAAAATCTGCAGACAAACTATAAATAATGTTGATGAATACCCACTTAAACATAAATGGAAATGCTTTCTTTGCAGCAGTGAACACGTAAGAAATAGGATGACACGTTGACAAGACAAAAAACCATGAACCAACCCAGATTCTAAGAAAAATGTTACATAATGACAGACAATAACCACTTTAGCAGAGCAAAACAAACAATAAAAAACAAACCCAGACACCCACAACATGTATGTACCAAATATGTCTTGTGTTTGGAACAAAATCGAACATCATCGACACACAATCCAACCACAACCGAACACACATTAGAACATGAACAAATGTAGACCCCGGCCACCTATCAATTGCAAAAAAGAAGTGTCTCAAACAAGATAGACCAATAAGATGCCATGATCTTTCTTTTGACTCTACTTGTAAAAAAAAATCGTCGTTCTGCTCTGGTGAAAATATAATCTCTGACTATCCGAGGGAAACCTAACAACGGATAGAACTCTAGTCAACTTCAAGTACTTGTCCAATAAGGTCTCTCATCCGAGCGCTGTTGTTTGGTCCTAACACTATCTGTACCAATCCGCTATCAATACTTTGCTACTTACTCAATATACTACTACACAGACACTGGTTACTTACTTTTACACTACTAACTACTTGACGAAACTTACTTGTCTGACTCCAAAGATTTAATCAAAAAATGCCAAAAAAACGACGCTTCTCTCTTATTAGTTTATGTGAATAAACGCTGCTTCATTCCTTTTTGCTAGCTCTATTTTTTTACCTTTAGTCCCGGGAATTAAGTAATACTAAAATTTATCTTCATTAGCAAAAACATCAAAACAAATGTAAGATTGATGAAATTCTGATTCTTTCCTTCCTTATGCTAGAATAGGTTCAAAGAAATGATGAACAAAATCGGTGATTGTATGGGAACCCGCCTTCCCCCCCGAACCTACCCCCCCCGCTCTCCGTCCCCCACTTTCTCTACCTCCTCGCGCCATCTCCCTCACCCTCCGTGTGAAACCTAGAACCTCCCCGTTCTCGCTCTTCTATTCCGTGCCCGACCCCTGCTCTCCTCTCTCCTGCAGATCACCCAAAGTTGAAACAGTTTAATTAATTATAGACACTGTATTGCGTCCTAATTTTTGTCAAATCCTCCGGAAGTTTATCAAAACTCATTAAAATAAGAAGAATAGAAACTTATTTAATCATCCCAAAAAGTAAAGTTCTAGGACCTGTTCTATAAGTCTATGAGCCATTAAATCAACTCACTGAAAAAAAAGGAAAAGCAATTCGAAATAAGGAGACAAAAAAAAAACAATCGCGGCAAATATAAATACGACTCTATTCTTTTGGTCATGTCATCACCATCTCTTCATCCTCCCCGCCGGGCTGATAAAGTAAGTAAAGATTGTTATTTTCCAAAATTTAAGTAAAGATGTAAGCACTTGAAGAAGCTTAACCGCACAAATCACAAAGAGATTCAGAAGGAACAACAGTTATCTTATAAGACTAAATTTGACATTACAAAAAAGACAAATGGCCTCCGTCTGGAGGTAAGAATCCAAAAAAACCACTACAGATAAAATTAAGAAGAAAAAAAAAAAAAAAGAAAAAGAAAATTTAAAAAAATAATTAAAAAAAACGGGTAAAAAACGTTAAGTTTATCAAAAACTAGAAAAAACTAACAAAACTTACCTCTCCCCGCTTCTATGTACTCGAGCGCAATCAAGGTTTTGTCTTATCAAAGACAAGTTTTGAATTATTAAATGTCCAAAATGTTCAGAAAATGTCTCCCGACCAACACGAACGAAAAATACACCACACTACAATATATATATTATACACCACACTCCTCTGACCTATTGCACCCACCCCTAAAAAACCAAAAACCCTTCTTCCCTCCACCAGGTAGATCCATACAAAATTGTGTTATTCATTAGCTAAAGGGATTCCAACAGAAAGAATTTCAGCTATATAATGATGACAACTGCAACCTTAAGTATAAAAACATCATTACCAATCCTATAAAAAAAATAACTACTAGACTTCAATTGAATAAAATTACTACTGATTAAACAACCAATTCCCTGAAAATTCAATCTAGTAACATGGTATATGTAAATTCCTATACACAAACATACCGTACATAAAGAGGATCTGCAGGCTGCAGAGAGTGTTCTATACGCTAGAAAAAAATAATGATATTCCATCGACCACCTTTTTGGATTAATTTAATGCAATTCGTCCTTAAAATGAAACAATATATAAATTTAACGACAAAATTATCTACAAATTTCGGTACGATGCTATGGTGCACCAGGATGGCTCCCTCATATGCTAGACACTATTGCATGGGCGAAGTATCGAGAAGAAAATCTAAGCCTCCGGGACAAAATCTTCCGAACCATTAAAATGAGGTACGTTTTCAAATACGATGATGATATTTTTCAAAGGCGATCATGGACCTGGAATCTTTGCATGAATTTTTGATGAATCTTCAATGAGTTTCGTCTGACCTTTGAAGTTTACATGGAAACTTAACTTCTGGATTGTTATAATAACTTTTTTAAGATTTAGACATTTTCATAGAATCATGCTACATCAAAACAAAAAATGCATGTTAAAACAACAAACACAATGCACTATCTAACTTTTTCAAGTTGCCAATTCCCATATATATAAAGACGTCTATTACCAGAAAAGGTTAATCTATACGATCCAAGGAGAGCTATGCAGCAATGATATAGACTTCCTAAATTACATTTGAAAAATAAAGCGAAACACTTTTAAACATTTAAATTACACCAGACGACAAAAGTTTAGAAAAATCAAATAAACACAACAAAACCATCCAGCCAGCTTCAATTATAAAACACAACCAAATTTATATTACCCAGTTTTTTTCCTGGACTAAACACAAAATTAAACAGTATTATGAATAATTTCCCATAAGTGTCCCTAACCTACTTTCCTCTCCAGATACCCAAAACATTTGAATGATCTAAAAGCACTCAAGAGTAATATGTTCGAAAACCTCCAAATTTGAAAAAACAAACTTTCCAACCTAAACTACCTAAATTACCACCAACCCGTTACTAATGGATGTGAACCGTGCAACAACCACGTTTGCGGTCTATGCAAATTATGAAAAACTCTAGGGAATTCAAAAGTAATACGTAACAGGTTTAACTTATCCCATCATTGGTCAAAGTAAAACATGTGTACTCTAAGAAATGTAATTTACCCAAATTAATTGTAAATTTTTGTGACAAACAGTACATTGGGGACAACAAACAACTAACCACCATAGATTCAGAATAACGGAGGCACAGATTAGAATATTTTCCATGAAAGACAAGGAGAAAGGCCATTGCGGCCAAAGCGATGCTGCTGAGAACACAAAAAAGACAAAAATTGTGAAGAAAGTATATAACCTTAAAGGAATTAATAAGTCTTCCCGATGTCATGAAGACAATTATAATAGATTAAAATTAAAAAATCTGGAACATAGCAACATTCAATTACTTTTAAAATCAAAATACCCAAATGGTCTAAATTTAAGATAATTTTAATTATTAACTTTGTTTCCAAATTTCCAATCTGTTCCATCTTAATGGAAATTATTCAGCATGGGTTTTTGAATGTTTAGATGACGTATTCTTAATAATTGGATTATTTTATTTGTTGTAAGTGTTACTTTTTTTCCTTATTTATATTGATGCGTCCTGAATGATGTGGGTATAAATCTCCCACGAAATATATAGAAGCCTTGGTAATCTTTCGTTTTTTCATTTCAATAATGAAATAGTATATATATTAATATAATATAAATATATATATATATATATATATATATATATATATATATATTATATATATATATATTAATTATTATTTACTGGTTTGTGTGTGGAAGAGACTTTTCCGTACTCTAGCTCTATAAGGGGTTATAAACAAATATAGACGAATCGTACGTTTGAATGCATATTATAAAATAAGTATGTTAATTTTATTTAAATAAATCGTTGTGATGGTCATTATTTTGCAAACTTAGTAATTATTTTCCTGTAAGTACAATAAAAATGAAACTTCAATACATGAGAGTTTTAATGAACCTGGAGAGATGTACGAGTATAATTGAATAGAGCCAGCCGATGGTAGTTACCGCAGCAGAAGTGGACGAGATCCCATTAGAAGTGATTACGGCTTCTCCCCATTGTTTGTGAGGCTCAGGCCTCTTTGGAATGGAAATGTTATTGCCTTGGGTGCTTCAAGATCTGCTATCGATCCACACGGGACCAACCAACTTCAAAGACCACTTTATTGCGGTTGGACCCGAGAGTAAGAAAAACTAGTAAAGACAATAATTGTTACAGTTTAGAATACACTTTGTGTGTTTAAGTCACAACCGGTTTCTTTTTCTTACATTTTTTTATTTCTCTATTCCAGTCGTGTTGTTGTTATTATGACTTCATTGATCTTAGATAAAATTAAAGTTTTAGTAGTGACTTGTTATTTAATATATTTTTTTTAATTTGTTATTTTAATTTGTTACAAAACCTGTACCTGACATTAATGTTAGTGTAACAATGACATATTAACGCAACACCTAAATTAATTCTTGTTTGAAAATTTACTTTATTTAATTAAATAGATATTTTAGCAAGATCCGTAAAGAGTGTAAAATTTTATAAATTAAAAATGAATGTGCACAAGACTACACATGAGAACTAAAAGATCCTAAACTTAAAAAGGTAGGAGTATGCTATATCACGTGTCACTGAGTTTGCATGCAAAATTTTAAATATATGACTAATATCATTCTCGAGATTTCCAGCGGACAGATAGACAAGACACATAATCGCACAATACAGAAATTGTTACAAAGATTACGCTCAGAAGATTCCATGGTTGGACGTGCACCATTATAGAACACATTCTTGTCTAACTAGAAATGAAATTTCAGTCTACGTAAGAAATCTTACTCGGCATATCTAGACACACGATACATTCGTATTTTTGTTTGTTAAATTAGGTTTCATAGCAATGTTTAAGTAATAAAAGTTCCGCTGAGCTAGGGAGGGTACTACAACGCAAGAGTGCACTGAAATCAAATCTTGTTGACGACTGTTAACATTGACTTTTCCCACTCTATTATCTTTTTCGTTTTAATTTACGAATAAAAATATATCATTTTTTAAAATTACATATAACTGTACACAACTTCACTTAAAAATTTATTTATTCAGCTATTTTCTCGTTGCTACCTTGATTAATCACAAGATCAATGTAAAATTGTTTCCTAACGCTCAGCCAAATCCCATTGAGCGACATGCACCGTCATCGATCTTTGTGATCCTCATATTTGAATGAAGCTTCATGCAAAATTTAAAGCCTGTAGGTAATTTCGTGCGGACAGATAGACAGAAATGAAATGAAATTGTTCCATCCTCTCAAATGATAGGCTTCACTAAAGGTCAGCTAATTGTACAACTACACTATACAGTATTATTTATCCTGGTTTACTACCACATCAACTTAGTTCTTTTAATTTACCTACATAAAGTTAATATCTATAAAATTAAATTTAAAAAATTTATGACTGTAATTGATTCCACGATTGTATTGATTATAAATTCACTCACCAATCAAAGTTTATTTATTATGTTTAGCCACAGCTTGCTCTATATTATTCTCTAACAAGAGATTCACTGTCAATGCATTACACCAAGAAATATAAAATAATCTATCAATCTATTATTATTATTATTATTATTAATCTATGTTTATAAACGTACATTCACAAATTGAATTAAATTTGATGTTAAAATGTTACTGTAAACTTGGAAAGCCATAGGAAGGAAAAAAGTAAAACAAATGTAATAAGAGATATGATTTTTCAACAGCTAGGTCTAAAATATTCAACTCTATGAATAATTGATTTATTTCCATATAAATAAGGTAAATATAAAATACATGTAATAAATGGAAATAACTTTGGCCTGTTACTAGTATATGGCCAACATGAGGTCAGTATTCTTTACAAAACATTATAAAGCTAGAGCATGCCTGCATTACTATACAATTTATTACAAATAAAAATAAAAATCCGCAACATCTGTTGCAAACAACTGTGCTAAATTAAACAATTCATTGTTTACACTTTTACATTAAATGAAATATTTACCATTTAGATTGAGATAGGCCTTAAATAAACGTGAATCATTTGGAAATAATTTTGCAGATATACATGGAATTTACTTGCAAGGATCAACTACTTACTTTTTATATATATTCAGTTTCATACAAGTTAATATTTCCTTCATTGTGTGTGACACACAGAAGAACAAACAGAAAAAATTAAGAAACAACAATGATAGCTTATGACATTAAGAGGTATACAATTTTTATCTAACTTAAGACTGAATTCAAAAAATCAATTTCGGCGTTTTGCAATAGCCAAGATTGCAATTGATTGCAGAAACCTTTTACATTAGTACACATTTTTATATTATTTGGTAACCGGTTGAAATACTTAGGGCTATTGTACCCATAAACCTGTCTAAAAATAATTTTGTTAACTTTTGGGATTCTAAAAAGTTTGTTTATGCAAATTTCGAGTTTTATAAAAAAGAGTATTAGTGCCTTGATTTCCACTTCTAATATAGAACAATCTCAGAACTTTAAATATATATAGATGTTGGATCGGTAATATTTTTATTTCAGAATAAATAGGAAAAGAACTTTCCCATTTTCGTTTTGCCTTAATGATTCGTATAAAATGGTTTTGTGTAACTCTTAGTTTTTCTATTAAGTATTTGAAAGCTTTGCCCCAACAAATTATTCCATATTGAATTCGAGAATGAATTAATGCAAAATAAAGTGAACGCATCAAAGACTGGTCACATAAATTTCTTAAGAAGTAGAATTTTCTTATATTAAAGGCAATTGACTTATGTAAGTTTACAATATGTTTTTCCCATGTCAAATTTTCATCTAATGTAACTCCCAAATATTTATAACTATTCACTTTTTCAATTATTTGACAGTTACAGTTAGTTGAAGTATCGGTACATTTAACAGTATGATATTGTAGCTGTCTGTGGAAGTCAAAACCTCTTAAATCAAAATTAACAAACTTGGTTTTACTTACGTTTATGACGTCTGGTGTAATTAGATCTGTTAGAGTCTGTACCTATTTTTTTATTTCATCTATTTAAATATTTATGAAAGTACCTCTTCATCTCCAATTGTTCAAGATATTAATATTCTTAACACGTTTTCATAAAACTGCGTTCCCATCAGTTGTCACTGTTTTTTTTTTAGCAAAATTGACTGTTGATATCAACCACTAAATGTGTTCAAATCTAAATTTTCAAAAATGAGAGTTAACCTACTATAATTAAAATTTTGTTATATATATACATAGAACCGTTACTCCTCTTTTACTTACAATCAAATGGATATTTACCTGGTAATAAAGTAATTTGCCTTTTAAAAGTAGTCTTTATTTTAAAAGAAAGTGCATACATAAAAAAGAATATTAGTTCTATCTCTGTATTTAAATTAACAAATAGCAGTATATAACATGTAGAAAACACTTTAACTGTGTTAAATGTATGGGTTATGTCATTCCAATATAGGATATTACAAAGGGAGACCTTAAAAACTGTTATTCTTTATATTTACTAATGAGATATTCTTTCTTAAAGTATTACAAAACCTCCAGGGATGGAGTAGCGGAATAGGGTGGATTGAGGTAGTGGACATTCATTACAACGATGATCATTAATTATACAAAAAATCCTTTTGATTTCGCCTTTAAAGTATGTGTTCTTTGCAGCACATGTCTTACAGGTGTCAGTGCTTTGGTATTAGTGCGACAGGATGGGATTACAGAAAATAGAGTTCTTCCAAATAACATCGCAGATTTTACGGATACTTTTACGGATATCCCATGGGCCTGTTATTATCCTTTCGTTATTATCGATATTTGAACCTTTTTTAAAGACTATGAATGGTTGTCATAAACAGAGCCTCGCGTAAGGAATTGGTGGTCATAAGCTTCGTTCCTGACATTTATGATTGTATGCGAGTGAGAAGATATGAATTTATTCTAGTAACCGTCACTAATTTATTGTTATGTCAAAACGGGTAAGTAAGCATTTCATCTATAACTATGGACATAACAATTAACTAACACTAAGAATGCTTGTCGTTGACTTATGACGTTTCCTAACAAGCTAACAACACTCCTACAAACACCAATTTATTCAAACAATTTAAATGACAACGAAATAAAGCCAAATCTTCTCAATTGTTTTAACTAACATAAATTACTAATCCATTTTAAGATTTCTATACATTAATTTACTGCATTTTGAATTATTGAAACTTTCCTATGAAGTTTATGTCATTATTGCCAAGCAGTGTACACAAATGTTGAAGTTATAATGTAAGCGCGTATTGTATGTGAATACGAATTTACAATACTTTCTGTTAAAAAATAAATTAAATTGTTAAATAGCATATTAAATTAGGCTTAAACCAACGATCATAATTGATGATCAACTCACAGTTATGTTCAGACCCGGTAAACAAATCGTGAACACAACCCCTAATTTGAATGCAATAACCAATTCGAAGCAAGATTGTTTAATCAATAACGCTGACAAGGCATTGTTTAGAGGCAATTATTGGTCCGTGATCAGACTGCAGAGGGACATGCGACTGTGTACGTGTACGTGTACGTGGGTACTGTTGACTGCGCACGTGTCAGATCACGCCGGGACGTGTCCAAGAGGGTGGCACCGACAAGTACTTCGCTGCTGTCCTCAGCTCTTCTCGTAATGAAGGTTCACTCATTAGTCGCCCTGTAGTCGCCCTTATCTGACTTCAGCCAGGGAATAATCCTGTTCAAATAATTTTAAGCAAATATCCCTCTTTTTCTCCTCATTACTTTCCGAGCCCCTTTCAGGATTTTCTTTAGCTTCGCTGAACAAATTAACAAGTGTTGATTCAGTAAGGTTACATAGAAATTTCATTTCAAATTTACATCAATCTATGTATATACATTATAAAGCGCTCGTTTTTTTTAAACAAAATTCTTTATATTTTATTATTTCCGCAGGAGATTTAATAATTACATTAATTTGCATTGTCCAAAAAGGTAATCTACGTATTTAGCAAATTTGTAAACGACAAAAATACTCATGTTCAATAGCCAAACGTGTAATTACATTCCACACACATATCTTGGATTCTACTTCTTCAATCACTTTCCAGTGCTATTAAAATAGATACTCTATATATAAAACAATCACATATATTATAAATGTATCAATATTCTTAGTTTAAAGTACAAGGATTTATTAACATTATGCATCTGATGAGACAATGAGAACTCTTCATGAAGATTGCACTGGACGGCTGCTGGGTAAATCCGACAGACCTCTTTTGTGGTCTAGTTGTCACTGATGTCGGAACAATGCAACACGAAAACTATTAAGAAGTCATCGTGTTACTGAGAGTACATTTTAAAATTGTAAAGCATAGTAAATACTAGAATGGTGTACAATCAGAGCATTGAAATTACAATCACAAAGAGAACGATTTTCTTAAAAATTGATTATGAGTGACGAAGCACATTTTTTATATTTGTAATCATATTAAAAGCGAATGGTAATTTATGATCTACTTAAATACTATCAAGTAAACGATAATTTGTAGTTACAAGCAGAGTACCACGTACACAACTTTTTCAATACTCAACTTAGATGGATTGAATGATTAGAGATCACCTGTCTTCAATAAGGCAGTTTTACCATGTACCCAAGAAGCCTAGCCTGATTCTTTCTGTGTTACTTTTCACAAGTATCACACTATACCACTATTTCAATTATTTATCAAAATGTAATAATTATGAATTTAAAGTTTGAACGGGCAAGAGATATCGTTTAATAATTTAGAATTTAAATCGACTGTCATAATTCTACAAGCAGATATGACAACAAACTCGGTGATACAAGGAAACAACGTAATGAGCAATACCTGTTTATTAAACTAAAAATTCTTTTGAGACCTTGTAGAGCCCATTCTGTTAACATAATATTATTATAATTTTGATTCTTTATTGGTCATTGGAATCCCATCCTATAATTCATATCTAGTAGAATGGAGATCTCTCTCCTGAGATCCGTTACTCATCCATAGGTACAATCGAATACAATTGTCAAACTAAATTTTCGAATAAAAGTTCAACTCACTCACATATGTATTATTTCATAATTTACTCCTCCTGAAGGCAAAAGATAGCTCCAACTTTCTGGAGTTTTCGTAAAAGAAGAGCGAGACTTGTTATACTGGTCACGACTTATGGCAGTCAAATATACATCAAACTGTACTATATAAAGTTTAATATAATATTGTACTGTATAAAATTCGTATTTAAAACTCTTGTTTACTTATAATTGGATAAAATATTATTTATGTCAAGGATATAAATATTATATATAAAAAATATGTTGTTACAATACAATAATATATGTCTTTAGAGAGGTTTAATTGGTACATATGAACAAGCCATATACGTTATTATCTCAAAAAATGAATTTTAAAACCAGAAGAATTGGATAAAATTACAGAAAGACATAATTTAAACCTCAGATAATAGTGTAAAGAGGCGTTTTATTAGTAAAAGCCTCCGTACTTACAAGCTCAAACACTTACAGTATAATAGAAAATACTGTATTTTTTAATTATAAAAACTAAATTAATAATTGAGTTCTATATTTTGAGTAAAAATAAAAGTTACCTAAAATTAATTTTTGTACGTGACATGCAAAATTACAATAAAATTAGCTGTGACGTACGCAAAGCACAAAAGGTACAGTATGACACACAATATAACATAGAACCAAATTTTTCCAAGTATTTAATACTTTTAGTAGTGATTGCAGCGATCGGATCGATGCCTGTGAATTGCGTCAGGACGGAAGGGTAAGGGAAGGGAGGGAATCAACAGTTCACGAGCTGTTGTTTATTGTTTGGCAAGCTCTTGTTGCATGATGCGTCGTCACGCACTTGAAGTTATTGAAGTTCGCTGACAGCCAGTTGAGCAAGCAGCTATAAACTGAGTCGGAGAGTCTAGACGTAGCATGAGCATGACTTGATCTTGTTTCACTCTCGTTTTGTGTCTTTTATTCTTTTTTCTCTGATGGTTCGTAGTGTTATATCACTCACCGATGTTGTTTGGGAACGTCATCACAAAACTCTTAAGCGTACTTTCATAATATCGGTACAGCTTTGATAAATCCATTCCAGTCCATATTTATTTACACGGGCATTTTTCCTACAATGGCATTCTCAATAAGCAATCAAAATCATACCTACGTGGTAAAATGACTCTAATATCCTTGAACCAGTTAAACTTTGGGGAAAATCCTATTTCTGCCCCTTATATTGCCTAATTGCGGTAACAAAAGTATCTCTCTGCAGTACACTCGAAATAAAGTGTCCAATAACAAGAAATCATCTAGCACTCTTCAGATTGTAACATATCCCTCAAATATCCTGACTTAGTGAGAAAGATTTGTGAAAATGCCAAATTCATTATCCCCACATTATATCCAGTCTCTCTGCAGTAGACTCGGAATAAAGTGTCCAATAACAAGGAAATCATCTAGCACTCTTCAGATTGTAACATATCCCTCAAATATCCTGAGTTAGTGAGAAAGTTTGTGAAAATGCCATATTCATTAGCCCCACATTATATCCAGTCTCTCTGCAATATACTCGGAATCAAGTGTCAAGTGTCCAATAACAAAAAATCATCTAGCACTCTTCAGATTGTAACATATCCCCTCAAATATCCTGAGTTAGTGAGAAAGATTTGTGAAAATGCCAAATTCATTATCCCCACATTATATCCAGTCTCTCTGCAGTAGACTCGGATTAAAGTGTCCAATAACAAGGAAATCATCTAGCACTCTTCAGATTGTAACATATCCCTGAAATATCCTGAGTTAGTGAGAAAGTTTGTGAAAATGCCATATTCATTAGCCCCCACATTATATCCAGTCTCTCTGCAGTAGACTCGGAATAAAGTGTCCAATAACAAGGAAATCATCTAGCACTCTTCAGATTGTAACATATCCCTGAAATATCCTGAGTTAGTGAGAAAAGTTTGTGAAAATGCCATATTCATTAGCCCCACATTATATCCAGTCTCTCTGCAGTAGACTCGGAATAAAGTGTCCAATAACAAGGAAATCATCTAGCACTCTTCAGATTGTAACATATCCCTGAAATATATCCTGAGTTAGATGAGAAAGTTTGTTGAAAATGCCATATTTCATTAGCCCCACATTATATCCAGTCTCTCTGCAATATACTCGGAATCAAGTGTCAAGTGTCCAATAACAAGGAAATCATCTAGCACTCTTCAGATTGTAACATATCCCTCAAATATCCTGAGTTAGTGAGAAAGATTTTGTGAAAATGCCAAATTCATTATCCCCACATTATATCCATTCTCTCTGCAGTAGACTTGAAATAAAGTGTCCAGTAACAAGAAAATCATCTAGCACTCTTCAGATTGTAACATATCCCTCAAATATCCTGAGTTAGTGAGAAAGTTTGTGAAAATGCCATATTCATTAACCCCACATTATATCCAGTCTCTCTGCAGTAGACTCGGAATAAAGTGTCCAATAACAAGGAAATCATCTAGCACTCTTCAGATTGTAACATATCCCTGAAATATCCTGAGTTAGTGAGAAAGTTTGTGAAAATGCCATATTCATTAGCCCCACATTATATCCAGTCTCTCTGCAATATACTCTCGGAATCAAGTGTCAAGTGTCCAATAACAAGGAAATCATCTAGCACTCTTCAGATTGTAACATATCCCTCAAATATCCTGAGTTAGTGAGAAAGATTTGTGAAAATGCCCAAATTCATTATCCCCACATTATATCATTCTCTCTGCAGTAGACTTGAAAAATAAAGTGTCCAGTAACAAGAAAATCATCTAGCACTCTTCAGATTGTAACATATCCCTCAAATATCCTTGAGTTAGTGAGAAAGTTTGTGAAAATGCCATATTCATTAACCCCACATTATATCCAGTCTCTCTGCAATATACTCTGAATCAAGTGTCAAGTGTCCAATAACAAGGGAAATCATCTAGCACTCTTCAGATTGTAACATATCCCTCAAATATCCTGAGTTAGTGAGAAAGATTTGTGAAAATGCCAAATTCATTATCCCTACATTATATCCAGTCTCTCTGCAGTAGACTCGGAATAAAGTGTCCAATAACAAGGAAATCATCTAACACTCTTCAGATTGTAACATATCCCTCAAATATCCTGAGTTAGTGAGAAAGTTTGTGAAAATGCCATATTCATTAGCCCCACATTATATCCAGTCTCTCTGCAATATACTCGGAATAAAGTGTCCCAATAACAAGGAAATCATCTAGCACTCTTCAGATTGTAACATATCCCTCAAATATCCTGAGTTAGTGAGAAAGTTTGTGAAAATGCCATATTCCATTAGCCCCACATTATATCCAGTCTCTCTGCAATATACTCGGAATAAAGTGTCCAATAACAAGGAAATCATCTAGCACTCTTCAGATTTGTAACATATCCCTGAAATATCCTGAGTTTAGTGAGAAAGTTTGTGAAAATGCCATATTCATTAGCCCCACATTATATCCAGTCTCTCTGCAATATACTCGGAATCAAGTGTCAAGTGTCCAATAACAAGGAAATCATCTAGCACTCTTCAGATTGTAACATATCCCTCAAATATCCTGAGTTAGTGAGAAAGATTTGTGAAAATGCCAAATTCATTATCCCCACATTATATCCAGTCTCTCTGCAGTAGACTCGAAATAAAGTGTCCAGTAACAAGGAAATCATCGAGCACTCTTCAGATTGTGACATCTCTCTCAACACTCCTGCATTCGTGACAAAAGTTTGCAGAAATTCATTACCCCCACAATAAATCCAGCCTAACTCTAGTAGACCCGGATACCTGTGAGCTCCAACTGGAATATTTCCTGAATCCCTTACAACTACTTGGACATCGTTCGTAAATGTTTGGATTGTTAATCTCATATGGCTCGACGTTATATTCCAGTATTACTACAGCTTATTACACTTATTAACAATATATTAAGGTTAATCTACCCTTTCGTAGAACCAACAGGTATAGGATAAAACACAATACTTAGTAGGCAAACGTATGTAAGTGGTAGTATGTATTTTTTAAAGTTTAAACATACCAGTATTTTCGTACCATGTATCACTGTCAATGTGCAAGTTTTGTTTAATCTGTTCCAACATTTTATTCTTTTATTAATTTTATAGTGTATTTATTAATACATTTTAAAAAAAAGTTTGGATTACCGTTTATACTACATAGGAAAATGAATCAACAAGTAAAAGATTTAGCTATTTATTCACGATTGCTCTTATAGTAAATATGAATGTCAGTCATAGCCACTTAATTAATTAATACCTCGAAGACAATCTCGATATTATGGCTAAGCATTGCTTAAAATTTTAACGAAAACTACTGGAGTGTTAGATAATGTTTACACTACAAAGAAGTAAAGAACAACTTTTAGGATCTTTTAGTACAGTCCCAAAACTTATAACAATAAATAAATATAACTCAATTATAATGTAGATTTGAAATTTTCTTCGTTATATTTGAATGGGTTTTAAATAAATGACAAAGATTTATTCGTTCTGAAAGGAAACCAGAGTCACATTAGCCTGCATGTTACATATTGAGTAATTCTCCTCTATAAGTTCCTGGTTTACTGTAAACAATCACGATATTCCTAACAGGGTTTAGGTAAATTTTTCGAAATTAATTACTTAAAACTGTGAAAAATAACTTGTATTTTCAGTTCCAAACGAAACCTCAGTACTTTGTTTGTAAAAAACACAACTTTTAATATAAAAGGTAAATATTGAAAACTTTTCCTTTGATACTTTACGTAATACAAATATTATTTGAGTGATTACTTTACTCCGTCAATACAAAGAGAGCTGATGTGAGGAATGAACCTTTACTAACAAAGTCCGGCGCAGTTTTCAATGGTGTATTGAGAGCTCTCGCTCCAGGCAATTATACCTGGCTGGTCATTGCGAACAGCTCGGGGGGATGAAAAGCCTACCAACTTTTCAATAATAAACCTTCCTGTCATAATTAGTCTCCTATTGTACATTGTAGAACGATTACGCTTCGCTAGCCTTACGATGCCTTTCATTCATTTATAACAAGGGATTATAGGATTTAATTTTAACTTTATTTTTATACACTTTTTAGAACCCCCCCCCCTCCATGCAACAACAAAATCACGTTAATCTAAATCTTGTCGCAATTTATTTTTCTTCTTTATATCATGAAAAAAGTATACAGGGATGACGTGAAATTTATCAAAATCATTACGTCTTTTCTTTCTTTTCCGATGCTGTATAATGGAGCAATTATTTAAATAAATCGGTTGTCTTTAACATCTTGGCACTACAATAGAAAAAATAGTTTGTATTAAAATATCATATGATGCATGTATTTTCTAATTATCAAACTAAACAATAATAGAAACAAAACATTAAAGGACAACCATCGATGACCCTTACGCAAAAAACATTGCTATTGTGTGAGTCTTGTGTTCAGTTCACATTCCTCTCAGTGCAGCGTCCGGAATATAACGCTGTCACAGACTAGAATCTGGAGTCATATTCGTGTGGAGAGATCCAAAAAAGTCGGGGATGAAGATGCTAAAAACGAACTATCTACATCGGTTCGACATCAAAGACACCCAGACCACAATAATGTAATGTTGGTGAATTGGTATTCTCATTGTCGCATCAACTTGAGGACACTTCGATGTTTCTGACACTACTAAGCACAGTGGATCAACCGAGTTTTCTGCATGTAACGCATCTATGTCGGAAAGGCTGTTTTGTTGTCAATTGAATGTTTTGTTTCCATTTCACCCTCCTATTATTGGTTGGATATGTACTACTACCCTCAACCACTACAGTTTTCCTCAGCGGTTGAATGAAAAAGGAAAGACTGAGATAGCTCTTCAGACTTTCCTTACTCATTTTCTCGCCAAAAGATTATAATTACTTAACGAAATAAATAAATTAAGAATGTTAATACAATCTTGATAGTATTTTAATATTTTAATTTCAGTTCATAAAAAATAATCATAGAATATATCACATGTGCAATACATTTCCCATAGTATATTACAAATATATACGCTACGGAAAACATACTTTAAAATTTTGAGTCTGTTGAAGTGTGTGAACATCAATATAAAAAAAAGTCTTGAAAAACTAAAACTTTATATCAAATTTGATTATTAAAACTATCAATATTTATACGGTTGTTCATTATTAGTTGTGTAATGTGTGCGGTCTATAAATGGTGCCACAAAAACATGTTAACCTCTTCGAGGAACTATAAAGACATATTTATATTTCGGGTTATGCTTCAAAATGTTGTTCCTTACGTTGATTGCAAGATACAGTTACGTCTAGAAGTTCAAACCGAGGTAGAGAAATCATTCACAAAAGCATCAGTTGATTGGTCCTTTGTCAATTATTAACGGAAGTAATCTTTCTGAGTGCAGGTCCGAGACAGAAGTCAACCGTAAAGTTATAATTTTAGCGTCAACCAGACAGAGCTTCAGGACTAAATTATTGAGTGCCTTACAATTACAGATGTTTTTACACACTTTATCTGAATTAAATATCTTGGGCTGAGAACAACGTGACAATCGTTTAAATTAATAACAAAATGCACAGCAGCTAAACACATTCATCACTCTCAAATAAAAGCACAAGTTTACTGCTATGTACGATTATCGATTTTAGTTACATAACATGTTAAATCTTAGCTATTTCTTAAAACTTATACATGAAGCTCTAAATTGTAGTTTTCATTATATACTAGGAAAAACTATAAACAATGTTCAAGTACGCACCACCACGTGTGCACCAGGCTTCGCTGAGGTTGCATGCAAAATTTCAAGTCTATAGCTCGTTTTATTCTAATAGGCTACATGTGAAAGGAACAGGCCTTTCCGGGAATTTGGCATTATTCAGTGATAAAAATAATAAGTAATACCACGTTTCGAGATTTACAAAGTGATAATTATGTGTCAAGTTATTTATTCACCTGAGGAAGAGATCAGATTTCAGATTTCGAAACGTAGTGTTACTGATATTTTGTATCAGTGAACGATGAAAAATGTCCGGAAATCCCCAGTTTCCCCAATTTCAAACAAAGAAGG
Source organism: Homalodisca vitripennis (assembly GCF_021130785.1). Classification (NCBI taxonomy): domain Eukaryota; kingdom Metazoa; phylum Arthropoda; class Insecta; order Hemiptera; family Cicadellidae; genus Homalodisca; species Homalodisca vitripennis. Next base: position 33,212,718 of record NC_060207.1, read on the forward strand.
ATACATGTGTTACAACGTCAAACGTATAAATGAAATGTTTTTAATCATTGTTTATAATGTATTTATTCTGCAATTTTCTCATTACCATCATGGTTACCCATAAGACCAATGTGAAAATGTTCGTTTAAAACTCAACAAAATCCTTTGGTTGACATGCACCATCATCGACTCCAACGTTTCCTTTATTAAAACAAAGTTTCATAGTAAAAGTCTTTAGGTTCATTCTCGAGATGTGGTGATGACCGATAGACATTTAGACAGACAGACAGACAGGAAAAAATAATATTTTTCCTTCGTGAACGTTTATCCAATGAAAGAGTTTGCGATGTTATTTTCGGGGCAAGCGAAAATATTCGCAACTTGCCAGATAGCCAGTCGAGCTGGGTTAGAAAATTCCAGGGTTTCGAGAATTTCATATAACTATTATTTATTGTTAGGAGTCGAATCAGAGGGCCCTGCGGAAGAAATTGATACTTCCAAAATAACGTTGGTGCGTACTTCATCACGTCAACTCCAATAAAATTTTGAAGACGTAAAAAAATAAAAAAATAATCTTGCTCAGAAAAAAATAAAAATTTCTTGTTCTAGGAAAGTTATTGTTCAAGCGAGTTCGATTTTCGAAAACAACTGTATTGTTTATTAATACGTCGGTCAGTGAGGAATTACAAGTAAGCTGAGTAGTCCTCCACTGATAACTTGGTCGGGGAGTCGTATACAGTAATTATTGAGCCCGGGTTGGAATAATTAATCGGTTAAATAATGATGGTTAGTAGAAGCAAAATACAAAATCAAAGCAAAGTATGAATAGCAATGGCAAACAAAAGCAATATTCAAATAACACCAATAGCAAATATACAATCTTATAAATTAAAAAATTAGCCATGCACCAATATCACAGTGCAACTACTATATACATAAAGCAAGCACTAACCATTAACAAAAAATATTTATACGGGATGCAAAAGCTAGATGCATTTATAATACAAAAAATATACTAAGCTGTATTTATTCTGTAGGCAAGTGTATAGCTCCAAAATAAAATATCAAGTTTACTTTCTCAGGCATATAATTTTGGAAAATAAAAAAACAAAGTAATCACTTATAACACACCATGCAGAATTACCCTACCATATGCAAGCTAAGATAAAGGTAAATGATTTAAACCATGCAATAAGGCTACTAAGCTAAATTACTATAAATATTAGGGCTCTATGAATATCAAAGAAAAATTGAACACTCACCCTAATCTGCACAGTTCACCAGAAAAATAAACTAAAATATCGTTAAATAAATATTTTTGATGGAGGTTATCGGGGTGAGGGTGTCAGGACGTTCGCAAAAAATAAAAAGAAAGGGTTGCGAGTCCCGAAATAGATAAAGGAGAAAAATAAAAATAATCACTTACAAAAATATAAATAATTAATAAAATGAAAATTAGATTGAACTTCAATAAGAAAGAAAAATATTTCCGCGTAGATTAGAGATTCGCCAAGAAATGTGATAATAATCAGACAAACAGAATGATGGTCGAGAAAACTTTATACCTAATATAAAAATTTACATCGATTGAACATAAGATTTAGTTTATGAGGACGGGGTCGGTGGGAAGAAAGTATTTATAAAAGGAAGTCGTGGGTATAGGATGCCAGTACTATCGCCGGAAAGAAAGCAGTGGTAAGGCGAGTCCCGACTGTTATAATTTTTTCCGGGTAGGAGATAATTGGTAGGAAAGTTCGTAAAGGAAACTCGGGATGAGGTGTCAGATCGATCGCCAGGAAAAGAAATGCGAGATCTGAAAAATTTAGAAAGGAAAATTTTTAACACAGTAATTAAAATTTAGTCGAAATGACAAAAAAAATAATCTGAGTAATTGAAATTCTAAATATAAGTTTAAATTGAAGAAAAGAATAACTTTAGTAATTCTAGTTGAAAAAGTAATTAAAGTTTGAGTAAATTTAGAAAGTCAAATATATTCTATTTAAATTTATTGATACCTTTAAATATCAAATAAATTATTAAGAGTATATTTAAAATCAACAATTATCTTATCAAAATAAATCTATAACCATCAAACATTAATAATATATTTCAGATCGATTAATTTTCATAAATGATAAATAAAATATTAAATTCTGTTTCACATAAAAATTTGGAAGAATTGTTGATGGCGGAGATAAAACACTTTAGTAAGGAACAGGGTCGTTGTTCCTTACCTGGTGCTGGATATCGGCGGCGGGCGTCGAGTCGCGATTGTAGTCGTTTCAGCGAGCGGGGCCGGGGGAAGGGGTGGAAGTAGTGGTGAGCAGCGGTCGTCGCGGCGGTGTCGCGGTCACTGGCTGTCTCTCCGTGTCTTCAATCGGCCGTCATTATATAGGTTCGCGCGATCGCGGGGGTGGGGGAAGCCTTCTCCTCTCGCCGTGATCGGGAGGGGAAGCGGCGATATCCGTGCGGGCACGGACCTGCCAGATAACGTCTGACTCATCGTCAGTAAAATAATCATTTCGCTCCTTTTCATGATAATTCTAAAACTCAAGTCGTTTATTCGTAATATTAAAAAAAATTGTCTGTTCTAATTTTTTCAATTTTAACTAATGAATATTTTTAATTTAAATTTAATTTTGTATGCTAAAAAAAAATAACATGTTACACCCCATCTGTACTTCGGGAAACAAAAAAAGAAGAAAAAAGTTAAATGTGGTATTTGTATATAGATAAACAAAAAAGGTTACCGTAGTTTAACCTCCTCTTGTATTCGTTTTGAAAGTTTCTGAAATGAAATGAAACAAACTAAAGACTCTTTTCGTACGAAATTAATGTTTTAATCAACAAATAAAATAAAATGATAACATATTCTGGTAAGAAAATACAACTAAAAACAAATTGCAATCTGCATAAACAAAAAAATCCATTCAACAAAACCAAAATTCACAACCAAAATATATTACGGGCACAGTCTTTCACAATACATATAATTACTGGAAAACAAAATCAGAATTCGCTCTACTAATAAAAATAAACAAAAATCGAACTCGAAAATATAAAAATCCTCTAAGGAAGGATATTAGACACGCCGGGTATAGGGGAGTGGCAGTCTTACAAGGAATAATTTGGGAGAGAAAGGTGATTTGTCGTAGGAATACTAAAAGTAATTCTTGGCGTCAAAAAAAAATTTCACTTTCATGTTTTTCGCGAGCCTTACATCCGCAAGAAATCGCTTTGGGATTTTTATCCTAGCGCCCCCTGGAAATATGATAGTCTTCTTCCTCTCTCTCTTTCGCTTCAGGCGTGGACGAGGTTCGGGACCGTGTGATGCATCGTTCGAGGATGTCGAGGGGTTTGGACAGGAAAGTAGTAGGAGGGAGGTTTGACGTGGAAGTGGTGGGAGTAGGGTTTGAAGAGGATGGGGTTGGATCAATTCCAGAGGTCGCTGAGTGGCCGGATACCTGAGAGCTCGACTGGTTCTCCCCTAGTTGGTCCTCAAGCCAGACCTCGTCCGCGATGAGGGATAGGCAAGGGGAGGGGCAAGATGAACATTCGATCGGGTCGTCGGGAGCTGGATTTCGGGATATCGTCGTGATAGAAAGTCGGAGATTTCGGAATCGGATCAATATTCGATAGAGTTTCGGTCGGTGTGTTGGTAGTCGCTACAGGAGAGTCGGGAACGAGATGAGGAGGATCAGCGGACGAGGCACGGAGTTCCTGTTGTAGCTCCTCCCACAAGATGTCTAACCAGTTCTCGTCGTCGAAAATTAGTAGACTGAGATTCCGGTCGTCGACGGAGATACCGGATGTCGTGTTGGCGGGGACTTCCTCGGTGTACTCGTCGCAAGCCTCGTTGAGTTCCGCCATAAAGGCGTCATACTCCAGCTCCAACCTAGAGGGCACTTCCGTACGGTGACGACGTGTGTCGTCATCCACCACGCCGCACTCTAGGAGATTCCAAAACCTCGGCGTTGAGAAAAATTGGGATCGAGGAGTTCCTGACATTCGGCAAGGTGTCCGTCGAATGCACCCAACCGGCTCGTTCTCAACGCTTCTTCCCATGTGGACTCGCCACACTAGTGTGTTGAGTTGTCTCGTTTCAATGGTTTTGCCCTCGGGAGAGTCGCTCTGCGAACCACGTGAGAAACCACCCCACAGTCCACGTTGTTTTGCTGCCTAGGGCAAGTGCGAGACGTGTCGTGAAGGAGCCATGCTTGTGGGGACCACTCTAAATCGTGAGATTGGGCGTATCTCCCTAGGTCGTGGAGTACTCTTTCCATCGCGGGTATGTGAGTGCCACCCAACGAATCAAAAGTCGATATACGTTGGGCGTGGGGGTGGACAGCTATAAGGACCCAATGTCCGATACCGGTCGGAATGTGTAGGGGAAATTAATATTAGTTTGGTGTCGAACGGGTTGACTTTCTTAAACCTCCTGGCTGCCCTAATCAAAAGGCCATCCTCGAGGTCCTTCATATAAAAAGTATCTAGGGCTAGGACGGTCAAGAACCCATGCACGCCCTCTTGGTTTCGTCTCTCAATGAGGCGGAGATACCCCTCGATGACAGTGTCCCATTGAGCCTTCCACCGGGCTTCAGACACTCCATCAGAACTTCTGCCACCAGAATAGTGGGTCTCATCTTCAAATCTGTTAAAACAAAAGCATCGTGCAGCCAAGCAGTCATGCAGGAAAATAGGTTAGTGGGAGGGAAACTGTGGGCACACTACGGGGCAACACAAGGATCTAGTGTGCCTCCAAGGAAGAGTACGCCTTCATATCCTTCGTATGGGCTCGGCCTACGTCTTTTCCCTTGGAGATCTCGAAGTTCGAATATATTCCATCCTATTTTTCTATATAGGATGTATGGTCCTTCAAACCTTGGTGCCAATTTTCCTGCTATATTCTCAGCCGCTGAGGAAAGTGTATGGCTGCGCCCTCAAAACTTGTTGGCCTATTACAAAACTGTTATCTCTTCTTCTGAGATTATAGTAATGAGCTTGGCGAGTGTGTGCTTTTTCCATGTTTAGCTTACATTTTTTTTCCCTTAATTTTAGCATGAAGTTCATTCGAGTTTCATGTATATCGATTTCGCTAGGTTTTAAACCGCACCTTGAGTGGTATTCTCGAATACTTGGCCGTAGATACAGTTTGGAGTTTTAAGTTCTCTCTACCAAAATTGAGCATGGCCGGGGTAAATTTTGTTGACTCGCTACAACATGTATTCAACGCAATTCTAAATTCATTTAAATGTTGATCCCAACTACGATGATCATTTCGCACGTACTGAGAAATCATAGTTTTCAATACACGATTCGTTTCGCTCTGTTGGATTACTCTGCGGACTATAAGGTGCGGTTGTTTTGTGAATTATTCCCCAATCACTTGTAAGTTTTTGGAAGATTTTCGAGAGGTTACTGCGTTCCGTTATCCGTCAGTACTACTTCTGGAGCACCATATCGCATCAATATAAGGTCTTCGAACTTTTCTGCCACCTTCTTAGCAGTTGCTGATGGTAATGCTACAATTTTCTACCCATTTGGTAAAGGTATCTTGGAACACCAGGATAAATCTGTTTCCTTTACTGAGATCGAGGTAAAGGTCCCCATCAGATCGCTGGTTACTGTGAACCAAGGTCCTTTGGGGGCGTCTGAAATGCATTTTACCCACCGGTTTACATTGTTCCACCTTGTATCTCTTGGCAAGTGTCGCAATTTTTTACGTATTTTCGAATATCGTTTCTCCATCCGGGCCAAAAGTATCTGGCGCTGATTTTCTGGATCGTTTTGTTTACACGTAAATGGCCAGCTGTTGTGCTGTCATGATTTTCTCTCAGTACATCGGATTTTAGAGAATCTGGTACGCAAAGTTTCCAATTTGTTTTTTGGGTCGGTAGATGATTTATCGATTTTTCGGTATAGTTTATTTCCTTGAATGGTGTAATCTGCATATTTATTCGGACTTGCAGATACCTTCCGAAGCATTTTCGAGTGCCAATCGGGCATAAGTTCGCCTGAAGCTGTTTCTAGCCTTGGTTCCTTGGTTTTGAGCGATAGTTGCCTCCGAGAGTTATTCGAACTGTCGTTGGCGGTGCTACAACCAACGGTTGAACCGACTACAGGATCACAGCTTGACGTGTCGATCGGATACCGGGAGAGTGCGTCTGCTACTCGGTTCAGGACTCCCTTGCGGTATTGGACTTCGAAGTCATGTTGCTGTAGTTCCAGCATCCAGCGAGCAAGTCTTCCAGATGGTTTCTCCAAACTCATCAACCACTTTAAAGCTTGATGGTCAGTTATCGCAATAAACTTGTACCCTTCGAGGTACGGACGAAATTTTTGAACGGCCCATACCAGAGCTAGGCATTCTTTCTCGGTTACGGAAAATTTCTTTTCATTCTCCGTGTAAAAGTCGACTCGCATATGCAATAACCTTCTCCCGCTTTGCCAATAGTTTGAGTAAGCGAAGCCCCTAAACCTTCATTGGAGGCATCCACGTGGACCACAAAAGTTTCCTTGAAGTCAGGGCAGGCTAAGACAGGTGCGGTAGAAAGTTTTTGCTTTAAGGGAATTGAATGCTCGTTCTTGAGAATCCGTCCATTCCCATCTATTCCCCTTTCTTAAGAGTTTCGTCAATGGCATAGATATGTTTGCAAAGTTTTCAATAAATCGTCTGTACCAAGACGCAAGTCCCAAGAAACTCCGTACTTGTTTTACAGTTTTAGGTGCTTGGAAAATCTACAATTGATTTAACCTTTTCTGGATCCGTCTGGATTCCTTTCTCGTTTATTACGTGGCCAAGGTATTTCAACTCCTTTTTACAAAAGTTACATTTTTCCATATTTTGGTAATAATCCTGCATTTCTAAGGCGTTCGAACACTTCTTTGAGAAGTTTCAAATGTTCTTCGAAAGTTCGGGATACCAGCACCAAATCGTCTAAATAGGGCAAAAGCGTAAGGCTCAAACTCAGGTCCTATCACTTGGTCTAGCAATCTCTGAAAGGTAGCCGGAGCAGAGTGTAAGCCAAATGGCATGACCTTGAAATGGAATAACCCTCTGCCGGGAACAGTGAAAGCCGTAATTGGTCTACTGTTAACTTCGAGAGGTACCTGCCAATAGCCATCCTTTTAGGTCGATCGTGGATATATAGCAAGCATTTCTCAGTTTGTCGAGTATCGCACTTATTTGGGGAAGGGGATATGCATCCTTCTCACTGACCGCATTAACTCGCCTTAAGTCGATGCAACACCTTACTTTTCCATTCGATTTCTTAACCAGCACTAGTGGAGAGCTCCAAGGACTAGATGATGGTTTCAATGATGCCTGACTCCAGCATCTTGTCAACTTCTTTGTCAATGATCGCCTGCATTGCCGGATTGCGATAATAATACCTCTGTTTAATGGGTGTATCAGTTTTAAGGCGAATTTTATGTTCCACTAATGTCGTGCGACCAATAAAACCATCGAACAAATTCAACTGATGATCAAGGAATTCTTTCAGTTTTTTACTTTCTACTTCTGTTAGTGTTATAAACGGCATCAGTATGAATAGTCTTTGAATTATCGCATCTAGTCACTGTTTCTGCAGTACTTTCATGGGGAGTGATATCGATCAGTTTTAAAGGCGTTATAACGTCCATACCCAAAATCATCGGCGTAGTTAAGCCTGGTAGAAACAGGCGCGTACCTTAGTTCTAATATCGGCTATTTCACAGTTAAATTCGAAGGCCTGAGATATCTGGCTATTTGAGCTATCGGCCATATTAACATTAACATTTACGTTCTTAGGCCCTAACGCCTAACTGTAATAGATGATGAGCTACTCTTTCCCCTATAATAGTCACCATCGATCCCGTGCCAAGCAGTGCACAAAAGGTAGTTTCTTGAATCTTAATGGATACAAATGGTCTAGGATCGTTCGATTTAACTTCTGCACAGCTGCTTTTGTTAAATTCTTTTATTTGGTTGAGCCACTTGGGCCATTCGATTGAGGTGATTTGTTGCCCCAGAGTCCCGGGACACCTCTGACGCTCCGGGCTCCGGAAATGTTTCCCTGCCTGCAAGGACACTGGACGGTTCGAACTCCTACTTTTCTTACAGTTAAAACAGCGAATGGTTTTAGGGAGAGGACACTGGTGATATTTATGGCCTTTAGTTTTGCAATTCCAACAAGTAGGAATGGTAGTCGTTGTATCTGTAGTAAGATGCCTTGGCTGAGTAGTGTTAGTCGGGACAGTTGTAGAGGGTCTCGAACCATCGCTTATCGGTAAAAAATATTTGGGTTTTATCGTGAATACAGTTCTGGCTTATCTATCATCTGAACTGGGTATGACTTAAAAACTCTACGTTTTTGAGTCGTATATGCCGTCTCAGGTACCATGGATTGAGCCGGATTTGGAGTGAGGTCGGTAACTATTCTTCTCTCGCAAATAACCTTTCATAACCTTCGGCAAGATGAATTAATTCACTAATCGAGTGAAAACTTTCCCTTCTTGTCGTTTAATTTGTATTCAGGTCTCATGTTTGAATATAATCGGTTTAGTGTTTGGTTTACAGAGAAGCCACCACGTCGTCGAATTAGAGTCGTAAGGGCTACAATAAATTTTCGCATTGGCTCACTCTCGCCCTGAGTTCTTCGAGTTATTTCCTCATCCAAGTTACGTCGGTAATCTGGAGGAAGATACTGCTCTTCGAAGCTGATTGTAAAGTCGTCATAGTTTGTCCAAAATGACTTATTATTTCGGTACCAGAAAAGAGCGTTTCCCTTAAAAAGTTCCGGTAATGCTTTTAGTAGCCGATCGGGGGGTATTTCATAGGATTCGGCAAGTTCATTGAGACGCTCAATGAAAGAGACTGGGTCTCCATCCCCATCGAATCTCAAATTCCATTTCCGAACTTGATTGCAGATATGAGAGATATCCGGAATGTCTAAGTTCAGATGTAGGCCTGCTTGCCGTGTTAGCGCCACTGTACAATCCAAAATTCGGGTCACAAGGCTCATCACCTGTGAGGGATCTTGCTGTCGGCATTCTCAATGGGTGAGGTGTTGTTTATGTCTTGTGTGTTTTGTTGGGGCTATGGCATTTACCGATTTTTCGTGCATTAAAAGGGCTAATCGTTCCTGTACTAATCTAAAACTAGCTGTAGGAGGGAGGTTTTAACATTTCTCGAATGCTAACTTCCTCATGTTGTATATGACCATTAATATGAGAGGCACTAATCGGTCCTAATGCTGAGGACACTACATTAGTCGCAAGGTTTTTGTCCGTATGACAATAATTCTGTTCTTGGTGGAAGAGGTTCAGGAGGTGTATTTTTCCAGACCTAAGAAAAAGTTACAAGTCGCTTTCGTAATTCAGCCACATTACCATCCGGATTCAGATTAAAATTTTTCTTAGCTCTTCCTGTAGGTCGTTCTTTTGTAGTTTATAAATCCAGCCCACACGAGGATCATTCTCCGAAGGGGAAGGAAGCATAATTTGGGGATTGGGAATGGTTGTAGGAGGGATCGGTAGGCCCATTGTAGTAGCAGTAGTACTAGTAGTAGTGGTGGCGGTAATAGTAGCAGTAGTAGTGGTAGTAATCGGTGCGACTGATGTTACGACTGTAGGAGGACTCATTTTTGGCACTGTACCACCAGAAGCCTGTGTGGTGTCGTAATACGAGTTGAAGTCGTAGTGGTTGTGGTTGTTTTTCGTTTGTTTGCGTCTCCTTGTCCATCATTTCCGTTTACATACATAAAGAATAAAATTTGATAAGGGCGGAGAAAGAGGTTTAGTAAGTACAATCATTATTGTACATATCAAATTTTCTTAAACAAAAGGTTATTGAAAAACTTTAACAATTTTTTAGTCGTAAATTGTAAAGTATATTCACAAAAAAAGTGTAAAGTAAATCGTAAAGTTCGTAAATTAACGTATATTACAGTCGTCCCTGTTCGGGCGCCACTTTGCGATGTTATTTTCGGGGCAAGCGAAAATATTCGCAACTTGCCAGATAGCCAGTCGAGGCTGGGTTAGAAAAATTCCAGGGTTCGAGAATATTTCATATAACTATTATTTATTGTTAGGAGTCGAATCAGAGGGCCCTGCGGAAGAAATTGATACTTCCAAAATAACGTTGGGCTTACTTCATCACGTCAACTCCAATAAAATTTTGAAGACGTAAAAAAATAAAAAAATAATCTTGCTCAGGAAAAATAAAAATTTCTTGTTCTAGGAAAGTTATTGTTCAAGCGAGTTCGATTTTCGAAAACAACTGTATTGTTTATTAATACGTCGGTCAGTGAGGAATTACAAGTAAGCTGAGTAGTCTCCACTGATAACTTGGTCGGGGAGTCGTATACAGTAATTATTGAGCCCGGGGTTGGAATAATTAATCGGTTAAATAATGATGGTTAGTAGAAGCAAAATACAAAATCAAAGCAAAGTATGAATAGCAATGGCAAACAAAAGCAATATTCAAATAACACCAATAGCAAATATACAATCTTATAAATTAAAAATTTAGCCATGCACCAATATCACAGTGCAACTACTATATACATAAAGCAAGCACTAACCATTAACAAAAATATTTATACGGATGCAAAAGCTAGATGCATTTATAATACAAAAATATACTAAGCTGTATTTATTCTGTAGGCAAGTGTATAGCTCCAAAATAAAATATCAAGTTTACTTTCTCAGGCATATAATTTTGGAAAATAAAAAAAACAAAGTAATCACTTATAACACACCATGCAGAATTACCCTACCATATGCAAGCTAAGATAAAGGTAAATGATTTAAACCATGCAATAAGGCTACTAAGCTAAATTACTATAAATATTAGGGCTCTATGAATATCAAAGAAAAATTGAACACTCACCCTATCTGCACAGTTCACCAGAAAAATAAACTAAAATATCGTTAAATAAATATTTTGATGGAGGTTATCGGGGTGAGGGTGTCAGGACGTTCGCAAAAAATAAAAAGAAAAGGGTTGCGAGTCCCGAAATAAGATAAAGGAGAAAAATAAAAATAATCACTTACAAAAATATAAATAATTAATAAAATGAAAATTAGATTGAACTTCAATAAGAAAGAAAAATATTTCCGCGTAGATTAGAGATTCGCCAAGAAATGTGATAATAATCAGACAACAGAATGATGGTCGAGAAAACTTTATACCTAATATAAAAATTTTACATCGATTGAACATAAGATTTAGTTTATGAGGACGGGGTCGGTGGGAAGAAAGTATTTATAAAAGGGAAGTCGTGGGTATAGGATGCCAGTACTATCGCCGAGAAAGAAAGCAGTGGTAAGGCGAGTCCCGACTGTTATAATTTTTTTCCGGGTAGGAGATAATTGGTAGGAAAGTTCGTAAAGGAAACTCGGGATGAGGTGTCAGATCGATCGCCAGGAAAAGAAATGCGAGATCTGAAAAATTTAGAAAGGAAAATTTTAACACAAGTAATTAAAAATTTAGTCGAAATGACAAAAAAAATAATCTGAGTAATTGAAATTCTAAATATAAGTTAAATTGAAGAAAAGAATAACTTTAGTAATTCTAGTTGAAAAAGTAATTAAAGTTTGAGTAAATTTAGAAAGTCAAATATATTCTATTTAAATTTATTGATACCTTTAAATATCAAATAAATTATTAAGAGTATATTTAAAATCAAACAATTATCTTATCAAAATAAAATCTATAACCATCAAACATTAATAATATATTTCAGATCGATTAATTTTCATAAAATGATAAATAAAATATTAAATTCTGTTTCACATAAAAATTTTGGAAGAATTGTTGATGGCGGAGATAAAACACTTTAGTAAGGAACAGGGTCGTTGTTCCTTACCTGGTGCTGGATATCGGCGGCGGGCGTCGAGTCGCGATGTAGTCGTTCAGCGAGCGGGGCCGGGGGAAGGGGTGGAAGTAGTGGTGAGCAGCGGTCGTCGGCGGTTGTCGCGGTCACTGGCTGTCTCTCCGTGTCTTCAATCGGCCGTCATTATATAGGTTCGCGCGATCGCGGGGGTGGGGGAAGCCTTCTCCTCTCGCCGTGATCGGAGGGGAAGCGGCGATATCCGTGCGGGCACGGACCTGCCAGATAACGTCTGACTCATCGTCAGTAAAATAATCATTTCGCTCCTTTTCATGATAATTCTAAAACTCAAGTCGTTATTCGTAATATTAAAAAAAATTGTCTGTTCTAATTTTTTTCAATTTTACTAATGAATATTTTTAATTTAAATTTAATTTTGTATGCTAAAAAAAATAACATGTTACAAGTTTTTGTAGTTGTAATGTTTAACTGTCAATAAAATATTAGCAAATTGACTAAAATGATTTAAATCAGTTACAATTTCAAAATTTTAAGGAACCTAACGTTAACCTAAGGCGTTATATACTGCAAATAATAATTATTAAATGGTATGGCTTATGTAGATGTTATATATCAACAAAAAGTACTCGCTTATCTAGGATTGGAACTTGGATGCATGAAATGCCGATTAAGTACATCTTAACACCACAGAGATTTTAACTTTAATTGTATTGGTTTAGTTTCTGTCACATATACGTTTATACAAGTCCAATTTATAATAGAACGTTAAAATTCCGGTCTAATGACTTTTAATAATCATTCAATTTATAATGCAGCCAAAGCTTAATTTAATTCCAAGAAGATTGTTTAAAAAATCGATGGTGTTTCCTTATTCCGGCAGAAGAAATTCTTGTCAGGATATTATTTATAGAAGAAGGTAGTACGTTACATCACGTGTCACGTAACTGGCTTAGCTAAGGTTGCATGTAAACTGAAAATTCTATAGCTTATTTAATTCTCGAGATGCCCTGCGGATAGACCATACAAAAAATAAATGTTTTACCCTCCCGGCTGACAAAAAGTAAATTTGCCAGTTTTTCAATTACGCTTAGTTTAACGAAAAATTTAAAGTTTTAAGATGAAATGGTCCTAGTGATATCTTTCCACATGATACGGTGACATTTATATATTCGTTCATTTCGGTTTCATAACTGAGTGCTTAAATGATAAAAGCTCCGCTGAGTGAGGGTACTGCGACACTACGACACTAGAGCGCGCTTTGAAATCAAATCGGGTCACCGAGCTTTAACATAGACTTTACACTGTATTATTTTCTTTTAATTATATGAATAAAATTCACCTATTGAAATCTCATACGATTAGACACACTTAATTTATCCTGATATTTTATCACTGTTATCATGGTCCAATTGGGAGTCTTGATTATATGAGTTTCATAATCTCTCTTTCTTTTCTGTTACGTACAAATATTTCATCGGTGTTAAACTAACTTTGGGAAGACCTACAGTTCTGAAGTTTGGAACATAGCTCTGTACTATATAACAGAACGATACTTACTATAACGTCCTACTTTTCGTATAATTCCTAGTATGATGCCCTTGAAACAGAAGAATACTCCTGACACCTTAATATCAAAATATTCTTTTCAACGAATAGTGGAATTTCGTTTATTACGTAAGTGAAATCTTTTTTATGTACTTTTGTACATGAGTTGTAAAAGTAAATGCTATTATTATTAAATTTATTTTCAAATCTACGGTAAACGTATTCATAAATTAAAAAATGTTCAATACAAAGATTTTGGCTGAGCGTTTGAAACTGTACGACGCCTTTATTAAAATAAAAACCTTTAAAAAATATAACATCAAATTTTATTAAAATCAAATAAAAGATCTCTTAAAAAAGAATGAAAAAATGTATTCCAATCGTAGAATCTGTTATAAAATTAATACTCGTTCAATAAACATTAGAAATCAATAAAATATATTTATTTTAAAAAATTCATCATACACTTTCTTTATCTTTGATTACAATATTTGTTATAACCCTTAAATGGTGTAAAATTTTTCATTTCTATGCCATCAAGAAGTTAAAAAATAAAATATAGTGCTTTGTTTGCAACCCTATTTTAAACCCTATAATGTTTTTATCTTTATGAAATGCTTGAATTTTTCTGTTTAAGTTATGAGGCTTCATATGCCAAGTTTCAACTTATGTGATATCGGGAAGTTGGAGAATTAAAGAGTGAGTGAGTGAGAACTTTGCCTTGTATACACATATTACAAATATAATTTTATAAAGTTGGTACTAAACATAGATGCTTATTTACTATTAAATATTGACTATCTTTGATAAATCACTAATTTAACTATTAATAATGATGCTGATCATACATCCAAATGAAAGGAAGTATATAGATCATTCATTCTAAAAATTAATGCATCTATACGGTCCCCATATCTGTGTTTTGAGGCAGTTTGAAAGAGAGATAGTCAGTGAATAATTTAAGAACTGGCGATGTTTTGAATGAACGAATGGACTTCGCTTTCAGCATGGGATTGAATAGCTCATCTCACTGAATGGCTCCATTCAAATTGGCTGGATAACGATGATAACATTCAGTCCTTTGTAGTCCTCTGCTGCCTTGTTACACATTGTTATTGTTGTACGCGGTTATTGTTCAATAACTATTGACAGTGACATACTACAATGAAAAGAGCCAGTTTCTACCAAACACGTGCTTTGATTTAACCGTTGGGAAGTAAAGTTTAATTAGAACATCAATCGGTCATTTTTGTGTATAGTTAACATTACTATGCTTGCTGTAAAGTATGAAATCCACATATTTTGGTTTATTGTCACAAAACCATAACAAAATGATATTTTATTGCTAGGTTATTACTTTTTACAGATGTTTTTTTTTATTATCAGTTTCTACTTTTTTTATTCTGTTACGTCATATTACCTTTGCCATTGAGTGGTTCAATGGTTCTGTATTATCGTAACTACTACCGATTTTGAGAAATTCTTTTTAGATTCATGACTCCTTAGTGAGCCTCCTGTATTTAAACAAAAATGAACATAAACGTAATAATAAATAACATAAAACAAATACAAACGGGCTCTGCCGAAGACAGCGTACAAGTCGATAGTTCGCTAAACCGCGTGTAATGTCACAGACTCTATCTTGCCTATGTATAAATTAAGTATTACGCAAAATTTGAAGTCTAAAGCCCAGTTTTTTTATATCCACTGTGGAGATAAATAGTAAAACAATGTGTTGCCGGCACCTTCTTCAAAAGGCTTCGCTAACGCTTATTCAATAACAATGCGTTAATCCAGAAGGCACGTAACATTTGCCACAGAGACTCACGTGATCTTGAGCAGGGTAGCGTGAAGTAATTTATTTAAGAAAGTAATAAAGTAAAGTGAATTCATAAATTTTATAATAATTTATATTATCTGTAGGATACGTTTATAATAATTTGACTTATTGCTGGCAGTACTATTATAAGAATATGTATAATTTAGTAGAAAATGCTTTTATTAATCACTTACTCTTTTCCTAATAAAAACTAATTTTGAAATAGTTTATATGGAATCAATACTATAACAGAAAAAATATATTAATTGCTTCATACATACGTGAACTTAATAACTTATGATTGTCTATCTAATGTTAATATAGCTATCATTTTTATTGTTAATGCGTTTATGTTGCAGTATTATATCGTTACTAACAGTATCCCTGAACATATGTACGCATTATGTATATCCGGCATTTTTATAATGATTTACATAAACCATTAAATAACCCCTATAAGACAAATAATATAAAACGTGAACATATTGTAAAATATTATGATACAGAGATAAAACTAGCACAGTTTACGTACTGAAAAGAGAACCATTAAACATGGACCTAGTTCCTACAGTGTAGTCGCACTACCATATTACCTCATGCAGCATTATACATTAGACTAATAATGTTAGGTTGATGTAGTGCTATGCAGTCGGAAGTAGTTTCTGGTACCGCACTGTAGCGCAACAATTAGTTTCAGTTTGTTCACTAGTATACTGGCTGTTACCCGCGGCTCCGCCTCTTTCCTCACGATGTCAGAAACATTTTAAGAAATTTCTTTGAAATATGACTCTAAATATTCATGAGATACAAATGATTAAGCGTAATATGCAGTGATTTTGAATAAGGAAGAAAAATGTTCTCCGTAAACATTTACAAAATAAAATTAATTTTTAAAAAAGAAGGTAAATATGTTCAAAACATGTAGTTGAATATATTCATAACATGTAGTTGAATAGGTTCTGATTGTTCCTTACTAATTATTTAACATATTAAAGTTTGATGGAATGTCTTAGATCGTGAGTAAACAGTCAAAAGTGTTTTTACGGTAGTTTCTTGAATTTTATTAACTTGAACCTTTCACTGTGAGTAGAAAGTGAAGGTCTTAAATCTTAGTGTGAAACTCTTCGTGGTAATATTTGTCAGACAAAATGGACAACGTTTTCCACAACAATGGATTACGAAAACACAAAGATTTAAAAA
The DNA here is from genome assembly GCF_021130785.1 of Homalodisca vitripennis. Classification (NCBI taxonomy): domain Eukaryota; kingdom Metazoa; phylum Arthropoda; class Insecta; order Hemiptera; family Cicadellidae; genus Homalodisca; species Homalodisca vitripennis. The sequence goes on from NC_060207.1 coordinate 33,229,095, forward strand.
GTTATTATACCTGCCCTTCACAATTATTTTTCATATACGAGTACAACACAATTCAGTATATTATGTTTTATGCTAGGTCAGTTTCATACACCATCGACCCAGAATTCAATTAAGAGAAGCAAATAAGTTAGGAAAACCTAATCAACCAAACGATTTATAATTCATTAGAAAGGGGGTGATTTCAATCAGCAGCTCTCGCTATAATGCATTGCTTGAATGGAGCTATCGCAATAACTCAATGTTTTGTGAACGCATAGTAGAGCGTCCAATGTTTTATACCTTTTCATTAAACAATATTTATAACGTCATTTTAATAAGTATCAATGTATTTCTAAAGTTAATTCAAGTGTTAATTTCTACAAGTTTAATTTTAATGTCGATAGATCGTACATTACTTATTTTATACTTACAGGCTTTCTCATTATATTGGTATGTACGTTATACTTAGCCTAGAATTTGTAATGTAATGCAATTATTTTAGAATATGGTAATGATTTTGTATATGCAAACTTCTCAGTTAAAATAATATACCTTAACAATTTTATCTATGGTGTTATTCATGTCAAAGCTTCTTACCGCGTTACTTAAAAATTTGTTTTGGTAATAATTTTGATGCAACACCTGTAATTAAAAACTTCTTGGTATATCGTGGTATTTGGTAAGGTTTGAGCTGTCTTCTTGGAGTCAAGCTATTAGCCTAAAGGTCGTGCCAGCTGGCTTCACTACCAATCTACTACTCCCACATAGCCCTCTGTGACGTGTCACGTGTAAAAAGTCCCAATTGTGAGATGTTGCAATGGTGGAAAGGGTTGATTCAACAGTTCACATTCCTCTTAGTGGAGCGTCTGGAATCTGATGCTGTCACAGACCTGACTCGTGAGATCTGAAGTCATCTTTGTCTGAAGAGGTCAAAAATTTAGTCAACGAAGAAGCTCAAACGAACTCTAAAAAATATAGTATAATGTAGGTGAAGAGGTTGTTTTTGTCTTATCGGGTACACGATTGAACATTGTGACTCATTACCAATTCCAGGAGTCAGGTCTGTGACAGAGCGTCAGATTCCAGACTTTGCACTAAGTGAACGGTGAACTGGAGATAAACTCAACATTCAAGTTATGATGTGTGTTTCTGTAATTAATTTTTAGAAACAAGCTACATTTCAACTGAAATTTATCATGATTTGGTGAACAGAAAAGAAAAACAAAATACTGAAGTACAAGTGAACAGTGGTGAATTAATTTATAAAATAGCTCTACCAATTGGTACGATTGTTGTCACAGTGGGAGGCCTAGTATGTTGACTGACATGAACTGCTAGGTTTTTCAAAAGAATATGTATATCGCATGCATTTGAGGACATTGTGCAGATATTTCATGGGATATTAATTTGTGTCTGGTGATGGTAGATAACCCTACCAAACGCTTCTTTTTGTTAAAGCTTCCTTCTAAATATTCAGATTATTTACTGTCAGAATTGGCCCGACATAAAACGTTTTATTTTTTTAATATATATAATTACTAATTCTTCAATCCTGCTCATATACCCAAAGCTGCGATTAGTAAAAAACGTGTTTTGTAATTACGATCCTTGCATAATTCTCCCCGAAATATTGTAGAGCAGTGTATAAAAAGGTGATGTACAACCTAGGTATTATTTTACTGAGTAAATCCCAAAATTCCTATAGAAAGAGCTCAAACCATATAGATGGGCTACATCACTGTCCTTGGACGCATATTCGAAGATTATGTCAACAATGGTGACTAATATCTATCTTATTTAAACTGAATAGTTGGGTTATACTGAACTTCTGTCGGTTCAAACCGGAAGTTGCCATTGACATCATTGACAATAATTCAGTATAAATATAAAAATATGGTAATGCCTTAATGAGTAAATTCATAATCGTACATAGAGTAACTTTTCATGGAAGTTTACATAAAAAACTGTAACTACTGTCGGAAGTGCCCCAAAAAGAGTTAGTTATTAGAACATGTTATAAATAAATAGAATTGAGTTTTTAAGATATCTTGTTTTAATAATAGGCTATTTTTATTACCTTAATAATTTGTAATATAGTTGGCTTGATTGTAATATGAATACTGAAACACATCAATAACACTCCAAAAAATTAAGTGAATTCTGTGTAACTTTTGTGTTTAATTATAAATCATTGCAGGTTTTGATTTTTTGTAACACAGTTACAAAGTGTGTACAAATATACTAGAAGCGTAAAAAAATCTTAAGTTAACTACATCCAAGCAACTGACATGCATATGTCAATTACTATTCAATTTAAAACAACAATTTAACATCTGTTACTGATATAAATATTTAGATGATGATAAAGGATAACTATGTTATGAAATTCTACACTTTTAAAATTCTTAACCAAGAATAATTTATATTATAATGTATACCATTCTTGTTCAATATCAGCCCGCAACTTAAGACATAAATTCTTGATTAAGACACAATTAATGACGACTCCTAAAGCTCAACCGTTATTCATGGCTTTTAGCACATTTTAAACTCACTGCCATATTTTACTTTTCCTTCTAATGCTTACTCGGTTTATCATATTTCTATTAAGAGTTAACATATTATAAGTTATATTAAGATCAAATAAAAAAGTACAATTATTTTAGAATGGTCATAAATATAATACCTTTTCTTAGAGCTTATAACCGTTAGTTTTTACATTTCCCAATCTCGTAAGACTCTCCTATTAAATTTTCAATTTATTTTTTAAATAAACATGGGTAATAGTGAAGTAATAGTTATCAATAAAATGTATTCTCTATTAAGGGTTCATATTGTGTTTATTGAACATAGTTTGTTAGAATAAAGTTATAACACAATAGAGATAATATTACGAATTTCCAATAATATCGGAAAATGTCAACTAGTGTATGAACATGTTGCTATTAAATTTTGTAAAACAGAATATTCCGTGGCCTTTCAAAGGGAGTATGCAGTGATTTACCACTTGGAATTCGTTGAATAAACCAGCGTAATGCGCCGTTGTGAAAGCCTCGCTTGTGAATAGTCCCTGGAATAAATTAAAACGCATGTTTGCCACTGCCGGCATTCAGACTTTTTAAAACAAATTCTTTATACTGGAAAACATTTAATTTATGCTATGTATTCATAAAACCATGTGTGGTGAAAACGAATTCTAACCCTATTTTAAGGTAAATGATCGTGTTTCAATTACAAGTCTTTGATCACAAACACTTTAAGTAGTTAGAGAGTTTTAATAGATTACACTACTAAAATTTATTTCATGTACATAGAAAATATGTTTCTCCACAAATTGAATTAAATATAAATTTGAATAAAATGTATTACTCCAACTAACTGAGTGTTGAAAGACATGTCGCTGAGTTATATAACCGAATGTCTAATATAAAAAAAATCATTGACAAAATTAACACCATCAATATTTGGTAGTATTAAATTCAAAGTACATGACAGGAACATTTGTTCATATTTAAAATTATCTGTTTTGTAGTTATATACCACTTCTTTGTATACGTAGAAACTAGTTGCAAAACACTATTTCATCTACTGTAGTAATCACCAGAAAGTGTAGTTGAGGGAGGAGCCTATTTGGTGCGTGACCTTGGAGCAGCCAACGAGTTCAGAGCGACGTTGCCAAACATTTTACACGCTGATATCGCAGCAGTCCGTGCCGGGCGACAGTTGATGTGTTGTATTGCAACGTCGCGCGGTCCTGTCTATTTCATTGGCTACTGCCAACTGCACTATTCTTGGTTATCACTGTAGTATGTCTAATTACTGTAATACACAAACTGCTTAAAAATGCAGTGGAACTTAGCAATGACATTCAGAATTATTCTAATTAGGTTCTCACTTAAAAGTTTCTCTCTTCGTTTTTAACCCGTAGTATCCTGGTTTTGAAACTTTCAGTGCTAACTATTAAAATCTCAGAACTGGAAAATTACTTGAATTTTACAAATTATTAGAAATACATTAGGAAGAATGGATTTGCTCTTGAATTCCAACATACTGACTGACCTTAAAAAGGATAATCAACCAGCAAATAGTGTGTTTTGAAATTTTTTACACAAGTCGCATGAAATCTTAAACAAAAATTGTGTTTTTCTTAGTTGATCACTAATATATCTAGATTCTAGATCACTCCCACTTTGCGGCACTGGGCGACCCCATAGTTTTGAAACCTTCACCCTTCACTTGTAAATACGAGTATTGTTGTATCAACTTAAGATACGCACAGCCATTTACACAATTTTTTAGACGCTCAATAAGGGACGAGTGTACAATCTGACTTCAAAGTTCCAAAGCTTACACTTTATAAATTGCAGGCATTATATTCAAAGATTTGAAAGCACTATCCGAGTTAAAGTTATCCTTTCAACGATTAGATACATCTAAAAAAGAGGAAGATTAATGTAGTTAACATTAGGTCTCCAATCTCGTAGACGTCCTTTCGAAACTGTGGGTGTTATTTAATAAAATGTATCGTACATTGAAGTGAGGTTAGTTTTGATTACAGAAGACGCTTTGGACACTTACAGACGACACCCTTTTGAATCATCTTGTCGATATTTGCATTTAAAAAAGTTTTAAAAACACACAAAATTAGTTTGAGAGAGAGAGCGTCATTGCATCCCCGGATCTAAAAGTATAATGGCTGAGCGTTAGCGAATCATACCACTCCAGGAACAGACAACTTTCGATTGACGTATAGCTGTGTGTTCTCATAATATCTTAAGTACGTAACTGGCCTATAAACTTAAAATCATGTATGAAACTTCATTGAATTAAAGCAACATTGAGTTCGATAATGGTATACGTCAGTATGGAATTGGGCTGAGTGTTAGCAAATATTTTTACATTGGTCTTATGTGTAACTACAATTCCAGTAAATTTATCAACAACTGAGTACAAACATTTGATACTTTATCATGTGACAAAGGCTAGTAACATAAGTATCCTAAAAAATTTGCTAAATACTTCTTGCATGCAACCTGAGTGAAGGCTGTTATGCCACACATAGTGAAGCGTACTCCTACTTTGTTTTATTACATTTTTCAAAACAGATTTATTAAATTTTTTGTGAAAGGAATAGTTGGTACGCCTGGTTTAGACATTACGCTTAGAGCATTAAATATAATGCTACATTTGAATCTTGACTGATGCTTAGAAGAGAAGTTGGAGATTATGAAGTAAAAGAGGACCTTCAAGAAAAATAATTACTCACAACACATATGATTCCATTTAACATAAACTTTATGTTTGAATAAACATTCGTCCTTGCACTCATTCATATAGTTCCCACACGTATGAAATAGTAACACAATTAGTAGCTAACTACCCGCAAGATATGTCAAGAAAGATTTTACTTATGTATTTGAAGTTTTGTATAACACTTCATTTCTATATAGGCATTGTTGAGCTCTAGGATAGCGCAAGTCCCTCCATTGAATTTGGCTGAGCGTTATCATTCGGAAGATTAGCACAATGCCGGGGGTATATAATAATTCCTTTCCTGTACGGTTGTCTCTGTGTTTCTGTGCAAGGACTTTTAGGAATGGAATTACACACATGAAGTTTTGCATACAACCTTAGAGAAGCCTATTACGCGACACCTGCTATAACTTTTTTCTACATATTGTGTAAGAAGAAATTTATATACAAGGAGTATCATAATTAAAGGCATTTAATTAAATTTCATTTGGCTCCAAATCACATTTGCCACCGTTTAGTTCCTGACAAAAAAAAGGTAATACTACTAATTATTTATTTCGAAACAACATATAATGGATTATTTTTCATCCAATATACATAGGCCTATGTATAATAAGTAAATATTAACTCTACTGTTAGGAAGAGAAACGCAGGAAATTACGTATCTCAGACTGAATTGTATAGTAAGACTAATGATCAAGCTTTGAATAAGTGTTCCACATTAGGCCTAAAATTGGTTTTGATTAGTAGAGTAACTGGCTGCTGAAGTTTATTGATTACCAACGTCGTAATTAAATACCTAATTAGAGCTTAAGTCTGTAATGTTCAGTGGTTTTCTAACTTAAATTCAGTATAATTACCATTCGGCACTAAGCATCTTAACAGTACAGTTAATTAAGACACCTAATTATAATATTTTCTATTTTACAGTTACGAATAAATCTTGAAATTAAATTTACACTAAAATCTTGTCCCGTACATTAAAACAATTATTTTAGTTACCCTTAATTATTAAGTATATTAAAGATTTTGTATGTTGATATCATCTTTAATCATATTTAATACATACTCATAAATAACTAGTATACCCATTAACTAGTTCGTTGATTATTCATAATTGTGGCGATAGTAAGTGTCTGCTTTAAAAAAAAGTTATATTCCACCAACATAAGAGAAAAAGAAACAAAGTGGCAGGAATTGGTTTTACGGGAACTCATTAAAATTCCAGTCCCCAGCCGCGGTGAAGTGAAGCAATATATCAGAGTTACCGTGAATTGCCGCATTGCTGTGCTGGGGTAGCATTCACACTAGGTCTGACGTGGCCACATGAGCAAGTAGGTACTTCAACTATTTACATGTGCGGTGAAGTAAAGCAATATATCAGAGTTACCGTGAATTGCCGCATTGCTGTGCTGGGGTAGCATTCACACTAGGTCTGACGTGGCCACATGAGCAAGTAGGTACTTCAACTATTTACATGTGCGGTGAAGTGAAGCAATATATCAGAGTTACCGTGAATTGCCGCATTGCTGTGCTGGGGCAGCATTTACACTAGGTCTAACGTGGTCTAACGTGGTAACCACATGAGCAAGTAGGTACTTCAACTATTTACATGTGCTGGGCTGTTTACTTGTTTTATATTCGGTGCGTCGTGGTAACCCTTATAAGCATAGTTCTTCAGCTACACCTTGACAAGTAGGAGCACACTGGAGACCACCAAACTTATACGACACACAGTACAGAGTGTGTATGAGTCATATGAAATCTTTTGAATACGGTGTTTGTCTATCAGGTATAATGCAGATGTCAATCATATGAACCACGCAAGACATTTTGCTACTGCAACAATTATAATCATAATCAGGCTTTTAAAAACTGGCCGTATTGGAGGCTATCTAAATTGTAACCCCATAACACTTTCACGCCATTACGTTTATAAGCAACCATTTTTATTTTTATTTTTTCAGACAGATTATACATTTTTGTACTTCACCGTTTAAGTACTCAAAAGGTTAAAATGAAAGTTGATGAACCATCTTAATTACAATACACACTCTTAGAAGAATCTTATATCATATTTTATTAATTTGTATTCAAATCCGGATTAGTAGAATATTTCAATGAGGTAATTTAATTTAAACAAAAAAATTATTACTGGAAGGAAAATATTATAACAAAGAGGGTAAAAGAGTTATTGGATTATTTTGTATTCGAAATCCTCTTATTACGTTCATTATTAACATTGAATTGTAAGATAACCCTAGCAATTCCAACCGGTATGATGGTTATTAGACCGTTTGTTAAAAGCATGTAACTTAAGGTTTCACTCCGGCAATACCCTAGGAGCCGCACTCACAACAAAACGCTGAACACTATGGCACTTAGAATCTGAGGTGTCAAATTTTAATTACTATGAAAATAATTTGGCATAACTAATGTAAAACTTAATATTGCGGTCAAATATTATAAATTCAAAGGGAAAAAACTGTAGTGTTGAAACTGGTTCTGTTACAAAAGTATGTACTGTTATAGTATTCACAATAATTTAAATTTATTTGTGATGATGAATCAAAAGATTAATAGTTGACACTTTAAATCAGATAAAGAAGAAAGTGACATAGTACATTATTAAAAATGTCAAGTATTCATAAACTTAAAAATTAAAACAGACCACTAACTTAAATATTGATCAGGATTACCATATCGCCTAGAGGAGATTACCCTTTGGAAAACAGCGCTATGCAAAGAAACTACCTGAAACATTCATCAGACGCTATTTCGACACAGCACTCTATACATTAGAAACAATATTAGCCTCGTATAGAGCTGGTCCTTTGGGAAACAGCGCTATGCAAAGGAAACTACCTGAAACATTCATCAGGCGCTATTTCGACACAGCAATCTATACATTAGAAACAATATTAGCCTCGTATAGAGCTGGTCCTTTGGGAAACAGCGCTATGCAAAGGAAACTACCTGAAACATTCAACAGACGCTATTTCGACACAGTACTCTATACATTAGAAACAATATTAGCCTCGTATAGAGCTGGTCCTTTGGGAAACAGCGCTATGCAAAGGAAACTACCTGAAACATTCAACAGACGCTATTTCGACACAGTACTCTATATATTAGAAACAATATTAGCCTCGTATAGAGCTGGTCCTTTGGGAAACAGCGCTATGCAAAGGAAACTACCTGAAACATTCAACAGACGCTATTTCGACACAGCACTCTATACAATAGAAACAATATTAGCCTCGTATAGAGCTGGTCCTTTGGGAAACAGCGCTATGCAAAGGAAACTACCTGAAACATTCATCAGACGCTATTTCGACACAGCACTCTATACATTAGAAACAATATTAGCCTCGTATATAGCTGGTCCTTTGGGAAACAGCGCTATGCAGAGAAGAGACCTGAAATATTCATCAGGCTTCATTTAGATACTGCACTTTCTACACCAGCAACAACATAAGCCTACGTATATAGCTGGTCCACTATAAAACAGAGATGTGCTGAGTAGATTTCGTGAAAAGCTCAACTGGTGCCATTTCGACACTGCAATCTCTAACCCAGCAACAAAATTAATCTAGCTATGGAACTGGTCCTCTGGAAAATAGCGCTGTTCAGAATAAAGTACCTGAAATATTCAACAGGCGCAATTTTGACAATTCAATCTCTACACCAGCAACAAAATGAACCTACGTATGGAACGGATCCTTTGGAATATAGCGCTGTTTAGAAGAGAATATATGAAACTATTCATCCGGCACATTTCGATACTGCACCCTCTAAATCATCAACAAAGTTAGCCTAAGTGTGATCTTGTACTCTGGACAATAGCGCTGTACAGAAAAGACTGAAGAGTTTCTGAAATGTTCATTAGGCTTTATTTCTAGTCTGCACTCCCTAAAACCTAGAACAACATTAGCCTACAATGGAGCTGGTCCTCTGGAAAGTAGAGATGTGTAGTAAAGAGTACCTGAAATATTTATCATGCGTTATTTCTACTCTGCACTATATAGGCTCAACCGGGAACATCATTAGCCTACAAATGAAGTTGGTGCTCTGGAAAGCAGAGCTGTGCAGTAGAGAGTACCTGAAATATTCAACAGGCGCCATTTCGACTCTGCACTCTCTAAACCAGCAACAACATTAGCCCACGTACGAAGCTGGATCTCTGGGGGAGAGCGCTGTGCAGCGGAGAGCACCTGAAATATTCAACAGGCGCTACATTGACTTTGCACTCTTGAAACGTGCCACACTGCATTACTCGTGTCAGTTTCATAGGTGCGTTAAAGCTCGGTACTTACTACGAACAAATATTTCATATCATGAGACAGAATCGTGGTTGGATTTGTCAGATTTTTACACAAATTTATTGACACAAAAATTTGTTTCAACTAATGAGTATATAGACAACTAATGAGTATAGTACTATTAGTGTTTCACACTAGAATAGTATCAATCTGGTAAAAGTAGTTCCAACCAAATAGATGTACTACATCTGCCATGGAAAAAAGTGTATTGGCTAATTAATTAAGAGAAAAATGTTAAATGTAATTGTATATTGTAAGTACATGTAATTAGAAAAGAAAAGTATATATGTTCCCACAAAATTATAAAAATTATATTAAACTAGTTTAATATATGATGTTTTTGATGACTATTAGAATGTTTGTGTTATGATATAACACAAAGTAGCTTTTATCATTATTAATGACCTATAAAAGTTACTTAAGGCTCTGAGTTATTATCTTATATATATATATATATATATATATATATATATATATATATATTATATATATATATATATATGAGAGATCCGGGTTGAAGTCCTGGAGGAGCAAGTACTTTTACTTAATAATTTATATTGTATTGCTTTTGCTAAAAATTTAATGATCATAAGTTAAATTTTATTTGTATTCATTGTATTTTTTAATTTCTTAAATAAGTTTTTAATGCTCCTAGACACCTATTTCTACTACTTTGTTAAATTTCCTTAAGCCGGTTTAATCCAAATTACTGGGCCCTCCGTGGCCCGTTGGGGGGTTTAGTGGGTAGTCCGCAAGGGAGTCCCACACTCCGTGCGCAAATGCATTCCACCTACGTTAAAAAAAAAATATATATATATATATAAGTATATATATATATATATATATATATATATATATATATATATATATATAGAAGTAATTTATAAATATCTTCTTATTTCTTATTTTGAACATATATATTTATTTATTTATATAATATATAATTTTGTTTACGTCCATGGTCCCGTAACAAGTCTTATTATTTACAATACTCTACAACGTTGTTTACTCCGAGTCATATACAGATAATGATGTCTATACAAACACCTGTTCATATGCCTTCAGCTGTGGTCAATCTACTATCATGACTATATATCTACTGTACAGCCTTAAAGATCTTTACAGTTCCACAAAGATAGTTCTTGATACATAAAGCTATAAAGAAAATGTACTCACCTACGATGTTATTTCTCACCGTGTACGTAAACTGCAAGGCTGTCGACATGGATCACATACGGTGCAGCGACTTGTGCTATAAATTAAAGACACAATGGAAGGATCGTACTCAATAACTTGCAGTGGTTTAGTCTGTTGAAAACCAATATTCTTTGAGTAATTATTTTGACAGTATATTATCAAAAGGTATGTGTGAAAAAGACCGCTGCTAATATAGCTGCTTTGCAGACAGTTTGAAAAATCTTAACTTTGGTAATCTTTGTCATAACTTTACATTTTTTTAATTGAATTTTTGTAAACAAACACACGTAATAGTAAAAATACTAATAGCCATAAATGTTAATATTATATGGATGGATTTTTAATTTTATATAGCCAAGTAAAAGTTTTACAAATATAGTTCGAGCATTTTTTAGGATGGAAAAAACATGTTTTAGCAAAGAGAATCTAATTAGTTTTATCTATAATTTTATCATACACTAACCTCAAATTTTTATTAAGTTAGGTTAATTAAAAATTTATAATGAACACACACCTCATTTTACGCGTTTTACTTATACGCTGGTAATATAAAAAAGTAAGTGATTAACTAGTAAGGTAATTCCATGCAGTTTTTACGCAAGAAATGTAAATTCATTTTTTTAACAATATTTGTTAAACGTGTATTGTTACAATGTTATTATAATTAAATTTTACAACTATAAGATAATTATGTAACGTTAAATTAGTTGAGACAATGATTTGTTAGTGGCTGTTATTATTCAATTTTTATCTTCTTTATTTAAAATATCATAATTTATGTACTAGGACTTAAATTTGTATGAAACAATCGGCAAGTGAATATATAAGTAGACTAAGCATTTCTATAGGTTTTTTTAAATAAAATACAGTCGTTATTATATTAAACAAATGTGCAGCCACCACACAAGAAGAAATTAACCTGTCGTGGTAAACATAAACACTGAGATGGAAGCACGGCTGCACTTGGTAAAAGAAAGTAACAGATTATACACAACAACTGTCACCTTCACAAGTTCTGGTAGCATGCAAAAATGACAGCTCGTGAACCACAGTTAATTGTAAGTTTCTTATCTTCAGTGTTGAAAGTGTTGCATGTGACTGCAGTTGCATGACAAGGTGCCGCTGTAAAGTAAATAACAATTACACTTTTCTCAGTGTTCACGTCATTAGCTACTAGTTAAGAAAAGTGCTTTTACAATAAGTATATAATGTTGTGTTGTAACAATATCCATATTAAGGAAATCAGTGTGTTGATTAAACTCTACAACGGGAAAAGAGTTTCAGCTTTTAATTTTGTAAACACTGTAAGCTACAGCAATGGAAAATTTAACCCACGGTGGATGAAAAAGGGATGATACAAATTTGAATGACAAATTTTACTAAACGAAAAATTCGGGAGTGGATCCACTGCGAACTACAGTATTAAGCATAATAAACAGTACTGTACAGTTTTAAAGCTACATTGGTTTATTTTTTTATTAAAACTTAAATTAAATAAACTTTTTGGGAAATAAATATTGGGATTTTATTTTAATTAGATTGTGAGAAGTTAGGATAAAAGAATAACGAGTTAGGAGTCAATATAACGACTTGGATTGTAGAAATGAATATTCCAGAATATTATGAATAAAATTATCAATCAGGCATCCAAGACGATATAAAATATTTTTTGATTAGTAAGCTCCGATTGAATATTCAGTAACATTTATTACTAATTTTTTAAATTACTAAATATTATCTGGTTTGACTAAAATAAAATCACAGTTCTGAATAAAGATAATAGATTTATTTAAAATGTCAAATTAATTAATTCTATGTTTCAGAATTTCATCACTCTCTATTTTCCTCCAAAATTGACAAGCCGTTTAGTAATATTTAAAAAAGGTCCTTTGGCAATAAATAACAAATTTCAGTCAAATATATGAAGCTAAAGATCAGAACTTTCTTCAGAAATAAAATAATAAAGTTTTCCAATAAAAATCAAATACCACTTGGAAATAACTAAAATAAAAATGTTCACTTCTAACTAAGTTCAATCAAAATTCTAAATAAAAAAAATCAAACTTCTCTTTCCACTAGTTGTACCTTAACTTTCAAGTTCTTGCAATTCCAATACAACTCTCTCAAACAGTTATTAAAGTTCAATTAATTTCCAATAAAAGGTTCACAATAAAACAGTTCAAATTAAATGTTAATATAATACTAAATTTCCAAAATCCAATCAAAGTTATTAACAAAGCTCAATTTTAATTCACTTTTCTTGCAAGTTTGAACCAAATGTAATTTGTTTGATTCTATTGTGCTTTATTGTTCATCAAGAATCAGTTATGCAGATTGCTCTGTAGTTTCTATAAATTTAATTTTTCCTATAAAAAAGACAACAAAATTAATTTAATATTATATCTGGAAGACTATTTCGATATAACGTACAATAAATTTACGTCTTACTTCAAAATCCCTTGCGGAAAAAATTTAGAAACGCGGCGCGCACTGTCATCAACTAATTTCACGATAATTACCAAAAAGAAGGCCGAAAATTATGAGCTGGCAGTTTTTATAGTTCCCTTTCCACCCCCTTCTGATGGACATCCGCGGCGTTCTCTCATTGGCCCAGTCGTATCCATCTTGAGAAATAATAGCACTGTCAGATCTGACGTAACTGCAGTACACAAGACAAGTCCTGATCAATTCAAGGCAGTGAACGGCCTTCTTAATAATTTAAAGTTACCAGCACTAACTTGCCAAAGGATTACATATTTGTTTTTTATCCTAAATTCTCATAATCTAATTAAAATTAAATCCCAATATTTCTTTCCCAAAAATCTCATTTAATTTAAGTTTCAATAAAAAAATTAACCAATGTAGCTTTAAAAACGCTACAAGTACTGAAACTTAATCGGCTGTAGTTGCCCTCTTGATCAGCTGATTCAATTGTCGATTGTTGCCACGGATTGTTCGTTTTCATAATTTATTTCTTATTTCAGGTTAGGGTGGGTCAAGCTTATCATACGCTGCATTACGATTTCAGGAACATTTCCACAAAAACCCGCCTAATAATGCTATGGTTTTTAGTTTTGCTAACAAATTTCGAAGACCAGGTAGTGTTTTGACACAGCGAAAGGGCTTTTCAGGTCGCCGAAAAGAAGCCTAATGCGAGCTTCTCTTAAACTAAATATTAGCAATACGTCAATGCGAAGAATGTTCAAAAACATTGGTGGTTTTTCCTACAGAATACAAACTGGACAACCTTTGAACTGTAGAAACAAACTAGCCAGAGTTCAGTACTGTGCTTCAATGTTAGCAATGTGCTATGAAGAACCTGAGTTTCTGAGTGATCTATGGTTTGCAGATGAATGTCACGTGCACCTAAATGGTTTCTTAAACAAGCAGACAACACTTTTCGTTGGATTGGAATGGTCTGACATTGTTGTAGAGAGGCCACATCATAGTAAGCGTGTAACCATTTGGTGCGCTGTATCTGAGAGGGGTATAGTGGGACCATACGTTTAGGAAGGCAACAATGGAGAGACTCTTACTGTAAATCAGTATCGATATAGAGGGCAATTCTTGATCGTTTTGTGAGAGACTTCAGGAGATTTGGTCGTGCACGAAACCTGCCGTTAAATTCACAGTCACACTGCCGTTAACCACATTGCTTTCCAACAACAAACCTTTGGCAACCGTCTCATCTCCCTTAGAACAAACTTTCCTTACCCAGTCCATTCCCCCGATATTATAACACAGGATGTCTACGTCAAGGGAATGTTGAAAGAAAACGTTTTCCACGAGCACCCACCATCTACGGGTGCTCAACTCAACCAACCATCGTTCAACTCAAAGATAATCTTGAGTATTAGGAGAATGGTACAACCCCTATTCATAAAACTGATGCAAAACCTACAAGAACGGTACGAGTGTTGTCTCAAACTGAACGGGGGTCATATTGAACCTGTTAATACCCGAGTTAAACCGATTTTGCTTCCTTTGACTTGTATGTATTGGTAAAATCTATATGTAATGTTGCTGTGTTTACCGTCATAAAATATTACCATTTAAGTACTACATTTTACCAGCTTCTTCTTATTGGAAACTAAATGCTTAATATATAATCAAACACTCCAATAAATGAACAAATTTTTTATTTTGTGAGGCCTTTCGTGCTCAAAGAACACATCGTCAGACCCACATAACTGAAATAAAAGTAAATTAATAATAAAAACAATTTAGATTTAAATAAAAACACATGTTTTGAAAAATACAAAGGGATAAGATTTTAAAGGCCAGGAAGTATGTCTACTGTATATATAAAAATTCATGTTTAATTAGATTAAAGGCAGTAACATCTACAAAATTCACCGTTACTGCCTTTAATCTAATTAAACATGAATTTTTATATATACAGTAGACATACTTCCTGGCCTTTAAAATCTTATCCCTTTGTATTTTTCAAAACATGTGTTTTTATTTAAATCTAAATTGTTTTTATTATTAATTTACTTTTATTTCAGTTATGTGGGTCTGACGATGTGTTCTTTGAGCACGAAAGGCCTCACAAAATAAAAATTTGTTCATTTATTGGAGTGTTTGATTATATATTAAGCATTTAAGTACTGTTTATTTTGCCTAATACTGTAATTTTACTCTTGTATTACCTAGGCGCCTAAGCCTTGCATACAGTTTTGTTTTTTGTTAAACCAAATCGTGCTCATGGAGACAACTACTTATCAGGAAGTTTAAGCATTGCTCATTTTACATTTTTTCTTTTGACTATGTCCAAATGATCCATAGAACAAAGACCTAAGCCTTGTTGTCGAAGAAATTAGTGATAGATGACGACAGTCCATCGAAACACTGTAAGTGAATCTCAAACAGCTTTGTTCTACGTCCTAAAATATAGAATTGATTGTAGCTTCCCGCTTAAACAAAGCCAAGGATTATAATAATTCATCTTGCCAATCGTACTCTTCATCATACGCCTTTTTGTAGTGATCATATTATCATATTAATGTATAATTTTATTTAAACACGCCGCCGCGGCGCCGTGACTAAATTGTCCAGAAGAAAGGGAACCATAGCTAAATTAATCCCTTGTCTAGTGATTTTATAGGGCTTTATACCCGCTCTCAACATGCCGGCATGACTGGGACTATTAAATATTATACAATAACTATTAAGCCACATCTTCCCATTCCAACATCAGGGGCCCCGACCCGTGGTCATCTAACTATTAATTTTAAAATTGGTAAAATATGAATCGAATGTAATAAGCGTACATAAAGTAATAAGCAAATAATAAGCGTAATAAGGGAATGTAAAATTTTAAATATGACGTCTCATTTTACTGTATTTAAGGCTAAAAATAGGTATCCAAGGCGTAGTGGTAGAGCAAACTAGTTTCTACACATAAATAAGCTATTGTGGCAAGGGTACATTCAATGTGAGGTTGATTCAGAGTGCAACGGCTGAAATCTGATGCTGTCTCAGACTCTCGTCTAAAGAGTAATACGTTGGTGACAAAGAAGCTCAAAACGAACTCTTAGCATCGTTTCCACATGAGAAACGCCTATACTACAAAATATGGTGTAATCCAGGTGAAGAAGTATTTTTATTTTCTCATAGTATCATTCTTTCATCCTAAAGCAGGGTGAAACAATCAGGTTTTTTACATGGACGAAGGTAAACTGGAGTTAACTCAACATCAACACTTAAATTCAATCCACTTCACACCATAACTACGTCATGTGTAGACAACTGTTGCTCCACCCTTATGCATTGGTTATATATGTTTAGCGACAGTACATTACATTCAATCTTTACTTCAACAATTTTAAAATTGATAATACAAGTCTCGGGGTCGGGCGCCTGATTATTACAATTACAGCTATAAATAATGGTGACGTGTATTTTTTGTTTGAATAGTAGAACAACCATACTTTTGTTCTTCTAATATTATTTTTAAAGTTGTAGGCTAAGCCATCAAATAATTATATACTCCAAATAGATTATCACAAAAGGCGCGTTGAGGGATCGAAATGCTCATCTACCACAGGTAGTCTACATCCTTTAAAACTATATTAAGTAGGCAAGAATGCCTTTCCGAACTCTATCACTAAGTTTTATCTACTTGTCCTAGACGTCTTGTACAGTCGCAGGACACGAACAGGTCTGAAGAAGTTGGCTGATCCAAAGCAAGGAAAGTTGAGCAACAAGTACAATGAGTTGGGTCTGGCAGGACGGCCACCCCGGCATGTCGCGTCACGCCACCCACGCTCACACGGCACTGCGGCAGTCTTGTAACCCTGATATATTGCCTTACGGCTGTTTACTGCAGCTTTAACAAGTTTTCTTTTTAAACTGGGACTACGTCTCCTCCTCGGAATAAATAATGTGTGAAAATTATCTACGTATCTTGGTAATTGTAAAAGCATTGCGTTACTTCTTTTTTAATTAGTTATGTTGAATTATCGTTAATCTGATCCAAATCGGTATTGGTAAACAAATTTTTTCATTCTCTCATCCTGAATTTGTCATGCTACTTTATTAACAATGAACCTGTGTAACAATACATATTCATGTTAAAAAAAAACATCACTAAGTGAAATGTTTTATTAATACCAAGTAAATTTAAACCTTGAATAACACTAAATTTGATACCAAATACATTGTTTTGAAATATCATAAGTAAACCAAAATTGGCGAATCAATATTAACGAGATGTTAACTGCTTACTCGGACACTTTTTGTATCCTGACCTTCGTGAAAAACATGAGTAGTAATCACTTAAGATGCGATTAAAATGTATACTATGTAATTCCAGCATTTCAATGGTCGACGTCTTAGTTTATTACTCCAGGAATCCCAAGTTGAATCCAGGTCTGGTTGCGGCATTTTCTCAAGCTAATCGAATACTTATTTGAGTTTAGCCTGAATAAAGTTTCAGATACCCCCAGGTTAGATTCAAACCATAAAAAAGGGAATAAATTTACTAACTCCTTATTCTTTACATTCAGTAAATCACACTTATGTTACAAAATAATTGTTAGAATAACTATTAAATAATACTAAATATTATAATACACTACATGATGCAATATGACTCGGAAACACTAAACGCTCTACACGTTTACAATGTTGGAAATACATTGCATAATACTGCCATAAACCTAGAGGAAGTGTGCATCGCACGGCAATGCAGTACCGGAAGTGGTGCCATGATCCGACAAGAAAACATCACGAACACTTTTCTTTCTAATGGGCGTTAGTGTTTGGCTAGGTTTATGATATTGAGGAAGGAACATTTTGCACGCAATTGTATTGCAGTCTGTTAAGTTAAAATCATTACCTTCCTTTTCAAACGCTGGTTCTCGTAAAGAGTACAATTTTGTGAATAAAACTATTGAAATTTTTGGAACTGCCCTTTAGAGATTGAAATGGGCCATTTAGATGTAGATATTATGTAAATTCAAAAAGTTTATTTTCAATATACAGTATACAATCCATAGAAAATGTTCTTTATAAAAACTTAAATTAAAAATTCATATAATATCAAGACTGCATTAATATTAGCATTATTGTGCATTAAAAAAAGAGAAATAGCAAAGTCATTAGTTACCACTTTTTTTCCAAACTATTCTGCAAGACTCTCTGAAATATTTTGGAAATGCGATTAGATTTAAAAATTCTTAATAAATGGATGTTTGCACAACCCCCCTCCCCCCCCACAATACAATTCTATAGGAAAAGTAGGGATAGATTACGCTCTACGTAATTATCGATATTTTGACGAAGGTCGTAACACCAAGATCCCTGAGTACAAAACTGAGTGTTGTATTTTAACGAACTGTGAAGATAATACATTCTCCAATATTGAATCTGCCACCAAAACGGCAGATCCAGACTCCATGTACATAGAACGTACTAAAAATTTAGGACATTAGATTTTAATGAGTTTATCTGAGGATTGAAGCGACGGAATTAAACAATTCTTAATATAAACAACGTATGATGTTTTAAAAAACTTTCTCTGGTTTGAGCATAGTCGTGTCATCATAGTGCTGCTACTCAAGCTTTCACATTGAAGTATTGGACATTCAATGTTAGACACAGACAAGGAGAAAAAACAGGGGAATTCCTAATTCAGTAAGCTTTTTAATTTAATTAGAAATAAAAACAACTTGAGTTTAAGATTTAAAAATGAACTCAACCACAAAAACCGCACCCCTTGATGGCTATAGGAATCTAATTTGTTTTTTTCAATGTTAGAAGGTTGACCATGTATCCTCTGTACAACTACATGAGAAGAGATTTGGTGTACAACTCAACCACAAAAACCGCACCCCTTGATGGCTGTAGGAATCTAATTTGTTTTTTCAATGTTAGAAGGTTGACCATGTATCCTCTGTACAACTACATGAGAAGAGATTTGGTGTACAACGATACAACAGCGTAAATTGTTTAAACAGTGCATTTAATCTTTCTCAAATCAGATTGTTGGCCTTCTGATTCTGATGATTTGAATGTTTCAAAATATTAGAATGTTATCATTCTTGACAAAACAGTTTTTTTTTTTTTTTTGCTTAGGATGATCAAACAGTCAATCATAAAAATGTCCCTTCTTAAAAATTCTGTACACTTTAAGGATGTTAGGAAACAGAGGATTCTTTATGGGCAACATGGACGTATGATTTTATATCATTGGGAGTGTGGGCTGAGAGTTCTTGATTGATTTGATCAAAATCTTTTCTTAATTACTGGAACTAATGCATTGTACACTACAGGACCCCATCTATGCATATTGTTCTGCTGCAAACGTGATGAAAGTGGACCAATTTCCATCAGCAATAGATGAAGAACTCAGTCTGCAATCATCAACCCTAACAAGCCTCTTCCCCATTTGGATTTTCATTGGTTTAATATTGCAGTTTTTACTGTTTATGTCCCTGACGGTTTACAAGAAAGGTTCAGCTTTCGCAGGCTAAATCTACATTCCGTAAGTTATTTCTTAAACACAACACTTTTTACCTATTTATTGGTTGATTTCTAATAAAATAAGGGTAAAACCGTATAAAATTTATTTGTCGAAACTAGGATTTCCTCTCTTACCCAGATATTGTGTGCCTCTTTTTTATAAAATACACTATTTCATTCAGAGATGCAGGCATTGAAGTGAGAATTTAAATAAACAAAATCTTTAATTGATATTATATGGGAAGATTATTTAGAAAACGTGGCGATAAATTAAATATAAAGCCTAAAAATATGAATAATCAAACAAACCCCCAAACAATAAAATTTGCACATACACCACGACTTTGAGTATCAGGACTAGATATCTGGTCTTTATCCCTATAGCTCAACCTTTGGAAAGTTTACCTATATATATATATATATATATATATATAGGTAAACTTAATATTTATAATACTTAATACTTATATATATATATATATATATATATATATATATATATATATATATTGTATTTTTAAGTTTTCGTGCAAGGTTTATATCATCTGAGGACAAGGATGGATTTCAATCCTTGAAACGTAGTGTTCTATTTCTATATTAAATAAAAATGGCAAATTGCCTAAATTATATTACCCTTTCTAAGGGTTGTGTTATGTTCAGAGACTGCAGTGAGTAATGTTGAATCGGAAAGAGGCGTTAAAACAGTTATATTTCCTGGTTTTATTTGTATTATAATTTATAATAAATTATAAACTTAATTTTTAATAAATTGAAGTATTATTTAACAAGTTATATGCATGTACTAATTTCAATTGCAAATGTCACTCAATGTTATTATTATTCCTCTAAGTAAGAGCGAGTGGCGTGCTTCCTTTGACGGTCCCAAAAGTGTTAAAAATATAGAACGATAATTATTCACAGATTATAATTTTTACTTGACACACAACAATTTGTCACACTTATAAATTTTATATCATCTTTAACTAATTATATAGAGATCCTTAAATTGGAGACTGAGCTCTATCTAGTAATCTGACGGAGATATAACTATTAATTATGTGTCTAACGGTAATTTTAAAGTCTATAAAGCTATAATAAATACAGTCTGAAAAACATTATTGTTTTATAATTTTAACCGTTTTGATACACTCCTATTTCAACCTCCGCAAAAATTAGCTCTGTTTACAATCGATTTCTTTCTTTGGGTGAGTTTCTATGACGAATTCAATAAAAACCATTTTGTATGATTACACAATAGTGCATCATTTTACGTATATATTAATTGGATAAAAAAGCCCCTATTGAGTCCCAGAAAGTGTTTACGAATGTTGCACGTATGTAACATTTCCCAACTTTGTTCCATTTTTGAGCTTGGGGAAAAACATTCGTAAATGTAAGTTACTTGATTGGTTGCACTTTCGGCGATGGTTTCTAGATGATTATTCGATGTTTCCCTAACTATCGCAAACGACGGTGAGGCACTACTCGCTATGCAGTTGCAGCATTGACTCGTTCCAAGTGAGTTCAGAAGTTCGATTCTTTTGCCCATATCTGGCTAGAACAACTATTTACAAAATATGTATGTAGGATGGATGCAGTACTTCACAATTTTATACAACTTTTTATCTTAAGGAAACCCCCGATGTCACTGCGTCAGCTCTGTGTATGGATTCTACTTCCTTGAAATCCTGGGGTTGGGATTATGGTTTAATCATTCAAGATCGATTATCATTTCTTCGAACGATAATGCAAACAAGGGGATAGCGACAATCGGTTGTACAGTGTCAAGGCGGTTGCCACTGTACCAGTGAATGAATATGTTAATGAATATGCACCACTTCTGCTGTGATTTTACCTAATGCTGGGTGTATTCTCTGACAGAGGCTATTGTTCGATATTCAAGAAGGATATCTTAACCCGTTAAGGTTGATTATATAAGAGCGGTTTAATAATAATGGGGCTGACATGGAAAAACTTAACAATGCATTCCTAAAATTAACAGATTCATTCAGAAATGAAAACTAGCGTTTTCCGAAGGAAACGTATAAACTTCATTAGGTATACCACAAGACTTGCAGGCAATGTACGGGCTTATTAACAGCATGAATATACAGTTTTTGTCGATTCCTAAAAATTTTATTGTTGTTGTTACTTAAATTGTTTTCCAATTTACGATTCAATTACAAAAATAAAAATGTGTTGTATGGTTACCCCATTTCCTGACCTTTTAGTAAAATAATAGTTTTTTCTAACGGTTTTTGAGCTATTGAGTAGGGTACATCTATATCCTACAAGAAAAAACTCAATAATAGTTCAGCTGTCACAAATCTACCTTCTTCCGACTAAGTTAGGGGAGTACTATGTTTGTCTCATTTAACAGTACCACTGATTTGTTCCTGGAGATAATTCCTCACAGATATTTCAGCACCAAAACCCAGCTCGCTGACCGTTATGAACAGCACAAGCGGGACGAGCCCCCGGCTGAGTTATGGAGGTTTAATACTGAGTATCCTAACAGGCCGATATAACTCGTGATTTATCGTGAAATAATTCGCCGTCACGCCGGTCTGTGATCCCCTCTCCACCCCCGGTCTGCCATGTAGCCTACCCTTAATTGTTGTCGTAATTTACGAGGTAGCACCGCGCCGTGCCGCCCCTACACGCCGCGCCGGGGCTACGATATGTTAATGGCCGAATTATCCTACTGAGTACGGTTTAATGTGAATCTCTCCCTAACTGGAGTTCTTGTTGCGGAGTTATGCTGCCTGCAAATGGCTCTTGGGCTCGGTTTGAATTGTGTTAGTCGCCAACTTCTTCGCAAACAGGCAACATTAAAGTCGTTTAACAGGAGTTAAATATTTTCAAGAGTTGTACTTTTTATTTCTAAGACGGTAGTAGTAGTTAGTGGTTTTCGTGTTCTTTGGCCATTCGTTGAAAACGTATTAGTATTCATACTTTTCCAGTCTTCCTGTTTAATCTACTAAGCTTAATTTTCAAAAACTGTAAACGCTGGTTCAAAATATTTTGTTGAGGAAATATTTAATTTTACTTTTACTTCTGAACTAATCTCATATATTTTTAATTAAACCAAACGTATTATAGAGGAAATAAAGAAATAAACTCACGACAGACTTGCTTTTAAATTATTATAACAGCCAGCGCATATAGTATGTCAGGGACCTGAATGCTTGCTTAGCAGGTTCGTTATGAACTTAATTACATACCTAGTGAGGAAAGCTAGTTAACCGTAAACAGTAATAATCCGGAATTACCCACAATACACCACTTATTGGAGAGGGCTTTATCAGGGTGGCCTTTAATACCGTTAATTAAAATTAGATTACTGGTCGGGTCGACAGCAAGGGAGGTTCGGTGGGAGGGGGGCAGGTGATACAGTGGGTGAGGGGGGAGGGGAGCAACAAGTCCCCTCTGTTGTCCTTACATCACCTGTACACATACAATCAATCCAATTTACCCCCTCCCCTCCACCATCACACAATTGGTCGGTGAATTATGTACGTGCAATTCGTTAATGCCAGCTGCCGGGCCGCCACGCCGGAACTATGTGAGAACACAGCGGCCCTATTGTTTACACGCGGGCCTCCTCGGCCCTTTGTTCACACCAAATGGCTCTTTTTGGCGGACGAGTTTGTCAAATTAGGATAGAACAATAAACAATATATATTAATCATTCAAGTGTGATAGGTAATTTTGTTAGGAACTTTACACCTGATAAGAAATATAAAACACATTTATATTCCATCTCAGTTAAACCAATGTTTTTGAAATTTTCAAGGTATCTTTTAAATAGAGTTCCAAAATATAAAATTAGGAGTTAGCTTTTTTCCTGGGGTGGGACTTTATTTTATCTACTACACACATTGAACTTGAGATTGAAGTGTGTTTAATGTAGTAGATTGCGCCGACAACAATGCTCAGTATATCGTGAGATGTTCAGCGGTCAATGCTTCTTTCATGCAATGAGTCCCAATCCAATGGCTGCTTTCGCTCGAACGGAGCTTGAAGCCCCCTCTCTTTTCGACATTGAACTGCCACTGTCAGTAGGCTATATTATATTGCAATACATTTTTGTCAGTCAATATCATGCTTATTGGCTTATCTAGGCTGAGTGATGTGTGCGTCAATGCATCACGTTCCAAGAAGTAGTGATGAGTGCGCCCGCGAGTCTCAAACCAAAATGCTACTCATACAATGACGTAGCAATCTCTTTTGTTTATGCTTAATTGTTTTAGTATAAAAGTAATTTTATGTAATCTATGGAGCTGTAGGTATATTAAATATAATTAAATAATTCGATAAAACAATATGGTCTAGTTTTATGGCAATAGTAAATATAGTTTTAATTTTTTCACGCGATACGAAATTTTATTAATCACTGTCGCTCAACCACGGCGCCCCTAGCATGATTTCGAGGCGGTACTGTGCCCTCTGAAGGAACTGCACGATACACTGAACATTGTTTTCGGCTCAATCTATTACATTAAAAACACTCCTACAAAGTAAGATCTTTTGAAAAAAATGTACAAGGATATGGGATCTGACCGCTCATGTTTTATTCTACAGTAGTTCTTGTTGTTGAAGGTTGTTGTGGAAGGTTTTAAAGTTAATCTTTGTGGAAGACTATCATGGCTAAAGGTGAATACACTGGATTTTCTGCCTTCAAATAGTTTATTGACGGATCACCTTTCCAAACTGAGCGTATTTTGATGAATATCTACCTACCTACGATGACAACATATTAATGTGGGAAGAGAAATATATCTAAACGTTGGAGAGAGTGAACAACAGGTTGAATTCCAAACAGATACTTCGTTAAAGACTGGATTCCAAAAGAACTGTTTGCTAGAGTTTTGTTGTAACGTCGAAAAAAGTGAACACGAACATTATTGCTACGAAAGCGATGCTTGTGTTGATATCCTTTACTACTTCCTCCCTTTGTAAGGCGGGGTTCTTAGCTGTAGCTGTCATCAAATCAAAATACACACCAAACTTGGTTTTTTTTATGCAGTTTCGAACATAACTCCAGATTTTGATATACAAATTAAAGGAAAAATCTCATCCTTCGCAGAGACTTTCAGCAAATATTTCCGATTGGCATGTGTGGAACTTTAAACGAATATTATAACTTTTTGATTAATTTGAGTAGATATAATCTGACTAGCTAAACTGTAATTTGTATGAAACAAAAACAATATACGAAATGTTAAACACTTTGCACTTTACTTGCTTCCCTCTATACATTTACTTGTAGGTACTAATCTAAGTCTAACAATAATAGTGTTCTTCTTTGAAAATCGGTAATAGTGAATAGTAGATAGTGTTACATTATTTATTACAAACACGGGGTTTACTTGATATTTTTATAATGGCTAATTTACAATAGGCACGAAGTCAAATATTTTACCAATGTGAATTAACTATTTTACAGTTATAAAGTCACAATATTTTATTGTTATTATTCCTCGACCTATTGAGATTAGCTGAGGGGGGGGCGCCGCGGAAAGTAGTACAAATATAAACTGAGCCTTGAGTCCAAAAAGTTTGGGAAAAACTGCTATACTGAATCATCTGGAGTTACTTGAACTTGTTAGAGTAAAGATCTATGACGTCCTGGTGTGGCAGCTCTTATGTCAGAGGTAGACTCATTATTTCTCTAATGAGTTATGCATGATCATGACTGAGATAACGTGAGATAATTGAAAGGTAAGCCTTCCTCATTTTGGAATATGTTATCAGCCGCAAACATTGTTATTTTTGTAGAACGTCTTTGTAAGGTTTTTAAAAAGCTGAAAATAAAACGTGACCTATAATTACTATTTGTCTTAATTTCACAATCAGCTTGTTTAATAAGCCTCATTTTTTTGAAGTGTTGTAGAATTCGGGACCAGAAATGTTTTGCTCTTTTCTTTATCAGAGTTCTTTTATTCTGCGCTACTGGTAACTGGAGGATCAAAGAGGTACATGGGTAAAAGTGATCTACACTTTATTAATAGATAATTCTTCTTTTTTTACTGCTCATTGAACTTCAAAATATTTAATTATTGTCAAAATAGGTACAAAAGTATTTCTATATTTTCATGAGAGGTTTTAAGTTCACCTAAAATGGTCATACTTAGACGAACAAAGTTCAATTTATGATTGTAGCTTCTTTTATTTAATCATAATACTGTTTATCTATAATAGTTTTAAATTTCCTACATGGTTCTGTAAGAATTGTGGGTGTTTTAACGGTCATATACATTAATTTGTTCTTTTTTATGCTGGCATTACTGAATACAGTTGTTCCGTAGCAGCCCAGCAGTACAGACACTCTTATCAGTTGTTCCCGCTCCTTGATTATCCATCATGAGAGATTGTAACTTGTGCAGTAATATATTACCGGATGATATTGATGATTGTGCATTATGCTCAAATTGTAAATCTAGACTTCATTTTAGTGTTCAGAAGCTCAAATAACCACATGGAATCTTATAGGCGAGGACCGAAGAAATAACTGGAAGTGCAAATCCTGTAAAAGTAAGTCTGTTAGAACTAAGGACATTATTCAAGACTTTATTTCAAAAATGAATGCTGATTTCCTGCAAAAGATGGAGGATACGATAAAATAACAGTTTTCTGAATTTGAGGTAAGGAATTAAAAAAGACATGAATATTTTATCTGAGTCGCAGAGATCTCTTGAGTTGAAAAATGTGAAACTAAAAAATAACCTAAATTTATATGTGACTCAATTTTAAAATTTGCAACAATACAATAGAAACAAAAAATTGCAGATTGATGGAGTTTCAGAAGATAAGGGGGAACAAATGAAACCTATAGTTGAGAAATTGGCTGAAATAATTGGGGTGGAGATTGATTTCAAAAGTAACATTCATACTATGCACAGAATACCATCCAGGCGAGATGATAGGCTTAAGCTAATAGTTGTGCAGTTTATTAACTGTCAATTAAGAGATTCTTTCTTAAAAAAGTAAGAATGCATCTAAGTTAAAAGAAATTAAATCTACTGATTTTATGCCAAACATTTCAAGAACTAATGTGTATGTCAATGAACACTTGACACATTTTCAAAGACATATTGTTTCATTCTAAAAATCTGAAAGAATAGGGATTTGTCTGGGTCTCCGAGGGTAAAAGTTTTGTGAAGAAATCGGAAAATGACAGAAAAAATAAGGATAACTGCTATTGGTGATTTGAAGAATATGGGACATTAGGGAGTTTGGTGAGGTGTGAAACTGAGATGCATGCAGGTGTTAAATTATATGTACTTTTGCTAGCTCTTTGATGAGTAACCAAAACTGGAAATCAGATAATTTCAATATATTTTGTCTGAACATTATGAGTGTAAGAAAACATTATAATGAACTTATTGCTTATTTAAATTGCCAAACTAACCAATACATAATTATAGTATTGACCGAAGTGTGGATTAAGAGTGGAGAAGAGGACAGGTATTCCATACCAGGTTACAACATGTTGTTCCAGCCGAGGCCATATAATCAAGCAGGCAGAGTGGCATAAAATCTACGTGGACTCTGATATTCAATGTACCCACAAACTTATCTTGCTGCCGACTGCGGAGCTTATCAACATCGTCTTTCAGATAACTCACAACAATCTTACTTTTAACCTGTCATTATTTGGAATGTATAGACAATGTAAATTTACTTATAAACAATTTAATTATGATTTCGAAAATATTTGAGCTTTGACAAAGTGACATGAACATAATATGTACTATAAAAAACTTGGTTCTGGTAAGGAATATTTAAACAAAGTATTTTCTTATGGTTCTGAAAATTGTATCAATATTCATACTAGAGTTGTGCATAATTCAGCTTCATGTCTAGAACATGTACTGATTCGCAACTCCCGGGGTTTAAATTTAAAATGTGCTGTTTTATAATTAGATATAACTGATCATTATGGTATAGACATTGAGTTATCTGGAGTTTTATGAAATTTACACCAGATGTTATAATGCCTCTTGTACATTGAAAAACTGAGTAGTAAGAACAGAAAGCGAAATGAATGGGTGAGCAACTATTTATACAATTAATTAATCGTAAAACTGAAGCTTTTCTAAAACTATTGAGTAATAAGGATGACAATATTTAAAAAAAGTATTACATACAGTTAGCAAAACAACTAAAGAGACAAATTAAACATGAAAATGTGAATTATTATTCTAATTTGGTTGAGCAGTGTGAAGGTGACTCTAAACAGTACTGGAATGTGGTGAGAAGGATGGTAAGAAAAAAAAGAAAGTGCTTAGAAAAGATTGAAGTAGAGGGTAGAGAAATTCATGTAAAGGGTAATGAATATGTAATTGCAAATTATTTTAATAAATACTACAGCAATGTTATATCTGAATTAAGATTTAATGAATTTGGTGAGGATTTGTTTTTGGAAGAGCAATATCAATGTGAAGTATTTTTTGAGCGATTTGCAATAGAGTTTACTGATGTAATACACACAATTAATAGAATGAAAAATAAACTTAGTTGTGGTATTGATTGAATTAATATGATAACGGTTAAGGAGAACTTAGATGTGCTTGCAACAATATTTTATAGTATTTATAAAAAGTCATTAAGTCAGAGCAAAATACCAGAAAAGTTTAAAATAGCCACTGTAGTACCAGTGTATAAGGCAAGGGGATGATAACGCTTTGGCGTCATATAGGCCAGTGTCATTGATAAGTACCGTTGCAAAAATTTTTCAAACCTTAGTCAAAGATAAATTAATGTAATATTTGGATGAGAGGCTAATATTTTTCTCCTGATCAATTTGGTTTTCTGCCGGGTAGAGGTACCGATACAGCGATTAAGAAATTGCACTATTGTGAATGCTTCACATAGGTATAACTAACTATACATTACCTTGATATGAGGAAAGCATTTGATGTTTTGGATATTGATATTCTTGTTATGAAAATTTAAAAAAATGTGTAATAGGCGGTTCAGCTTTGTCCTGGTTGGAGTCTTTTTGTGGGTGTAGAAAACAGACTGTAAATATAAATGAAGTGTTTAGTGACCTGGTTGAACTACAATACGGGACAGCACAGAGAGGTGTCCTAGGGCCAGTTGTGTTCTTGATATTCTTAAATGATATGTCACATATTCAATTGAATTCAAGAATATTCGCATATGCCGATGACACTGCCCTTGTATGTTTAGCGTACAGTAATCAATCGCTAAGAAGAAAGATTATTAGTGATTTGAGTAAAATTTCGACATGGTTAGTTGAAAACAGAATGTTAATAAATACAACAAAATCAATATTTGTTGTTATTATTGAATTATTTGTTAAATTTAATGAATTGATATTGCTATTGCATTTTATTGTTCACTAATTTCATAGTTTATATTGTTGTTATGTTCTGTCAGAGTTTATATTTGTTTTTACGTTTTTATAGTTGTTATATATAATTTAATGTGTATATTTGTTGCTTAATTGAGTTCCAAGTTTGGTAAAGTTTAGCCGAAAGTATTTCTGCTTCTAAACAAAAAGTAAGGTACGTTGGGGGAAATCGGTACATGGTCTTGACTTAGTGATAAGCATGAGAGCTGCTGTGTGCTCTAGTGGTAATATTCTTGTTTTCCAATTTATTTTGTCAGTTATAACATTCTTTTAGCATGATGAGTTCATTAAGCTTTGTTACTTTTCTGTTTTATTTATTGTTATTGTTATTTAGATCTAATATTCTATTTATTGTTATTGCTGTTTATAAAGTGTTTATTTATATTCTATTTCTCTATATATTTATAAGTGATAAATGTAATGTAGAATAGTGAGAATGCTTTTATTGGTATGTATTGGTTGTTGTATCAGGAATACTATTTGTAATACTATTATGGAAGTAGGCACACATAAAATGAAAAATTGTTTAATTACTGAGTAACTATAATGCCCACACACGCCATTTCTGGTGTCTGGGTTATTTTTGCAAGTTACGATATTGTATATTTCTGAATAAAGGATTTCTGACATCTGAATACATTTCTTTTTGTAATATGGGGAAAATATTTCACTTTCTTACAAAGTGACACTTTCTTACACGTGTCTAATAATTTGAAATTTGTTTTCCTTTACAGATCCGTAAAATATATAGCTTGTGGGGGAGTTGTTCCTATTTTTTATAATTTTAAAAATAAAGGTTGCACAGAGACCAATTTAGTATTAGTAGTAATAAAGACAATTAGTTTCAATTACCTTTGGTCAAGCAATTGTAATCGTGTATACTGGTGTATTATATCCACAATTTGTTTGAATTACAAATATTAGCCTATTGTTCACCTATTGTGCGGTTTATATGTCATGAAATAGTGATTGTATTTATTGGTTTTATATGAAGTTGGGAGGAATGTCTATGATATTAACGTCAAAAATATACTTGCCAAAGTACGACAAAATTAGACTATGAAGTATTCAACTATATGATAGTCTGTGTTTATTATCAACCCAATTAGGAATCAATATTATTACATTTTCATATAATACAGATATATATATATATATATATATATATATATATATATATATATCTATATGTATATAGATATATTGTTATTTATATTCATTGCTATTAATTTAATATATTGAAAATAGTTTTACTGATATAAAAATATACATTAAATTAATACTTATATGTATTTTCTCATATACCCCAGCAGCTCATCATAAACTCATCAACAGAGTAAAATGCCTTAGACATTAACAGGTTTTTGAGACTACTTTTAAATTGATTTGGGTTGTTGCAGGTTTTTATACTTTCAACGAGCTTGTTGGTTAATCTAACATCAACTTATTGCGAAAAATGTTAAAAAATGTGTTATTGCGTCAATCTCAACTATTGAACTTTAATGTTGGCCCTGCCTCTGGTGTTATATTGTTGAACGTTCCTGCCACGTATCAGGACGCACCCTGATCTGCAGTACATGATCATCTCATACACATAGAGGCAAGGCAAAGTCAGCAATCCCAACTCTGCAAATGTTTCCTTGAACGACTCTTGTATTTCAACTTGCCAATAATCCTTACTGCCAAGTCTATTGACACGATTTTTATTTTGCTTTTGGCACTACTTTCTCACAATCTAACTCCATACGCAAAATGAGAATGGATGAGGCTATAATAGACAATCTTTATAACTTTTAGAGAACAGAAATTGTTTAGGTGGCGCAGGGCATATATGCTAAAGGAGACTATCACATATGTTGACAACATTATCATTTCAGGTCAATCAAGAAACATCCCCAAGAGCATTGTGGAACAGTTTCTTCCAGAAGAACATCATCCAAAGAGACAGCTAATTCCTCTGCATGTTCATTTCGTCGTAGGAAAGATCTTACGATACTTTACTTTTTACTGATTTTTTTATCAAATTCAGTTCAGCGAAACGCAAGAGTTCAGTACCATAAATGTAGTGATTTCAAATCTTTTGATGATTTGCTTTTAAAACAGTATCGTGAGGGCAGCATATTGAATAAATTTTCCATGTTGGATAACCGAGTACAATCCACAGACATAAATCGGGAATAGAAGAGGCCCAAGAACAGAGCACTGGGGAACACCATGACTAATATGATATATGTAGCTATAATAGGTGTATTGTAATATATAGACTAAACATATTATGTAAAATATAAACAGGAAATAAGAGCGTCTTGATACAATCACTCTAATTTTAAATTAATATACAGAGCTTTGGTTACATAGTACGTTATAAATAAACTACAACTTGAACCTTAAAGCAATAAGCTAAATTGACGTTAACTTCTCTACATAAAAGAGAGGAAGCAAAATATTTGGTATTGGGAAACAATAATTTTAAGTGAAAAGAAGCACTAAATAAACACGATATAAACAACAAAATGAAAGGTAGTTATTAATAAGCACTAAACGATTTATCTTAGTAACTTGTATTAAGGGCAATCAGGATTCCCTTAATACAAGTTTATACAGCCCTTGTGTAAGGGCTGTATAAACTTACGTAAAGGATAAGAAACAACGTGTTGTAGCAAGGAGGAGCTCGACAGCTGTACTCCCCTGGGTGCCGTATCGTGTTACCGTGCATTCTGTTAATATCCGGCCACAGAGTTGCACGGCTTCATTATCAATGGAGCCACTTAACTCGGCTTGGATAATGCATGCGGCCGATATGATCCATTAAGGCGTGTTAATATTTAATGGCGACACGAGGGTTGTAGTGCAGCGTAGTGCCGCTAGAGTGCAATACTAGTAATATTATTGTTAGTACGCATCGCTGTCCTGTCTAAATGATCTGAAGTCCTGTTTATGAGGACACTTAATTTCTGCATTCACCTTTAATACAAATATCTCAAAATCCATAAAAAAACCCCCTTTTTATATTGTTTGTAGGAGAGATTATTACCAAAAAGCTTTTAAAAGTCTTTAATTTTAGTGCCTAAAATTGTAAGTAATTGTACATTGGTTATTTGAAAAAGTTTAAATTAAAACGTAATCGTATGATAGGAATATATAAGTGGGCTTTCTTGTTAATTTGAATCCTATAAATAAAGAAATCAGACTGTGTTAAAGAAACATGATTACGTAAGACATTCCAACTGATTTATGGTAAATTTTACGTGGTAAAAACCACAACAAGAAAAAGTAGCGAACAAAAATCCTAACTTCTAGAAACATAGACCTGTGAAACAAAGGTGTGTTATAAGGATATTCGTTTACATAAGGAAATATGATATAATTCTGCATTTAAAAAAAACTTTTGCTGGATATTGCTTTATAGCCTCTATATTAATACATACTCATATCAGACAATTAAAAAATTATGTCATGAAAACTAGTTCGCCCAATTTCAAGCTAGCCTCAAGGATTTATACACTAAAAAAAAATTAAATTTCTGAACTTACTCCTCATACTCACCTTACCTATTAGAGTATTTTCTCAGAGAGTTTAGTCAGAGAGTCAGGGTGTTTTTCGGCACCCAATAGTACGATCATATGGCACGAATTGTGTGAAGTTCTAGAGAGTTTTAACTCAACAAGACTACAATGTCACTTTATAATACATGTGATACCTATGTAATACATAAGTCATTTCCTTTCCATACCCAGTACACGAGTAGATGTTCAGTAATGGAAAATATGTTCCTTACATGATCAAATTAAAGTACATAACTCTTGATTGTTGTAGACAGGCCTATATAATGCGTAGAACAGTATAACCACTACTCACAAAACAGGATTTTTAACACTGAATAGGGTAAGGCCATTGTTTTCTATAAATTCTATAACAACTGTAATAATGAAAGATCTTGGTGTAAAGAAGTGGATATAGATCCCGTGTCGCCATATTAACGCAGTAATGTTGGCACAGCACTGGGCCATTGATTGCGTTTATACAATTGTAATAATATAGTATTTTCATCATACTCTGTCGATTTGCTCGTATTCGCGCTTAGTTATTTTTAGTATCGCATTACTGTTAGGCTGACAAGGCAGCCGTATGAACGTTAGTTTGTTCTCTGTTGGGACTCGAACCTGGATCTTGCCGGTCGAGCATGCCGCCCTGACATCACAGTTTCTGTGATTCAATAATTTTGTATTCGTCTGTCATCACAACACAGGTATTGAAATAAGCAAAATATGATCGGAAGACCAAATATATGTACTCATAAAATCCTCACTAATTTATTAAAGTCTTAACAACTAACACGGTATATGAAAACCTAATTAGATTAAAATTGTCTTAAACACGTACGTGATAACAAAATAGTACCTTAAAATTTAGTAGTCTACATCAGTCATCGTCTTATTGAAATGAAAGTTAATTATATTTTATACTAATATGTATTACTGAAATAAGCGATTTGTAAATTTCATAAAACTCTTTTAATTACTCTTTGTAGTATTAAAAAACGGAAGCAGCGATTATTATTGTTTACTAATCCTGAATAATCGGTAGGTACGAAGTAGGAAGGTAGGCCTACTCGTATTTAACTTATTCTGAAAATATCTCATTTCTCTGTAGCGTTTTGGATTCATCAGAAATGTTATGATATTATTACGTAATAAAATATATTTATTACCAGCCGCCATTTTCTAATAATAGGAGTACAAAAAACCCGATTATAATAAACATTTTCTATAAGTTTTATAAACATTTATACTATTTATACAGTTACAGTTCTATAACCGTTTCTAGGTGGGAAATTCTGTATCTATATTTTTAGTATCCATTTATGTAAGAATATAAAAATTCGAGTATAACTAGATAATTGTTATCTGCTAATGACCGTACATCCTGTGCTCACGTGAAATATTACAAATAATCCCTCGTTAATCGTACACAATTTTCCGCTTGAAGAGAAACAATATCATCTTCCGTGGGGCGTTTTTGTTTGGAACAGGTGTACGAGTTTGTTTGTCAGCTGATTGCCATAACTCGACTGGCTGATTGCCGACTGATTGCTAGGGGAATCAGTTGTTAGGCTGGTGACGCACTGGCCAACAAGTGCGTCTTCCCAGGCTGCAGGTGGCCCGCTTGGCACGGCCTCGCACGCTCTTTATACGCTCTTAGCGTAACACGCAACCCGGGCATCTTGTACGCAGGTTATAAAGAACATAATTCCCAACAGATATGAATCTTTCGCTATAAAACGGGGTGAGGGGCAAACTGATAAAATCGGTGCCAGGGCTCTGATTCACTATTCCATTCCTTTTCTTTAATCGATGTTGCACACTGTCTAAAACACTGTGGCTACCATGAATATTAGGTTTCCTAAATCTTATATCACTCCTGTACGATTAAATTTTATAAGAGAATTCACTATTAGTATTTAAATGTAAGGAAATTGTGCATTTTGATGAATATAACTTGTTTTACACAGCATGCACTGTAAAACTATCGGCTGTGTAAATTAAGCAACGTGATTACCCATGAACTGTTAATTAAAATTAAGCATGACATGGAAGAGGTTTAAAAGAGAACCAATCCTCAATCTATACTTCTAGCTTAACTCCGGTCTATATTGTATTCTTTAAGTTCCCCAACTAACAGGGATGTTCCTACATTTTCTTTCTAATCGACAAAGTTCATGGCCTTGTACTCTATTTCGGGTATCGTTGGCTCTCTTCGAGTGAAATTGCTCTCGTCAGAAAGCCGCTAACGAATCGAACGTTAAAATTTCAACCTTACTTTCATCTTCTATACATAATGACCTTAACTTACTACATTACTCCTCTGTCCTATACTCAGGCCAGTATTTTAAATTTAAGACTCTGCTATATTAATTAATATATACAATATTATGTATACATTCTGTACTTTCGGTGTACTTATTACAAATCTAACAAAAATTAATGCTACATACAACTTAAAATAATACGAGGCAAATACAGCAAACTTGAAACTTAAACCATATTTTTATATATTTAGCATCTCATTTTAGTGTTATATGAAGCTTACTGTAGTTTTTTTAACAAAGTAAGAGACTTCATCTATCACGCTCTGCACATAATTAATCCTTAGTAATAAAGAATGTACACGCAGGTATATCAATAAATTAACGAGCTAGAAGAAATTTCTCGCCACTTGCTAACAAAACGATGAAATTAAATTCAACCGGCCATCGTTGAATGGACTTTTCTCTTCAAGGACTTGTACTTTTCTTTGTTTTAGAAACTAAAATTCTGTACGCTATTTACCTTAAGTATCGTACGTTTCACTGAAATGATTTTACAGTGAACGTGTGAAGGGGATTACAGAAACTGGCCTGTAAATAAAGATCTACACCAAGTAGTATTCATAGTAGAACAAAGTATGGCTTTCTACATTCTCGGGATGCTTACCACATTTGCTTCCGTTCTGTGGATCGATCTTAGTAATTGGTAATTCCAATTAATTAATTTTATTCAATAATTACTTCTTTAGTCATCTGTTCAGAGAGTTATGAACTGGAATGTTCTAGTCTTTTTATATCTTTTATTCTACGCTTATTATATTATATCAGGAGAAATTAAAAATTCCATCTCATAAATCGGCGATTTTAATGCAATCGTGATTGCAAAATGGAAATATTATGTCTGCACAAAATTTTATATTTATTCATCTGCCACACGACTGCCTATCCTGGGCTTATCTTAAGTACTTTCTGCATTAATACAATTAAAACAGATTTACACATTAAAACTGTTTGGTAAATATGGCAAGAATTTGGGTATTGTGCTATATACTCGTAAATTAAGTTTAGTAACTATTAATTTTGCCAATAGATATGACTTTTAGACTGCAATGAATTCTCCACCAACCCCTTACATGTCAGCTCTGTATGCAGCGGCACCTAAATAGCAGGCGCTACGTTAACAAATGACCATATACAGTTGTAACTTGAAGATATGTTCAACTAATTTAATTTTACAATAAGAAACCGTAAAGTTTTGTGTATAAATTAATTTAATACTTTATATTAGGTTTACGATGCAAGGCCAACTAACATTTTAAAAGTGACAACACTGTTTTATATTACACATTATTATAAATTGTATATGTAAAAATGTGCATTAATTTAATTGTTGATTTTCATCCCTTTACTTAGCAAATATCCATTTAAATACATCATCCTGATGAATACTACTCCTCGTATTATTACATTTATATATACACTACACTTAGTATATACCACCAAGAAAAGAGATAAGATTTTGTACATTTTTTTATTTTGTATAAGATTTCTTTTAAGACTTTTTAGCATTGCTTAAATTACTTAACTTTTTTACAGTACATTTATGTATACTCAGATAGTAACGTTTAATGCTACCAATGAGTTACAATGACTAAAAATAAACAGTTCCCCTTCCTGTTAAAGTCTATGGAAATTGTAATACGATTGAACATGTTTTAATTCTTTTACGTATGGAATAAATAACTAGTCCAATCAACCAAGAGTTATAAAATAGACTAATTTTAACACAAATATTTTAGTTTTAACAGATTAATATTTATAGAGTTTCCTGTACACTATGCATAAATATAATAGTTGGAGTTTGTTGTTAGACTATTCAAACATCATGAAATATCACATACTCGCTCAGACATTAATTCAATATTACAACGATATTATGTATATTTTACATACTTTCAATAAAAGTATGTTGAAGCCTTCGACAGTCAAGTTTAAAGTTTGTAATTTTATAAAATACGAGGGAGTACTCTGATGATAGGTTGTAGATAATCATCGTTGCCTACTAATGCTGATTATTCATGTCAGTGCATCAACCAAACCTTGTTATGGTCTATCATTAACCTATTGGAACATTTAATATTATCGCTACATCTACTGTGGGAAAACATATTCCTTTATATTACTATTACTAGCATTTAAAAAATAAGAAAATAAATAGGCCTAAAACATTTTCGTGACAACTGCTAGGTAGATACTTGAATGGTTTTAAGTATAAACAATACATGGAGCATTAATATCCTCTTACATGTAGCCTACAACGTAAGTAGTACGTCACACCACCATTCACTTAACAAGTTTCGGTTGAGGCTGTATAAAATGTTTAAGTAAACAGTGCATTTCATCCCCGTGGATAGACAGACATACAGACAATCATACAGGAAAGAAATTTCTACATTCTCCCGGCATACAAAAGAGAAATTGTATGTATTAGCCTGTTGAGTGACGGACTTCAATAACGCTTAAAAAAATCATATTAACTGATATGGACCATCGTAACTTATTACTATCTATAACTGAAGATGCATGCACAGTTCAAAGCCTACAGATGAAACTTCCTCGAGATATAAAGAGAATAAATACGCTAGAGTTTTACTTGTAAGAATAAATTACTATGTCACATGTTATTACGCTCAGTCGATCCTACGGAGTGACATTCACATCATCAAACTAAAATGAGAAATCAAGTTTCATACAACATCTCAAGCCTATGGGTCAATTTATTTTTGATATATTGTGCGGACACACATACAGACAGGCAGACAGATAAATAGATATAAATGCAATTTTCCAGCCCCTCGAGTGATAGGCTTTGCTAACGCTCAGTTAGTAATGCGTGCTTTTAACCTTGCTGGGTAAATAATATTCTTAATATAATGCTGCAAATGTAAATTACGTTAGTTTTTTCTAAAATAAATCATACAAGGTAAAATTACGAGACACCACTTGTCGTCCAACAGGCTTCTCTACGGTTGTCTTCAAAATTTCAAGGGTTAGCTCATTTCATTCTCAAGATGTCCTGCGGTCAGATAAACAGACAGACATCTTACAGAATGAAATTTGTGCATCCTCCTGGCGTAAAAGAACTTATGTCAGCCTACTAAGTGATAGGCTTTCCTGAGTCAAATTTTATGGTTGGACATGCACGTTTCATTGAACTCCTTCTTCTCTTTTTCAAATTTAAGTTTCGTGCAAAATTTTAAGTCTTCATATGGTCTTTCCGAGTTATCTTATCACACAATACATTCACACTTTGTCATTGAGTTGGATTTTATAGCATAAGTTCAAAGTGAATTGTAATAAAAGTTCCAGTGATATAGGTAAAGTAATACGAAGCAAGAGTGCTCTGAAATCAATCTTGTCACCAACTTTTAATTTTTTTCTTTACTGTATAAATAATATTCATGATTTTACTCAGCTTATTTATAAATTTATTTATTTTGCTATTTTCTCATTTCTATCATAAGAAACCCAATAAACCCAAGTAAAAATATGTACTAATGCTCAGCCAAATCCCCTAGAGTGATATGCACCGTCATCGAATTTAGTGTTCCTCATATAAAAATGTAGGTTCTTGCGTAAATTTAAGTATATAGTTTGTCTTCGTTTACGATATATCGCGCGGAAAGACAGACAGAATTTGGAAAGCCCCATTAGTGATAGGCTTCGCTAACGCTCAGCCAATAACATGAATACATATTTATTGCATATACTAGCAATAAGGGGCAGATTGACGTTAGTTGCAAGGTCAACCTAACCTTTGTTTTCCTTAACTAGAACAATGTAGGTTATCATAAATATATTACATCGACATAAGTGGTTAACACATTATACATTTTAAGTACAAGGTTGTATATACAGTGTTACATGGGTATTACAGAGTGGGGCAGTAACATTCGCAAAAAGACAGTGAGGACATTTGACGTAAAATATTACAAAGATAGGAGCGACGTCAAAAACAATTTGGGTCTTGGAGAGACGAGGAAAGTTTAGCGGGGAAAAGTTTAATTATTAGTGGGGAAGTGGTTAACGGAGCGTGAAGATGTCCGGTGGCTCGCATCCGTGCTATTATTTTAATGAGAAAACTTAAGAGCTGCGAGCTGTGAGCGGCGCGTCCTCCACGCATGAGCGGAACACTGTGAGTGTGAGCATCAGCTGCTGGTGGCGTCAGCTGTGCTACGCGCTGTTGATACAGGGATAATTAGATGCTTATCTCCGTCAGGCTGTCATTGATATGATGCGTACTTAGGCCGAGCGACACCGGGACACCGCGGCAGCAGTCGGCCTAAACTGGTCCGCCTTCCGGTCACCAGTTTTTGTTCCAGGTAAATCTCATTCTTATTCCAGTTTGGTAGCGTAGGAGGCCCTAGGATTTGAATATTATTCTACCTATGCTTGGATACCTATGCCTAAGCTCTCGTATCCAACCATCAGTTATCTAGTGATTGTCCATGAAGTTCAGTCCTGATAGGAGTTCAGAAGATGGATGAAGAAGTTGTATGATGAAATTAAGATATTCTCTAGTGTTCCCAAATAATGTATTTAAAAATTTTATTTCATTATCTTCCCCCAAAACCTTTTCCAAATAGTTAATTTAGTGTATTATTTGTGATAGGCCATCTGTTTTGAGATAAATATTACTCTAGAAGGGCATTTCCGTTTGTCGTCATCGGTTTGAAGCAGCTGATACAGAAAATACTACAGTATTGATGACCGGAGGAATTACTATAATATTGGAGTGTCAGGCCAAGATGTGGAACTATGCTTGGATACACTTTCAGTTCAGAAGCTAAAAATACTTTTAACATTTTTCCAAACACTCATGCGTATTGGTTAACTTGTTTTTCATTTATATTTATGTGATCAAACCCGTATACAAAGAGGTTCAAGTTCAGGGGACAGTAAAAGATTTTACCATTTCGAGAATTTTGAATGTAATTTATACTCTACACAATATTCCACATGATGAGTTGAAGCATTAATGAGTTGCTTAATGAGCATTAATGTTGAAGAAATTGGGAAATGTTTAGATGAAAGATCGAAAAACACTTTACCCACTTCTAATTTTATCACTTATTTAATTACTATGATCTTGAATATGAACAATTTTAAATTTCTAGACAAAAACTTTCTTCAAATAAATGGCACAGCGATGGGAACAAAAATGGCTCCTTCATGCGCCAATCTTTTTAGGGTTACTCGAGAAAAAAATTATATCAACCCAACACTTTCAACCCTTGGCTTGGTTTCGTTATATTGATGATATATTTCTTGTTTCGAATAATGGAATGGAAAATTTGAAACAATTCCTAGAAGAATTAAATGATTTTTTATCAATCAATTTCACCTGGAAAACGTCACAAAATTCTGTGACCTCTTTGGTGTAGACGTTTTCAATAAATAGCGGTCGTTTTAAAACAAAAATTCAAATGTCAAGGACACAAATAGTATGCAATATTTACATTATAATAGCTGCCACCCACAGAGATCTATCTATAGAGCAAGGGTCTTGCTCTAAGAGCTAAGAATCTATGTACAGATGACACTGACTTCCAAAATTATGTAATAACATTATCAAATTCATTAATTAACATAGGATACCCTGCAAAATTGATTAACAGTGAAATAGCTAAGCTTAAAAACACAAACCATGTTTTAAGTGTTGTGGAAAAAGATGCCAAATTTGTTACTCAGTACCATCCTGGTTACACAGAGTAAATGGAAATATGAAGACCGCCTACAAAAAAGACCACCAAATTAAAAAAATCTATTAGTTCATCAAAAATATATTAAAGATAAGGACAACAGTCAAAATTTCAAACACAAATGCCATCCATGCAATAAACCACGCTGTGGAATATGCAATATGATGCAATCCACAAACTGTTACAAAAGCTGCGTTACGCAGAAAAAATATTCTACTGCAGAAGACATCACATGTAACAGTGAAAATGAAGTCTATAAATTATCCTGTCAACATTGGCCTAAAGACTACAGTGGATAAACATCTACATCACTTAGGCTGAGGATGAACAATCATCGTGCCGATGTTCGACATCAAAATTTACTTAGACCCGTATCTGCACACGCTGTCCAGCACAATCAAACCTTTGAAAATTGTTTCTCTCTAATTGGCATCAAGAAGTTTCAAAATTATGAAAATAAAGAATACACTACACAAAATTATTATTAAGAAGATATGAACAAGCAAACATAATGGCTCTTTAATCAAAATCACCAGTTGGATTAAATTTGAGACACAGTTAATTTAAATTTATGATTCAAACATTTTATCTATCTCTGTGTTTAGGAAAGGTTATATGTTTAATTTACTTGTTTCGATTCCATATGTTTTTGTTGTTTGCTATTTTTTATAACCTTCATTATTATATTTGTTTATATTTTATTTTATACAAGCTTTTGATAATGTTACTAAAAAGTAACGAAATATTAAGCATTTCGA
This sequence comes from Homalodisca vitripennis, assembly GCF_021130785.1. NCBI lineage: Eukaryota > Metazoa > Arthropoda > Insecta > Hemiptera > Cicadellidae > Homalodisca > Homalodisca vitripennis. The sequence continues at coordinate 33,270,521 of NC_060207.1, forward strand.
GTTGAAGAAACGTGTTTTGTTTCCTTTTATACCTATATATATATATATATATATATAGTATATATATATATATATATATAATATATATATATATATATATACTAGCTGTTTCCCGCGGCTTCGCACGCTTTTCGTAAGTTTTGCCCGCGTATGAGCATTTCTGGTTGAAGTAAATTATATTTCCAACCCCGATGTAGATTTTACCTTGATGTCACGATCAAGAAAATATGTCAAAAATGTATTGTTCATGCATAATGTATTTTATTACAAAGTGGTCTACCACTCAACCTTTAAGTTCAACCAAAAATTTAGTTTTAGACAATTATACATCATAACTTAGCGCCTTCAAATAGTGTTTCACTGTTTAATATACGTATCTATCTCGTAATTGCAGGTTATAATGTGCAGGCGCTTTTGAAAACTTTTCTTCATTTTATTCGTTTATATTCACGACATAAGCGAATAATTCAGATAATAACTATCCTATCTTCTAAGTTAGACTAAATTACGGATACATGTGAAATTTGATTGAAATTGGTTCAGTCGTTTTGGAGTTTATTGGCAACATACATCGTGACTCAAGATTTTTATATATATAAGATATATATATGTATGTGTGTGTGTGTGTGTGTGTGTGTGTGTGTGTGTGTGTGTGTGTGTGTGTGTGTGTGTGTGTGTGTGTGTGTGTGTGTGTGTGTAAAATATATATGTATATATAACGGCTTTATATGAAAGCCAGTCCTAAAACACCTTAGTGGATTCGTTCTTGCTGTATTAAAAAGAAATTTTCACCTGTTATCAAATGTTACAGGATACAACAGGGCGACTGCAACACCAAATATTTATAAAAGTGTGTATTTTTGGTATTTTTGCTTTCTTTTAGCATAACAGTTTTTATATATCCAGTATAACTTACCGAAACGAAAAAAATCGTATTTGTAATAACTTACTGCAGAACTGCTAATTTCAAACACTAAAATTAATAAGTTACATGTCAGTAAGAAAATTTAAATCAAAAGCACAGTTTTGACACACGGATGGAAGATCTAAGTGTTTTAGAACCAAGCGACCGTAATAGCTAAAAATCAAAAAGGTACTGTTCATATTTTTTGCGTTTTACACCATAAGACTTTGTATTGTTACAGTCAGTAGTACATTCTTAAAACTAATTAGAATATAAGTTATCATTATTCTGCAGTTTAACTTAAAATCGACTCTGCACTATACCAAACGAAGGACAGCCACACAATGCAAATTTGTCGATTCAACTCTTTCATTGATGTTTTCTAGGACGTAAGTTTTCCAGCCTAACGTGCCCCCCAATGCTGATATGAAAAGAAGGGAATGTTGACTTTCTTTATCGTATGAAAGGTAAATATTAGCACGCCTTTCACTAGGGCCACCACCAAGCAAAGGTAGTTGACCGTACCAGCCGTGAATAATGTACTGCCAACTGTTGAGAAAACACACAGCCTGAAATAGTAAACAGCCTTCAGGCCGGTGTTGACCCACACCGTACAGGTGTGTGCTGAATCTTTTAACACTCCTATCTCGATAGGAAAAGTTGAACTCTGTGAAAAACGCCTACATTACAATCTGGCCTCAGTTTCACCCATAACACCACCAGTAACTACTGACAAGTATTTATTGAGGAAATGCTTGGTTATTATTTTTTTTGCTAATTAATTTATGTCGTTTAGCTGCATTTTCATCAAACACAACTCAGTTGTTTGGATACTCCACATACTTTTGAAAATATTAAAATTAGTTATTAAATGTAAACAATATATTAAATACACTGCATTTTGAAAAGATTAAAAGAATGAAATAATTTGTAAACAGAATAAAACATCTATGAAAATTTAGTAAACATTCAAATAAATGTACATAAGTATTAATCTAGAACATTTAAAATGTGTATGAAATTATTTTTATATTCCACTATAACTTACAAATATAGTTTATTGTACGAGCCAATTTTGAAGATAAGGGCACTTAAAAATGTTAAAATTTATTCTAAATTATACTACTCAAATAAACATTAAAATTAAAAAGAAGAACCTCAAAAGAGCTTGGGTTCAGTGGCGTTTTTATGGAAAAGACTTTAGGTTCTCACTCATTCCCCTGAATTTACAATTATTCTATTTTCCTTATATCATACCTAATAAATATCTAATGATGTAGTGATCCTTAAGCACATGTTGAAGGTATTTTCTACGACCGTTTCTGCTTGTGTTACAATGGCAGAGTTTATCATATTTAGCCATTTTCTCTATATAAGTATATACAAATTTACAAAATAATAAGTTCTGGCTGTTTCACTGGCATGTCGTTATGAAAACAGTACTAACAGTACTTTCAATGGTTGATTATTGAGTGTGTGTGATGGAATGCCTTTGCTGTAGTACCTAAAATGCAGATCCCACTGAACGCAAATGTTTGGGGTTTTATGACCAAATAAGGAAAAACCCCTTGCTTCAGCAAGGAAACTTTCATAATGAAACAACGGTTTTTTACTTTAGCCATCCTAGCCATTTCCCATCTTCTAGAAAGGATAGGAATAACAGGTTTAAGTACTCTTCCCAGATTGGAAGAATAATCATCTTTAAGAAAAAGATACCAAAATGAAATATTCCGTCCCGATCAGAAAATTTTATAATCCCCAGATATACTTTTTAAATAGTTTAATATATTTTATGTTCAGCTGATATATTATAGTGTTTTGACATAAATAATTATTATATTCCTGATCGTTCAAAGAGCCATTCCGGTTATATTTCAATGTACACTCTTCCCGTTCATGTTTTTATACACGAATTTGCGTTTTCACGCCGAATGAACTCACAATTCGTTCCTTTTATGAATGAAATTGATATCACATTAATTTGTAAATCACTCAGCTGATTTTTCTCATCGTATAGAATTTTGGACTACTATGTATGGAATTTCCTAGTAATGATGTCTAAGATTTGTGTTTTTCGATCATCATGGATCAAATCGGGTTCCAAGATTGCATAATCTTGAACTGCTTTATCTTAATTTAATATAAGAGTTCAAGCACATTTGAAGACCTTTGAATGATCGCTCTTGGTCATAAATATATGTTTTACCTGTTAAGAAGGAATTTAAGTCTCCAAAAGTTTGTATATTACAAAATAATATACCTAATATTATTAATGTACAAACAAAATTTCATTGCATTATACATATAAACATGTAGCATGTAGTAAATCATGTATGTGAACGCTTAATGTATCGTAATAAACTAAAGGTTTGCCCGCTGTGAACATGTGGTTTAGTAGCTGAACCACTTCATTACAGGCGATCAATAAAATTAATTTCCTATTTTTCAGAGGGAGCCTGGTGATGACTGAAGGCCGTTGTTCACCAGCAACAGCTGTAGTTTGCAAAGCGGGCCATATGGAAGGGTTCACCTCTCCGCTGCCGGTGCTGCACCGAGCGAAGCGAGCGATGCTAGAGCGCGCCGCGCCGCACAGATGCTGCAATACAATCAGCTGTTGCTAAGTGATTACTCCGAGGCGGCCCCATTCATATCGCACCTTATCACTCGTAATGATATCAGGCTGCCCCGGCCCGGCCAACAATCCGCATTAGGCTCCGACCATCGCATCGGGCCGAGCCCAATCTGACTGATTGGACTGTAAATAGATATCACGTTATTAGTGCACGGGGTTATTACATTAGTGCACGGAAAGTGGATGAGGGAGTTCTCTTTAATGATAGATGCGACCATATGTTGAGTTTAAACCTGCTGGATAGAGCTAAAAAAGAGTAATATAGTAATAGAGGTACTACAAAATTAATATTTTTAGTGCTCGGAAATACCAGAATAATTTTAAGCTACAACTTTAGATTTGTATTTCACATTGATTAAGTAAAATATTTTCCATTAGTTGTAAATATACAGGAATATACTTGAATATATTTTAACTAACGAGGAAGTAATAATCAGGACATATTTGAAGATTTTGCATGAAAGACAATGCTACATATTTATGTAACCGTAGCGCACTACTCGCCTTGCTGACAAAAGCGGGTTCACTGTGGATGTTATTTAAATTTATTTTAATGCACATTTCTTTACAAAATTATACATGTAAATTCGAATTCAAATGACTTTATTTGTATCATATATACAAAAGGGCGAAGTTAGGGCCATACGGCCCTGTCTTACAATTAATCCTACATTAGTAGATACTTAATCTATACTTTAAAGTACCATAAATATCAGTGTAAGAAAGAAGTGTATTGGAATCATTCTTTAATTTGTGACTATTTATTGGAATCTAAAGTTTACTTACTTGAAGAGGACTAAAATTAATAATAAATTATAATTTTCACATATAAACGTTACAGAAAAACCAACTGTGTGTGTCAATATTAAAGATTTGTTTGTGTAAACCAAAGTAATTTCGTAGAATTACTGAATGGGGTCAACGTAATAATATTAACGAGCAAAGATATAAGAATAGAACAAGGAAAGGAATGTTTGAAAAGGTGAAACATTCACAATAGTGTCCATTTCATTACTCGACACCCACACGCCAGATTGTTGAAGAGGCCTTGATGTTCTGGTGTTAAAACTTCTACTCTTATATTACTGGATATACCCTGGTCTTAATTTTCCTTATGTAACCGAAACGTAATATTATTTACCAACATCTACACGCGAGATAGGTTGAACAGCTTTGAATTTGTGGTGGTAAACTTCTACTAGCTCATATTACATAATATACCCTAAGAGGTACTGATTTTTCTTAAGGTTGTGCTTGCGTCAGTATCACAAACTCTGAACGCTAAATCGTATGAGCAGCATCGTTTCCGGTTTTTTTCCACCTTTCCTACGATAAGAAGCCCGCGTGCCTATTCCCCCTCTACTCCAAGTATCGGGAATTATGTAGTTATCTGTCCCATCTGCTCAGAGCTCTCTTAATCCTACTGAACCCTAGATTTGGCAGTTTCTGAAGTAGCATGTACTATTTTATGTTTTGTATGCGTTCTTTTAGAATTCCTTCAACAGTTAGGCAAAACAATCTGAAAAGCAAGATGTTGTTAAGTAACTGGTACCGATATGTGACAAATTTAACATTAGGTTAAATGAGACGACAGACTTCCCTTAAACAAACTTTATATAAACTGAATTTTTGCAGAATATTTGAATTATCCCAGTATAAGTGATTAACGGTACAGTAATTTTACTGCAGATTTTATACACTCTGACCCTCCACTTTGCCTTTCTTTTATTGGTTCAAAAGTACTATAAAATAATAATTTTAATATCCTTTAAAAAAGGATAATGTCGATTTATCTACTGAACTGAAATCCTATGTTGAATTGTATCGAGTTATATGGTATATCGGGATTTACGATAATGTATATGACAACACAATAGCCTGCCATTAAAAAACGATTCCAGCAGAAAGGGGACCACTTTATTTTTTATTACGTACCGTGTAAAACACATTTTTTACCCGTTTTCCAAATTGAGAAAAATCAGATGGCGTTTTGTGTAAAGTTTAAGTTAAGTTCATAAGTTTTACGAAATACATAAACTTAAACTTTAAGTAAGGTTAAAAAAAGTGAAGTAAAGAATGTCTTATTTTACCAGGCGAAGTTAGGACTAAGAAGCCCTCTCTAACACTTAAGCCCTCTCTAACACTAAGGTTCATATTATACTCATAATTTATCTATTATCTAAATTACAATATTTGCATAACCTTGGGTAATTTTTTATTTTGAGAATCATATATTGAAACCATTATCGAACTGTATATTGTCTACATATATACAAACAAGGTAAAGGTACGCCACACCACGTGTCACATAATACGCTTTCCTGAGAATGTAGAAACTTTAAGTCTACAGCTCATTCCATTCTTGATATGCCTTGCGGACAGGCAGACATTAACACAGAAAAGAAACTTCAATGACGTTCAGTCAAATTCCATGATTGGACATGCACCGCCATTAACCTCGATGTTTCTTGTAAAAAATTAAGTTTATACCAGACTTAACGTGTATAAGACAGTTCGTTTTTAGATAGCCTTCGGCCAGACAGGCAGATAAAACTTAATGACAAAAGACCTCGAGGATACTCCGTCAAGCTCACGTTAGTTTTTCAACGAATAACTCTCTTTGGGAAGTGAAGTATTAAACTGCGGCAATTGTCTAACCAGGCTCAAATAAAAACCGTTGAAAATAAATTTGTTAGCAGTATGATTGTGACTTAAACCTTTGATTGTATTAGTTGTGTAACTGATACAGTCACTATTATACCTGTAGGAAGTAATACTTTTGAATTATTTCAGACTGGAGGAAATCATAATTTTTATAACAACAATTTTAGAAGATGGCATATTTGTTAATAAAGATAAAAACACTTTGCATTCCTCGTGTGGATGTATATTTTACAAACACCTCGTCAAAAATCGCCAAATGCATAGCTTCCTCAATTGTTCAATTTATATAGATTTTTATAATTTTCAGGCCTCTAAATTTATAGGTAGATAATTTATTAATTGGATGGTTAGACTATTTATTCTAACTTTACTGATTTGAAGTAGGGTATTGTATTTTTTCCTTTATGTCATCAGATAAAATGGTAATTTTTGTTATTATTATTTTACGTTATCGAAAAAAGAAAGCAACATGTCGAAGCATGTAGTCCAGGTCGCATAAAGCGCCCTTGTTGTCAAGTGTTGAAGTTCATTTAGTCTACTGTAACTTCCACATCTAACGATGTTTTGAATGGTTTAGTTATTTGAAACGTATTAGTATAATATTATATACATATGTCTTTATTTAGAATGTAATGAAATAAGTGTTCAGCTTAACACAAGCAAGATTAAGTGAGATTAGCCTTGTTGTAAAACTATGTGTTTGGTTATGGTAGAGCCGAGAACAGAGACATCAAGTGCAGAGCGCAGGAAAAGAGGAACTAATTGAGGTGCTGGAGGGGAAAGGCCGGGTAAGAGGACTGCCGTTAGTGGGATAAAGGCGAGTGCGCTCCTGCTCGTGCATCCACGTGTAGTGCGGCAGGTAAGCAGACTGTAAATCCGAAGGCGGGTGGTGTCTTTTTAAGAATCAACACAAATTCCATAAGAATTTGGAACAATTCATAAATTCCCAAACTTTAGAGGTCATTCTCCCAGAGGGAGTAACATATTTTTAATTCCAAAATGAATAAAATTAATATTTTTTCCGTAATATTTTAAACTTAGTGGAGCAATTAACTCAAATTTTTCTAAATAACAAATATGTCAATCCCTCCGAGCAGGGTATAAGAAGGGTAACTTGAAGGAAGTTATACTCAACCCACAATCGATTACACCACCGAAACGTAAGATCCATTTCATTAATATACACTCACACGCTAGATTGTATAAACATATTGAAGTTGTGGTGGTAAACTTTAACTATCTCCTATTACTTTACCTACGCTAGTCTTTATTGTCATTAAGTAACCGAAACGCAAGATCAATTTCATTAATCGACACCCACGCACGAGAAAGTATCAACAGCTTGAAGTTTTGATGGTAAACTTCAACTATCTCCTATTACTTTCTGTATCCTAATCTTTAATGTCCTTACTTTAGTAACCGAAACGTGAGATCCATTTCATTAATCGACACCCAGGCACGAGAAAGTATCAACAGCTTGAAGTTTTGATGATAAACTTCAACTATTTCCTATTACTTTATGTATCCTAATCTTTAATATCCTTACTTTAGTAACCGAAACGTAAAATTCATTTCATTAACCAACACTCACACACGAGATAAGTTAAACAGTCTTGAAATAAATATACTAGTACTTTGTTTTAATATACCTTATTCTTTGTTTTCCTTAAGTAAAGGAAATGTAAGACGCAATAATACCCGACACATGCGTGGATATGTTGTCCGACACATAAAAAGCATGACTGAGCAATTAAAAATCATATCTCTATGTTATTGCGGTATCTTATTCAATTACTGAGAAATATATAAATTATTGTTGGTTGGTAGTATTAACTTTCGAAAAAGTAAACCTGAATCTGAAATTAACAATGGTTACACAATTCGACCTATCTACCTATTCTACTACAAAAGTGAGAAAAATGCACGAACAAAACAAATATTTTAGATCACGTTAATTTAGCAACCGTAGTAACATACCCTATATACTTTTATCTTAAAATCTGAAACATAATTATAAACAAAATACCAAAATTCGTTTCTTTTTAGATTCATTGACCAAATTTTAAGTTTGCTTATAAGTGTAACATTAAAAAAGCATACCGAAAGAAGCGATTTTTTATAACCGAAGCTATTTTATGGAAGTAGTCAGTACTGTTAAACAACTGAAAAAGTTAAATTGCCAATACTCCTCATCGCCCAAAGTCAATGTCCACAATACTCCAACGAGGGAGAAAGATGGACTCATCCTCTGTTGAATATTTAAACTACGATCTACAGTTTCAATCGTGTCTATCGTCCCAGATACCTTTCCTTGGAAAGTTTCATTTTGTGAAAAACAGCGTTATTTTAATGAAAGCTTCATTTTGTGAAAAACAGCGTTATTATCATGAAAGCTTCATTTTGTGAAAAACAGCGATATTATCATGAAAGCTTCATTTTGTGAAAAACAGCGTTATTGTCATGCAAGCTTCATTTTGTGAAAAACAGCGTTATTATCATGAAAGCTTCATTTTGTGACAAACAGCGTTATTATCGTGAAAGCTTCATTTTGTGTTCTGGCTAATTCGTAGACGTATTGCTAATTATAATGTGTTCCATCCAAATTTAAATAAATATACCGAACCTAAACAGTTGTCCACGTTTCTTAAAAGTAAATAATTCTGATGACAAAATTATTTACATTTTGTTTGTACATTGAACATAGTTTTTGTTTTTTAAGCAATAACAAAACAACTAATGAATACAGTTCTACCTAAGGAGCAATCAACTAAACTCAATTACTTTGGGTTATTTTAAATACCTTTATGCCTTAAATGTTATGTTAGGAGTATATATTTTTAAATTATTATTGTTACCCGTGACTCTTTTATACTTTCATAGGACATAAGGCATTAATGTATTAGTTTCATTCCTTGATATGTGAAAACTATTAGAAGCTAGATTTTAGAGCTTCAAGAAGAGTAAAATTAATACTAAGTTTTGAACATTAAAGCAATAAATATTCCCATTTAAAGGGTTTATTATATGTTATTAATATCAAAAAGAAAAGGTAAGTGAGTCAGGATTGTTTCTTTTGGTTTTATATTGTAGTCCTGATAATAACTTAAGCTCTTTACATTGTTTTATTTGCCTACTTCATTAATCCAAAACCGTAACATTAACATAATAACATGGCCAGACAGGACATTTATAAGTCTGAAACAAATATGTAATATATTAGTCATAAATTTCAAATTAACGACAAGAAAAAAATTACAGAATCTATTTTGCCATAAAACTCGTACATTTGTAACTGTTAAGGTTTCTATTTTCTCTTTAATCCTTCATTCCAATTTATTTGCATGTTTGTATTTTGGTTTTGCAGTATATAGTGTGATGTAAAAGTAATACAACGTTTAATTGTAATGCATACAACGTAATTATACAAATATTGGTTGACTGATTTCTGAATTTTTTCAGTAAAACTGTGGTGAGATATCACTTAGATGATTTTTTATTTCGCTTTTAAACTGCATATATTAAAAAAAGTATATCGAAAAATCTTTATATAACTAAAAAATATAATCGAAGCTCATTTTCCAACTTTTTCTTCAACATTTGGAAATCAATGGAAACGTAAAAATAAATACCGTGTAAAGAATAAATTGTTTAGTGTTTCCAGTTTCTGTGGAGATGGAAACAACTGTAATCCTTGGCCAAAATCAAATTAAATATTCCCCTTGCAGCTCTCACAGTAATGAGGCTGTTTTCTGTGGAACGATGTTTTCAAAGGAGCCTATCCGAGAGATGTGAGCGAGGCTGAACTTGAAATATTTAACGCAAACCGAGCTTTCGCTGGTCCATTCTGTCTACCCTTCATGCCGGGTTATTACGATTTAACGGCGGCCTGTCTTTCAGCGGACTGTATTGTTTGTTCTGTCTGTGGAGAGAGGAGATCTCGGTTAAATGTTAGCGCTGCAGTATTCCACGAGAAATTAAATTATCTCGAGCTAATTGGGCATAGTTATGCCTATGTCAATACAGTATATAGTCCACTCTCAATGTTTTATTCCTAGTAGTGAGATTTGTAAAATACCTTAGAATAGTATTATTCTTATATAAATTTACAATAGTTTGTACACGTAATATTTTATATTTTTTATTCCATAATAAAATTTTCAATAATCAAATTTAAAACTATTTTTTATTGTGAAATTTAAATATAGTATTTAAATTTTTCTTGCAATAATAACACATTACAAACTATTTTTTAAATGTTTTTTTCTAGCCTAATACCACAACTTGGTAGATTTTTCCACTAATACATACAACTCTATTTGAATAGACATTTGACATTATTTTTATCCCACATGATTGCAGGTTTTGAAAATATGATGCGTAAATTACGTCCTCACAGTTTCAGGGGGATTAAATTTTAAATTTTCGTCTACAGGTTTTTTGTCAAGATATTTTGACACAGGATACGTGTACATGTTTATTCACTAATTTGGGTTTCTTAGAAGTGTTCAGATAAAATAGTTCCTTTACAAGCGAGCAAAAAAGTGATTCTTTTGTATGTAGTTGGTCACATGTGTTAATATGTCAGATTTTAAAATGTCATATTTTAGCTCTCAGTCTGTTTGCAATTTTATTCACTTAGTTATTTGAGCCATTATCGTTACAAATAATACAAATCTACTAAAAGTTTTCGATAACACTCAGCCAAATCCCTTAGGTACCAATCCCCAACAAGTACCATCATCGAAATCAGTTTTGCCTATATTGAAATGAAGATTCTTGCAAAAGTTTTTAGGTCAGATCGTTTTATAGATATTATGAGGACAGACAGACGGAATTTTTTTCAGCCTCTCGAGTAAAACGTATATAAAAATTAAAAATACTTCGTGTACATATTGTGTCGTCTCACCGTGAAAACCTTACGGTTAATGAACAGTTGCGCCCGCAGAACGGTTTTGGCTCGGTTGAGGGATCAAATCCGGATTAGTAAATTAGGCGGAAGTGCGGTAGAGAGTGGTGGCGGTAAGGTAGAAGGTGTGCCAGGTGTGAGGTACACCCTCGCCCTGCGGCCCGTCACGGAGACCGACCCACGCGTCCGGCACGCGCCCTTCGGGTCTGGCGGGCCTCACCTTCTTGTGCCCCGGAGTGTGAAAGTGGTACAACTGCCGCTCAACACGGAGAATTGCAAGATGGCAAACTGACTTGTTCATCTAGGGTTTGGCAGAAGATCAGGACAACCAGAGAGTAAAATACAGAAAAGGGGATTTGAAGGAAAAGGTTTCAATATTTCTGATGTAGTTCCCAAGGTACATTATGAAATATCCACCCAACAGTAAATAAAAAAATTACGTAGTTTAGGTATTCTTCTTTCGGAAAGTAATTTTATTGGTAAATTAGTATTTGAATTAATATTTTAAATCATTCTTAATACATACATAATTTTTCTTTACCAATGAAATCATGGATTTGATTTATAAAGGGGAGGAAATTATTATCTTAAGTGATGGGGAACTGTCATTTTAATCTTTTGTTTTAAAGAAGAAAAGTGTACTACTAGAATAACAAATTTCTATTACATCAAACTTCTAATATGTAATTGTTGTTATCGTTAGAAACAAATAGTTGTTTGTAATTTTAAAACTAAAATATGATGAAGAAGAGAGTTGTATTTAAAAAAAAAAAAAAAACATTTCCCTGTCAGAATATGTTGTTACAGGTCTATTAGAGTTTTCTTTTTACAACGTACTTACGTTTAAAGGAAACCATTATTAGTATACTGGTGCTGGCTAATTATTGGTATCCACCTCGAAATGAATCCATCAAAGTCGCTATTTTTTTAACCTTCTACAACCTTTCTACAATTTAAATATACAAAATTCAATTTCAAAAATATTTGAAAAAATATTGATTTTTTTAAGCATATAATAGTTATTAGAAATAGTTCAATGCAGAAACAGTTTTATATAATTATTCAATATTTATTTTCTACTGTTGGACCGCATAATCACTAGTGTGTTGTCGCTGACTTTTATACCACAGGGAAGCGCGCCATGGGTCACGTGATAACCATTTATCCCGTGATGGGACACCGGGCCAGACATTGTCTATTACAATACCTATTGTGTCTGCCTCCTGTTGCTGAGCAGCTGCTTGCAAATCCGGGGTCCCCAACCCGAGTCGGTCTGCCCGCCAGACGGGTCCCAGACTGTTACACCTGTGGGAGGGTCGTCGCCCGGCAGTCTTGAGGAGTCGTTCTCACCTGTCCCCAGGCACCCGACCGTCTAACAACTGGTTCTTCCACTTGAGTCATCCATTCATCCTCTATACAACCTCGTCCTTGAGTTCTCTACCCCTCTCCTCGGTGGTTTATGGCAAGTGTTGCTTTAAACAAGCATGTTGGCGTACAAGCCATAATAGGATCACATTTGAGCAGCTTAAAATTGTCTGTTCACCTAAAATAACTTAAACATACCGGTAGTATGTTAATGCCCCTGACAAAATATGTTCAGTCGGAATCAGTAGCATTGTTAAATAGGGTGGCTCCAAAAATTAACATTTTTGAATGACTATAAGATGATTACTTATGAACATAGAACCAAACTTCAAGTATAAAAGAGACATGCAATTTAAGAATCATGTCGAAAATGTTGAAATTGATGACCGTTTTCGACACAAATTGTCTGGACACAGTGTTAGTGTCCAGACAACGCTGATAACGTAAACCAAACGAAAAAATCATTTTCTTTAAATTTCCAATTTTTAAGCATAAATTTTTCTTGATTTTCTGCGATAAACATAGTTTTTGAGGTATCCCCCCAAAAAAAGTCCATTGGTGTGAGATATTGGACGCGCAGGGTATTCAATGAGGCTCCTGCATCCAACTTATGTGTCTGGATGAGCTGCATCGAGGTGAGCTCTGCATCGCGGTTGAAGTGAGGATGTGCTCCATGTTGTTGAAAGTACCCGTCATCACCAAACATCTCTGCAGTGTGTAGAACGACGTACTCCTCCACCAAGGTTAGGTACCTGTCACCCGTGACGGTTCCGTTAAAAAAGAAGGGTCCTATGACGCCTAATGCTAATATCCCACACCACAGTGTTACCTCTGGTGTTCACTTGGTGTTCAACTGAAACGTGGATCTACATGACTTCAATATGTACAATTATGGTGATTAATTGTGCTATTTAATAAAAACGAGGCCTCATCGCTCCCATACAATTTTGAGTGGCACATTTGTCCAGGTACCATTCGCAGAATGGTCCGCATCGTCATTGAGAGCATGGGTTCGTGTAGAAATTCTAGCAGAGCGTCATGATGCGATGCACGCAATCTTTTAAAAAGTGTGTCTCCCGACCCGTTTTGTCGTAGTGATTTTGGGATCGATGGAGGACTTCCCGCATCTGTTCTTCCTTTCCAAGACTGGTGGATGTCCATGGACACCCATCTGCTTCAAATTCATCTCAGATGCGAGCAATGGCTCGCGGTTGGGGGTGGCTTGTCGGACTCCATTCTGGACCGTGACATTTTGGGTCTCCAATAATATTTAGAGACAAACTTACACTGTTCAAAACTAAGTTGATATTCTGCCATTAAGTTACATCAGCAATACCTAAAACAAACCAAGATAATAGCATGTTACAGGCAGTCAAAATTTGTGTCATTGTTTGAGACACCCATATTCTTAAAACACGATCTAATAAATTATACACATAATATTGTCTTGCAATTTTGTTGAGTGAATGATCTGAAACTCTAGCCCGGAATCATTTATCACATTACTTTTGTATAATGTCATTCATGAACCGAAAGTAAATAAACAAGACACAAGTGCACTTACACAACACAGCGCAGACGAGTTTAGCCTATGTCATAGCGAGATAACAATTAATAGCTGATACTGGTCAAGCCAACAAATACGATGAATAAAAGCGCATACGGTTATCCGAACATTTCTAAACAAACAGAATAACGGACAAATATATGACATAATTGTCATATTACAATATTGGAATGAAATTATAATAACAAAGTTAAATTAAGAATATAAAAGTTTAGTAGTAATCTCCCACACATAGAAAGTTATCGTTAATAACAATAATATATATGGGATTGAGTGAGAAAATATTTTATTGCTTGTAGTTTTGAACAGTCCTACATTAGTGGTTTACAAAGTAATAAAATAATACACTCTGAAGTTAATAATTGTATAACCTGAAAATCAAAAGGATTTTGTATACTTTTATTAAAAATCTGTTAAATTAATTAGATCAATAAATTACATTCTAACAATGTTATCTTAAGCCTTCTAATGGAATTTTATTCAGATCTCGAAGTTATTCTATTAGTGACATGCATTCTAGTTATCACTTATATACACTTAACGAGGTTCCTAACACCTCAGGGTTCATAACATTATAGTAATACTTTTTTATTAATATAAAATATATTCAGTCTAAACCATATTATTACATTAGACTTAGAGGGACATTGAAATATCCGATAGTAAAAATTAAGATGTGTGCAATGGTTTATTTTTGCCAGACCTGTCAATATGCACATGATCTTAGTCTCATAAATTTACAACGCAATATACACAATTGTAATTCCCCTTACTGCACGCTTTTAAAATAAATTTCAGCGTGTTTTTGAAATACAAAACGTTCTCTGGAAAGTTAACATTTATGCATATCCTTAAAAATTAACTGAGAATTATTTATTAAACTATTGCGTACTGACATATGTAGGGAAAAACGATGGACACAGATACAATAATCACATACAGATATATTGTGGAAAAGAAAATGCAAAATTACTATACGTTAACGTTCATCATAAAAGTTCGAGTATAATTATGACATAAGCAGTATTTAATAATGATAATCAAATATTCTATACACAAAACCCATTAGTTTTAGACTATACTTTCATTGAAGCATGAAATTTAATTTAAAATTGTCAACACTCATTATTTTGCCTTTATTTAGTCCCATATCCATAATGTTTTGTTAGAATTTTTCTTCTGAGAATAATTCTGAAAATTATTTGTAATGAGCTCTATCAACAAATTTGTTATTACAGTCGTTACAAGTAATAACGCACTCATCCAATAAGGTTACAAAATGCTTATTCAAATATTACACGTTTAGAGTTAAACTTACATTGTTGTGTTTCTTCAATGGAGTTTATATACTCAACAAACCGAATTTCCAATCTTCATATTTGAAAAAAATCTTTTTTTATGAATTAATTTTGATTATCGGTATTCCATAAAATCTGAAATATGTCATTTTAAGATCTCTCATAAAAATCAAGGATCTTGTTTGAGACATTCATTGAAAATATCTTTCGTAGTTTTTCAGCATTAAATAATTTTTATGATACTTTATATAACTCGAGGAATAGAATGGTGGCCTCTCTGATTAAACCTGTACATTGACAAAGCTAAATTTTCATTTACATTTCTTCATAAGATGTCCTCAACAGCAATTTATTTTGCTATCCGACGTTAGATTTCGTTATCCTTAAGTTTCAATAAAGAGTGAAAGGGACTCGTGAAAATATATTGTTATTTACTGGGTTTAAACCGATAACAAGAATAATTTGTATAGATTTCATCAATTGCACTTATAGCTTACAAAACAATGTATTAAAGTATGAGATGTATCCATAAAAGGTATGAGATTGTACCCTAGGATTACGAAACTTTTCTATCACCTTTGACTTTGCAAAAAATAGACACATTAATGTGAGGTTTATGTGACAGAACAATTGTGCGGTAATATCAGTGCGGGTTGCTGATTGCTGAAATGTAAATCCTACTACTATAATTAATTAATTTCTATGAGTTGAATCGATATAATGAGTCAAATTTTACATAATAAAACAAATTTAATACTTTTCTGTAATATATTTATTATTATCACTGTTTCTATCATTTGCTGCTGGATAGCGCACGCCTAGAACATTTTAGATTTCGGTGACAAATGAAATGATATGACAAGATACTGTCCAAATTTACTTTTAAACAATTAGAGTAATCACAGAAGTACGAGATTGGGTTAATAACATCACATATGACGCCAGAAGAGAACTGAAAAGCTTGTTCAGTTCATCCATTATGTCTAAATCCTGAATCTTGGTATTTGGTGTAGACATTAATATTAATGAACATTGTCGCTCTCCACTGGTTTTTAGTATTTCAAGTAAATGTACTGAAACCTTACAAATCATACAATCATACAACCAGAAATAAAAACCTTAGTGGTAATCAATAAAGCGTTTACCGTTACATCAATATTATGTAATTTTTATCCTTAAAATTCCGTGAGACGAAGTGTTACTGTCAAGTGGTAGGCTACTGTACGCATGACATTACAAACTAGGATGACAGGATTTCGGACATTTGCCATCGTTATATGGTACAAAATGTAAAACACAACGTTTCGACGAGGAGTGGAATCTTTTCTCTTCGTCAGGTGGGGGAGGTATGAGTACATACAAAAATAAAGAACAGAAAGAAGAAAAGGGTTTAAACTCAAAAGTTGCTCGGAGTCTAGTCCAGGCGTTGTCCTTTTTTCCATTTTTTCTTCTTCCTGTTCTTTATTTTTGTTTTCTTATTTTACTAATACCTCTCCCACCTGATGAAGAGCATAAATTCAAATCCTCGAAACGTTGTGTTATACCTTTTGAAACATATAACTATAGCAAATGTCCGAAATCCTGATATCCTTTCATTACAAACCATTTGAACTACTACGATGAAGCGTCAAAGAATACTTGAACTGCTACTAACAGTTTGTTAGTTTTTACCGGGTCTTAAAAAAGTTTCTAAGCAAAAAAGATCCCGCTTATTTTTTGTACTGGATTAATGGATCAGACGTGAAACACGACGCCACCAGGTGGAGGTTGCCGGGACGAACTGGGCCAACACCTATGTTTACCCGGGCAAAACAATGGGTAGAGAGCAGCCTGCTGGATACAAGTAGCGCACAAGCCGCAGCGGAACCACTGGTAGATCGGGTGGGGGGGGGGGGGTAGTTCCGGCGGGATGTTCACTGGAGCGAGCTGGAGCGGGAGCTGGAGTCCAGGACAGATGTTCTAACGGCACGCGGAGCTACGTCGGGCAGCTGGCTCAGGTGACTGCCAGAACAACCCTTGCCAGTGATCACCTGGTATCAGGGGCGGTGGAGGGTTCATTGCTCCGCAAACAATCGCGATCTGGACACCCACTACCGATTGTTGCTCCCAGTTTCCACCTCAGCACCCAGCTGTTCCTGACACAAACATGCAGAAGGGTTCAGTCAGCTGACGGTATCGGTCATCAAAACTACTTACTTGCTTCAGCAGCACACAATAAAAATATATTTCTTTCAATAAAATTCCGAATTAAACACTATCCGCAGTATTGGTTTGTATTTTGGAATGAAGACATTAGATTACTGTACACGCTTTCCTTCCGTATTAAATCTGATTTTATTCATTGGTAAATGACCAACATAGTCTGACTGCATCTTGAATATTCAAAGTTTTCAACGATTAATATTTTGAATTAATTTGAGATGGATTTGGCCTTGGGTACCTGTGTTGCAATATTTTACAACAATAAAAAAATATTACTATCACAATGACCAATGATGCTAAAGTATATTATTTCTAAACAACTACTATAGCTAAATTTCATAACTAAACGACAAAACTATATAATATTATGTAACATTTTTGAACACAACATTAACTTTGGATTTAAGTATTTATAAATTCATAGTACATAAACATTTTAGAATCTTACAACCATCCTACAGTAATTATCTCGTAGTATATGAGTTAGTCTGACGATATAACATAACTTTATCAGTATGTGAGAAAAGTCCTGTAAAGCCCTGTATTTAAAAGTGTTAAAATAAATTTATTTAAAACCTAACCTACCTGTACTTCCTGTGTTTACACAAAATTTAATAACCAAATTTGGAAAAATTCTGTAAACCTGTAAAATAAATGAAGGACTGAAAAATCTACAAAAATCGAAACATGGCCAGATTTTCTAATGAATCAAGATGACCGCACTGTGATGTTACGAGAATCGTGAAAATGATTGGGAAATGGATATTTCATTTTTTTTAAAGAACACGGGATTATCTTACATGGTCCATTACAGATAAGTTACCTTTCTTAAAAAAAAAAGTAATTTTAGCAATTCCCAATCTACATTCTCTTTCGAGTAAAATACCAAAGTTTCAATATAACCTTGCAAAAAGTATACAATTAAATTATATATAATTACAGTGACAGTCAAGTTAAATTGAACAACAGAAGTAAAAATAAAATATCAGTTAGAGTCACAAAAAGACTGATAACATTTTATCTTTAGTAAAGAATGATTTATTCCTCTTGGTATTATACCCTGACCTTGATTTTGATTTAATACAAAGAGTGTAAAAGAAATAATCTGAAATCTGTTAGAGAAATTCACAGATTTCCAACTAGACATTGTTATATTTCCTGACACAGTAATATTACTTCTAGACAGACATCGTTCAACATTTTCGTATAATATAAAGAAGTGTTTCCTTCTTTGGGCGTATATGAAAGTGAAAATCTAAGTTCAGTAGAGAATAATTAAACCCATTCATAAAAGAGCAATATTAGTAAGCTGTATGCTAGACCAGCTATAGGAAACTTATATTTCTGTTATCATAGAAATGTATTATTGTGCGATTATGGGAAATCAAGGTTACCCATAGGACCAATGGAAGAATTTTTGGTAACTTTCAGCCAAATTCATTACAGTTAAATGCACCATCAAAATTTGATGGTTTTTTTATATGAAGTTTCTTGCGCAATTTTAAGTCTATAAGATTTCTTTATTCAAAAGTACATTTATGCCAAAAATCGAGTCATGCGTTAAACCGAAGTGGAAAAATATGCTTTTAGTAACTCTGCATGCTTACAGTCATTTAACATATAAATGAATTGAAAGATTTATCTGTAAAGGATGTTTGTGATAATATATTTTTTTTATCTTGTTAATAATTGCATGGTAATCAGTAAGCACACTGAAGGATATAGAGAAACACTTAACTTGTAGGGAAATATTTACCGGATGTTCTTACAAACCTATCACCCTAGCTCTTAACTGTTGGGAACAATTCGTTATGTTGATAGATTTCGAAAACCTCTTTGAAACACACCATTCATTAAAAGAATGAGTGCGTGAAGGCTAATCCAAAGATTTAAAATGTGTGGTTTTCTAGTACAATTTGGTTCAAAATAATATTAAATACTTATGGTTCAGTACCTTTTCCATAAGGTTTTTCGAGGTATTGACGAATTCACTGTTTACTCCGTATAAAAATATTTTGAAATGTGTAAATAAATCCAATTTATGTGGACTTTTATGCGGACAGCTGAGATATAGCTTACTTTTGGCGTTTTGTCACAAAACCCCAATCTTAAAGACAACTTCAATATCCCGTTATTAAATCTGTAGGCTGTCAGTCAGATGCTCGTTACGCGTGAAACATTTCAATAACCCATCATAATAGAAGTAAATTAAATATTTTCTCAAGACTTCCGTTTGAAAGATGAACGAAATTGAAAACCGGTGAAAAGAAATAAAGTTGAACTGTGCATTTGGGACGTGACATTTTAATAAAGTGGGGCAGGAGGGGGCGCAACAACTGGTCGCTCCCTCCGCCTCCACCCAGCCCTGCCACACCACCCCCTTAAACCTCTCTCCCAGCCCAGCAACCTCCAAATAATTCATAATCGCCATCTGTGACGCGAGCAGATGTCAATAGCGCTGTGTTATGTATGATTAAACTGCTCCAGGAGGGATACTACACCCGGATTATAAACATAGCACTCACTATTATATTGACATGGCAAAGAAATTTTTGTTTAGTGATTGCTATGAACATTCTGATTAATTCTATGTGTTCCTTAGCGTTAATTCAAAATTGCTATTACAAGAGGCTGCTATGTTTTTGTTAGTTATTTCTCTCTGTAAGACTATATTATATATGTTGATATACAAGACGTTATTACGGATACCGAAAAAATCTTTATATTTTATTGACTATAATGATCATTTTAACTTACTCAAGTTAAAACAAACAAACATTTGACCTTATGTCCCTACAGTAGACCTTGGAAAAGCTTACAGCACTCTGTTTAGACCAAAATCATGGGTACTGAGCCAACCCATGTAACTAGGACTCAAACTCTCTCTGATTTTTGTACACGTTGCATGGTTTTCTAATTTCTTGCCCTAAACTCTCAAACCAGGTTATACGACAGATGAGAAATTCTTTTGATTTATTTCAAGATCTTGGTTTCTGGGTTTCTTGGGGACTTTCTCGGTAATTCCTTTCAATTCCATGACTACAAACTGAACTGTAGTCATTAATTAAAACGAAAATAGTAATTCGCCCCTTCCCTGTGTGTTTTGTGTGGCATGAATTTAACTAAATTTGTAGAAAAGGCAATTCTTGCCAAATAATGAACGCATTGAATGCTCTTTCTTCGCCTTCCCATCCATAATGAATCCTTTCAGTCTTTATGTTTTGTGTACCGTAATATTCGTATCATAAACATCGGTTCGTTGAGCCTAGCTTATCATATGTCTGGATCCAAGATTATTGGAGCTAAATTGATCATTACTAATCCTATCTTAATTCATTTCCTAATCTTAATTCCTGTTGGAATTTTTATGATTTAACTCTCAATTTTAATTTCATATGCGACTTCTGTGTAATTTTTTAAAAATAATTTTATCCTTATTAAGCCACTGTCCCTATAGTAGTGTCCAAGATTATTGTTCTTCAACCCACGTTCCTGCTGTGGTTATAGTATTTTAAAAGAATTAAAAGCAACCAAAAATACATATACTGCTGAATGCATATTTCTTTTTTAATACAATCCTTTTTACTTCTAAAAATGTTAAATACACTTTATATAATTTATCAGGTTTCCCTTGTGAGTTATCTTTTGTTCTCTTCAAGCTATTTCTCCACCGCAACAAAGAGCGAACCATTCATAACATTATTCGTGTCATATATTATTTCTAGTGCATTATATATTTGCAATTAACATTTTGAGCAGAAAAATAGAAGAATCGGTTCGCTTTCTAACTCGATAGCAACACTTTCACATGAGAATTTTAAATTTATGAAGAATATCACACTGGTATAGCATTAGTGTGATTATGATATCAGTGGGGTCGATTAGTCATTAAAATGTTGAGAAAATACAGAGTTCAGATTAAAATATTCTGGGTATACAGTGGCACTTTAATAGAATGACTTCTTTTCATCGCAAACATGATTTTATGCTCTAGATTCCTAAATTAGAAATCTGAGGAGTGGATCTGGATATAAATGTAAGATGTAAAACCTAGGTAACTTCGTGGTATGTAAATCTTCTTATATCGTTAAATTCTTTCATCATATTCTTATATCAGTATGTGTTAAAAAACAAAGACTTGAAAATGTAGAGAATTTAAATACAGAACTGAACGTGGGAAATCTTTTATAAATACAAAAAACTGTGATTTGCTTCGCTGTTTAAAAACTACGAGCAGATAAGTATTAAAGACTCCCTTGGGAACGGGGAATTAAAGGAGGCGATCGATTAGCGTCGGAGCTCACGATAAGTCCCCAGTCAACCGAGAGAGGAGGATTAGCAGGGCTCTAATGAGGCAGAGGCAGGGGCATGTTGGGCCATATTGGCCATAAAGCACATGGTACAGGTCTTGTGGTCAGCCAATGCTAGGCCCGCACGGTCGCTTGCTCGGTATTCATTTGTGTTTGGGCTGACACAAACATAGCAACATTGAGTCAGTACTGTATAAAGGAATCATTTTATTGTAAAAAAACATGGTACTGTACTGAAGCAAGGAACTTTACATCGTAAAATGATAAATGTGAAACATTGTAAAAAGCACGGAATTAACGAAATTATGTCTATGATTATCTATTTCTGTAACTATACCTACAGTAAAAATTATAAAATGTATTGAATTACCAGGTCTAGCTAATTTTTTTGCAACACACTAATAAATTAGTACATTTCAAGTAAACAATAGGAAAGTAGAGTTTCAAAAGTAACTGGAAATTAAATGAATGCATATTTTGACTAAATAAAATAATAACGTATACCGTAATAACTCAACGGTACAGCAACAAAAATATAAGCTTCTGTAAACCCGCATAGAAGAGACAACCTGTCAGAGAGTTAAAGTAATATGAACTGTTGCCCAATCGTATAAATATAGGTTTCAGTTTCAATGTGTAGCCAAATATTACGTAAACATATATTTGAAAAGATATTAGTGTATTAGTGGACTAACAAATCATAATTCTTGGACAATTAATTCTATAATGAACTCGTATAGAATTAACAATAAAATATGAGGATTTTGAAACTTTTTAGGACTTCAAATAACATATGTTATCACAGACTAAATTTGTAATTTATAATGACAAATATATACTATTATGTTTCCATATAGTGTTATGTTCAATTTATTTCTAACACTTTACCTCATTTTTAGTTTCAGTAATCATCGATACAAAAATTGTCGTTATATATTAACTCCACTTAATAATTATTATTTTTCCTAAGTGAAATTCTTACAATTTATTATTTAAAATAAACTCTTTATAAATAAATTGATTAATGATATGATCACTCAGTAGCTTTCAGCATTTGTTTTTATACGAAAGCTGTGTAGTAGTAAAAGCAATCGCAGCGTATTGCCAGCCTATTCGTTGTATCTTTACTCTACTCATACATATATTTTCACTTCAGTCATAAAGACCTGAGAGCAAAATTAATCCGCTGAGTCCCTGAGTTTACTGCCGGTGTCGCTGCAGTTTACAGCCATGTTGGCTAGTAATTCCGCGCATAATGTTCTAATTGCAGGAGAATATGTCACAATAAATACGCCATGCGTTGATGAGAAAACAGTAAATGTTTTCAGTGGTCGAATGAATATTAAGGTAGTTTATATCCATAAGAGTACATAAAAAAATTTTACTGTTCTCTTTAAATAGGTAATAGATTTAGTATTAAAGGTTGAATTTATAGTACATTAATGCAAACACCTTCCTAGGATTTAGGTTTGCAATAAAAAGAATATAGAATAAAAATCACTTAAAATAATATTATGTGGTTGTTAATCTAGGAAATAAAAGGTTAAAGAGAATTACGCTGACAGTTCCATAGAGTCAAGAAATAGCGTCACATTATAAAAAGATAGTAGCATGACACATTATTCTTTAACAAATTTTGCTGGGGTAAATCTGTAGTGACTACGTGTATTATTATGTCAAATATTAAAACGCCACATGGGAACTTCACGTTCTCATAACAAAAATTTAACATTGTTCACTAATACTCAGTCAATTGTGCATAGATTGGAATGCGCAGTCATTAAACTCGATATTTAGTTCGTTCTCCAGGTATCGTGTGGACAAACAGACAGGCTGAAATAAAATTTTTTTTGAGTAGTAGGCTTCATAAACGATCAGCCAATAAATAATAAGAGCAATTTATTTATGGAAGAATAAAATATATATGACTAAACATTAATTATTTATTGTAATTTTTGTTTATCTACGAGTCTAGTAACATCACGAGAAAAACAATGCTGCACAAGAAGTCAATACAAGCATATATTTTCCAACACTTTTTAAACGCGATTAAACTTCTAACGGTATTCCCAAGAGTGTCTCACGAAATTGCTCTTAACATTGATGTGAGACGATCAAATTAATCACATAATCTGACAGAAGCACGAGACGGCGGCGTCAGCAGCAACAACAGCAGCAGCAGCGGCAGCGCGCGTCTCCCTCCATTACTCGGCTATAATAAGTGGATGCCGGGTTTTAATCACGCTGCCGTAGAGTCAACTAATTATGATTGTTTAATGGGTGAATTGATGCGCGAAGCTGAAGTCTATTGTCGAGCACAAAGCCAGCTAGGAATAATGCCCTGCCCTTGGTTCTCACACTTCACGGCCTCCCTGTTCCTGCTAACTCGCAGATGGAGTTTTCATTGGACATTTTTAACGTATACATTCAATATGAATTACTGGAATTACGTCGGAATTTTCCATCCAATAAATGTTCTAAATACATCCAACCCTTTACTGTAAGTTTGAAGTTCCATTTTCTCGATTATGATATAACGGAAAGGCAATATTTGACGAATTATAATTCTACTTTTAGCCATATTCACCTTATAGAAATTTTTCAATAGTAGTATTGTTATTTTTATATTTTTTTAACATGTTCACCCCCAGAAACAAGGTTTTTTAAAGTACAAAAACAAAATTCAACTTTAATATAAAAATAATTACTATTACGTACACTTACTACGAATGGGCACATTCTTCCCAAAAACTTCGTTTCGGTATTGTTTCTAGTTAAAAATTTCCTAAAACAAAGATATATTTTTAAAGGTTTTTCTAAATAAATATCTTAGAACGTATTTTTAACAAGGGGAAGTCTCAAACGATCAATCAAGTAATCGATATTGGTATCGAGTCATCATTCAAAAAAATCACCCCATATTACATCAAGTCCTGGGGTTAACAGCCTCTAACATGTATAAAATGAACTCTAACTTTTTAAAAACTACCTTAAGAATTCTAGGCACTCTCCAATTGTATACTAAACCACGTATATACGGTTCAAACTAAAACACTACACACACATTAACGAACTACAACAACATATCATGTCTTAGGGATCAAGAACGGTAATAGGCGAGTCAAGGCGTCGAAGACGATAAGCAACCTTCTTCGCCTATACAGTGAAATATCTCCACATATACTTCAGATCAGTTAAAGAAGTAAAACAGTGGCATCAAAATGCTTCCTCGTCTGGATATTGAGATGTCTCTACGTATACTTCAGATCAATTAAAGAAGTAAAAAAGTGGTGTCAGCGTGCTTCCTCATCTGGATAGTGAGATGCCTCCACGTATACTTCAGATCAGTTAAAGAAGTAAAAAAGTGGTGTCAGCGTGGTTCTTCACCTGGATAGTGAGATGTCTCCACGTATACTTCAGATCAATTAAAGAAGTAAAAAAGTGGTGTCAGCGTGCTTCCTCATCTGGATAGTGAGATGCCTCCACGTATACTTCAGATCAGTTAAAGAAGTAAAAAAGTGGTGTCAGCGTGGTTCTTCACCTGGATAGTGAGATGCCTCCACGTATACTTCAGATCAGTTAAAGAAGTAATGAAAAGTGGTGTCAGCGTGGTTCTTCACCTGGATAGTGAGATGTCTCCACGTATACTTCAGATCAATTAAAGAAGTAAAAAAGTGGTGTCAGCGTGCTTCCTCATCTGGATAGTGAGATGCCTCCACGTATACTTCAGATCAGTTAAAGAAGTAAAAAAGTGGTGTCAGCGTGGTTCTTCACCTGGATAGTGAGATGTCTCCACGTATACTTCATATCAGTTAAAGAAGTAAAAAGTGGTGTCAGCGTGCTTCCTCATCTGGATAGTGAGATGCCTCCACGTATACTTCATATCAGTTAAAGAAGTAAAAAAGTGGTGTCAGCGTGCTTCCTCATCTGGATAGTGAGATGCCTCCACGTATACTTCATATCAGTTAAAGAAGTAAAAGAGTGGTGTCAGCGTGCTTCCTCGTCTGGATAGTGAGATGTCTCCACGTATACTTCATATCAGTTAAAGAAGTAAAAGAGTGGTGTCAGCGTGCTTCCTCGTCTATGTCTCCACGTATACTTCATATCAGTTAAAGAAGTAAAAAAGTGGTGTCAGCGTGCTTCCTCGTCTGGATAGTGAGATGCCTCCACGTATACTTCATATCAGTTAAAGAAGTAAAAAAGTGGTGTCAGCGTGCTTCCTCGTCTGGATAGTGAGATGCCTCCACGTATACTTCATATCAGTTAAAGAAGTAAAAGAGTGGTGTCAGCGTGCTTCCTCGTCTGGATAGTGACATGTCTCTATGTATCAGTCAAATAGAACAACATTAATGCAACTTATCCTCATCCGAATAAGAGATATCTTCAATGCAGCTATAGATATCTCTCAAGGACTTAAAGTAGGTTTCTGATTTGGGTATTGATATGTCTCCAAGTGTACTAGATGTCAATTTTATTAAAGATATCCAGCAATGGCGTCATTGCTCTCCCTCGTACTTCATGCATTTAGTTTAGTCTGTCTATTTTGTTTATTTGCATGAATAATAGCATTAAATATAATACGTACTGTTCTCACGTAATAACATGTGAAGTTCATACTGCTACCGCCAACGAGCTCTGTACCCAGCACTGAGTCACTGTTTGTGTTTTGGGATACAACAGTGCACTAAAAGTGATAACTAGTGATTTTCTGAAGGTGATAATTAATTATATTAAAAGCCTTTATAGCAGATCTGTACATATAAGACTTTGCATGGAGGTTAACTGTGCCTACCCGTATGTCCGAAGAATTAAGACGTGTACAAGTTGAACAGTACAGGCCCAGGGCAGCTCCTCTAAGGCACATCTTTCGGTTTTAGAAATCAGATGTTTCAATATATAATTTTGCAATCTGATTTCAATAAAAGTTAATATTTTATTCACCTCAATAAATGACCATAACAGCTTTAATAATGCATTTCTTTCAGTATTTCATGATTATTAGTATATATTGCTTATGTACATAATTAACAAATACCTTTACTTTCCGTTTTCTGCTGTGTCTACGAACTCACTGAATAAAAGAACCAGAACAGCACATTTATTATAGTCTATATGAAATGGAAGCCGAAAGAAATATTGCAATAAATAATAACATGTCATTAAGAACATTTTGTTGTAAAATATAGTTTGTAATACTTATCCTGGCCGTATTAAGCAGACCATCATGCGGATGGCCTTCATTTAGAATTCCTTCTGTTTATTTGGTTATTTACTAGTCTGTAAAAAAATATATAACGAGCAAATCAACTTCATGAAACTTAATAAGCTACTTTTAAAACTGATACATCTGATACTTCACAGAGCTACACTTCTCAGATCATGTTAGATGATTATGCATAACCGTTCATGGGACTTGGCTGAGCTTCTATCGCGTTTACTTTTGTTGACTAACTGTATTTGGCATTTAGCTGAGCGTTAGTAAAGCCTATTACTCAGTGGAATATCTCGATATTTCATTTAGCTATAGATTTAAAGTTTAGATGAACTAAGCTTCTACATATGCAAAATTAATTTAGATAATGGTGTATGCACGTCTACAGAATTCCCCTAAGGGCTACGAAGCCAAATTAATACTCAGTGGTATATCTCGATATGAAATTGAGCTACAAGATTGACATTCATTTCTACAAAGGTAACATTGAGTTCGATGTTAGTACAAGTCTCTTTTGTGGACCAGGATACCATCAAGAAGTTCATTGCCGTCAAACAGCGGAACTGGACCATAGGAACAGAACAGTGGTATACTGTCTAAGACAGCTTTTTGGACGATTGCATATATAATATGCAAGTAGGATGTCGTTTAATTAACACCCATAGCCTAGAAGTTTTGCGAATCCATTACGCGATATATAAACTTCAGTATTTCTAGTTTGTATGAAATAATAAATTACCTAAAATCGCCTAGAGTGAGAATAGCGTGAATATTTTAGTAACATGATGTAAGTAAAGCATGGAACTGTAAAGTTAAGTAAAACAAACATATATTTTTAAGTTGTAAAATGGTTAAGAGTTACAAAACGGAACATATCGGTTTTAGGGTAACCATGGTTGCAACGAGAAAATCGCAGAATACATATATTTTTAAGTTGTAAAATGGTTAAGAGTTACAAAACGGAACATATCGGTTTTATGGGTAACCATGGTTGCAACGAGAAAATCGCAGAATACATATATTTTTAAGTTGTAAAATGGTTAAGAGTTACAAAACGGAACATATCGGTTTTATGGGTAACCATGGTTGCAACGAGAAAATCGCAGAATAAATACAGTTTTCATTTGAACTTACTGTCATAGTAACACAAGTAGCCTATCAGAATGAAATGAGCTGTAAACAGAGCTGTCAAATTTTGTATGTAACCTCAGCAAAGCCTGTTTGCGGGACACGTGGTGTGACGTACCTTCACCTTCTACACTTACCTATTTACTGTATATTTTATGTTAACACGTATAGCACCAGAATATTATCTAGATTGAGAAGAATACCTACATTGAGTATATATTAGAACTTACTGTCATAGTAACACAAGTAGCCTATCAGAATGAAATGAGCTGTAAACAGAGCTGTCAAATTTTGTATGTAACCTCAGCAAAGCCTGTTTGCTGGACACGTAGTGTGACGTTACCTTCACCTTCTACACTTACCTATTTACTGTATATTTTATGTTAACACGTATAGCACCAGAATATTATCTACATTGAGAAGAATACCTACATTGAGTATATATAGAACTTACTGTCATAGTAACACAAGTAGCCTATCAGAATGAAATGAGCTGTAAACAGAGCTGTCAAATTTTGTATGTAACCTCAGCAAAGCCTGTTTGCGGGACACGTGGTGTGACGTACCTTCACCTTCTACACTTACCTATTTACTGTATATTTTATGTTAACACGTATAGCACCAGAATATCATCTAGATTGGGAAGAATACCTACATTGAGTATATATAGAACTTACTGTCATAGTAACACAAGTAGGCCTATCAGAATGAAATGAGCTGTAAACAGAGCTGTCAAATTTTGTATGTAACCTCAGCAAAGCCTCTTTGCGGGACACGTGGTGTGACGTACCTTCACCTTCTACAATTTACCTATTTACTGTATATTTTATGTTAACACGTATAGCACCAGAATATCATCTAGATTGGGAAGAATACCTACATTGAGTATATATAGAACTTACTGTCATAGTAACACAAGTAGCCTATCAGAATGAAATGAGCTGTAAACAGAGCTGTCAAATTTTGTATGTAACCTCAGCAAAGCCTGTTTGCTGGACACGTAGTGTGACGTTCCTTCACCTTCTACACTTACCTATTTACTGTATATTTTTATGTTAACACGTATAGCACCAGAATATTATCTAGATTGAGAAGAATTACCTACATTGAGTATATATAGGAACTTACTGTCATAGTAACACAAGTAGCCTATCAGAATGAAATGAGCTGTAAACAGAGCTGTCAAATGTTGTATGTAACCTCAGCAAAGCCTGTTTGCGGGACACGTGGTGTGACGTACCTTCACCTTCTACACTTACCTATTTACTGTATATTTTATGTTAACACGTATAGCACCAGAATATTATCTACATTGAGAAGAATACCTACATTGAGTATATATAGAACTTACTGTCATAGTAACACAAGTAGCCTATCAGAATGAAATGAGCTGTAAACAGAGCTGTCAAATGTTTGTATGTAAACCTCAGCAAAAGCCTGTTTGCGGGACACGTGGTGTGACGTACCTTCACCTTCTACACTTACCTATTTACTGTATATTTTATGTTAACACGTATAGCACCAGAATTATTATCTAGATTGAGAAGAATACCTACATTGAGTATATATAGAAACTTACTGTCATAGTAATACAAGTAGCCTATCAGAATGAAATGAGCTGTAAACAGAGCTGTCAAATTTTGTATGTAACCTCAGCAGAGCCCTGTTTGCGGGACACGTGGTGTGACGTACCTTCACCTTCTACACTTACCTATTTACTGTATATTTTATGTTAACACGTATAGCACCAGAATATTATCTAGATTGAGAAGAATACCTACATTGAGTATATATAGAACTTACTGTCATAGTAAACACAAGTAGCCTATCAGAATGAAATGAGCTGTAAACAGAGCTGTCAAATGTTGTATGTAACCTCAGCAAAGCCTCTTTGCGGGACACGTGGTGTGACGTACCTTCACCTTCTACACTTACCTATTTACTGTATATTTTTATGTTAACACGTTATAGCACCAGAATATTATCTAGATTGAGAAGAATACCTACATTGAGTATACATAGAACTTACTGTCATAGTAACACAAGTAGCCTATCAGAATGAAATGAGCTGTAAACAGAGCTGTCAAATTGTTGTATGTAACCTCAGCAGAGCCTCTTTGCGGGACACGTGGTGTGACGTACCTTCACCTTCTACACTTACCTATTTTACTGTATATTTTATGTTAACACGTATAGCACCAGAATATTATCTACATTGAGAAGAATACCTACATTGAGTATATAGAACTTACTGTCATAGTAACACAAGTAGCCTATCAGAATGAAATGAGCTGTAAACAGAGCTGTCAAAATTTTGTATGTAACCTCAGCAAAGCCTGTTTGCGGGACACGTGGTGTGACGTACCTTCACCTTCTACACTTACCTATTTACTGTATATTTTATGTTAACACGTCCACCACACCAGAATATTATCTAGATTGAGAAGAATACCTACATTGAGTATATATAGAACTTACTGTCATAGTAACACAAGTAGCCTATCAGAATGAAATGAGCTGTAAACAGAGCTGTCAAATTTTGTATGTAACCTCAGCAAAGCCTTTTGCGGACACGTGGTGTGACGTACCTTCACCTTCTTACACTTACCTATTTACTGTATATTTTATGTTAACACGTCCACACACACCAGAATATCATCTAGATTGAGAAGAATACCTACATTGAGTATATATAGAACTTACTGTCATAGTAACACAAGTAGCCTATCAGAATGAAATGAGCTGTAAACAGAGCTGTCAAATTTTGTATGTAACCTCAGCAGAGCCTCTTTGCGGGACACGTGGTGTGTGACGTACCTTCACCTTCTACACTTACCTATTTACTGTATAATTTTATGTTAACACGTATAGCACCAGAATATTATCTACATTGAGAAGAATACCTACATTGAGTATATATAGAACTTACTGTCATAGTAACACAAGTAAGCCTATCAGAATGAAATGAGCTGTAAACAGAGCTGTCAAATGTTGTATGTAACCTCAGCAAAGCCTCTTTGCGGGACACGTGGGTGTGACGTACCTTCACCTTCTACACTTACCTATTTACTGTATATTTTATGTTAACACAGTCCACCACACCAGAATATCATCTAGATTGAGAAGAATACCTACATTGAGTATATATAGAACTTACTGTCATAGTAAAACAAGTAGCCTATCAGAATGAAATGAGCTGTAAACAGAGCTGTCAAATGTTGTATGTAACCTCAGGCAAAGCCTCTTTGCGGGACACGTGGTGTGACGTACCTTCACCTTCTACACTTACCTATTTACTGTATATTTTATGTTAACACGTATAGCACCAGAATATTTTCTAGATTGAGAAGAATACTCTACATTGATTGAGAAGTATCACAAGTAGCCTATCAGAATGATAAACAAGCTGTCAAATTTTGTATGTATATATAGTACCTTCTACTCCTACACTTACCTATTATAATGTATATTTGTTAACACGTCCACCACACCAGTCATCTAGTAACACATTGAGTAAATATAGCCTAGTCAAGTAGCCTATCAGAAAATGAGCTGTAAACAGAGCTGTCAAATGTTGTATGTAACCTCAGCAAAGCCTCTTTGCGGGACACGTGGTGTGACGTACCTTCACCTTCTACACTTACCTATTTACTGTATATTTTATGTTAACACGTATAGCACCAGAATATCATCTACATTGAGAAGAATACCTACATTGAGTATATATAGAACTTACTATTGACGATTAAATTATTTTGTATTTGACTGTTTTTGTCTTATATATGTATTAATAACCAAACTAACACTTGGTCGGAAGACCTGACAAATGCCTTTTAACATTCATTAATTTGTATCAATAGAAATAGCCTAATTTAACTTCAGTAAAGATTGAATCACAAAAAGTACTTTTTCCGGCGGGACTCTAACCCGGATCTCACGCTTGCCGGGTGAGTATGCTACCATTACACTACAGAGCCCCTACTTTTTACGATTTAATTATTTTGTATTTAATCGTTCCTGTCTCACAATTCTTAAATAACCAAACTAACGTATGATCGGAAGACGAGACACCTGTCAGACAACTTTAAAAATAAATATGAAACGTTATATTTAATAATTCTTAAATTCTACAACGCAATTTGCTGATGTCAACGTGATATGCATTACAAGATAAAAAAAAAATACTTCACTCCATTCTGGTACCTCCTTAAGAAGTTAACAACGACACGTTATTTGTGTCAGCCGCCCTCCTCCCTCGAGTACATCCTCGTTCCAGTTGAAGTACTTCCAAATCAGCGTTGGCTACAGCAGCAAAGTTTGTAGGGTCTGCAGCACCCCTCCACCCCTCCCTCCCCGTGAGCGTCAGCAATCGATTCGGTAAGGGCACAGCTGAATAATTTCACTTCCTAGTTCCCACTGCACCATTGCTTTAAATCCAGTCGTACGATAATCGTGAATCCATAGTAGCGTATACATGAAGCGTTTTAATACCTGTTTAAGATCTAAGAAAAGTAAGAATGAAAGATCATGTTAAGGAAGCAAGTGTTTCTGTATTGAGTAGTCAGTTATTTAATAATCAAGTTAAAGTAACTTTAAATATCCTGTTCTAATCGTCTAGTTCATTATAGTATAAGTCACTTGAATGAGCGAATTGAGGTATACCAAGTATGGATCACTGATTTTTATCACAAAATAATATTTTTACATCTTAATCTCTTTTAAATATCTTATTTTATCTCTCCATACAGTGAATATTTTAATTGCTTCATTAGGCCCTGGCAAAAAGATATCTTAAGCTTGCCTCTGGTTATTGTTTCTTGGATTATACCTTCAATGATTTTATTAATGAAGCGCTTGTGTGATGAGACCTATAAGTTAAAATTTCCTATTCAATCAAAGTCATGTTTCGTACGTTAAATATTTATAAAAGTACTATATACTCCATATTAAAAATATTACATCTATTTAAAGATTATAAAAAAAATTATTGCCTATTTAAATGGCTTTGCTGCAGTGTTCTATTTTTATATCGATTTTGTAGTTCTGAAAAGGATGATAAATCAAGAGGTTTGAATCCAAAAAACATAAGATGTATTTAGACTTCTATAGTTATAAATAATGTAATAAAATATATAGAACGATAAATATAGGGTTAAATTACCTTCTCAATCTTTCCGTAATCATTATGTATTTTTGGTTATTGAATTATGTTGAATTCCGGTTCTCAGAAACACATGAGTGACCCTAGTTCCCCTAACGACTAAGTTAGAGTTGCAGAACATAGTCTTCAGCCAGTTACTATTAGCAGCGGCCTAGTTGTCTAGGGCTGGCGCCACAAAGTAAGGGCGATGGTCGTATTCCTTATCAGCGGTCGTAACGCGCGTGATAACGGTTACTCGAGGGCGGCGAGATGGGAAAAGTTGGGCTCGTAAACAGGAATCACGACTCCCCTGGCTCCGTTTCCAGACATTGCCTTATTTACCATTATAACACTGCAGCGTAGCTCTCATATGGCTCTAGTTTACACAACCGGGTGATCCTAGTCTCTTACTGTTATAGGTCAGCCATTAGCCTGTCTGAATGTCACAGGCAATTGCTGTAATATGAGAGATTTCAGCTAAACTTTTAGTTTTATCTTCAAACTTTAGGGTAAAAATCCACTTGGTGACATTGTTTGGTTTCTAGGAGACACACGACAATATAATAAGAAACAAAAAGGAGTATTGTAGTCCAACTCTAGTGGATAGTCTAATCAGCAATAACAGCATAAAACAGTGTCGAAGGATGTAACAGAAGTCTTACCATCTAATATAAAAAGTAACTTCATCACATGGTTATAATGTTTGTATACAATTGTGTAGTATACTCTATGATATTTTCGTTGGCATCGTGGTTACCCGTAAAACCAATGTACAAATTTTAAAATTGTACTTTAACCTTTAATTTCGACATGTTGATACCAAAATAAATATTGCATTATTTTTTGGACCAAGTGGGACCTATGTACCAGTTTTAAGTCCCTAGGATCGCACAGACGGACCGACAAGAATACACACGTACAGGATAACTACGCAATTTTAAGAAGGTCCAATATGGTACTTAATATATATTTGAATTCAATCATTTAATTTTAAATACTTTCTTATATCAGTTAGAAATAAAATTATTTCGTTGCCCAAAGTTCATTATTGACTATTGATATTTTGAAAGGTTACCAGGTTTCCGAATGGTAATTGTTCTGTTAAAAACGTGTACAATCATCCTCTATTTTGTAACACAAAACAGTGAAAAATTCCCAACAACATGTTTTCATTTTTTGTTTGACTAATGGAAAATGGTTTTGGATACTATAATTAGAATAAACATTGAATAATTCAGTGTTCAAGTGCCTCGTACCCAAAATACTATTAAATGCACTGTGGTATAATAGGCTATGTAAGTTTTGATGGAGGCTTCAAATTATATATATATATATATATATATATATATATATATATATATATATAGTTATATTTGTGTGTTAATGTGTGTGTGTATGTGTTGAAACAGGCATTCAGAGTCATTTATAGCATGAAATTATGGCTTGCGCACACTGAAGATGTCTAAGAGTTGGAGTGACTTAAAACAACTAAATCAGTTTGGTCTCTCTAAAAATTACAAGTTAGTTTACATGGTTAAAATATACTGATAAAATGTTTAAAATGTATAAATAACATTGTACGTTCTGTTTTTGAAGAATGTTCATTGAAATTCTTCCACTTTTGGGATGCGAGATTTGAAAGATCCCTGTCTTCCATAACATCTCTCTACACATCAATTATTTACTCCTCTGAACTATTGTTTCTACAGCTTTTCGTACTGTGTGATGGAAATTCCAAATGACAAAACGTTACAATCTATCAGACATATAACGTTCAATTAGTTAAATACACGTTAAAGGATGACAATATGACGTTACAAATGACTTCATGGCCTTGACCTAGGAGGGAAACGAAATATAATTCTATTTTTATAATAAGTAGTTCACATTTCTAGTTCACAGATATATGTGTATAGTGTTGTGTGTATACTGTAAAAATGTAGGGATTCACTTTTGTGGTATCTTATACATAGCATAGTTTCATTGATTTAGATGTTTGATTGATAAAAAATCGCGAAGACGCCAGAGAATCCTGAGGGGTCCTTGAAAGCTGTGCATAGGCAGCATAAGGCAGGGGAGATAGGCAGTTTTCTCGCTCCCATGCTATTTAAATGGGGAAACATACACATAGTTAGGTACACTTATCTCCTTAACCACTAATCCTACAAACCTGAAACTTTAGCACTGGTATAAGTGAGGTATATGGAGTATCTTATACCTATTTATAATAGGTTTTACTCATAAAAATGTTTTTTTTCTAGTAATTAATATTTTTAACTTAATAAAAAAAATTATTAGTTAAAATTTTTTTTGTAAATAATTTGCTTGGATACAAGCAAACAATTAGGTATACCATAGAAACAATGTATTAGTTGATAAGCATAAACAATTTCAGGCTTCTATTTACTATGGTTCTTGAGAAAAGTGTACCTAAGTATAAAAAAACTAGGTTTCGGAAAATCGCATTTAAAGATAAAAGTATGGTTTTATTGCTCACATTTCTAAAAGGCACCAGCAGAATAGTCCTTTTCCCCATCTTCTTGCTCCTCCTTATCCTTCCTCCGTAGCCTTCTTTTGATTCTTGTCTTTTTATTCTGGTCCCTTGTCTCCATGTCGGCTTTAAGAATTCTGCACCGATCAATCGTTTGAAGACCTGTGACAGTGTAACGACCCGGTTTCATTCCTAGTCTTTGAAGCACATTCACTTTTGCCACTGAACCTTCATTGTAGCACAGCACTGCATCTGTTGCATCTAGTTGGAGGGTTAGTAGGCTGACAAATTCAGTCTTTGGCAATCTTTTCCATATGCAGCTGTTCACACTTTCGTTGGGGTTTTGTGTCTTTCCGTGTAGGCAGCGCTTGAGGAGTTCAGGTTTTGACAGATCTTCATAAATTGGTTTTATAAGAAACATTACAGCTTCAGGCAAGGAGTGTTTATGAGTAAATGGGGTGTTAGTGAACTTGGCTTTTTGAAACTTACACCATGTGTCTTCATCGGAAGGACAACGGTCGTGTTGTGGGTTCGTGTCAGTAGATAGCCTATGGTAGAAGGTTGCCCACACTGCGTCTTGCATTTTTTGAACATCAGTTGTATTTCTTCGGATTGCCAGCCCATAGAAGGTTTGCAAGTTGTCGATTTCAACATCGGTTAGCCTACCCTTGCCGCCCAAAACTTTGCCATCACTGAGTTTTTTCCTTTCATTGTAGACTTTAACTTTCGAAGTCTTGTGCCAAGGCGCTTTTGGATATGGCCTACACACTCCAGTTTGACAATATCCACATCTTCCCCATAAGGCTTAGCTTCTAAAACAGACTGAAAGCCTTTAGAGTCCCCATCCCCTAAATATTTAGTATACCGCACTCGAAGCTTCTCTTCTGACCGACTGCAAACGATGTTGGCCCCGACCACCTCCATGCCTCCACTCGACCCGGAGTAATTTGCCTTGCAAACTTTCTTGTGCTCTTCCAGCTCTTTTTCATCATTTTTGTATAAATCTCTGGCACAGTTTATACAAAATTTAGACATACATTCAAAGTCTAATACCTACCGGTATCAAACGACGTAACCGTAATAATTCCATTCAAGGATTTGTAGCCGCGCTTTTGCCAAGTGCCATCAAAAGCCGCAGCTATGTCAGAACTTTTTCAAACTAATAGACAGTGTGACCAACAAACAAAACTAAAAGACAACATTAGTATATGGCTTTAAATTACTATATAAAATACCGTAGTTGAAACCAGCGCGCAGAACTTGACACTAGACGCTACACCAAAGGGTGACACACCTATGTATTTTATTTTCCCTGAACTATATCAAATGAAAACCATATAAAAGTATATATTTTCTTAAACAGAATAAAATGGACAATCGAATAAAAATGTTTTTAAAAAATCCATTTTTTGGTCGAAAAACTGCCTATCTCCCCATTTTAAGAAGTCCTATTATTTTAATTCGCCTTCAACTTTCAACAGGACTACCACCTGGTATTTTGGTAAGCATAAGTGCAAATCTTGACCCAGAACTTGATTGTATCTTGTAAGATTATATGTTGTGATATATTGTTTTTTATGGTGATATGTTACCAAGCCTCGTCAATGACTTTGTTGGGTAATTGGAGAAGACTTAATATCCTATTTACGCACTGGCCTATATCAGTGGTGTAATTTGGAAATATAACATAGATCGTGGTTAACCCCTTCCATCCATAAATACCAGGTATGGTTAATAAAAGGCATCCTTATCTGTATCCAATCGGGATTGGAAGATAGTGACAGCAAAAAAAAAAAAATAAAATAAAATAAAACGCCCAATAAAAATTACGCCGTGTAGTGCTGTTATCGCTATCCACCCATTATCACGTAAGAATTTATCCAGATAGTGACCATCGCAGTAGGAAGTTCTCGTTAACAAGAACTTCCCATTCCGGTCCTCTAGGCTCAGTGGCTATGGGCTGAGATCAAACCCATATTCTTCCACACAACCAACGATATGGGCTTACCTATCCTTCAGACAATAGTAATTGTTATTATATCCTTCTTTTGTTCCTCAAGGTGAAAGTGTCAGATCTCCAGATACAAGTCATAAGCAACTCCTCTATGAAAATAATGACAACTCCAAGCTTATCTAACATTAGTTATAATTATTGAAAAATCTTTCTCCATGCACCAGAAATGCAGTGCTAATTTTCATCTGAGATCTATTTAAAACCTTTTATCATGCCAAGCCGCTCTTAAGCAGTTCTAGAGTGAAAGAATCACTTTCTCCTCTCGTATCGTTTCAATTAGGGGCAAAGCTCGTAACCACAAGTAGGGGAAACCGCACTAAAATAAATGTCTTTTAGTGCTATAATCCCAATATAATCCAATACCATAAGTATTCCTGCGCTTAGTGAGTATCATTTTTTGATGTCCCCATCTTCAAAAACTTCCCATGTAATTTCTTTAGCTTAGTAACTTCCATTCAATTAAGATCAAAGCCATATTCGTTATAAACGATGATATGTACTAACCCATTCCTGAAATGGGCAATAGTTAGTATTAATCGTTTTACTGTTCTGTGAGGTAAGACTTCTAAAAGAGGTCATAGGAAAATCTTATCTAAATATCACAATAGCTCTTATAACCATAAGCTTATCTAACTTAATCGGCAAATAGCCTTCTCCCATGCACCCGAATCTCATGTCGAGTTCTCATTTGAAACTAATCGAGAATATTTTATAATTATTTTATTTGCTTCTAAGCATTCACATGGCGATGATTGTCAGAAAAAATACTAATAATGTATATTCTAGGCAGTTATCATAATGATTATACATTCCAAAAATAGAAGCAAATTTAGAGACATTAAGCTGGTTTTATTAACATTTCTCTGTTGTGTTTGTAGCATTTAGTCATTAAAGTTTTGTTATTTGAAACCATTGTAGAGCAAAGACGTGATGGTAAAGTTTTTGAACTAAGTTTTATTCAGATTTGTTATTTATATTTTATACCTCAGAAGGTTTCAAGAGAATCTCAAATAACCTTTAGATACAAATATGAAATATATGTACCAGTTACTTTCAATACCACTATTACAGCACTGAATTTGTTT
This sequence comes from Homalodisca vitripennis, assembly GCF_021130785.1. Lineage (NCBI taxonomy): Eukaryota > Metazoa > Arthropoda > Insecta > Hemiptera > Cicadellidae > Homalodisca > Homalodisca vitripennis. Next base: position 33,309,439 of record NC_060207.1, read on the forward strand.
AGATCCAGTGTTAATATTATGAGTTTCCACCACAATTAAAATTTGTAAAACAAATACGTTTGATATTCGAATGTACCTAAAAAAAGATGTTTATGTTTATCTTAGCCACAAGTTGGTTATAACTAAAACAGAGTTTGTATATTTAACATTTTCTTTGTACAATAATAATGTAATAAGGTTAATTAGGTTTTCGAAAAAAAAAACAGATGATGAAACAATCTAAATCATACTATAAAAGATGTATTTCAGTTTTTCCCTCCATTAAAAATAATGGCTAGTAGTTATGCTCACATTGAGCTAACAAAAGATAAGTTAAAAAAGGTAATTATTATTATTAATTTTAGTCTCGTGTTTCTGCAAACGTTTTATAAATAACCGTATCAGCTGGCAATACATTCCGATCCGTATTTGTCTTAGACTTTCTAAACTTTTGCCCAAATTCCTATTTTGCACACAAAACCTTTTGAATAACATTTTTGCTTAGCGTGCAATAGGTCGTTTATTTTTTCTGTTGTACTATGTACGTTGTCCTGTTTGTTCTCCGAACTTCTGCTGTCACAATTTCTTTGCAGACGGAAACGAAATTTAGTTTTTAAGTATTTTTATGATTTATGGACAGTTTAGTACAATTACGCTGTTATATTTTAATAAGCTTATCTTCCGAGATTTTAAGTACCTTGAGTAATTCCGATCAAATTCAGCGCGGATATTCGGAGATGAATGTACTCGTAATCAGGCGTTTTAAATACATCGTAAAGATGGAAGACTTAGGCAAAACTCGTTAGGAATACCCAATTATCCTTCATCCAACAATGACTCATTACGGATTATGCCAGTGAACGAATATTAATAGAATATACATGTCATTTTTTTAAATGCCAATAGTCCTAAGTTGCAACGTTTATCACAAAATATAGCTTAAGAACCTAGTCGGTAAAATAACAAATAACCGTTAGCTGACATACATAATATTATTTTAGGTGTAGCCTTTTTTAATTTGTTTTCTTTTTCTGAACAAAGATAATACTAATACGTAATATTCCTTCAATTAGTTATTTCATAAATACCATTAACATTTTTTTCACATAAGCCTTATTTAATGTGCTCAAATTGTTACTTTGGGGCAAAAAAGTACAAAAATCACATTTTACAATCTATTTATTACGAAAATATAATAATATAATACAAAATTCGATCACTATTTTTAAAATGATAGGTGGAAGTGAGGATGAGGTGATGCAACCTACAATCGTGAAAACCCAAACTTGAGCAAACTCTACTGCTACATTCGCCGTTGAATTAAGGAGACTTACTATCACATTGTGCTTTTTATTGGAAAATTCTTTTTAAATGTAATGAAATGGTTGAAATGTCAATGAGGTCAAAGTTATTTGGTTACAGAAAGCAGTATGATACATATTGTTAGTTAGATATGTAGACACTTTAACCCAATGATCAGATTGGTCCGCGTCGCAAACCCCGGTTCTTGACGTCATAGCTCTGACGTCACACCCGGACAAGTTAAGCGACTGGGCCAAAGTTTCTCCATTTCTACTCCGTTAGTCTCATTAATCCAAATGGAAAGGTAATAATGGATGATGATACAATATATCTAAGTTGTACAGGTAAACCTTAACCTACTGCATATATAGTATTGCTATAACATCGGGTTTCCCCTCCTACAATATTATTGCTTGTGAATACGAGGCTATAATATACGAGATAAAATCACTTATCGAACAAGAACCTCCACAAATATATTGCTTTTGTATGAACACTTGAAATACACGATTGCTTACAAGTATTGCTTATCTCGTCAAAAATGGCAAAACATTGTTGGTGAAAATTGTTGCAAGGACATTTTTCTATTGGTAAAAATTATTCATAAATCACTAATACTGTACTTTCAAAATTTGTACGAAACTATACTAAAACAAACATTTATATTAAGTATATAATTATCTAATGTGTCATTTAAGAAATAGTAAATTATATTAAATAAATATAAGGAACTTCGTTGTATTACATCTTATATAATATTAGAACATTTCAATATATATATGATTAAAGATATACAAACAGATCTGACTAGGCTTTTTGAACCTCTATTCGTGTTAAATAGTACTTTTTTATCTATAGATAAATTGACCTTCGCAGAAGGTTATTCACTGAGTTGGTTGACTAAATCATTGTTATCAATACCAATATTCATTTTGAGTAATGAGTTATTGAAATTATTGTAAAAAGATTTACTGTAAACTTCATATAAACCTACAAACTACAACATGAAACATTTATGTTTTCGTTCTCAAAGTTTTCTTACCTCGCGTTATCGCCAATAATGAATTTACAAAATACAAATTTACAAAAACTAGTAACAAAACAAATTCTCACACTAACACACAACTACGCGACCATTCACTACGTGCTGACTCTCTTGGAACAATGTTATTTGTGTTTTTGTAAATTATTTTGTTGTGAATCAAATTAATACTGTCCTGATGTTTTCAATTGTTTGTCACACTCACACTTGTACTTTTTGTGATTAATGCACACTTTACTTATCGCTTTATAATTCATTTCTTACTTAGGATTTTGATTACTATAATCGAAGAAAAACTGTTTCGGCTACCCAAATAAATATTCATTGCAAGTATAGTACAAATAGTTTTCAATATTCCCTTGAAAAATAATTAAAAACGTAAATGCCAAACTGTCATCTACGACATGTAAAACTAGCGTACTATTGAAAGTTGGAAACTATAATAATTATAACACTGTTCCTTTGTATATGTGAAACAATCAACCTAGATTCTATTATTCACCTCAACCTAACAATACGTTTTATCGTTAAATAAAACGCATATAAACTACAATATTGCATACTCGATGTTTACATCAGAATGTGACTTCTGCCTCAGTTTATTGCTCTATATTACAGTATAGGCCCACTATTTATACACGGCTATATAAACTCCTTAATACCTATTGCTTCTTATCGCTATTTAAGTACTGGAATGTATCATTGACTAGACTCCACTCGTTATGATTTGTGATTCGCTCAAAAATTATCAGTTCATTGAACAGTTCGTTGAACAGAAGAATATCTGGAGTATTAGACCTGGTGGATCAGATTAAGAGCAAATTGAAAAAGATTGTAACAATAAACTACTGAAGTAACATGCCAATGTGTATACTTGTAAGAAATAGTAATGGATAGAACAAGAAAGGAGAAAAAAGTAAATGGCAGGTAAGAATATAAAGAGAAGAATTACAAGACACACAATTACAATACACATACTAGACACTGAAGAGTAGAGAAGAAAGATACAGATTTTAAGAGAAGGAATATTTTAAAATATAGGCAAGATATGTGCTACGGTACATGTATTATAGTAGCAAGCAAGGATCTAGTAGTTGGACAGAAATAGAATAGTAACAGTTAAAACGTTTTAGTTAAATGAAATGCACTACATAATGCATAACATAATGATAGGAGAGATAAGAAAAAGAGGAAGATTAGAGATAGAGGAAAAGAAAGAAGAGATCAGAAAAAACATACATCAAGTACAGTATATGTAAAGAGTGGTAAGAAACATTAATGGTTAGAAAGGTGTATTCCTTACAAATACTGCTATAAGAACTAATAAAGGACATTAATATAACACGACGTTTTAAGGATGAGATTTTTAAAAAAAGATTGCTTCATGATATTTTCGCCTGTTACAAATTTGTATTCAAGTCCTACGAATGCAAGCCTGTTGTTTATATATGCAAACGAGAGCAGCTGTATTGTTGTGGCTGTGGAATAGCACTCGCACATCGCTATGTCCTAAATGATCTGAATCCCCGGTCCTGGAATGACATTGTTTTGTTTGGCAGGGGTTAGTTCCCCCAGGAGCAGTTCGGGTGGTAGGGGGTAGGGAGTTGGGAGAGCAGGAAGGGGGAGGGAGTTTCATTGTCGTTCGAATGAGAGATGGAGTTTTTAACTATTACCGGAATTAAAACCCATTACTGGATTGTCGAGGATTTAAAACCTCCGCACTTTCTACCTCGCATACTCGATATATAGCCTACCTCCGCATGCGATTCTGCTAAAATATCGCCCTACCTCTTGCCGGTGAACAGTCAGGGACATTTACATTCGTACAATGAACTGCCGGCTCGCCTCCTTGCTAGACATCACTGGTGTTCTTCTTTCATATGGTAATGCTCGGCAATCCTACATAATACACGGTTCTTCGAGCTTTTGTGTGTTTCACGTGGTAGATTATTTCCATTATATGGAATTCTTTACGTTAAAGAAATACTTTATAACCGTCCAGTAAAACATATATCCAATTTTGTGTGTTTTGTAACATGTGTGGTTCCGATTATAACAGGCTTAATAGATTATTCAGCAGCTCTAATGATGGTGGCAACGTCCTCCTCTATTGACTCACAATTAGCACTCTAAGCCACTACCAAACACGGGGCAACAAACGGCATCTGGGCTGTGAGCGCTGTTTGTTTGCCGACGTTGCAGAGCAAACACGGGCGACCTCCCCTAAAACCAATATACGACCCTGCGTGCCCCTCGCCTCGCGCTGTCCCCGTAGCCCATACTGCTACTTAGGCTTTCTCCCTTGGGTGACCCCCCCCCCTTGCAGTAGACGCGAGCAGTGTGAAATGCCAGTTGATTGTTAACAAACATCGCAGTGTAAAATAGCAACAGCTTTAAAATGAAAACATAATACAGAAACGTGATAGAAGATCTAAAGTGAGATACAAATTCATATTAGGTATCATTTTTTATCAAATACTTTAAAACATAACAACAATTATTGGAAGAGATTTTTTAAAAGTGAGAGTATAAGAAAAAAGGAAATAAATACTAGAAGAAGATAGAGTTACACAACACACAGAAGAGAAAGCTTCATAAGCATGATAGAATGGAAGTAGTAGGATTTAATACTATAACATCAAGAACGTAAGAAGCGATAGAAAAGAGCTACGACACTGAGAAGTAAGTTGTGTGGTCAAACCTGTGTATAGTTCTAGAGAAGAGATGTGCAAAGTGACAGGAGAGACAAGTTCACATTCAAAGCGACATAGAGATAGAGAAAAAAGGAAGAAAAAGTAAACAGTACTGAAACAGAAGAGATGAAAGTACTTACACGCATAAGTTTACGCAATAGGTAAAAGAGAAGGTAAAAGAGATAGATAGACAAAAGCAGAGTAGAAAGTTAAAAATGTAAAGCAACTCGTTAGTCAAGTTATTATGTATATGGCATTGAAGCACCTTAATATTCTTCTGTACTAAATAAAGAACATGTGACGTGTTGTTAATAATATATGGTACCTTAATAATACGTACCGAGTTAAGTTCAATCATAATCATAAATTTTATCAATCAATCATAGATCAAATGTAATAAAACAGTAAAACTTGTTCTGTGTATTATTACACACATTATCAGGATATTTCCACATCAATAATTTATCAAATTATAGAGCGAATCACAAAAACCAGTTAAATTCTCTTAAATTAACGTAACAAAACTGAAGCATACACTCTAACTACATGTTATTGCACTAATTCCACCCCCGCCACATGCTATCTTACAGAAAAGCTTACTTATATAATATGTACACGCATTAAATGTAAGAATACTGCATGACTAGCCACTTCATTAAGCTCGGACTAGAATACATCTATATTATTTGGAATGTTTATGTACGGTTGCTGTAAAAAACATAGTCTTTTAAAAATATCATGAAGAAGAGACTTAGTAACAATGGTTTTGGTATTTTACAATAAATACAAATATATTAACAATCTTTGGATTACTAGCTGACCTGACTGGGTACATTGAAGCCGCAGCCTTTGAATTCTAGCTGAGTATGTAGGCTTACACAGCCAAATTAAACATATATATTCTACCATGCCTGTTATGATATAATATGTAAACTGAAAATTTGTAAAATTTTGTAAAGAACAATTAATAGGCCCACTTGAAAAATATACACTCATAAAATCCAGGAGTAAAAAAATACGAACTTTAAAATTTTATTTTATATTATAATTTTTAGTAAATTAATGTGCAATACTACTTTATCATGTATACCGTTTTAGATTTGCAATATGTTTATTATTTTTCAGAGTAAACTTTAAATACTTTAATTTTTTAATGTTACTACAATCATTGAAATATTTTATTACATGGATTCTACTTTAGTTTTTAATGAATGTATGAAATGACAAGCATGGTCTGCAAATGAACTGTATAATCCGACATCGAAGACTACTCTAACACCTAAACGGCAACTAAATGTGGAGTGCCCTACTCTACGGGTGAGATCTTTGGCGACACGGCAATTTCCAAGAAATGTTACCTTTAACTCGAACAAAACAACTCGTAACAGCTTATATACCCATGAAAACCTTATGATAAGTGCACTATATACAACAATATTACAAATCTAACGATAGAATAAATATAAAACATTGACTAGTAGACAATCGTTGCATTCTTTGATAAATACTTCGTTGTTTAGAAACGCGTTGTTCAGTTCAGAACACGAGAAAAAGAAAAATTATATGCAAAACCCTTTATCAAACAATACATATCTGTTGTATGAAAAGCTCTAAAAACTTCAGGGGCCTAAGACAGAAAACTGCTATCAGAGCAACTATAAGACGATAGCTTAACTAGGAATATACACACTGAGCCAGAAATAATACACACGACTTTATAACAATACTTTAAATACAAATCTATAGCGCTCTTTTGATTTCTTGTTTAAACTATGACTTAGATATAATCTGACTAGACACGAAAAGTGGACGGTGCACAGCGTCTATACTAAGGCTACGTGAGGCAAGGTAGGGGCGTCTTCGGCCAAAGAATCCCTTTCCTCTTGGATCATCCCTGTATTGAACGATTTGACTAGAACCATTGACTAGAATGAAAATAAAACTACGGTCTTCAACAATAATAAAAACTAAACGTAAATTACGTAGAGACAGAATCGTTGCAAGACGATAGTGAAGATATCCAAGGAGTAGAAGGGGACTCCTACCCACCATCATAAGGCTAGATGGATGGGGGGTAACCGGGACTTCTGGATGGACTCACTAGAACATCGCTCTCCCCCAGGCAGGCTGACTCGAGGTGTTTGTTGAGGTAGGACTTGAGGGCGAAGGACTTGTGACATCGCGTACACTCGAAGTTCTTGTCGAGCGAGTGCGTCTGCATGTGCGCGCGCAGGTTGGAACGGTCGGCGAAGCTCTTGCCGCAGTGAGCGCACCCGTAGGGCTTCTCTCCCGTGTGTGAGCGAAGGTGTCCTTGCAGCAGCCAAGGTCGCGAGAACAGTTTGCCGCATATGCTGCAGCCATGCGTCAGCTTGTGCGTCAGCAGGTGCATCGCGAGAGCCGGCATGCTGACGTACGCCTTGCCGCAAGTCATGCACTTTTTGGCCGACTGAGAATCCAGGCTGCGGTGTGTCTGCTTATGCCTCGACAGGTTTGATGAGGTGGCGTATTGTTTACCGCACTCCGAACACGTGTACTTCGGCCTGGAATCTTCTTCTATCAGTGCACCCATGGATTTCCTTTTAGATCTACCGTCACTTATGAAGAAGGCCTCGTAGGTGTAAGCGACGGTCTTCCCTGTATTAGATTTGTTCTCCCGCTGGACGGCAGGGATCGGTGCAGGTGTAGATGCGCTGAGGTCCAGGATAGCGTGAGCCGCCGAGAGGTCCTCCTCGGCCGGCCGCCATGGTATCGAAGGCCGGTCATCCAAGGAGTACGGTCTGTAAATGTCCTTCTTTTTGGGAGGTAGAGAGAGGGCCGCTCCCGTGCTCGTGAAGCACATAGCCAGCGACTTCTGCCTGGGAGGATGGCGGAGTTCTGATGGTGTCTGGAGGGTGGCGTACGATGGTGGAGTGGCTGAAGGCTCACGAGGCAGGAAAGCAGAGTAGTGGGATAAGTCATAGCCTGCAACAAATTGCAATCACATTACCACACATATAATATTTATTGCTGTAACAAGAGATATTAAAAGCAACTTTTATTTATACACCTATTACAGGAGGCATTTCTGTTTGTGGCTGACAAAATAAAGTTTTGTATTTTTTGTTTTTATATACGAAAAATATTCTTTCTTATCAGGACAAATTGGTGGTGACATGTGTTTGTTGATATACATGAAACCGTACATACATGAAAGTTGAATGATAAAATTCTAATTGTGCAGTACTTAATAGTTTAAGCAGTTTTAAGATTATTTAAAATTGAAATCAAGTATATTTTTCTTTGGCAACACGCGTACTATACCAACTTCGATCATCTACAGGAAAAACTAATGTCCCATTAAAACAAGTAATTTAACAAAAACGAACGGAAGTCAAATGGTGGATAAAATTTGTCTATAATAAACAGTAAAAATTATTTTCAACGTGTTGCTGATGTGTATAAATGATATCCAGATTTAAAATACTACTTAGAATCGTGCAACATAGAATCGAAATTTGAGCTCACTGTTCATAATAAGCAAATACAAATTTCGATGAACTCTTTCAAAGCAAAGTAATGGTTACACCAAAGTACATAAATCACTTTAATATTTCATTATATCTTCATAAATAGCACATCATAAAAGTTTATTAAAAAAATATATGTATGCTTGGAATTTACGATGCTAACAATACTAGACGTGACTATTATCTATGCTATACCTAAAAACCAACACTAAATATTTAAGCAAAGCGTATTAATTATTATTATGCACATCGCGTTACAATATGTATACTAAGAAAGAATTCAAAGGAGAAATTATTGACCCCTTGCCCCTACGACATGTAAAGTCTTAGATGACATATAATCATGATTGTTCCTAAAAATTAATTTTGTATCTTATTTACTCCACCATTGAAAAAAATAATACAACTTTGGACCTTTCTTCATAAAGTACCATGAGCGCACAGTTCCCGGTTTAATGAAACATGCGACTTCTACTGTTTCAACCCTACAATACAACATAATGCTTCAAGTCGTGCATCTCGAGTAAGTCAATCTCTACCGAAAGAGCTGGGAACAGTATTACCGTCTACAATGAAGTATTAAGCCACACACAACTCGGAAGCAAGTGATTGTTTAAGTTGTGAGTGACGTCAGCAGATCTGCTCCGAGCACGTTCATTTCAGATCTTATTAAACTTTGCCATATCACATGGGCCAAGTTGGGAGCATTTTGCTGTCAGCTGGGAGAGATCTTCGGGGTTTTGACACAACTTTATCGTTAGGGGAGAAAGTTTGCCGGGATGAAACTTGGACGCCGCGCTCGTCGCGCCGACAAGAAACAAAGTGACGAGATGAGACTAAAAGGAAAGTGACATTGAAGAAACACTTGTCGGAGTTGGTGCGGGATTTGGGCTGAGTTGCGTCGTTTACCGATTAGTCACGTTCTGCCTAAGCCAACAAGCCCAAATAGACTTCTACTTAGTTTGCGCAGACTTAACTCCTGTCTTATCTTCTCTGGCTTGTTCTCGAGCTGGATATCCTCCAGCTCTTTGTTTGTTTATGTCGTATTAAAGGTTTTCTGTTCGGACTATCTGTAAAAATGTGATCGTATTAAAAATATGCAATGAGAAAATCAAATAATATTTTAAGGATGATCGTCGTTTAATTTTCAACCACACGTTAATACATTTCATCCTTATGACTCTAATAATATTTTTCTGTAGAAAGAAAAAACTAAATTAGATACTAAGACTGATACTTAAAAGCAACAAATCTCAGTTACTAAACTAAATGTGTTTCTAAGCAGAACAGATTTTCTCTGTTATACTACTGAACAAATATTTAGAAAATAATCAATCCTTATAGTGCTAAATATGTATTGGTTTTAAAATGGCTAGGGAGAATAAGTATGCTCTAGGTAGTTCGCCTGTAGCACAGCTTGGGTTAAACTTTAATTTGTAGAATCAAGATTTGCTTTAAAATAGCACTCAAATTAATATATATATTTTATAGTTCATACTATGCAAAAACAGAATAATAAAGCTATTGGGTAATGTAAATTAACAGAGTTACTCAAGTGGTACAAATCTGCAATTCGGTAATGTAGTTAAACGTAATAAAGCTTCGTTTTACTCGCCACTGTAACATGCAACTGGTAATAAATGACGGAACGCCATGCTGTCGCTACTCAAGATTGAAACACAAAGTGGGTTGGAGAGAACAATAGAGGCGAAGTTTCGGAATAGTCAACACGAGCTGGAGAGCGTGTTTGCTCCCGGAGCCGGTCCCGTGGGAGAGCAAGGAGTAGACCCGTCCCGCTACAATACGGCTGGATCAGCCGACTGGAATAAGGATCCGGCAGAATTAGCTTTCATCCTCAAGGCGCGGGCGGCTGCTTTATCTTGTTTGCAAACTCTGGGTCCTCCATCCTTCCCTACTCATTACAATATTTCCACCTTATTGTCATTCTTTTCATTATCTCGTTAAGCTTCTTTGTCTCGAGCTCCAGTCCCCTCTATGCCCTTATCTTCACACGGAGATAAAATGGATTTGTCTGATTCACTACTCATCGCTGATTCTCCGTTTATACTTTAAGTTACGTATTGCGTCATAATGTGATAATGGAACAAACCTGTTACATTATATAAATAATTCAACATACATTTTTTATTGTATTTATAATAATTAAACGAATGAGTAACAATTCAGGAAATGACTGCGAAATACAATGAAGTTTACTTTTGTAAAGTTGCAAGCACAAACAAGCACAGGAATTGTATTATATCAAAATATATTTCCTTGTGGCCTTTCAGCAGCACAAAGCTTGAAGTAGCACATAGCGGTAATGAAAGCCGACTTTCAATAAGCTGTTGGCAGCGCAAGAGCTTTTGGTAAGACTTTGTAGAATCGTTAAAACTTGGCGAGTTTGTTTGTTGTGGAGCAGCTCATTATATTAACGAACTTGTCTCGCTCGCTGCTCCACTGCGAGGGTCATTTAGCTTTAATTGTGTTTGTCTTGAGCTCGCTCCGCTCAAGATGTGAGTCAACACGCCGCAATCCCACTGTTGACTCGCCGTCCATTATCCCGCGCAAACCCATTGTTTACCCGCCAAAACTTTTTGTGACCGGTTCTGTTTGTTTTGCCCCTAAAAGCGCTCCAATCAACTTGCTGCGTCTCGCATTCCAACGTTCTGTAAACGCTGCTTTACTCTTGACGTGTTCGCGTTCAAGAAACTCCGACTTATTGCATTTGCTTTTTAACGAGTATCCGGTGAATGCTTTAAGTCGAGCCGTAATTAAATTAAAACTACAACAAACTTGAACGATTTTGTGTGTATTGTAACTCTTGACTTGTTTACTATATCATTGGCTACGCTTTCATGAGTTTTGGTTCGAAATACTGTTCTAATAATAAAAAATGTTTTAAATTATTATCTCTTACACATTTCAAATGTATTGTAATGAATATGTTAGTATGTTATATTATATAGAAAAGAAATGTTTCAAAATTAAATAAACAATGAAATAATTTGAATAAAATAACTATATATATATATATATATATATATATATATATATATATATATATATATATATTATTTATATAATTGATTTCTATATATTTTTATATTATTTATGTACATAATATTATGATATATATGTATATATAATTATATATATATATATATATATATATAGTTTTTCTTAATAAACTTCGAATCACAAAAAGTACTTGCTCTGCCGTGACTCGAACCCTGATCTCTCGGATATAATATATAATATATTATATATCATAATATATAAATCAATTATATATATATATATATATATATATATATATATATATATTATAATTTTAAATTAAATTTGTAGATAATAAAATAAATATATATATCTATATATAAATATATATATATATATATATATATAATATTCGTTATTTATTCCAATTATTTCATTGTTCATCTAATCTTTAAACATCGTTCTTTTCTATTGCTTACATAAAAGTCAATACACAACTGTCCAATAATTATAAATTTATTTTACAAATGTCTACAAATTTTATTTTAAATTATTGTGTATTTTCCTTTACAGCAATCTTTTATTTTACAATAAGAAGAGCTTCTCCTTAAATGAAATTTGTATTATAGTTTTAACCCTTTCACATAGATTATAGTTCGGTTGAAAGCGGAAATATTACAATGAGACACTGCTTCTTCCTCCCTTTGATATTGAGAACAGGGTAAAGTTTGCCTTTCATTTCTGAGAAAGGCTCCAAAAAGCCAGATCTCATCACGGTCTGATTAATAATCCAGCATTCAAGGAAAGAGGCCATTCTCTCTTGCGTCAAGAATAATCAAGGCCGTAATGGAAGTATAATGGCAGTCTTGGAGCCGGATTAATGAAATGATAATACGTTTGTTTCAAGGCTCTCGCAGAGTATTGATTCGGCCGCTGAAAACTCATTGTTTCCCATTGACTGGGAGCGCAATTAAGTCCCCTTCGTCAAGACATTAACCCTAATCGCAATGGCAATCTTTGTCTGCAGCGGATTCTTTCTCCGGCAAAACAGTGTAAAATTTTAAAAGAGAATTCCTCGCCCTCCTGCATGCCCCGAGTTCCCCTCACGTTTAATTTATCCTAACGGCGCGCAGCTTGTCCGAACGATTGTTCCTCGGCTATTGTGTGCCCTAACAAGAGCCAATTCCAGTGGAAACGCGGAGTATTTGCTTAATAAATGGCGCTTCATCTATAATACAAGGCGCCGAGGAGGCTTACGGCCCACTCCGCTCGCAACACTTTATTAGGCTTTACGCTCTTCAATTTTATTTATTGCTTATTCACACCTTTCCATTTTCAAGGGCTGTATTATTTCCCCCTCCATTCAGGATATAACTTTCTGTAAAGAGGAAAGTTATTTAAAATTGTATTCGCTCGTTGTGAGCACGGGGATATTTCATTGCGGCACCGCGCTAACCCCTAACAAATGAATTTAAGGTTCCACTCTAACCAAGACAAGCAAAGGAATGTAACTTCGTTTTAATTGTACACAATTACTTCGTTATTAAAAAGGATCACTTGAATTTCGATTCTATATTTGTAATAATTTACCAGGTGTAATTCAGACTTGCTTATCGTGCAATCACAGCTAGCGTCGATAATACTGATCAATTAGATGATAAATCGCAGATGGAAAATCTCACACTGGAATAATCTAATTTACTAACTGGTTCATAACGGTTTGAATAATGGCTGATCTACATATTATGTGAATTTTACTGCACCAAAATCACCGACACTACCAAAACCTAACAATTCCCAAAATACATTTCGAAATTAATAAAAGGCGTGACTGCAGATCCTCACTGCTTCACTCCTTGACTCTAACTCTGTCTTGCTTCTAGCGGCGCTTCCTGTCGGCCTTTCTTGAACCTTGAACTCAACTGGCTTATCTACTGTGTGTCCAAATATCACCAATCATAGCTTGGAGAGACGTATTTAGGAGGTACTAATTCACACAGCAATCCAATTAATAATGTTATCTAATATATAAAAATGAAACTGTTCGTGTGTAACAGCATCACTCACAAACGGCTGGACGGATTCGCCTAATTTTTTTTTAATTTGTTCGTCTTGATCTGTAGAAGGTTATAGGATACTTTTTATCCCTTTCCCGATTCAGGATTCCGCCCCACTGGTTACAGAAATACCCGTAAGAAATGCATTGCAGCAAACATATGTTATTAAGTGAAAGAGTCTTTTCAAATTTTTAATCAGCTGTTCTTTGTAAACATATATAATGCGACAAAAAATATATTTATATATAAATTTCTTTACACTTATAGTTTTTAAAAGCATAGAGTAAGCTTAAGAGAAACGACAAATTTTGTTTAAACTGTTTCTGCAATCATAATATATAAAAATGAATGTTTGTGTGTTTGTCCTTTATAGACTCAGAAACTATTGGACCGATCACTATGAAAATTTGTATTTTTCTATTTAGAAGGTTTTATACGCAATGCCCATTGATGTAACTAACCACCAGGCTGTACTGCAAGATATAAAAGTTATCAAAGCGCCTGCACATTATAAACTGCAATTACAACACAGTAGTTACGTATATTAAAATATCCAAACACTATTTGAAGGCAAAGAAATATACGGGCAAAGCTTAAGAGACGCGTGCGAAGCCGCGGGAAACAGCTAGTATTAGATAAATATATATACAATAATAAACTTTTTAACACTTTACATCAAAAAGTGTCCAAAAGGTTTATTATTGTATAATATACAACAAAACCGCCTGAAGTGGAGTACAGGTTTATAAAGCGCCGACAAAATGATGTTCGCCAGCCAAGATCCGAGAGGCAGCGGGCGGAGACGCAGTACGGTAACAGCTGCTGGCGCACTCCCTTCCAATTAAACCGAGGCAAAACACGCGCAGTTTTTGGCCATTGTACTTAAGCTGCTGCTGCCCCGTTAATGAGCGAGGGAGAGACCCACATTTTCGCTACATTTACGCATGCAAATGAGGGTATGAGCTCCTCACACGCGGTGACCACTTGTAACAATATTGCCCGCCGCAGTGGCTGGCAGGGCTGCATAAACAAGGGACGGGCAGACGTTCGGCCGGATTACACACGGTATAAATACTATTATACGAGTATATAAAATACTACAGGATTTATACAACCCAGTGGTGTCAAAAGTGATATTAAGTTCTTTAAAAATGGGAATTGTATTATTAGAGGCTATTATAGCTGTTTTCAAATAACGTTAACATTTGGTGATACTGTATTAAACATTTGTGCTATTTGACAATTGATTCAATAGAACGATTGTATAACATATTAATAGGTTTTACTATGTTCCATGCCTGAGCAAATATTTAGTAACAGATTAGTGTTATTTCATTTTGCTTTCAAATTTTATACCAGTATGAAAAAAGAATATTCGACAATAAACATAGAAATATTATTTTTTTCAGATTGAAGGTTCAATAGTATTTAAATTTTAATTTAACAATTGATCTCGAAAATGGTGGTTTTAAATCTATAAAATGTATGATTTTTACTAATAATAATTATTAATTGATTTTACAAAATATTAACGATTTTCTATCAAAGCTAGTTATTAATTATTTTTGGGACAAATCATACCATTGTTTTGATATCACTAACGTCCGTTACTTTTTTTCATTGATGAGAATTTACAATACGATAATCTAATGTAATTAATTTTACTAGCAATTTCCTGATACATGCTTGTTCATTATGACTGTAAACTAACCACGGAAGGGCTCAGTTTTAAAGCATGGACGAATAATATAATCAACAAATCCATTCTTTATTGACATTAAACATCCAGTTGTGGACTGAATTAGCATCTCTCGTCCCTCGTAATCGAACGCAAATCTGTCCAAGCGTAATTACATTAGGAACGGCGGAACGGAACGGTTTATAAAAGTAAATCCGTGTGTGGAGATAACACAGTACTGCCGGTTATCTTTCATTGTGGCGGGTTTGTGACAGTGGTTCGATTGTGGCTAGGACCGGGCGGTTGTGGGGGGAGGGGGGTTTAATGCGGGAATGACAGCACTAATCGCATTAAAAATGGCGGGAAAATCAACATGGGATTGACTTGCTTTGTATGGGGATTGGAACGTTGGGTAAACACTGACAAGTATTGGAAATACTTTAAACCTCGGGTTGGATGTTTCCAGAGCGCTAGGTGCAGCAGAGTCGCTCGATACTGCCGCCTGGCGCGCTCCCGTCTCTTTATTTATGGTAATTACTTTGCCAGATGTTTGCGATAAAACGCATTTTAGAGTTCCTCCCGAAAATACCTGCGAATTTGCTTTATGTTACTTTAACGCCAAGCGAAGTATAGTAGTAACAGTGCCTGTGTACTAAATCAAATAAAATATTTTAACAATATACAAGATAAAAACTGTTTTTATTACCTTACTTTTAAAGAGAGTACAAGCTCTCAAACACGTAGTATATTTATATTCACTGTGTAGAGGCTAATACATTGTACTTATCTATATTTAACTATGAAATTTAATTATTGTGCTGTAATGTAAGTACTAAACCGCGTGACTGGTGAATTTGGTCGCTTGTGGAACAATTACATTACGGTTAGAAGAACTGCAATAAGGTAAGCATGTCAATATCAATATAACTTATAACTTGGAGATTATTTAGAAAAATATAAATTAATTTGGCGTCACATTAGAAAATTGTTATGGTATCGGAAGTGAATAAATTACGTGTTTTCAGAAAAATAAATGTTATTTTTAGCTCCTTGATTTATCAGTAACACATTGTTACCAGTTTTTGAAGTCGGTACATTTTGACTTAATTACTTATTTTACTTAATTTATATTGTTTAAAAATCTATGTCATTGAAACTATTTAATACCTAGATTGTTTAAGCAAGAATCAGAGTTAATCTATTAAAGTTTATGTTACGTATCTCAAACTTATTCGGTACGTCAGTCATGATGTTGCAGTTCACTAGTATATTGTAATATGAGTGTAATACTATGTATTGGTGTTTTTCAGGACACGTTGGACTGAACCTTTCACTCTTTACAAGTAGTGAGAAATGTACAAATTAAAAAAGTATATCTGACAATTTGACAGGAATAATAATGATTACCAGCATGAGAAAATAACACAAATACCTGTTCCCGATTAACTGTGTTAATTATTTGCAACGCTATTAGTTTAAGTAGGCTATATGGCGAGTTTAGTTCACATCTCAATGATTCTTACCCAAGGCAAACACGAAATTCTCTATACGTCAGAAACCACATTAGCACTATTGGAGGCTCCTGGCAACTCTTCCCGGAAATTGAATGTCTGTAAATGACGCAAGGCCGAACTTAGCTTAAGATACAAGATGAAGTTTCATCGAACTTGTCAGCAAGTGCAAAGTTTTTCACTTCACTAAATAAATTATTTTTGATTTTTTTTTTAAGCTATTTTAAAATAACTCACCTTATTTATATTTTTCTGTCTATAAAAAATACAATGTTAATGGTCTATTTATGTCTTAAAAAAAATTATCATTTTTGCCCCGGTTGTTTTAACCTCACGGTGAACCAAAAGCCAAAGTACTATTAGTTGTTTTAGCACACTAAACAAACAAATGTCTAACCATCTAAACCTTACAATTACAACTGAATCCTTAGTCTTCATGTCCTATACTCCTTGCTCCTCCATACCACTTTTATCGTATAGGACACTGGCTACCAATCCTTTATATAAAGAATTCTGAAGTGTGGAATTCGTGTTCAAGCGATTTTCAAGCGAGTGAACCGGGGATTGTTATCAAAGAGACCAAGGGCGCTCTATAATTATTGATACATTAATTCTAATGAAGAACGAATCACAGAAAGTGCCAGATCTCTTACTTGCCAGACGATATGTATTTATCTTTGTATATTTTATGTTATTTATTATTTTTCCGTTTTTAGTTTTTTTTTTCTGGAAATAACCTCAATATTAATATATCATAGACTATCAGTTATCCACAACTTCGTACGCAATTTAATTTTGAATAAAGGTACACCATGAATATATTCTTTTTGAATGCATACCGAACAATCCTGAGATAAGTGATAGTCACTAAAATATATTCCAATATCTTGCTTGTTTTATATATCAGTTTAAAGGTGGGGGCTTTAAGTCGGAGAGTGAAACTGTTTTTTATAAGTACCTCTGAAATTTATCGAATTTCTCTTCAATATTTCAAAATATTTTACTGAATAGCTCCAAGGATTTCAGTATGAATTGAACCTTTTTATGCAAGTGTGGAGAAATCCTAATCCTGAAAGGAGTCTTAAGGGGTGTCGGACAGGCCTATCTATCCCATGCTATTTTTTTGATTTTTAGGAACACATTTAGCCAAAACTATCTGACTTAGGATGCTGCAATTTTTTTTTATTTTAAAGTACATGTATTTAAGTGTTGTATGAACGGAGGGTTTTTATTAAAGTATTAATTTATATTTTTTACAGATTTTAAAACTTTTTTAAAAATTACGATGGAAAAAAATGATTTAAAAACTGTGCAAAAATATTAATATGAACGATTTTAATGATCTCTCTGTTTAAAATGTGAAGCTATAAAATAGAAACAAATTTTTAAAAAAAATCAAGAAGATATCTTTTGTTGTTCTTGAGATATATGTTCCTAAAATAAAAAAACGCAAGTTTCTGGGAAATCGCATTTTAATATTTTTAAGAACTGATTTAAACAAAAAACTTACAATCAATGCATTCCAGCCCCAAATGTTGGATTGTCTGGGTCCTCCATCTCTTCATAAGTGTCTTCTAGTCTCTTTTTAGCTAAGGCAAGCTGCTTACGGCACTTTTTTCCATTTCGTGCATCGCTTTCTCTGCTTTTTTTACCCTTAGGTCATCCAGCTACTTCATTACCACAATGCATTGATTGCCTGGGAACATTCCTAGTTTCTCTAAAACTTCTAATCTAACTATGTTACCTTTATTAAAGGTGGCAATAGCTTCATATACACCAAATTGTAGGTTTTCTTCATGACGAATGTTGCCTTTGGGATCCTTGTCCATATAATATTATTCAATGACTTGTTATGATTTTGAGTTCCTTTGTGCAGGCATTTTCGTAGCAATTCTCGGTTTGACAAATCTCTGAAAATGGGTTTAATTTCCTCCATTACTGCTAAAGGTAAGTGGGTGTGAGCAGCATGGTCATACATTGTATTTTCAGCTATCGCTCGCTGGTATTTACACCAACTTTCGTCACCGTTTGGACATAAACCGTCAAAATTGGCGCTGCATCACTCTACTAATATGCTTATAGAAAAAAAAACTAATTGACAAAAATCTATAAATGTGGTATGAAAAGAAAGCTAAAATCACAAGCTTTAAAATTACATCAAAAACAAAAAAATATTTTTTTTGCGAAAATTCATGTCCGACCCCCCTTAAGTCCTGAGCTTTTGAGTTAACACACTTATGAAGTAATAAATTTACTGTAGTCAATTACATTATAATAAAAAAACATAGACGAAGAAAAGCTTCTGCACGAAATTTGTAAAGTGTCTTTGATAGCTCAACAACAACAATAACTGATACCTGTTTAATTTTGTATATTTTAATATACTTATTGTTCTTGACTCGTACAGGTGACTAACGTATTTAATATTTGCTGATTAAAACAAGTCTGTAAATATAATGCGTAATCGAGTGTTACAGGAGTACTCGAGAATAGTGAGTTTTCGAAATAAGAATAGGCATATATGTTAACTAGGGTCCCTAAGAATGTAAACGGTCCAGTAGTTTACACGCACACCCACCATTAGAGACACAGAGACACGCCATTACATGTTTATATAACAATATAGATTTATTTTACTATTATTTCAATACTTTTTATAACTAAAACACTATAAATTCTTATAATTTGGGCAAATTTATTTGAAAACATATTTCAATAAAACTGGCGATTTAATAACAATGCCGAATGTTTAGGTGAATGAGGGACAGAAATTACCTTGTTATAGAGGCGTTACAAGCGCTGGATATTTCCAGGTGCAATGCCGGGACAATGCCTCGCTCCATTGTACAATATTTACTGTTGTTCTGTATATTCCAAACTGGACGAGTGGAAGCAAGACGGGAGAGGGGAGGTTTTAATGTGAAACCGGGGAGAGTTTGCGTTTATCCGTGAAATGGCGAGCTTTGCTCATTTTGCCGGTGTCATTGGGACGCTGATCGACACGGAGTCAGTGGGGCGTATGGCTCAGCGGGGCCGGTCGGTGGTGGATCATTTTTCAGCGCAAATGTCACGCGGTGTCCGACACAAAATGTTAATGACGGGTCGCGGTATAGGTCATCCCAGTACTGCCGGGGTTACTAATGACAATGGCAAAGGTCACATTTGCATCAAGCTGAAAACTGGAATTAAATTAGTATTGATTCGCCCTCCTCGCCCGTCTGGCACAGAGTTCCCCCACTGATTTGTTGTTCTATCGCGGTTATTACAAGTAATCATTTATAATTACTGTTTATTATTTTTATATCTAATAGCATTGTTAACCTATTAGATAATAATACTTTCCCAAGGTAAAAATATTGGCATGGACGAGATTAAAGTAAATAAATGAGATAAGTATTATTTTATTATATCTTCGCTGAAGTTCGTAAATAACGTATTTTTGTCTCAATGGTCATTGATTATATTTTTCAATTAAACCTACCGCAACACATCGAATACCTTCAATTGAAGTATATTACAAAACATTAATGTTAAAACTGCAAGTGTAATTTACCATTTTTAGCCGTAATAAAAACAATTATAATTTTTTCTGAATCCATGAGTATATATTTGGGTTTGATATAATAAACCTTTCATGTTTTACTCTACATTGATACGTTACAAAACGTTTATAATATATTTTTGAAATACTCTTTTATTCAATTACGTTTTAAAGTTCGATTTTGAGTCAGAAAGAATTTTGCACCCATCTCGAATTATTCATATAAAGTATGTAACTAAATAAATAATATATATAATGTTCGTGTTTAGTTCCCATTGCCCCCACTTTTGTATTTCATAAAATATAAGGTTGTTTACATTTATTAATAAACTAACTTCGAATCGACACCCCATAAAAGTATATTCAAAGGTTTTGAAGTCCAATTCTCTCAAATATTGCTTTTACAAATGTAAGTATAATAAGAGATAACTGCTAAATGTGTACTTGTATTGCATGCTATCCATAGCTACAGCATAATCGATGTCAAGTATTAGTTTACAGTTTGGTATACACTATTATTTAAAACTAAATAACACACCTAACTGCTTCACAATACCACCAGTTCGCTGTATTCCCGTTTCCCCGTCTAAAACTGTGCAAAATTCATTAAATAAAAACTGTAAAGAAATGTTACTTCTAAGTGTATTAACCGTTTGATGTAAGGAAATAAAGTTGTATACAAAATAAATATTTATTACGTCTCTAAATTTGCACTTAAATCACAAGAATAACACTTTACTTTACTATCTAAATAAGTACAGCTATCTGAATAAGTACATTCCTAAAATACAAAATCTTATATTTAATTTCTTAATCATTGACCAAAAAAATATCCCTAAATAATTTTTGGGCACGGTGGTGTTTGAAAATTTAGCGGCCTGTATAACAATTGTTTGTATCCAGTTTTGTCTCGGTAATCGTCTGATACTCCATTTATATTACATGTATTTCAAACTCATAACGTCATGTATATTAAAGCCTTTATTTAATAATAGCATAATAAAATATTGATTTATTGTTCATGATAGTTTACTTATTGGTTCTCATATTTCAATATTGAAGGTACTACTTGTATCAGGTAAAATTAGATGTTATATTAATCATGTATTGTTAACTAAATGTGAATCTTTGCGGGATTGTTCTTCCGCTTTTATCAATCACAAAAATGTTGGTCTCTAAACACAGAAACGCAGTCATGAATCAGTAGTTAGACTGCAGTACTAATTAACTATGAGTTGTTTCGGAAATGTGGGAATGATATATTTTTTTTAAATGTATATAGCCTCTTAATGCTGGCCCTAATGTGTTATATTACATCGTTATAGACACTTTCAGTTTGAGAACAACAGAACAATAAGTTTGATGTGTCACCAAAATGTGCAATTTACATCCCGTATTCAATTATTCGGCCGCAATATTGCGCCACATTAGGTAATGTTATAGCCCGTGTATTGGCGCCGATACGCCATAAAGCCTCGACTGGAGGCAAATTAATATTTTAATCTCCGGGCACACGTGGTACAAAGAGCCGGGATTATACGGATCGCTTTTATAATTGCAAACACATCCCCTGAAGCCCGCAGATATTTTTCTACCCCGCGTGGAGCTTGACAAATTGACACACTTGGCGAGCGAACGTCATTTTGTAAAATGGGGGCCATCCGTATTGCCATAGTGGATGTGAGAAGGGTCGTTTTTTGCTGCAATAATACTGATGAACTTTCCTCTTATCTTTTTTTTCTTTTATCAGGCCGATAATCGTGGGTAATAAGTTAAGTTTAAAAACTCTTTTCAAGCGTTTTAAAACCAAGTCAATTCATGTCATGGTCCAATGTTATATCTTTTTACTTTAGGTCAATATTTTGTTTGCATACACTTTGCTGTGCCGTTATAAAAATAAAGATTCTAAATAGGAAATAAAGCAAATGACCTACCAATCAACGTGAGGTCAAAACCTAATGCAAATGACTTTAGGACTAATATAAATGAGAGATTTTTCAGCTAATCATCCTAAGTGAACATATAAACAAGAATAGTTGCTGGTGGGCGAGGCCCTCAGCCATCTGAACCTTAAGTATGCCCCTCGCGAAGAAAGATACCGTCAATGGCACCTGAATCAAACGACCTCAATCTAATTACCCTGTAACCCATACAAAATGCTCCAATCATTTTGTGAGACTCTTAACTCAATTAGTAAACTATTCATTCCAAACAAAATTGTTCTCTCTTTTCTGAAAATTGCTAAAGTGGTTCCAATTTTCTATAAAGACGACCCAGCTTCAATCACTAACTGTCGGCCTGCCTCAATTTCGCCAGTGCTGAGTAAAATGTTTGAAAAGTTTTTTCTGATAAGAAAACTTCAAACATGAGTCTTGTCGATATGATTGTAGATGGGATTGAATGTTGTAACCACACAATAAGTGTGTTTTAGACAACAGATCCTAAGTTGTCCAGATATCAAATAAATCGTTCAACTAATAGAACTGAGCTATGGAGTTCCTCAGGGGTCTATCATCAGTCCTGTGATTTTTCTGCTTTTTGTGAAAACAACTTTGTTTTGTATGAATAAATGTGCCTTAACCAGAGTGGGTGTTCATTTCCTAAACAGACTGCCCAATTCAAGTAAAGATGCTCCAAAGCCTAAGGTGTTAAAGACTAGCCTTAAACGCTTCTTGGTGTCTTAAGCATTCTATAACGTAGGTGAGTTTTCGGCATTCGACTAGGAGACCATCAAATCAGAATGTTTACTCCTCAGTTCTGGGTTGCATTGGCGATGAATGGTGGAGCGTTTATTGTAAGATTGCGTGTATGAGTTTGTATTGTTGTATGAATGTTAGACATTTTAGAAAACCCGTATTAACGTTTGCCATACAATGTACGTCATATTGTTGCTGCATTAAAGAAGGTTTTCATTTTGATAATGGCTTGCGTGTGTCCCAGGTCAGTGGGATTTTGAAACAAGAATGCCTCAAAATGCAATCCATGCTAAAAAGCTCAAAAATGTAGAAAAGTACATTTTGGAAAGTTGTCCCTTAAAAACTGTTATGCTAATTGCTGCTATGCCTGTGAATGGAAACAATCCAAAAATATTTTATCTTTAAGAGCCGACTGCACTGGCAACCATCTTGATTGTAGTCTTGTAAGAAAAATATTAATCCTTGTTCTTTTATGACCTTATCTTATTAACTTCATTATTCAAATATTCAAAAGTATACACTTTACAAACAAACTAAAAAGCCGGCTGTAGTGAAACGATCACCAAGAGAAATGTAAATCTCATATAGTTTATCTCCTGTTATTTAATATTTTTAATATTAAAACACTGGAATACAAAAAAGTTTGAGATTTTTTCTGAGTAATCAATGAAAAATCAATATTATCAGCTGATTAGCTAGATAAGATATATTCAAGAATTATAAAAATCTTAGGTAATTCTTGTATATTATTTGATTTTCCACAGTTGATTTGTATGCCTTAATACATGAAAACAATGTGGCATATAGCCTACTTAATCACTGTTCACGTTAAAAATAAAACATATAGGCTATTGTACTATTATTTTTCAATGGGTGTAATTCTGAGCAATGACAAGATATAGTAAATTTTTATAATTATAGTATAGATAATTTAAATAAAATATTATCTTAATTGAATCTTTGAAATATTAAAATTTCCAATACAAATTAATATATTAAAAATACAACAGTAATATGCTATTAAAATGTAGGCCTACTATATAAAACAATTAGTATTTTTTTAGATAGTACAAAGTCTTTCATAGTGGTTGGATGATGTTAAATGATATATGAATATTAGTAATGGTAAAAACTTTATACAAAATATCTTTCAACTGCAAAACATTGTAAAATAAGTTTCGATGTACAAATTTTGTAAAAAGAAAATACTAAGCAAAGCTTCTGCGACAGTTAAATCGTGAAATGTATTTTTATGAAATAATAACTGAACAAATTTAATATTTGAATATTTGATTATTTTATAAAGGATTTTATAGTTTTGAAATATGCAGGTACACTTCATAACTATATTCCATTTCAAAAAAAGAACTGTTATATCGAGGACACAGGAAATAATGTTTTACTATTAAAAAATACCATCACTTTTCAAATGCCTCGGGTTAATAACAACAGAAGAATATTATTTCGTTAGTAATGGTTTATTGTGAACTATTGCAACAGAGCTATAATCTTATAGTTGATGATCGATACTAGAGTAGAGTAGTGGCGGCCATCTTTCACAGCCGCCATGTTGTTTTCAATAAACTTTTTGTAAAAACGTTAACGTTTATTGGTTTTTGGGATATAATAACACATTTTAGCCGGGGTTGAAACCTGTTAAATAATTTAAGAACATGTTTGATTTCGAAATAATTTAGCGATAAATTTTAAATTATGTCCCCAGCTTCGAACTTTAACGTAAACTAATAAACATTAATTTAAAATAGTTCTCGTCTTAGAAAATTTTTTAGAAATTAAAAACGCTATTTTTAAGTGAAACGTATAATGGATACTTAATACTAGCAAGAGTTTATAGGTTTACTTAAAATACTAAGGAGTGGAAGTAATAAAAACTGATATTATACTAGAATTTAAAAAAATTAAGTTTAGGTTTTTATAATTTTTATATTTTTTATATTACGGAGTCTTGATGAAAATTTCTTTGCTATTTTATAAATGTATTAACTGATAAAGAATTCATATATTTGAAGGATTGAAACAGTTTGTGTGTATATTTTGAATAATTAAAAAAAATATTACTATTATTTTGTCACAGTTTTTTACCAGGGGAGTATCTGATTTAGAATATTTCAAAAATAATGTTTAGAGTAATGCCGTTGTCTGTATTTATACTTTCATTCTAAATTTTCTTCTCCTTTAATAATAAATTATCATATTTTTATTGTCTTTTTATGTACTATACATTAATACCAAGTTCTGTTTGGTGTTTTTTCTAATTTAAGGGTTAGTAAGCAAGCGTTATCTAAGTTTTGCAACAGCTATGTCATTTAGTCAATATATCCATTACCCTATATTTAAACACCTGTATTTAAACTGTAACTTAGCCAAGTCACTTAGGGCCAATTAGGTGCTGTAAGACTCTGAGACACGATTATTCAGGTTAGTTACACACTATGGCGTAATGTCGTGTAACAATACAGCAAATGAGGTCGTAAAGCGCAGAGCACATTGATTGTTACGACGGCAATGTAAAGTTGCGTACTTACCGCCTCTTGGTGCGTGCGTGCGTGCATGACGGCGCGGCTCGGCTTCCGAACTTGGTGAAACTTCAATCGATCCTGTGACACGAACAAATGTACCTGCCTTGTGACTCGGAAGGCAATCTAACTCTAACAAATGGCACCGCTGGCTACAACATCGATCGCGATCTTATCGATGTCGATCGTGCTCCGGGCCAGTGTCCGCTCCAACTGGGTCACCATTGCTATTTATACAAAAACAGTGTTTGGAATTAAAAGCGGTAAGGATAAATATATATACATCGGTAAATAAATTGAATGATCCTAATTTAATTACTTACTTTAGTTTTTTAATGTATTTCATTAAAAGCGTTTAAAAATTTATATGTAAAAATCTTTGTAAAATTGCTCAAATTTATTGAAAAAATCTTATAAAATATTTAAATAATGGATTAAAATATGCTACCCTAACACTCTACAATGGGAAATTACAAGCTTTAATTATGATGCTTTATACTAGTGAAATGTTATATTTAGTTGGTGAAAAACTATTGCATTCCTAAGAAATGAAAAAAACTTTCTCTATATTTGGGTCACCTATATTCAGTTTTTGAGTACTACAAAATTGTATGGGTCTAAGAATCTAATCGATAAATAAACCATTGAAATGTTCTAAGACTATTCACTGTACAGTACTTGAAGTTTCGGAAAGTTCGAAGGCCGAGGCCGGAGCGCTGCGGGGTGCGGGTACGGCGAGCGGGACGGTTAGGTGGCAACTGTGAGGGCGGTAGGGTTGCGGGGGCGCGGGGTGCCAGCAGGGGGTGGCGGGACATTCCTCCACTGACGTCAGCTGCGCAATCCCCGACTGTCGAGTGGAGCGGTTTTATTGCACTAGCCAAGTTTGCAGAAAAACCGGCGGCGGTGGATCGTTACTGTTTGCATCTACACGGGACCGAGTGAGGTTCTGATAATTATCGGCCAAGTTGGGCCCCGGGGACATTAAAACCCTCCCCTGGCCTGTCCACCGCCCCGGTACATGCCCTACTCTGCATACTATATACGGTCATCAGGTCGACAATCAGATGAATGGCTCCTACAATACAAACATTGTCTCTGAAATAACTCTAGGCAATTGTTCTCAACGTTTCGATCAATTTACTGACGTTATCGATTTATGATCTGCTAAAATGTCAGGACCATCCCTTTTTTTTATTATTCTGGTATTAACTTCAGAACAAGTAACTGCAGTTTAAAATACATTTCATCAACAAATAGTATAATTTCGTTCATGACATAAAAGGAATAGACAAAGATGTTTTACATGAGGTTAAAATATAATATAAAAAAAGCAAATTGTTGTTTTTATTGTTATTCTGCTCGTCCTCATGGGCCACTGGCCTGTGCGAACCTCTTATTACACGGGATGAGAAACAGAGTTAATGTACAGGGTCAATAATGAACTGATAAAAAGTGCAACGGCCACAGGCAGGGTTTAAATTGCGCTATCTTTACTTAGATCATATGTCCGTCGTCTTAAACTCCTCGACGGCCGGCTCACCCATGTTGTGATTTGTTGTTGGTTTACAACTATTAGTTATTAGTTTTAATAATTTAATATGGAAAGAGAAGAGTTTCATTCCAAAATCAAACTCTTTTTTATACTATATAAAATATGGTATTTATTTGGTTTGACGTTTATTTTGTAATGCATGGTTTAGAGTTTACGTAAGTTATGACACAACTGACTTAAAATAATCAATGTTTGTTGTCCGTTGTATAATCTGGTTTCTGCAAGAATCTGCGAACCAGACCACTAGTAGAGCTTCTGAAGTAAAATTGAGCTCTTGATCCCCAAGTTGTTAAATGTGAGAGAGAGATACTTGGAAAAACCAGCTTCAGTGACAAAAGAAGTTCTTCACTGACTTTTTAGGTTATTTTAAAAATGTAAAGATCCTTTGTTTTTTTTTCCAAAAATCTTGGTTAGTCTTAAACAAGATTAAAATTCTCAAATTGAACAACCTTGGTAGTATTAGTCGAATTGTTATGCGTTAAAGTTTGGTGAGTACATTAAACAACAATTAGAGTTTTGTTACTAAAAAAAGTATAATTTTTAAAAGTGAACTTTAAACAACCTTCGTATATATCTTACCATAGAGAAGAAATAGAAGTTCACTTCATTATGCTAAAGATTTAATTTTCTAATTGGGAGAAACACGGTAATAGGAACCAACTATCAAAAGCCAAAACATAAACAATCTAATCTCTAATATTCCTTTTTTTATTGAATACAAATATTTTCATTTCGAACTAATCTTAAATAAAACGTGCAATACTCCCAAATTCTGCTCATTATTGTACGTTAAGAGTATGTATGTACAGTCTTCATGTTGATATTGTCTTGCTCAAAGCAGTCGCTATAAGCCTTGAATTATATTTGCCAAAGTAATCCAGCTTCTTAAAAATATGCTTGGTTATTATAAGCAACTGTCCTACTCTACAGGGTTCAAAATTCCAATATGAGCTATATTTTTATACATAGGATTTATCACGCTCGATTTACACAAATAATACAATATTGATTTAGTACTGATTTGTGCGTAGGGCGCACCTACTTCCTGGATAAAAAGGAGGCCGAGAGCAGAGGCAGGTGGCGTGATTCCCACAGGAAGGCGTCGCCCGTGATAAATAATTCCCGGAGGCGCGGTAATCCTGGAGGATTGCAAACATCTTAGCGCCCTAATAATATGTCACCCGTCCCGTCCATCGATCTGATCCTGCCGAACTCCTCCTCTATTATTGAAGCTGATTCGGCAACCTGCCAATCACAACTGTTTCCCTCAGTTTAACACGAATATACAGATTTCATATACAATATTAAAAAACAATGTACGGCTCAAACAGAAACTAAAAGAAAATCACTAAATTTATGTTGTCCAACATTTTAAATTGCCTGTTCTACGTAGATTGTGGTAACTTCCTCCCAGAAAAAAACTAAATATCAAATGTTTATTTTGCCATTCCTACTCTTGAGAACGTTGATTTATAATCAGAATATAATTTTTTCAGTAATTGAGGATTAAAAAAGGAAGTATACAAGTGTTATAATAGGGTTTTGAAATAATATAAGATGTTATGGGAATTTGATTTACTATACTATAGAATGTCTTTATTGGGCAAGAGAATTAGGGCCCTGTCTCTGCGACCTTAAGGAACTATTGTATTACTATATATGTTTTTGGTAAAATGAAAGCCTGATATTTTTACAAACCCTTAATGATAAGTTGGCGATTTGTAATAACTAAGCATCTTTATAGTAGTAACGATTAATTTTTATAACATGGTTGGCAATAACTACAATTTTAATAAGATTAATTGTATATTCAAGATAGTTCTCAATACTTAGCGAGCCTAAATGGTTTAGATGAAACATTAAAACATAAGGGCCCGATCCATTAAGGAGTTTCAATATATGTGAAGTTCAAAAAACCAATTTCAGGAAAGGAGAAGAAATAAGGTTCGGAACCGAAGGCGAATGAGCCTTTGTAATAGCAGGCCTTCCACTAGAGTAGCCGCTTTCATCTCTGATCACATCAGTAAATGTCCTGCTTTTTGATGTAGGCCCAGTCCTCTCTCACCATTCGACACGGTTTCCTTGCCGATCTAATGGCATGGCACAAATTCACAAAGACCTAAAGCAATAATACTTGTTTTTCATTCTTTTATTGATTCTATTTGGCTATTACTAAAGAGTCCGTTTAATTCTTTAACACGGAATGAATTTTTCACATTTGTATTAGTTAATTTTAGAATAGATTGAATTATTATGACTGTAACTTCGATAACTTTTTTGAGCTACATGCTTTACTGTTGAACTATATCTAGTCAATTAGATGGGTGTTAATAATGTAAGCTATGTTGGGCGGTAATATTTAATTTTGACAAATATGAAAGTACAATATGTTTTAAATAAAAAAAACCTTCTTTATAAAACAGTACATTTCATTATCAGTCCAAAAGTGACGTACGTGTATTAAGGGGCGAGATCCCATATACGCGCTAGTCGAATCCGACCCTTTCGAGACGAGTATTGGACGAAATGTTTCCTCATGATGCAAAAAGCACATGAAATATTTTAAAAGCTCTGACAATTCACACTCTAGTAATTATTCATCCGTAAGGAAAGGTAATACTATTATATTTATAATTCTGTTATAATTATTATTAATTCGTTATAATTCATTTTTAAATTAGCTGTTTCAACATAGGACTAACAAAACAAATAACGGAACGTTTATACAGGGAATTAGATGTGAATGGATTGTATACATAGCGAAATTAATGTTTGGGAGACGAAAAATCAGCTGACTTACCTACGAGAGAAACGATGATTCTCGCTGGTCTCAGCTTTATTGGAAAGTTACCCATTACCGTATAGAGTGATGAAAAAAACATTTATATGTACATTTATGAGCTTAGTCTATAAATATTGAATAAAAATTATAAAAAAATTCGTGAATAATTTGTATAACTAACACATTCAATTAAATTAGTAATTCTTTTTTGTAATTTCGTACTATATAATGTTTCTTAAATATCAATTTTCAAAGGACTGAACCAAATAATATCTCACAATGTATGTATTTAAATTAAAAGTAATGTTTCGTGAGGCACATTTATCTGTATCTTTTAATGATAACTTTATAAGCCCGTTTTAATTCCTGAGGAATAAGAGAAACACATATATCAAGTTTAGTAATTCTATGTACCAAGCATTAGGAAGCACACATGGAAAGAATGGTACTACATAAAATCACCAATTAAGAAAGGATGGACGAACACGTAGAAGAATAGATAATTTATAAAAAAAGTTTTGAAGTCGCTGTAATAGAATATGCTCGTGTATACAAGTGAACAGATCCATAAATCATAATAATGTATTCGTTCAAATCTTTTGAGTTCAGATTTATAAATTTTAACTCTGCATTTGTCGAAAAGCGTAAGCGAACAACCGAAAAATATATACGTGAGACCGTAAAAGACTACGTCTTAAAAAAACTGAGCGGACGAACGGATGGGTTTAGCAGTACGTAGCGGAATGATTGTTTTTGAGACGTAACTACTATAAGAAACTTCAATGTTTCCGCATACAGTAAAAAAAATCTCGTGCTTGCCAAGTAGAAGATGGTGATATGTTGTTTTGAAAATATGTCGCATGGATAAAGGAAACAGCACTAGCTGAATGGGTTATCCTGCCTAAAAAACCCTAAATAATACCAAGGCACTTTAAGCTACCATCTTCAGTTTAGGAAAAAACACGTTAATTTCTCAAATGTGTGGAAACTTTAATATTGATTTGAGACGATTGAAAATCAGTTGAGCATTCATCTGACCCTTTGTAGCAAAGGCTCTGAAGTCAATCTAAGGCAAAGGTTGGACCCAATTTGGCATTGCTCACTTAACTGTTTTAAATATTAGTTTTATAATTTTCTGTCTACTTTACCGAAAATATTAGGAACGTGTAAGTCGGTCGAATTCTTTATTCGTGCTTCAACCCTCTCGTTTTACATTCGTAATTCCTTCAATCTTCTTTCCTTTTATTCATTATTTGAACTTTCAATCAATGGATAAATTAAACAGACTAAATATAGGGCGTCAAGTGCCGTATTCTCAAGAAAGCACAGGTATATAGTGAAGTGTTAGGCTCAGAAACCATGGGAAGGCCCGACCGAGGCGTGTTGTGTGTGACCAGGGTTGTTTGTCTAACTGTATGAATAGTCAACAGCCAAGTCGATCGCCTTGACGCTCCCTTAGCAACAGTGTTATTATAATCGATCTGCCCGGCCCTGCAATCTTCGTGAGCTGATGCCCGCACGCACATCCACGTCCGTAAACACCAATTTGTGCTTGTCAGTCAACAGCACACGCCCTGGAATCGGTTATACACCAGGGATGGCTGTACCGTGTCATGTATACAATCGCAATAGGGTTGAGTATTATTGGACTCGTCGATACACAAGAGATCACTGTGCAACGTCAGGTACACAATTACAATTTCACTGACAATATTTGGTGTCGGCTATACACCAGAGATCTCTGTGCCACGTCAGGCATACAATTACGATTCCAGTTTATATATTTGGAGTCTGCTATACATCAGAGATCACTGTGCAACGTCAGGTACACAATTACAATTTCACTGACAATATTTGGTGTCGGCTATACACCAGAGATCTCTGTGCCACGTCAGGCATACAATTACGATTCCAGTTTATATATTTGGAGTCTGCTATACATCAGAGATCCCTGTGCCACGTCAGGCATACAATTACGATTCCAGTTTATATATTTGGAGTCTGCTATACATCAGAGATCCCTGTGCCACGTCAGGCATACAATTACGATTCCAGTTTATATATTTGGAGTCTGCTATACATCAGAGATCCCTGTGCCACGTCAGGCATACAATTACGATTCCAGTTTATATATTTGGAGTCTGCTATACATCAGAGATCCCTGTGCCACGTCAGGCATACAATTACGATTCCAGTTTATATATTTGGAGCCTGCTATACATCAGAGATCTCTGTGCCACGTCAGGCATACAATTACGATTCCAGTTTATATATTTGGAGTCTGCTATACATCAGAGATCCCTGTGCCACGTCAGGCATACAATTACGATTCCAGTTTATATATTTGGAGCCTGCTATACATCAGAGATCCCTGTGCCACGTCAGGCATACAATTACGATTCCAGTTTATATATTTGGAGTCTGCTATACATCAGAGATCCCTGTGCCACGTCAGGCATACAATTACGATTCCAGTTTATATATTTGGAGTCTGCTATACACCAGAGATCTCTGTGCCACGTCAGGCATACAATTACGATTCCAGTTTATATATTTGGAGTCTGCTATACATCAGAGATCCCTGTGCCACGTCAGGCATACAATTACGATTCCAGTTTATATATTTGGAGTCTGCTATACATCAGAGATCCCTGTGCCACGTCAGGCATACAATTACGATTCCAGTTTATATATTTGGAGTCTGCTATACATCAGAGATCCCTGTGCCACGTCAGGCATACAATTACGATTCCAGTTTATATATTTGGAGTCTGCTATACATCAGAGATCCCTGTGCCACGTCAGGCATACAATTACGATTCCAGTTTATATATTTGGAGTCTGCTATACATCAGAGATCCCTGTGCCACGTCAGGCATACAATTACGATTCCAGTTTATATATTTGGAGTCTGCTATACATCAGAGATCTCTGTGCCACGTCAGGCATACAATTACGATTCCAGTTTATATATTTGGAGTCTGCTATACATCAGAGATCCCTGTGCCACGTCAGGCATACAATTACGATTCCTTTTGGTATATTTGGAGCCTGCTATACATCAGAGATCTCTGTGCAACGTCAGGTATACAATTATGATTCCATTTAATATGTTTGGAGTCGGCTATACACCAGAGATCTCTGTACCATGTCAGTTATACAATTAAGATTCCGCCGAATCTTCCTTGCATTGGCTATACACCAGACACATTTACAATATCAGAAACACAATCACGATTCCACTTTCTATATCTGGATTAGGCTATAAACAAGAGATAATATCTGTACTATGTCAGGTATACAATTTAAACATCAATGACATGTTAATTCTTAATAGGCGGTATAAACATTATATTTAGAGTAAAATAAACCAAAGACATAGCGGTGCTGTCTCGGAAATTCAATTAAAATACCTGAGTACTTTACAAGGTTTATACACGGGATCTGCTTTATTCTATAAACGATTAATCGCCTTCTACTGGCGTAATCGGTTTGCATTAAGGTCGCTTTGGCGATGGCTGAGCCGAGAATTTCACATCACTAAATGACAGTTGATTCATTTTGACGTCTCAAATCAATGACAGCTATTAAACGTTCTCTGTGTAAATTTTGCCTCGATCAGATTATTTGTTTGTCAGACAGATCATTGGTACGCAAGCTAATTAAAAATAATAGTTATATTGGGTTACATAAAAAAAATACTAAGTTGAGAAACTATTCAACAAATTCTGTCTAGGTTCAGAGCCGTCCACCAACTGTGAAGAACCCCTAACCACTACTCATCCCATAGGTACTTTATAAAAAACTTTCTCAGCCCACGAAAACGGACGCCATAAAGAATAGGGATAATGACATTTATAAGCTTTTAAGTCAACAAAACACCAAACGTTAGTGAAAGACTAAGAAGGTAAGAATCGTCAACCAATGTGTACTTTGGTAATTGCAACCATCGATGAACCTCGGTTTACAAAAACCAAGTCATTTTATCTTCGTCAACATTCCTTTTTCTAGCTGTGATAAGACATTTTTGGTTTGGACATATACGGAATAATCAAAACCTCCCAAAGTGAATGAGAGCATTACTTTGCCCTTCTTAATTTCACTGAATGGGAAATCGTTAGTCCACTTGCTCCACTATAACTTGGTATTATATCAGGAAAACATAACTTGGACTCAGCAAACAATGGATCGCCACAAAAAACCGCAAATTAATTATCAATCTCAATGACATGTTAGATCATAGCTCTCAAAACAATGTGATAAAACGAAGTAGATGGCAGTGAATCGCCTTTATATATATATATATATATATATATATATATATATATATATATATATATATAAAAGAATGCCAAAGAATGTTTGAAAAATTATGCCTTGCAGACAAAAAAACGTGATCATAATTTCCGGTGACTTTGAATAATTATTTTAAATTGGGGTAAGAGATTCCCATATATTAACAAAACATAATATTAAATAAATATTCAATTTACTTCAATAGAGAAACTTAATGTGTGTATCATGAAAAAATTCTTTAATCCTTCATGGAATTGTGACCATTACTTTAGTCTTGTGTGGTGAAACTACTTTTACTTGATTTTTTCAACTAACGATGAAAACTTTTTCTAATTGGAGTCTTCATAAGCATTTTTACTAAAAAAATCATTCAACACTCATCAAAGAGACATTTTGTCATTTTGTTTCATCTAAAAGTCTAAAAAGATGTTCACACGAGTTAGATGTAATTAATTAGCATATTTGCGGGATATATCCTTCCTT
This sequence comes from Homalodisca vitripennis, assembly GCF_021130785.1. Lineage (NCBI taxonomy): Eukaryota > Metazoa > Arthropoda > Insecta > Hemiptera > Cicadellidae > Homalodisca > Homalodisca vitripennis. Next base: position 33,344,094 of record NC_060207.1, read on the forward strand.
AAAAGTATTTCCTATGCTTTTATCCAATCTGCTTTACATTGAAAGGAACATAACTATTGTCAAAAGGAAATGGATGGAAATGTGTGAGTGACTGAATTATGATCATTTGAATACACGGTACTGACTCATTTTAATTCGTTCATCTACCAAAAGGGGATGAGGGGATAGATAGCCTATCTGACGTCACACCCGATCTTCCCTTTTAGAAGCTGCAGTTTTATCTTAGGGAACACGAAAAATAAACTACAATAATATAATATGATTATAAAATTTGAAACTATACTACTGTGAAAACGTTACAACGACAAACCGAATAAGCTTTTTACTGAGTACAGAATACTTCCATTAGAAGGCGTGCCAGTTTCATTAAGCTTGATAACTCTAAATTCGCATCTGTCAAATCAGGCAGACAGCTGATTAAAGGGCCGAACGTTGGATCTTTAAAAAAGGATTCTGCTATAAATAATCGTGAAAGTGTTTCATTTGTGAGCACGCAAACTTGCTTTGCTTCCGTTTGATCAGCAGCGAATTTAAAATAAAATGTTTCAGCAAGCAACAAATGTATTGTAATTGTATATTTACGAATATAGTAAATTCTAGAGAATTTCACAAAATACTTCAATATGCGGTGATGACTACACATGTATTGCCTTATAGGTCAAATGGTTTATTTGTTTCTAAAATTGTACTTTCTGAATTCGTCAAATCTTCACTGGGATGAAATACAGATGTAAATCGACGTGGAGTTCATTTGATAATCAATTTCAACCTGCGTAGAAATATAATTGTTAAAACATACATAAGTAGTATTGTTTGCAATCCACAAATAAAAAAAAAAAATAAATAATTACTCTCCGGTCCACGTTCGGAAACGGTAAGTAACGTATACTCGTGTATGGAATCAACGTAGTATTTTGTTTAGACCATACCATTATGTTGTAAGATAAATAAATCATATTTAAATGCTAACATTTTTAATGTGGTACTTCAGAGGTTTGATATAATTCTGAGAATCACGTAAGGCCATAGGCCGTAGCAGAAGAATTATCTTTACTATATCATTGAAGAACCAAATGAGAAAACGAGCCTGGCCAATGGCTCAACTTTTGCTATTGGTATGATCAGATATGAATGACTGGTGTAAGCTTTGCGTTGTAAATTTAATTCTTTGCACGACCAGCGATACGTAAATTAGAATGATTTACTCATTAGAAACAGATTCCATGGCAATCAACAATTTTTGTTTTGGTTCAGCTATTAATTCCGTCCACGCCAATAAGTAGGATAATTTAAAAAAATGTTTAACACTGATTTTGAATTGAAAATACAATAGAAAAATGCCTAGAATAAGTCAAAATCTCTATTTTTTGAAATTACATCACATACAGTATCGTATAGATTGAGTAAGAGAAGAATTTTTTGGGCTTCAATTAAAACTGTTTGTTGATTAACTACATCCTACAATTAAACCTGAAACATAACCATTTTTAGGTATAAGGATGACCAGAATAATGCAGGTTCATAAAAAAAATCCTGAAAGGATGGTGGCTCTAGTATTTTACCCTGTATGTGGGTTCGTTTTTGTATATGCTACTTGAAGTCTGCCGTATTGAATTGCACAGCCCCTATTGTATTGAATTCACCTGCCATACAGACAAGGGTGCCAATGTTGTCCATATTGGAGATATCATATATCTATTTTCCTAACTGACAGTATATAACTTTGTAGACACTTCTTCAACTATGTGAACGTGACCGACGATATCTCTGCCGAAGGTTGAGAGGTTCTCAGTTTGGTACAGTGGGTAACGGCTGGTTGCAGGTCTGGAACCTCTCTACAACACTATTACTGTCCATAGGCTTATTGCCAACCTTTGACATCCACGTACGTGTGACAGTTAGTACTATTATTCTTATGTTAACTACAAAATGTAAGGTGGGTTGTTGTAATCACAGATCATTTATCATTTTAATTATAAGAATCTGGAAAAAAATTCCTCTATTGCAAGAATTATCGTCTGAAAAATTAAACGTCATTGGTAAAATTAAGATGTGTAAGGTAGGGTCTAACAGATCTTGTTCGAATAGGTATATGGTTCTAATACGTAGTAAAACTGTTTAAAATGAACAAAGTACCTCACACTGACTCCAGCTTTATGAATTTGACGTTTATTACTTTATTAATAATTAATTATGTTCATAATGATTATTTTTATAAAACCCTTTCCAATACCAAAATTAGTCAAATACAAGTAAACTGTCTAAACATCTGGTGGCTGTTACATTATCCATCGTTGATAAAGGGATAAAGGAGATCATTCAGAAGAAATCTGCTAGTTGAAAAAGAAAAAAAGAAAAAAAAAAAAAACATGAACGTCGATGTCGTTCTAGTGATAATTATAACACTATCAGTACAGTAGCCAAGAACCAATTTACACTGTAATAATACACAACCTATTGTATCGTAACCATGCACATATTTCACAAATGATATCGATCGGTAGCCACGTTTTCTTGGTGGAGTTCGAATTGATATAATATATCAAATGATAACTTATTCCTGGACCATTTTGTTGGCTTAGCGTATAGATAATAATCTTTCTGTCATTTTTATCAAAACCGATTATGTGGCTGTAAAATAGCGACTTTAAGTATATTAATCCAGTTGGCTCACGGCGATATAAAATTTGTGTATCTGACCGTTACTTTTAGGAGTGCCAACATAAAAGTACTAGCTGAGAAAAAAGTATCGGTAAATATTTTGGTCCTTTACATAGCCCAACATTTCTACGACTACCTCTGCTTATAATAGATTTCTTTCTTAAAGGAATTTTCTCTTTTGACACAAATTGGCTCTCAGCTCTTGGAGTAGGCTACATGTGAAAGTTACCATTGAGGCGACATATATAATTTCAGAACAATTGAAGACATAAGGCAAATAGTAAATTATTTGTTGCATGGTGATTAATTATATTACAAATCATTAGGCTACAACTTTAGTAAGCCTAATTGCATTACAACTATAGCTGTATTTAGCAAAATCTAAGCAATTTAAAAAACACTCATTGTGGTTTATTGGGCAAGAAGAAAAACATTAACCTATAAGACTAATTCATTGTAAATCATCAATTAATTTTTAATACTTACTTTTATTTTAAAGCAACAATCCATCACTATCATTAGTTTTCTGCTTTACGTACGGTGTTTATTTACCAAATGTTAAATGTGTTAGAGGCGCTTTTCTAATAATGTTATGACTGATTCATTACGATAGGTCAGTCGTCAGGACTGTAAAAACAATTGTTATTGGTTCGTTAGAACAGATTGTTTATTATTTTTACTATGAGATTAACATTTACTGCCTATGACATTTTATTCCTTTTTCCCTAAATAGTAAATAAAAATTGGAATTGAAAGAATTTGAAAACATACGCTACGTTGACATGTTATAATATACATAATAATGTCTCCTGGAACGAATGGAAGAGTAAAATTTATCTACAAGGTCAAGTTAATTAATTTTGAAATACTAAAAAGATATTTAAACATGGTATTTTTGGTATCTTAGGTTGCAGTCTAAGGGTATTGGTATTCTCTAAACTTTATCTAAAGTTAGTTTTTCTTTGGGGATTTACTCCAACTCTTAGGCCTTATTACTGCTATTTTCTATTAATATAACATCTGTCATTTGTGTTCATTCTTTTAAAAACTCCAAGTATGAAATTACATAATACCATAATATACAAGAAATACGGTATTCTTTCATGTCAACCTTGTATTGTGTTCAGTGTCGTGTAATATGGAACTCGAGTGTCTCCTCATCTTTGAGTAGCACACACGAGTGTGTGACCTGGCTATTGTACCTCACAAGAATCAATTCATTACAAAGCAAAATTAATGTAGAGGAAGAATGAAAATTCAAATATTCCCATTATATGTATTCTTAAATATTCCATTGTTACAAGTGATAAAGAAGAGTGCCAATGAAAACTGTTGCTGACATAAATACTGGCACGTTATTTCCCAAATTGAGTTTTATGACATAGTTTAATTAATATATGTATGGGCTGAGTTATAAGTTCACTATTTTAATTAATTGTGCAACAGTCTCTGTTTGAAGCAAAGGACTTACTTGATTGTTACTGAAAAGAGATAAATACTAATAAAATTTCAATTTGTGAATTAGTTAAAAAAAAACTTGTATTCCAAATTATCATAGAAGCGTACTAGTAAAAAATCTAATCGAAAAATACCTTATTAGTAACAAGTGAGAAAACATTTTGCTTATATGATAAAGTACGCAAAACAAAGTTAAACAAATTCCTATTTAACTAAATGAAGAAAACACAAAGTATTTACTCCAACTCTTAGGCCTTATTACTGCTATTTTCTATTAATATAACATCTGTCATTTGTGTTCATTCTTTTAAAAACTCCAAGTATGAAATTACATAATACCATAATATACAAGAATAGAATTTTCAAATTATTATTTTAGATACAATTCAGTAGTTTATTACACATTTCTAACCATACAATAACATTATAATAACATTGAGACGATAACCTTACATTTGGATAAATATTGCATAATTTATTCTTTCGCGAGAGTAAATAATCACCAATAAGAGGATACTACTACTCGTATTTATGTAACTACCTACAAATCATTTGATACTTATCTGTAAAGACACAAAACATAATTTACAAATATTCCTAACCTATTATTATTTGTATGCTTTTCTATTATCAGCCTATACGTGTAGGCCTACAATTATTAATGGTATTTGTAGAGTTATATACAGAATTTGATTAGAAACGAAAATAAAACGTTTATCATTATGTCGTTTTCAATTACTTTCTTAAAAGCTTATTCGAGTGTTTACGAGTCAATTTGTTGGTTTAAATATTTATTTAGCGGTTGGTGTGTAGTTTAGGGATATTTTAAATATTCTTGATACGTCTAGCAATCGATGTAAACAAATGTGTGTAAGTTAGATGAGAAAAGAACAACGCTTGAGTGTTTACTGATATTTAAACTGTTAGTATGTAAAGACTATGAAATGTGCTTCAGGTTTATAGTATAACAAAACTATGAAGTTTAGAGTATACTTACACTCGGCTCTTGAAGTGAATAACAGTTGTTTTATCACTTACCTATAATTTATTAGGGAAAGACTAGAATGTTTATTGTCGGATTTATTCCATAGTTGGAACTTCTTTTAGAGAACATTTAACCACTCAATAGATATGTATATTGGAAATTGTAACTAGGCTAATAATGTAATACTTATTTTAAGGGGACATGTCAGAGAGGACTGAGGAGAGGAGCGTGGGAGGTCCACGTGATTGTCACGTGGCTGTACTCACCGCTGTAGAGGACAGACACACGGCCGGTGTCGGAGGCCAGGGGCGACTGCGGGGGCGGGGGCGGACTGGGGGCCGTGGCGGCGGCGGTGGGGCTGGAGGGTCCCCAGCAAGGAGCGGGGCCCGCGGCGTCCCCGACCACGTCGATCTCTTCCTCGTCTTCATCCGGTCCTTGGTGTTCTCCCGTCGGCCAAGGGTACGATTTCCACTTCTTGGCCATGAGGCAGCGCGGCATGATCACGTGGTGGCGCGGCGTCGGACGGGGGCGGCGGGGGCGGTGTGGGGACGCGACGGCATCCGGGCAGAGGAGGAGTAGGAGTCCGCAGTCACAGACACACACAACACACAAAACCGGCGAGAAGAATAAGGAAAAATTAAAACACAAAAAAGAGAAAAAACCGAACCGAACAAATCGACCCCCTGAGGCTCGTGCGGTTTTTTGAACCGGAGCGGCGGTGCGCGGTCCCTTATATAGGGCGCAACACGCCTCCCCTCCCCCCTCTGCTGCGCGCGCAACATCGATTGCGGAGGGGCATCTTACACCCCTGAAAAATATGACGGCCCCTCCTTTCGGTGACCTCGAGTCGTAGATCGCTCCACCCTTTCGACCCCGCCCGGATTTATCACAGCCTCCAGACCTCCCCCCCCGCCCCTGCACCTACTCTACGCTAATTATAGGTGCCCTCGACTGCCTGTTGTTGTTGCTTCATTAGCACAACACTGGCGCACTGTTGCCGCGAAAACCACTTGTGGGAACAATGCCACACGCCAACACTACATGACATTTTATTGTATTACAACAATACGGTATTCTTTCATGTCAACCTTGTATTGTGTTCAGTGTCGTGTAATATGGAACTCGAGTGTCTCCTCATCTTTGAGTAGCACACACGAGTGTGTGACCTGGCTATTGTACCTCACAAGAATCAATTCATTACAAAGCAAAATTAATGTAGAGGAAGAATGAAAATTCAAATATTCCCATTATATGTATTCTTAAATATTCCATTGTTACAAGTGATAAAGAAGTGTGCCAATGAAAACTGTTGCTGACATAAATATGGCACGTTATTTCTCAAATTGAGTTTTATAACATAGTTTAATTAATATATGTATGGGCTGAGTTATTAGGTTCACTATTTTAATTAATTGTGCAACAGTCTCTGTTTGAAGAAAAGGATTTACTTGATTGTTACTGAAAAGAGATAAATACTAATAAAATTTCAATTTGTGAATTAGTTAAAAAAAAAAATTTTAAATTGTATTCCAAATTATCATAGAAGGGTACTAGTAAAAAATCTAATCGAAAAATACCTTATTAGTAACAAGTGAGAAAACCTTTTGCTTATATGATAAAGTACGCAAAACAAAGTTAAACAAATTCCTATATAACTAAATGAAGAAAACACAAAGTATTTGTAACAAAATGTGATTCAATATCTGCTACTAGTTACGTTTCCACACAAAGGGAATTAAATTATTATAATACAGACGATATATTATAATCTTATACACATGGGCATACCATGGAAAGAAAATTAAAATTTTATATAAATATAGAAATATAAATATATAAATTTTATATGAGCCTATATTCCTTTTAAATGAAATTAACAGAATTATATAATTTACTGGTATTAAAAGGTAGGACTATGCCACAATTATGTTTCAATGCAATAAATAGTTACATAATAATAACACAATTAAATCTAAAAAACAGTTTCTGTTCGTGGGAAATACGTACAACGGTCACGCATTACTGGATTGATTCATTAACTCAGCGTTACATGTTAGAAATCCATTTGATCCAATTGCATTCAAAAGCTGCGTTTTCTCTATAAGTTACATTTTGTAATTATTGATTTACATTTTCTCTGAGGTCTTATTCAAACTTGCTTAGATTCTTGAAGTCGTAACATTTAACGGGTTAAACATAATGTAACTTATATTAATTTTTTGCCATCTGTGATATGATAGTCTTAGGTTATTATTCATCGTAACTTATTTAAACTTAAAATTAATAGATCTAAGTATTAAACTTGCTTAAATTTTATAAATGAATTAGAAATTTAAGATTTTTATGTAAGTGTAAGATCACTTTACACTTTTATCATGTGGGGATTGTAAATCAGAGTGGTTTATGGCGTTACGGTTGAGGTCTAACCTACATAGATCACAAATTCAAAAATGACATTGTTTAAAGTAAATTTGATCATAGTTGCCATCCAATTTTGGTTCATTTGCAAATTAGAGAAGCAATATTTGATTAATAACATTAGAAGTTTCTTTCAAAATTTCATTGCATGCTCAAAATGTATATAGTTTTTGTTTTAGGAACAACCTTATATAACTTGCTTTTGACACTGGTTTGTATCCTACAATAGAAGAATAAATACAATTATTTTAGTAATGATTTTGCAGAGATTAATTTGTAAACTATAGAGTCAATAATTCTTTCCGTGACGAATTACAGAAGTCGCTTTCAAAACTTCCATGCATCCACAAATAACAGTGTTAATAGTTATTTTAGTAAAGATATTACAGATATTGCTATCCACTTTTGGTGTACCCAAATATTAATCAGTAAATAGTACTTTCAGTTAGGATATTATATAATTTCCAAACTATTATGCATCTACAAATTTAAAGGGTCAACAATGATATTATAAAATTAGCTTTATATATTTATGCATCAATCTATGTTGTATAAATGAATTATAGAAAAGAATCGTTAATCGTAGTAGGGTATCTGACGTTGCAGCATTCTTTGTCCAGTTTAATTTAAAACAATGTGGGATTTTCTTGGAAAATTAGTTGTTATTAGAGAACAGATATTTTGAATTTAGAGACTTAACATCAACACCTTTAGTTAGTCAGGTGATGTCATATGACATCAACAACTACAGCAAGTCAGTCAATATTATATAACATCAACATCAACAACTGTAACTACTTTATATGGAGACTATATTACTCTTAACTATAAATAATACTGTCTTCAATACGGTTTTTTTATTCAAGTATACAAAAAAGAAGTAACACTTAATATACTTCTAGTCTAAACTGAATTATCCTAGTTTTCCAGTGAGAGAAAACAAAATACAATCAAGCGTAATTTGTAACGATGTCACTGCATCTCCATGTTGTTCTAAACGTATAAAGAAGCTGTGCGGTTAGCGTGGTCCGCTGACAGGCCGTTCCACTTATCTAAAGTGGGTGCCTAGTGTAGCGTGCTCGTAGTTAATACAATGCCTAGTGAAGGATAAGTCACTGCATCTCCATGTTGTTCTAAACGTATAAAGAAGCTGTGCGGTTAGCGTGGTCCGCTGACAGGCCGTTCCACTTATCTAAAGTGGGTGCCTAGTGTAGCGTGCTCGTAGTTAATACAATGCCTAGTGAAGGATAAGTCACTGCATCTCCATGTTGTTCTAAACGTATAAAGAAGCTGTGCGGTTAGCGTGGTCCGCTGACAGGCCGTTCCACTTATCTAAAGTGGGTGCCTAGTGTAGCGTGCTCGTAGTTAATACAATGCCTAGTGAAGGATAAGTCACTGCATCTCCATGTTGTTTGTAAAACGTATAACGAAGCTGTGCGGTTAGCGTGGTCCGCTGACAGGCCGTTCCACTTATCTAAAGTGGATGCCTAGTGTAGCGTGCTCGTAGTTAATACAATGCCTAGTGAAGGATAAGTCACTGCATCTCCATGTTGTTTGTAAAACGTATAACGAAGCTGTGCGGTTAGCGTGGTCCGCGGACAGGCCGTTCCACTAATCTAAAGTGGGTGCCTAGTGTAGCGTGCTCGTAGTTAATACAATGCCTAGTGAAGGATAAATCACTGCATCTCCATGTTGTTTGTAAAACGTATAAAGAAGCTGTGCGGTTAGCGTGGTCCGCTGACAGGCCGTTCCACTTATCTAAAGTGGGTGCCTAGTGTAGCGTGCTCGTAGTTAATACAATGCCCACGGGGTGGTGTTGGGGGGGGGGAGGGTGTAAACCGATCCGCGGGAAGCTAGCGCGTGCTGTTCCGGTAACCGATAGTCCATGTCCTCCGAGAAGCCTTCCGGTACTTCATGTGTTCTTCCGTCGCAACAGCCCATTGTATCTCCATCCGCGCGATCTGGTTACTCCAGCAGTGGTGTACTGGGTCCCTGCCTGCGCACCCGTTCCCACAAGTGCCTCCTCGGGATACAACAGGATGTTGAGCTTCAACAGTTACCCAATCCGTGAGGGCACACTGAAACACACATATATACGTAACAAGATAATTTTGATTTCTGTTCTCAGGGAAATTAATGGGTTTGAGGCACACAATATATTATTGGCCAATGTATATAACTAATAATAAAAATAGAGATATAAAAGGGGCCTTTTGAGCGATATATTTTAGAAAATGTATAAATCAACAGTAATTTAAATATCCTCTTGTATATTTCTTGTTATATATAAAATAATATATCATATTTTCCTTTAACCAAACGCGCACAATAAATGTAATAAATCATATTGTGCACTATTATATAAATCAACCTTTTGTGAAGCATGAAAACCATGAAAATGTGAAAGCCGGATGACCATAAAAATGGGAATACTCATATAATAAAGGCAGTAACAAATATTAAAAAAATTAAATAAAAGGTGTAAAAACATAAAAATAACTCACTACTCGTAAAAAAGTATGTTCAAAAACGTTCTGTTCACAATGCCCTCTGTATGTTTATCCAAATGTGATTTTACAAATGTTTTTATCTGGCTTAAAAATAGTTTTATAATATTTGGCTGAAATTCAAAATTTGTGTACGTATTAACACGTTAGCTATTTGAATTTACACGAGTACACGAAAAAATTTTCCATTGTATGTATCAAATGGTTCAAATTCCTCATCACAAAAATTTTATGGAAACTAGTAATTTTGCTAAAAAATTGAGATTATTAAAATTATATTAACTACATTATGATTGTGTGTTAGTATCTTATAATATTGCCAAGAATACTAAAGTTGTACTCAATTACCTTAATACTGCATTGTTACGTATAAAATAGTAATATTTCAGACACCGAATTTTCAAATTTAGCAAACATCGCATTTTTCGCAACAATATGTGATATGCTGATCGTTGTCTACGACCGCGGAATGTTATTCTAGTAAGACATCCAACCATCACTACCTCTATATCTCTGTTTTCTGTAGCATATGTCAAAGCATTGTCCAATCCATAAACGAAACTACGTTTGTACGACATTCTTGCGAGGTAAACTGTTCATATTGGTACGTAAATCGATTTGGTAGTTAAAATTTAACGGATATTTTGCCACGATATTGACACCCAAATGTTTATTCAGTAAATCACACATGTTATGAACAACAATAACATCCCCATTAAATGGTAGGCTATACTGTATCGTAATCACAATAACCACAATACACTTCAACTCACCAGCCTAACCAATAAGTAGAATATTATACATTACGAAGGTGACAAAGTCGATCCTCAATACCTACTAACCGAAATGCATCACTTACTAAAATGTACTTACATTTATTCTGAGTTACGAAATGTTCTATGGTACTATGGTACTTTTTCCATACCTTGGAATTATGCACTATAAAAATGCAAGATGAAGCAAAACATCACTAGTTAAATGTTCTGTAAATACTGGAAACAAAATTAAAGCTTCAAAGGGATTTTGTAATTTTTAGATATCTCTGACTGGTACTGTTTATAAGCTGCTACCTAATTCATAGAGACCTAAATTAATTAATACACGTTTTTACAACGTAAAAATTAATAATAAATTAATTAATACACCAGCAGGACAGAATTACACCACGCCAAATGACCACTGAAGGTGCAAATTTCTTGTCTATAACTTATTATACGTATTTTTTAGATGTCCCGCGGCCAGACAGAAGAGGAGTCTGCCTGCCTGTTGAGTGATGGACTTCACTGACGCTCAGTCGAATTCCATAGATGCACACTCATGCACATTAATCGAACACATACTTGTCTACGTATAAATAAAGTTTCTTTCAAATGTAAACCCTTCAGATGAAATAGATCTACAGATATCCTGCGTATAGTTAGGTTACGTAAAGGCTCAGCAAAATTCCATAGATAGACATGCACATTAATCGAACACATACTTGTCTACGTATAAATAAAGTTTCTTTCAAATGTAAACCCTTCAGATGAAATAGATCTACAGATATCCTGCGTATAGTTAGGTTACGTAAAGGCTCAGCCAAATTCCATAGATAGACATGCACATTAATCGAACACATACTTGTCTACGTATAAATAAAGTTTCTTTCAAATGTAAACCCTTCAGATGAAATAGTTCTACAGATATCCTGCGTATAGTTAGGTTACGTAAAGGCTCAGCCAAATTCCATAGATAGACATGCACATTAATCGAACACATACTTGTCTACGTATAAATAAAGTTTCTTTCAAATGTAAACCCTTCAGATGAAATAGTTCTACAGATATCCTGCGTATAGTTAGGTTACGTAAAGGCTCAGCCAAATTCCATAGATAGACATGCACATTAATCGAACACATACTTGTCTCCGTATAAATAAAGTTTCTTTCAAATGTAAACCCTTCAGATGAAATAGTTCTACAGATATCCTGCGTATAGTTAGGTTACGTAAAGGCTCAGCCAAATTCCATAGATAGACATGCACATTAATCGAACACATACTTGTCTCCGTATAAATAAAGTTTCTTTCAAATGTAAACCCTTCAGATGAAATAGTTCTACAGATATCCTGCGTATAGTTAGGTTACGTAAAGGCTCAGCCAAATTCCATAGATAGACATGCACATTAATCGAACACATACTTGTCTCCGTATAAATAAAGTTTCTTTCAAATGTAAACCCTTCAGATGAAATAGTTCTACAGATATCCTGCGTATAGTTAGGTTACGTAAAGGCTCAGCTAAATTCCATAGATAGACATGCACATTAATCGAACACATACTTGTCTCCGTATAAATAAAGTTTCTTTCAAATGTAAACCCTTCAGATGAAATAGTTCTACAGATATCCTGCGTATAGTTAGGTTACGTAAAGGCTCAGCCAAATTCCATAGACAAGCTCATCATCAAACACACGACGATACCTATGTAGAAATGACGTTACATACAAAATTGCTCAATTCGTTCTAGAAATATCCAGTTGAAGACAGACACTCAAGCAGTAGATAGACAGCGAGATAAAAGAGGAATATTTCCGGAGCCATTAATCTAAATACAAAACTTAACATTATTATAGCTTAATTTACTCTCATGATCCACCCTGAGTTATAGGCCTTGTTAACGTTCATCAGATCCCATGGAGAGATATGCACTATGACCGAAGTCTATATTGTCTGTCGAGTATCGAAGGGCTCTTATAGAATGTAACCAATGTGTTTCCAACCAATACAACAAATGTCACGTATTGAAACGTCATATTATTGTACTCAAAAGTCTGTTTTCAAATTAGTTGATTCTATAATTTTCTTTTTGTCTTTGGTTATGCGTAAGATTAATGTAGAAACATTTGCTGCCTATAAAACAAATCCCATGGAACCATAATTGAACTCAATATTACTCATTTAGAATTGCAGATTCAGGCAAAATATAAAGCCTGCGGGCTAGTTTGTTCCCGAAATATCGTGCGAACTGACAAAAGCACACAAAAATAAGTATTTTCAAGCCCCTCGAGATATACTCGATTTAACTAACAATGTGTTATTTGTAACTTGATTATCATTGTTTTATAGGATATTAGAAATAAATTAGCTAAATTTAACTAGCTATGATCAAATATAGTTTTGCTTAAACATGCTATTTAAGCTATTGGCACCCACTAAAAAGATAGCTAATATAGGCTATAGGCCAGCATTGCTTTAAATAACATACAACAGTTTTGGTGTGAACTTTTTTTAAATCTTAGACCATATAAACGAATAAAGGTTCGTTTGTATACACATAATACATGCCCGTCAGTAGAATCTTAAAAATACCATGGATTGCGTTTAAATAGGAAGATCAGAAAACCAGTTTATTACGTCACCATTTAAACGTTTTAGGCTTTGAAATTTGTCTTGTATTTATAAAAGCATTCTCTTTTGCCTGAAAAAACTATTATTTTAGTTTCAAAACACGGCATCTGACGGATCGTCTATTGCAGAACTATTTGTTAGGGTCTGCCCGGGTTGATCAGAATCCCGACTGCAGCAAGGGCTGCAGCAGCTGTTGATAGGGACAGGTCTGCCACTGCTACCCCTAGGGTGCCTTGACCCCTAGACCCGCCACGGCAGGTGAGTACAGACAGGGGCAGTCACCTGGGCTACCCCTCACATTACAGTTCAGCTGCGAATACGGTATCAGGCATGTGCTGCGCTGGCATATGTCGGTGGGGAGCGAATCATAACAATTTATTGTTCGTTCATTCTAAAACTCATATTTACAAAAACGTTAATGCCTTGTTTTACAGTTTGTGTACGATTAATGTATTTATTGGCTTCGTAAGTTTTCTTTTGTCCATATTATTAATGTTGCAAAACAAGTTGAAATTTGAACAAAAAATTATTTTATTTTTTTGCTAACATGTAATATGAATTAAAAGTTTTTTTAGAGTGTTTCAGGAAAAGATTTCTAATTCTTAAATTTATAAGGCCTCTGGTTTCACATTAAAAAGATTAATTTTGCATTTTATTACAACTGTATTTCGATACAAAAGATTTTAAATTACGTACAAAACTTCATCATATAAGCCTATTTAATTAAGGAATTGCTTAACGGGATTAGTAGGCCCTATTTCTACAATGTAAATTTTACTGTTCCTCATAAACCAGGAAATTAGGAAATTGACCCTACACACTACCTATGAATTGTGTGTAACACCTTTACATAGGCAATTTCTATTATCTGTTCCAGTTCTTCAATTAAGGTGTTTTATAAATGTAGTTATGAAAATTTTTTTTAATAAGTTGTGGTATGTAGACGGAAAACTGAATCATTAGTTTTTAAAAAGCTGTGATAAAGTTTGAATTGGAATTAAGGAGCAGGTAATTTTCCAAATTTCAAGCCATATTTATAGTTTATGATTAAACATGTATTTTAAGTGTACAAATATATACATTTCAAACGAAACATAAATGAAATTGTATTGTATGATTAAATAGAAGTATATTTCATTTCAGCAGCACACGACGATGAGTCCTCCTCGTCTACAAATGTTTCTTCCAACTTGATTTGAGCACTTTCTCTTTGTTGCCTGGTTTTTCTAAGTTTAGAAAACTCGTTGTACATACCCCATTTCCCATTTCACACAAAAGGTAGGCTACCATTCCAAGTCCATTCAGTAGTAAACACCATGGTTAATTACATTTATTAAAGTTTAAATGGTAAATTCACACAAAGTTGTAGGTTTTCTAGACCAACAGATACTATTTTTGGTAGTCACAACCAAATCACGGCATTGACTGATTCATTAGGGTTTTGTGACTAAGAGAAAAGAATTAATTTAATAGATTAGATCTAAGAAGTCCTGGAGATAGGTTTTATTTAATTCATGATAGGTTCAGGTTTGTACAGACTGTGGTCATATTTTTCCTCTTTAACAAGGGCACCAACTGTCTTCAACTATCTTGACAAGTCTGTGTTGAGAACTCGCGTCTATTTGCCACCAGTTGAAGATCGGTTGTCTCAGCAACAACTCAGGAACTCTGACTAGCACAGTTAAATATTCCTGATGTATATACATATGCACACATACCAAATGATTTCGGACTACATTTTACATCTGAATTCCTTGGTTGCTTTGAATGAGACTTCTAAAATATTAATAGCCTAGTCCTGTAGGACAACTTCTAATTAGGATATTACAATTGAAACGAAAAATGTATGCAGAATTTTCACACTTAATTTTAGCGTTTGTTTAATTCAATAAATAACAATATTTTTCCTAGGAAGGAATTTTCATGTCTATAAGAATAAATTCGTTATGATTTACTTGTTAGAAACTTAGAAGTATATATAGTTTTATTTCATTTCGTGGGTTTGATAGAAAATGTCATAGATTTATTGCAGTTTGTTGGAATGTTATAGCTATTTGCCAATATAGGTTGCAATTTTGTTAGCCAGAGGTTTATATTCCTCCAATTTATTTCTCCTTCGTAAATGTATTATCATCCCTAGTGGTCACTCATGTATGTCAGTTACTCAAGCTTCATTGCTTGTAAGTTTTCAATGTATATTACTTATATTCCCTCCTGTCCAACTGTACGAGTACTGCCGCTATCGTGCTAAATGTACACTGTTTGAACATGTCAGCCTGTTAGGTGAAGGTGTGTGAACGACACGCAAACACGATCCCGTGGCCACGCACACAGATGCCCGCATGTTGGCAGGACGCGCCGCGGTGAACAGAATAGCGACGCACGGGGATGTAAGCCCCCATGTGAAACTAGCTCTGTTGACTGTCGCAGGAGAGAGATAGTGACAGGTCACACTCGCTAACACCATGTAGTTCAGAGGGTTTAATTAGCATAATTATTTAAAAAGTTGGAAATATTGTTATTGCACTTTATATCCTTCTATATTTTAGTTTTAATTTTTTTTGTAAATGATGATTTATTTCTCCATTTTTATAAAAGAAAAGTGCATGTAATAATTTATAAGAAATTACAACTGGCACGTTATCAAGTTATATGGCAGCTATTTAGACAAAAATCTAATAAAAAATTCTCAAAAACAAAATAGACAAATAGTAATAATAATAATCTCTTTATTGCATTTTAAAACAATTTAACATTGTATCGCAATCGTCATAAACAAAAATAAATAGTCCCAACTATACCTTCATACACATTCACACTTACAATTCATACATTCGCTCAGGCACATTCAAACTGACTCCAGATCCAAAGCAAACATATACATACCGACTCCAGATCCAGAGCAAACACATACAAACTGATTATTTAAATACTGTGCAAATTTAAATCAATTTAAAGTCAATAGACTTGTCGACAAACTGAGTGTCCAGTAAGATAATAACAAAATTATTAAGCTCAGTGGCGACAGCTGCAGTTTTAATTAAAAGTAATGTCAAATATTTTGAGCAAATCTTAATTTAACAGTACTCAAATTAATATATTATAACTACAAACGGGCAATTCAAATTTATGCAGGAAATATCATGGGTTTGATTACTTTGTATTCGCCAGCTACGAAAATGCAGGATAGTTATTTTAAGATACTTAACAAATATACCTATATGCATAGGTTTATAAAGGGGGGGTAGGTTTGGGAATTATAACCCTCCCCATTAGTACAAATAGTACAAATATCAAGGGATATGTTAACATGCGCTATACTGAAAGTATACTCGTAGTCGAACAATGTGTCATAGCTCAGTTTTGTTTTGATATTGTAACCATAGCAGCTGACATAGTAAAACTCAAGGCTCATGCTTTATGATTTTTCGGAATGACGAGTCGTCTGTAAGGGTTAACAAATATAATACAGATACTTTCTCGCTTCGAGCGAGGAATGTAGCGAGTAACGCCCATAAACAACTGTCATCTCTTTGAACAGCTAATTTGTACAAGTCTTAACATAGCTCTAGTCGTGTATTAGTGACTTTTGTTAAAAACGAATATCGATAAAAGTAGTAGTAACGCAAATGAAACAAAACTACAAAATCAGTTTGCTGATTTTACTATTATATATATATATATATATATATATATATATATATATATATATATATATATATATATAATTTATATATAAATATTTCATTTCTTAAAAAATATTCAATTTTACTCGTTTTTGCTATTATGTCTTTCCGGTTCGTTTCAACCAAAATTGTGAAAGACATACAAAAGTAGGTACTTATCAAAACGCGTTTTATATTGGACCTACCTAGAGAAATAAAATAATGAACTTTCAACCATTTGAAGGTAAACTTCTGACATATCGAAAGTTTTGAAAACTATAAAGTCTGCAATAAAATTCAAAAATACTGTGGTGATTAAAATTGCTAACAAAAAAATATATGTATTTTTAGTCTATTTATAATCTATCATTATGACGTGTTTCAGTCACAATTGTTGTATGAAAACTCAAAATTAGACCATCAAAGAGCATTTAACATATTTGAGGGGGGGGGGGGTTGGTGTTTCCTAACCACACCGTGAGGTACGGAAAATTTGTAGTGGTAACCTTCCCTCCCCATTAAGTCATCCCGATACGCCTATACCGATGTGTGACTAATCAAAAAAGTTTACTGTACGTTTAAAAGAGTATGGTTCAATACTTGAGAAATTGGGAATATAATTTAGAGAAAATGTTCTTTATGATTTAAAAATCATTGAATGAATAGCTTGACTGAATTGTGAGCACATCTTAGCCATGGAAAAATAATACTGGTTGACCGTCAGGAGGAATTCTGGAAATGTGAATAGCAATAACAAAGTTATATGGGCCTAAAATGTTGATCTGCCATGCACAAATGATAACATTATATTAAAAGATAGTTTTGAATTATAAGATGCATTAACGGTCCTAGTTTTACACCTTTTTCTTCTATATTATGCCATATGGATATGAGTAAAGTGTTTGCTTTTTACGGCAATACCTATTTTATTTTAGAATATCAATATTTTGGTATTAATTTTGTTGATTGAAAACAGATGTAAACTTGTATTTACGAATAACAATAAGTTTGCAATATTTTTATCAAATTTAAACTATCACTCATGCAATCAATATAAACTCGTTTTATGCTAATAACAGGCCGGAAGATAAAAGCTTACTATTTGAACCAGGGTTATTTGAAGGAGGGAGCTACCAGGGCAAATTGTCCCGGGCGCTACGGTTTAAGCTGAAGTAGGAAGCGTAGTAATACAACTGCCATACTTTTGTAATATTATTGCCTTACATATATCCTCTCTACTCCCTATTGTAAAATTTTAAAATGTGATTGATTTTAGAAATTAAAATATGGACATACATAACATTTACTTTTTATATAGTTTAACGGTTGCACCTACCCGGGTGCAAATAACCCTAGGAATTAGGGCAATTTGAGTGTACATAAGAATAGGAGGATGACTTCATGAGTCAACTGGCGAGAAACTCATTATGTCTCGGAAAAAGATTGTGGTAAGAAAGAAAATTTTCCTAGGGTTTTTTATAATCTCCTCAATCGACATGATTCTGACTGATGTGACGGGGAGATTGCGGCTCTAAACTGTTGCTGATCCTAATTAAATTATCCCTTCCGAAACAGCCGGAAAACACTAAGTTTAATGTATACCGGTCTCCACAAAATTTAAAGACGAAAGGTTATTAGTTTGTTCAGCTATGAAAACTCTTAAATGACATGTTAAATATGTTATAACATATTTAACATGTCATTTAAGAGACATGTCATTTATGACATGTGTTTATGTCACATGTCATATGTTATAAACATATTTAACATGTGTGACATTCCGTGTGAATCTTGTGACATTCCGACTCACCATCATGAAATTTAACAACACAAGTTAATAGCTATAAGTATTGAAGTGATTGATAAAAAAATGTAAGGAGTTTTAAAAGATTTTTTTTTTTTGTATATACATAACTTGAAGATGTTGTGCATAAATATATAATTCTACATTTTTGGGAGGATACATTTAGTAATTCGTAGAGTGCAACAATAATAATATACTTTATTTATTACTTAAACAGGATATGCAACACGTAAATATGATAAAGATCACTTACAGTATATTAAAAAGCACATATCAGTATTTTATAATAAAATAAACACGTAATTCCGAATATTCTTACTAAAAATTGCTAACTCGTTCGATAAATATGACATTTAACTGTAGTTTTGTTATTGTATATCTATCAAAACTTTGTGTGCCTGTCGTCTTCACTCCTTTATATCCAGACGTTTAAAACAAAATTTGTAAATGAGTCAATAATAAAAAAAATATTTCATCAGCATGAGTGAGTAGCTTATTTTACGTTACTAAACATGAGTTAATAATTTTGATAATACGTAAGCAATGTCGAATAAGTGTATCTTCGGCTGCCAAAGCTGTTTAGCCATTGATACAGATGTAGTTACTCACAAATGATTTTGTGACAATATTTTCAACTAATTTGGAAGCTTGTTTTTAATAAGCAATAATGTTTTGAACGATCATTCGTAAAATTGAATCATTCATTGAGTGTGCACAATGTTTATTTGGAAAATTTTGCAATAGAATAAAATTCAGTAAAGAAGACCTTTAGTGCTTAAGTTACTACTACAGCATTTATACCTATTTTACAGATTTTTGTGAACACAAATTTGGACACAGAGTACTTGAAGAGTAAAGTAGACGCCTTTAAATAATTGGCACTACATTACGTACACGAAAAACTTTTCCGTTTATCATCCAATGCCACAAAATATTCTTAGACAATGTTGAAAGTATTTGGAACGATCATATAAATAAAGTTTGACTGCTTTGTCATTTATTGTGAAAAGTACGAGTACGCCACATCAAGTGTCGTAACAGGATTTGGTGATTTCAAATCTATAGTTATGATTATTCTCAATGTTTCGTGCGGACAGAGAGACAGACAATCATACAAGCAAGAATTTGACACAAAAATGACGAATCGTAGAACTTATTCTCGTAGAAATAAAGTTTCTTGCAAAATGTGTAGTCTACATAAGGTATTTCTAAACATACCAGGTCTTAAACTAAAGTGATGGATAACACGTTTTATTTACAATATAATTATATAATAAATCAATAATTTTCAAATTAGTTCCCTTGGAAAGCCACACACTGCTTTATTCGGGTTTTCAAACTAGATTTAAAAGCATGCAGGAGTCGAACCAGTGCTGGAAGTCCGAAACTTGAATGACAGTTTATCGGTCACATTTTGTTTTATGTTTTCTATTGTTCCAAAATGATGCTCATTGAGGTGGCGTCTAGCTTAGGATAAAGACACAAGGTCTCAAGTCAAGAGAATAGGGTGGTTGAGGAAAGACAGAAATGTTTCCTCAGTGTGGAAAGGCGCAATGTTCACTAATACAGCACCCACATGTCTTTGATGCCTGGTATCACGCACATGACACAGGATTTCACGATAAACGTATTGAATTTCAGTGTCCAGGAGGCAAGAAATCATTAAGAGCGATGCCATTGGAACGAAAGAAAGAAATCAGCATTGGTTTTTATTTTGAATTGACTTATTCTTGCCTTTTTCCTACGAGGTGAATTGGAAGTGTGCCATTATTTAGTATAACGTTTTAATTCTGTGCCGTACTCAAAAGTTCAAGATTCATCATCGACGAGAACAGGTTTTTGGAAACTCTGCATTTCTTTCAGTTCGCCCCAAAAGATCTCAACAAACTTCTATTCTGTGTAATTTTTTAAAAACACATCAAAAGCTTGTTTTGCTATAAGTTTGTTTACATCTCACATGAAAATAACGAAATGAAATGAAAATTCTTTATTTATACAGGTAAAGTTAGGCCCTTTCTTACATTTAAACTTCAACGATGTAAAAATAAAAGAATTATGTAATATTCATGAATGAAAATTAAAGACATAATTACATTATCAACGTGGAGAAACTAATATAATATTTTAACACGCAAAAATTGAAATTTAACATATTAATAAATTAATTACATCTGTAATTCTTAAAAACATATTAAATAAAGTTATACTTTTGATATGCACATGAAACTAAAGTAATTATGATAGACTAATAACATTAATAATGAACGTTGATCAGCTGTTTTGCTACTCTTACTCACTCATTACTTGTCTTATTACTTTATGCAAATACCACGTAACTTGCTACATGATAACCTACATATTTACATTTACATATATTTTTCATTACATTAGTTTTCAATTGCTTCAATAATAAAATTCTACACACGAAGTCACCATAAACTTATGTTGCACTGTATGTGTAGGGATAATTTTTTTTGTATATGATAATATGTCAAATATTTGAGTCACTCATGTTTGTATGAAGTTTGTGTACAAATTTATTTATTCTGCTATATTCTCGTTGCCATTATGGTTAGCCATAAAACCAATGTAAATAGTCGCTGATGCTCTGCCAAATACCATGAATTAACATGCTCCATTATAAAAAATCAGTGTTTATAAATGTATATAAATATAGGTATATAAATGAAGCTATAATACCAATTTGTAGTGTATGGTGCGGTTCGTTTGCCAGTTATCGTGTAGATAGACATACAGAAAAAATGAACTTTTTCCAGCCCTACGAGTAAAATTCAGCTAATTTTCCTCTGAAGTATTAACACAAAATTAAATAGATTTCGTCAACCAAGAAATAACTACCTGTAAAACACCAAATAATACCACCGTATAGAAAATCCTCCGGCCTCCTAAGCAACAAAACTCTTTCAAATCAATCTCAGGACCACAATCAATATCAATATCGATTAAACACATTTGCTTATCAACAATCATTCAGTTCACCCGCAGGCAGGCCGCACTTGTTTTGAAAACAAGCTCTGCTTACTCTTGTTTAGGAATATACAGCCCACAGCGACAATCTGGTAACGCCAGCCTAATGCTGTGATTAAGAATACAATAGGGTCGCCGTCAACTCTTTCTCACCAACATTATATAAGAGTTTTTAGTCATGGAACTTATATTCGTGGATTAATAATTGTTGTAGGCTATCTATATTCATCATCGACAAAGTTATTTCATCAACGTCTCAATCAATATCGGAAAAATATACTGGGTTCAGAAACAAATCTACCTGACTAGCTACATTATAGTGTTAGAAATACATCCGGTTAGTAGACAAATATAAATGACAAACCTCATAATAGTACTAGAGTAGTTTATATGGTTTGTATTGTTTAACATTGGAAGAAACTGTCAAGAATAGCTTCCCTGACTACATTACTTAACTTTTTTAACTAAGATATACTTAAATATATGGTGGTACTGTATTTGCTAAAATTTTTTAGATACATGTTTTTATTGACTGTAAATTTATTTATATACGGCATACACCATTTTACAAGAAATGTTAAATCCGATTCAACAAGAGATAAATTATCTTATAATACAGTACAACAAGCAATAATATATTGAAAGATAACAAGCAACAAATAAATAACACCAACTATATGAACAATTAAAAAATTATGGCAATAATCACAGCAACGATTTATGTGTGTGTGGGGGGCGTGAGGGTTGTGTGTGCGTATAATATATGTATGCGTGTATAATTAAATATAACCTGCAGTAGAATATGAAGTTTCGACAAGTAATAATGTATCTTATAATATATAATAACAAGCAATAAATAAATTTATAATATTTAACAAGCAATAAAAAACAAGATAACAAGCAATAATTATAAAACTTCTTATTACAGTATAATCACGATGCCAGAATGTGTGGAGAAGAATCACTCATGCGCTTAACTTTTGTCATCACACTGATATGTGACCCTCTAAAGGCGTCACCAATCACTCATCACTAACTCCATCATTTGCAGTAAGAAGGCGCACGGCTTGGCTACGAAATCGAGCCACACAAGGAGAGAAAAAGTCCACAGATCCACCTATCTCATTGCCGAGTTGTAAAAGGCGTGGGAGCGTACTGCGTTGCTGGTATAACGTAGAGAACAAAAAACGTTGCTGCTGGTGATAATTAAACAAATAAGAAGATAGACAAGGCGGGTAAGTCTTGTGGGAGTTCATCGCAATGCCTTCCTACATGTTTATAGTGATTAATTTAAAAATCAAACTCGTCTGATTTTACATGGGTCGGTTCAAGGCATCCCATGCGAGGGAGATTCACTTGCGCACTGACTGGTGGCAATAATTGCAGTACTATCAGTGACGTTCAAGATTTTGTTGTTAAAAGTAACAGTAAGAAGGAGGAACTCATTTCTACCGTTCAGAGCGTACCAGTCCTGTGGGATAAAAACTACAAATAACACCACAACCAACTCCATAAACAGGTGATGGCATTTCCTTAATATTTCTGTTTTGTTTATTGAATATACTGCAAATCACCTGATTTACCTGAATATCGGAAAACTATCGTCACTATCTCCACTCGAACCATCATAGCAGTAACATCACAAACAGTATGTTAAAGACACTTCGCAGCGAAGATGACATCGTCACTATCTCCACTCGAACCATCAAAGCAGTAACATCACAAACAGTATGTTAAAGACACTTCGCAGCGAAGATGACATCGTCACTATCTCCACTTGAACCATCATAGCAGTAACATCACAAACAGTATGTTAAAGACACTCGCAGCGAAGGTGACATCGTCACTATCTCCACTCGAACCATCATAGCAGTAACATCACAAACAGTATGTTAAAGACACTTCGCAGCGAAGGTGACATCGTCACTATCTCCACTCGAACCATCATAGCAGTAACATCACAAACAGTATGTTAAAGACACTTCGCAGCGAAGGTGACATCGTCACTATGTGCTATCGACATTAACAGCGGCCTAAGCTTTGAGTAAGCACCGTAGGTGATGTCGCGATGCACCTATATAAAACATGTTTTTATTCCAAAATACCACCTACGAATACCCTTTAAAGTAATTTAAAGAAAATGTAATAACTTTAAAACTATATGTAATACTCTTGACAGGTAATGGAGTCACAGAATACCAAATTCCACATTCCTATCTAACGAACCTCTTAATAGTGTTATGAATATACCGGCATTAGAAAATGTCTTTCTCAATAGCTTAATGGCAAGATTATTCTATTTTTAAAGAATAATAAATCCATATATAAATCAACGTAGAGGCGCTCAAAAGATTACTCAGCAAAAAAGAACACGTTTTACTGTAAAATCAAAGACTAGAGCCAAAGTTTGGTTAACAAATTCTGATCATATTCCTTTCCCCCATTGCTTTGATCATTAGAGTGCTATTACCAAATCAATGAGTTTATTAGCATTAAAGTTTTTGATTTTACTCATTTTAGTTAGATTATTTATTTACTAATCGCTCATACTAATAAAAATATCTATATTTAAATAAATACTTACTTTAGGTA
This sequence comes from Homalodisca vitripennis, assembly GCF_021130785.1. Lineage (NCBI taxonomy): Eukaryota > Metazoa > Arthropoda > Insecta > Hemiptera > Cicadellidae > Homalodisca > Homalodisca vitripennis. Next base: position 33,368,560 of record NC_060207.1, read on the forward strand.
ACATAGAGTGGTAGATGAAGTGGGAGATGATCGATAACGAGTGAATACGTGGGCACATCGGCTCCGTATTTTCACTTTCGCTCACCGGGATTTATCTCATTGTTTGTAGTTAAAGTGTTACTGGTGTACGCGGAATTGAATCCGTTACTTTGCAGAAAGTCCTTCAAATCAATAGATAAGACGTGTAGCGATAAAATACGTTTTAGACATCGTATAACATGCAATGATCGCCGCCACAGTTGGAGTCCGGGTCCAGAGCTGAGCCTGTCTTATTATCTGGCGGTATAAGAAACTTGTGCGCTCCTCATATTCGTTATCCGATTCCGGCTGCTCAAAAACAACAATGGCTCCCACTGGAACTGACAAGGCTACCAAGGTTGACGCGCTGTCATCGCCGACCTTTTCGGAAAACAACTATCTTCGTTCGACGTTTTTGGCCAACTTGTAGTCCACATCACCCATGAGGTCAAAAGGTATAACAGTACAGTCCTGATTTAGGCGTCTTTAGGCCATAAATATGTTCACAAGTTTTGAAATGAGTTTTAGATTTACTTTTGTACAATATAAAAGGAAAACCCCACCAGAACAGCGTACTTAACATTTACAAATTACTCAGGCAAATTATGAACTACTTTTTTTAGAATACATTACGATTATCATAGAAAATACTACTCGTTAAGGATTTAGGGATGAATTAAAGCTGAGAGATGTCCTGCATTAATCTGTGGAAAAACCATTGACGATATGTTATTAAAGGGAGGCATATATAAATGTTATCGCTCTAAACGAAATGTGTCATCAATTTGCTTATTTATAATTTTGAATAAAAAAAGTTCTACTGCAGATTTCATTATTGTTAATAAAAAAAGTATAATGTCATATAAACTTGAAACAATATGGTTCAGAACAATACAATAGCTTCAATCGACATCGACTAATTCCAAATTACGTCGAACAAGGTAGATCTCAATTACTTTAAATTTGAGATGGATTGAAGATGATTTGAACGCTTCGTGATAAATACCAAATTTCTGTTACCTTTGTTCACGGCTTTTAAACTTGTGAGGAAATAGATAATGTCCTTAACTTCATCAAAGCGCTTTAGAGAAGAGTATATTAGATAATAAATGTTAATTATAGGTTTTTTAATTTTGAAAATGTAATTGGAGGACATTTATACAAATTAAATCCAAGACTATTTTTCTTACTACACCTTCTAATAAAATTTAAGCCTGAAGAGGACTGGAATCCTGTACAGACGTGATCCCCACAAAATTTTATTATCACATGGTTATAATAAATATGTTTAATATTTGATGGACATAGAAATATCATAAATTAACAAATTGAGGACCCCCGGGAACCTCAGACGTTAAAGCATACTCTTGTAACATTTAAATAACACGTACTGACGTCTATTTTCAATGTACTAGCGAAAACGTTTAACCATAGCATGACTAAACCATAGCACTCCATTTTATTTATTAATGTAGAGAATTAAACCCTGTTAAGCTTTTAAAAAATCAGAATATATCACATCAACTTGAAACTTTATCAAGGGATTGTGAAACGCGTTGAACCAAATTTAACATAATCGTTACAATGAGCGTTAAGACAAATAACCTTGTTGGTTTTTAGAAATAATGGTAACAGTACGCAAAGGTCTTTTTATATTTTGATTTGACTACGATTGCCGGATTACATCTTTTTCATCTTACTATTGTGAACTTCCAAGGATCAAGATAGGAGTCTATTTCCAAAATTAAAATAAACATAACTAAGAGAGATTTTAATAATTATTGTTAAGATCAGGCTTTGAAAATGCAGAACGGAAGCATATTCAGGCCGCTGAACACTTGCTCTTCAACTGTATTACGTCTGATAAGCTATCGCTCTCGCTTATGTAATTTATTCCGAGGGTTCATATAACCGGTTGATCCTGACCTTGATGGGGAGAGTCACTGTTGGTGGGGGGTAGGGGGCAGAAGTCCACTTTAGCAATGTTACTATATATTGCTAGGGCTTGGTACTTCGACTCCATCATGAATCATAACTAATTGATAGTTCATTTATGCCATTTTTTTTTTGTTTTTTTAAAAAGTACCAAAGATTTTGAAAATCACGTTCAACTGCGTTTTCTAGTTCCACGAGGTGCCTTTTGTATGCTAAGTATGTCTCAATTTTAATTTCAGCTCTTAGATTTCTAAACATAACTTAATCATGTAACTATTTATTCTTTTATGTTTTTATGTTCCCAAGTTTTAATTAAATTTTCATTAGTATATCCCTTCTAACCAAGGTGTACATTTTTTTTGCTTTGTTTTAATTTTGTGCAATATTGGTCTAAAACTCCATACATCGTTCGTAAAATAGCATCACTACATTATTAATGTTGCCTTTTCCAAGTAAACTATATCTAGCTATGTTTGGAAACCCCTAATGCGTATTTTAAAATCTACGTGTTTTTTATAATCATAACCACTGTGATGAAAGCTCTCAGTTACAAACCCCTGTGAACCAGTGTATGTAATAATTGTGCATGGCCATCGCTGGGTGAAACTTACCGCCTGGCACCAGGAGTTAGTCGTTTTCTTTTTTAGTTAATCCCAGTTAATAAAAACGAAATCTAATAGTTTTCCTTAAAAGTTAGAAATATAATTAAATTCCTTAAGATCGTGAAGGTTTAAAAACTTTCAAGCTTACCATATATTATTACCAGATTGTAGATTAGAGGTGAGACGAATTAAAATCTCCCATAATGCATAATGTACCGTTTGGACGAAACACATAGGATCAGTGTTGTCAAAGATTGTAGATCTCGATATTGCAATGTTTATTTATAAATTTATCATAGAAAAATAAAACGTACAAGCACCACTTTTAGATATTAAATAAAAAATATAACTTTGCCACGTTGCTGCTAAACTAGAGTAATAATGAAAATTATATCTGGGGGGTGGGTCAAGATGTTCCAATGCTCTTTGTAATTTTGCCTGTGAACTGAACTATTTAATAAAACTTTACAATTGACCTCTCTTCACGTCGATGTGGACTCACAGCGTCAGCATCTTGGCTCAACAATGCAGTTGTAGTCGCAAAAAAGAAGAGTGCATCAAAGTAGGAGAAGAATCATTCTACTCGAATTAGTATTTGAACTTGAACTGGAGTACTAGAAATTGCCTAAAATATTTTTACTTACGGACAACGTTAGAGGACTTGTAGGGCTGCAAGAGGTTCAGCTACAAGTTCAAGAGAGAAAAGATTACTGCTCGTGCAAATTATGTTGTTATTATATTAGGAGAAAAATAATGGTAACCAATAGGGAATAACAAGGTTGTGACATTTGTAGCCTATATAATACAACAAAATAGGGGTGCAACACATAGCCTTTGATGTGAATTATATATTCACCGTAATAAAAAAATCACTTAAAACGTTTATACTGGATGAGCAAGGTATACCATGATTGATACCATACCAAAACTTTTGTATCTATAACTTTTTTTACACTGACCTCGATGGTACTATGTATAATGTTACTACACTTTGACCTGTAAGAATCACATACTGCTAAGATAACAGCCTCTACCCCTGATTTACCTGTGGCACGAGAGTCCCTATCAAACCTGAACCCGAATACCTGTCATCAAAACCCAGCTGACCTCACCTCATCACACAACCTGCTCTCTATTATACCTATTATTTCATAACCATTACCTAGCACTTTGGACTTGAATTGACACTTTTAGTCGTCATGCCTTTTGTCAATGTATTTTAAACATACTTAACATTGTTTCACTATTAAAATTAATAACTCTATAATCAAACAATAAGTTGAATGAGTAGTTTGTTTTCATATGGTATAACACATTATAAACAAAATATAATATTAATTCCACAGTACTATACAATATTGTGCGCAAGGAATACAACGAAAAACTCTAAATAACAAGTGATATGGAGTATATTAGGTAATTTAACAGTTGCACAATCAATCATTTAATATACCTAAATCACATAAATTGACATCAATGTGTCGTTACAAGTATAGAAATGTGCCATTGAAACTATTATAGAAAAGAAACAACATACAGATATTTTTGTAGAGAATACATACAACTTATTATTTTTCTTTAAAATATTTAGAGCTATCCAGTAACATACATACAACTCCGCATTTAAACCAAGTTTGCCAGCCAATTTGTTTCACCTGAAAGTGTCTCTAATAAAACAAACGATACCCTAGACCTTTAGAGAGCATTTTGGACAAGGACAATATTTATACTATTACATGTAAACTAAACCGGGAAAAAATTAAACTTTATGGTGTAACAAAGTCTTAACTACTATTTAAATATCGTCCAGGCTAAAAGCCTATTTCTTCCTATTATTCTATCTTAAAATTTATGTATTTCGCGAACTGCAAAATTATCCAAGTCTAAAGTTCTCTAATTAAAACTAGACATCGTCCTCGTTCTTTCTTATTTACCCAATGCAAAAAAAAAAAACTATGCTTAACCTATATTCAGGTTAAATAAAGGTATCCTAATTTTAGTGCTACTTTTTCAACCTTTGCCATGCATTCTTCTCTCTTTGAGTAACCCGTCTCCAATACTTTATTTAAATCCTTTAGCTCGCTTTAGACTTCCTAATTAGGCCTACCCGCTTGATGTGTTTTATTTTACTAATAATTTAGTTGTACTTTTCAAGAGGAATACTCAAATGTGTGCGTATCTTTTACTTATTGTAACAGTTCTATGAAACTGTTCACTTTGGTGTGTACGACCACATGGATGCAATTTTCTCTTACAATATTACTCAGTATTTTCCGTTTTTATGTACAGGCAGCACATGTCCATTTACTTAAGCTACTCTTACAATCCCAATATGTCCGATTCTACACACTACAACCATTAAAAGGATACCGCACAATCAACAAGATATCAGATTACTATATGGTTGGCACTTCCTCTTTAAACCGAATATTTGTAGCAATATTCTATCTTAAATTTCTTGTTTCTGTAAGAACAGTTTAAAACACAATTTCATTGCAATTTACAAAATAAAAATAAACAAAACATAAATTCATTTCATTCCCACGATTTTACCTGTTTCAGTTTCATACAAAGATATTGAAATATTTTCAACATAAGAGCGAGGAATTAAATGTTTGTAAGACTACTATTGTACAGTTAACCAACAACGGAATAAAAGCATAATAATAATAATCTTACACAAATAAACGAACGAATGTATAAAGGAAAGTAATCAGTCAAGAAATTTCATAATTTTGAAACGTTATAGATAATAACGTAAATAGTTGACAAACAATCAGTTACATTCACACATAACTCTTTGCTACATTATATAAAAAAAAAATTGTGAGTTGTATTATAAAACGCATAAAACACGCTATTAAAATGTGCCTTGAATATTATGTTTTGTTAGTAAGTGTCTATGAATATATAACAACATTTGTTATAAATTACATTGACGAAAAACGCAATATAAATATGTAATCGATTGAGACAAAATATTCTCCATTTTTAATAATTCTCTAATAATATTTGATACGGACAATGCAATTTATTGGTATAACTTAAATTGTAAAATTTTTACAGAATAATTCAATTTTATGTTCAAGTTTAGTAATTTATAATGTACACAGGCAGTTTTTGTGACTAATGCATTAACCTTATCTTTCCTTGGAATCAGAAAATCAAGACGCACGATCTCGGGTGGGTGGTGGCTAAGTAGTTTCTAATGATCCACCCAGAGCCGGGAAGGGCGGCAGATAGCAGGTCTGTAATCTGTCACGGGGGGAAGCAGTGCAGGCAATTTCCGGGTGGTGGCAGCTCCGCTCGAGTCGTGGCGCTCCACGCGGCAGATAACCGAACTAACTCCAATCACTCATCTTCAGACAGCCCTAATAACCGACGGCCTATCTCAGGATATTGCATTTAGGATATTACCTACTTGTCGAGTTTGATCCAATTTTGGACCGAAACTTGGTCGATTACCGGTCGACTTGACGTTTATGCCCGGCCTCGTGCCCCACTTCACCTCAGCTGGGTCAGACATGTCAAGTGTATGCTGTCTATAGCAGCACTATATTCAAGAACGTCAATTATGTATGCATCATGCACGTAATGTACATACCCAACACATGAATTTTGTGTAGTCACACTGCAGAATCAACATACTGATTTTACTTCCAGAAGCAGATAAAAGTGTTAAGGGTTACGTTATTATAAAAGTGTTATTAACTTTTTAATTAAAATAATTGAATTGTTACACACGGGCATACTTATTACTACCTATTACTTAATACATTTATATACTTAAAAAAATAATGTACTACTTTGAGTATTACAAATTAAATTTTATTTAGCAATTTTGAATATTGAGGCCTCACCTGAAACTAAATCGGCGTTTGTTAGGTAAATTACTTTGCGATTATAAGCAAAAATGTATCATCTCTAATGCTGTCAGTATCGTGAATAATTTATCAGGTATATGAAAACACAGCGTGAAAGACACAGAATCCAGTAATCCACTCTATCCAATGTAATAGAATGGTGTAGATGAAGTGATTAAATTTTTTTATAAAATTAGACCTATATTAGTACCAAAGTTGAAGTTTATAATATTCTAATTTTCACTAAACGTTACTAAAAGTAAATCTAATAAACAAATTTTCATATGTACACATGACTAAACAAGTCATCGCATCCTGTCAGCTTACACATTTTATGCGATTTACGTTTTATGCAATAAAAGTGCCAAATAAAAAAAAAAAATATATATAAATATGCAATTAAAAATATTACAATGAAAATGTACTTTTGGCATATCCATGAAATATACTACAGTAGGCCCTACACTTAGGCTACGGTTAATAGTTTAGGTCTTGGATTGATTATATAATAATGAGATTATTTCAAACAAATGGAAATATTGTACTTACGTAGAACATTAATACGTACAAATTTAAAACTAATTTAGCTATTAAATGGAATTTTCCAAAAAGATTCTACATTTCCAATTTTAAATAACACTATATCCCATCATGATCATATTAAGTTTGTAGTAAACATATGTAGGCTATAGGCTAATTAAATACGAGCTTAGGGAACACGAGAACATGGATCCCGGTTTGAGCCCAGATGGAGCAAGGAGTTTTTTGTTCGTCGATCTTGAAATACAATTAATCATGAGAAAAAGGTGGGTGGAAGGTATTTAGCTGTTCGATCACATGTTAGATTGATCACTTATTTAAGCATATGGACACAGAATAGAGGGAAATAAAACATAATGTATGGACAAAAAATAACAGAACCGTGGTGTAAAGTTCAGCTTCTCACCCGGCAAGTGAGTATTCCGGACTCGAGTAGCGTCGGAGCAAATCATTTTTGTTAATAAATATTTCTTTAAACTAGATCAGGCTATTGCAACATAAACTAATTTATTATGTATTTACATTTCATGCAATAGCAGCGATATAATTCTCTACAAGAACAGATGATGACAAACTGTATCCATCTCTAAGATCCATTGATATCGCTCTAAACTAACATGCGTGACGAGAAGAGAATATTAGCCTACAGTCTATTATACTATGGTAGTTTGAAGGAATAGAAAACTTATATCTAGCTACTTAAATATTTTGCCACCTTCCAAAAAATATGCAATAATGCAAAATATTCCAGACATGATGACTTAAAACTTTGGAGCATGCCAACCACGAAATTGGAGAAAAGAAAGGTCAGAAAAAGATGCCTGTATAGTTAAAAAATAGGCCAGACTATTTGTCTCTTTTCAACATTACAAAAATTTGACTTCGCTGAGAGTGCATACAAAAGTTTGTTTCTAGCTCTTTTCATTCTAGATATATTCTGCGGAAAGACAAATGATCACACAGTAAAACAATTTTTACATCCCTAGGCACAGAATAGAAATTGTGTCAGCCAATTGAGTCACACAGGTTTCAGTGACGCACAGCAAAGTCCCATTGATGGACTACCACTATTTAAAAATTTGTTCTTGTCTATTTAGAAATAAAGTTACGTGCGTACTTTTAAGTATTAAGGGGAGATGTACACCCGAAAATTAAAAATTTTTATTAATTTTTTTATTTTTTTTTTATTGTTTAGTTTGTTCTGATTAAAATGATATATAATACATGCATATACGGATCCTAAATGATATAAAAATAATATTTTACAAACATGTTCACACCTGAAGGGGAGATGTACGCCCATAAGCCCGTAATGTTAAACATATGCTTATATATAACCCATTATCTCAGAAAGTATCAGAGTTATAAAATTGAAATTTTTACCCTAAAATAAGCATAGTATTCTAAAGACACCCTACTAATTTCATTGAATTCCATTAATTTTGTGACATTATTTTATTTTTTAAATATTTGTAAATTTTTTTGCTTATAATTTTGGATTACTATTTTAAAATAATTTTTTGTTGTTGAGCTAGAAGTCTAAATATAGTAGGGGTTGTGTAAACAGACATTCTTAATAACCTGTAAAAATTTGAAATGAATTGGCCTTCTACTTTTTGAGATAATGGGACTTTTGTGTAAAAAAATAGATTTTCGGGAAATCGCGAAAACATGATAAACATATATTTAATTTCATTTCAAAACTTTCCAGCTTCGTGATTGTGATTCTTTTCCTTCTCAGCATCGAGTAGTTTCTTCGTGATCATCCTGGTCCTTTTTCTGGCTAGCTTTGTCTTCTCTTCACATGCTATATCTGATTTTATCATCCGATCTCGATCAATTTCACTAAGGCACTTTGCACAATTTTTGCCAACTTTGACCCCAAGCCCTTTTAAGACTGCTGATCTCTGCTAAAAAATTACTGTCTGTTTTATGTGAGGTCCAAAAAGGGTATGAGTTCAAACAATTACTACATTCAATTATTAATTTACAAGCTAGCCCTTGTCTCGATTCATCGTCTTCTGTCAATCTTAGAGAGTTTTCAGATTTACATTGCTTACAAACAGTGGCACATAACAATGCTTGGGACAGAATATCAATATTTATTATTACATTATTATAACCTGAAATAAAACTATCATATGTATTGGACACTGTACCAATCTTTCTTGATGAAGCAGATTTAGGAGTAGGCTTACTTTCAAAACTTGGTTCAGAAGGGTTTTGGTTATTTACAGGCATAGATTCATTTGCTACAAAACTATTTTTTCCTACATATATGTTTCCTCGAAAGTTTCTTTTCTTCCACAATTTCTTGTATTTTGTCATGTTTCACTGAATAACAAAAACTCACTCACAAAACACATACACAAACGAAACTAACTTTTGCATTTGCAAAATAAAAACTTTCCTACACCACTTAACAAATATAAACAATAATAGAATTCAGTAACATAGCAATCAAAATAACAATCAACTGACAGTTCACATAAGTAAATAGACAGCCTGGTTAGCCAACATTGTAACACAAAATCAACAATGGTTTGTAATAAAGGTAGCACTATATGAAAGAACTAGTGTTTGGTCGTCTGGCATAGGTGTGAACATGTTTGTAAAATATTATTTTTATATTATTTAGGATCCGTATATGCATGTATTATATATCATTTTAATCAGAACAAATTAAACAATGAAAAAAAAATAAAAAATAAATAAATAAAAATTTTTAATTTTCGGGGTTACATCTCCCCTTATAAAATATTCCTTGAGATATAGTAGTAAGAATAGTCATGCTACATGTGTTACTATGTCATATGATTTTTTTGTGTACAAATTTATTTATTCTGTGACGTTCTCGTTGTTATTATGGTTACTCATAAGACCTTAAAAAAGTTTGTTTACGATCAACCCATCATCGAAATCAAATTTTTCTATATAGAAATTGAATCTGTTCGTTATCAAGATATCGTGCGGGCAGATGGGTGGACAGAAATGAAATGTTTCCAATTCCTTGAGTGATTTGAGGCTTTGCTAAAGCTTTGTCTATTATAAAAAGCATGTGGACAGTAACAGACATCTCAGAATAAATTATATGATATTTATAGATATGAGATATGAGTATTGTCTGTCATGACTTGATTGTGATTGTGATTATGTGTAATATATTAAAAAGTATATCCTAGTTATGATTGAAAATCATGTTTGTGTGTCGTCGACTTCGATCAATAGACATTGTTCTCTTTCAAGCAATAGGTCTTATAAAATGTTAGTAATTCATGAAACGCGCTTTAGTATGTTTACTGATCTTTTATCAATATCCAATATTTCAATCACTTCTTTTGTTACACTTAGTTTAAAACAAAATGTAACATTTACTTCTCCAATTCTTATTTAATTTAGGTATCCTTTTTTGTATTAATTGTAGAATAATGATTAAAATTACTATGCTGTAGAAATAGTTTTTAACATCGTACAGTGTTTGTAATAATATCAGCCTACAGACAGTTTTATTACCCTCTGATAGAATCGATTTGGTTTTGCGTAGTATTGACATTAACATTGGTAATTACATACATGTCAGTTAACCAATGTTAAGATTAAGTGACAATATTTTATTATACACATTTTTACATTTACAAGTTGTTAATTACATATAGCTTTAAAACATTTATGAACTAATTAATTTATCAAACTTTTATTTATGTATAAATCATAAAATGGTTATTGAAAACACAAATACAACTTTTTGTAAGTAAATTAGGTATAGCTAATGAAGTCAAAACACTTATTGGTTTTTACAAGAGGATTGAACCTGAATAAAAAAGGAGGTACTTTTGATTAAGTAGAAGAAATATAAAATTGAAAACGAATACTAAGTGCCAAAGTAACATCCTGTATTTCCTTGTAAAGCGCTTATATGCATATGGTATATATTTGCAGTTTTATAGGACTATTTATTATTCCATATATAATTTATTATTCATTATTAGAGGGTTAGTTATAAATCTTAATAAAATAGATTTACGATAAAGAATGTATATTCAAAGTGCTCAAAAACATGCCAGAATATTTTAGTAGAAAATCACTGATTTATGGGGCTATTAGGTTTTACTGTTCCACAAACTTTTGTGTTAGGAAGTGGAGATTCCATTTTATTTAAGGAAAAAGGAAATCGAAGAGTTGGCAGCGGCAGCGTTTCTCGCGGAACTTGTTGATCGCACTCCTGGCGCCGGTTCTCCGCTCCTCCATTGTGCTCCCAGCACTGTACAGTTCTTGCCGTGCTCCTGCTCTGAGTTGTGTTCCCTATAAACTTTTCAATCTCGGTTTATGTCCTTGTTCTCTGCTGCGCTGATATGAAATAAAGAAAACTGGATTATGTTTCCGAGATGTTACAGCAAAACGTATTGTCTGTAAAGTGGAAAAGCTAAGTTAGAGATTGTCTTTCTTTAGATGGCTCAATCTATTGTAAACACAATTTTGGGCGGAATATACGTATATAGTTTATATTTCTTACACGAGGAAGTAGGTTCTAAATAGAATTTTATTATAACAGATTTCAAATGTACATCTAGGATAAGAGCTAAACGCTATATATGAATTTGCAAGAATGCTTTTACGTTGTATTATATCAAAACCTATATCACTATATTATGTAGGAGAATACATCTAACTTCACTCACTAAAACAGTTAAATACCATTACCATACAAAACATCCTGTTTCTCTAAATACGTTAAAGTTAAAATGGTTAACAAATATGACTTTTAGGGAAAAAACAACAAATTTATCATAGATTTTTAAAAATTAGTCCTAATGCCTTGGTAAAGAATATACTACTTGGTATGCATAGTTTGTATCTAGATTGCCAGTATGTTTCAGCAGGCGCGGCGCGTTGCTACATTTACACGTACAATTTGCCTCTAGCATGTAGGTTTATATTTTTCCCCCTTTTGTTATAATAATCAACTATGGTGGCAAAACGTTAATTCAAAAATTTAAATTAAAAACTCTCAAAGTTTATTATTTATTATATAGTACACAATTTAAAGCTAACGTTCAACTACACATCTCATTGGTGGCGGTCTCTGAAATCTCCTTTAAGCTGTTTGGTCCCCAGGTTAAGTCTTAGACAGGGACTTCTTAGCTGTAAATTCTCCTGGTAAAATAAGTCATATTTACTTTACTTAACTTACATCTGTCCTCTTCTTTGTATTTACGTTATATAAGATAATAGAACCATTAAAAAGGAAAACAGAAGTTATGACCCTTTAGGTAATAGTTTTTCAAACACCTTATTAATTAGCAATGATAATTAAGTAAATAAATTAAAAATTACAACACAATAGAAACACTTGTATTTTCATTAAAGATGTTATGTTACATATAGAAGTTTATTTATATATTCATGGAAAAAATATACACATTTCGTGCACTTATGCTAAATATTTATTTTTAAAAGTACCAATGAACATACTGGCATGGAATACCACCTTAAACATAAACAATATTATCAAAACAGTTTTTATACTGATTTGAATTTTAAATACATTTGAAAGGCTATTAAATAAAAACATGAAAACTTATCTTTGATTATCTTTTAGTAGAACATTACCAAAGCGTTTGATACGAAAATGTGTACTAATTAAGACCTTTATATATATATATATATATATATATATATATATATATATATAAAGGTATCGTATATATATAAATATATATATATATATATATATATATATAATATATATATATGGTTCGTATAACTATAACAATTTCCTGGTACAACAGAGTAATATATGATGGATATTACATATTTGACAACTAAGGTAAAGTAAAGATGTTTTATTTAACCAGATGAAGTTAGGACTAAGAAGTCCTCTCTAACACTTAACCTGTGGACCAACGGCTTTAAGGTGACTTCCGAACTACCACCAACGGCTGGGTAGGCGGGCTGCTTGCAAAGTTAGGATCGCTTAGCGGTCACCCATCGACATTGTTGATCTGGTTATCTTGCGATAACCGTTGTAACCGCTACACTGCGCCATCATAGGCCGCAGTAATTATTGGAGTGTATGATTAGTAATTTAAGAACTCCAATATTTTAAGAAAAGAATTCCTGCGTAATAAACATATCCATCTAAATTGTCATCAAAGTAACTTTTCTATAAATATAGATTTTAAATTTGTTTGCTTGAGAGCACAAATGAACATTTTTAGTACTTTGAGTAAAAGTATACTAAATTTCTACTAAAATATTCAACAAAATTCTTTATTACGCGATCCTTCAAATAAATAATGGTGTATACAAGATGTTATTAGGTCTTCAATGATAAAAATATATTCAACAACATCTTATCAAATAATTACTTTTTTCAAATCAAGATTTATATAAAATTTACTCAAGGATGTAATGTGTTGCGCATTGCATGTTTCATACTATTAACGAAAATTAAAATGTGTTGATATTTACCAAACACATAACTGGGTACGAGAGAGTATTAATTAAAATTTCACTTACCTTGAGTAAAGGTAATACACTTTCAAGGTCAATGCAATAATAACATGTACAAGCCCAATTACAAGAGCTTAATTAGTTACCGGGATTACAATATATATATATATATATATATATATATATATATATATATATATATATATATATATATATATATATATATATATATATATATATATATGGTTGCTTGATGCCAAATGTTGTCTGCGCACAACCCTTCTGCCCGAACCATTTGACCGTTGACTTATCTATATTCAATACTGGCGTGCGTGTGGGCAACACCGTGACACGTTCTGCTGATAGCGATCGCGCAGATACCACAATCACGACCCCAGTTAATGTGCTGCAAGTGTCCCTCCTCCCCCTCCAACCCCTTACACCCTAATAGTTGGCTTGGGCTTATCGCGGCGACAACCCATAAACCACGTGAGTCAACCGCTATCTCTCACGGACGGTGGTTCTTTATTTACTTTGCGTCATTACTCGCAGACCGCTGAGCATTGCGACACAGTGTGATCAGTTGTACAAATAGTCATGTTCATTGTAAGGCAGACGAGTCTTTGTAGGAAACCAGTCTTTTGGAAAGATTTGGATTTAACTGGTACTAAACTAGAACATTTACAAAGTATGGTATTTTCCCGTTAATTCACCACCACTACCGTTGTTGGGTTTCCGTTTATTCATCACCACTAACAATATTAAATAAGGTTAACGCACTTGTTCATTCCGATTTTGGTTGTTTTTTTCTAGAATGCATAAAAGCCTTATCTAATCGCTTAGTGATGAAGATAAGCAATCATGCGCCAGGCGACCATTCCAGATAATCACTGTTTCTCTAGTCAAAATTATGACTATGTTACGCCTTGCTAGTTAATACAACAGTGAAGGGGAGGAAGTGCGGTTTTTACAATTGAGAGGTATTTTGCACAACCCGAGGTTGTGTGCCAATAATCACGAAATGGAATTTAGTCTCATTGAAACTCAAGACCGTTGGTTCGGTTTCAAAACGCAAGTGTCACAAATACAAACCTGTGCGAGTGGATACTCTTTTTGTCAGGTTCTCGTTTAAATTACAAAACGATAATTTTATGCTTATACAGTTGATGCAAGGTTCTTACTTCTTTATTGAAGCCAGCACTGATGGTCAGGGACATTTCCGATCTGTATTTTCTCGACTTCAGGTCACGTCTTAGATCGTCCCACTTCTCTGACGTCAGATCATGTTACTAAGGTGCAAGTAAACTGAGACTAAATCTTTAAAGTAATAAATTTATGAGCGCTCACGTGATCTGAGCTTAAAATTTAACTACTATCTTGAGCGGTGTTTCTCTTATTTCGCCAGAGGTGCGACGACCACCGAAGCCCGAACTGATGGGCAAGATCATTTCTGATCGGTAACTGTCCGACGACAGATCATGTTGGACGATCTGTGTCAGGGAGCGAGTAGAGTCGATCTGGAAAAGTACAAAGATACATTTGTAGTATTGTTTTATGAGCCAATACGGGTTCTTCAGTATTATTATCTCAAATCAAAAGTATAATTAAAATATAAATTTCAATTTGACTATGATTTAAACAAGTATATAGTTTGATAATATGAGAACTCGTTGGTGCTAAAAATTAACTACATATTATGACAACGAAAGGATATCTTTACTAATTAAGATGCAATAAAAAAACTATTTGACACAACGTGAGTACTTTGAATGAACGTAAGCCCGCCACTGAAGTGTGGGGGGGGGGGAGGGCCTGCATGCAACAACGGTTAGAGAGAGCAGGGACCATGACTTGAGGCGGGCGGCCAACCAGCGGCCATGGCGTGGCCTGGTGGCCTGGGAGCGGGCATACTCCTCGACTCACAGCCCGTGTCGCCCTCACCACCCCTGGCACGTGCTGTATCTCTCATGTCAGCATATCTTACACGCAAGAGCGATCTAGATAAGCAGCAGACCGCGACCGAACTGCGCCGATTTCTAAAATATAATAGTCACTAACAAACTGACAATTACAAAGACAGTCTATATACGTGAAATTATCTTGTCACACATATTGTAAATCTACCAGTTTTCAAAATCGAGAGGCGTAGCCTCCATAGTGAAACCATTTATAATATAATATGGTAGAGTTCTGTGATAGTATTAAAAAAGTGGGCATACGAGTATATCTGGTACTTATTATTTCATTGGTACAGGATTAAGGGGTTGAAAAGTCAAATAACATTTGATTAATGTTATGATAACATTCACACCTGATGATGGCATCTTCGATGTCGAAAGGACTCGTGATAAAATACACAAATTATTGGATAATTGTGAGTTTTTCTTTAGTAAAATAATAGAAAACATTTGATATATTTTAGGTTTTATGCGTGTAGGAGCATACATTTCTAGTTTGAATCATACAGATTTCTAATGCCACATTGTTGTGTTTGGATGCCCTAATGACCCTTTATAGAAAATATGTACATAAAAAAGGTATGGGAAACGTACTTAGGTCAAAAGGGTCTGTTTTCGGCTCTTGTAATTTACTTCTGATTCAAGATATTTCCAGATTTATAAGTTATGTTTGCCTTGTCAAGATGAAGAAAGAAGAGAAAACCTAAGTGTACGGTCTTTTTACCAACGAACTATCTAAAAGTTTCTTTTCCCATAGTTTAAATTTACTTCCAGTTTAATATATATACAGCTGAGTTTACATTTTTTTAACGATCAAGAAACATATACTTACAACTGAAAAGTTACTGCATTCAATAAGTATCCAGTTATTAGTTAAAATTAAAAGGTGCTACTTCCGGTCTACGATATTGCTGGTGCTATAATTGATTTAGGTTTTGACTTCGATCTAAGAAGTATAAGTAAGGTTAGATTGGTAAGACTACTGTGGTCTATTTCCGTTGCTTGTGTTCTGCTTACAGTAAAAGCGGGAGAATGGAAAATTCTTGAAACTAAGTTAATTTAACATTTAAAAGTAATAGTTTATAATGGGGTTTTCGGACTATAGTTATGATATACTATAAGGTAATGTTAAACATACTTACTATTAGGTTAAATAATTAACAAGATTCTCAAAAATGGAATTTACAGTATAATTACAATAGTTTGCAATTTTGAGTTTTAATAAGAATAAAACGCACATCAAGCGTGAGCAGTGAGCACACCAAATTTATGTACTATAATTTATTTTGCAAATCAAAAATACATGGGGAGGCCTGGTAATATAACAAATATTAGTAAATATCCACTCGTACATTATAAAAAATGTTATAATCTAACAGAATAATATGTTAAATTATTCAAATAATGATGTAAAGTGAATACAAATATTTTAAACGTTTGTAAAAATTACCAGTCCATGAGAAATAATGGGTTTATGATTGTTATAACTATACGTACTATAATACTATACTAGTGTGTGTAGTGCAACCAATATTTGATTATTATTGCTGATTATAAATTAATTGAATTTTAAAATGAAGTTTCTAATAAGAGGTTTTAAAAGATTAAGCGCCCAATGCAGTATTCTACTAAGATAAAGGCCGTTAAAATATATGAGTAGGAAAAAGGTAAAGATAAAACGTGTACAGGACAAATCAGTATCTACAGTACAACAATATCGCAAGGAACTTTGCCGATCGGTCCCTCGAGTCCCTTGGATTATTGTTTCTCCCTTTGTTACACTTTACTGTTCCTCGGTTTCCTTTGGGTTAGATGATAGTACTCGGTCTTGGTTAACTTGTTCTGGAAGTATTGGTTTTTCCAAAATACTATGAATAATTCTATGCACGTAGATGACCAAATATTTCTGTTATACGGGGGTTAATGAAATTTAAATCTATATATTATAAACCCTTTCTAGTTTATACATGTTGAGAGATTTAATACACATATTAGTCTAAATTTAAAAAATCGCATTAAATGCGTGTTGTTCCAGGGTTTACATGAGTGTGTCATAAGTAACTTTAGCAATTATGCAAAACAATATGTGTTGAAAACAGAAAATTATTGGCTAATATACCCTCACTTATGTATGGAATAACTGAGTGGAGAATTCGGACTAATATTGAATTTCAGAAGTTATATCTTATTATTTCAGAAAAGAAAGCCTTAAAAAATAGTAAAGGGAGTCGTGTCGAAATACTTTCAGGAAGTTACAGATCTACCTACTCATTTACATACTCTATGTAGTTAAAATATTTATTATAACTTATTTTTTATATAATTTAAATATGTATTTTTGTTTTAACAGGAGGAAAGAATGTTTATCATTATAATACAAGAAAGAAATCAAATTTATAAACCCGTATGTATTAGATTATTTATTGTATTTTAATATTTCTTCATTACTATAGTAGTATTATTCACTATTTTACATGAACATATCATAATTTACAAACTATTTAAAATATATTCAAGAAAAGGTTGAAGGCTTTTTCTGTAGAAAGAGAATTTTCATGTTGATGAAATTATTGTTTAAAGTATTAGTAATACAATGGAAACCAAATGTATAATAGTTGCGTAAAAAGTTGTGACTTACGAAGTTTAAATTCAATTCATTAAAGTTTAATCGGTCTCTAGCTATACTATTACAGATTGACTAAAAATGTTTATTCTTAGTCTTTATTTTATTCTCTTTTATAGTAGCTAGAATTATATTGTTTTACATGTAAACAACTATTACACAACATCTCCTATTGCCTTATTGTCTTAATTGTGTTAATAAATATAATAATGTATTCCGTCATTTATTATAACTTTTTAAATATTAAGCTGACGCATTAGTAATGAAATTTATTTTTCTATACTTCTTGTAACTAAATGAATTGAAAAATAGGTTATAGAATTTAATTGTTTAGGCTTCATAGATAAGTAATGAAGCAAAGAATTCGTGAATAATTTTACTGTGAATGTTTGAAATAACGTAAAAGTTATTGGAGTTCAAACTCGGAGAGTACCCAGTTATCTCTCACGGTCCGTATAACATTTTTACTCTTTGTATCTTAATCCAAACTGAACTGAGCCTCTTTGTTGTCGTCATAAAGTTTATGACACCAAGCTGCTTTTGTGTGTTGTGCTTAATGTTTTGTAAAATGTTACAACCCATATATTTCTCATATTTTACGGAAATGTATCACTTTTAAATGCATGGCTTGATTGTAACTTGGAATAGACTACTCATTCAAGCTACTTTTTATCACTAGTTGCAAAATTACGGTGTTAAAAACTTTTGTTAAATAACGTACAGTATGTTCAATATGTTATTAAAACTCACTTTATGGAGTTTCTTGACGAGATCATGTAATAAACACGTTTTCTTACCTTATTTTACGACATACCGTATTTTTATGGGGAGATGTTAAAATTTTCCGAAATTTGCAGGTTCGTGATCTAGCTGCTGCATGATCGGATTGAGTAAATACGTTTTAAATAGGATTCGTAGGATTACTGTGGTATTTAATGTTCACAAATTAACTTCTAAAAGTCCTGTAACAATTTTACGGCCAAAATAACGTTACCTTCATGATGCATCTTTCAAGGTTGCAACGCGTAGGTATTTGTAAAAGTTAATCCATGTAATAATACGTTTTTCCTGCACACGTTCAGCACCATGTTAATAGTGGTCAGGCGTTAATAAGATCTAATCTAGATTTTGTTCTTTGGGGTGCTATGTAATCAGTTGAAGTTGGAACGTCAGTTCCACGCTCCTAGATGCGGTACAAATATGAGTTTTGGATTTCTAAAATGGTAAAAATTAAAATATTTGTTGTTTGGAATGCATATAAAACTGAGTGGAATCCTTCCCGAATATAAATCAGTTCATAATTTATGGCACATAAGGAAACAGTTCTTTTTAGTCTGTAACGCTTATGTATTTTTGTACCCTTATCACACTCATAATAGTAATCGTAAATACTCGGTAACAATAAAACTATTTTACTGCAGCATGCCGTAGAACGAAATTCATTCAAGTACTTTATACATATTTCTTAGTAGCAAAGTCTCTTTTACTCCGATTCATCAATAACCCCTATACAGAGATATTTTATTCAAAACAAAACAAATATATATATATATATATATATATATATATATATGTATTTATATTATATTATATATATAAATAAATAAATATATATATATATGTATATATTATATATATATATATATATAAATATATATATATATATATATATATATGATTTGTTAATGTTCGTATAACGCACTGAAGTTGGTGATTTATTTGTGGTTTTATAACGAAAGATTATAATGGGAATGCTTCTATGCACCGGGATAGTGTAATAATTAATGTAAGGGTTATTTCTGTTTTTCATATTTTTAGGAAAATCAAAAAATTCATTTATCTGAATTAGCTCAATAACCAGAGAAACTAAAGAGAAATCTGACAAAAATAACTGAGATACTAAAGGGATTGGTAGATCAAAGCCATATAAAAGACAATTATATCTATCGATTACTTTACTTTAAATTTCCTTTGTTGTTCTATAGTAATGGGTATAAGATCGGATAGTGTCCGTCCGAAAATTATTTTTAGTAAGACAATTAGCCTTAATCGAGAAAAATAACTCTCGGATCGTAAATCTTGTTAGCCCTTTATTCACTAACCTTAATACATTGCATTGCTAGGCCTGTTTCGTATAACCGTTCTTATGATGGGTTTTGCAGAAAGTTGTATCACTTAATTCTTGTCGTTAAAATATAACAAAAATTATAAAAACATGAACAGTTTGTAATAGTTGAAAGTTTGATTGTTTACGATTACCACTTTTCAAACAATATTTCCTATTGGATTCATTAAGTTTAAGCATTTAGAGTTATAATACTTACTTCATGCGCTAGATATATCAAAGATATATAGAACTCATGGTAGATAAACATGAACCGCTTACCTGATGATTTCGACTGCCGGAGGAGTTGAAGACTAAATGGTAAAGGCGAGGGGTGAAGGTGGAACAGCTGATGTTTATGTTATCTCTGTTGGGCTTGCCATATTTGCATACGTGAACAGCCCCAACACGGGATGGATGATCAAGGGTACTGAATATCTTACCCGACCTGCTCACATTGTAACCGGGGCTGAGTTGTGGTATCAATCTGGGAAGCTCCCCTCCGCAACTTTACTCCTACTTTACTACCTAACTCCTGAGCCTCGACGTGAAGGGATAAACAAGTAAGTTTAGTGGAAAGACTGACACCGAGCTGTGAGTCTCTTTATAAACTTTCCTCGGCTGTAAAAATCATACGGCAATGTTCTTCAGGTAGTTTACTTCTCGTGTACTTCCGAGGAATCTATTCGGTCATCATTTATGATGTGCAACTTAATTATTTAGCACACTTGTAGATCTATATGATAACACGCTTAATTATTTATTAAAAATATACAAAGTTAATACTACCAAAGCACAAAAAAATGTACTGAGAGGCAAATTAAACTCAAACTATGAGAAAAAAGGGGTTTCTTCTTTTTTTAATTACATTGTTCATTGCTATGCATTACAAAACAATTTTTTGTATTCAACAGTACATTACATAAACGTTTTCACTCTAATTCAATTTTTACTGATATCTAAAAGTGATACGAATTCTAAATACCAATTACATTCTGAAAACTGCCTTACGATATTAATAACCAAAACGATGTAAGAAAAAACACACGGTTGCTTTTAATAAACCATAAGTAGATATATTCTACATTGTATTCCAGAAAGTATCAAATATTTGGCGTTTAACTTTGCACAAATTAAATACGTAAAAATTACATAAAATCATAAAACAACGTCCTTTACTATAAAGTTAGTGGTTAACAAGCATTTTTATGCTGGTAATATAATAAAACGTCTATTATAATGTTGCTCGCATAGCTTCATAGACTGTTTGTCAAAAAAACTAAGATTAAAACATTTATGAAATAAAAAATATAGATTTACAAATTCAAATATAAGAAAAGAAAATAGCGGTTACTAACTATAATACACTCAAACTACTATGTGGAATAAAACAGTAAACGATATCCAGTGTTTTTGAGGGAGAAACATTCTCGTTCTTCAAATATAAGAAAAGAAAATAGCGGTTACTAACTATAATACACTCAAACTACTATGTGGAATAAAACAGTAAACGATATCCAGTGTTTTTGAGGGAGAAACATTCTCGTTCTTCAAATATAAGAAAAGAAAATAGCGGTTACTAACTATAATACACTCAAACTACTATGTGGAATAAAACAGTAAACGATATCCAGTGTTTTTGAGGGAGAAACATTCTCGTTGCGAAAAATATCTGGTCAAAGTTAAGAAGCAAGACTGTCTCTAATTAGCAACAGGGGGAGCGGCAATGCGCCAAACAGAGGGTGGATTATCTCTGTTATATATGAGGTTGTGGTTGTTGTGATCTTTAACTGTTCCTACCCTTTGTACCTCCTTCTGCCATCCCTGACAAACACCCAACAATCACAGCGAACATAACGGAACGAGTTGCGTGGAATGCGGTTGAAAACGTTTGTTCATACACAGGGTACACAACATCAATGAATTTCTTATGAAGTGTATACTTGACCTTTGATGCTGTTGCTAAACACAATGTATACAAGTGTGGCTTACAGTCGACATCAAACATGCCGAACTGTACTGTATTCATTCATGTAATGTTCGTATCTGCCTATTGATTGGTTGATGGTACACATTAGATAGTACTATCATAAAGACAGGTTACTTCTGGTATTGTTATAGATCAATCACAACACTGGATGTTCAATTAGCTCTTCATCTGTAACCATAGTGTGTTGCCCTTTCTCCTGTAACTATGGGTTAGGAGCACAAAAAATTTACACCAGAGTACAAAGAGATTTATAAAAAAGGTAGCTGGCAAAATGAAAAAGGCCCAAGTTAAAGTTTGATTAACACTCTACAACATCAAGAGTATCTTTTAAATTTAGATTTTTAACTTTTTAACTCTTACCACAGGTAAGGTATGGTTTTTAAAAGTACTTTTTAGCGTTTTGTACGGGATTGAATTTAGATTGATAAAAAAAAACAATATTCGAAGCGATGAAATGTTTTAAAGACTTAAGGCAGTACTTTGAAAAAGGGCGATTTTATAACTTGAAACTTTACACTATTTTTTTTTTTTATTGTTCCTTTAGTTGCAAAAAGTCTTACTGGTTTTGGTAAAGTTATCATAAGTAAGCATGTTTGAAGCCACCTTATTGGCTATATATCTAAAAACAAAACAGAAAATAAACATTACACTTGTTACTTATACTGCAACAATGGGTCTAGGATATCACAAATAGTGGCTCAGTACTTTTAAAATAACCTAAAATAGTAAACTTTCTGGACCAAAAAAAAAAAAAAAAAAAACTGCTTGGTATGTAAGAAGGAAGTAAAATACGAATTTTATTAAGTAGCGTAACCTTATGATTATGTTACTTGGAATGTTGTAAAGAATACAACAATGCTCAGGCCAAGCAGACCCAACCTTTATTACACTTAAACCACAATTAAATTTAACAATTAATTCCTATCTGTTAATAACATATATGTGTAAACAAAGTCTAACGTTCTATTAAGAGGAATTTTCCATTTCATGAAGTCTCTACTTTTCTCCATAGCAGGGAATGGACCGAGTTTCACTGATCCCTTGAGAATAGTAATCTCTCGTCTCATCTCTCCGCCTCATAATCAGGAGTGTTTCTATAATATTCCCTGGAAGACGTTTAGAGTCAAGAATCCTTTCAGCCAATTTGGAGAATCATCCTGTAACAAATTCAGGACATCGTTCTAATACAATTATAGCACTCCAGGACGATAATTCTAAAACTACTCGAAAGAATGTTATGCAAAACAAGAATGAGGAGCAAGTAAAACACTAGTTACAAAGTGGCAAAGTTTGGATCGTGTCGCTCACTGAGCTCTTATAAGTTCTGACGGCAAACGTGCTATTTCTGAACATAGCCTACATACCGCTTAAAACAACAGGAGTAAGGAAGCTCTAATTGTTACAATCCTGCACCTTCTCTTCTCCATTAAAGTAAAACGTTTTGTTGATGGCAACATTTGATTTAATATAAATATGTGTTGACAGTATCTTTTTATTTTCCTTCTTATTGCTTATAAATTAATTTTAAGAAGATGTGAAATGGAAACATATTCCTTCATTATTATGCAGAATATTCTATAACAGATACTCAATATTTCATACATTGGTTTAGGGCGTAAAAAAATCTAACAAAAAACTAATGTTTTAAACAATTATTAATTACTAAACTTATACTTATTACTTGTATGTATAATGCAAATATTGTGGGTATCCTTATGCATAATTAGCAAATTATGTCCTTATCAATATAAGACTTATAATTTTCAACATTTCAGTTATACCACCGTTATTGCCAGCTTTTTAATTAATTGCCAATTTTAAATTCTAATGTCAATTTCAGCGGGACGGAACCCTGAGGTTGAGCAGGTGAGCCACAACATGGTGAAAATAAACGAACATTAATGTCTGTGTAAAATGATGTAGGTTGCACGTATTTGTATTATTGTTATCATTGGATTGTGTTATTGACTTTCTTCTCATACAATTCTACTGTGACAACTGTGGGGTGGAAATATTAAACTTATATACGACTGCATAAAGAAAACAGCGCGTTAAATAAAATATGTAACGTTACAGTGCACATTGTAAGCCGGAACCTAAAAGGATAAATTGCACAAAGGGACTTTAGCAGTGGACGCATTAAATTATTTGTGTGACTTGAATGTAGCATCGCGAGGCCAACCGAAAAGCCCCATAAAACTCTCTTTATGACGTTGCTTGCACATCTAAAGAAGTGAAGGCGCGTTTCCTGCAGTGTCTGTCCGTGCCATTACTCGCGCTTTCCGAGCCATAAACCTTTTTATTCCGCAGTTATAATTGTGATGTCGCGGCCAGAAGCCGGGCGGAGGCGTTTGGGGAGGAAATGTTTGATGAGCTCAGCAATCTACCTTCGCTCACTGCGTCCTGGTGTCGGAGCTGCTAGCTTTAATGTTTGGACTTGATGTTCTTTGGATGTGATAAACATCTCATGCAGTAACAGAAACGTGTTCAACTATTTTGTAACAATAGAAATAATATTGAGTATGTAAAGTCAACTTAATGTACTTATTTGTTTTATATATATATTTGGTCATGAAATAAAACTTACAATTTTACTGAAACAGTTTAAAACCAAAATAAGGATTACAATTTAAATTATTATGTTTTCATATCAGCGGTTATAAATATGAAATATCGTTATCCATTCCTAATTTATATCTACACGTCTTCTTAACTCCTTTGTTTAGAGTTCGTTTGGTTGTTTATGATTTAAAAAGTTATCAGGATTTCGGGCAATTAGAATCGCAATAAATAATTAAAAAAATTAGTGTTCTATTCTATTACAGGTAATCATAGCAAATGTCTTCAATCCTGTTACCTTATAGTTTTAGCCATTCACATTACTGATTTCCATTATTTTCTGATTATGTGCTGTAGTAATTTTGTTTACATTCGTATCTAAACTATATACATATAAATGACGTTGTGAATTTCTTTATGAATATGTTCAAATGTATTTACTTGTGCTTTAGGATCGTGCCTAAAACATCGTAATGCACTTTATTGTGCACTTGACTAACCAATCAGAACACTTATTCGTCTAGATTTCACTGAATGGCTGGGAATTACCTCTTTTTTAGCCTAGGTGCCCCTGATGTCGAAACGATGCAAATAGTTCGTTTAAAGCGTCCTCGTCATCTACTTTTTCTGAATCTATTCAGACGGACGTGGGCTCAATGGAGATACACTCAACATTCTCATTTATTGCTTTTATCGTGCCAGTAAAGATATCATTCGTGCTTTTCATCAGCCAGCTTTAGTTCTATAATAAAGCTACTTAGAAATAAATAGGTGCTCCTCTTTCTTGTAATTGTAAATAATACGTGTAGAACATTATCACCTCAAGGAAGCGGAAATTGGTCCGGAAATAAGGTGCAGTAAAATTTATTTCGCTACATAACGTTTAAATTAAGACTGATTGAAACTCTAACTATATAAAAATATTACTCAAATTGGACTTATAACGACGAAATGTAACGTAAAAGACTTTCTGTAATGTAAATAAAAAAATAACTTAAAATTTAGAAATTAAATACTGTTTTGTTTACATAGAACAACAAACACCATGTGTTTCTCAAGATATCTTGACGCTAACCGACATAATTATTACTCTCACAAAATGAAAATGTTTTTGCATTTAGTATTGAATAGATCACGAAAAGTGTAACGCTCTTAATCACTCATATGAGTAAATTTGAACACAATTGCCCACAAACTATGAGCTGAATAAATCATTTGCATCACTGCTGCAAGAAGCCAGCCCGTCATCGTTACATAACGAGGAGGGAACTTGGAGGGTAAACGTACAGTAATCCAGGTGTCAAACAGTCAGCTGCCCACGTGATGGCTTCCCTCCACCCTACCAACCATCACGTTACCGAGAAGCCCTCCTCAGCTGATGCAATACCAACAATATTTTCTTTAGCAAAAGCCAATTTACGTAGTTCACCTGTTGTAAACCCAGTTGTTAAGATTGTTTTCATTAAATTCTCTTTGAAAATATTACAGTACCACTTTATAGTCTAGGATTCGAAAACCAACTTGCACTGTTGAAATCAATACAAACATGTCTCATAAAAATTGATCGCCAGACATTCTAGTTTTGGTGGAGGTCGAAATAGGAGAGCATCAAAAGGGTTACAAATAGAAAATTACCACACAAAACTTTGCATAGTTATCAATTCCTCTTTGAGGAAAATTTACCTATAAATTTCCATGAAAACAAATCGTGTGCTAGTGTTGGCTCTCAGCTACTACGCTAATAAATAAATGTAGTTGAAACTTTATATGGAGTCAATGTGGACTTTTTATTTAAAAAAGCTAATTATATGTATATCAAATAAGTATTATGGCATGCGGTAATTGAAGTGAATTGTCTGCACAAGAAATCTACTATTAGAAGTTGCATCATATGATAATATAGGATTTTTTACATCGCAACTCGTTAATAAGTGAACATTGACTCCTCGTCACTTTCATTTGCTCCCCTCCCACCACGTCCTGCGGTTTCATCGATGTTTTGTGGTTTTAATTCCACCATATTCGGATCTGGAACCTTCATTAATATGGTCTTTACTTGGTAAAAATACATGTTGTAATCCTGTTGACTCTCGTCCTTTGTGATTTCCTGATTCCAGGTATTCGCATTATCCTCTTCATAAAAGTTCTCCAGACCAAACCTCACAGAAATACAACTCCAGAACTTGCATGCATGGTGAGCAGCTCCAGCAGCTCTTTAAACAAGTTCCATCTATGAACGTTCATAACGAAGTTTTTAATCGTCTCTCCCAAAATAGCTGAGAGAACCAAGATGATAAAAAACTCTCCAGTTCTAAAAGTTCAATTCCAATACCAATTAATGTGCTTGAAAAAAGGTTTTATACCCATAGTAAGGAACCAAATTGTAAACGTAATCAAATATATGACCAATCATAACTATTTCATTAATTTTACGTTCTATTTTTATTTTGTAAGACATGTTTAGTAAGTTGTTACAAACTTTAAAATTGCTTACTTGAAAAGTTTTACCTGAAACTCAGTTCAGGATGTATGTAGTAGTTTCTAAAAGATAATAAACATTATAATTTGAAACATCCACGAACATTCACTGAAAAGTTTCGGAAAAAGCTGGAGCTCGTAATTTGTGATTTGTAAGCCCCGGCTAGAATTGATATAGATAGTGCAGGCGTCAGACAAGAGAACATTACAAAGGAAATTTGGAAAGTTTATCACCAACAATATCACAACGAGAGATAGGGGAGTAACTGTTGAACAGAACGAGGGGCCCAACAGGCGCCAAGAGGGCGATCAATAGGTTCCTTTGCCAAAACTGAGGCAACAATACTTTTCTTTGGTAACCGATATAGGGATAAAACTTTACTAAATATACTTCCACGGCTGTGTTAGGCTGAATGGTGGAAAACAAGTCATGTCCATCATGTAGATTACTTTTGTTAATTGTATTGAATATGTTGCTTTAACTTTGTTAGCAACATTAAATATAGCAATATATTCTAATTTTTTGGGTAAAATAACTGAATTTTTAAAGATGATACTTGTGTTATAAAACCATTTGCGCATATACCAAAAGATGTATTAATTACATTTTGTGTACTTTATTT
The DNA here is from genome assembly GCF_021130785.1 of Homalodisca vitripennis. Classification (NCBI taxonomy): domain Eukaryota; kingdom Metazoa; phylum Arthropoda; class Insecta; order Hemiptera; family Cicadellidae; genus Homalodisca; species Homalodisca vitripennis. The sequence continues at coordinate 33,396,306 of NC_060207.1, forward strand.
AAATTTTAGTGGAAAATTAGCAATGCTATGTTTTGGTTATGTTCGATAATTTACCAAAACATAAAAAATGGTATTGTAATATCAAATAAATAATATTAATTACTATATCAAATTTATAAATAATAACTACTCATTCTTTCGTACTATAAAAGAAGATAATGACAACTTGGTTCCGGATATAACACTGGTTTAAATGTTACACCTTTAAGGACACAAGTACACCCATCTAGAACAATCTAAACACCTACATTTTATTAATCGTCATGCCATCATACAAAGATCATATTGTTGAAATTAGATGCATCCCGATCTCACAATTAGCAGCGCAAGTAGCAGGAAGGGATATGACGGTACGGTACCCTGTATATTTTTTGTAATTTTTAATATTCGAAGATTTATTAATGAAACACCACCAGTAAAAATAGCCGTGCTGTCGGTTTTGTACATAGTAGTAATTTATTACTTTACAGGAACATAATATAGCATTAATTTAATGCAAAAGTCACAAAGTTTCAGTCCTTTTGGCTGAAGCAGATATAATTATAATTTCTCGGCGTAATTAACGGTTGAAGTTAATTATATTAATATAACAATACGTTATGGAAAGAATTTATTATATATAGCTATTAAAAAGTAGCACATCTGGCGAGTGATTTATTTTCTTACGAGAATTTCTTCTACAGATTGGACGAAAAACTAGGATTGTGTTCGTATAAAGTAAAATCTTATTGAATGATGTCTACGATCACAACTACACAATCTTGAGAAACATGTTCTATCACTTGATTATGTCTCGACAGTGTCAATTAGCTCCCTGTGGGGAAGACATAAATTCAATTTAATTTTTTAAAATATTATTATTTATACTCTAATACCTGAAATTAATCAATTATTTGGAAATTAATTGTAAAATTGTTTAAGCGAATAGTTGGTTGAGCGAGGTCAAGGTTAGCCGAATTTTCATTTGTGCCTGTATGTCAGTCTGTCTGCATGAAATCTAGAAAATGAACTGACCTATATACTTGACATTGTGCATGAAGCTTCATTTACACATTGACAGCACTGAGTTCAATGATGGTGCATGTCACTCGATAGGATTTGGCTGAATCTTTTGGGAATTGATCTTATGGATAACCATGATGAGAAAATTGTAGAATAAATACATTTTAAATTAACTGACTATAATCATGATGTGACATTTTTACATGTGACGTAGATAACCAGCGTCTCACTGAGGAAGCGCGCCTTCATTTTCTTGATACTATTAAGGTGCTCAAGTTCATGCAATTTGCCGAGGTATAATGTAAGGCGTCCCAGCAATGCAGTCTTCCACTCAAGATGTACCACAATCTATTCAACCGTTCAAACCGTCCCGACCTGGGAGCCTGTGACAAAAATGTAATATTTATACCAACCGGATCGTGCCCTGATTCTAGTTTGATTTTCGAATTCATCTGCGTAATGACTCCCATAACTGTTGTGTTATTAAGACATCTTAGGAAGGCTATGAATATTGATTGGGTTGTTACTAATTTCATAAATGATTAAGACATCAATAAAATAGCTTATAACATCGTAGAAAAATCAGATGTAGATAATTATGCAGTGAAGACATCTTTTACACCACCCCTCCCTCCACAGCAGCGAAATTGTCCCATTTTACGCCAAATCCCATGGAGTGACATGCAAACATTAATGAGCCTCAAAGTAGCCTATACGGAAACTAAGAGTTATCCAAAATGTATATAATGTTTGTAGGTCAATTTTTTTTCGAGATATCCTGTAGACAGTCAGTAAGAAAGACATAATATTCCAGTCTCTTGACAGATTGCCTCAGCTCGGCTAATATCTACTTTTGTTCAGTTACTCACACATTACGAATTAAAAAATTAACCAAGCAAGTAAATGTCACCCTTAGTTTTCATTCTTTTCAATCTAAGAAACTATTTTCCTGAAAATCACAAACTTTTACCGATGTGTGTTCCTTCAAAGTTTGAGACATCCAAACTCTAGAAATATAAATAAACTTGTCCAGTAGTTCCTCGTTATTATAACTACGAACTTTATGACTAGGCGTTAGTCTCGAATGCTTATTATTTGTAGGAGAAAGAAGCACAAACCCAACTCTGATATAACGGTTTATGCATATATTTGCGACATTAATGAAAAATATTATTCGCATACATGACTAGAAGCAGTCCAATGTCAAAGCGAATTCTGTAATAATCCTGAATAAGGTTGGGAATATTCTTAAGGCCGAATTTAGATGTTGATTTTTCCAGCCATACTGCGTTATTTAACTGAAGCTTATCATATCGTCTTTAATACCAGATTAAACCGTCGTTTTAAGTAAAACTATAAGGTGCTTATTTACACGTGGTTCATTTTGGAATTGCAACAACTTACCTAAATTTCACTGTTATTTACACGATTACACGATATTTCCAGAGTTATTTACTTGAAAACGTTGTGGGTAGTAACGGTTCCAGCCAGCGCGGTCGATAACATGGTTGCCTGTTGAGCGCGCTCACACATTGTGCCCTATAACCATCAGGGATATGATGCCAACTTCCGCCTGTCGTCATAGCCGCGGTCGTTCTGCTCGCTTCCCCTGGTCGTTTCTCCAACACTGTGGGCATTAATTATCATTCCATGTATTCTTATAAACTGTTGTATATAGAAAAATCACAAAATAAAAATGAGAGTTTATTAAATAGTACAATTCTTAAATAACTATGCAGTTATTTTCAAGCACTAGTTTTAGATTGAAGGTTGTATTCATTGAAAAAAACATTTGACCGTGCTCTATCCCCACTATTTTATTATTTATTGGGCTAGATTTCACCCAACGGTTACAATGATGTCTGGAAACTAAGTTTACGACCTAACAAAGCAAAGAAACAGTTATACTATGTTCAAAAACCTTTTCTAAGGAATATATTAATAACATTTTAAACTCTTAAGAAAATAATCCTGTTAAATTGTTATTAAAATTAGAATGTAATCCGATGACGGGTTTTAAAAGAATAACAACTTAAAAATGATGTTCCATAAAAAGAAAGTAAAAAATCTATACTTCTTCCATTGAAACTTCGATATAAATTATTAACACTGGAAATAAAAATTTGAAACTTATATAAACTGACGTTAAATTAAACTAAAAAAAAAAACAAAAACAGTGTTATGGTTGCGTTTTTTTAATAATATTCTCGGAACATATAAAGTATAATATTTTTTTAGCAAAATCCAACCTTATCAATTCAATCTTTAATTTATGTCAGTGTGACATGAGTAAATATAAATATTACTATATTAACGTAATGGCTAGGAAATTACAAAGAGACTTTATAGAAGGAAGCTTTCAGAGGCTTCAGAAACCGGATTATGAATTCTAGAACTACCTTTGAACTAGAGTTCGGTGTCATCAAAAGCTCCCTTAGGTTAGAGATACTTCACGGCCGAAACTGCTAGAGCCTGGGAGTTCCAGGGAGCTTCGTAGGGCTAAGAGCTGCTAAAGTTATGCTCTTTCGCGGGTAGATCACTAACATACACCGGGTTTTCTTATTGTGTCGAGAATTACTGAGGCTGGGATGTTCTAGAGATCGGGAACTGGTAGAGACTGGAAGTTCCAGGGTGCTTCGTAGGGCTAAGAGCTGCTAAAGTTATGCTCTTTCGCGGGTAGATCACTAACATACACCGGGTCTTCTTATTGTGTCGAGAATTACTGAGGCTGGGATGTTCTAGAGATCGGGAACTGGTAGAGACTGGAAGTTCCAGGGTGCTTCGTAGGGCTAAGAGCTGCTAAAGTTATGCTCTTTCGCGGGTAGGTCACTAACATACACCGGGTCTTCTTATTGTGTCGAGAATTACTGAGGCTGGGATGTTCTAGAGATCGGGAACTGGTAGAGACTGGAAGTTCCAGGGTGCTTCGTAGGGCTAAGAGCTGCTAAAGTTATGCTCTTTCGCGGGTAGGTCACCACCATACACCGGGTCTTCTTATTGTGTCGAGAATTACTGAGGCTGGGAGGTTCTAGAGATCTGGAACTGGTAGAGATTGGAAGTTCCAGGGTGCTTCGTAGGGCTAAGAGCTGCTAAAGTTATGCTCTTTCGCGGGTAGGTCACTACCATACACCGAGTCTTCTTATTGTGTCGAAAATTACTGAGGCTGGGAGATTCTAGAGATCTGGAACTAGTAGACACTGGAAGTTCCATGGTGCTTCGTAGGGCTAAGAGCTGCTAAAGTTATGCTCTTTCGCGGGTAGGTCACTACCATACATCGGGTCTTCTTATTGTGTCGAGAGTTACTGAGGTCTGGGAGATTCTAGAGATCTGGAACTGGTAGAGACTGGAAGTTCCATGGTGCTTCGTAGGGCTAAGAGTTGCTAAAGTTATGCTCTTTCGCGGGTAGGTTACTACCATACACCGGGTCTTCTTATTGTGTCGAGAGTTACTGAGGTCTGGATGTTCTAGAGATCTGGAACTAGTAGAAACTGGAAGTTCCAGGGTGCTTCGTAGGGCTAAGAGCTGTTAAAGGTATGCTCTTTCGCTGGTAGGTCCCTACCATACACCGGGTCTTCTTATTGTGTCGAGAGTTACTGAGGTCTGGATGTTCTAGAGATTTGGAACTAGTAGAGACTGGAAGTTCTAGGGTGCTTCGTAGGGCTAAGAGCTGCTAAAGGTATGCTCTTTCGCTGGTAGGTCCCTACCATACACCGAGTCTTCTTATTGTGTCGAGAATTACTGAGGTCTGGATGTTCTAGAGATCTGGAACTAGTAGAGACTGGAAGTTCCATGGTGCTTCGTAGGGCTAAGAGCTGCTAAAGTTATGCTCTTTCGCGGGTAGGTCACTACCATACACCGGGTCTTCTTATTGTGTCGAGAGTTACTGAGGTCTGGATGTTCCAGAGATCTGGAACTGGTAGAGACTGGAAGTTCCATGGTGCTTCGTAGTGCTAAGAGCTGCTAAAGTTATGCTCTTTTGCGGGTAGGTCACTACCATACACCGGGTCTTCTTATCGTGTCGAGAGTTACTGAGGTCTGGATGTTCTAGAGATCTGGAACTGGTAGAGACTGGAAGTTCCATGGTGCTTCGTAGGGCTAAGAGCTGCTAAAGTTATGCTCTTTCGCGGGTAGGTCACTACCATACACCGGGTCTTCTTATTGTGTCGAGAGTTACAGAGGCTGGGATGTTCTAGAGATCTGGAACTAGTAGAGACTGGAAGTTCCAGAGTGCTTCGTAGGGCTAAGAGCTGCTAAAGTTATGCTCTTTCGCGGGTAGGTCACTACCATACACCGAGTCTACTTATTGTGTCGAAAATTACTGAGACTGGGAGATTCTAGAGATCTGGAACTAGTAGACACTGGAAGTTCCATGGTGCTTCGTAGGGCTAAGAGCTGCTAAAGTTATGCTCTTTCGCGGGTAGGTCACTACCATACACCGGGTCTTCTTATTGTGTCGAGAGTTACTGAGGTCTGGATGTTCTAGAGATCTGGAACTAGTAGAGACTGGAAGTTCCAGGGTGCTTCGTAGGGCTAAGAGCTGCTAAAGTTATGCTCTATCGCTGGTAGGTCCCTACCATACACCGGGTCTTCTTATTGTGTCGAGAATTACTGAGGCTGGGATGTTCTAGAGATCTGGAACTGGTAGAGATTGGAAGTTCCAGGGTGCTTCGTAGGGCTAAGAGCTGCTAAAGTTGTGCTCTTTCGCGGTTAGGTCACTACCATACACCGAGTCTTCTTATTGTGTCGAAAATTACTGAGGCTGGGAGATTCTAGAGATCTGGAACTAGTAGACACTGGAAGTTCCATGGTGCTTCGTAGGGCTAAGAGCTGCTAAAGTTATGCTCTTTCGCGGGTAGGTCACTACCATACACCGGGTCTTCTTATTGTGTCGAGAGTTACTGAGGTCTGGGAGATTCTAGAGATCTGGAACTGGTAGAGACTGGAAGTTCCATGGTGCTTCGTAGGGCTAAGAGTTGCTAAAGTTATGCTCTTTCGCGGGTAGGTCACTACCATCCACCGGGTCTTCTTATTGTGTCGAGAGTTACTGAGGTCTGGATGTTCTAGAGATCTGGAACTAGTAGAAACTGGAAGTTCCAGGGTGCTTCGTAGGGCTAAGTGCTGTTAAAGGTATGCTCTTTCGCTGGTAGGTCCCTACCATACACCGGGTCTTCTTATTGTGTCGAGAGTTACTGAGGTCTGGATGTTTCTAGAGATCTGGAACTAGTAGAGACTGGAAGTTCCATGGTGCTTCGTAGGGCTAAGAGCTGCTAAAGTTATGCTCTTTCGCGGGTAGGTCACTACCATACACCGGGTCTTCTTATTGTGTCGAGAGTTACTGAGGTCTGGATGTTCCAGAGATCTGGAACTGGTAGAGACTGGAAGTTCCATGGTGCTTCGTAGTGCTAAGAGCTGCTAAAGTTATGCTCTTTTGCGGGTAGGTCACTACCATACACCGGGTCTTCTTATCGTGTCGAGAGTTACTGAGGTCCGGATGTTCTAGAGATCTGGAACTGGTAGAGACTGGAAGTTCCATGGTGCTTCGTAGGGCTAAGAGCTGCTAAAGTTATGCTCTTTCGCGGGTAGGTCACTACCATACACCGGGTCTTCTTATTGTGTCGAGAGTTACTGAGGCTGGGATGTTCTAGAGATCTGGAACTAGTAGAGACTGGAAGTTCCAGGGTGCTTCGTAGGGCTAAGAGCTGCTAAAGTTATGCTCTTTCGCGGGTAGGTCACTACCATACACCGAGTCTTCTTATTGTGTCGAAAATTACTGAGGCTGGGAGATTCTAGAGATCTGGAACTAGTAGAGACTGGAAGTTCCATGGTGCTTCGTAGGGCTAAGAGCTGCTAAAGTTATGCTCTTTCGCGGGTAGGTCACTACCATACACCGGGTCTTCTTATTGTGTCGAGAGTTACTGAGGTCTGGATGTTCTAGAGATTTGGAACTAGTAGAGACTGGAAGTTCCAGGGTGCTTCGTAGGGCTAAGAGCTGCTAAAGGTATGCTCTTTCGCTGGTAGGTCCCTACCATACACCGAGTCTTCTTATTGTGTCGAGAATTACTGAGGTCTGGATGTTCTAGAGATCTGGAACTAGTAGAGACTGGAAGTTCCATGGTGCTTCGTAGGGCTAAGAGCTGCTAAAGTTATGCTCTTTCGCGGGTAGGTCACTACCATACACCGGGGCTTCTTATTGTGTCGAGAATTACTGAGGCTGGGATGTTCTAGAGATCGGGAACTGGTAGAGGATGGTTAGATCGTCTAATAATTTTAGGTTTACATATTTTCGACTGCTTTTTAACCACTAATTGGTGCATAATATTATAGTGAATTTATATGTGGACGTTAACCAGTTTTATCATGCGACGAAAGACAGATAAGCCTTTCGCACCAGCCTCGTGTATGGTTGTGACCAATTTATCCATCCAAAGTTGCACGCTACCTTGTAGTTTGTGAATTCCCTGATAGGATTTATCACGCGCCATCAACTAGTTGCACTAATTTCATTGCGATGTAATGGTAGTTACTTATAGTTTTGGATGCGTTTAACTATTAATTTCTTCCAGAGAATTATTAATATTTTTTCATAATATTACATATAAAATAAGCTTGTTTTTCTTAGTTTAAAATTTCTAATTTACATGGTTAAGTTAAGGTACATTGGTACGATTATAGTTTAGAAGGTAAACCTCTTATTCCACAGTGTTGTGAAATTTTGCAGCTAACAATGTTTTAAGTTCATCCCTTTAAAATACTTTAGGTAAGTAAAAGAAACATATTTTTACAGCACAACTAAAGCACGTGTTTAAGGTAGTAGTTATGAGAGCATGAAGTAGCATTTTTCCTATTTTAGAGTGGGAAATAAAGCTGTGTGTTTTTTTCGGATACTACTATTGGTTATGTATTATACCACTAAACAGTAGTAATGTACTTGAAATCAGTGATTGCGGTGTTATAAGAAAATGTGGTTTTGAATAACAAAATTATAATCTTTAATATTTATATATAAGTTAAGTTTCTTCCGATTAAATGTGGTAATATGTAGGACTACACTACTTACTCCTGTTATTCTGTTTGATTAAAGTTCGTTTGCTCAGGACGTATTGTAGTATGACTGCATCGTCATCCGCGTGTTCATGAAGAAGTTGTTGAAATTTAGCTTCAAAAAAGGTAAAGACAGCGTTTTTAATGTACATATAATTACTAGACTAAGTTCATTAAAAAGATAATTATAAATGGATCTCTTATATAAGAGACACTTTTTGGTTAAACGACACTCAGATTACACTTAACGAAAATCGCACACTAAAAGTCCTTACCAAAAAGGGAATATTGAATAATATAAGTATAAAATAAAAATCCGGACTTTGAATAAAAATAGGAGTCTGTCAAACTCTTTTGACATTTAAGGAAAATTTAAATGGGTGGAAAATACAAAGTCAACTGACAAAAATAATGTTCGTCTGGACGCCTGGCTTCTTCGACCAGTACAACAGCATCGGGGCAGAAGTCGACTCAATTTCATGTCGTGAGGTTGATTTCGAAAGACGATTTTTTCTCGTTGGAGTTAAGCAGATTATAGGCTTTAAATTAAAACTTCACTCTGTAGTAGAAGGAGCACTCATTCCAGTAAAAATAATTTTATAACTAGGGAACACCCTGTTTTTGTCTGCTAACATTACGAGATGTGCAGAAGTGTTTCTGAGTTGGAAACATCAGAAAACCCCAACTTATTTAGCGTCGTAGTGTCAAAATTCTTAATAAAACAAGAAATGAATATGAATTTATTTGCTTTTGTTTTGTTCTATAGCATCAATCTGTCAAATATAAACTAAAACCAATTATTTCAAATGCCCGTTACTGTATAGTAATAGTTTCCCTGTAATTAATAGTTTCCCAATAATATGCTGTCGGGAAACTATTATTAACCTCTATAAAGTATAATACAGGTCAACAACCAACTAATGACAACCTTCCCAGAAACATGATTAGGTATATGTATATAGATACATTTGAACACATAGTATGGTCTTCTTATTACACTTTGTATTATATATATTATGTTTTTGGAAATTATTCGACTCATTTTGTCGGAAAACACATTTCATTACATAGCATTAATTTTGATCTTACACAGAAATCAACCATTATAAAGCATGAGTTGAAATAATGATAAGATAATATCACCATCATTACCAATAAAAACAATATCTATGTTATTTTCATTAATAAAACGACTTTCTCATGTAATAACGCCGGTTATGTTTGAGGCATTAAATTTGATTGAAATGAGAAAGGTATAGTTCATTATTCTGTTGTCAGTTTTGTTAAGTGCCAATCACAGAACGAGGGGTAAATGGAAGGGCTGTTAACAGTTATCAATCTCGGACCATCAACTAGGGTGTGGCCACACTAATACCGGCCGACGTAGCTTCTGTTGTCATTTGTAACTGCCGAACCGATGATTCATATCAATAAACATTTCCATTCTGTTACCTTAACAAACTCAATGTCCTCAGTATTGTTCTGTGTCCATACACACGGATATCGTCTAGCGACCGGAACTATCCTTCTTGAATAGACAACGTTCAGATCGTACCGAAGAAGATAGTCACCATTACTCAGATAAGGACTCCATGGCAACTTTCCACAACATTTTGAGGATAAGGATGCTGTTAGGAGTGGTGATATAGAAAAAATTCTTGACATATTGAGTGGGTTCAGCACTTTTCTGGTTGAGCATCAGCGAAGTTCTGGTGGGACTGGAACAATTTAATTTCTGTTTGTCTGTCTATCCGCATGATATCTCGAAAACTAACTGACCTTTAGATTTGATATTGTGCACGAAGCTTCATTTCTATATGAGATGCACTGAGTCGATTATGGTTCATGTCAATCCAAAGCATTTGGAAAGCGTATGATTGTTCTATCTGTCAATAATGATACGAGCTAGAACCTTAAAATTTTGCGTTGAGCCTCAGTGCAACCTGTTATGGGACACATGGTGTGACGTATTTCTACCTTGTTCGGTACTTGAGTAGAAGTAAACATACTCCAATAACTTAGATATTCTACCTACATTTAGGTAGGAACTTTCCTGTGATTATAATTAGAGCGATGTACCTTAGCTATAATGAGTTATAATTTTTCCTACAAGTGAATAATTTATTAATACACTGTATACATGTGTATGTGCAGTCTATATACAGCAGCAAACGGTCTACAAGCCTTTTTCATGAATTTCATCGTGCTTGTAGTTGTTAATATTTAGGATGCGTTGACCACCCGAATTGATCAGGAGAATTAAGTTGTGGGGAGATGCCAGGATGATAGTTTTTTAGGTTCTTTTCATGTATGTAATGTTTTATGATCCTTGAACGGGGTAATAGTGTACCGTTTTCCTAGCTAACAATATGAAATCATAATCGAATTTTAAACCTGAAAACGGAATTGGCAGCTCTACGCAATAGGGTTGGTAGCTTCAAAATGGAATCCATTATTTGGCAGACGAAAATGTTATATTTATGCCATCTGCTTTTGTACCCACACAAAGCTTGGAACACAGTATGGTTTATTAGTGACTAGGTTTAGGAATCTATTCTAACTAGGCGTGAACTGAGGTGGTATTAAATTTATTAGTTTAATTTCATATTTTAGGCACCATATTAAGGCGAATTGAAAATTATTAACTAATCTATAATATCCAGAATATAAAATTATTAAAATTTTGTAGGCATTTCAAATTAACACCACTTGTATTGAAATGTATGGTGCAATCTAAAAGAATTCAGATATCAGGGTAATGACTATGAAGCAAAGCCATTGCAAAACGTATACAGTTTACAATAAATCATTGCAAAAACGTTTAAAGATTGCAATAAATAATTTAAAAACTAGCGTTTTCTCATACAATTTAGAATGTTTATGAATTATCGTTGTAATAAATCAATAAATGCAATAAAAATAGTTTGAAGTATTATGTCGTCTTGTAATTAAACCCGTTATGCCATTAGGTGTACAGTTGTTAATATTAAATTTAACTTTCTCCCTGTACGAGAAGAAGATCTGCAAAGATGCTACAAGTAGACTAGACGAGAGAAATCACACCTCAGTCCTGGCTCCCGGCCCAATAGCGACTAACGACAGTCTCAGAAGAGAGTGTGAGGGATGACGCAGGCACGCCCCGTGTCACAGTAATGGCTCGTTTGTTCAGCTCACTTCTTGCGGCCATCCATCGTTGTCTAATGGCCTTCCGGAGATGGCTGTTGAATAAACATGAAGCCTGTTAAATAATCGCACACCTCGAGAGTGCCACATTATCTTCTTGCGTCATTCACCAAAGCATGCAAAGTACTAATCCCAAAGCGTTATTAGATTGCTCTTTGTCACATTGTAAATATTACAGTTCTATCCAGCCAACCTGTAATTATGATGGAATTTTTCGTTCGTTAGTGTTTAATTGTTTGTTTCTGTAAAGTAATCAAACATACAATATTTTTACCTGTTTACTGACTATTAATGCGGTAGTCAAAATTATGAATTATAAATAATAATGCTACCTCAGACAAAAATGCTGACCATGGTAAAGGCCATATTTAGGCACGTGCAATTCTGTACTCACGAACAGGGGGGCAAGATTGAGGGGGGGTGAGCATAGTTTAAAGTTTTATTTTTCATATCCACAGTAAAATGTTTGCAAAGCGTTAAAATAATAAAATACGTTATTATATTTATTACTCATGAGTCATATCATCATAAGGATGTCTTAATGAGGGTAGCGCATTGTAACGTACATAGAGTTGTTTATATCAACAAATACTGTTCTAAAGGGAATACGCCCCCTACCGCACTATTTATCTCAGATCAAAAAGTGTATAAACCCAAGATTAAACGTATAACTAGTTTGATCCACAAACGATCTAGTAAAGCTTCAATTTTATCAAAGAATTCAGCTTGTTTCTGCATTTAGACATTAAATTATAATTTACCAGCAATAACTTTTACGATTTCAATAATAACGGAAAATTGAGGGCTTTTGACCAGCAATGGCAGGTTTGTATATTAATGTCTTGCTAAGAAGCTGTTTTCAAATATATACATCATTACAATATTTAACTTTACATTACAGACATACCAAACCGTCAAAACTTTGATAAAGTTATTGTCGATTTTTCCTGTAGAATTCTTGCACAAAAGTTTCACCATAATTATTACTATTGGTGTCCATAATATTATGGAAATAAATATGCCTAATTTAAAAAATCATGATGTCTATTTCCACGTTTACCAAATGGAAAATATACGTTTTTTAAATACCAAAAGTATCAATGGAACAAAACGAAAAGTATAGCAGGAAGAGGTTGTGGTCCAAAATTCATGAGATGGGCCAAAAAAGTGTTCAGTCCATACATTCAATGTTCTTTAAAGCGTTCTAAATACAAGCAGTTCGCATAATCGCACATTTGGTTTCACAGAATCTTCCAAGGAAAAAAAAACTCTGACTGTTCACTCTTCCAAGTCTCTGCATTATAGAGCCAATTTTTTATTTGTTTGCCTAAATGTACCATGACAAGTGGTCGAGACATACATGAGGCAAAACACATGAAACAAGAGGCAGAGGTATTTACCGAACTCACGGAAACAGTACTGTGATTTACTAACACGTAACTTCACATGCAGGAGTTCGTCAACTAGTTGCCAGAACCGATGAAAAATGCCTCGACGCCCAAAACTTTAAAACCGCGCTTGAAACCGTTTTAAGCGCCCCAAGCATTTTATTGTGCTAACGAGTGGTGATTGCACAATCATTATACTTAAAACCAGCTCGGAAAATGAGGAGAATGAATGTGGTATGAGTGAGATTACTATATGTTTAACTGGGGTTTCAATATGGTGTGGATGTTAAATTTTAGAAATTTCAAATAATACTTTGCCGATTGCCATAAATTTTGTATTGTTCTGACAGAACAAAATATTTGACTTTCTTTGACAAACAGACGCTATCGCAAGGCAAGTTCAAACATTAAGGGAACCTGAAAGACAGATATTTTAGGTTTCAAGATCATATAATGAAGATATATAATAAAATAACATTACAAGAAATGGTTGGATATTAATCAGTAATCAATTTATAATTTAAATTTAAGCATCTGTAAATGAAAAAAATCACCAAAGCGGTAACAACTGCCTGATGCGATTAGACGACCATTAAGATTATCAATCTCATCATTGGTTTGGACGCTTGGGCGTGGTAACAACTATATTCTGATATCTGCTGATGGTAGTTGACTGCCTGATTCAATTGGTTGGACCGTTACGATTATAAAACTCAACATCGGTCTGGACGCTTGGGCGTGGTAGCTAATCAATTCTGATATCTGCTGATGGTAGTTGACTGCCTGATGCGATTGGTCGGGCCGTTACGATTATAAATCTCAACATCAGTCTGGACGCTTGGGCGTGGTAGCTAATATATTCTGATATCTGCATATATTCTGATATCTGCTGATGGTAGTTGACTGTCTCATGCGATTGGTCGGACCGTTACGATTACAAATCTCAACATCGGCCTGGAGGTTTGGAAGTGGTCGCTAATCTATACTGACATCTACTGATGTTCGTTGAGTGCCTGATGCCATTGCTCGTGCCGTTATAATTATCAATATTACCATTACTATCGGTCTTTGCATGGTCGCTAATGTATCCTAACATCGGGTTGGTTGTTTGTTAACTGCCTAATGAGATTGGTTGGACCGTTACAATTATCAGTCCCATCAACGGTCTGTACGCCTGGGCGTGGTCGATAATCCATCCTGACACCTGCAGATGTTTGTTGACTTTTTGATGCGATTGGTCGCTCGTTACGATTATCAGACTCAACATCGGTCTGGAAGTTTGGGCGTTGTCTCTGATCTACCCTGACACCTTCTGATGTTTTTTGACTACCTGATGTGATCAGCTGTGTTCGAACTGTTATGATTTTCTATCTTGGCATCGGTCTGGACGCTTGAGTGCAGTTGCTAATCAATCTGTTGCTGTTTCTTGACTTCTTATGAGACTATTCAATAATCCCCTTGGGACCAAAATAAATATGGCCACTATTATAGCCACCTCTATAGGCAGTTAAGGACCAGGATGTGTGGTCAACAAAGTCCGGTTCTCCATTGGTGTGCTGTCTGAAATGAAGTACCACTACGATAAAATGATAAATTTACATTCGAACATAAATAGAATATTTATAGGCCGTATGTAAGACAAATAGAATAAAGGACAAGCAGGGAAGGTTATTTATAAAAGCCTCCTTTAAATTTTAATGGTTTTCCATGCATGTTTTTTTGAACATAACACCATTGACATTTCAACATCAAAATCGGTCTCGAGCGTAAAACAGATAACGAAAATAAAGTTGGATAATTTACGTTTTTATGATATTGCTAACGCTATCTGAAATGAATCGTACATTGACTACAGGTTTCCCTTATGAAACATTCAATTTGAAGAACAGTGCTTCATGTAAATGAAATAAAGTTATGGAAAATATATCCTTAATTTATCTTACGAAGATCACCTTATTCTTTTACAGTAAATTGTATTTAAATGTATATTTTCTGAGAAGACTATAAATATATCATTACTTTGTTAGGATAAAACACAAGATATAGGTATGGCTTACTAATAAGTTGTTACCGACTGGCTATGTGTAGAGGTACTTAATTACTACACACAAGACCCAATAAATAATAGTACGCCTTGAAATTGGTTCATTAACTTCTTGTCCCTTTCCCTGAGAGAGGCCAAATCCGTGCCGTAGCATCGCTATTGCAAAATTACTAGTAATTAGCTGATCAGCCCGGTGGCAACAGAGAGTAGAGAGAAAATATTGCGTATCACATTATCTATATTTATAACAAAAACAAAATAAATGTAAGGCGAGGCGTGACTTGAGAGCGAATTTTGTTTTAATTAAAAATTTATTTTCGTGTTACCAAACAGTTTTATTTTATTATTACTTGATAATATTTTAAAATTTAACCCTGAGCTAAACTTTTAATTTACTCAGGAGTCAGCTTAGTTCAAAGGTACATCAACATTTACAGTCGCTTACTAACAAGAGCGTTAACTGTAGAAGTTTAAACTATTTATCTAGTATTAATGCAAATCATTTATTAGACATTAAAATTAATATCAGCCTCTCATACATGACGAGTATAACACTTTTGATTTTAACCACCAGTCGCCTTAATCTGAACCACTTTACTGCCAACACCATGTCACTGGAATGTAATATTCATACTGTAACTCATTAGCAGACGCGGTGAATACTTGTGTGTTAAATATCTCCATTCGTATAAGGAGTATGATGCACTCCTTATAATATAAATAAGATAATATCATATTTTCATAAAAACATTCTATCATTACTTCTATGCATTTTTTAAAACATTTGTGATTTAAGTTTTGCTTTGATCAATAGTGGCTTTTAGCTTAATGTTTTTATCATGATTTTAACTAATTAAACCTTAAACAAATTTTCAATTCAATAACATGTAAATGTATTTCTATTATCAACACAATATCAAAGTTAACATTAGTAATTAACTTACTAAACACCATAAATTAATTGTAATTGTGCTCTATTTTCTAAAAGCATTCGCCGTCATCCAGCATTACTTGAATACTAGGCTTCTATTTTATTTCTCATTCCAAACATGCCTAATGTAAAAAAACTACACAAGTATATACATAAAAATCGTATTGATATAATCCTCATAAATATATAAGTTAAGTGATGGTTGAATGTGGTGGTTGCAGCTATTTCGGATATGCAAGGAGATGTCGAATTTGAGCTGCAATTGATTTAAATCCACACGTAAACGCAATGCTTGTGTACGATTTCTTACATTTCATTCATCATCGGTTAGTAAGTCTGAATATAGTAAAATATTACACTGTTAAAAATAAGATATTTCACATTGGGCATTCTGTGCAAAGCGTATGTGAATCTAAATATTAATGTACTCAAATTTCCCTCTTGTTCAAATAATAAATTATTGTTTTATAACACTATTTCCCAAAGTAAAATACCCAAAGTAATAATTATATGATTAAAAAAATAGGAATGCATAACACCACGTGTTGCGTAACAGGCTTCGTTGAGGTTATGCAACATTTTAAATCATATTTACGTGTAACTGTGGCACATGTTAAAATACCGTACGACTGTACTAAGTTTGTTTTAAACTTTATTTATTATACAACTTTGTCGTTGTCCATGGATTTTTTATTAACACAGCCAAGTTTCATATTTATACAAACATCAAGTCCTTAGGGTAGTTCGTTCCTGGGATACCGTGCTGACAGACAGGGAGACAGAAATAATATTTCCAATCCCTGGAATAATAGGCTTCGCTAACGCTCAGCTAATAAATTCTATAGAAATAGAATGATGTTGTAATGTGTTTATAATGTTAACTTACTTTTTTTCTAAATGTATAGAGTAAACATTTCTATACATATATCTACACTACACTTTATGAGATAAATTTTCCAAAAATTCATTTATTATTTACATCGGAGTATCTAAATCCTTTCTTATAAATATACAAATTGAAAATCAAAGCAAAATCACTGCTTCACCATTTTCATACCAATTAAAAACACATCAATAATAGTGTGCCAATTACTTTAAAAATTTATGTCGTGTTTTAGGAATAAGTTTAAGAAGAAAGTTTTTCTAATTAACGAGAGTGCAGGGTTACGCAGCGAGTCGGCAGCGCGCCAAGTGGCAAAGCGGATTATCTCAGTTATTTATGTGGTTGTGGTTGTTTGTTATGTTCTTTCTACGATCCTTTCCTGACTGCTCTTTTTACAGGAAACAGAACTTACCGATGGGTGACTTTAATTCAACAAGTATACTTAAATAAAAAAGTATTATCACAATAAATTACACAAAACTTAAAAGTAATATTACAAATTTAATGTACTCATATTATTGAAATAACATTCATTGTATGCTTCCTAAGTGGTAATTTCCACAAGTACTTATTATTTAACATAGTTGAATGTTTTTGTTTATAACTATACTAGCATTATACCATCGCTTCGTATGAAATTTCCTGCTGAACAATTAAAACATCATAATCATATCCTTTCAAAATGATATATTACACACTCCTGTGATAAATGATGGTAAATGAAAGATACTTATATACGATGAAACATATTGGAATGATTGGAGCTATAAATTTAAAGAACGTAACTATTTTGAGGTCCTGAAATTGGAGAGCGAAATAGTTTTTATAGCTACCAACAAAATAAATAAAATTTATCTGTAACGTCGCATTATATTTACACATAAAGCAGCTATGGTGAGAAGAGCTGATTTTAT
Organism: Homalodisca vitripennis; assembly: GCF_021130785.1. Classification (NCBI taxonomy): domain Eukaryota; kingdom Metazoa; phylum Arthropoda; class Insecta; order Hemiptera; family Cicadellidae; genus Homalodisca; species Homalodisca vitripennis. Next base: position 33,413,692 of record NC_060207.1, read on the forward strand.
GTGAATGTTGAGTTAAGCTCCAGTTCACCTTCCTCTTTAATGCAGCATCTGAAATCTGATGCTGTTGCAGACTTGACACCTGAAATCTGGAGTCATGTTCGTCTGAAGGGATTTAAAAATAGTTGGTGACAAAGAACGACCCTTTAAAACCCTTAAAACGAACCCCCACATCGTTTCGACATCAGAGACTCCAAAACTAGAAAACTTAAGGCAATCTAGGTGAAGAGGTATTCTCATTGTCTCATCAGGTGCACAATTGAGCGCACTACGATGTTGGCTGACACGATCCCAATGCAAGCAACCGAGTCTTCTGGGTCTCCTAAGGGAGTAATAGGTATTTTATAAAGAGACGTACTTGAAATAATAAATATGTGAATGTATTACACTGATATCCAAGTAATGGCAATGGCAAATGTAATCTAAATTCATCCAGTTGACTTAATGGGATCGAATATCAAACATACAAAACTTACAAACACACCTAAATATACAAATACCAAAACATTTAAACATAATTAACATAAATAATTTCACACTTACAATATTATAATTTTTATAACTCATATAATCATAGTCTTAGAGGGTTTCCTTCATGCAATTCATATATACTTATACTCATTAATAAACCTCATGAAACTAAACTAAACAAAACGATTCGTTTTCCTGGTTACTAAACGAGATTTCCCACTGTGATTACAAATAAAGATGAAGAGAAAGTGCGTTGAGCTGTAGTGCCTTTAGCTTTGGGATTATTATATCAATATTTGACTGTAATACATGCAAAAATAGGATGATAATTAATTGAGCAAATTAAAATTTCGAAATCTTTCAATAATATAACAGTATTTATGAATATTTGTAGAGTATTAATTTGTTGGGAAGTTACAATACTGTTTCTTAAGCAATATATTACCTTAAAATTTAAATTAAGAATATTAAGTTTTCGTCCAGCTGTAATCATCTAGTGTAAAACATTAAAATACACGAAAAAGTGTAAGTTTGTTATGTTGTAACTTAAACAAATAAAAACGAGTATTAAAATTGGGAATATTAAGAATAGATGAGTTCTTTTCTAGTTTGTTAGTTAAAATTTTATTGTTGTAGTATAATATTTAAACAATGTTTCAATACAGTTTTTAGTACGATTAGATTGACTCAAATATTGCAATTTCATTATGTGACCCTTATCGATGATCTCTAAGGGAGTGTGCGTAGGGCATTGGTTTATAACAATCGACTTTACAAAGTATGCCGCACGCACTCTGTGGGGCGCTTCTGTAAGTTCTGTAACTGTAGGACTTGGGCATCACCCGTATAATTCTCAGAGGAGGCTGACTAACACAACTCCAAAGTGTAAACTATTTAGCCGACTTAGCTTCCATCCATCCTTGATACATATCTCGCAGCCAACTCCTGCATGCAGAAATGGTCCATTTACCGAGTCATAACATAAACATCAGCTACAATCTCCTTCCAAGTTCGTAAGTGATGATATTATGTGAGGCCTGCTATGTGTTTCTACGGCTGCTGTTGCAAATTCCCATGATGAGTGTGTACAATGCAGTATATAGTTGATTATACCGCTTAATTTTAAATTCACATGTATAGGTAATTGATATTGCATGACCTGTAATATATACATAAATTTAAGTACCCGTACGAGTTAAGTATAACATACTTGATTAAATTGGTTTTCAAGTAAAAGAGTTACGGCCATTTTAGTTGTTGGGAGTATATAAAATAAATGTGCATGGAAATAAACACATTTTATAATAATTGCAAAATGATGCTAATAGCAATAATTAAAACTATCAGTACCTACTTCAATCTGAGAGCATTATTTCACGGCTAAGAATGAATAAACATTAGCGGAACTCTTTAATTTTACCACATATTTAAACAAATCGCATATCGTTGGGTTATTTATCAAAATCACAGTAAAATATTAGTATATTTTGTGTGAACAACGGTATCCATGATATTAAATTCCGAAAATTATTAAATGCTGCCATTTTAGAACGGAAAATTGTTTTATTTAATACATTTTTGTTATGACTCTTACTAACCTAAAATAATTATGTTGCAAGTTATTCACATTAAATACTATACACATATGGACACACAGGCACCAAACAAAGCCAGATACGTTTGTTTATATGAATATTTTTGTTTACGTGTTTTCTATTTTCCGAAACTATGCAGCCTCTCGGGAACATGATATATACATAACTATTATATAAACACTCGTGTGTATAACAAATCTTCTTTAAGGAGTTTACAAAGATAAACATATTGTGGTCTATAATAACTATTAATAAAAGTTCACATAATACAGCCTCTACAAATTATCACGCATTAAACTGTCTTCACCAGAGAACTACTCAAGATGTAGGCAACATATCAGATAGAGAATTAGTAAGAAGTTATTTTGTCGGTTGGTACTGATTTATGACACTTATTGGAGTTGGCTATGCTGTTTCATCGGGAAACCCTCAGGTAACAATTGTAACCCTCACGCAAGTAATAAACTAAAGTCCCGTCTTTATCATCGTGCAATTTGATTATACCGTCACGTGCTACATTTGAGCCATGTATCAGTAGATCTGAACCGGTTTTTAGTTTATTGTCAGATATTTTGCAGTATCAGTACTCGGTAATAATTTTTTGGCAAGTTTTCCAGGAATTAAATTTACAACATTACTGAAACATCAAATATTTGAAAATTTTACAAACATATTACCCTTTGATATGGACCAATTTCAAAACCTCACTATTTAACTCCGAAAATCCGCATATTGCCTAGATACTGTCATTGATTTCGTCACACAGAGATGTCTTAGAAATAAAAGATTAGCAATAGAGTTACATATAGATACTATAGACAATCGAATGCGACTTTTTAATTTAGAGCTAATTGAAGTAAACCGTGATTAATTGGTTTAAACTAATTTGTCATATATATTGGGCAATAATTATTTAAATAAAGGAGGTATTTTATACTTGTGTTATAAATGCTCGCTAACAAAGACTTATATAAAATCCTTCTTACCGCAGGATATTTACATAGATTTGATCACAAAAGAACTTTATTGCTTTTGTCCTCATAGTAGCACTATGCGAAAATTTCTTCACAACTTCACCGAACGTGACTCCCAGAAAACAAAAACCACACTCCTTCATATCTATATGGTATATAAAAACTATATATCTTAAAAAGCCCAAACAAGTTATGACTAGGAACAAAAATAGAACATATTTATTTGTTCTATTTTTGTTTTTTGTGTTTTTTTTTAAAAATTTTTGTTTATTTATATAAATATCTTGTCTAAGTTCATTGGCATGCCATTTCATTCCAATATAGCAGAGGTTTACACCTTTAATTAAAAGTTAATAATTCCATTATTTATAAACTGCAGAAAAAAACAGAAAAACCCAAATTTTTTGTTTTGATTAAATTTTGTTTGGTCTTGAACGCTTTTCGAGATATTGAGCACATGTAGACCTCATGAGAATATTGTTTATGTTACAGTCTCAAAATCTACCAACCTATTCTGACTGAGGTGGATGGAATAAAATACCAATTATATGTATTTAGTGGTAATATTTGAAACGTTGGCAAATCTACGAAATAAAATATATTTTAAACCACTTGGTTTTATGTACATGGCTATTACCATAGAAATATTTTTAAATGACTTCAAATTTAACTATGGTTACTTAAAATCAAGACTGCACTCACTTTCCCGTTATTTGTTCCCAAAAACATGGCCAAAATTATGGATATGACAAAGACAAAATATAAAAACAATGAATTTAATGAAGCTATGGATCCAAATGCCATTATATGTCACCTTTTTTAGGTATTAAGGACGTTGATGAAAGGAATGGCATATTATTTATGGCTCGCAAAGACCTAGAAAATATCTACAGAAACTACTAAAATACCATAAAGCACAAAAATAAAATAACGCAAAAGTTAATAAAAATAATGTTGTTACTAAAAACTAAACTATAAAACATTACCACTACTAAAAATTATGTAACCAGGAAATGTTAATGTTTTCTCTTACGAAAAGTCGGAAATGTTACATAAAAGACAGCTCCAGATAACTACCCTTTACAATCCTGGTTAAAACGCAATAAAACGTAAAAAATACTGAACTGATACTGAACATTTTACAAAATTTTGATGAAAAAGTATAAAAAGTATATTATTGATGTCAAAATCTAGTTAGCAAAATGCCTCGTTGTTTAAGTTATTATGTTACATTTGGAATTAATAAACGTTTTAAACTATAGGGAAATAAGTTTCAAACAGTGGGTAACAGTTTTTATTTAATCTATTGATATAGATCTATAGATATAAAGATAATATTAAATATAACATTCGTTTTTATAGACGGAGGTTCCTCGTTCTAAGGCAAGATAATAGTAAGGTTGTCTGTTGATTAAACATGGTTTTCACAACAAGGCCGATATTTTTCGAGAATTTATGTGTATAAACAATGTTTTGAAGTGGTGTGTAGATTTTAATATACCCACGAGTTACTTGGTAGGCTGTTTTTATGAGCTAGCACATTCCGTTTCGTGGATAGATTGTTTTAAGTAGTAGTTTTATATTGACAAAGAATTATGTATAAGCAGATACATACAACTATTTTTTTATTATAGAGCTAGACTACGGATGGTTTGGTGTACATAGTATTGTATCCCCTGTGAAAACATTTTTACTTACAAAATTCAATTATCGAACAAATATAGAATATATTGTGCATACACTAAGCTTCGTACTGAATATTAGGTTAGGAAGCGAGCTCGACAAAGTAAATTCAAAGTAAGCCGCATACACTGACAGATACATTCTACGTAACATCCCCGTCGCTGCTGGTATATCTGCATAACAGAACAGACCCTAACGTATAGCAGGGGGAACCGTGTAGCTGGTTTATATCACATGCATTATTGTTTGTGTTACTGGAAGTGTAACGTGTGACTGGCTGCTCCATATAAATGTTTTATGGGAAATAATTTTTACTTTGGTAGATACACAACACACTGCGTAACGTTAATGATTACCTTAATATGGGATATAATCCAAATTAGTGTTATGTAGAATAATGTTAAATATTTGGGAACTTTAATGATCTATTTTACATAGTTTTATATATCGCACAGACCCAATATATTTTGGATTAAAATTAAAAAATACTTTTGGAAACACTAGGTTTGCTTATTTGTGTTCAGTGAAATTATTGAGAATAATGATGAGAATAACGATTTATTCCTTCAAAAAAAGTAAAAAAAACCATTACAAACATAAAATCTTAGGAATATCCTAATCACATGTCCAGTAGTGTGATTATGTTTAACAAAATAAAATAAACTTAATACAGTACTTTTTGAGTTCAGTTACATTAAATTACATGCTGGCTACTCTCCAAGGCCACTATTACGGGATTAAATGTATTCTGTCAAAAATGTATAACGGTTTAGTAAGCAAATAAAGTCAACAGCAATTGTTTGGTTAAGCGTAAGAGACATCCTCCTCCAAATATTCTGAAAATGTTGAGGTCTGTTTGTTCGTCCGTGTTCGTTTTGCCCAGATGGTGCAGGGCGAATGACTCGAGATGCAAGATTGAACTTTTGTGTAAATGTCCCTCTCCACTCAAGGAAAGTATAACCATACACTAGAGGTAATTCTTGCAATGCTATAAATTGATACTCGGAAAAAGTGTCTCTGTGGAATGAGATTTCAGGTTAATATTCTAACACTAGCAGTTTCCCGCGGCTTCGCACGCAATTTCCCGTTGAAAACAGTACACTATATTCACTTATTCTTTTTCTATCACATTCTAAACATTGCTGAGATAATTGACAGTCGTTCCTTCGTGAGCCTCTTGGGCGCATTATGAAGGTATGTATCATATTCCTGCCTCTATCTTTCGTGGTTTTTGCTAGGTGTTGATAAGTTATTCAGAACAGTTACTGTATACGGATGAATCTCGGTAAACTAATTAGGTTATAAAGAATCACATTCGGTCTGTTAAAATTAATTTTCTGTCTAAGATATTTCCAGTATTATTTTAGGAGTGTGCCTTCAAGAAAATGTATCAAAGAAACCAAGTTTCGATCATAAAGTGTCTTCTTTCGGCTCTTTTCATTTACCTTCGATGTAACCAAATTCGATTACCTTATGTGCAAACATTCACGGATTTGTATAATGAGGTTGTTTTCATAATAGCGTTTAATAGTATTTTCTTTGAATTAAATAGTTTATTGATCATTGATGCAATCTGAATTTAAAAAACACTACTGATCAAGCACTTTACAATAAAAATGTTTTAAATTTTAAATGTAAACAAATGTTTCTGCCTCTTTGATGAACTTCAGCTGAAAGTATTATCAGCTGTTAAGTATCAGTTCGCTTTGTATTACGTGTCGTAGCGCAGTCTGTCGGAATCCAATATAAAACACACCAACATCAACAACAATTTATAATTAAAAAATTAATGAAATAAACTACTAAAATCTCTAAAAGTATGCCTATGTTACTTCCAGGAACGTGTAGAATCACTGTACAAAATTTCACGATGTTTCGTGCATTGGTTCCAGAGTTATAACGGAACATACAAACAAACATTCGCATTTATATATATATATATATAGATTGCCAATCAAAGTTGCGTGTTGCAGCCCTAGTTTTGGACCTCAAAGCTAACAGAAATAATTATCCGGCCTTCAGCACATCTTGGTAAGTCTCTTGTGTAACTTATACAATTAAGGTTATAACGAACTTTTCTGTGAGGAAAAGAGCAAGAACACCGAAAGAGACATGATATTTTAAGTATACAGTTTTGACTTTAAAATTCTTGCATAAAATGCTGTTTGAATAATTTATAGCTATACTATATCTATCCATTTCGTAATTATTGTTTGACTACAACCAATCAAAATAAAATGTTGGACATTTTAGCATGATTATTGTTTGGTTATAAGAAATGTATTTGATAATTTGGTCAATATACTCGTATTTTAGTGCACAGATCAATCAATCAAAAGGAAACTTGAAATATGCATTACTAAATGTAAAAAATAAAACCTGAGCCATTCTCTGTTTATCCGGGTGATAAGTTTTCAGAGAAATGCTCAAGAAACATCAAAATATTTGTACAATTTTTATACCGTTTTTATGTGTCTCCAAGAAAATTATACAGAATTTGTAAATTTAAAAACAAAACGAGATTATATGAAAATTTATCGTATGACTTAAACAAGTTCATATGACAAAATTTTAAGGTTTTATCGAAGATCTTCTATACTCTGATGCTTAGTTTTATTTCGCCGAACTCTAAACAAGAGGAAACATCGGTCTCGCAATAATATCTGACACGTCAGGTTCTCGTTTCGAAATGGCTATCGAAAACAATAAAAAAAGTCTTTGGAATACCAGTACTCCCGAATTTACCAGGTCAAATATTATCAGATAAGAACAAAAAAGTCAGTCTATTATTCGACAGTGTTGTTCCATAGAAACTCAACCATAGTTTCTCTTGACAGATCATGGCAGTGTTTAACGCTATAGAAAAATAAAAATATCTAATAGCTAAACAAATAGGGAGCAGATGCTCCTTTCCACTGCAGTCAACTTAGAAAATGGACAAACCATTCTCTAAAGGAACTTTCAGTGTTAATTATCAATTCTACTGCTATCATATTTATTGCAGAAAACGAAGGTATGTTTAGTGAGCTGTTAGACATGAACCGCGTAATAACACCAATGTTATACGGTGCGGGTCCTAACTCATCCGATCATATAAAAAGGGAACAAAGTCTTAATTTGATGAGTAACATCTCTTAATTTCTTGAAGTTTGGGAGTACATGACTGACCCTATTCCCTAGTCTACTGAAGAATCTATATTTACTGTAATCTGACTACGATACAAAATAATTTGAATTCAATTAAAATGCACAGGATGTACTAGGGCCATAAATTAAATAAATTCAAAAGCCACTCTAATTTGGTTTTTATATTACGTTCAGACTTATTTTTAGAAATCAACGATACAAAGTTTACACAATTCGTCTTGTTTTGAATATAAAACTCATTCACAGACAAAACTAAATAAGGAGTCTGACTATCTTCGAAAATAAAAATTTCTCCTTGTATTACATTTTCAATAATACTTCTTAATCTCCTTATCAAATCTTTGTCAAAGACTGTAACTACTATATAACTTTACTTTCAAAAGATTGTATATTAAAGTAAAAATAGATTGAAAATTAAATAATTGTGAAAATTGTAACAAATCTTAGAGTACCTATATCAAGACTATAAAATTTACTCAAAAGGTAAAAAGTAAAACTTTAAAAGGTTTAACTATTCAAAAGTGGCAAGATCGAAATGGATCAAATCCATAAGGTTAAAGGTCAAAAAAGATTGAGATATAACTCCGAAATAGCTGAAACCAAACATTTATGTTACAAATTAAAACAGGAACATTTCCAGAATCTCAAATTACCAGGAAATTACATTAAATTTACTACGCAAATATCGAAATAAAATTGTTAAATTGAATCAAACGTCAACTTACAATTGATAAAGATTGGAGATCACTCCGAAAGAAAAATTAGGTGCACTTTGTAATATTTATCTGTCTGGATACTTCACAAATGTGTCGTACACTGAGCAAGTTCATCAGCTTGGGCCAGGAGCGAGGAGAGGACGATTGTAGGGAGAGGTAGTTGAGATGGTCAAGCCTCACTGATAAAACATCAAACAAAAGAATCGAGAAGGTCCGCTAACCGGGATCGGTGACGGTTCTGACCCAACCAACAGACCCCTAATAAACAAGACACAAGTCATTGTCTTTTTTCAGAATAGGAGCCTAGTCATGGGCGAATTGTTGCTAAGATTTTACTGTACTGTACAAATCACTGACTGGTTGTCGAGATAAATAATACTTTACTCCTACTGTCAGTTGAGAGTCCTTGCATCATAATGTCAACATTAAAATTACGAATATTATTATACCATTTAAAATCATAACGAGAAAAACCAAGGTTACTAATTGGAGTCAAAAGACACTTCTGAATTAGCTACAAGAATTCAATCTCAAAGACTGCATATAGTGCATTAGACCAAAATAAATAAAAAAACCGGAAGATTTATTCAAAAGAGTGTACAGCTACAAGTTTAAAGTTATTTAACTGGTCACGTAACAATATGAATTCTGTTCCAATATCACGTAGCATGATTATGTTATCTGTAATCGTCGCTATAACACGTTTACACTAACTGCATGTATTGTTGCTTATATCGTAAATAATTGGTTACATTTTATATAGTTTAATGGATGAAACCTACATTACATTTTGTAACAACATGGCTGTTTCACATTTTAAATTACTTAAAACAACTTAATTTCATAAGAATGGTCATATTATCCAAAACGTTTTTCAAAATATGTGCATATCATTACAATATTTAAAAAAAGTATGACAAGTAGTTTTTTACCGTGTGTTCTATTTCTTTAAGAATTTGTAACCGAAGTAAATTTTCCACATGGGTTGTGTAGTTTCTTGCATTTAAAAAGTAGAATGACCTCTCATTGGCATATTGAATTGATTTATTATGCTGAAATATTGAGTTGAAACGGTACTGATCTTAGATCAGTTTACTTGAAAACCAACAGAAGAATCATAGAGAAATGGCTGAAATTAAAAGCTTACTCCAGTACCAATATACAGAGGAAGCGTTCCTTAAGATATACTGGGAGAAAATAATTTATTAAGGGAAAGTCAGACACTATCTACATATTACTTGTATTATTAGGAGTGGCTGATTACAATTGTTGTTTTCAATTTACAAAACAGGCAAATGCAGTTGCGCAGTTTAAATATTTCTCCCCTGATTACTTGCGTAACCATCTCAGACTCATGCTTGTTAATTAAATTTATATTATTTTGCATCTAAGTGCATAAAGGTAACAAAATTAATTGTATCCTCACTTTATAATTTGATGTGAAAAAAGTTATCACTTTCAATAGTTTTGTAATTTACAAACAAATTACAACAATAACACCGTAATCATACACTTACGAGAACACGGATTTGTGGTAATGAAATCATGGTTGCGATAAACACTATTTTTACACGATATCAGGGTTGATTATTCGTCTCAAATGACACAGGGGGCAGACAAATGAGGCCTTTGTCCACTCAGTCACGCAACTATCATTTGAAACGCTACGTCACCTTGACCCTTCCCCCATATTGTCGTATTTATATAACTGAGCAAGCAGTAGTTTTTATACATAAAACCACAGAAGTTAGGGAATATATAACTACTTTCAACATGAAACGTCCTGTTCCAGTTAATATTTTGTCGGAAAACGGTTAGTATTCATTTTTTCTAAGCATACACTAAGCAAACAAGTAGCTTAGTGTGACCATTAACACAATACAGTACTATTAGTTGACTAGCAACTACGAATAATATTATCGAATAATATTTAATAGTGTTATCTAGCATACTAATGACTTTTGATATGTTTAATTTTACCAGTCCCTAGTGGGAGTAAGAGGTCATATGACTCCCTCCATGTGATTCTTACTGAACGTGCTTCCTCACTGTGTTGTGTGTGTTTATGGTCTCTGATATGTGTGGGAAAAGGAGAAATTAAAATGGAATCCAGAATATATATTCCATGCAGCTCTCTGGTTATTTTAAGGGACTGGCGTTTAATCTAAATAGTTGTGTGAACTATCAACCATACGACCTCTCTATTATTACTAATATTATCAGCGGGAAAACTAGCATATTTTGAATAGGCCTAGCAGGTCTTCAAATTAATAAAATATATTATATATATATATATATATATATATATATATATATATATGGTTCTTGATCAGTAGTGTAAGGCAAATATCTTTTGGAACCAGGAATTTCATCACACCGATTATTATTACTTTTCCAGTAAAATAGAAACTATATATTACTCTATATTTACTGAAGACTTATCATCTTAGTGGTTTTTGAATATGCAATACCCAACAGTAAGACTTAACGAATCGAGTGTGTGAGAAATTGTAATTTTGTCCTCACAATATACATACTCAGGGAATTCGTGATAGGAAGTTTCACATACCACATCACTTCTGGATCTGGAGCAGTGGGATGAGTTACGTTCGGGTTGGGTTCTTTCAGTAATAATTATTGCCATAAAAAAGCCATGTAAATATCTAAAATATTTTAAGGAATAGTTATGAATAAAAAAAATATACATTTCAATCAATTACCGTTATTACATGGAGTCTGAGAACACATTTAACTACCAGAAATGTATCAATTAAACTATTTGCAGGGCCACAGAACTACAAAATTGATCCAGTGGGATGACTTTAAACGTGGATTAATTTCATCCATTTAGTTTAGGGCCATTTATTTATTATCAATGAGTTGAACACTATTCTTAAATAAGATGAAAAAATATTGTGGTAAAGAAATAATATTTCCAGTTCTATCCCTTATTTTACAATCCTTTAAAATTTTAAGATTTTTCAACAGTTTTAATATTCCCAGTCAATTTCTACGTTATAACATTAATATATTCCTTAGCTTGTAATAAAACAAAAACATTCTAATTTCATATAAATCATCCAAACAAATCCTAACTTCCCTTTGGAAATAAATTTGGTGAACAATGACTGTTACAAAGAGAAAATGATTTATATTTTCATAATTTATACTGGAGTACAGAAATATTATTAATAAATAATGAGTCAATAAAATTATCAATCAAACATTACAAGATATAAGATTTACTGTTATGAGACTCCAGATTAAATAAAAAACTTAAATATTATGGTAACAATTATACTAATACATAATCCTACAAATAAATTAAATGCAAAGTTGTTATCGTATATCAATGTAGTATCCTCTAATTCGAAACGGTCATTTTTGAAACTGTGTTCTTCATATTTATGATATTCCTTGCAGTTATCAGATCCCTCTCCATGACAGCTGACACAAGATGGGTGACAAGGTCTACAATGAAAGGAACCTCCGGTTTCAATATAATATTCGTTATGTTGACAAGGACTTGAAACAGCCAAAGTCTCGTTTATAACCTCACAGCCACTGTGTTTGTTCCATGAATACCCAAGCGGACATACTTCTGGGTTGCAGTATTTCAAAGTCTTCACACAAAGATATTGGGTTAGATTTGGTGTTTCTTCCCTTCCATGAAACCACCAGAATTCCAGATAGTCTTCCCATAAATATGACATTTCGAGACAGGCACCCTTTTCCTTAGCGTTATCACACAACTTTTCCAGAATATCAACAAATCTAACCTCGCTTGTGGCATAAGACCCGAGATTTTCTTCTTCCCACGCAGCGTTACCACCTCCAAAATTATCTCTTTTAGTGAGTTCCATCCCTTTGAAGAAGTAATCCGTGAACAATGTGCATGCTTTACAAAGCTTCTCCTTGCTGACTTCAATGTCCGTAATATCAGTATTATTGTCCTGGCACTTCGTGCCTGTGAAAAATATTACTAATAATGCGTTAATAAAACTCCAAACTTTAAATGATTCCATTTTCATTGAGTATTATTAATGCTTATCAAAACACAAACAAAATAATTTTATTTTGTTAATATTACTAATGAGCTTAGGTTATTAAGTTTACACAAACAGCTGAGTACGTTTTGTGTTGCACAAACAGTATTTATGAACCAGCTGTTAAAAATTCTACAGCCCTCACCTTGTTGATGAATAAAACGTTTTATAACTGCATAGTAAGCGTGCTACTATTATCATCTCATTTTCATAACTGGCTCTAATATCTTTAATATATGATTACAGTTAAAGTACTTCTACGCTAATATATAATTTGTTTTTAGTTTTTTAAATTTGTTCCCTCTAAAGAGTGAATGAAAACTGATAAAAAATTTGCTCAAATAAGTTTGTTAAAATAATTGCAGAAGCCTAAAATCTAGTTTTCTCAAATTTAATAAACAACATTTAGCATACTTAATATTATATTATTGTATAGTATATTATTGAGCATACACAATAATATACCAAGAATGGAAGTACAAATTTATCATATCATGGGTCTACTTTGTTAAATATTACTTATCCAGTGTGAACATTGACTAAAACTCACATTTTTGTACATTTAAAGTTATTTTTATTCAGAACTGTTTAATAGACGCTTAAGGTTTATTAAATACTACACAAATTTCAACCAAATACATTACTATTTAATGTAATAACCAGTCAGATATACTTGTGGGCAACAGTATTTCAAAGTCTTCACACACAGATATTGGGTTAGATATTGCGTGTCTTTCCTTCATATATGTTACCGTAATCCTCAAACATTTAATTATCAGAAGCGTTATATAATGATATTGCAGTAGAAATATATTAGCATTTATTTAAATAATTAATTGTCAAGTTGAATCCATAACAAATACTTATTTTCTACTTACTAGCTAGATTCATAGGATTTTTTAAAATAGCATTCCCAATTTATCACGTTAGTCACTGGTGACAGTACAAATTTGAGAGTACTTTTCTTAGTGCTTTATGCAAATTTTACAACAAGGTTATACCGTGTATATATTTCACTTGACATTAATAATATTATAATTAAACAAACTTTATGCTTATCAATATTTGTGAAAGTGGTAACAATAGAAAGCGTTTTCAAAATTTAAAGAAATGTTACTCTCTCATTTTACAACATCTTTATGTGTAAAAAATTATATTTAAATTTGAGGGGGGCAAAGCTGTGCGGTAATTTCGGAACCTAAATGTTGTTATTTAAGAGTATAATTTAAGTTCATAAGAAAACCAACCCAATCAGATCCAGCATTTAACAGTTTTTAGTATCCTATTTTTAATTTTAAAAGACAGCGTTCCCATTCCAATGCTAATTAAAGTACTAATGACTCAAGATATTCTCTTGAGTAGAATAATTGGCATAACGATAGTCATCAGGAGAATAGAAGTTGCCAATGGCTTCGTTCATGTTACATCCTTTATAAAAACACTTTAATTATTTCGGTGATTAAATAATTACTATTGAATTTATGTTTTTAAAACTGTAACTTCTAAACAATTATAATTTTGTCTGTATAGTAATAAAAAGCAATATATATATATATATATATATATATATATATATATATATATATATATATATATATATATATATATATATGCCAGTACACATGATTGGCCGTCTCCTTGATTCAGGATTACCCTGCTACAGACCGAACCATTTAACAAGAAGCTTGGCGCGGGGTAACACGCTCGTAACAACACTACTTTTGGTTTCGACTGTACCACGTGCTTTCGTGTGGACTGGAGAGGGAGACTCGTGCTGTGCTGAATGCGTTTTGTGCGATATGGTTAAGTCTGTACATCAGTGTTCTTCATGCTTCATTTTATAGAATTGTGACATAGAAAAGGAAATTAAATTATAGTAATGAGAATAGCTTTCGTTTTTAGCTTCGAAACTTGACAAATTGGACTAATCTTGGACTTGTGATATATATAACTCAAGATAGTGATATTTGGTAAGAGCAAAGAAACGTTGTGATCGGTCGGTCGCGGCTATTTCAAAGACAGATCAATTAATACCAAAATAAAGAGATATTTAGAGTACTAAGAATTTTTGTAGATGGACAGTTGGTTAGAGCGTGTCTCCTGTATCTTTTTATTGTTGCTTTATGAGGTAATTTAAAAAACCAGTTTAAAAAATGTGGTAGCATCTTAATGTTCTCAGTATGTGATTTACAGTTGCGTATTTCCGTTACGGCATATTTTCGATGCAATAAAAAGCAGTAAGGGTTCAACCTAGCTCAGAAAATGCAACAGGAACACCGTATCCGCACGTCCTCGTCGGTTTGAAGTGATTTATTACCTCTTCCTTCCTTGTTTGGGAAAGAGGGGGACTCATCTACCACGCAATCCTTCAGGGCCTTCATATACGTTATTTTGAACTTAATAAGTAAATAGAACGAAGGAAGTGTAATAAGTATAATTTTGTGTAATTAAAATGTTTAATTTTAACAAGTGTAACCCATTATAAAAATAGCTGATGTAAGTATGACCTTCACCGTAGCGTAGGGCTAAGTCTGCGGCTCTCTAACCGAGGGGTTACGGGTTCGATTCTCGGGGAGGTCAATAAAGATTTGTAAATGAGTTTGGACCTTTTCTCGTAAAAACGTTTGGTACGCTCAACTGAAATGCCGTTAGAATAGGAATAACCTCCTTCCACAAAAAGTTACTCTATATTATAAACTAATCAGCTGAGAAGTACTTCGTTGGCAGGTCGATAACAACACTGCCTAAGCAATATATGTAGTTGGTAATCAGCTGTTTTAAACTATAGGTTACAAATTCATATGTTCTCATAACACAAACTTTTGAACTTTGGAGATCCCGTGAGATAGTCCGAATAGTATTAGTCGGATGTATTTATATCCACAACATAGACACGCCTAGAATGAAAGAACTTTCAATTGATACTATCTATGTATACAAAATAATAGTTTTAGATACCTTACATTGGCGTACTATCAAGGAATTCTTTAATAATATAATAGTTATAGAAAGAATAATTCTTAATAATTATATCTAGAAACACTAACAAAAAATTGAAACTAAATATAAAATATAAACATGCAATGTTTCATATTTACTACCTATTTTTTTCTGAAAAAAAAACTAACACTGTTAAAAACGAATAGTATTATCGTTTTAATTAGTTCGAATAACAATTATGAATTAATGGCAAATAAAACACAAGTTTTCCTCAAATGTTGTAATAACTTTAAATAGTGTACTAAGTTGCATTTCTCTATACACAAAGAATCGGGTCATTAACTTGCATTGTACATACAATGTTGTTAACTAGTTAATTAGCAAAGTTATATGTACAGATTTTTACGTCTTACGGTGTAATTTCACGAGGAATATCCACGTTTAACGTCATTTTATGTAGAAATCTGTCTATTGCACTCATCCTCATGGTGGAGTTTTCTGGAAAACTTTCGCATTTTCTCCAATTAAACTCCCAGAATAAAAAAACCACAAAAATGTATATTTTTATGGAATTTATACAATACAATGTGAGCTTATGAACACGATATCTGCCATAATTTTAATATATCTAAGCTACACGTGTTACAGAGGAAAAATGTATACACTGGATGAGCTTATTAGCCAGTATAACCCAATAAATTATTTTAGTACACTGTAGCAAAAATACTAACTGGACTGATTCTCAAACTATACCCAGAATGATACATTAAAAAAATAAAACAGGTAATTTAAAAGCAACTTGTATTCTTTTAATTTTTGTTCAATATGTCTTAAGGTTTCAAGTGGCCACCATTGAAAGTTGGAAAAGGAATGGTTATATAAATCAGGTATTGCTCATAATAGCACAACAAATTTTTCTAGAAATCTCAGGTCATTTACAGTAATGTTTGTTCCTAGGTATTTTTTAATATCTTGCAAGATTTCCATATATCATGTAAGTAAAGTGTTATGTTGTATACAACATTGCGGGAATAATTGAGAACACAATAACTACCGTATAGGAGAGCACTAACAAGAATAACACTATTGCAATAACAACCGTATAGGAGAGCATGGAATTTAGTATGTAAATCATTCGTTCAATGTTAAAGCTCTTGAGTATTACGGGGTATTATACGAGAGGTTATAAAAGAAGAGAAAGGTTGGGTTGGATATGCCAGAAAAATACATCGGATAAACAACTCGGCCACATAAATTTCACCGGGAATCCTCTTTGGCGTTCAGTGCATTGACTATCATATCAACCTGCGAATATCATATTACCAAACTAAGATCAGTCTATCTTTAATCTTTATAGAATATCTTTAAATAAATATAACAAATGTTAACGTATTGACAATTTAAATAGAGCCGATATCTGTTTTAATATTAATATTAACGCATTAAGGTTTAATACATTATTTACAAATATTTCTTCAAAATGGAAAGACGACATTTTTATTATTATTACTTCTAAGAAATGAGTTATACAGTTGGGATTCTTCACATGATGAGCTAAACACAATTCGTTATGAAAAACACACTACAATAACTATATTTTTACAGCAAAATGTATCATCGGTGGAACAAGGTCACTACTGTAAACCGCACGAAAATAGTCCAATAACATTTGCGGCAGTGTTGCCATATCGTTGCCGACCACAAGCTGTTTTCGCTATGATCTAACTATGGACACATACTGACGTTTGCTTTACTGCCTGCAAAACAGATGAATGAAATAAAACGGACGTATGTTTGTTTACGATAACAACTCGTTGTTTACTCATTGCAATATATGTTAACACAGATCAGTAATTTTCCTTACACGTAAAACTTACAACAGTGTTAAGCGCGAGGTGTAGAGGGAGGATGTAGACCAACCAGCCACCATAGGATTATTTGCATGTGAGATGCTCTTTAAAAGGAAACTGCTACAAAGTTCGTAAAATAAAACACGTTAAAACAGTTATAATAAAACGAAAAATGAGAACTTAAAATACGTCATATGTAATTAATTAGGTATCCTTACCTCCGTCTGGTCCAAAAACAACAGATGAAGTAAGGGTACTTAGTTGACTTATCTAATGAATCAAAAAGGAGCATAACCAATATATTTGATTAAAAATATATGATAGAAACAGCCAACGAATTATATGTTTGCAAGCAACATTTTACTATTGTTTTTAAAATGTATAAAAGTAAAACTAACTAATCGAACCTCCAGATGGTTTCCTCCCCTTCTTTATAGCCTACTAATGACAACTCCAGGACGTTGTGTGAGGGATGACGCAGGCACGCCTTGTGTCACATTAATGACTCGTTTGTCCACCTCACTTCTTGCGGCCACCCATTGCTGTTTAATGGCCTTCCGCAGATAGCCGTTGAATAAACATGAGGCGCGCTAAATAATCAGTCTTTATGATAGCTTATCATCAACTTCTTCAGTGCCCCTGCCACCACAGTCAGACGCGTGCCATTGCATCATAAGCGTGTTATTAACTGCGGACACAGTTCGTTATTTTTAACTACAGGTTTAATTAGTGTTCAACCACTGTACGAGGCATAGCACACGTGCTCATGTGAATATGAAGTTTTTTGTATTTCATATATGATAGAAGCTACAAAATATTTTAACTGTGGTACTAAAAAATTGCCTATAAAATAAATTTAATTTTATATTTAATACGGTTTAAAGTAGATCAGAATAATGAGAATATAAAATAGTTGTTGGTTGTTGAAAAATGTACTGAACTTTAGAGTAGTAAATCAGTATACGTAATACAATGTGAATTTCGTTTATGTTTTTGATGATGTGAGACTGACGAACTGATGATATAATCTATGAGCTAGATTCTAGGCAATGTTTGAAAATTTACTAGGTATTGTTGATGTCATCATATCGTAAGTCTCTAGTGTGAAAATTACCGATGGCACAGCATAAAAAGTAACTGCATGATGTAAAAGAAATGAATACTACTTCTTCTATCTATGGATTACCAGAAGAAAACTGATAATCTCATAAACATTGGTTAACACCATATTTGTATCTTTGAGGGAAACAAGTCTTGAAAATTGTTATGTACTTCTTTAGTTCTCATCATAAGATCCAGTGCTGTTTATAAGTCTGTCGTGTCGTTGTATTACACGCGCTTAGTAAATTCTCGTCGTTATAACATTATAGTCCAGGGGCCGAAAGCCAATTTACATACTACAAGCATGCAACCTGGGTTTTCTTGAAATCAATATTGGAACAACTAAAATCACGTTTGACATGTATCGCCTAAATATACTATAACTAACGTAATATTTCTATTATTTACGTTAAAACCTGTCAGGGTTTGTATATTATATCTATAGAGGCAACATTGAGCTCGATGATAGAGCATATAATTTCTTAGAAAAGCGTTAGCAAACATTTTTACACTACTCTTATGGTCAGCTAAGATTCCAAAATGATAAGTAAAACTAACTTATTGAATCTTCAAATGGTTTCCTTCAGAGATTATAATATAGAGGTTATCGTAGAGAAAACTGATTTGTTAACAATCATATGCACATGTTACTTTGGGGAAGGTTGGAAATACTAATCTTACGGTCCCTTCAAGACTCCGTTTTATCGGTTTATTGTACGTATGCGAGTTAGGAGACCACATGTTAAGTGACAGGCTTCGCTGAAGCTGCATGTAAAGTTTAAAGTCTAATGCTCTTTCCATTCGTAAGATGTCGTGCCCTGCGGAGAGACAGACATACAATCAGAGAGATAGTAACTTTATCAAGCAAGGAGACTTAAGTGCTTGAATTCATTTAAGCTTATCTTTTAGAATTCTGTAAAAAATTGTGTTTCTTCAGCCTGGGGGCTGTAAAAATTATATTTTGACTGACTCTCTGTCCACAGGATATCTAAGGATATCTCGAGAATGAAATGAGCTACCGACTTGCAATTCTGTATGAACTCCAGCGAAGCTAGTTAATTGACACGTGGTATGGCGTACTACATATTTAAATGAAAGCGAGCATTGATTGTAATAACTAGCTCTAAACTGAACTCTTAAATTTCGATGAACATAACAAATTAAATATAATTTAATGTGAAGCACTTAAATATATTTTGATTTACATAATACTTAAAGCTTGTCTGGAGTTATCAATATTGAGGTAAACGGTAGGATTATAGCGACTGGAACAGAATTTATGCTGATGTTCAAATTTGAGGTGACGTGTAAAGGTTGAGTCATCTAGAAGACGTATTCAGTGCCAGAACAGCTATCAAATATATTAATCGGCTGTATAATCAAAGAATAGGCCTCTTTTAATTTTAATAACAATTAAGATTATTTTAAAGACTCTATTGGTACATAAAAAACCAAAACAAAACACAAATCCAAGAAAAATATACATATTGCTTATAATAATTCTTTGGGAATGCTGCGTATGATTATTTTTTAAATAAATTATTTTGAAATAAATAAATTATTTTTTCCATTTGACTGTATATGCATGTTCCTTAAAACAAATATTATTAATTTATCACTATTAATGGTACAATAGACATAATGTCGTACTTGTTAGGCCGTTACTGTAAAATACACTTCTGTATTTCGAAATGAAAGGCATTATAAACCTTTAAATTCGCAAAATAAAGGAGCTACTTTTACCAAAAATATTTAAAATATTTAAGTTGTATTTTCTTGTATAACCACAAATACATACAAAAGGTGAACCTTAAATAGCGGGTTGACGATTCATCAATAGTGATTCGTATGATAGTAATCACCAACTAGTGCAGAAATGCAAAAAAAAACTGAATGTAAAAACTCAAGCAGAGAGACAGATTCAAGACAGCGTTGTAGGAAATAGACCTACATTGTAAGATTATTGCTACGTTTTTACATGTATAATTAGTGTTATAACTCCCGAGGGGGCTTTCTAAACGCAAAGTAATACAAGGCAAGAGTACGCCACACCACGTATCGCGTAACAGGATTCGCTGAGGTTGAAAAGAACATTTGAAGATATCCTGTGGACAGATACATGGACAGATATCATACAGAAAATACATTTTTACATCCTGCGGCAGACAGAAGAGAATTAAGTGTCACGTAAATTATGTGTCTCTTCATGAGTTATGCCCACAAATGAATATAATTTTACTGTGCTAATAATATACTAATGAAAAGCAGGCAATATTCAGTAAGTTTAATGCAATTAACTGTAATACATTTCCGTAATGAATACATTTTTAACTATCTAAATAAACAGTGATTGTAGTAAATAAATCACATAATATATAATTGCTATGATGGCTAGTATAACAATTTATTTTATGTTACCGATTTTTTAATTTATTAGGGTGATACAGGTATTTAGAGAATATTAACGATTTTATCATAATCCACTTTTATGTTGGTTGTCAAAACAGGCATGCTGTACAAACAGTTCTAAGGAGTATGTAAGCACAATGTGCTGCGTTTAGTCGTTCTCTTGCACGTCGTAACGCCCGTATCCGACAGAATGCAGCACATGGTCGATTGATACTGGATTTTCTTATTGCTATCCTTATTTTATCGTGCATCGAACTATATACCGTTGGGATACGCTGATCCACAATATTTTACGGAGAATAATATTGTCTGTGAAATAATAAATGGCAATTGGAAATTAAATTTGAATACTTTTTGGATTACATTGTAAACGACAGAAAAGAGTTTAGAGTTTGTGATATATGCTTGTCTTTACAGCTAGTAATTCCCGGATTATAGTCCCGGATAAGTTAAATGTACAGTTCTATGTACCTTCTAGTTTATCTGCATTCGAAAAGAAAATAGGTTATTGTAGAAAATTTACTGATAGGAACTGACCAGATGTGTTATCTTGTACCAGAAGTCTCGAATACTTGATAAGTTTCTTTCATATAATCGGTGATTTAGCCAATAAAGTAAATACGTAAAATATCTAACAATCAAGTAAGTTATTCATTAAGTTCATCAATAGAAACATTTTCGAAGCTAATAATACATTTTAAATTACTAGAAAATTTATTAGTTTACCATTTTTACATCTATTATATAGATATATCATTATTTATAAACAACCTATAGGCTATAAACAAACAATATTTTGTAGAAAAATAAAATAAGAAAAGGTAGACAACCGTAATTAAAGTATTTAACACAAATTTAAATTATTAAACAACGAATCAAGTTTAGACTGTACTTGTATCGATAGCTGTGGTAAAAGATCGTATATGATAGATATCACAATATTTGAGATAACATTTGTAAAACCAACGTAAATCTGACAGATAAAACAGAAGCGATATGTGGTATTCAGAATCATGCATCCGGGCTTTGAGAACTCTTATATTACCCCAGCGGATAATAATCCAGCGACGGAAACCTCATTGCCATACTCGTCTAGTGAATACATTCCGAGGACACCACCACCTTTATCTGCTGGCATCCTGATCCTTGCCTTAGCTTTACGTCATAATTATTCCATCTAATTTATAAAATTTGTTTCATAATACTGGTAATTAATATAGTGCATGATTTTTATAGTTTAATTCAGTCAGATAAACGTAAATGTTTTAGGTTATGATTACACATATTGGAATAAAAAGTGACATACATAGTTATTTTTTAAGGTGTAAAATTCAATTTTCAATAAGTTCTTACTAAATTCCACAATTGTTGATAAGTATAGAGATTATAAATGATAGGCTCTATTTAAATTGTCAATACGTTAACATTTGTTATATTTATTTAAAGATATTCTATAAAGATTAAAGATAGACTGATCTTAGTTTGGTAATATGATATTCGCAGGTTGATATGATAGTCAATGCACTGAACGCCAAAGAGGATTCCCGGTGAAATTTATGTGGCCGAGTTGTTTATCCGATTTATTTTTCTGGCATATCCACCCAACCTTTCTCTTCTTTATAAGTTCTGTATAATACCACAATTGTTGATAAGTATAGAGATTATAAATAATACAGAATGAAGAAAACTATTTCAATTTTAAGGCAAAAAGAATGTGCATTGATATATAACAAACATATATTTCAATAAAATTTGGTTAGTTCATTTTACCTAAATTAAGATACCAATTTTATGAAATTAGTAATAAAATACAAAGTGATGAATTAATGACACCATGAAGTGAATTGCGAAGAAATATGGATACGTAGCATCATAGCTTTACTGTATACAATTTATTGTTGAAAAATATTTCTTCCAAAATATGTTGAATAAATTATTTTATTTAGCAGATATTCCTGGTCCAATTATATTGGAAAAAACTCCTACAATAGTGTATAATCTTTCTTTATGAATCTATAGGTATGACTCTGTAGGAATCCCATGCTCGAGCTTGGCACAGAAAAAGTTCACGAAAGACTGCCCTGAGATATTACAAAAACAGTAATTTTATTCAAGAAAGTTTCTTATCTTCAAGCTCAGAGCGCTGATCTATTAGGCTACCCTGTCGTCTTCAATGAATCTGAGATGGTTATGGAGATAAAACTTGTATTCGGATAGCTATTACTTGTATCGGGAATGTTAGCAATGTTTAGAGGTGAAGCTTTTGACGCTTCTTAGTAATACATTATAGTTTTTGACAGCTATACTATCAAAATTGTAAAGGGAAAAATAAGGATATTAAATGGAAGTAGCTTAAAACATGACCATTCAGTACCAAAGCACGAATACCTCAAAGGCTAACCATACGGACACTTACGAAATATGGTATATGATCAAGTAAGAAATTCACTCTCTTTTAACTCATCTTTAGAAGTGACCATATTACAGATATCGGTTAAGTAGTTACCATTGGAAGGATTGAAATGATAATTAATACTTATACAGGAGCCACTAACTTATCGGATCATAGATTAGATGTTCAGTGAAGACCACAATCTTTGAATTGTTTCAATTTACTGCATCATAGTAAACCTTATGAACTGCATGATTTATGATTATTGTTTGATGAACCACGTTTGTGAAAATATTTAAATAGACATAGTTTTTTCTATATTTTATACTGAAATTGAATAAGGTGCACAGATGTTCGTTTACACTGATTAGTGCGTCTACGGTGATTATTTGATTGATTGAATTGTTAGCTAGTGACTATTTGTTGTTTTACTTTTTCATTGTGATAAGGATTTTACTTTCAGTACTCGTTTGCACATTTAGTAACATTTACATAACTATATGGAGAGAATGGGTATTTATGTTTAAAGATATTCCTTTGTCGCTTGTCGCTGCATTTATGTCTATATTCGGAGCACAAACATCAACTATGCGATGTCTCGCATTTCTCGCACTAACAAGCAGCAACAATCAGTAACAAGTGGTGTTCAACAAGTGACTGCCAACAAGTTATTCTAACAAGTGCTAAACCAATAAGGCGCGCTCAAAGCCTAGCGCTCCCTTTATGTTTTCCCAAATTCCACTTGTTGTTAGACCCTGTGTAATAGAAGGCGGCCATCCTTTGTTCCGTAAAGTGCTGATACTTTAAGGAATCGTTCTGTTATCGTCGTCTGACATTTCCAGTTGGAGAACACACGCGTTTCACATTCACCAAGACAACGTTTCAGCTCATGTTATTCCTTTCAATAAAAGCATTTTTGTTAGGAGCAAATATATCATGTTCTCAGATCTGTTCACATTACTGTCTTTATACATCTTAATGTAATTAATTACGAAGGGATATTAGGGATAGTTAGTACCTACAGTTAAAAATATCACACGTTTTACGAATATGAAAGCTGCTTGTTACTAAAACACATCCGATTAAGGTTTGGCCATATAATTGAACAAATGGATTCAATCCTCTTTCTACGGAATGCGTTCAAATTTCTTCTTTTTTTAAAAATTTGAATGCATACATGTTTAAATATCGAAATATTGTTACGAAACATTGAAGATGGCCGTTTAGTAATACCTTCCTATATTTAATACTTGAACTGGCTGTATTATACATTAAATTAATGACTAAGCATTAATATTTTCTTATCACAATATCTTAGCCCTTATCTAAGAATTGAATAACGTTTTTATTTAGAATACTGATTGTAGTAAGTGTGTTTTACTTTTAGTCTCTTTTTGTCAACGATAATATTCAACCTCATTCGCAGTTCCAGACCGCAATCACAATGAAGATTCTCTTCCTCTTAAGCAAAGTGATCAAATTAATTGATACCGAATTACCTAAAAAATTCCGCTCCCTCTCTTTAAGAGATAATGTATGTGTGGGTTTAGGAGATAATTCGTTAATAATAACGATGTTCCTCACCCACGATTAAAGTAAACCCGCCAGGGTATAATCGTACGCACATGATGTAACATTTAAGATTTTTGAGTTTGATCGGATTACTTTTCTATTAAATTCTCGACAGTCTCATCCGTTAAGAACAGGGTTGTATAATATCCTGCTAACAATTACAGCCGTACTAAACGATAACACATCTTAACACCTGGACGGCATTAATACAAGGCACGCCCTTCAGCTTTGTGTTAGTGTGACAAGCTTTGCTTTTGACCAACAGCGGACAACATCCTGACTCGAAGAGCGACTTCCTATTCTTTATTATTTTGATATAGACTTAACAAAGCTAGAGTTTTACATAAAATGTTAACCCTCTAAGATAACGCATTTGACAATAATCGTGTTTTCGTCATTTTGTGGGAAACATTCTACTAAACGTTCAGCAAGTTCAACTTTGTGGCCAATTTTAAACATTGCCTATAAACCCTTTGAACGCATAGTAATCGATACATTAAAATAATATTTCCTTGTAAATCTTTTGTACACGTGTTGATACTATCCAAGTTTTCTTGCATGTTAAAAACTAAGCAAATGAAAAAAAAACTGCATTGTCCAATGAGAAACATTTATTGATCTTCAGGCGGATGAAGATATTCTGTCTGGTTTAATTTTGCTGTCTTAGGAATAATAAAATATACGAGTAATCAAATATTATGTAAATAAAATATAGTGGCCCTGTTGGCCAGATCTCCATGGAACACCTTCCAGAATTTGATTATTTGCAATGTTAGTTTAACATTGATAAAATATTTGTTCTTAACATACAGACAAGAAATTGAGCGATTAGAAACTTTAATACAACAAATCCATACTTAGTCCATCATATTTTTTATCAATAGTCCCAGTCAACATAACCCAGTAAACTGTCTGGCTTGTTTTGAAGATGACATTGCACGTTAAGCTTTGTACTTAACCAAACAATCCAACAAAGTAACTGCATTACATGTGTTGATATTTTTAATATCATATGGATAACCGTCACTGCATACTCTGTTTCCTTATTTGGTTAGGCTGCACTTTTCTCGTTGCCAACATGTTTATCCAAAAGACTAATGTAACCAGAGTAACTTTTTGATAGATAGAAATAGAGAATCCAAATGGACCGTATGTTAAATTTGAAATACCGATGTAGATGTAGAGTTTCACCCTAAAATGTTACTATCTAGATTAGCTGTTCTCAACCTGATTTGATGGCCCTCCCCTGGGGAGATGTAGAAGAATTACAAGGCATGTGTCCGTACATAAGAATAAGTGTTGGGGGAATACGACTTGCAAGTAATTCTTGTTATGCTTACTTATCAGTTTGTTTATTGTGTTATTCTTGACGCTTACATGGTTTGTTAGTAGTGTACTGCAGTTTGTTATATCAATAAAAATAAAAAAGAAACAAACCAGTTCTACATTGTCGTTGTAGGCTTAAAAATTTGCTAAATCGTTGAAAAAAAAACCATATAGTGATTAATTAAATGTGGGTTATTTTTCATTGACACAAACAGTGGGTTTTTAACTCAATGCGTAATTTAAAATGTTGTTTAGAGTAATTGTGCCATGCGGACTAGACCTTTGAAACTCTACTCTGCTGGAAGTTTTTGAGAGGAAAATGAGAAACGTGTTAAAGAAATATCTGTGGTTGCAATTAATAAACGAATCGAAAGACTTTGCACCAAATTATTTGGTATAACTTAAAAATTAAGTAGACTGTATTTTACAGGTGTTAGGACATAAACGTGATAATTTAAGTTGACAATAGATCCATTTAAAATCGATGTGGATGTGCTTCCTGACTATATTCGAAAACAGGTAACCGACATTAAATGTCGAAAACGTGTGCGTAGAAGGCTTTTGGTTGAGATATCTACCAGTTTATCCGCAAGTTGCTTTGGAAGCTGCAAAGTAGTTGATGCAATTTTCTACCACATACCTTTGTGAGTCTGGATTTTAAACGGTTGCTTGTCTAAAGTCAACATTTCTAGCAACACTGGACGATGAAAGTTATATACGAAGTGCTTTATCACAGTTACAGCCAAGCACTTAAAAATATTGTTAAAAACAAACAGTGCCAACCTTTTCAATAAGTTACAAAGTGACTACTATGTTAGCGGCATTAAAAATTTTTTCTAGATTGCATAAATAAGTTTCTATTTAGTTCTGAGTTTCATTTATGAAAAACACTAACGGCTATAAGACGTCTAGGTAAAGGCTGTATGTTCAAAAAGGTATTTTAGGTAACAGTAAATGTTTTGTAAAATATTTTGTAAGTATTTAATTTTAAAACGTGCAAGTCTAAGCTATATCTTAAAAATTGTAATTATTTTAGTATTTATTGTATTATTAAAATTGATGGTGGTAAAGGGGAAGCGTAACCAAAAGTCAGTGTAATAACGCACAAAGCCTGCACGATTGGGAACCCCTGGTCTAGATGACCTCGTTAGACAATTATTGTACGTACATAAAGAAAGAAGTCAGATATCATCGTCGGTACCTGGTGGGATAGGCTTCTCAAAACGCTCAGGCAGTTAATAGTTATATTCCTACTCTTTATTTATATAATGAAATATTGTAACAACACACTTACTGTGCCCCTTTAGAGTAGATTTTTGAAGTTTGTACTGTATGGCATGAGAGAAAACGGTTTGAATTAAATTCGTTATAGCAATCTTAAAAAAATCTTAATTAATCTAAATATTTTGCGTTGCATAAAATGGCATGATAGAATATAGAATAAAAATCTTGTATGGAAAAAGTAATAGAAAGATAAAATAAAATGCACTTTTTCTAAGCATTAAACTATAGTGAATGCATAAAATAAGGACTATATAAAAGAATACGGTTTAAATCTAAATGTTGTATTCTCGTGAGAAATGAAGAAATATTAGAAAGATAAAATACTGACTGAGCCTTTTTGAAACTAGTCTAGGATAAAATATTATTTGCTTAGAAAGAGCACGCGTAGTTAAATCTATGTAAATTGTATACTAAATTTAATTTCAGAGTATTCTTAGTATGGCTTTAGGGTACTAAATATACAAATTTATTACTAAGATCTATTTTTGGTTTATCGGTATAAATAATAATAACTATTAAATATACAGTGCACTGTTGAAATTTTATATTTTTATAAAAAACGTAGGCTACATTTCTGAAAACAACTTTGAGAACCTTAATTCTGGAGAATTGCAGTAAGAGAACACTAATTAAGTTTTGTTACACGTGATAACAGGACTGTATATAAAGTGGTTAAATATAATATTAGATAGCTCATGAAACGGGAAGGTATGTTTAAGAAGGTAGCTAAAAAGTACTTTGATATAAATGTGATAAGTCCTGATGAAAATTCAAACAGTTTTACTGTGTACATTAAACTTTTTTACTTCCAAAATCAAAGGGAATATCTTTGCTCCAGGCAGAAAGAAAATGTTGGATATTTGTCCGGAGACAAATGCCAGTAATCGATCCCAGATATCAGACGTGTTGGATGCCCGCCAGCTGGTCCCGTCCCGCCCGCCCTCACGTCTTTTGGGAAGTGCTCTCGTCCATAACTAGCAGCGTTTGGGAGCGCTATTCTTGCATGTTACTTTGCATGGGTTCTTAGGCAATGACGCGATCTATAATATGTTTCAAGTCCGGGCTTATCAAAATAAAACTATATTTATTTGTAATGGAAATAACTTCTGCCAGCTACGTACCTTACAATGAGAGTAACCTCTAATAATAAGGTTAGTTCTGTTAATAATATCAATGATCTCAGTTCTTAGTGCAAAAATGCTACTAACATGTAATTAAAAATTTTACAGGAAAATTAGTTTCAAATATAAATTCTTTTTCTTTTTCATTCACACCTTAAAATTACCAGATGAGATATAATCATTGAGTTACATTTTAAAAGTTTCTATCACATTTACGCAATCAAAGGTATTCAGAATATCTTTCTCATT
This sequence comes from Homalodisca vitripennis, assembly GCF_021130785.1. Lineage (NCBI taxonomy): Eukaryota > Metazoa > Arthropoda > Insecta > Hemiptera > Cicadellidae > Homalodisca > Homalodisca vitripennis. The sequence goes on from NC_060207.1 coordinate 33,442,565, forward strand.
TGTTTAGTATTAAATTAATACTAAAAAACGCTGACAGGTTTTTTGTTAGAATATGTACGTTATATGAACCTAGTAGCATGAAAGGGATGTGTTCTTTCATAGATCACCGTTTTATAAATATACTTCTATATACGTCATTAGAAGTACATTGTAAACTTTTAGATTAGATACGTGTTTACGTAACCCTGATCACGCTTGATAAAGTTAGAATTGTTAGCTCTAGGTATTTTTAACTTAATGCCATAATGTTGATATAACTCTGTTTGATTATAATATATTCAGGCAATCTTTCTTCACAGACACATTTCCAGAACATGACTGCAGATTGTGCGATCAGTTTGAAGACACTTTGAACACTTGTTGTAAACTACTTAATCAAAATTTTAAATGGCCTCATCTAATTAATATTGATAGCTGTAAAAAGTTTAATCTAAATGTTTTTTAAATAGCTATTATTAATGTAATGATCCATGTAAAAATACGTTACATATATGTAACACTCACATATATGTGTTTTAAAGGAGAATACGGTTTAATAAAAATACATACATACATAGAGTAAGAATAAAACAATTTAAATATCTCACTATAGTTATAATGAGTATAAAATAACTATAGTATCCCCTAAAAGAGAAACACATATCGAACACTTAATCAATGTATACGATTTGTTTTACTACATGCTGTACTTATATGGCACTAAAAATCCACCAAGGATCCACCAAGTCTGTAGTATTGAGTACATTTTCACCTGGTAATTTAATTACATAAAGTGAAGCCACATTTCACTACCCACTGTTAAAATTATCATTGTAATTTTCACCATATATATAGATAAGAGATTTGTTTGGAAATTGAAAATAAGAAATTGACCGTAACTGATAATAAGTGTGTTATGTACAATGTATAGAAGCTCATATAATAAACGGACAATTGGTTGTTTAATAGATTTTTCTATAAGTTGCACCAAGTTGACTTTTTAAACAGATAGTTTCTACAAACACTCAACCTTACCTGACCCTCCCATGTAATACTGCTCACCAGCAAACATACAGTAAGAGACCTCCGAGTAACATCGAGATGTATGTAAATGGAATACACTGGTAATGGCTGTAGTAGTGATTGGCCCGGGTACATTACCATACCGCCAACCAAAGGCTAGTGGGGACTGTATATTCGTAGCTCAGTGGTGACAGAAATGCTATTTACAGTGCAATAAGGGGTCAGGTCAATAATATAGTGTAGGTATCTTTCATTTACATTTGTATATCAAGTATGAGGAAAGAATACGCCAAACCACATGCCGCGTTACAGGCTTCGCTGCGGTTGCATACACAATTTCAAATTTATAAATAACTAGCTGTTTCCCGCCGATTTGCACGCTTTTCATAAGTTTTGCCCATGTATGAGCACTTCTGGTTCAAGTGAATTATATTTCTAACACCGATGTATAGTTTGACTTGATGTCACGATCAAGAAAATCTGTCAATAGTGTATTGTATACGTACATATACTTTATTATAAAGTGGTCTCCCACTCAAGCTTTAAGTTCAACGAAAAATGTATTTTAAAGACAAATATACACCGTAACTTAGCGCCTTCAAATAGTGTTTAATTGTTTAATATACGTATCTATCTCGTAATTGCAATTTACAATGTGCAGGTGCTTCGAAAACCTTTCTTTGAAAGCGCCGCCTGGTGGTGAGTTACATCAATGGGCATAGCTTATAAACCTTCTCCGTGGAAAAATACATATACATACAAATTTTTATAATGATCGGACACACAGTTCACGATTCCATAAAGGACAAACACACAAACATTCATTTTTATACATGTAGATTAGTCATACAGAGAAACAAATTGTTACATCTCAGCACACCAAAACATTGTGTCAACATACAGAGTGATGGGCAATGATGCTCAGCTCAATTCCATGGATAGACATACTCTATAATCAAACTCATTGACTGTTCATGCAAAATGAAAGGAATCTTTCTCAAGAAATATTGCGTAAATTTCACATGTTTGTTATTGAGTTTGTATACACGTGTATTAAATAGCGCAGTGTTCTAGAGTATCATTAATATAGTAAATCATTCAATGCATCAAATATTTAAAGTTAAATATAACAGCTAACGCACTCAATGTATATAACTATTATAATAGCAGTTTTTAATATAAACTGTTAAAACATCCACAGTGAGTGTGCTGTAAAATAATTTAATATAGAATATTCATGAGTCAACATGCAATGAAAGTAGTTAGTTGGGAAGATTTCCAAGAAATCTCTATACGTAATATCCTCCAAGACGAACAGTATGGCGTCTGAGATATCTTTACATACAATATTAATAACCATTAAATTTATGTACAATAAAATAGATTAGTTGATATTTTCCAAGGTATTTATTACGCGTCTAAAGAAACAAAAGTAAATAAAAAGTGTATGGATGTGTTTGACGGAAAATTAAATTATATATTATTACATATTATGTAATTCTGAAATGCCTTAAATCTACTGGTCTAATGAAACCAATAAAATTATTTTCAAACACAAATTTGTAATTTAACGTTATAAAACCACGTATATCTTTTCTAATTGAAAATAGTTATTGTTGATCTCGAGATGGACTCTGAAGAAAGTGTCTACTACATTATTTGAGACGAATCGAATGTGCAATTAATTTAAGAAGACGTTCAATAATAAACTGCAACAGTTTTACAGGGTTGGTATTTAGCTAATCATGTTTATTTGGTCTAAAAACTTTTTATACTGCCCATAAACAGATAGATGATTTACAGGTAATTCGATTTCATAATGCTGTTAAATATATATCAAGTAAGACATGTGACGAGTTACCTTCATTATAACACCTCACATTAACAGTAAATATGTATTTATATTTAAGTTTTTATCGATAGATTATATTATTTTTACATGTTTTTACTATATAGCGTATCTTTATTTCGTGGAATGGACAATTTTATATTGAGCGTGATGAATTGTTTCAAATATACTCTAGCTGTATTAAAATGATGTATGAACACAATCCCTAGAGGTCCACTTCTATTATTAAGTTGTTAAGATAGTTCTGAATTGGTCTTATCAATTTTTAAAGTAGCGGATATGACTGTTTCTGGGAGCTTTTTTCGTGATGAGCTATTCTGCATGAGAATACACAGATATCTGGCTGGCATTATTTTATGGCTTTGATGTAGGAATTCTTTTATATTTTTATTTGAATAGTATAAGAAGAGGGCACGGTTTGAATCCACCGGTCTCTCTTTTCACTTTTAGTACAAAATGATTACTTGAAAATAGAACCTGAGAATGAGTATGTTCAAACAATATAAATCAAACTGTGGTGTGGATAGTTTACATATTTGACTTGAAAAAGTAGATTGCTCTAAAACGAAGTAGACAAATTTCGAGTTACCTATTGTTTTATAAAAAGAAAGCTGTAATAACTCATCGCGTGGATGACCTATGGCTCTCATACTAAAACAATTCCAGTATATATTAAACTAGACGGGGCTCAAGCACATTTATATTTGAGGAGACATTTTTTGAGCAATTGATTTCAGCATTTTTTCGGTATCACATTTAACTCTTCGTTTTTGTTGGAAATTTATATTAGTATCTAGGTCAAAGGTAACATGATAAACTGACACATCGACACATTAAACCATTCTATTTATAGTACTAAATGGTTATTTTGTGTCATTGGATTAATCGTTTTAGTCCCGGATACAGTCTCTATGAAACCTTCGACTACATTACTACTATTATGGTTACAAGTTAATAGATTGTGATCTTTACAGGTTATCCCTGACAATTTGATACAACACGTGTATCAGACGGAAATTACTATCCCTTTGACACAACAAGTAATCAAGAGAACTGTCATCACTGACAGTTTTGACACAACTGATTTAATGACTTTGGTTGGGTTATGCTACTCTACGTCGGTGTTATTGATTTTTTGCTTTAAGACCCGTTATTGGGGTTTATTTTTAGTGACATGTGTTAGCGTCAAAGTAATTATAGAACTTTTTAATTTACAGACGAAGGTACAAAGACAGTGACATTGAAATAGTTTATGCCAACGCTTTACATTACATTACTCTACTGAGTGGTATATATAGGATACGACGGTGTTGTGTAAAGACTTCTTTAGCCGTGATAGTCATAATTCTATACAGACCGATGTGAGTGAACTCGTCCCACACAGTCTCACGCAATATTAGGCTCTATATAGATTACAGGTCGGTTAGATAGGTTTGCATCAAACCTAAGTCGAAATCTAACTGGAACTAGGGAACGATGTGAATACTGGACGATTTAGCATGAATTATGTATTAATATATAATATACGTATTAGTTGTAATAACACTTTAACAAATAGTATATGATACAACCATATTATTTATGGTATATAACCTAATATATATTATTATGAGAGATCCGGGTTGGAGTCCCGGCGGAGTACTTTTTTCACAAGTACTTTTTGTGATTCAATGTTTATGGAAATTATATATATATATATATATATATATATATATATATATATGTATTTCAATTCGAATGAGGGCCATGCAATTATACAAAAAAGTGTAAAGTGTATTCACTAAAGTAGCAAAATGTTAACAATATAGTTAATTTAATTATTAAGGTGTCCTGCGGGCAGACAGACAAGTTAGAGAATTTTACATCAGACCGGCAGACATAAACCAAATTTCGACCGCCCACTATCAATTAATATAATTCAATTAAACACAGACAAATTCCTTGGAGGGACAATGTCATTAGCATAGAACTCAAGTGAAATGGAATCTGAATGAAATCCGATGAAACCTTTCTTGAGCTATTTTACGATTAGCTTTGCTACACGATCATCAAATGTTACTTTGATACTTATACAGAAATGAAGCTTCTTAAAATATTTATATATGTCAGTTATTTCCGAGTTGTAGAGCTGTGTACCACATATAGACAGGCAGACATAAAGCCATATAGAAATGGGATTTTCCAACTCCTCGAGCTTTGCCAAAACTCAGCCAATTAATATACGAACATGGATTTTGAAACATAATAATCTTAAAGAATATGAGCTTCGCAAGTGCCAAAGAATAATCTTGTTGAGTAATGATACAGACCGAACGTTTACTCGAACTTAACTTTTTCACTAACTCCAAATGATGCAATATAACCTTAATTTCAATCACAGAACTGTTGTTTTTGGTAAAGCAAAACAAGCTGTACAAAGAAAGTAGTGTACTCGAGAATCGTGTTAAATAGGTAGTTGACAAAGTACAACTTGTCGCAGAGTGGTGCAGCCACTAGCGCTACCCCCGGCTCGCAGCCTCTGCTCATTCATTTACCCTCCGAGTAAAACATTTTATACATTAAGTAACTGATATTATTAAGAGTTGTTCCGTTTAATACGTGATGCAACTGACTTATTATTTCATATATTCGATCTTAGTTTTACACTTCGAATAACTATTGAGTTAAGAATTAATAAACCTCATTTTACTTCACAAAAGTAATTTTTAGGTATGTTTAAACACGACATAATTACAAAAATTACCTAAAGTGTAGAAAAATTGAAGAATATTAGAATATAATTAAGTTTTATGTTTATATATAAAACTTATAATAATATTGTATAGGAATATATATTGTATTTTAATTTACTCTGGCTCTCATTAAGTGGATAGCTTAAAGTATCAATCGTAAAATTGTTCTTAGTATATATATATATATATATATATATATATATGTACTCGGATATATAATTGTATATATATATATATATATATATATATATATTTACTAATTCAGTTTTGTATATTTTCCAATTTGTATTATTATCCCTAACGCCAAAGACTGTAATATACGTAAATCATGAGTAATTAAAAAAAACTTAATTTCTACTCCAAAATAATCATTTTATTTACCTTATACCTTTAATATTGTGTATGAGAATATTTGTCATTCAACAGAAAAACGGGCTTAATACTATCTGGGTACGTGTTCACCAATTAAAAATCCAGTGTATAAAACTTCTTATGGTGAATAAATCATTATACGAGTCTTAATGACAATAATTTACCATAAATATTCTTCCAAAAGCACTGACATTAATAATAATCGTTTAGATTTATTACGATAGAGACCAGTTTAGTTATCAGGCAATATTTTACCAATATTTGACACGTATGTAACATTTAGCTCCAAAACACTGTTGTATCAAAGTCTCTAAGCGTAAACAGTGTGAAACACGTGATTATCCAATAAAGCCCGCATAGCACTGATTACACAAGGGTGATGTATATTATTACAATGTGTTTGTAATTGGCCTCTCCTGCATTGCAGCCTTGAAATTAACGTTGATGTCAAAGGTATTTATGGACCATACATTATAGATTATCTTATATCGGATGTTCAGGAAACATAAAGAAATAATAAACATTTTATATTAGCCTTAATATTATTTTTAAATTGATATATTATTTCTTATAAAAAAATACACACTCAATTAGTGGTACAGCTATAACAAATACAAATCTTTTCTGTAGGAAAGTGGTAAGGCTGGCAAGTTTGGTTCCTCTGGAGGTTAGGAAATTTTTAAATGGATTTAAACATGAGGAAACCTTAAAAGCTTTGATTGTAATATATTGAAATTTCCATTGGTATTGAAAATATTTATTAAAAAAAGAAAAGATTACCTAATCATGTTATTTAAAAACTATTGGCCTATAAATACCAAATTTCATAAAGATTTGGTAACAAAACCAAGCTAGGCCACCCAAATGGACTTCTCCGAGTGCAAATTAGACTGAGAGAATGGACAAAATTTTCAGGATATATACTGGTGGATAATTAAAGAATAAAGAAATAAAATAATTCATATTTTATATCCTAATGGCTAGAAAACTCATAAAATGACTCTCCGATTCTAAAAAATAAGAAATATATAACAACTCTCTATCCTAAAAGGTACAAATGTTTAAAAAAGACGATGTTTTTACAGAAAGAATATGTAAGTGGTAAACACGACATGTAAACACAGTAACTCACAGCAGACGTCTGAAGACAATTTTGGAGCTCAGAGACTCTGGAATACGTAAAACTAACAAATCCTGGAACCGCACTGTTTCAAAATACTGAGTTTTTCATTTAAGTCGACTTATACAAGATCTATAATTTTTAGCATGTTTTAAAAGAAAAGTAATAGGTTAGGTGTGTTTTATTTTGTAATAATATGTAATGGCATTTTAGTTTCGTAATAGTGCTAATGGATTGAAATATTATTATTTTGTAATAAACATCCAAACCTGTTAAACCTGAGTCACTACGATTTCGAATTGGATATATTTTAAAATTTATTCTTGAATTTCGTTTATAAAATGGGCATTTTACTGCATTACACGAAACCAAAGAACACTCAGCTCTATTCTCATTAACTCTTTAAGGCGACGAAAACGATTACTTTATGGACTTGCTTAACTGTCAGAAACAGCTCTTATTTAGGAGTATGTTAAAAAAATATGTTAAAATATGATAAAGTAGTTTTTTATATTGCACAAGTAACGGCTGTTTTTTATAAGTTATCTTAGTCCATGAAGTGAACGATTTGCGTAAATTTCAATAAAAAACAGGGATCAGAAAAATCAGCTAGCAAACAATTTATTTAGCACCAACCACCAATTTTGCTATTGTTTCAGTAGTTGTAATACATTTCTAAAAAGTGCTATTGTTTCTAAAAAAAAAAAAACGGTTTAATACATAAACAGTTACGTCAAAGTTAATTTTTTAGATAATAAAAATTAACTATAACGTGAAAGTTAAAAGTTTTGTTTCACGTATGATAAACAAAACTTTATTCATTACACGGAACAAGTGTCTTTCGGCGCTTTATCACATTTCAAAATATCGTAAAACTCGATTGTTCACTAAAACAACCAATCTATTTTCTAGTAATTGGAAATAATATTTTGAATTTTTTTTCTTGCTTAATGCCATGTTGCTATAGTAGGTCGTTTTACAAAAATAACAATAAATATTTATCTGAAAAATATTTCACCCGAGGACATATGCCACTGGACATTGTTGAGTATTTCGTGTATAAAGATGTAAATGTGCATGTATAGGTTTACTGGAGTGTATTATATCAGTTGGGAGTTCTTGGCATATCTGATACACGTCTATCGGAGGTAAAATATTTCAAAGAAAATGTTTACTATGTAATGTTGAACGATGTTATCTGTTGTTACGCATTTAACTGTTTGACAGTTGACAAAAAATTTAATTAACTGAAAAAACTAATAATGTCTAAACTTGTGGAATCTATGAATGAATGGGAATTTAACAAAGAATAGCCTTTAATCTGATAATAAATAACATTAGGTAGTAATTTATGTTGAAAATTAACTTATTGTAAAGTCGTTATAAACTTTATAATATTAAGTTTCAAATTCACACAAGATTATTTTAACTCTGAGTATTTGTATGATTTTTGAAACAATGTACATAAAACATAATGCAGTATTATTTTTTAGACATTCCTTTAATTCACATACCATCTTCTTCTGAGCAAAACCTCCCTTTCTTACAGACTACTAATCATATTAAAACATTGTACTTGTATAAACCATAAATTGCAGTTCGTTTGTTTTAGTGGCAAGAAATCGGATGCTGGATTATAGAGAGCAATTAAACTTCCGAGAATTATTATTGGGAGAGTAAGAATCGCTTGTTAGGTAGCTACACGCCATCGCATCAGCCAATCCGGTACAGTGCCATTCGGTGGTGAAAATTTTAGGATATCGACTCTCATATGCCTCTAAAGAATTGCTACATTTTAACTAAAAACATGCAATGCATAACAACATGTAATAACAAGGTGTCCTGTATATGTAAAAGGCTGGAGTACAACACATGACGTGTCACGTAGTAGACTCCTCTGAGGTTGTTGCATACAAACATTTAATCTGTAGGTAATTTTGTTTTTGATATGTTCTACGGACAGTTAAACATACAGAAAATCAGGAGAGAATTTTACATTCCCATGCAGATGCATTAGAAACGTATCAACCTACTGAGGGATAGGCTCATAATGGTTAACGTTCACCATCATAGAAATAATTCTTTTCTACGTTGAAAAAACGCTCAAACGCGATGAATAAACATGTGCCATCATCAAAATGATTCTTGTTTATCCGGAAATAAAATGTCATATAAAATGTGACGTCTTCATTGAAATAATTTTTAGGTATCCAGAGGAAAGCAAACACAATGACAGGCAGCCAGACAGACGGACAGAAGATGAATTTTGCTAGACTCCTCAATGATTCACAAACAAAACATAAAAGGTTTAAAGTTTTTAGTTCATTCTAAAGATATCACGCCAAGCGTATAGGCTTTGATAGTGTTCAGCCTAATTTTGTGGAGAGACATGCACCATTCCCTCCACTCTCCTCCTGTCTATATAAATAAACCAATATAACGGAAGTTTAAATGTAAGACCAGATATAGCGTAAAGAAAGTCTTACCAGCCATCCTACCAAATACCACATGTTAAAATGTCACATGATTGAGTTCAGTCTGTTTCTAAATTTGTTTATTTTACGATTTTTCGTTGCCATTATGGTTACCCACAGGACCGATGTATAAATGTTTGTGAGCGCTCAGCCAAATATCATGATGTAACATGCGTCATCGTCAACTGGACGTCGTCCTCGTATAGAAAAGAAGCTTTTAGCGAATTTTCAAGTCAATAGGTATGTTCGTTTACGTGTTATCGAAGGAGCAGACAAACACACTGAAAGTAAAAGCCATCCCCTCCATCGATAGGCTACTATGAAGTCATTCAAACGCGACCTATAATCCTACGTGTACCTACTAATAGCAAGTATGTAAAAGTGTTGTAAGATTAACATTGCCCTTTTGGGGTAAACCCAAGATAGGTCTGGTGTAGACTACTATATTGTCTTGAGGAAAATAAATTTCATAAATCTATGTCAATGTAAACCAACAACTATTAATGTATTTTCAATTCGTTCTCAGTTCAATAACCATAAAATTCCCGCAAAGTGATGATGAATTACACGAAATCACTGAATCGGATACACAGAATAGTGGCATAAAGATTCACGTTATTTAATCAAATTTTGCCATGTTATTACAGTTTGCTGAACATTACTATTCAGTTTGATGGAGAACTCGGAGAGTTGAATGTATGAAGTTCATACAAATCACATTAGATAACATACGAGTGACTGTCAACTAACGGAGGTGCCAGACGCTGTATGTATTACCTTTAAACAGGTGTATAAAGGTAATAATGAACGGTATAAAATACAGACTAGCGCTAAAGCTTACTCAAATCTAAGGTAATTCAATAAACTGTTAGCTGCAGTGATCCCTGACCTGAATACATAACATGATTTCATACCAGGAGTGCACGTAGCTAAGTGTCAAGAGACCTAGGAATCTGAACATTACTACTATAACTGAACACTGTACCTTCCTTGCTCTTTTGTAACATTGATAAAATTAACAATAGCATTGCAGTTTATTTATCAAGAACGGGGCAGTTTTCTTTTTGATACTGTCATAATCTTTCCAACTTAAGTCTCATGAAAAATTCGTAAAGTGAAGAATCTACAGTGTATTTGAACGGTCAGGTATGTAAAATTCACATTATCTGATACAATTTTTAACAATATTAAACTAAAACACAAATAACAAAACATCACAAATGTTTCTCTGCTTCTACAGGGTGAATAAAATATCAGGAATCCCTTCACCGCTCTATTTTGTAATAAAGTTTATATTAGAAGAAATCCTTTTTTGTATACACCAGAAATGCGGGATTTTTAGACAACTAAAAAATTTTAAAAGTTAACCCTTCTTAAGTGACCTCTTATTGTGAAGAACATATCGCTATATGTTTCTCTTCCAAAATAATAGCCAGAGTTATAAAGCAATATTTTTAATAATTCACATTGCCAAGTCAAATCAAATGTTCAAACTAACGTCGTCCTACAATTTGGCAATGAGACAAGCGTAGGGTCAGCTCCTCTCTCACGTTTTCAAAATTTTGAAGTGCTATTTGGTTCAAGCCTCAACATTCCTGTTTCTTGATATTCAACGTTTTCTCATGGCGTTTTTGTAAATTATAGATTTAATGTAATCCCATAAAAATGTCCATAGGTGCAATATCAGAACACTACGTAGGTCATTCTATTATACCACACTTACCAATCCACTTACCACAGAGTTGATTTCCCGGGAAACGTCACACAGCACGGTGAGAATGTGATAGTACACCACCCTGCTGGAAGTGAACGATGTTTTCATCAAACTCATGTTCATGTTCCATAAAATTAGTGGTTATTGCGGGAAAAACATTATTCTTGTAACATTTGAAAATACAGTTATTCATTAATATTCTAACGGGAATTAGAATCTTGGCCAAAACATTAACTTTTTCTAAATTTTGGGTAATGGATTCACGGAAAACAAGGGGATTTTCTGTATGATACTACCTAAAGTATCATACAAGCCCCAGTTTTTAGCCCCATTTATAAAAAACTTCATTCGTCAGTGAATACATTTTTTTGAACAAACAGTTGTTCAACAGAAACCAGTGCTTCCATTTCCTCACACAAATTTAGAAAAGGGTCTGTATTTTCTTCATTTAGTTCATGTAAAAGCTGAATTTTATAGGGGCGAAATTAATTTTACTTCAGAAATTGTATCCACAAACCCTTCGGAAAGATTTAATATTGGTCTGGTGGACTACTACGGGTCTTCACTAAATTGTGAAACTATTTCAAACTGTCTTCGCCTAAAAAGAGGCCGTACAAGTGACAAGTGATTCAAAATCAATAACAAGAACACACACAAATATTTCTAAACACTTCACAAAACAGTAACCGCAGAATACTGATACCACTGGATAAGGTCTAAAAGTATGATCTGTTTTGAGAGATTGAAAAAAGAAGGGACTTGTTTGTGGCATACCATAGTTTGAACCAGGAAAGCCCGGTAACTCTTTGAAAATAACTTCTTATCAGTGTCTAATCTTGGGATCCTTCATCAATTTACTCAGTTTGTGTTCTAATCAGTTCAGACCTGAATCAGTTCAGGACACAAACGACTAATAAACCGGTTTCCAAGCAGACAGTAACTTTAAAATAAATATAAGCATACAGACTTAATTACAATTTTTATGACATACTATTTCGTATAGGAAAGAGATAGCGATCTCTGGTTTTCACATTTCTTTAAGTTTTTATATTACTGGAAGGTGAGATAGAAAGGTAGATATAAAATATAGACTTAGCAGTATAGCAACCTAACGGTTATGATATATACTTCTGTATTGTTACAAACATATATTTGTAGTTTTAAAAATTAAAAACAAATTTAATATATATGCATTGAAGGACTTTTTTGTGAACGAATGTTTCAATGAAATCTAAAAAACATGTAAACATTTTCTTTTCATATTTCTCTTTGATATTTCAAAACGTAAAAAATATTTGTGTAATTATTATTTATATTTTATAAAAAGATGTTATACAATTTTATTTGTTACATGTGTGAAAACGAGCGTGGATGCCACGAGCTTTGTATAGAGGCTTCTGTCTCATGATGTAAATACATTTAAATGCAATGGTTGTTGAAATTACTGCAAATATTTTGGTTTTGAATATTTTAGCTATTTCTTACTTCGGTGTACATTAGACCAAAGCAACAATAACAATGGGTCTTATAATTTTTTCATATCTTCATTTTTACAGAGTTTTGGTTTTAGTTTTCTTATTATAATTATTGATTTGTTTAAGATGGAGAATTTAAAAATAAAGTAAAAAATTACTGGTGTTGCAGTAGCCATAACCTCTTCAAATAGGATCTAATTGGACAGTGCTGGTGAGCGAGGAAGACCGCAAGTGGGGGGCTACACCCTTGCTCAGCACAATAGCGCAGTAAGAGAGCAGCTCTGTCCGCCATTACGTGTCTGTCCACATTACTTCCGCTCCTACAGACTCAGTAGTGACCGCGTTATTGGTTACAATAGCAATAATACAATGAACACGATTTTGTTTCATATTGGTTTCCTTTCATTCGGTGAAATGCTCAAACTAAAAGCTTGTTTTATACAAAAGGTTTTCGGTCATTAAATAATAAAAATATTTGGTATGTGATTTGCATCATACCAATACGTATTATTTATAATGCCATGACCCAAATATATAAATCACTAGCAGTTACCCGCGGCTTCATATGTAATTTTGTAGGCTTTATACATGTATGGGCACTTGTGGCTCGAGTGAGTTATATTCCCAACGTCAAAGTTGTTTAACTCGTTGTCACGACTAATAACATACCAGAGGTGTATATTTAAGGTCGTTATAATGTATATGTCTTGTTTGAGCGTTATTTCATTTTACTATGTTTACATGACCAATAATTATACATACACAGGTCTGAGAAGCCAACTTCGGCCACAAAAGCTTTTAGTTTCGGTCATTGCAACCTATTTCTAGTCTAATATATTTCTGGTGCCACAATTGAGTTTGCTGTTTTGCCCTGATCCAACAATTGTGTCTGCTAAGCACTGACTTTTGCAAAGCCTACTTCTGTCAAAAGACAACTATGAAACATTTGATAACAGTCTTTAAATTTATAGCAAAAGTTAAATAGTAACTTTGTCTTTCATATCTGCACCACTGTATTAATCAAGCACTGCATACTTAATATGTGCTACAATGCACAGGTAAAACTATATTTTTAATAAAATTTCAGATTTTCTTCTCTTGGTATTTTCTTATTCTCTGCTCAACGGCGGCTGCATAAAAGGTTGATACAAGGAGCGTTGTTACTGTGTATTAAATACTATAAATGTGAAAATAGTGGTTAATTTAGTTAAACGAGAGTTAGTTTTAGAGAATGTTTCCATGCTACGAGAGAATCGTGCTATTATCAAGAAAGCAAAAAATAAATTTTATATCAGTTAGTCGCTGGCATTGTGAAATAATAAAAAAAACCACACAAACAATATTAACAAAGAAAGGAAACACTCGTAATTTGAAGTCGATTGTCCTTAATAAGGACAATGTTCATGTTACCAGATCTGGACACTATACTATGTTTAGACATTAGAAGTCTTAATCTTTGATACAAAATTGTAGCAAAATGTACTAATGTCCCGTTCGCATTGTCGTTGGCTTTAAGATCTGTGTATCAGTTACTGTAGGTTAACCTTCAGAAATTGTAATTGTCGTTTATATTCTGAGTAACTTTAATGAAACAATTGTAACTAAGGTAACCTAAACATAAACACGGGAAATAAAATTCCCCAAAAATATGTAGAAGGGATGTTAGTAATTTTATTTATTGATTTGTGTACCTATAGACCATATATTGCTTATCATTTGTCATATTGCTGTAATAGAAATGATAATGATCTCAGGTTTACTGTCTCCATGTGTTATGTTCAGCTAGAAACGTTGGATTCTTTTATTTGTGCAAAATATATTTTACTTAAACACATTGAAATAATTCCTGTATTTTACTCTATCACTTTGAATATCTTCATTGTATTTGTAAAGGATTACAGCTAATAAGTACTGAAAATGTTGTTTAGATTGATACACAAATAAGGCTAATTTTCTGAAGTGGTTTTACTTTTTAGTTCAGTTCACAATGAACAACACTTCTAAGGCTTCTTGGAAGAATTCCAGAAAAGTCACCAATTTCTGGCTCGCGGCTTTAAAGAAACAACTTAAGTATTTTGAAGAAGAATAATTGTCCTTCTTTACTTTTCTTTGACACCCTAATTACCCTTTAAATTCCCTTTTCATTGTTATTTTAATTCCTAAGTGCTTAAATGTTCATTAAATTATATATTTAGTTAGATAATACGCGCTAGAATAAAGTATTATGTTTTTAATTCATTTGAAATTATGAGTATTATAACTGACGTTTTAAGTGTAGTAAGTCTATAAATATTCTAATTCTTAAAATAATAGAATTTAATAATGTGATACATTGATAAATTTCATTGACGTCTATTATGATAAGCCTTAATTGCCTACTAATTAAATCACACGAAATTACGACGAGCACGGTTCCTTCCTTACAAAATTTGTTTGAAACGTAACTATTGTTCAACAGTAAACTATGTACAACTTTAAGTCTGTATTTAATAATCCTCAATTTATATTCTGAACTTTTGTGCAATGTACGTGTGTACAATTTAGCATAACCACTTTTATAATTACATTAACAGACAATGAGGATTAAAATTGGCTGATACGGATGTAGACTACGTTCGAATTATCAAATATTGTAAGATTAAATCATAGTAATAAAATATAACAAATTTAACAAATAGATGTTGGTAATATTGATTTTTCCTCTTTAAAAAATTACTCTTAAAATGTTTTATATTTACAATTGATATAGTATGGAGTTATCTGTACTTACGTAATAATGTGTGATAAGATATACTATATTACAATGAAATCTGTTGTACAGAAACTTTCTTGTTGTGTACCTTGTGGCACACAATCAACAGTAAGTATAAATATCTTACATAATAATGTTTGAAATGTTCTGTTAGAAAAACTCTACCAAAAACAGAAAAATAGAATAAACCAAATTTACAAATAGGTACTACATTAATATAAATGCAGTATTAGGAATAATTTGATGGTTTAAAAGGCATCTAGTTGGGTATCTTACGAATCATCACACAATATTAGCCGTTACCGCAGTACATTTCAAACATGAACGTGAACTCCATTCTTTACACACAGCTAGTCATTATAAATATTTATATCTTTGGCCAATGTCACCAAAGTGACAAAAATTCTAATACCTTTATTTTATGTTATAGGAGAAAGATCTTCGTAGACATTCATAAGAAAAGTGTGTGCAGAACCCTGACACAGCGGGATAAGATTGGAGTGCAAAGATTAGAGGTTTCTTTCTAATTTCATTACTCATACTGCCCATACAAGAAAATATTTCACATTTTATATTTTATTCCAGGTGACCTCGCTCCTTTTGGAGATAAAGCATAATCCGTAGTGACGCAGCGATATAAGATGCACCACATTAATGTTAAAAAAAATCCAAAATTTTTAAGCGGCGATATGACAAATTTTTATGTTAAAATAAATGTTGAAATTCACCTTCATTTTGGAAGTTACCTAATGTAAGTTTTGGAACAAAGAAATTGCCTAGAGTGCAGATACGAAATTTTTTCCAATGTCTGTCTCATTGTCTATGAGTGTATGAAATATCTAGAATTTAGTATCTTTCCGCATAACTTCCGTTTGAAGGTTAAATGTAGGTCAGTATGTAAGGTTGATCGTGAAGCAGCGATGTTATATCAACATGATATATGACTCCTCATATATGCTCATGAGTGCTGACCTGACGAGAGAAAACTCCTAACTTCTAGCTGCTAAACGAATGCAATTTCACTCCAACTTCCGGTACGGATTCTTATAATAGTGTTGTCGTTTGTGTCTCTTTAAAATTGGATACCAAGATAAACTATGATCATAGCATGTATTCACAAATCTGAAACGACTTCAGCATGAGTAAACATTAATTTAAGACCAAATAGGTCCGAGCCCCTTAGGTCAGACAGAAAGCGAAATATTAGTTAGAGTGAAATTCAAGAGTTATTTTTGAAAAAAAACCATGATATATCGTTCACGATATCATTCATATTAATGTTCAAATTTTTACATAATTTTGTGGAATATTTACTAATTGATACGTATATAAAAACATTTAGGCCCAAATATGAGTAGCCGTATATTTAAAGACTATGACAGTTTTAGAATGTGCTTGAGATTGCAGTAAAAATAAGAAATATGATGATTTTTACAATATTCACTTTTATTTTATTCGGTATTTTTTTTAACTTTTTGATTTCTCCCCCAGAGGGTTGAAACCTGAACTCGAATAGTTTTTCCATTTTAAGTAATTGTCTTGTCCTCGTTAGTTTTTGTAGGAATAGAAACGAAAGGGTTTCAAAATGGGTTATGATTAAACAATTAAAATTAATCTATAGATTGTATATTCTCCAGGTTTATTTCATTTAAATTGATCATAAGAGGAATCAATTATTTATATTACTATTAGAAGACTAAATAAAGAGTCACTGAAATTCACTACTTTAAGTAGTTTAGTCTGTATATTAGGTTAGCTGACGCTGATTTAACATCTTGTTTACGTCCTGTTGGTTGGTATTGAGTGTGGCATGCTCAGAATAACATAACCTGAGAAAATTTGATCATATACTATTATTCTTGTATAACGTTCCTAATCAAGTAAAGAAAGTGAAGTAAAGAAGTCTTATTTTACCAGGCTAAGTTAGGGCTAAGAAACCCTCTCTAACACTTAACCAGAGGACCAACGGCTTAAAGGTGACTTCCGAACCACCACCAGCGGCCGGGCAGGCGGGCTGCTTTACAAGGACAGGACAAAGTGGTTACCCAACGGTTACCCGTCCAAGCAGCACTACGCCATTGGCTTTTCGACCTCCCACAAAAAAATCACGGCTGACAATCTTAGGGGACTTTCTCTATCGATTGTAAGATATCATATGATTACACTTTGCTAATTTGCTATTGGATCCTGTAGTACCAAAAGATACTTGGACTATCTTTATATACATCAAATATTTAGTACATTGTACCTTAACAAGTAGTTGATAGTATATTACAAACGGGTTTAATCATACTTTAATGTTTACTTTTGTAACAGAAACTATGGAGGTAGCACGATTCTATATAAACTTAAACTAACAAAATATTTTGAAACTCTATTAGGTAATTGTTCTGATCAAAATTTGATCAACAAACATACAGTAAAAGACCTCCGAGTAACACCGAGATGTATGTAAATGGAATACACTGGTAATGGCTGTAATAGTGATTGGCCTGAGTACATTACCATAGCTCCAGCCAGAGAGTTGATGGTATTGTGTTATCATAGCTTTCGGTGACATAGAAAATTACTATTGACTGTGCAACTGAAGGGATATACAAATTAATATAGTACATGTGTGTTTCTTTTAATTCTATTTATCATATCCTATTGCAATAGTAAAAGGTGCATATTTTATTGAACTTTCAAAATGGTAACCATTTCTATATTTGGATTAATTATTAACGTTTGCTGTTTAATCCAAATGTGTTTTGATTAATGCTTAAAATAGGAGTTCTGAAGTATTAGCAAAACCAGTTTGTGAATACTAGGAATAGTAAAAACAATAAAAATAGTGTAAAATAATTCATTTTATTTATCGCAAATAAAAGTTTACATACAGGTAATGGCGAATATTCAGTTTAGCTCCATATCATCTTCCAAATAGCGAAGCGTTTGACATCAATGTCTGTCAATGACTTGTGTCCTGGAATCCTGGAAGTTCACCTTTGTCTGAAGAGATTATAAAGGTCGCCGAAGAGGAAGTTCAAAAACGAACTCTTTGCATCGTTTCGACATCAGAGACTGCAACGGAGATCTGTCTAGTTTACCCAGCTGCTAGACATCCAGTGTAATATAGATGAAGGTGTCTCTAGTGTTAAAATGCAGAGAGTTCGGTTTAAAATTCTTCGTCGTCGATCTCTTCAGATCGATGTGAATCTTCTGATTGTAGGAGTCAGCAGTAACAGGTTTCAGACGCTTCACTAAGCTGCGAAATGTTGGTAACTCAACATTAGTAGCAACTGATCAATTGATAATAATTATTTGCGTTTTTATCAGAATTGTCCTCATTTTCGGCAAAAAAAACTGCCTTTATAATGATAATAAATACATTAAAATAAGGGCATTAAAAAATTATGGAGATTTTATCCTAACCATTCAAAGGGATCAATGCTAAATACAGTCCATATAAACAATAACTAATAATATTTTGTTATTTTAATATTCCATTCCAAATTTCTATGACTGGATGCATTATCAAAAATATATTTTTTAATTTATCTTATGGTAGTAAATACTCAGATATTTCTTGTTTTTAAAGTTAAATAACTTCACGTACAAAGATATACGTATATTGATATATGAAATGTTTACTCAGAGGGTAAATGATTCAGCAGAGGCTGCGAGCCGGGGGTGCCGCTAGTGGATGCGCCACTCTGCGACAAGTTGCACTTCGTCAACTATTTAACACGATTCTCGAGTACACTACTTTCTTTGTACACCTCGTTGTACTTTACCATACTTTTGTTCTCTGATTAAAATCAAGGTTTTAATACATCATCTACACATCGTTAAAATAGTTTAGTTAAATTAAAATACAAGTGTATGTTTTGTTAATGGTATTATCATGTTTATTCAATGAGCTTTGAAAAGCCACTAATCTAGGCCGGTTAAAACTTGTGACTGTGACTTTACATTTGCAATTTGTTTATAATATTCAAATTTAATACAGATGTATGTTAATAAAAATAAATAGTAAATTATTGCAACGTAAAGGAATAAAATGGGTGCGCTTAGCTAGTAAGTAGAAGCACTGCTTGCATTTAATAAAATTAAAAATGTATTAACCCTCTAACAAAATTATTCCAGACACATTGTTCGAAATTTATTTACTGGTTGTGTATTTCATGTATGGTTTTTATTTCTTATGGATTTCAAACTATACAGGAAAGGAAACAATTCAGCTTTTTACGATAAGAACAATCATATACCTAATCGTTGAAGGATGTGCCAATTAGTATGAATATTATATTATTGTTATACAGTTTAACATAGCATATCCTTGATAATAAGTGGCAACACATACCAAACTTTCTTACTTTTTGACATGCACAACAATAACGAAACTATGTTCGTTATGATAGATTATGACTAAATGATCATCGACATTTATACAGATTATGTTTAAATGGATGCCATTAAATGATAAAGATAAAGAGCATGTAGAGTTTAATCCGCTTGGTACCTATTTACCAAAATAAAAACAAAATAGAAATCTCCTTATCCTAAACTATTATTGACACTTTTGGTGATGGTAATATTTAATCATACGTTATGTTTTACTAGTACCGCTATTGACAAGACCGAAACAGATTTATTGTATATCTTTTTACAGTTTTTACTGTTATCATAAACGATTCAAACGATAATTTTTGAACTATGTAAATAGTTAGGTGCAAAACACTATTGCATCAAAGCCTTTAAGCACAAGCAGTATTACACTGGCAATAACCAAACACAGCCCGCATAGCACTGATTACACAAGGGTGAATAATATTATAACAATGTGTTCATAATTGGGTTCACTACATTACACCCAACTACATTGGGTGCTGAAACTCAAGGTATTTACGGTTATTCATTATTGCTTATTTAAAGAACTCATATTTTAAATAATAAGAAAGGACAAGCTTTCCTTTAACCTTTAAAATATAAATACAATAATTTGTACAGTATGAATATGAATATAATTTGTTTACTTTTTGATGGATAAAGAAGGAGGAATAGAACTATAAAAACCTTTCTAGGAAATAGAAGTGAACTTTTTAGTCACTGTAACATCGTTGCCCACTTCCCCAAATTCCCATTTTGGCTCAATCCTCGGGGCGGCTCAAAATTCTTTAATGTAAAGACCCATTAAAAGTTCACACCTCACACTCAAATTCATTTAAAAGATCTTGATACAAGAGGAAGAGCAGTGGAAACTAGAGCTTTCTATCTCAACCCAGTACAAAATGGCAGCTCATTGAAATTAATTAAGTTATAAGTATAGACGTATCCTGCTCACTACTTAATGGACAAAGACAGAAAAATGAAACTCAGAGGAACCATCTAGGATACAAAAGTGAACAATTCCTTCAAAATTGGCCTTTTTAAGGAGCAGTTAAAAGTTTCTTAATGCAAAGTTACAGTAGCACTAGTAATTAAAATTACATTAAGCAATAAAACGGCTAAAACCTATCACGGCTAACCTGTGTTTTTATATCAGATGTTCCAACTGCTGTTCCAGGACAGTTTTAAAATGTCCAAGTCTGTAATAGAAAACGGCATGCTGTATGGATTCACGCGGGTTTTTTTAAATCTCCGCTACTATTCTGTCCCTAAGGTCAATAATACACTGGGGTTTCGTTTTATAGACGTTGTTTTTAATGTGATCTCACACAAAGTGGTAAAGGTTAGATAGATCTGGCGATATTTGTGGCCACTCGAAACTTAGTCTTCTGCCTATCCATCCAGTGATTCAGAAAGAATGTTGTTTAAGTACTCTCAGACATGCAGGCCATAGTGTGGAGGTAGTCAATCCTGCTGGTACCAAACTTCATTACAGTTGTTCGTTGCTACTTGGATAGCTGGAGAAACTTGATTTTGTAATTACCTGATGTACATATTGCCGAAGTATTTCGGCATTAAGGTTTCCATCAATAAAGAAGGGCCCAACAAACCGATCCCTCACAATGCCAAGCTACATATTCAATTTTTCAGGGTGCTGGATATGTTGATCTCTTATCCAATAAGAGTTAACATCAGCCCAATAACGAGCATTGTGTCTGTTAACGTTACCGTTTAACATGAAAGTTGCTTCATCTGAGAAAGCAATGTTATTTAATCTAATTGTCCAGGTTTAGGGCTTTGTTTAACGCTGCCTGTTTCCTGGAAACGCTAAATAGTTTTTTGAACTCCTGATTTAGATAAAGGGTTTTGATTGGTATAAATGCCAGTCTCTGTAGCCTCCCATCATCAGGATTATAATACGCTCTTGTTAAATTAAACACTCCATTTTAACGCAAAGTATAAAAAAAAACACATTTTAACATTGTTATTTCCAACCAGAAATTGAACATGTTACTGGACTGATAAGCTAAAGGAGACCTGCCCTGCAGCAGGTAATAACTGTAAATCAGGTTTGCGTTTATAACGAAAGTGGTTGTCTATTGAAGTTATAGACCATCTGGATGTGGATGTTCATGTTTTGCCTCAATTAATTTTTAACGTTTTGGCTCAATTAGTTTTGAATTAATTTCTATCAAATCAATCAGCTGCTATTTTGCACTGAGTTTAGATAGAAATCTCTAGTTTTCACTGTTCTACTTTTATCAAAACCTTTCAAACAAGTCACCTAATGGGTATTTACATTTAAAAATGTTGAGTTGCCCTCACTTAATCCCATTTCGGGTCAATAGGCAGTGTTGTAAAAGTAAATTCTAATTTCAAGAAAGGTGTCCCGAGTTCCATCCCTCAGACTATATCTATCAAAAATTAAACATAGTGTATACTCACATTGCATAGCAAATTAGAATGAGTTACGATCTGTTATTTATGGAAAATCTACACAAAGATGTTTGTAAAATCTTTACTCTGTATCATTTCTTTTTTACAAAATGGTACTCATTAATCATAATTCAAAGAGGAGTAAAAAGTTAGAGAAATCATCTATAATGAGCTTTAAAATAATACGAATTTTAGTCGAAGAATTTTGAGGGCTAGAATATGTAAGTGGCAAAGACAGAATACTAAATACATTGTAATTAGGGTCTTAAAAGTTAAAAATTTCGACGAATTTTATAATTAGCATCTCAAAAACCATATTGCTGACACACTTCTCTCAGGAATTCAGATATAACTATATGTATGACATTTTCCAAAGTTCTACCAACTTTGCGTTACTACTACATATGTTCTTTATTTATACGACAACATCGTTTAAACACTTTTAATTTAATAAGTGATTTTATGTTGTACTCTAATCTGCAAAAATACTATTCAAAATCTGGGAGTTCAGGAAATTAAACAACAGTAGTAAAATTGATGAAATTGTTTTTGAAATTTACAAACTATTTAATTAATAGTTATTAAGGGGCTATTTTCATTGCTATTTGCAAATGCTTAATTTTATTCTCAATGCTAAAGCTTTTGTTACTTGTTAATTTCAATTTAGCTGTTAGCTTTTGTACACAGCATCAAATATATGTGGGCAAGCATATGTTACCGGGCGTTGTCGAGTATAACGTGTATGAAGGATTTACATAATATGTGCACGGATAAGTTTTCTGGAGTGTAAAATTATTACACCTGTTGGGAGCAAGTCTGAAATATATCCACTAGAGATGGAATATTTCTAAAAATGTTTACTAAACACTGTTGAGCAAAATAAATACTGTCGGTTTTAGGAATGGTATGAACTGAGTTGACACAGAACATGGTTGGGATATCTGACTGCGTATCACAAAAATATGGTATCGGTTGTTTATTTTGTAGTAATTATTAGGTAAGTTATTCACCTGGGGGTAACATTAAGAGATCAGATTGCAAATCTGGAAACATAGTGTTACTGATTTCTTTTATCACTGTCCTGATGACAAAGTCAAACTCAAATCATTTATTCTTCACGGACAAAATATTGTATAGAACACAGTAGTACAATAAACAGAGACGTACAAATTAATTCATCACAAAGTTAGAATTTAAAGGGCTATTATAATCTATGAAAAATCTAAGGAGTTCAATAAGAAAACTGAGCTAGTACGTCTTCTACATTCTCTTCTCGTGAGTAGTAGCCTTTACGGCACAAAAAGATATTTTTTAATAAAGTTTCACTTTCGCAATATCTTATTGTTTTAGGAAGGCTGTTGAATAATTTGGGTACGAGGTATTGAATTGAATTTTTTTAATATGCTAGTCCAGAACACAAGTATGACAAGATTACTCTGTGCCTAGTTTCAAATCTGTGGAATTGGGAAATTGGAAAGATCGTTAAAAGTGAACAAACATACTTAATATATGAAAATAGAAGTTAAGAGTCAACAGACAGTTATCATGGAAAACATCTCTACAGTTGTCACGACATCCCAACCCACAGATGATTCGAATTTATCGCTTCTGCAATTTAAACACTCTCTCATGTAAAGACTTAGCACCGGTTCCCCAGAACACAATGCCGTAGCTTAAAAAATAGGAAAAGTAGCAGCAAAAGGTTTTTTTCGAGGAAGGGGGATAAGTACTTTAAAGACAGCAGCTTAGTTTGAAACACAGAACGTTTATGTTCCAATTTAAATTTGAATCGATATGAACACAAGAAACTGACGACATTTAACTTCATCATGGAAATGATATTTGGGATAGCGACATCATCAGATTGGGTCCTTACACGAAAATGCACTATTTTTGTTTTATCTGTATTCAAAAACAAGGAGTTTTTTTGGAACCAAATGCTAAAGTTATTCAGAACTGAGGAAAGTTTCTGGTTGAGTGCAGTTTCTGATTCAGCATTTACAGCGACACTTGTATCGTCTGCATATTGAACAATGTGACTCCTAACTGAGTTCTGGAGATCGTTTACATATGATAACAAATGTCAGAAAATGCTGTTTGCTTCACTAGTTAGTTCCTCTATTATTAAAACAGCTGTGTTGATTGATTGCTACAATTAGCTAGTATTAAATGATACTAGTTAAGACTAGAGATTTATAATTTTCATGTTTGTAATATATTTTTCTTAAAAAATATATTCATATTTTTTTCTGACTATGAAAGGCTCTTATTTTGAAAGGTGTAAGAAAAATAATACGTGCAGTAAATTATATTAGGTAAACCTGTACTGCTAAAATAGCCGTGGAGTCACTTATTTATTAATTTGTTTGTGTAATAAGTGTGCCTGTATTTACCAAAAATTTACCATACATTTATTTTAAAACGACTTTTTAAGAAAATAGATTTTGACAGTTAAAACGAATCAATGAAATAAACTAAATACGTCAGTAATTCTAGCTTTTGAAACATAAAACGTAATTAACAAATATATGGTGTACTGATATAATTAATAAAATATGATGGCTTAGTAATCATGGAATTGGTTTATTTTAGAACTACATACTGAAAATATAGGTTTTTTATACATAAAAAAATTCAAACAATTGTAGAATACTCAACTCCAAAACGTTATACAGAGTTATTTAATAAATGGTAGTGTATAATATTAAAGTCTCTCACTGGTGATTACGTAAAAAAACTTAACTTTTAAAATTTACATGCTTTACTGTAAAATGACATTCTTACAATACATATATCAATATATAATTATTAAAAAGTTCCCAATTAGACTGCTAAACTATGTAATATGAAGAAACTGTGCTAATACCACTTTCAGTGCGGCTCTATACTGAATGGATTAAGTACCTTCACTGTGCCTCTGCGCCGCCCGAGGGCCTTTACGCAGTCAACTTATAAATAAAACAGACACAATCATGCAATGTATTACAGATCTTACAAGTATACTAAAACTAT
Organism: Homalodisca vitripennis; assembly: GCF_021130785.1. Classification (NCBI taxonomy): domain Eukaryota; kingdom Metazoa; phylum Arthropoda; class Insecta; order Hemiptera; family Cicadellidae; genus Homalodisca; species Homalodisca vitripennis. Next base: position 33,467,874 of record NC_060207.1, read on the forward strand.
AGTTACACACATTTTATAGACTCAACGATTTAGAAGGCCAATAAGATTATACTTCAACATAATCCACCGCTATTTAAGTCATTACAAGGGGTGTTATGACCAATCAGCTGATATGAATTTACGATTGAGAATAACTCTTCAGAAATATCTTTGTGTGTTTTAGTACTCAGGTTTAAAATAGAAAAAAAAATTTCTAGAATTATATTACATTGAGACTTTGGGGCAGAGCCTTATAATCGAATGCATTTAAAACTCTCAAAAGGCATAATATGTAAAGTATAAACGCTTTTGATTGGTATGCATATATATATATATATATATATATATATATATATATATATATATATATATATATATATATATATATACACACACACCATTTATATATATATACCATATATACACAAAATAATTGTTTTAGATACTTATAATCAACGTTCATAAATCAAGGTTTTTTTTCATTATTATTTTTAACTGGTAATGATAAACGGCGATCAGAAGGTTCTTGATCACAAAATAAATACATTATTAAACGATACTTTTATCATGATGTAATCAAACATAATGTTCCATGTTATAAAGAGAAGAATGTTATAGATACAATAATAAACACACAGTGTTTAACTGGCTTAAACAATTGAATTTTCTTGGAAAATGTTTAAACTATGGCACGTATGGAAGAAATTAGTGTTTACCTTTAATACAAATAAACGCGTTAGGCAATATTGAAAATACATCAAATTTAAAAAAAACTTTCATTTTGGTGTAAAACTCATATGGTAGGAACCATATGAGAGTTGACCAATATGGCTCTAAGATAATAAATAAACTCCTAAAATACGGAATATTGAACTGCATACAACTGTACAAAACTAAAACTATTTATCCGTATGCAAACAAACAAAAATAGTTCGAAATACACTTCGTGTAGTTCGACAGATTTTTCCACCAACGCTCACATAATAAAATACATGGAATCAGTTTATCGGAAGAATTATTGGAAGAGATAGAAATGTGAAAGAATCGAATGTTGACATGTTACAACAGTTTGCTGAACATCACTATTCAGTTTGATGGAGAACTAGGAGAGCTGAATGTATGTAGTTCATACAAATCACATTAGATAACATACGAGCGAATGTCAACTAACGAAGGTGCCAGACGCTGTATGTATTACCTTTAAACAGGTGTATAAAGGTAATAATGAACGGTATAAAATACAGACTAGCGCTAAAGCTTACTCAAATCTAAGGTAATTCAATAAACTGTTAGCTGCAGTGATCCCTGACCTGAATACATAACACGATTTCATACCAGGAGTGCACGTAGCTAAGTGTCAAGAGACCTAGGAATCTAGACATTACTGCAATTTCTGATCACTTTACTATTGTACTTTCATAAATTGAGGGTAAACAAACCGATGGAATTTGATGATTAAAGATAGTTACAACGTGATAAAAATAAAATTGTAAGAGTTAAATTAAGTGCCATGAATTTTTCAGCTATGGGTTTAGGATTATCTTATAAACTCTTGAGCTTGGAAGTTTGTTCAACGTGATACCGTACTTAAACTGCAAAGCTTAAAATAGTATTAAAAGTACAAGATAATGTACCCAGATCTATTAGGCCTTATTAGATGGTTGAATTAGTTGTCTCGCAAACATTTAACTTTAATTTTTATTACGAATGAAGGGGTTTGTAACTATTCCTCTAGCATACATTTTACACGAGTTTGTAATAAGAATGAAGGGAATAGTTGTAATTAATTTATTATTGAAAGAGATAGATAACTTTTTATTTAATATAATATGCGTTATAATACCAGCTATACTTATAGAAGTTAATTCTGTGTGGTAATAACACCATTTGTTTAGTTAGCATGAGCTAAACATTATATAGTTTTTATAATTGAGTAAATTTGAAATAACATTTAAATGTGATATTTAATTCCTAGCCATTAAGAACTAGTTGATTTTCTTATCACATCTTGTATTAAACATAATCCAGTTCATTGTATTTAATTAATTACGTTTATTTTCAATTAAAATATTGGTTTAGTTATTGAAATTATTTGGGTTAGACTTAAATTGGTTATGTAACAATTACGAAGAAGTAATGAAATAAGATGTTTGGTACATAATTGTGAATATAAGGTGTAAGCCTATACAGACTGCTCTTTGCGTGTGAGTATGATCGTGATTATTAACCCAATCTTGACCTGATTGAGCAAGCTGTCAAGTGGAGAATGTAATTAGTCAACCTAATCACACTAATTGCTTCTGTGATTCAGCTCTTGTATTATTAATGCTCAAAGTTGTGTTACTGGATGCGTAAATAATAAAATACTTTAAATTACATGTAGCGATGTGCCAATAATTATTATTAGCATTTAGTTTAACTTTATTAGTTCCATTACTACATTATTAGGTTCAATAACTAAATATAATGTTTTCTATCATTATTATAACTCACATCTGCTTTTAGATTATTGCTACTTTGAAGCATAAGACAGTTAATACATGATATCAGTTTATCCAATTTAGATACCGATAAGATGATGACATAAGATAACGTTAATTATAAAAATGGATGCACCTAAACATAACACAATACAGTACAATATGAAAATGAAAACAATATTCTATTTTCGTATAGTAAGTTATGTTAATCGTCCATCATGAATTGGTTGTCACAAGAAGACTCTAGCTGATCCCATCCTCTAGGACAATTCGGACACCGGTAGTTTCCACCTTTATAGAGCTTCTGATATTCTGCTTCCTTCTACGTCCAAGAACTCTCAGCTACCATGAGCTCCCAGCCTCTGGCTTCTTGCATGTCCCTGACTCTAGGAGTTCCTGACTTGTGGTAAGGTCCTGCCCTCTGGAATATTTCGGCCTCTAGGAGATCCCGCTACCGGCCTCTGGCAGTAAAGCAGGAGTAAAGGAATTCTTATTTTGTAAATTCTAACTTTGTAGGTATTTATTTGTACCCATTCCGTTAGTAATATGAGTGAGTTGTATGTTGGTAGTATTAAAAAGATATCGCTGATAAAAATAAATGAATAGACATATAATTACTACTATATTTTTAAATCTAACAAGATATTACCAGTACTATAGTTAAATGATCTTTTAGAGGTAAAATGTTTAATCTAAATCTGGATTAGTATTACAGTAATACAAAAGCTAAATTTAAAACAGGAATAAAACAATTAAATAGTCAAATATTTATTGCGGAGGCAAACATTCATTTTTATAGCAAACGTCAAGCATCTTAATAGTTTTTACACACATGTAACAACATCGAACTTTCATTTATACATACATTTTGATACTCACTCTTCTCCATTCATACCAATTTTCCCCCACCTCAATTCAGGAGTAGGTTTTATAATTGAGTGGCTATCAGTTATACGCCATAAGCTCATTCACGCTATAAAAATCGTTTGCCTGTAAATAGCGTTTGAAACTAGTTTTAAATACTTTAAGCGTAGGCGAATTTTCATTTTGTAAGCTATTGATGAGATAAACTCTTGCCTGTGAGGGCTAACGTTCATGAAGTACTGTCCTATGTCCCCCAGTTCGGTAGTTTTCTCTCCCTATCTTTTCGTACGAGTGAAGGTACATTTAACCATACAATATGCCGCTGTTTTTAAAATTTAGAGACTTGGCAGACTCAAAGGTGCAATCTTTTGAAAACTAGCCTGCACGACTATCTTAATTGTAGTTTTGCGATGATACGTATTGCTCTTGTTTGAAGTTTCAACGCTATCAAAAATTGGTTATTTGTACGTGCGCCCCACCGCACTAGTCCGTAGGTGAGAAGCGGATAGATCCATAATAGGCCATCATCATACTCTGAATAGGGCAGTATTTAGCTGGAAACCTCAAAACATAAATTCCTAAGGTTAATTTGGAGCAAACGTAAACGATATTAACATTCCATGTCAAACCTTGATCAAGGTAAATTCCAAGGAATTTAGAGGAACAGACCTCTTATAGTATGGACTCATCCAACACGATGGCCATTAGAGCATTATTATTGACATAGAGCAGGAAGAGAATAGGACTGAAAATGATCCTTGAGGGACTCCATAAATAATTATGATTGAATTAAAAACATGGTTTTAAATGTGGACAACTTGAGATCTGTAACTTCAAAATGAAGTCTCAAGAGAGGTACGCCTCGGATGCCTTAGGGCCCCAATTTTTCAAGAAACGTGAGATGGTCAACACAATCGAATGCCTTAGATAAATCGAGAAACACATTTAATGTGTCAATAACACTCATAACTGCGTCTATTCTAATATTACACACATCTATAAAATTACACAAATATGAAAATAAATTTAAATTTGTAAGCTTTTTTCAAGGATGCCAAGTATGTAGGTGACTATCGAATTAGCGAGGGGATGACTTCTACACTAACATGGAATAGCTTACCCTCGGAATATGACACTCCCAGCGAAACTCCTTCAGTGTTCTTCGCCTATGGCTAATAGAAAAAAAATTGTTTTGCAACGGTGGAGCTTCATGACGGTAGCCAATCTTTGCAATGTGCGTAAATAATTTTACAATTATGTAGACGATAATTTGTTTTCTGAATACTTTAGGCTACAGAACAGAATCTCAGCTGTAAACTTGATAGAAAATATCAGACAAGCGTAAATAAAAATTATAATACATTAATACAAAAATTAACCATTCTAATCGATCAGGTAAAACCATAGATTACAATAAGACCAAATAGATGGGCTATGCCTATCTTGCCAACATTGGGGCAGGTGAAGCCAGGTCCGCCATGTTGTCGTGGGGTAGAAACTCAAAACTACGCTCCGATTAGTGTAAAAATTCAGTTCTCCCGTTTCAATCAACTCGTGATTTACCCTACTTAGAATAAAGAAAATACTTTGTATGAGTGAAGTCAATAAGCTATGGATGCCTGTGGTATCATTCAAATGTTCAAAAAAATTAGTTTTGCAATTTAAATAATTAAATAAAGTCGAAAATTATGTTTACATTTTAAAACTTGACATAAAAAAGTTAGTCGGCTGCTACTTTTGCCGTTTTTTTGGTCAGGCAAGTTTAAAAACGGTGGGAAAATGTCGTTGAATAGTTGAAGTTTTCAGAACATATTTTCTTTTTTAATTAGCTCTTATGGTTTGGCCAGAAAGTTATTGTTTGTGAGCCGTTAGTTTACGAGTGCCGCGACCGCTTGGAGCTCAACGCTCCGTGCCGGGCCATCTGTTTCCTCGTATCGTACATTATAGCATATTATAAAAAGTGAGTAGAATACCCTTTATTTGTACTTGTTTACAGTAATTACTTCAAATAAAATCACATAAGTTATGTAATTAAGGAAGGAATTCAATCTGTAATTGTAACTAATCTGTAATACTCAGTTGAGAAGAGGAGGAAGTTTTAAGTCATATATTATAAATGTTAGTTTATTGACCTTCGTTTATTGACGCTTTTTCAAACAGTCCGAATTCTGAGAAATTGATCCTGAAGAAACAATCTTCTGGTTGAAAGTTTAATTTTTTCCTTTTTATTGAAGCATCCAAAAGCAACACATGACATAGGCATTGTGTGTTTGTGAAGACAACATCATCCACAACATAAACAAGTTAAACAAGACTAAACAACAAGATGTTTAGCAACACGCCGGAAGCACACGCGTCAGTAAGCAGAGTGTATAGCAGGTCACTACAGTAAGCTCGACAAGGGCGAAGTGAAGAGCGGGGGTGCAAGTCGACGCTCCTCAGTAGGGTGACTCACGCCCGCGCCGCCATATTGTTGAGTATTAGCCGCTCCGCAGTGGCTTCACCTGCGAGCACCCGATGTCCTATCTATTGGTCTTATTGTAATCTATGGGTAAAACATTGTATAAAAAACTAAAGAGTATGTAAGTTTTTGAATCCATTTAAAATTTGACTTAACATTCCACTGGGAAAAATATGAGTATTTAATCACCATTGCAGAGTTTAAAGTTACCCTACACATTTTTATCAAGGCCTAATACATGTTGCTCTATACTACTATTAGCTAGAGATATTTTTAATTGAAAAATAAAGTTCAATCCATAACTATGTGAAGGAAAATCTAAAACATATGTTCGTTGTTGCATTTAAGCAAACTTAATTAAAACCAGCATATTATTCATTCCACAAATAAGGAAGCAAATATGGTACTCTTTACTTACAATCACATTACATAATACACTTTATTCATCAACAATACAAACTCTTTGATTATTATATTTGTTAGCATACACTAATATATATTCCCATAATGCGTTATTATAATACAAAACATTTGGCCCGTGTAAATTCTTTTCTATTTAAGTAAGATTTATTATGGTATGTATTATATATGCTATATTTAGTATAAATATTTATTAATTCTAACAATATGTTTTATTCGTGTGTATAATAAATCAGAATAATTTACATTCTTGAAACCTTTGTTTACAAAAGCTATTTTTCTGTTTAATATTTAAGGATTTAGAAATGTTTGAAATATTTAATTTTTTTTTCATAAATAGAATTCATGCCTTTGCTCTATTGGGCCTAGTGACCACAAGTCTCGAAGTTATTTGATATTTGACCATCGTTTTAATTCGACATCAATGAAAATAATTACAAAAATACTTTATCAAAAGTAAAGGATATGGTTTATATTGATCCAAATAGCAGATATTTTAAAACTAAAACACTGCCTAATCTAAGAATAAATTAGTTTTAATTTAAGTAGCATTAAGTAAGTTTAAGAATCTCAGACAATTATGATAGTTAAAAAGTATGGAGATCAGGAATATTTAGGCTTTAATAGTTTGAATTATAGACGCTGTCTGGGACTCTTCTATCTATCTTCAATGCAACTAAATATCCTTTTTGTTTTGGAGACGTAGTAAAATCAAGAGCGTAGGACTATATTTTTGTATGACTATCAATGCAAACAAGAGTAAAAGTCTACCGTTTAGAGAGATGTAAGAAAATGGTTTGTGCTTACAAAGCAATATTTATTCCGAGTTGTTAATAATTTATTCAGCTCATGAAAAGCTCAAAAGAAGTCACAAAAGTACATTTAAATGTAAAATGTTATTGAAATGGCTAAAACACTGGTTTTGAATATTTTAGCTGCAACTTCCTTCCGCTTAAATTAGTGCAGAACAACAATAACGATGCTAATGTTTCTTGTAATGGTTTGCAAATGATCACTGTTGTAGAGTTCCGAGCTTTGTTTTCCATTATTGATTTTTTAATCCCTCCAATTTCTTTAAAAAATGCTTAAATTCAATGTGTTTGAAGTTAAAGAAATTTATACTTTGTTCGCTTTATAATAAACTAATCATTATAGAAATACCGTTACTAGACGTGAAGATGAATATATATAATACATAGAATATATAGAATACACATTTTGGTGTTCATGTGTAGTTTTTAAAGATAACAAAGTGTGTCAAGAATAATAAATTAATCTATATTATGCTGTCAAGTGACATGAACATAATTATTAAGTAATTTTTTTGCTTTTCAAACTAATCTATTTCATCAGATATTTAATTAAAATTATTTAAATCACACAAACTCCTATAAACTACTTATCGAAATTATCCATGCAACTTTTATAGGGATATATAGTGTTTTCAAAACCACAGAAACTTCTAGAAACTACTTTGAGATTATCCATGCGATTTTTTATGTATATATAGTTTGTTCCAAAGTTTATGCACACTGAAGGTATTTGGGCCATGTTGTGGCCATGTGGCTAATGTGGCCATGTTGATTGTTCACCGTCATAGCTCTTGTATTAGCATTCATATTTAAACATTTTTGCACGAAATCTGAATGTCATTTCTTATATTTTTTAACTATTATAATGAAACATTTTTCAAGACCAGCAAGCAGGAGGTGTAGGGTTCGAGTCAAGTATTTTAAATGCAATACCCATTTTTATTGATCTTGATAGGCCTTTCATTATAATATTTAAGATTAAATTTCATGCAGATTTCAAGTAAAACAATTTTTCAATATAGACACTAATATTGGAGCTGTAACAGTTTAAAAGTTCTGACCAAAAACAGTTCTTTTTTGAGCGCAGCGAGTAAACAACGCAACCAATCATCAACTTAGCCACATTAATTTGTTAGCATTGTTATTACGCTTAACTTTGTATATTTAATCTTTGCTGTGTCTCTTATAGTTTTCAAGATTTCTTTAGTGTGCGTAAAATATGGAACACACTGTATATTGATTCTCTGATGTGCTTACCAAGTGACATAACTGTTCAATAAATGAGGAGTTGACACACTTGTGTTCAGGTTAAAAATCCAGGTTTACTAAACTACTGAAACACACTTTTAAATTCAAAGTCACAATGATTCTTGTTTCCCCCAATTCCTTAATTATTATTCTAAGTAGATGCAATAAATACACAGTCATAAGGTGTTATTTAGAAGTTACATTTTAATACAACCACACAAGGTTATTTTGTTATTGTAAATAGCTAAGTGAATGGAATAGTGTTTAATCATGTTTGAATCCTTCTAAAAAGACACATATCCTAACAAGTTTTGTGATTTTTTTAAGAGCATTCGCTTCAGTATCTTTTGAAGTATCCACAAACACAATTGACCATAGTCTAAAGAATCAAATGCTTTAAAATTTAAAACGATGCAAATTTCGCCGAATACCAGTTAACTGTGACATTATGGCTCAAAAAATGAATTGTTATAAATAAATTTACGTTACCTTTTTATGAAAACGTGATTGCCATTGTTGAGTACGACCTCGGAAATGACATTACCAAATGATGTAACACGGTGCATAAACAGCTATGATACACCATATTTTTTTAAAAATAAAATGGTTTTGATGTCTCCTAACTTTTACTTTGAAATGACTTTTAAATGTAGGTTTAAAAGATCAAGTTACTCTAAGGATATCATGACACAGGCCAAGGATACTTAGAATGTCCTTGAATTGGATGGTATACAAGAGCTGGTTTAATATAAACAATATACTAAACCGTTCTTGAGTTACCCAAACGATGAAATTAAACTAATAATAACTTTGGCAATTCATGAAAATATTCTTATTGCAGGAAATAACATTATTAACAATAATAAAAACCTGTGTAACACGTCAATCATTAATAATTCTAATTAATCTGTTAGGTACTAACGTAGGTTTACATAACAATTACAATATTAAGAAATATGAAACTAATGCAGAAGTGTAAACATAAGCAAGGAATCATTAACGGAATAGTGTATAACTGGAATTCATCGTAAATCCCAAATACTATTGTTGAATAAACAATTTATCAAAATACATAATTTTATGCCGAAATCGTTTTCTAATACTGCGCTTTTAAAGAGTGGTTGCCGAGTATAAATTGATTGGTAAAAGAAATTTGCTAAAAAGTTACTGGTTTTCTCCCATCAGTAATGTTAGCATATCTGTGTATTGGTAGGGTTCACGCCCTAAAAAATGTAAGTACAAACCCACATATGACAGTAAGTAGGTGTCGAACTGTTGAAATAGGATCTAATTGGACAGTGCTGGTGAGCGAGGAAGACCGCAAGTGGGGGGCTACACCCTTGCTCAGCACAATAGCGCAGTAAGAGAGCAGCTCTGTCCGCCATTACGTGTCTGTCCACATTACTTCCGCTCCTGCAGACTCAGTAGTGACCGCGTTATTGGTTACAATAGCAATAATACAATGAACACGATTTTGTTCTTCATTGGTTTCCATTTATTCACTCAAATGTGAAACTAAAGGCTGAATCAGATGAATGGAGTGTATACCAGGGTTTCTGTCAAAGAATAAGGAAAACTACTTCAAATTTATTTAAGGAAAAGGAAATTTATCTATGTCATTAATCCATTGCCATATTGCAAATATATAAATACAAATTTAGGAAAATGTTGAATTTTACAAAATTACTTGATCAAAGAAATTAAAATCCCAAAGTCAACTGAACTACATTTTTTAAGTTTGTCGGTTAAGATGGGTTCTTATAGAAGATGTAATTAATTTCATAAATTTACACTTTAGTAGACCGGGGAATGTATATTTGAAAACGGAATTGGTTCTTCCTAAGATCAGATGGAAAAAAGAATAGCTTATAATCGATATCCACTTAACGATGCCTAACAACACGTGATGGAGAAATAAGTATTTCTTCTTAAGAACATGAGTAATCTCTTGAATGTTTTATAGACTTATAATTCTAATTTTGTACTTTGAGTAAAGCAAACAAAGATGAGAACAGCTTTTAGCCTCTACAATCTTAAAGCAACGATGTAGTTTGTATTCGTTTATACAGTGTTTTATATTACTCAGAATTTTAATTTCTCAGTTATTAACTCGGAGATTGTATACAATTGCTATACCGTTTAGTAGTTCTAAAGAGGTGTATTTTCAAGTGAAAATTTGCAATTTTGCAAGGATGAAAAGGCGTTAAACTGTTAATGGTAAAATGTTATCTCTAACAGAAAGTTAAATAACTAGAAACAAAGTCCACTCATTACACAGTCTCGTTTAGTCGTTAATGAAGGACATTTCTGATTATTCCACTGGGATGTCGTTTGTTATGCAAACAGTTAAACTTTTAATTTGTAGTGAAGTTCAAAAATCCAAACAAGAATTATCTATCAGCTATAATATAATCTTAGAGCTTTACATTATAGATAAAAATGATGTATTCGGACATTGCTTCTCAACACAGAGAGCGCTTATATGATTGACTTAATTCCCAAATATAAAAATAGCTTCTTTTTGGTTCAAAATACTGCTAGACTTTTCACACGGGAGAGGCTGTCTGTTATACAATGTAATGAATGCTTTACGTCTAAAACAGCTATGTTTGTTACCCTTGTTTCCTTTCTTGAAGCCTAGGTTCATATCTCCCAAGTTAAAACTCTATCATTTCAATATTCTCGATGACCAGTAAGGTCAGTTAGACGATTAAGGTATCCTCTTCTGATTTTATTTGTTAAAATTTTAAAATTATTTTCAAGAGGAGTATTTTTTGTTTGCTATTGATCCGATTGGAAAAATCTATTACTCAAACAATAATCATTTACCAACACTGAAATCGTTGTAAGTTAAAATTACAACGTCCCCGAAAAAAATTCTTGTACGTAATGACTAAATAGAAAAAGCTACGGTAAATACGACCAGTTTAATTAAAAATATTTCTTTATACTTTTTTATATATACAAACAAACTGAGACACGTAAGTACATAGGAGTTTACTTAAGTAAATGTACAGTCTGTAAGAATTTTTAGAACGTGTTCTAGAGACTTGGTTCGTTTATGTATTTTACCATTCCGGATCAAAGTACTATAAAGTACCACACCTACAATAGCTCGTAAAGATATGAGCAATAGTTAGGTTGCATTATTTAGTTATACTTTACACTTCCAAACGTGTCTCAGAAGTAAAAGTTAGGAATTATTATATTATATGGCTAAAAAATAAAATAACTCTATTGATTTTACATTTCTGTAATAAAAATGTACATTTGCCTGTGATTATAAATATTTAAATGACGATGTTTTCTACTACAATCCTCGAAGAAATTTTAAACCGTCTTTAAAAAAGGTTTATCAACAAGCGTGCAGAGTAAAATTTTGTTATATGTTGCTAAAAAGCACCTATTTCGAATATATGAATATATACTAAATGACTACAAACCTTTAGTAACACAGAAGAATCTGCTCCCACTATTGTATTGCACTGTATCACGAAACAAAACAATTGTAGCAAATAAGTAATCCGTGGAAGCAGCGCTGACCACTAACCCGGCATCCTGTTTCGTCAACAAATTGTTTCTACCCTCTTCCTCTTAGATTTTAAACTAAATAAATATTATTTGGTTATATTTCAGTGCTTTGTATATTTTGTAATACTTCTAGTGTTATACATATTTTTCTTTTAAAATCAATATATTTATTGAGCCAAAATACAAGACAAAACACAATTAGCATTAAAATGTACAGAAAATAACAGTAAACGAAATATCGACACCATACTGACTTTGAAAAGTATAAAAAATATATAACACTTATAAACAAGCTTACATTAAAATTACTAGACTATGAAAAAAGTTATCTATAGTTTACTTATTTGATATCAAGACCTTAATTTGATTCTGAACGTGTGATTAACAGTTGTTTGACTTGTGATTAGATTACAATCATTTGTCTGGTAAATTTCTTTCATTATTATTAATGCTCATTTTGATATGTCCCATTAAAAACATCTCATCTTCATGTAGATAAAAAATTAATTGCTTTGCAAGAGTGATAATTTAGAGGCTGTATATGTGGTACCTGAGCACCAATTATTTAAGTACACTCCAAGGTAACAGTTCAATCAATTTAGACGCCCAATTGAAAAATGTAAAAGAGTTTTATATTGTATAAAGAACCTCCAAACGCAGATTTTCACATGTTAGCAACCTATTAAAAAATATTGTTTTTTCTATAACAACAACTAGGTTGCAAGATGTATATCTTGGTGATCAGTGATAAAAAGTCTCAATTTATTATACTTAGGTTATTCCCTTAATTATTTTACCTGCGCTAAAAATGTTTGACATGAACTATACAAACTCTGTATATTTTAATTAATAACTGTACAAATTGACTTATTCTTTAAAACCTACTGCTAACAAAAGTTCTTGAGGTTATTAAAGAAATAAGACTAACTTCCTGACTTGGTTATCCTTTTTTGTTCAGCTCACAATAAAACTGTTCTCTGGCGTCTTGGAAGAAATCCAGAAAAGTCACCAATTTCTGGCTCGCAATTTTAAAGAAACCAAAGGTATCTTGAAGAGGAATTCTCGTTCATTTTACTTTCCTTTGATTCTCTAATTATTCTTTACTGTGTTCGTTGTACCGCTTTTATTTAAATGGCAAAGATTACTAACCAATCTATGTATCTAAATTTAATTTAAATTTTTTTATAGAAAATTACTACATCGATCACTAAATAACAGCCTATTCATTTTATATGATCTGAAATGATTAGTAATGCAATTTCATAAATGAGTGTTAAAATTCCAACAGTATTCTAACACTTAAAGCCCAATAGAACGTTTATTTAACACTGCATATTTACAACTTTCATAGGAATGTGCCTGTGTCGAAAAGGCTTGAGGGGTTACTAACAAAATTAATGTTCATTAATAGATAATTGCCAGTTTTCACTAAAATATATGAAGAGCTTATGATAAACAAGAATGAAGTTGCCACACCACATTTCCCGTAAACAGGCTTTGCTGAGGTGCTATTTTTCAAGTATATATAAATAAATATATATATATATATATATATATAATATATATATATATATATATATATAATTCTGGTTATAATTCATGTGTTACTATGTCCCAGACAGACAGGCAGACAGAAGAGACATTGTGCTGGCCTACAATGACCAGGATTCTATGAAACTAATGCACAGATTAAGTTTCATGCAACATTTTAAGAATACAGTTGAAATATTTCTTTTATCAATTCTTTGATGACTTAAAATCATTTAGTGTCTTCATAATGCATCATAAAACAAGGTAGGAGTACGTCACACCACAAAGTGGGAAACAGGCTTCGTTGAGGTTAACACAGCGAGGCATGTAAAGCAGGGATTACCCAATTTTAAGGCATTTTTTTGTACTGTGTCAGAATACCTATTTATTATAGGGTGCGTATCTAGGACATCTCTCCTGCACACCACTGTTACTTCTGCCCTTGAACATTTAGAGTTAACATACAGACGTTCAATTGCCGTTAGGGGGACTTCCCTGCCCGTACGTTTACAGGGTAACGTTTTTCTTCGTAGAAATTTATGTAGTTTTACTGGTTTCCATAGCTTTCTATTTTAAATAACATAAGAATGGAAATAGAAGAGACTCGTATTAAAATTGAGTTACAGAGTTTGATAACGAAATTACAGGGAATGATTTTTAAGATGGAAATATTAAAGATGTGATGGACTCCCCACCTGCCTGTTGTTGCGTTCCTAATCATGAGAGACAACAAAGAATCCTAACAGAGAAGGACATTGTGAGTATTTGTTATTTTTTATAATTATTCTTACTTTAATGAACATATAAATTATAATAATGCATAAAGTATATCGTAATAGAAATGAATTTGTTGTAATATTTAATAAAACTTTATTTTTAAAATCAGACACGAAACACTAAGTGTCACTGCATACCCGCTGTGCATGTCAAAATGTGAATATTTTACGCGTGTCACGGAGTGTAAAATGTAAAAATTTTGAATGTATATTTCACATTGTACTATGTAATGTGTCATATTATGTCAATGGTTGTTTTCAGTTTGTTTAAAAATTTATTAACAATGTTATTTTTCCGTTGCAACCTTGATTACAATAAGACCCATGTAACAATGTTAACTAACGATCAGCTGAATTTCATAGTGGCATACACTACTGATGGCGAGAGAAAAGAAGAGACCGGCCCGTGCCGGCGCACAGCTGTGTACTAGTGTGTTGCCGCGCGGTAATTTCAGGCGCTTCGCACCACAGCCAACCCTGCGAATTGTTTATCATAGCAATGGAACAGTGAAACAATAATGGAATTACGAAACAAGGCGCGGCAACATACTAGTAGTAGCGCCTGCAAATTTCAGATAGGCCAAAATCCAGGTCTCTTCTTTTCTCTCGCGATCAGTATCATGGAACTCAATGTAGCCTTTATAAAACATTAAGTTTTATGCGAAATTGAAAGTCTACTGTATAGTTGAATTCATTTTTGAGATGACATGCCAGCAGACTTAAAGACAAATATAACTGTACCAGCTTCTTGAGTGTAGTCTTCGCTAGCGTTCAGCCAATAATGGTTTATTCATGAAGTATTCGTAACGAATAATAATTAGACAAAATATAATGTAACGCTTTCTTAAGTAGCTAGCATAAATGGAATTATGGAATTGTTTACGCTGTATGGACCTTTGAAAGTACATTATAATCCAATATATATGAAAAAAATATTTATTTTTCAGTAAATAAATATTTACTGTAGTAACACGTATCCATCAGATACTAAAAATGAAAAACCGAAACCATGGAAACCTCACTCTTGTTGCAACTGGCACTGCCGTTTAGTGAATACTATATTACATTAAAGCATTAAGATTTCCAGGATTGAATATCATAAAAGTTCTCTTCCTTTTCAAAGGAGAATTTCTGTCTACATATTAATATTTTAAAATAATATATTTAATCAAATAATAAAATATATTACCATTTGCAAATATTTTGGATTTTTGTTATCGGGGGGCTTTTAGCCCGTCTGAATTCACCGCCTAAAACATAAGTAACACTAAGCACGATTGTCAGTTAAACGTGTATGCAAAATTCCAGATTTACTTCACATTCTGTCTCAAAAAATAAAAATCATGGGCTATTATCTCAAACATATTTAAATATTATTTCATTCATCCCTTTGGCAGATAGAACTTATAATAGGCAGATTGTTTGTGTACCTTTAGCCACGTCTTAGTGGGTACAGTTGGAGATAAGCAGGATATGGCAACGTGCTTCAAACGTCATAGGACTATTTTCACGTGGGTTGCAATAATAAAATCTCATCTCATCATAACGAGGACTGCATCTTTGTTATTTACAATTCTTGTCAGGTTGTATTAAAGTCAAAATATATGTACATTAATTTTAACAATAAAATATCTCCTATTAAACTTAATAGCTAAATTTCAGTAAGGAAAATAGTACACATAAATAGTTCGGAAGCCAAGACCAATTTTTACTGCCTAATCTAAGCATAAATTCTAGTTTTTTTTTTTTAAACATATAGAGGAATATTTCCTTCGATAGAAATTTGACATCAGCCGGACAATTTCGGTTAAGGTTGAAATGGGAAGATATCAAAAGAGTTAACAACAATTTCTCTCACTATAATCGTCCTTGCTTGATCCACTTAAAACCAACCATGAGGCACATAAATTTAGTAATAGATATGTCGTCACAAAAATGGATGAAGAGACTAAAAGTTTCCGTTTCAGGCGTCTGTAAATGTTCAACAGACGCAGATTTAATTATTTTTTACGCGTCTCTGAGTTGGTTTGAAACATATTAAGCTAAGACAAATATGACTGAGGAAATAATTATCTTTTAAAATTGTTATTTTTATACACTTCCATATCGAAATCCCTCAATGTATATATATATATATATATATATATATATATATATATATATATATATTCACATTAAACAATTTTGAGATTCCCATTTAAAAGTGTGGTAAATATTAGGAAATGAAACTATGAAAACTTCTGTAGGATAATATTGAATGTAAATCTAAATCTGTTGTTTTAAAACGTTCCGGTTTTGTTGAATCTAGCGGCAAACACCAAATTAATCATAAACTAATTTAATATATAGTAATACCCTTAATTATTTTTGTTAGGTAAATTTGGCCACTATTGATAAACACATTTATGATAATTATTTAAATTCAATTAATAAAATGATAAAGAAACACGATTTACATGATTATTACGAGGTAGTATTTTATACGTTAGCAAGGCAGTGGATATCCATGCATCGCTGCACTGAGATTGGATGTCACCGCAGTGTATTTCTGTCACACAATCTACATACGGATGTCAGATGTATTCTCTTGTAACATAACAAGTAGTTATTAGAATTTATTCGCCGTATATGTAACATAGGATATACACAAATTAAGTTGTTCTACTGCTAAATAACTTGTAATGAAGGGTTGAATTTGTGTTTATTATAAAAGCAGAAAAAATATTTTAACGTATTTTAAACATTCCATGTAACACAGACCCGTCCGTATATAATCCTGGCAATAGGTCGAATTTTGATTCTGTATCTTGGTTTTCAAATATGTGATGTACTATAGAAATAACCGATGTTATAAATCAGAATAAGGCTTATATTTCGTTATTAAAACCTGAACTAATTTTAGTTTATCAAGGAAAATAGTGTCCTCTCTCGACTATTGAAAGAATGAAATGCTTTGCAATTTGTAAATGAACCCATGAGAACGACAGAAACCTCAGCCACTTTGATAGCTACATTATAGTGGAATTCGGTTGAATTCAAGAGAACCGTAGACATAGGTGCCACCAGTAGAAAAGACCACACATAAGTTAAAATGAGTGACCATCACGTATTATCTTGTGATATTTTACGTGAAAAAGAGATTCTAAGCTAATTGTTTATGAGGGTTTGTCCAATATTTAGGTAAAACAAGCTGTCACAACTTTTAGAAATAAAATTGGTTGGTGCTAAATGCATACAAGATGTCGATGATATAAGGAAAATGATTACTTCTAAGATAAAGAATGTATATGGTAAATAAGTTCCTATTGTCTGTGAAAATATAATTAAAAAACCCTTGGACGACGCCAGATATCGCAACATGACAAAACTGAAGAATAAATCACGGGACAATTAGTGGAAATGTAGGAAAAGTGAAGAATAAGAGAAATACTTAGTAAATCAAAACCGATTGAATAATAACGTCTTTCTTTGAAGCGATTTTCAACATTACATTGTTGTTTTTCAAAATAACTCAAGTCATAAATTTTCAATCAAGGCATATACAAATCTATCTATCATCATCCGAGAAATACAAAATTAAACTAATCAAACCGCTAATACATTACATTAAACAGCTATTTTGGGGTGAAACACTCCTCCTCCAAAGCCAGTCTGAGATTGTTTTTAAACAAGGAATATCCATAAGCCTTTAGACTGTGAGGGACGCTGTTGTATATCTGGGGGCCAAAGTATCTAAATCCATTCCTCCCCATCTCCAGCCTGACCCTGGCACCTCCAGCATGGCGTCCTGCCGAGTGTGACAGTCCCTAATCTCAGCCCGGGTCTGTAGCATCCCCCTGAGGTAAGAGGGTTTTCCCGTCAGCAACACCTTGTGAACAAGGCAAGCCACCTGAAGTTTGAAAATTCACTTTATCAGAAGGATCCTTGCTGTACGGCGATACTGGCTAACGTGATCAAATTTTCTCAGGCCGTACACAAATCGTACAGCAGAGTTCTGTAACCTATCAATCAGAACCGTACCCTCAAGGGTCAATCTTCCCCCAAATACAGGAAGAGCATAAACAATAACTGAGAAAACCACAGCTTTGACAATCTTAAGTTTCACTTCCTCCTGGAGTAACCCCTTAAACCTAAACAATACTCTTAACCTATTCATTACACCACGATTGATATTTTGAACATGGTTCAAGAAGGTTCAATAATATCGCAAGACAAGCAAACAAAAGCTTATTTTTCTGAAAAATTAGCATCATGTGAAAACTGTAAAAGATTTTGGGAGTTCTTGAAAAAGTGTGACATAATAGGTAAAAAAGATGATGTAATGAAAGTTTTAACGTAGATGATATAGATAAGCACTTTGTTGAATTGGGTTTTAATAATTATAATGTCCTAGATAATGTTTATTTCTTCTGCTCAAATAAAACATATTTATATGATAGAAGATTTAAGATTCGTTGTTTTGAGTGAAGATGAGGTTAAGTTCCACACAAATGATTAAAGTCCATTGGGGTCTAGTGAGTAAATGTTTGGAAACTGGCGTCTTCCCCAAAGAATGAAAGATAATTATTGTCCACCTGCTGTCTAAAGATACAATTCTCAAAACCAAGCAGGAACGAAGACATATCTCCATATTGCCGACAATGTAAACAAATTGTGGAAAAGATAAATGTATAAAACAGATTAACGACTCATGTCCAAAATCAAGAAATTTTACCAAATCTACAGTTTATTTTTCAAAAGAAATCACAGCACATATACTGCCCCCAAAAACTTGCTTAGTGATTTATAAGCAGCTAAAGGTAAAGGAAAACCCAGCTCTCCTGTAATGATAGATCAATCCTAAACCTTTGATTCAATCAATCATGAAATGCTTCTGGATAATATGACTAATAAAGCTTTGGTGAGGGTGTAATGTTATGGATAAGATCATATCTGCAAGAAGCACAGCAAATCACACAATTTGGCAATAAGAGATCTCTGACCTTTTTAAAATTGCGTGGTGTACCCCAAGGTTGCTGCTTCGGCCCAGTTTTGTTCAACCTGTACACATCAGACATCTCTCGCCGTGTGCAAAGTTCATCATCCATTTGTATGGAGGAGACTGTCAGCTGCATTTTGTTAATAGAAATGGCCATCGGTTAGATTAATGCTGACGTATACCACGTGTCAACATGGTCAATCCAACACGGACTCTGGTTAAATATAAATAAAGCACAGTTCTGCATATTGTTTCGCACAATCTGTTAAGGCCCTTAGTGAGAGTAGATTGACAGTGGTGTTCGGCGGTGAGAACTTGGACGTGTGCGATAGAGTTAAGACTCCAGGCGTCGTGGTGCGGCGAATACAGACGTTACTCGTACCGGTATTTTACAACTGTCTACCTGCTTATGAGAACAGCATTTCGGGAGAGGGCGTTTGCAGAATCTAAAAGCTACAGAAATAAATCATCAGGTTCATTTTCAACCTTAGACAGTTTGATCACATCTTTCTTTTCTGAGATACTGTCAAGCTGACGTTGCATGGTTCACAAGGTTTCACATTTAGAAAACCACAGTACCTCATCAAGAAACTCTTGTATCGGGAGGAGGTCTCTCAAAGAAACACCCTCCAAGATGCAAGGCTCCACTTTCCAAGTGAAGATGGAAGTGGGCTTCTCTTATTTTGGTCCCAGCATTTCCAATGACTTCCCCGAACATATTACAAGCATTGTATCTTGTTCGTCTTTGTAAGATAAGATGAAGGACTTTTTATCTATATCAACTAGTTAGCTGAGCTGTGATTTAGGTAGTTTTGTTAGTTTTAGCTAGTATTTGGGGTTGAGCTGAGTTATTTGATAATCAGCTGGTGTCTGAAATACGCTCATGAGTTAAGGTATTTTTATTTATTTAATGTTTATGAAGATTATAAAAAAAATTACTTTTAATTTCAATAAATTTTACTCAAACGTAAGCTTAAAGCTTAATTGTTTCGTTTATTTATATATGAGAAGTACCAACGATTTGTAGCTAATGATTTACAATAAACAAGTGAACAGCTTATAATATTTTAATCTGTCTTAAATTTAAATTACAGTCTCGGGAAATTAATTCAGTTATTATTTAAACTCAGACGTGAAAGAAGGCTGCAACTTGTGAAATACCGAGAATAAGAACTACACGAAGCCTTAATAAGCACTGACCGAGTAATCGGTGCGGAGCGGGGAGGAATTAATTCTGTGAACTTCTCTCGAAATTTTACCTTCCGTTAACTTTATTCTACGAAATTATATTTGTTTTCCCAATCTTTCATACTTCCATTTTTCATTTCAAATATTCTATTCCAGTTTCAGTGAAAATATAATTCCAGTTGATATAATTAGTGCGTTTTCTCACAGTGCTAATGGAGAAACGAGTTTTAAGAACTACAGTAGTTGAAAGAAGGTATTAGTATATTAGTATTAAGGTAAGGTATGGGTTTATTATTTAATAACTGTTGAAGTTGATCTTTTTGTAGTAAAAACAATAAACAATCTGGATAATTTTGGATTTGAGCCTCATTAAATATTTATTAAATGAACTCAACAAAACTTCTGCATAATTAGTGTTTGTATAAATTTTCTTTTGGAAATGAAAATATAAATTTACTTTTTGATACTATTTCTCCTTCCAGGTCCAACTCCCATTCTGTGATTAATGCTGGATTTTATCAAAATTTGCTTAAAAATTAATCTAAGTTATATTTATTTCCTTCGTTCAATTTGTTTCAAATAAATAAAACAATGGAAAGGCAATCGCGGAACTAACCAACATAAGTGTGTACTTATTTTAATAAGTTGTGAATATATATATATATATATATATATATATATATATATATATATATATATATATTGAAAAGTACGTTTAATAATTATTGAATGGTTATTTAAAAATAAAATGAGACACTACATTCCTTAACATAAAAATATTTTCTGTTTTCTATTAATTTTACACATATATTTATAATACTTTTTACATTTCATATTACAGTAATCACTGATTTCTAAATATTAAAGTAATAAATATTTATACATTTTGATTATTGTTGTTTTTATTAGTTTATATAAGTTGGTCGGTATCGTTTTCACTACAATCTTGTGTTTTCGAAACAATAACTTCATTTTTATTGCCATTATATCATATAAATGAAATTATGGGTTTATAATAATTGAAATAAGAAATAAAAATTCTGGAATAAAATCTTGCTAAATATTTGTAAATACATCATCTATTGTTGTTCTATAACTCGTTCTACTAATGTTCTTATAGTTTGACAATATTAAATTAAATTTATCTTTTAAAAGTTCAATTAATGGTTTTGAAGTTTCATCAGCAAAATCTGTTTCTAACGTAATTTATTTTAAATGAATGTAAGGTAAGATCTAATGCGATAGAGTAAAGGTTATAATTATAAGTAACTGAAAGATTTATCTCCTTCCAAAATTAAATTTTTTCCAGTGCATAACAAACATAACCCGCCAAGAGAAGTAGTCACTTCAACGAGGAGCGACAGTAACCTCCCCTAGCAAGTCTAGGTAGCCATTGAACAGAAAAAACGGGCTGACATAAAAATTGGCCGCTATAGTTCCACCCCAGCGACTACAGAGCGAACATGCGTGATGCGTGACGTTACGTTACAAGAAATTAGAAGTTCTTTCCCGTGAAAAACACAATTCCATAGCTCACCAAAAGAAGTAGTCACCTTAAAATTGGGTTCACACTTATTTTATTGTTAATTCATATATTATCTACAATGAAACATGATTTCAAAAACTAGTATTATTTTATTATTGGATGGTGAATGATACAAATTTGCAATCTTTAAGATACAGATACAGCTAGTTGATTCGTGGATTTAAGCAAATGAAGAAAAGGGAGTTAACATGTTCTGTGTTACTAATTATTATTTTGAGATAATTGTAACATCATATTTTGCAAACTATCCACGAAAGGTACTTTGATATTAGTATTTCACAGGGTTTATTATTTCTTAGACATTATTGAAAATACTTACAAGTATTTATATGCTAGTTTATATCCAATTTGATTTATTATTTATTATTAAACTAAGAGCCCTGATAGTCAAGTCATTGTGATAATTTTGGTAGCTTTGAATTGAAAAGGCGTATTTAATATTATTTAGTAATGTAAGCATTTCTTATATAACGGCATAACATCACATAGGCACTTTTATTAATAATATAATCAACGTAAAATTACTTTTTATATGATGTTTAGATAAATTTTTAAAACAATGTATTTCTTACACTATCACTAAATTCTTTGTTTTAAATGTATTATTTACTAAGGAAAATTTCTATCTAAGAAAATAAAATAATAGGAATTTAGACTTTCGTGTATGTTGCAATAATTATGTAAATGAGGTCCCACCCTCTTGTGCTTTTTACTAAAAATTAAACTTTGAGTAAGTTGACTTGAGAGGTTATTTCAGGGTTATTAAAAGTAAATATCAAAGAATAAATTGCGTAGCAAATGAATGTAACAAGAGCATTTTAACAGAGATATTACATAGAGAGTTTTCATTTTTATCTAACAAATAATCTAACAAATAGTCCATTAATAATTAAATCTGTATACTTGTTATTTAAACATTATAATGTTCTTAAGAGTTATGCGTGTATTTTCAAGAAGTTCAGTATTTATTTATAAGCACTGGTAAGGTTTACGTTTGTGATTATCTCAGCACACACATATATCAATAATGCCTGTAAATCATATAATAAGTGGATGATAAGAGCACGTACAGAGGTGCTGATACCGGGATTGACTCTCTGTCTTTGGGGAGCAGTTCAGCAGCAGCGTGCGTTATCTGGCTTCCACAATGGGATATCTACGTTCCTATTATCCTTGTTTCATTACTATTATGTTCAGGAGTATGTATTAAATGAACTGTTAATGTATGGTTTTAAATGGTATAATAATAAACAAATTATATTATAAAAAAATATTGTAGGTACCAATAGTTCCAATATTTTGTAAAATTAATGTCTTGGAAAAAATGGTACGAAATTAGTATCAAATGTTGGTCCAGATATTTCCTTTGGTAATATGATAGTGCTATGTCACATATTTTTACACACTAATCTATATAATTACTGTATGTGGGCTTTGTACTATAATCCTTAATCATCGATATCAGTATAATATTCCGCTAGATGATACACCATTTGTGTTTTATAATATCCGACACTTGCGTGATATCAATAGAGAACATTCCTATCGATAATCAGCCTCACTAATTTTGGTGCAAATACCAAAATTTGACTGTGTTATACGCCGAGAAAGATTGCATAAGTAGATTTTATATTTTGTATGAAACTTCATTCCTACAAGAATGGGTTTTGTGATGCGTCATTTTTGTGTCAACTTGTTTTGTACGATTGCCTGTCCGTCTATCTTTTCGCAGGAAATATCAAGAATTAAATGAGTTATACATTTCATATTTTGCATGCTACCTCAGCGAAGCCAATTACAACTCTTGGTGTGGCTCTGAATAAGCGTAAGTATTTTGTTACAGAATAGCTACTGTGAAAACAACTTAATAACTATGTTTTTTCATGAATATGATTTCATTGCCTTAAGCAACTAGCCGACTTTGAGTTTTAGAATCGCGAAAATAACTTTTACTGAAGTAATATTTTCGATATATGTATACGTGGTATTGGAATTAAATTAACTGTTGTAGTGTATCATTCTAGTTATTACACATGTGGTTTTACTGCCATGAACAGGAATCATGTGAGTGATTTAGTATAACTAGGTAATGAGAAATTTATTTTTAACCTTATGTTTTTAATTATAGGTCACAACATTACTGCAGTTTTACTCCAAAAATATGAAGAAAAAAACTTATAGTATCTTTAAAATCACTCATACAATAATTGATTATTTAGGAACTAGGTAAACATTTTTAATTCACTGAGCCTTAGCGAATCCTATAATTTGAGGAGCTGGGAAAAAATTAATTTTTGTCTATCTGTCAATCTGTCAACCTTTCTGCAGAATATTTATACAGCTAAATGACATATAGACATGACACTTTGCATAAAAATACATTTCTATATATGTAACCATAAGTTCAAAATGAAAGGTTAAGTTACTCTATAGTCCAATCATATGAGCTTCCAATATGTGTATTTTATTCACACAAAAAAACATAATAAAGTGGAAAGTCGATGTTAAAAGTTGGAGGCAAGATTTAATATCAACGCACTGTTATATTGAAGCAATTTCCTTAGCTAATCTGAACTTAAATTATTCAAACACTTAAAATAATAATAGGAACGCAACATGTTACAAGAAATCTTGAGAAACATTTTATCTGTACACATTAAATTTTGAATGCAACTATAGTTCTACGTAGAAAAGTACGAGTTTTACGGCGGGGTATGTTCAACCATGGAATATGGCTGCAAATCATTTAAGTATATCACTCATCTTTTTTTCTTTTTCGTGTAAATGTTTTGTAGCGATTGTAATGTTGTCTTAGATGCTGAAAAGTATTAGTTTAATCCATTCCATTTCCTTTTGTACGATATTTGGATTCTATATTGTCAATTGCTTCAGGCAATTGAGAAAAGTAGTTTTAATAACGTCCATACTATCATGATTTTCAAGGAGCTTACATACCTATCATCTATTTTATATAGTTATTTGAACTGGATTGAAATCCAGTTCAAATAACTATATGAATATGTTAGAAAATATTCCTATCATTTCTTATTCTCAGCTCACTAATATAAGTCAACTATTTAAAAATTAAATTCAGCCTTCTATTCTCTTGGGACTTTATACAATGCAATAGTTTTTACAATTCTAGATATATATTTTGCGTAGGTCAATTCCAATACTGAAAAGTGTACAATAGTAAAATTTTTCAATACCAGTATTTTGTTAAAATTTGTTTGATTTGAATCTAGAAAGTTTAATTTAAAAAAATCATGTTGTATTGGTTCATGAAAGCGTAACTGGCTGTGTTGTATAATACTAAAATATTGTTGAAAAATAAAAATAATTAAAACACTTTTCGTCTTTAAAGGACAAAAAGCGACCATAGCCGAAATAGAGTGTTTTGTCTTTTACAGAAGGAACAAGTGTAAGCTAGTGTGTGAGGAAAGCTTGTTGATGAGTGAGTGAGTTAGATTGTGGGAGAAGGGGTGGGAGGAATAGGGTTATAAGGGCTAAGTGGTCTGGTACATAACGACGAGTAATCAGGTGAACATGATGACTGTTGCCACTGTGCTTGATATCTCGCTTACGAGTATATCTCAGGATTACAGGATGTGTTAATATTATATGCAGAATGTGGTTTATTGCAGACACAAAAGCAATGTTAAAAAAGGAGTGTGCTTACTTTATTTCACACTCATATGGGGTTTCTTGTATATTATTATCAAATGATCCAATGAATGAGTTTAGTTACAGCTCATTTTCTTATCAGTAAAGGGTCTGAAATCTGATGGTATCATAGACTTAACTTCGTATGAAGAGATCCAAAATAGTACACGAAAGAGAAGCTTAAAATGAACTTTTTGGATCGTTTAGATATCAGAGACGCCCAGAATACAAAATATAGTGTTATCTAGTGTTCACATTGTCTCATAAGATGCACAATTGAGTGCACTATGACTTTTTAGATAGAATCTCTAAGCACGATGGAGCAACCGTGTTTTATATTCATAACATAGCTATGGTAGGAATAGTTGAATCAATGTGAATTTTGACGAGCTAATATCAGAATTTACATTGATTCAACCCTTCCTACCATGGCTACGTTTATGTGTAGTACAATTATAAGTTTAGAAATTAAATATCTAAGCATACACGATTTGAGGCTGATTTAATACTCGATGGAAGAGCGTTCAGTAAGTGAAAGAAATGTTCAGTACCAAGGAATGACTACTTTGATGGTTCATCTCATCGTAATAAATACAAATGTCACGTTGATATTAGATAAAACAACGTAGAAGTACGTCACACGCGTGACGTGTAGCGTAACAGGCTTCACTGAGATTGTATATACAATTTAAATTTACAGCTCATTTCTTTCTCGAGATCATATAGAAAAGACATTTTTACAAAACAAAATCTTCCTGGCAGACATAATAGAAGTTGTATCAGCCTAATGAGTGACAGGCCTTAATTATGGCCA
Organism: Homalodisca vitripennis; assembly: GCF_021130785.1. NCBI lineage: Eukaryota > Metazoa > Arthropoda > Insecta > Hemiptera > Cicadellidae > Homalodisca > Homalodisca vitripennis. The sequence continues at coordinate 33,494,164 of NC_060207.1, forward strand.
TCCAAAGTCCATGGTTAGACGGTCACACACCATCATAGAAAAAACCTTTGTTTATGTTGAAATAAAGTTACGGGAAAAATTTAAAACTCGACATGCACCATCATTGAAATCAGTGTTGCCTATATGTAGCTTCATGTAAAATTTCAATTATATTATATGTTGGTCAGTTCGTTTTGAGATATCATGCGAACAGACAGATAGATAAACAGATAAGCACACGGACAGACAAATAAAAATTTTAGGCCCCTGTACCGATAGCGCTCAGCTAATAACAGCATAAATGCTGTAAGTAGTTAAGCATTTACTGTTTGTGTTAAAAATAATTTTTACCCTTTACAAGGCTTCTTCAAAAGTACTTTCTGATGTAATTAATACTATTGGTACGACTATTCCTTAGTAACCATTACATCTGATAATTCGAGATCACAACTGTATGAGCCAATTTCTTTTTGTATTGACCGATCGCCGATCGCTAGCAATGGGTCCTGAGCTTGAAAGGATCAGAAACGTTGGAAGCTAGCTGCATTTACTGACGCATGTTGTTGAAATCCATTTTAAAGAGTAAACCTATGAAGGAAAATAGCAATTTGTAAATGTTTCTTGAAACCTATTTTTAGAAGTTAACAAATTAATGACTCTGTATTTCAAGACTGTTTGAAAATATGTGGTTATAGTAAGAGCTTAGCCAATAATTGTCAAAAGGCAAAACAAAACAAATTAAATGTCTCTGTCGGCGGCTATGAAATAGAAACGTCCAAACAAAACAAGGCGATAAGCTGTCACAGCCATTGTGAGCTACACGCAGCGCGGTGACTAATGCGGTGGCCGGACCTGTGCACGGCAGTGTTCACACTGAATAATGGATACATGTCCGTTAAATAACACTTGAACACTGACGTATACAGACAGCCATTGCAGGCGTGGGGTCGTGTAATCTACTCCACTGTGTGTGTTTGTTGCAAGTACTAATGCACTAGTCAAATTATAATACATAGTATCATTTATTTACTGTAAAAATGATGCTTAACTTGTTATTCCCTAAATAAATATTCATAAGTACAAGTATACACAGCAATATTAAAACGCTATATTAAGATTTTAAAGTTGAACAAAGTCCACGATGCATGGGTGTAGTTATTATTCTTTTCTATTGTTAACGTAGTATTAAAATAATTGTTGTACCTGCACACAAACGCCAAATTTGAAACTAGCCATCACGGAAAAATGCGTTTCAAAATAAGTATGGTAAATTATTCTTCATTTCTGGAGCAACATTTTATAGACACACTCACGTTCCTGTGCAATTTCAGAGATTCCAAGGCGTTGTAACCTTAGGCGGTACAAAAAAATCCCGTACAGCAGTTTTTTCATAACTTCCACGAACTACCAAGCTGAAGATCCTAAATATAAAGGTAATAAATCTTCAGAAAGATCTTCAATACATACAAAATACATCAATGAATAGCTATTTGCTTAAAAACATAGTCAACCTTTACAAAAGAATGTCCTTCAGATATCAAAATATAGACCATCCTTTCTTTAGCTCAACTTCCATTTAGACTTTGGACGATCTCTATTGCTTTTAGGATCGAAATTGTCTGTATGGCTGTCCCTATGGTTTTTCAATACTCCGTTATATCTGGTTATTCCTCTCTTAGATCTCACCAATTCATCCGTCCCTACCCCACTTCTTTATACTCGCAATAAAGTGCCTACTTAGCAATGCCCTCTCAATGACACTAGATCCCAAAGGAAGACAAAACACATAACCCTAAAAATATGATTATGCACGAATGCATTTTGATAGTTGGCCAATGCACTTACCAAAGTGACCCAGTATCACGTTACCTGAGGCATTTTATTATTCTTATGATATTATTTGCTGTCATTGCCTTCATTATTTTGTTTCAAATTGAAGTCATATGGTATAGAAACTATTCCCATCCCTTAAAATTTGTTTTGAAGTGAAAATACTAGAATGTTGTATCAATAAAATACGTTCTAAATTAGATTAAGTAGAATACATCTATTATTTTACGTCCTCCACTACCATACCACAGTTACTGAAAATCGTCACATTGTTGATGAAGTAACATTAATGCAACTATGTAGATTCTACAGAAGTCAAGTAATAGATATTAGAGAAATCAACTTGTACATGAAGTCCCCGTTTGTTCATATCATTGTACATAAAATATTCGCGAGATGTCTGAGAGAAGTTAGTATCTATGCTGGGTGTATAGGTCTGAAATTTGGCTTAAAAAAGCCACGAGTTGAACAAGTACCTGAAATATGAGAATATAAAACCGCTTATTATATAAACCCACCTTAATCGTGTTATTGTAAAAAAATGCAAATGTGATTTTTATAATTATGTGGGTTGTTTAAGTTTGGTGCGTACTGTATGCATAACGAATTTTAATGCAATGTCGATTTATTCAGTAAGTATAGTTATTAAAATATTATAACCCATTGAAATAGACGTGCTACTTTATGGTTGCACAACAGAAACATATTTGCTCTCATATTGACCTTGTGGGGTTTTAACAATTATAAAAATATAACAATTTCAAGAGCTACTAAACTAAATAAGCATGATATTTTGTACCAGCTGTAGTTAGCAAAGGGTAGTTAAAAGGTTTTGCTCAACGATTTTATTTCATCCCTTTAATAGTCATATAGTTACCATGAGTTTTTGAACAGAGCTACCGTCGCTGCCATCCCGAGTGCCTCAGTAGTTCAAACTATCTCTACAGAATAACTTAAAAGTGAAGTTCTTTAAGTTGACTTATTTAAGTAACACCCAGTTTGAATACAGAGGTCAATATTGGAAAAGAAAAACATTATAAACCAGTATAATAATAGGACAAATATTTAACTTTTTTTAAAGGAGAAACCGATCCCCTTTTATGCCTTATTCTGCCCGTCCTCATGGACCACTGGCCTTTGTGAGGATCTTATCAAACAGAATAAGGGGGAGAGTCGATACAGTACAAGGTCGATAGTACTGATAAAAAGTGCAAGGGTCACAGACGGGATTCGAACATGCGCTATCTCTAACTCAGAGTCAAAGTCCAACATCTTCGACCACTCGACCACCGGCATTTCTAATTTATCTTAGTGGCTTTTTTAGATTCACAATTTAATAAACTAAAGAAATATGGACGAAATTATTTTTTTTACCTACTTATTAAGTCAGTAATACGGATATGTATTCCACAGAATATTAAAATATTTCGATAATTCGTTGAAGGTTTAGGCTACTAACCGTTGACAGACAATGTGATTTACAAGGTAACAAAGGAGTTAGAAAGTTTTTAAACTCAGCCTTGAAATATTCTATAAATACTATCATCTATTTTATAACTTCTCTATGCTTATTAATAAATATTGTGGTATTTAAAATTTTATTCAGAAATGTATAACAATACATTCCTTAAAATACATTCAAATTATAAATATTGACTTGTGTTTTAAGCCAAAAGAAAGTTTTTGAACCATGGTAACAGTGTAGCAGAAGAAAAGCACTTTTTATGTTGGATTTTTCCACATCGCAGAACGACGCTTGTTGCCAGCAGTATTGGAGCGCGTCCAGCCACGTCAACATTTTCTGGCCAATATTTCCAAAGAATGAGCAATAAGAAACTTTCCGTGATAAATGTTTTCCTTTTACTAAGGAATCGTATAGTAAAAGTATTTAAAACACAAGTATACGTAGAGAATCTGTTACATAATACATTTATATATTCGATTTATAATTATTGTCAAAATTATATGTGTCCTATGCAAAGTGATATTACTTGTACACATAAAATGTTGTACTTAGTTTTTGTATCAGTACTAATAATGATCTTTCTAGAAAAATTACAAATTTTGGTATCATAAAATTCTATTAATGTAAATAAATATATTATATTTAAGTTTTTTACATTCATGCAAGACGATAAGCGTTTTTTTAAACAATACGAATGTCTAATTAGAAGGCATTATTGGGTTAAATAAATTATATATTTTTTTCCTTACAAAATTCTAGTTCAACTAATGATATTTTTAAAACAACTCCTAGAGTAATCTTTAAAAGACCTCCTATTCTTAAAGATATATTGGTCAAACCTAAATTACCAATGACAAACACCAATGAAAAATCAATACCAAAACAAAAAGGATCACATCCGTGTAATAAACCAAGATGTTTGATTTGTAAAATGTTACCACCAAATATACCAAATTCTTCAAAATTCACTAGTAGCAAAACACGCAAGACATATCCTATCATCGGCAACTTGTCTTGTGAATCTAAAAATGTGATTTACCAAATTCAATGCAAAAAATGTCCAGCAGATTATATTGGCTCAACAACAAATACCTTGAGGACAAGAATGACAGGACACCGATTTGATTATAAACACCAAGATTTAAAGAAAACTGTCGTGACTCATGGTATAAATCACAATGAAACTTTCGAAAATACATATTCAGTCAGTCAAACCTATTCGGCAAGTACATACAAATTCAAACCCAATTTACCTCAGAACATTAGAACAAGCACACCAATTGGTTTTAAAGAGCAAAATTCCACATGGACTCAACATCAGATAACTTAGCCAAAAACGTCTAAATTTGAAATCAACATATGGAACAATTGTTTAGTTCATGTCATCTGTATTTATTGTTATTACTTATTCACGGTTTATTTACTTTCGTTTGTACTGTTTTCTTTTATATTTTTATATTTTATACATTTTTTGCACCTGAAGACGGTTTTCACCGAAATATAGTGCCAATGTTTTAAAAACAATTTGTTTTAATTGTAAAGTAATTCACTACAAATAATATATATATATATATATATATATATATATATATATATATATATATATATATTATAAACCAATGTTTGATAGACGTATTATAACGAAAATTTGTATGCTTCAAAGTCTTTACGTTGTTTTAAACATTTTCCTGGGATATAGAGTAAAACCACCAGGGAGCTGCTTACCAAACAATGCCAGGGCTGTGCCGCTGACAGTAAAGTAATTAAAACCAACGCGTCCGAAAAATTTACCGCACATTTAAAGCACGAACGAGGTTATTATATTGTGCTTATCTGATTTTTATTTATTTACCTCTTTATCTTCAAAGTTGTTGCAGTTCTCAACTAAACAAATATAAATTATTTAACAGAGAAAGTGATAATTTGATTACTCATGTCGGTAGAATGAACTTTAAAGAAAAAGCTATGGTATAATTTTGCTATTTCTGAATCCAGTTAATAATTAAATTGTATAGCTTATCAAACAACTAAAAAAGATTATTGATAGCATTGAAAATATAGTATGTGCTACGAATTCATATTATTCTATAGGCATAGTTAATATAGGTTATATAATTACGAACTGTTATAGGGTATCGTGATGACGTTGAGAATGGTAGATTGCATAATATTAATATATTACTCTCAGCAAGTTACAAAATTATAGGCAAAATTTTATTTTGATCAGAGTACAAAGTATTTTTCAAACTCAGGGTCTACAGCTGCGGACGACAACTATGAAATAAATACTCGGTACTATACCTTGCGTAAACAGTTTCAAACGTTGTATATGTCTTATAAAAGTTTCTAAAAGATCATTAGTTGGTTCATAAAACGTTACAGTGCTCGGAAGAAGGATGTCAAAAGTTATACAGTTATATTTTTCGCACAATAAGAATAAAAAGGCGAACAGAAACAATAACAGTCAGCCTACCGAATACATTCGATCACAACCAAGCGGACATTTAGTATAAAGGGTGAACATGTTTAAAAACACCAACCTTACATATCATATTTAGCGTTTCTCAAACCCTTCGTACCCTTTCTCTTCTCCACAAGAGCGTAACGATGGTTATCACTAGTATGGTAAGTTAGTTAAGGGCATATGTTTAGTACAGTACCGACAAAATATTTGAGATCTTGGACTTTTAACGTTGTACATCTGCTCGCCGATGGCTGTGAATGCTCAGTGGATCTTGAATTAGTAAAGGGCCACACAATTAGTAAGTAATGATTCGAACATAAATCTTTAACCCAGGGAGAGTCTATTACTCAATTATTTGACAACCAGGATGTTCTTTGTTTCTGTTTGGAAAAAAGTTTTGGACATTTAAGTTTTCGAAACATATATACATCGTTTCTCTATAAAGTATGAATGTCAGTTCTATCTATTTTAAACTGTTATTCGTGTAAAAGCACAGAAATTGATGTGAATGTTGGGTTTAGCTCTATTTCACCTTCCGCACAGTGCAGAGGCGTTTAAATTGTGACTCTGTCATATATTTTACACCTGAAATCTGAAGTTCACGTCCCTCTGAAGGGATAAAAAGGTCGATGACAAAGACGCTCGAAACAAATTCTTTCCCTCTTTTCGTCACCGACTTTGTTCAGAGGGACTTGGAGTATATATCACATGTACGTCAAATCTGTAACAGTGCCAGATTTTAGACGCTACTCCATGTGGAGAGCTATGATAATGGAGCTAAATATACCATTCGCATTATATTATGCTGCTGTACTAAATAAAGGCGTGGTAGTTTTCATATTTTGGTAAAACTATGGCACAAGATCAGCTGTTAGAACGAATGTCAGAACGACATAAATTCCTCTCTGCTTCCTCTCTTGATAATGATTCATTCCCTCAATCAGATTCTGCGATGGGTAAATCTTAACTTGAATGTAAATGTTTCACAGATAAATAAAACTAAATGTATACGTCAGAACGAACTAAACATATTCTAAATCCTAAATACGAAGTCAGTGAAATATCCGTATATATCCGCTGCCAGTCATATATCCTGCTTCCTCTCCTGATAATGATTAATTTCCTATATCAACCTCTGCGGTGAGTAAACCTTGGGTTGAATGTATGTTTCTCGCCAATAAAGAAAGGGAATTTTATATTTCAGAAAGGACTAAAATTAATTAATATTCTTACTACGAAGTTAGCAAAATATTCATAATAGAAGGCTGCCAGCCAAACATCCCGCTTCCTCTCTTGATAATGATTAATTTCCTATATCAGCCTCTGCGGTGAGTAAACCTTGGGTTGAATGTATGTTTCTCGCCAATAAAGAAAGGGAATTTTATATTTCAGAAAGGACTAAAATTAATTAATATTCTTACTACGAAGTTAGCAAAATATTCATAATAGAAGGCTGCCAGCCAAACATCCCGCTTCCTCTCTTGATAATGATTAATTTCCTATATCAGCCTCTGCGGTGAGTAAACCTTGGGTTGAATGTATGTTTCTCGCCAATAAAGAAAGGGAATTGTATATTTCAGAAAGGACTAAAATTAATTAATATTCTTACTACGAAGTTAGCAAAATATTCATAATAGAAGGCTGCCAGCCAAACATCCCGCTTCCTCTCTTGATAATGATTAATTTCCTATATCAGCCTCTGCGATGAGCAAACCTTAGCTTTAATGTAAGAATTTCATAAGTACATAAAAAGTCAGACGAAATAAATTTCTATAACATTATGAATACGAGGTTATGAAATATCCATTATAATAGGAGAACACTATAAAAGGATTATTTGTGCGAAACCTTTCTGAAACAGTATATATTAATAAATAAGAACTTCTTCTCAGGTTTTTACGTAATACGGTATTGCGTAAAAGTGTCATACTCACGTAATGTTGTTCCTGTTATATTATGTTGTCTGTCGTAATATTACGCAAGAAGCATTTCTATGACAACAGCGTGTCGCGCAAATAGTTCTGGTGTTTTCTACTAAATGCCAGAACTTCGTAGGTCTTCCTTCTGTTATGAGTGTTTAAACCTATGTGAATTCGCTGTGGTTGCACAGTGGAAGCAGCAGCGTACTCAGGATCTACTCCTTCCAGTGCATAATATTTATACACTTAATGTTTTTTACCAATGATGTGTATCTGTTAATCACTCTTTCATGTCTTAAACTCAGGCTGTAACCTTATTTAATGACTTGCAATATATAGTGCCTAAGCTGTTAGTGTTATTAATCAGTTTTGTTTGACTAAAGATAGTTTCCACAGTGGGGCGAACAATTTCGAGATTTTAACTGTATTAAAAATAATGTGTTCGATTAGAAAGTGAAAACCTTGATGATATCATAATGAATACCTTCACTACCTACAAATTGTGTACTTTAGCTAATCCAGTATTGCTATCTAACACTATCAGCCCTAGACGTCTATGTTACTTTATATCAAGTATAGATACTGTGAATTTTCACATGGGGCTGAGAGTGTTAAACATCTTTTGTAATACCAGTACGCTAATAAAACCTATTCTAATATTATGAAAGTTCACTTTTAAAAGTTTAGATTAGAGTTTACAATATTACAATAGCAATTGTGTAAGAAACCTACAGTTTTGTGAGGCTTATCAATATGGTTTCAATTTGATATGTTATGTTCTGATCCAGAAGGATAATTGAAGGGACTAGCTTACGTTGTAGCTTTAAATTTTGGCCATGGAATTTTTCTAGGTTACAAGTATTTTTAATATAATTGATTGTAATATATGTTTTAAACTAGTAATAATTAGTAAAATAAAGACAAATTTTATTGTTAGATTTATATTTCTATTTTATTGTATATAGATTTTGCAAACATTTAAAAATTATGTACGCTTAATCTAGAATTCTGCTTAAGTTTTAAAAAAATTAGTGAACCTGATTAATAAAATTCATTATTTTCCTTTAATACGGAACATTTTTAAATACAGCTTTTATAACTAGTATTTTTTTAACGATTTTTATTGTAGACAGAAGATTTTTATTATTTACAATACAAGTAAATAAGCCAAAACGTTGAACTATTTCTTAGGTAAAAACTTTAGAACCGACCAGCATAAATATTTTGGATGTATTATAAGTATAATAAATGATATTTACATGATAATTTTTATCTACAAGATGTTTTCAAATGTTACTCTAGTCACAGCATGAAAAAACCTTTGGCAGGTCTTAAAAGGCTTCTCGTGTCTTGATGCTTAAGACTTCTTGTTGAAATACTTAAGATATTGAGCTCTTTTTCTTTCATTTGTAACTTCATTTCTTCAACAGAAATACATATACATGATGAGGATTTAAAACGATAATACATTTTGTAAATAAAATATAATCTATACAAAAATAGTGTAATGTTTCTAGCAACATTAGAACAAATTGTTGTGAAACCTCCATCATAGTGCATTCATAAATAAAAATCATATTCTTTGTATATATATATATATATATATATATATATATATATATATAATAAAGAAGTTGAAGAAATTTTAATTGTATATTCTGTTGAATCCAAGTATAACTAATATTTAGCTGAACTACAGATGTACGTCTTGTTATAATCTGCAGTGATCGATCAGGAATAGTATATATGTAAAAGACACTAAAGAAATATGGGTAAAACTAATTATCTACGGGTATTCTACGACTTGTGCTATAAATAGACTATGTAAAATTTAACATTTGTTTATGTGTTTTAATTGTTTGCGTTCCAATGGTATATAAACTAACACAAACTATAACTTTAACTCTACTCGTATTTAATCATTTTACTAATAATAATATTAGTAATACGCTTGAAAACGGTAGATTTGTATTTTATATTACGTGAAGAATCAGATCTTTATTTGCACCACGAATAACCTTTATGTTTTCTCATAAAAATAAACCTTGACCGGGCCTATTCATTTTTTAAATTTATATTTTGCTGTTAAATATCCATCTAACCCGTCCCAGTAGCGTTATGGGTCTATCGGGCGATGAAAAAGTATCGCAACATCTAATATCGCGGAGCAAAATTACCTATACCTCATATAGTCAATTAAGTTTTGTTATGTCTTTTAACCCTTTGAGTGCCGCAGCGTCTACATAGTAGATGTTGTGAAATGTGCATAAATTGCCGGCATCTACCCAGTAGACGATTTTTATTTAATTAATATCACATATAATTCATTTTTGTTTTGACAAATAACTTATTTCACGGCAATCTACAAGTTTCGAACTATCAATTGTGATTGATTTTTATTGTTCACCGCCCCCTTGTAGTTATTTGTCATCAGAAAAAAACAGATGACGCAATAGTTGGTCAGCTGCTACTTATTGCCATTAACTACACAGTTTCGTTCGTTGTGTGTTTACATTGTGCTAGTTTCGTGTGTTTATGCTGAAAACTGTTGTTATTACTATTCTGCAATTGTGTTCAGTAAAACTTACAATGCATTTATAAACTTCTTTTTTCGTGTTTAGTGACGTATATTTTATTGTTGGATTGGTGATGAAGTAAAACGCAAGTTCCAATCAAACTATTGATTTTAGGTGAAGTAAGGTTATATTGTAGGCCTGTGTATATTTTTATATACTTTTTATATAATTAGTATTTTACAGTCGTCTTACTTCATTGAGTGAAATAGGGTAGTTAAAATATTGTTTCTAAACCTTTGACAAACTTGAACAAAAATTGCTTTTTGTTGTATTTTGTATATATTGAAGTATCTGGTTAAATATTACTGTAACACACCATATTATGGATGAGTTTTGTTCAGTTTTTCATGCTCTTTCATATGGTATAGCTAAAAAAAATAAAATAAAATATTGTATAAATAAAATTTTTAGTTCAAACTTGAAATTTATTTTTTTTAATTTTTTAGTTTTTTGTTATAACCTATATTCTTTTTGTGTAAATAAAAATAAAATTATAATATTATATGAAAAAAATACCTTGTTTTATAACACACAAACCAAAAAAAATTATTCAAATCGGTTGAATAGTTTTTTTAATATAGTTTTTTCCCCACACGCTTGCAAAACAGAAGGAAATGCTCCGGCAATTTATGCGTATGACTTGGGAAAATATGCTGTGGCACTCAAAGGGTTAAATATATGGTTGATGACGGATTTTTTATATCTGTATTTCTACAACAAACAATAATTGGCTCCTGTCATCCCAATCGGCTGATCCTGATGTTCACATTTTACAGTCAGCTCGGATCTCAAGGTTAGTATGATTTTTGCAAGATAAAAACCTAGAAAGAATTTTACGCTTCTTTGTAATATTTTGTTAAGATAACCAGTATAAAAAACCCGTACAACTAACATAATATAACCTAGTACAACTCGATTATAGTGTTATATTATACAAACAAAACGAGCGAAATATGCATCCATATAGTCGTATTTCTAGAAGTATATCTGCTACTACAGTCGAACATCGATAACTAGTCTATCAAGGGATATTCGTTTTGCTTCGAGTTAGGATTTTTTTGTACAGTAGTTCGAGATATGAAATGTTAAATAAAGTGTCTAAGCGTGTGACTTGCTACAAAGGGCTGTCATGCAGTAGGCAGATGATTCTCTGACAGTTCACAAACCCCTTCTTAATGCCTACATCGTATTCCCAGCGTTTTTGTGATAATGAGGTCCAAGAATGAAAACTCGGGTTATAGAGGTAGAATTCGACTTGTCGAGGTAATTTTAAAGAGTGTTCGACTTAACTGTTGGACTTAGAGTTATTGAGGCAAAATTACTTAGAACTTCCGATTACAGAGGTAAAATTTAGTCGTAGGATAATTTGAGTTACACACGGTAGTTTATTTCGATTTATAAAGGTTTCCTCGAGGGAATTAGTACAAATTCTACGTAAAAATATTCGAGATATCGAGGTTATAGACTGTAAATGTAAAAAACGCAAATATTACAGAAATACAACACGAAACCTCCATATACAGATCACCATTGCAAACATTGGAAACAATATCAAGGACCTGTTTATATTAGATGCGTACATACCAATAACATACAGGTATGTACCTAAGTTTAATGCTATGTATAAATTTACGACACCCCCACTTTTTTAACGTGGACGTTATTCCAAACCTATGCTCATTTTCCTATCATAAAATTTAAGTTTTAACTTCAAAGGAACGAATAAATTTAATATAAAAGTATGATATCCTTTTAATTTTTGTATGTTGTAATACAAAATATTGTAATGGATGCAGTTTTACAATAAATGATCCTGAAACTAGCGCTATTACTGAAATAGGTTTCCAATACTTTGTTTCTAGGTTAATCTTCCATATATACCATAAACTTATCTACGAGATTTCATTGATAAATAGCAAGCAACTAGTGTTACCAGATTAAATAACCCATTTTTAGAGTTGGTTAAATTAAACAGTTTAAAAATAAAAGTAGAATACTCTTTGTTGTTAATACCAAATGATGTCTCCCACTCAGTTTATTTGCCTATAAAACCTTTTCATCTCCTCAGGTCTACCATTTACTTTGTACGTAGTAATTGCTATTGGTTTTAATGATTATATTTTCAGACTTTTTTAGACACTACAAGTTAAAACTATTGGTTACAGTCAAACCTAAGTGGGGACAGAGTTAGCTTATTTTCGTTTTGTTTTAGGTTTCTCAAGAAACATGATTTTCTCCTTCTTACTTAATATAGTTAAACATTTATGCTTTTAGACCTATAAAATGTGATGCTATTATTTGAATATAATTAATAATCAACTTTAATAAGTTTCTTTAGTGTTCTAGAATCCAGTTTAGCAAAAGATTTAGTAAAACTATGACATGTTTATCTTTTAGGTATCATTTATTTATTGTTGAATTAAGAAGTCACTAAACTATTAATGACATTATGGAGTTCATTATGGATTAAAATATGTTCTTTTTAATATTTTGGCTTATGGTTTATGGAGATATACACAGAAATTTTGAAGTATTATGAAATTAACTTGTAACTGTACTAATTAAGATACGTGTACTATTTATAAATTAGTCTTTAAAAAAGTATTGTTTTTTAGTTAACACATCTTATAGAATTCCAAACTGAAAACAAAAGAATACACCTTATATAATTTAGTACATTTGAGTATATTGTATTAGAAAGAAGTTTTACCACGGGTATATAGTAAAAATCCAATTTAATTCCGCTTTTTAACGTTTTTTAAAATTACAAACCCCAGAGATAACTATATTCCACAATTTTACTTCACCGTGTATAAATCGTTATGACTAACTGTAATTCTACGGCAGGTTGATAAACTCCACTGAAACAGTCGCAGCTGAAGAAGATCGGTATTTGCTGACGACAAACTTCCTTGTGTGCTCGAACTGATTGTTCCCACACACGGTGACGGAAGTTGGTAAATCAGACGTCAAACTTGTAGCTTCAAAGTCTTCAGTTATTTTATAAAACTTAGTTAACTGTAGCGAAAGCTCTGAACTCTGGTGTTTGTTACTTCAAATGGTTGTCAAGACAATGAAAGAAGCAAGCGTAAAAGTTAGTAAACAAGTCATAAAAACATTAAGCACAAATTTGCATTATTATCTTAACGCCACGGAACGGCCATACAAAACTAACTGTTAAGGTTGAAAGGATATTTGGATTTCGGACATTTATAAAAGGAGTACATCTTCACACCACACCGCTATTTTAATAGGACCAATTCTTTTTTTTACGTGTCTTACGGTTGGTAAAGTGTCTTATTGCTAATTAAAATACAATACATAAGAAAATTATCATTTACTATTTAATCTTTCGATAACCTCACATTCAAATGTCCACATACACTTGCGCGGGCGAGATCAATTTTAAGGCCACCTCCACTTTAGAGTGCAGGTAAAACTAGGTTGAGTGCTTATACAACATACAATGGTCTTTATTACCAGAATAAAATTTTGCTATACAAAGTAAAAACATGTTTAGCTCATTTCCAATATTGCCAACACTGTGTGCTTGAGCATTTATTCACATTACGTCAAAGCTCAAAAGCTAAGAAGAAAATAGTTTAATTTGTTGATTTGTACATAAAAATGTGTTTGTATATAATGTGAAAAGCGAATATTAACTATTAATACTCAATTTATACTTGTCCACCTATGATCTTATAATACAAAATTCGTATAGTTTTTAATACTTATTGCAGCATTAGAAATTACAACTGTAAATTAACTTCCTATTGTAAGATATTTGTATTGTTATACAGTATGAAATCAAAGAATTTATATGGCAAAATTTTTCTGAATTGAACCAAAGCACGAGGAACTAACAGCACGAGAAATATCACTCGACAAACTGTTGCCAAGTCCCCTGTCTGCTGAACACAAAGAAGTCCCTGGAAGCTCGAGGCATTGTTTGGCGAGACAGATTGATGCGGGTCTCACAGTTGCGTTTTGTGCTAATCATTTATACGCTTTATATCTCTGGATATTCTCTTTAGTTTGGAGATTTAACGGCGCGCCAGTATAATATATTAAAATAAAACTCACCTCGAGTTCGAAAAACATCGGGAGATTATCGTATCACTAACTATTCAATTACTGTGAAATTCTAAGACTTTTTAAATATACACAGAGAAAATTACAAATTTAAGTTTATGAATCTTTTTAAACAGAAAATAAAAAAGATAAATTATTAAAAAAGGTGTATTTAAAACAACGAAAATGAGAATGCTTGTTTGCATGTAGTTTGAACTGCAAAGTTCATATTGTGTCTATTTTATTTTGCACAATGTAATCAGTAAGCTATTATTGGTTACGAGAGTCGTTTATGACAGCAACCAATTTATATTTTTTAATCTGCTGTTGTCATTTTTTACCTACAAATATTCTTGTCTTGTAACTATGCAATGCTACCCCTAACCTAAAGCATTCCAAGTTTATTTGTTCTCTTAGGGCAAGAAGGTTATTAATTTGACCTAGTCCTATAAAGACCTTTGCGCTGCTTCCTGACTGACAGAATATTCTGGATGGGTAATGTTTGGAGTAGGGGCCGCCTTCCATGGAGATCTATGAGGAAGAATTTAGGGTACTTATCTCAAATCATGTCCCTCGAAAGAATGGGAGGCCAGTTTTGTACCAGCCTCTCCAGTTAAAGCAGGGGGTGGCACAGTCATATAGAGGCAGCAAGAGCCTCTGATGCTTAGAGAACGAACCATATCAACTCCATCTCCCGCAGTAAACTAGACCTATCGAATTGCATTTGCATCCCAGAATCTTGATATTTGCGGTTAGTGATGTGTCGCTCTTGGACATAAATTAGGTTACCCAGATGTAAGCGATACATCGGAATTCCAATATAAGCCTCAACAATTATCCTAGATGACAATCACTTTTCTCCGCTTTCAAAGATCGTTGTACAAAATTAGAAAGGTAACTTATTTGTAATCTATTCTGTATCTTTGATTTGTTATTAATTTCTTAGAATTCGTAGAGTAACATACTCTGGCAAGATGATGAATGTAATAATATTAATTCGGTAGACAATAGGTATTGCAAGAAAACTTCTCAATAAAAACATCATGTTACTCAACATAACAATGTTAAAAGGATCTTAGAAAATACTGACTTGAACAGTAAAATATTCACAAGTTCATCTGCAATCTACGCTGCCTTAAATGTCCTCTTATAGTAAATTACCCTGAATTCTGAACAATGAATCGTTCACTAGCAACGAATTACATTATTTATGGTCGAACAATTTCTTACTTTCTTATGTGCAAACACGATCAACTGATAGATCCCTAACATTATAGTTGTAATTTATTGACAAACAAGCTGTATCTCATAGAACTGTTCTGTCTTGTTATTTTCGACAAGTAGAAGACTATCACGTACAACTCTTACATAAACTGTAAAATATAAATATTTTTATTTACGTATACGTTAAGTTATCTCAGAATGACAAGGTTTCATATGGATATATCCTAGTTTTTTAAAAGCGCTCCTCACAGATTTAGTTTTTAATATTTGATCATTTGAATGCAAAATTACTTTAATGCATTGTTTGTTTTAAAAAGCACTTTTTGTTAGAAAGATTTGGCTATTGTATTACCAAAATATTATGTAATCACTATATTAGTTTGAACCTCGTCATGGATAACTTGGATTTATTTTAGAATGACAGGGTTCCATCAACCACTTTGGCAACCCTGACATACTGATCTGTTTATACGAGTAATACTTCACTTAAGGGTTACATACAATAATAACTCGTTTTTTATAATTCAAATTTGTGTTGCTCCCCGAAAGTTTGATGACGCTGCATATTTGACTCGCAACAACAAACTTGTTTGCTGTACAAAGTTTAATAATTTTAGTTAGACTTTGTATGAGAAACTTCAAGAGAGTTGTAAAATCATTAAGAGATTTTGCAGTAGGGCACAGTGATGCCTAACCAACCAGATAATCAGCATATGCATGGGAGCGGCTCAGCTATATTGTGGAAGACAATGGCAGGATTCAGTCCGCATTAAGCCGTAGCTCCAGACTGATCTCTCTGCTCTGGGTTCCAACGCAATCATCATATATAAACTCTCTTCCAACCCTCGATTATTCCAAGCCCCGCTAACTTCAGAGCCGTACTATATAATCTACAATTTACTTACAAGATTAAGAAAACGAATTCATTCAGACTCTCTATGCTCGTCATTGTTCATTCAGCATGTATTCATTATACAACAATGCATTATTATAAACTTAGTTGAAAATAGTTATACATTTTCGTAATATGACTTCAAATTTAAAATTTAAATATACTTCAACGATACTAGTTGCTTAAAACGTAAGTAATAAATTGTAAAAAAATCATAATAATTTATTGATACTTCCTTTGACATTGCATGACATACAAATCAATTAGAAACATTAATAATTGAAAATATAAAAACATTAATAAAATACGCAAAGTTGAATCATAATAAGTAAAGCTTTTCTTACAACACACAAAACCAGTGATAGTATTGGTTGTTGAGGTGAAATTAATAAGAAATATTGAAACAAAAATTTCATTATACGAATCAGTTGATGTAACATAGAGCTGACTATTTACAATATAATAAAAACTTTAGGGAAGAATGATTAAAAAAAAATACAAATTTTTTGAACGTTTAGTAGTAGTACATAATTTTAGCAACCATTAAAGCGCAAAACATTAGTAAGCTATTTTACGAACAAACCCAGAGTGTATGAATGTTATAAATCATTTTTGATTTAGTATAACATAGGCATAATCTATAATTGCATGGATCTCTCTCTCTCTCCTGTGTGTCACACACACACACACACACACACACACACACACACACACACACACACACACACACACACACACACACACACACACACACACACACACCTTTCTTCCCTCCCTCTTTAAATCTGGGAAAAAGGGCCAAATAAACTATTGAACAAAAGAATATTAAGATCGGAATAAATTACAATGGCCATAAATATACAATGATTGGCAGATTTTCTTGTTCGTGGCAACAAGGCAAACTCAGCATTGTCGTCGGCTGTACAGGGTATTCATTTGAAAACTTCAAACTCGTATTAAAATACTTATAGCCTAAGTATCAAAATTCTGTAAACGGGAGTGTATAGTAGTATAGTAATTAGGGGAACACAAAAATACATTTTCAAAATTGGGATCCTCACCCTTATGCACAAATTTTGAAATGGCAACTAATACCTCGTGACACCCCAAATTGAAGCTCTGAAAATGTTGTATTTTGGTTAAAAAAAATTGAAATCGGCCAAGCCATTTGGTATTAGCAGCCAATAATGTAACTTACACAAGAATTATTAGTCTACAAACTACTGTACTACGGCTTATAACATCAAAACTACTCACTGAATACTGTTGTAAATCCTTTGTAAACTTCAAATCAAATGTTCAAATTGGTAGCCATTGTTGTTTAAGCAAAAAATAACCTATTTTCAAATTCTTTCCTAACCCTATATAAGTTCCTCTGGTTAAGCGTCTGCACTCAGCAGTCATCCTGTTTTTCAAGTCTCTTACTCCATTAGGTTGTGTTTTCAAAACTACTTATTTCAAGTGACCCCACAAAAGAAATTACGTGTGTTAAGTCCGGAGACCTTCCGGCCACTCAATTGATCCTCTTCTACCGATCCAGTGATTATGTAGTGTGAATATAGCCATTGTCGCCCCTGAAGAGCATAACGTGGAAGGGCACCATCTTGTTGAAAATAAAACAAATCCGCACCTGAATTTAACATGCCTTTTACTTCATTTACTTGGTTTTCAAGTGTTTCCACACTAAGAGAGTCAATAGTGTTTTCTATAGAATGTAAGTAGGATTCTCTATTTAAGATTCCTTCAATAAATACAGGTCCAACAACAGTGTCGCCGAGTATTCCTACCCAAATATCAGTTTTTCAGGCCATTGGGTTGATCCTTCAAAAAATACATGTGGGATTAGGTCTGATCAAAATCGGAAATTGTGTTTATTAACAAAACCGTTAATATAAAATGTACATTTATTACTAAAGCATATGTTTTTCACAAAGTTTTCATTGTCAGTAATGATTGCGTGCATTTGTTCACAGAATTAAATCCGACGTTCATAACCATCTTCATTAAGCTTATGATAAACTTTGACTTTGTAAGGATGAAATTTTTTTAATTTTCAACGCTTTATGAATGGAACAACAGATAATCCTGTTTAAACGGCAAGTTTACTAATGGATTTATTAGGATTTTCAACAACATTAAGAATCATTTCAATTTGTGATAATTCGTCAACAACTCTGTTACCAGACCTTTTCTTGTTATTAACTGAACCACTTTCAGTACATTTTGTAACTAAATCTATGATGTACCTAGGTGACATATTCCTTCCAGGATGTAGTGTGTTAAATGCGTTAGCAGTTCTTTCTATTCGCTCACTTATTCTCGGATCCAAAGATGAAAATAATCTTCACTCTTTGGTGAAGGCTTTAAACCATTTTCCTTGCGAAGCAAGACGTACAACACCTACCACTGTCACTAAAAAAATGAAACTGCATTCCCAAATGTTTGGTGTGTTTTAACATGACCAGAGATAGCCGCTTACCGGACCAGTCTCCAACAATATTGTAGATATGAAAGATAAAAGAATGTTAAGATACTTGCTTGTCCTGTTTACTTACAAATACTGGTAGCGAAATTAGTAATTATGTTAATATCGCATTTAGTAAGTAATGGTGTTGTGTTATTACCAGTAGTAGTACATTAGTTGGTAGACTAATACTTATTGTGTAAGAAGTTACATTATTGGCTGCTGATACCAAACGGCTTGGCCGATTTTGAACTTTTTACCAAAATACACCATTTTTATGAGCTTCAATTTGAGATGTCACAAGGTATTAGTTGCCATTTCAAAATTTTGACTTTGGGTACAGCATTGGGTACATGGGAGTGAGCACCCCAATTTTGAAAATATTTTTTTTGTTTCCCCAATTAGTGTTATATACTCCCGTTTACAGGATTTTGGTACTTGGGTTATAAATCTTTTAATACGAGTTTGAAGTTTTCAAATGAACATCCTGTATAATGCACTGGGACCAGAAGTGGTCATACACGTGCAAAGACTAGGAAGTCGCATATGAAGCTGCAGGCAACAACTAGCATTGTTTAAACGTAAATTATTAAACCAGTCAAAATTATTGATAACATAAAATATTATTACACAGGAAAGATAATGCAATTTTTTGCAAATACAGAGAAACTTCCTATCGTGACAATATACATATTAAATATGTACGTCAATAGGATTATACCAAGTATTCCTACGAATCTCTCAATCAATTAGAAGATTTTGTAGCAAAGTACTTCTAATCATCTTCACATTGAGGACGAATATGAAGATGTCAATGACTTACATTGAAAGTATAAGGGAATTTTTGAAAATTAATCTTTAAACGGTTATCGCTGTAAACCTATTTATTTCATCAAATGGCTAAAATCCTGTTACCTTTTCAATAATTATTCATCTTCAATAATAACGTATAAACGTTTAATTCAAATGTATTACACAATAAGTCTGTGAACCAATTTTATTTGTGCTAAGTACTTATGAAAATCAGTAATCAGTCCGATTTTCTATTTTTCAAAATAGTAGGGAACGAGTAAAAAATTCCCGCTGTATTTCAAATTTGATCTCTGGTTGCTTCCATTTTATTGGGGAGCCCGCCAAAGTGTGTTCAGAGATAGATGTCGTGACAATCGGTAACAATTGCCAACTGCCTGCTGAACACAAAGAAGACTCAGGAAGCGACCGGTATTGTTTGTCGAGACAGATTGCTCCAGGCAGGAGCTGTCTCTATGTTACAGTCACTTCGCTAGAGATATAGTTTGCTGTTGTCTTCGATCTTATTGCTGTCCCATACCGTTTCTCAAGGAGTACTGTTTATTTATGATTGTATTACCAAATATAACAAATTTACGTTTAGTTTCCATTCAAAGATGAAGAAACCAAATAATTCTAATATTCTCCAGCTTCATTTCTGTTGGTAGTGTTATGAATACTGTGAGCTTTGAACCAATATAAAGTATCTTAATATGTCAATTTTCATATAATTTACAGCGTTCATTAAATTTGTGTTAACGGCAATAGCCTATTTTAATTTCAATACTGAAAATTATAAGGTATTTATTGTTCCAATAACATGTCCCTTTCCGTACTTAAACACACGTATGGATGAAATAGCTACATAATCTTTACATCACAAATTGTTGATGTAGTGGTACTAACCTCGCCCGGGAAGTGAGAGATTTGGTTTCGAGTCCCTATAGAGTAAATAAATAAATAAGTAATTACTTTTTGGAATCGTATTTTATTACGACACGATTTAGTTATTGTATTTTATACAAATGTAAGGAATATTGAGGCCATTTCATAGGTATTTAGCCATAACATGTTCGTTTACAACTTACCTAATATATACGTGTTATGGAAACAGATTACTGTTATCAAACAAATTCTATGAGAAAAAGTTAAAGTTGTCCCTAAAAACACAGTGTAAGTGGTGCATCTGTAGTAGAAAATATGTGAAGATCAGCGATTGTATAGTCACAATCGATTATAGAAAGAGCATCGTTCGTCTACTGCTAACAATATCTTGTTTATATTGGCAATTTTTGAAATCTAATAAGTACATGTGAAAAAAATTAAAATTTTGTATATAGGATGTCGTAATTAGCCTTGGTCATGGTCTTTATTAGCATGGAGTTTTTATGTTTTTTATTTCAAAACTGAAAACCGATCAGACTTGTGATTAAGTCTTTGAACAAAACTAAACTATTGTATAACACTACCGAAACGAAATAGATAAACAATTATTGCTTAAAAGTGTTGACGATAATGCTGAGTTACAACTTACAATCTATTGTATTTCGCAATGTATAAGAAAGTATTTGTTGGGATATGTCTGAGGTTGATGGTGTGAAATAAAAACCGTGAAAAGCGCCGATCACTGGCTTGGATTGTATCGACTTGGAGCTGCTACATCCCACTTTACTACAGAAACCTTTTAACCTAGATCGCCACACCTACGTTTAGCTGATCACGCTATAAACCTGCTATAAAACACGAGACCTGCAAGCGTGCAGAGTCTGACATGATTGACACTTGTGAACTGTTGAATTTAATATGGAACTCAACGAAAATATGCATTACTGATTCTAGTGAAAACCGTTACTTAAGTTAATTGGGTATGAAAAACATTTAGGATATGCAAGGATAATATGATCTTGAAGATTTCATACTATCAAAGTAAGATATAACGAAGCAAATTATCCAAGATTCCCTTTCATATAAAGTTACTTATACTCAATAATAATCTTTATAAAACATGTAAAGTACATTGTGTAAAATATGAATTAAAACCTTTAAATAATTAAAGAATTTTTAAAATAAACTGTATCCAAAATTAGTTCAATTTTATGTAAAAAAGAATTATACCTTTGAATGAAACAAGAATATTTTTTAAAAAATCTTTAAGTAGTAATAAAAATTTCTAGCTCGATACATTTTATCAATTTCAATGATGTAATTCCACGATGTAGACAATATTTATGCCTTGTCAAAAATATTGAACAATGAAGGGAAATGACAAATTTAAAGATCAATGCGTTGTTTTGGGTTTGGACATTTTCAGTAGCAGAGGACGTATGTATTCCTTTTATATTGAGGCAGACTTCACTCAAAACCCTGGTATAATTTTGTATCTAGATTGCAGCAGTGTTTTTTTTTCGCTTTATCCAGGAGGGTGCCTATGTCGTTTTCTTATGGAAATACCTACGTGGTAGCTGTTGTGGAGCCTGAAGTGGAGAAGGTCTCCTGACAGTGGGAGTATCTGGCAACTTGCGCAGATGAATAGCCAAGGAAAAGCCAAAAACGTAAGAACACCCGTTTTGTTCCCTCAGATTCCTATAAACTTGCTAAAAAATGGAGACCTTGAGATTTATGATCAACAAACTTCTCAAGATGTTGATGGTCTAACCTTCATGTTGGACTTTGCAATTCAAAATTTTCTTGTTCTTAAGCCAAAAGCATAGTTCAGATTGGTGCCGGAAGCTCAATCCAAAAATTTAAATCGTCTCTCGTACCTTTCCCTGACTTTCATTCAGCGTTCGACTAGTTTGGTAAGCCCAAGTACTTTTTAATAAAATAAAATAAAAAAACTCATCCAAGCTCATCCTCTAATTTCTTTGAAAAGTTAGTTTAGAAATCTCAATGCTTTCTGCGTCCCATATAATCTATATCTATTCACTAGAGTCCCGTTAAACTTAGCTGTGGGAGCGTAGAACCTCATCAAAGTTTTTCTGAATGATTCTCTGGTGTACATCGAGAATTTACAAGAACACCTATTAATCTAGATGTTTTAGTTAGGTTGATAGGGGTTGGCCATACCGTATATCCGGAAAAAGTGAAGTATGCCTAAGGGGAAATTTCTGTTTTTGGTCACCTGGTGTCTACCCGAGGTGTCTTTACTAACCCGGTAAACGGAGATTTTCCTCCTCAAAGAAATTCAAATGAGGTTGACAGTTTTGTGGGTGTTGTAGATTTCTATATGTGCTTTGTTCCCAATGTTGCAGTTATGGCCGCTCCTCTAAATAAACTTTATGATGATGGGAGGAGGGAATCTGGAAATAATAGAAAACAAGTAACCTAAAGGATCTGCAGTTTTTAGATATTTGAAATTACAACATGCCAGAAAATGTAACTGACGTAATTCCTAGAGGTTAAGTACTTCCGGAGATCAAAATGTTTAACTTGCTAGATTGTCTAAAGACTACGGTTAAACATGAGTAAAACTAAAGCAGTGAAAATTAATAATAAAATAGTGATAACAAATTATATGAATTATGTTGTTATTTTAAATCATCCATCACTATCAATGAGTTTAACTAAAGTAATAAACAGTTTTACTGTGATTAAAATTAGTTATATACAACAGCAAAGTATCATAATAACCAACCTCCTTTGGAAATATTAATGTTTTACCCTATTGCAATTGAAAAATTTCATTTGATAGTATAATAGATGAGGTATTTTTATTATGACAATCCCAGCATACCCGTGCATATCCGAGAAGAGATACATCGATTCTATAAATGGAAACAATATCTGTTGGTTTAAGCGTGCACTGGTAATTTAACAGTGATCGCACACTAAACCGACCCATTTATTATAGGAGCAATATAGTAGGTGATCTGGGTTAAAAGGTTTCTGTTGTGAAATGGGACTTTGCGGCTCAGGCTGCGCTCTACGTCGATACCATTTAAGCCGGTGATCGCCTTTTTCACGATTTTATTTTTAGCACTCTCTCTTAAAGCGTTTCCTTAAAAGTAGTTAAGCAAAGTAAAACCTTACCATTGTAAAGCACCTTTACATAAAGCATATGTGAAGCAATATTAAATACACACTATGCCATCTACAGATATGTAATGTTATATTTTTAATATCCGTAAAGTTTAAATTTTTCCAAGTGACAGTTGTAACCAAACCTAGAAATGCAATTTTAAATAATACTGATTGATGGATTCACAAGTTTTCCATTTGTTATGACTTAGGTTTGTTATACTTTAGCTTGGAATTGTTCTTGAAATATAGCAGACTGTAAGAACGTATTTAGCTCAATAATGTTCATAAACGTTATAAGATATACTGGATAATTTGTATATTACATGGTGTTCCAAAACTCACTTTATACAGCAATGCTGTTTCTTTAAGGTAACTCTCAGAGGAGTTCATCTAAAAGTAGTTGTGTGTGATCTATACAATAATAGTTTGTATAAACTTCATTTGGCAACGAGATAGTGCTCCACCCAAACACATTACAGTTTAATGATAATGGAATTTCTCAGACACGTATTTGAGGAGTAGGAAGAAGCGATTCAACTAGCTGTCCAGCAACATGATGTGCTATACCCAGTTTGAATTTTCATTAAGGAAATAGTGAAATATAATACTTTTGTTCAAAAGCCTTCTGATTTTCATCTATTCAGAGCAGCCATTGAAATCTTTTGAAGTGTAAATAATAAGAAAGATCTCTTTAAAACTTTTTTTCGCGGATAAAAACACAAGGGTATAAAAATGTGTTTGAGGAGATAAGAACTTTGGACATTCAAAATTTTGTACAAGAAGACAATTTACCGATCGATACGATCATATTTTGGGGCTGGAAAATTTTATTTCGATGGGAAATGGCTGAGCGTTAGCGGAAGTATTTACATTGATATTATGGATAACCATGACGACAACGAAAAAATTACGGGACAAAAATGTGTTAACACATTGAGTACATACGTATGGCATTTTAACACGTGACACGATAACATATTAATTTAGCCTAACGCAACACGTGGTGTGGTGTATTCTTACCTTGTTTATACTATTTCTTACAATCTCTAAACTGTCATTTGGTACACCTATAAATATTATATAGGGATTTTCCTGAAGAGGACTGTTAAATGCAAACTTAATATGTGATAAATAATGAACTCTATTGGCTTAAGAATATTTTTGAAAAATCTATAGTATTTGTTTTCCACCTGTATACATTATAGATGGGGCTCGCTGACACAGATGTAGATGAGGGCGTGGAGCAGTTAGTGGAGGGTGTTGTGTATTTGTAGGGTAACTGGTTACGCAACGATCCGTCACTTCTAACATGATCACTGTCACACACAGGTGCGTCATCAATCTAACATTTATTATGGATCAGCGTTTCTCTCACTCTTTCCCAATACTTATAAATTGAACACCTTACAAATTATGGTCGTAGTTTCCTTCCAGCACTATGCAATAGCAACAAAGTACACGTTTGATGTTACATTTAAAGCGACACAAAAATTAAAACAGTTCACTTTTAATGAAACACGTGCACAAAGTACCTTACATAAGTTTGTAAAAAAATCCATCAATACAGTTGTAAATGTAACATATCTGTATAAAGACTGTGTTAAAAGCTATTAATGTTTGTTAATTAGTATTTAATATTGGCGTTTGCCACCTTTGTATAATACAATTCATAATAATATATTTTGTTTAGTTATTCGTATCTTCCAAAACTCACACCTTATATTATTACAGATGTCAAGGAATATAAAATTGTTCATTGCAATGATTCCAGTGATGATCCTGTTAAAGAAAATCTAGAAAATGAAGTGAAGAGCTAGGATTGAATGCTAGGATCATTGTAACTTACCTCACAGTTACTGTAGGGAGTTGTTTAGTCTACATCAGGCTTCCAAAAAACGCTACTGTAGGGGTGCTTTGAAGCATTACTTGGAGAAACGAGGCGGAATAAGATGCCGATATTTTTTCCAGTGCTTACATGGCAGATGCTAGAGAACATACCATTCGTCATGGATGACAAGGTATAATTGAGTGCGTAGATGAGAATTTCCCCAATCATAAGTTACATAAGAGTTATTCTGAGAAGCTTCATAGTCGACGTTAGTGTTCCAGATAAAGGTGGAGTTATATGAATCATGGTGAGGAGGAACAAGATAGCTCGATGCAGTTTTCTTTCAATGACCGCAACTTATCTTAGAAACGCTAAGGAACCTCTTCAGAGTAATGGACCGAGTCTCGTTATTGTTAGAGCGTACTTTGAATGCGGATGGAACAATGTGAGAGGGTTGAGTGAAGAGATTGCATTTTGTATATCACAATTTGATACATCAGACTTACTGTAGAAAACTTCTTATGTTACATCAGGATTCCAAATGATGTTCCTTTAAGAATCTTTTTAAATCATGGCACGGAGCAATAAGACGGAATACGTTGCTGAGGTTTATAATTCTTATAATGACCATAGCTAAACCTATAGATATTAGAGAATACATCTTTGGTGAATACATGGTAATCGTTTGAATGACATTTCTATCGAAAGCAATCTGAATGTGTCTTGGAACAGTAAGATGTGGGAGAGTCCATAAAGTAACGCTTTAAAAATGAACATAGGTAAATCCACATACACTTGGAAAATACTTCTACTTTTAGGTATTCTAGTTAAGATTCCTTCAAGAGGCATTTGAAACGTGACAACGAGCAACGAGATGTAGTATGTTACTCAGATGTTCTTTTTAGCTATTAATGTCACTCACCTCTTGGATTCGAAGAAATATTTATATAAACAGTACGGAATAAGTTAAGGTTCTTAGCCTTTTAATAAAAGTAATAAATACCCCATTAAGAATCGATAAATTCTCCTATAAAGTAAAATATATATTAAATTTAGTCACCAAATGTTCCGTTGTGATTTCTGAGCAACGTTATCTATCATCCTAATGACCATCCTTAAAAATCCATACAATGTTTCTAATAAAAATAAACTGATTTAAATACTTATACTAAAAGTTAGTAGAGAACAGTTTCCAGAGGCTAGGAGCTCATGAAATCTGTCAAAGGCTTTCTGTAAAACTTTTATAATATTATTTTGAACATGAACAGAAAGGGTGCGTAATATCTAACAAAGTGAAATTTTCAAATTTTCCATGCATTAAAAATCTACTATAAATCGGAAGCTTCAAGGAGTTGAAGATATCAGGAACTCCCACACCTAACAAAATCTAAATGTAATTTAAGAGGTCGGTTGCTTCAGAATTTAGAGGATCTAGGATGCTGAAATAGTATAAAGGAGCAATCATTTTAGATATATATATATATATATATATATATATATATATATATATATATATATCACAGTCAATGATCTCCCTTAGACTTGGAGACTTCAGAGACCTACCAGTTCGTAGAGCTTATATTGCAAGGTTTTGTTGGAGTACTTATGGACTAGAGGACCAAGTTCCTGAGAGGTCCAAACATGTATATTCGTGCTCAATCATCCCTAACCACAAAATCAAGAAAAACCGAGTTCAATAATACATGTTGATAAACTCTATTGATAGAGGTTATTAAAGCGTGGGATAAACACAACTTGGGTAATTCCAATAATAAGTTTGTCTATACACCTTGGGCTTTTCAATTCTATTCACAGAATTATGTGATTTACGTTATAGAGTGTTAAGCCAAGTTGTTCGTTGAAAACAATTTACAAAATATCATTTCACCAGTAAACCAAAAAAGCTAGTTGTTTTATTTCTATACTAATTGAGCATAACAAATGAATATTTTATGTTGCTGTTTATTTTAGTTTAAAAATAGTGCTAGTGCAACAATAATTAAAGCAAAGTTGTTCTTGTATATTTCACTGCAAGGGTTAATTTAAAAGTGTAATTGGATGATCAATGTACTTTAATAACACCGTGATACGTAAATTAAAAATACACATACATTTCTCATTGATTAAAAAAAAAACTGTTTAAAAGGAAGTAATGAAAGAAAATTCAACAAAATGTGTTCTATTTAAATTAGAGTCCGAAAAGAACTGTGAATAACAGTCTGACAGAATCTCTTTGTGGAGGAACTCTTTTACGAAAATAAATTCCCAAACAATTATCAGATAAAGAAAATAACCTTCTTTTCCTGTAAAGGTGCCTATTTCCTTCAAGCGTGGCGATAAACGTAAGGACAATCTTCAATGGCGTTATTTGTTGGGTTTCCTTCGACACTTCCATTACCTCTTTGTCCGATATATACCGAAGTTTATCTTTTATGTGACAACAAACTTTAACAGTTTGTAAGCAATCTAGTTTTTCAGTTTGGATCTATAGAACGGCTTAAATATCATTATATACGTTGCATAGTCTGTCGTACGTATTTCAAAAAGCATTTATTTTATTCTAAAGTTGCAAATCCATTGCGGTTTCATGATGATGAGGAAATTATTTTTATTCTAAGACAAAGAATAGCGTGCAAATAATACAGCACCGTAAAAGTAACTTTCATATATATTACAGTATATATTACAAGAATTATATAACAAGATACATATCAAAATTACAACTATGTCATATAAATTTAACGTCTGTTTAAATGGCCCACATGTGTATATTTTGTTATATAAATAATTTAAACTAAAATAATTTATGAGACACATAAAATTAACGTAAAATTTATTTGTAATGTATTATAAATAATCTATCAATTTTAAATATAATATCTCAAATACTTTGACGTATCGATAATCTTTTAAAAATTTATAAGAATTCTAATAAAGCCTCATAAAAAAGAATGGAACATCTATGGAAAGTATGTGTAAAGTCTATGATATATCTGGCAAAAACAAATGAAAAGTTTGTTAAAAACGACTTAAAAAAATCTGTTAAAATCAATAAAAATCTGTATTATACACACTAATGATGAAGGAAAGACATTAAAATGTTTTGGAAAATAGTATACAAAGGTTTAATTGCCTGCTGCAAACCAAATATTATAAAAAGAAGTAACTAGTAAAAATAAATTTTTTAATACACTATAATTTAGACATTTATTTGAAAAATAAAGATATTTATGACAATAAATTAAATTGGACCAGGGCTACAGAATATCAAATAAATAGAAATCGAAATATGCATGATATAGAACAATTACATGTGTAAAAAATTACGTGTAACATTTTAAAGGTGGAAATCTAAATCTATATATTGATAATAGCTAGTAAATTATCTATTAAAAATATAACTAGATCTGAAATTATTGAAACTCTTCTAATTTTGAAGTTTTATCATCAATTAAGGAAATGTTTAAACGGTATATTTTAAATGAAAATGAAAATTTGATGTCTCTTTATAAATATTTTTATGCAATGAGGAGTGAAATACAAAATTCTTAGTAAATATAAGAACACAGTAAATGATATATTTCTTTAGAATGTGAATTATGTACAGTATTTCTGTGAATATTATGTTTTAAAAATCTGGTGAAATAGTCAGTATTTGTAATTGTAATACAAACCAATGAAATAATTTATCACATCGAGATAAGGCCAATCTTCAAATAAGGCTCTGGTCTGACATGTAGCAGTTACAAAAAATGTATGAGGGCATTGCTATTTAACTAGAATATTTATAGGTGCAGCAAATAACATATCTAATTTAAAACTAAAATGTCCTCAAAACATTCTAGTTCTCTGCCATAACTGTCTAATTATGATACATGTTTGTATATCAAAGCAAAATAATTTGGAAATTATCATTTCATCGCAAATAATGATGAAATATATATAAAAATTATTCAGGTTATGGATATGAGTTTTAATTTATGACATTTTTATTTATACATATATTTAGACTTATGGCAACATCGAAAGAAAAGTTAGCAAAATTCTAAAAATGAATTTTAAAATCATGCAATTAACTTTGTATAAAAATGGGAAATATTAGAAAGACGACCTAATAAATAAGTAGAATCATTTTATAACATTCAAGATTTTCTATTGATCGCAGGTGTATTTGAAAACTTTTATTAATTTGCTTAATTGTTATGAATTAGATACTATATAACGCCTTCTAACATAGCGAAGGATGCAATATTAAAAGTAACAATAATTATATTATAATTATTAGAGATTTCAATATGTATGTAATGATTGAAAAATGTATTAAAGTTTGAATTTATCAATGTATAAAATATATGTTAAAGAAAATATTAAATATTTGAAAGAGTTTTGAGAAATAAAGCACATTTTTATAGTATGTTATGCTAATAATATTTATGGTTAGTCACTTTACCATTTGATGATATTAAATGGATGGATCCAAAAATTATACAACTGAAGAATAGATAGCAAATATTGTTGAACTTTTTGGAGATAAATCATACGGTTATACTCTTTAAATTGTTCTAATATAACCAAAACAATTACACGAATTTCGTTCATTTCTACGAGTTACATTTCTCGTATAGTTACGAAACACTATTAAAATCAATTTTGCACAACTCTTTTTAGTAAAACCGTATATGTTATTCATTCTAGAAATATAAAGTATTTTTTACATGATGAAGTGATTTTTAAACATGTTAATGGAGTTATTGCATTTGATCAGAAACATTTATGAAAGGTTTAATATATGTTATTAAAAATATTAGAAAAAGCTAAAAGTGATATCGAAAAGGAATTTTATAAATTAATGAATAATTAGGTTTTGGAAAAATCAGCGGATACTGATAAAAAAAAGTAATTTCTAGTTTAGAAAAGAAAGACGAACAAAGAACAAATTTTAAAATGATTAAACATTATTGATGAAAACTGTATTGCGAGTCTCATGTACAAACCAAACGTAAAATTTAACAACGGAATTTATATAGGATTTTTAGTTTAATATTAAAAAATGTCTTTTGTACGAGTTTTTAATAATAATTGAAATAGATTAGATCAAGATTTGAATATTTATTATATGCACACAGAAAGTTACTTTTAAAACAGTACAAATGCAGAATAATCGATATGAAATTATTAAATAAAATGCAAACGAATTTAATACGAGCTAATTGCTTGTATTCAAAAAGTCACGATTGTTTAACTATAAAAATAAAAAAAGTTGTAGGGAAATGTAAATACGAATTTAATGGAGAAATATTAGAAGAGTTTTGTGGATTAAAATCAGAAATGTATTCTTGTTATTAATACCTTGATTTCAATCAGATGTAAAGGAATTTAAATACGTTTTTCTAGAGAAAACAATAAATAAAAAAATAAAAATGTATTTATTCGAAGATTAAAAAGAATTTCGTGAGATGTATTAGAAGATTTAAAGACTAGTTTTATACAATATTAATAAACAATTAGGAAAATGTTTTAACAGTTCTATATACTCTAAAAAACGAAGGAAACTCCGAAATTTTAAATGATTTAAGTAGGTAGCTAATTTAACTAATTTAAATAATTGGAAGCTTTGAAATACTTAATTATCAAATATTTGAAAGAATGTATATCAATATTAATGAGGAAACAAACGGAATCTTTTATGCATATGAACTGAAAAAGGCAAATCTATACTAATTTTCTTAATATGAATCGAGACTTAAAAGGAGAGTTCAATGTGTAAAAACTTGAACTCTTGAAGGTTTTGAAGAACTTATAAAGATAGGAGTAAAAGATGGATTAGAATATACGTGTAGGGATAGCCTTCAAAAATACGGCAGAATGTTAAATGATAAAACGGAAACATTCCCTTTATAAAAGAGCGGGTGTAAGAGATATTAAGAATATTTAATAATTTAATAATTGCTATACAGATAGTAAGCTTTCATATTGTAGAGGTTACGCAAAAATAACTTTCAGAGAAAGTTAAAAGAAAGATGTGTATTGTGAATGTAGAAGACTTAATCAATGGTTAAATAAGTTTCAAAGACATTTAAAATCAAATTACCATAATATAAAATTTTCAAAAATTGTGTTTGATGAATTAATAAAATTTTGAAATTTATTACCATCATCATCACGATCTCTAAATACTTTCTTTGTATTTTGATATCCTAAAATGTAGGCTTTGTACCAAAATTCGTTATTTTCATTTTCATATTTTTGTTATTGAATTTGATTTTATTTAGAATTGGTGTACAACTGAATTAATTTAGATAAAATTAAAAATATGATTTAATAATTTAATGACCAGATTTATTCATAAAGGGTTGTTTTGTTGAAATTCAATTTAATGACTCACACTTATTTTTATTAAAATATTGCAAATGATTATTATATCTTAAAATTAGAGAACTAAGACGTGATTCATCATTAACACTGTGTGTGTAAGAATGATGAGTTTTAAAACGTCCATCTATAAACTCTTGAATATTTATATCAGAGTAAAATATATATTATAATTATCAAAGTTTCTTACATTTTATCAGATCGTTAAATTAGAGTATAAAGAGAAGTTGTTTTAAAAATCAAAATGTTTGGCTGGAATTTTGTTCACCACTAATATGCTGATTATAATCTTCATTGATTGTATTATTAATATGTTTTTTACAGTTTCTAATATATATTCTTCCTCTTATGTGCCTAATATAAATGAGTGTAATAAATAATAAAATAAAAATTGGTAATTTAAACATAAAGCTTCGTAACAAACGTAAACGTGACAATATAAACGTATAAGTGACAAAGAAAACGAAAATATTGCAAAACTTCCATTAGATTATATATTGGTTATAATCATATTTGACAAAAGTCCCATTAATGCTTTAATCAGCATAGAAATTAAAAATTTTTATCCGTAAAGAATTAAACCAAATTTATCAGCTTTAAATGTGGCAACAATACATAATTATCATCATACAATTTGACAATAACGTTTTATCAGCTTTATTAACAATATTTATATATGTTCCATTGATTCCAAATGGATTTTGTAAACATTCTTAACACGCTGTTTTTTTATTAGAAACATATTTGACAACAATCCTTTCAAGGTTTACCTTTAATCAAAACAGAGTTTTCATTAGATATTGTTTATATTTTTCAACAGATTTTGTTTAAAAAGATTTGCATTGTACTTTGTTTGAATTATTTACTAGATTATCAAGAATATTTAACAGAATTGTCAATTAATGTCAATATAATTACGATCGTTCTAAACTGAATTTGCATTTAATCTAGACAGAATAATTATTAATTAAAAACATTTTACATATATATTTTTTACAGATTATTTATGACAAGAAATTGAGATTTTCTATTTAAAATTGGTGGATAGTTTATAATGCATTAGACAGAGATACATTGATTATATATATCTTTTACATAAGAGGCTTAGAACTGCCATATTACTATTTATTTACACGCGCGCACCCCCCCCCCCCCACACACACACACATATGATATATATATATATATATATATATATATATATATATATATATATATAATCATACACTAAATTATTATCGACTATATATAAGTTGTTTTTATGGTACTGTATTATAGCAACGCTATGCCTTGTCTCCAAATAAAAAAATTCAAATATTGTGAGCGGGATATACAACTTTATAATATAGTATAAAGCATATTCTTTTGGAAAAGCTTTCTTCAATAGCCATTATTGGATAAAGTAACATATTTCCACTAGATCTTGTAAATAATCATACCTATTGGAAACAAAAAGATTATTTAATACTTTTTTATGTTATTATATACTTTTAGCACTTTCATTTGGTTATAAATTAAACTGTGTTTTATACTAGACTTAGTTTTCATTGTTTATCAGAAATGATTTAAAACGAAACGTCGCACACAAAACACACCACAAATAAATTCCAAGCAAGTGAGCGGCCAATAATTCTCAGACGCTTCAATAAAGAAGGCAGTAAAATAAGGATCTGTCTGAAACAATCGCTTTAGACAAAGAAATAAAATACACAGTGGATTCCAAATGGCGATGGCTCCCTCTTACTCTTTTAAAACTTGTTCATTTGTTTCTAATTGTTACAGTACAATGGAGAACTGGATATAATTGTTTGATAATAAGTTGCATTAGTAGTTTTACATACTGTTGCATAGACTAAGTTATACATTTCTAAGTAAGTACTATTTTGTTTTTTTTTAAATTTATGACCTAAAATTAATAATGATAACTTACAAAATAACTATTGCGTTCTATTGTAAAAATGAATAAGGTTTAATTTTATAAGTTATAGAAGGTAAGATTTTTCAAAACAAGTATTGCTTAAAATATAATACAGAATCACGAGAATGATAGTTTTCAAAAATTTACTGTAATTAAAAATTAAAACATATGAACATACAATGTTTAAAAAAAATCCTTAATGATTGATCAAAGAAAATTTGAATAGAAAGGATTTAGTAAAACATATGACTGAATATTGCTCTCCACAAGTAGACCAATTTATTTTAAGATTCGAATTGTGTTAGCAATCTTTCGAAGTGGTAAGAACCAGAAAACTTTGTAGACAGTCGAAATATCGGCCACGTAACCTTAAGAATTAAGTTAAATCGCCATGAAAATGAGCTTATTTAACGGTGTATGTATGTTTCAAATCCTTTAAATATAATTTACTAAAATACAGAAAAGGGATGGAAAATATACTTATCCAGCAACCAGTCTACATTGTATAGCCTAAGTACGCAACCTGGGTTTTCTTTAGAACGATAGAAAGATTTACCTTAAAAAGGAAGAGTTGGTTGACTTCCGTGGATTTTGAGAGATCAAAATGATTTAAATATGTTTTTGGCTCATTCTTAGCTGGAAACACTCAAACCAATATCCGAACACGCATAAATTCCAAATAAGTTTACCATATCCAGGTTCTGGTTGACTGTCTCTTTATCTAAGTGCTTGACGATGATACGACTATCACTTATGTAGATGTTACTTATCCAGAAACCAGTCTACATTGTATAGCCTAAGTACGCAACCTGGGTTTTCTTTAGAACGATAGAAAGATTTACCTTAAAAAGGAAGAGTTGGTTGACTTCCGTGGATTTTGAGAGATCAAAATGATTCAAATATGTTTTTGGCTCATTCTTAGCTGGAAACACTCAAACCAATATCCAAACACGCATAAATTCCAAATAAGTTTACCATATCCAGGTTCTGGTTGACTGTCTCTTTATCTAAGTGCTTGACGATGATACGACTATCACTTATGTTGATGTTCAGTTTCGCTCCAATTGTCCCTCTTTTTAGTACAGCGCCTGAAACCGGATGTTAGATTCAAGACGCTGGACTGAGAGGATTGTGAGCTGGTTCTAAACTCAACATTTAGTTTGAATCAACACTTTCGACCGTAGCTACGTTATGTGTTTTAAGTGTATGAAGCTAGAAATAATATATTCTGAGAAACGTTATTATTTCCTACTTTTTACCTTTTTTGTAGCCTCCAATTTCAACCTCTACCAATACTAGCATTGCTGAAGATGTGCTAATTTAAAAATCTTCTATTTACTCTCAACGATTGTCAAATGAAGGGCTCAGGGGAAGAAGGGGGCAATTCAGTTTTGTAGATTTTACAGGAAACTGATTTTTAAGTTTTAAGATCGAAATCTCTATATAAAATTTGAGTTTTCTTAATTTTTTTTTAGATTCTTTATACAGTTTTTATCTTAAATCTACAAAATTTTATAGGTTAGATTGTCTTACCTCTTCCTTGATTTTTTTTAAAAATAACATAAATTGTTTATAAACTCCATATTTACACGTTATAAAGGGGGTAAGTCATAGAAAATAAATGGATGTCCAGGGAAAAAAAAGAGTTAAGTCATCTACTACACAAAGTGATTTTTTGTTTAACACCTGTTTTAATTGTTAAAAAAACTATTACAACTAAATATTCATGACATTCTGCAACTTTCTCAGCTTCTCTACTTGTATGGCCAGTTTTCTAAGTACTCTCTAGCTTCTCTTTCGCAGAACCTGGACAAGTGCTTCACATCTTCATACTTTGCCTTGGGTATCGGTATCAAATCTATAAATGTAACAAAAACTGTAATGTAGAGATGTAAATGAATTACAATTCAATTTATATAAATGAATACAATTAATTACATTATTTTTATTTTATACAATTTTAATTTAACACTAACCATTTACATTTGAAAAAATCAAATGAGTGGTTCAGAATGTTTTCTAAATTAATCCCTCCCTCTCCATATCCTACTCTTTATAATTTCTTATTACAAGAACATAGAAAAATACAGTTCATAAAAAAATAAAAATAATACTGTGTTAAATAGATATTATTGTCGTTTTGTTGATTAAAGCACGATAACATTAGAGCCTTCACTCAAACACTTATTCTAATACTAAGCTTCTTAAATTAATAACGTTATAAGACCTAACCTTCATATAGATAATCTGGAAGAATGAATTCGTTGTCTGCCAAGTTCCTTCGTTTTTTCACTTGTCGGTTACAAACCACTGCAGAATCAAAATGCCCACTGTAGGAGCTTCGATGAAAGATGAAACGAGGATGAGTTTCCAGTTATCTTAAGTTCTCTTATTGGCCTGGATTTGAAGGGGCACTTGTTAACATACATGCTATTGAGAAGTCCAGACCAGTTCCGAAACATTGATTGCTTTACTTCTACAACGTCAAAGGGTCGAGGCTTAACCCTGGCTTGCCTGAACACATCTGCCCATTGGCTTGGTAGCTCGACTCTAGTCTTTTGCTTAATGACTCCCATAGTCTTATCTGTCTCCATGTAGGATGACCTCTTATGGAGGAAACAAACAATGATTTCATCAAATCTGTGTTGCTCATGTACCAGTTGGTGAAGGAATCTAAAAAACATTCCAGTTCTTGTTTTGCCCTCCACATGAATCGCAAAAAAATGCGCAGTCGTCTAACATTGGGATCTAGAAAGTTATATACAAAATCGTGAATCATGGAGCAAACCTCGTCACTGCCTTTGCTACCAACAGTCTGTGGATACGTATAAAAAACGCTGGTTCCAGTGGATAAAATGTGAATGTTAAAGGTATAAACTGACAGCTGGGCGTCTATAGTACACATCATTTGTCGACAAGTTGGGGACTGGCAGATTTTTCTGGAAATCAAAGCAAATTACCTCAAGGTCTTCATTTTTTCTGCTAATGAGCTTTGCAATCCTTTTTCGTTCATAGAACCTTTCAAGCTTTTTTCTTATGAACTGTGTTCTCAATACGCAAGCGTTTTAGTTCAGTATCCTTTTGCTCTATTTGATCGGTGTCTGTATTTACATTTAAATGTAATTTTTCTGCTTCTAAGATTTTTGATTTTGCAATGTACTCATCGCATGTGCCACAAGTGTCCATGCGGGGATAGCCAAATGATATATTAAATTCTGTGGAGAAAATTGTACGGTATGTTTCATAGGACACTTTTATATTTTCATGCTTAATACAGAACATATCAAACATTTTTTTAATGTTTAATTCTTCTGGTAAATATATTTTGTTGGACTGTGACAGGTTGTAGTGGCCTTTTCTGCCCTTGAAAGACCCTGTATGTTCTACTATAGCTGTTTTGGCTTCTTCTGAAAGTTTATTAGGCCTTACATTGTGCTTACCTCGACCGTCTCGGGGTGCCTTACCTTCTTTTTTAAGACCTATTTGGAGGATTTGTAGTTTTTTTCTTTCCCAATTCCGTGAATTGAACGAAATGCTTGCTGGCAAACACTGTTACTTCCTTTTACTGTTTTCCATCAACACAAAAAATCTGACTCTGTAAGAATAGGTTGCATCACGAAAATTAGCTTCATCTTCAGCTAAAACGAGGGCGCCCTGTTTTGTATTTGTTGCACAGAAATAAGCCCACAAAGATAAGTATTTTGTTCGTCAACAGAATTCATTAAATTAAAATTCAACAAAATACTTTTCCGGCAATGTTGTGGGACATTTTCAAAGCATTTGAGATGTTTACATTGGCAAATCAGGCCCTGGAAGTATGGCTCTGAAGGTTCAAACTTCTTATTCGCATCACTTAAAACGTCCAAATTGTTTTCTCTTCTTCGTATTATTTTTCACTTCATTCACTGCACTATGCTCTTCATACTCACTTTCACTCTCCATTATTCACCACAAAAGATTTTAAAACTGCAAAAGAACACTATTACAACAGCAAGAACATTAAAACATAACCTCAAAATCAGACTACACTGACTGATCAATACTGGAGAACAATCAATATTACAGATACGAAAAGCCTGCAGACGATTTCCTGTTTACTTCGCCAGCTGACTTGCCCCCTTCTTAGCCTGAAGCGCTCAGACTTACCTCCTTTATAACCTGTATGGATATTTTTTAAATACGATTTTAAAACTAACTAGCCTCTTTTCTTCTCCTGTATAATTTTAACACGAGGTAGCTACTTATCTGACCTATCCGCTGGTATAGCAAACTAAAAAAAAAAAAAAAATTGACTTGCCCCCTTCTTCCCCTGAGCCCTTCAAATGTCGGCGAGTCATGGGTAACACAACATATTACTTAAATACCTGTTCGGTGTTTATACTGAAGTACAGTGTTTTGCCGCAATAAGTAACACTATTTTAACAAATGTCATACACGATGTTAGTGGGCAACAATTTTGGTAAATAAAATAACTGCAACATACTTATAGGTAGATGAAAATACAAATAATTGCTACTAAAATTTACATTAAAAAGTTACAATTAAAATCTACATGTTATTTATTTGTAACATCCCACTAGGTTAGAAAGTGTGATATAACCAAGCTTATGATGACACTGCAATATCTAATTTTCCCTGGTAGTGACTTCTGAGGCCAAAAACGCTTAGAGCAGCGATTGTATATTTTGTGACAGCGCGGTAAAATTATTCACGGAATGTTTTCTCTAAACAGCAATTCTACTACAGCGAACTTTAATACAATGTAGGGCCAGTGTAATCCCGCATGGCCCAGTTGTAAGCGAGTGGCTGCTATAATAGATCACGATAACGTCGGCGTGAAATTGGCCACGCAATGTACACTGCACATCCCATAACGGAGGCTCCACTTTGTGTTTCAGCCCTTGTATTGTTATTTAAAATTTCCATACATAACAAAACACATTTTTGTGTTTACCTCTACAACGAGTACCGCCACAAAATTTCTGGAAATAAACCATATCCATGCCGATATATTATGTTATAATTTTTATTTTCGTTTTATTTTCAAAACTTGATTTTCGTTTAAATTTTCCCTTTTAGCTTTATTGATACTTGTTTATCTTAACGCAAACTATTTCAAATAGCAAAAAATCTCAAATTTTATGTCCTCTCTCACATTTTTACAAAAAAGTTATCAAGTAAAACGCGGGAAAAACATGTTTTGGCTCATATCTTTTTATACAGCGTACTTTTAAACTGTTTTAAACTATAAAAAATCCTTAACTGTTTAAAAATCTTGAAAAAAATCTTGAAATATGCGGTAAATGATGTGTAACTTCCATACACTCATGGGATTATTTAGATGTAAGTTGCACAGTAATC
The DNA here is from genome assembly GCF_021130785.1 of Homalodisca vitripennis. Classification (NCBI taxonomy): domain Eukaryota; kingdom Metazoa; phylum Arthropoda; class Insecta; order Hemiptera; family Cicadellidae; genus Homalodisca; species Homalodisca vitripennis. Next base: position 33,533,336 of record NC_060207.1, read on the forward strand.
ATTTCTGGAACCAAGAGGCATTGTCGTGGTGCAAAGTTAAACCCTTGCCCAAGTCATGAGAAACTTCTGTCAAGTATTATTCACTGCACTAACTTGCTGTGCTATTCGTTTTCATTCAAGCTTAATAGCCTTCACAATAAAATTACCTTACTACTGAAGAACAGCGTACATGCTTTTTTGAGACATTATTGTTTCTTGACCATTGGGGATGGGGGGACGTCTTGAAACAGCCATACTCGACTCTCTCTCCTCTAGTTCGAATGCCATAAAGTGGTAAGGATGTCTCATCACCAGAGACAATTTTGAAACTAATCCAATGACACCATCATCAAGTATTTTGAATGTCTGCTGGCTGATTCCCACACGCTAAGCTTTTTGCTCAAGTGTCAAAGTGGTGACGTCTAAACAAAAACGATTAAAAAAATTGTTTTTCTCACTTTTAGTAAACCATGCAATATTATTCTCACTGTTGTCAGTAATTTCTAGGGAATCTTGAATCGTTTAACAAATGCATTGTATGTCTTCTTGAATCATAGAGCGCAACAGATTATGTTTTCTCGAGTGGCAGCAGAGTGGGGCTGCTCTATATTAAATTCCAAATACCACCTAAAACAGTAGATCACGTTGGTGTTTCTGAACTAGAGGCAATTTTGAGATGTTAAACGCTCTCCTCTTGACAAAAACCGACTGTAACATCGTAGAACATCATAGAAAATTATACATGCCGACTCGTATCTAACGATACACTTTAAATTGTTCGTTTTTGTAACATTAATTGCTGTATTAATTTAAATAGAATATTTCTCTAGGCATGGAAATTTCTTTTTTCATGTACAATCAATAATTAAAATACACTTATATTCTCAACTAATTAAAGTAGGATACCACAAAATCTGCCGTAAATTTTTCTGAGAGACATTTTGTGTGTGTGAAATTTATGAGGCAATAGGTAAATATAAAATATACATTTATATAGCTTTAAAAATCACCATTTAAACAGAAAGTGTTATTATTTATATGATTTTTGTTAGTATATAACTTTCAATTTATTCAGACTACCCGTTTTTTAAACGTAGTTTATCATATAAAAAATACATGTGGATCGTTAGACACTAAACGGAGCGATTTTATTGTCCATATGAATTTTCTTACTAGTGTTTATATTTATTGCCAATTACATTACTAGGTTTTGCTCAATTCTCTTAAAACACCTGGCATATCTAAAGCATATTCTTTAAATTCAATTCTACACGTATTAAGAAAAAAAATATTAATGACTTATCTGCTATTTAATTGATATTAAGTTATTTTTAAATTTTAATTCAAAGTAAATACGATAATTTTAGATAATTATAATGATAGTTTTATGATACATTTTTAGTTCTTTTCTTGTTATAATTGTTCACTGTAATTCGTAAATTGCTATAAATGAAAGTTGTTACAAGAGATACACTACAAGGAATGTAATAAAGAACACAAGGAACATAAATATACATTAAATAGTGCCTCTGGCAGCAATTACTTTAACTTAGGTTTTCTCATTCGGTCTTTTGGTGAAGTAATTATCGGAATTACCTGTTGAAAGATTGCAGCATCGCTTGTTTACTTGGATTTTGGAATGACACAGCCTTTGTTCTACTTATGTTTAGCGATATGTGATACTGGGATAAGTAGGTAAAATTATATATATTATATATACATACATATATATATACATATATATATATATATATATATATATATATATATATATATATATATGTATATATACATACCATTTTTTTATATTAGTTGTATTTAAACATGGGAGTATTGGGTCCACATGGCACTACTAGGCTGTTAAATTTAATGTAAACAAAAAAATAATCATATTGTAGTTCGGTCTTGTAAATGAGGTGATTATGTTCATTCCATTGTTCGAATTTTGGTATGCTGTAGCTTATTAATTATTATACATGCATATAAGAAAAAATGTATGTTTAAATTTATTTCTGGTAAATAATAAAAACTATTCAACAATTTACAAGCACCACACTGGCTCCAAATTTTCAATTTCGAGACTTAAGTTGTTTGTTGCTAAAAGAAGTGTCGTTTATAATTTTCATTTCTTTAAGATTAGCGTAATTATTTATTATATAATAACAAAATTCTATTATAATCTTAACAATGCTACAAGTGGTGTCTATCTAGTAAAAATTATAAATTACTAGACGTGAATTGTTTGAAGTTCAATAAGTTTAAATTACTCATTGTCCACAATTTCTAATTTTCGTTCTGTGTATGTCCGATTTCATGTTTTAATGTTTTGAGGGCAGTTTTACTAAGTTTTATTATTAATTACTTGGTTATAAGGACCGAATAAGAATAACAGTTTAGTCAATAGGCACAAATTCTTTTTATTCTAGTACTACAGTTTTTATAATTGTTACCTACTTACATGGTTTTGTATTTATTTATAAGGGGATAATTTAATTATCTATAAAACCTTTGCTAAGAAAATTGAAAATAAAATCGTTAGCAACAGATGAGACTTTTTAATTTTCAATAAACTTCTCTACACAATACCAAATTACTATCGTATGGATGTTCGTAAGCCTTTTTGGAGGTATTGAACATTAGTAAACATTTTTTACAAATCTGACATCTCTCCTAGACACTTCAGCCAGATTCGAAATAAGTCCTTGGGCGTAGGAAATTCCTTCCAAGTCCAAATTGAGGAATGTCCTAAATTATTAAAAATAACATATTTTCACACGTTGCCACAAAGAAAACTCTCAACACTGCCAAGTTATCTAATATTATGAAACAGTCACATAAACAATATGGTCATAACTTTTTCATATTGCTGATTGTATCACCTGCTGATTGAGTGATTACTAAAATGCACACACGCTTAACGCGGTATCTCGTTAAGGAGAGGAGAAGTAATCTACGGATATGTGAGCGAAGACTCAGTTTGTTCATCCTTGAACCTGACAGCTTCAATCCCCATCTTGTAGTATGCTCGTATTTAGAGTGTATCCGATGTTTACCTCACGTAGAGTTAACGAGCTTAACGCGGTATCTCGTTAAGGATAGGAGATGTAATCTACGGATATGTGAGCGAAGACTCAGTTTGTTCATCCTTGAACCTGACAGCTTCAATCCCCATCTTGTAGTATGCTCGTATTTAGAGTGTATCCGATGTTTACCTCACGTAGAGTTAACGAGCTTAACGCGGTATCTCGTTAAGGATAGGAGATGTAATCTACGGATATGTGAGCGAAGACTCAGTTTGTTCATCCTTGAACCTGACAGCTTCAATCCCCATCTTGTAGTATGCTCGTATTTAGAGTGTATCCGATGTTTACCTCACGTAGAGTTAACGAGCTTAACGCGGTATCTCGTTAAGGATAGGAGATGTAATCTACGGATATGTGAGCGAAGACTCAGTTTATCCATCCTTGAACCTGACAGCTTCAATCCCCATCTTGTAGTATGCTCGTATTTAGAGTGTATCCGATGTTTACCTCACGTAGAGTTAACGAGCTTAACGCGGTATCTCGTTAAGGATAGGAGATGTAATCTACGGATATGTGAGCGAAGACTCAGTTTGTTCATCCTTGAACCTGACAGCTTCAATCCCCATCTTGTAGTATGCTCGTATTTAGAGTGTATCCGATGTTTACCTCACGTAGAGTTAACGAGCTTAACGCGGTATCTCGTTAAGGATAGGAGATGTAATCTACGGATATGTGAGCGAAGACTCAGTTTGTTCATCCTTGAACCTGACAGCTTCAATCCCCATCTTGTAGTATGCTCGTATTTAGAGTGTATCCGATGTTTACCTCACGTAGAGTTATTCGGAATTCTCAACCAGATTAAATAGCTTTGAGATCCAACACTAAACCCGAGAGTGTTCCTTGCGGCTACAAGGTCAGCCATGTTGTATTCTGCTCCTCTTTTGTGGACCAGAACACAGGAAGATTGGAATTATCGAGTCTACCCATAATGAGACGTAATTTAAAGTCTGTTTTAGAAAAATTGTAAAAATAAAAATATCACTCCGGCTAAAGGCTAAATGAAGTATGTAAATATCCCCACTATACCGTAATAACACGATCTGATGTGGACAATTCAGTCAGTGGGCTGCCGCATGGACAGTTTTATATTTACTTGTCCTCAATGTAAATATTTGCCTATCAATGTGAAACCAAATTCAAAGTCTACAAATTATTCTTTATCATACAATTAAATTTATATAAATAATATTATTATTTTTGTAATGTTCTATCTTGACTAAGTGAGTTATGCTGAAATATTACGCACATTTTATATTTGAACCACTTATAAAAATAAAACATTCTTTTTTTTAACTAAGACATTTACTATAACTATTCATTATGTGTATAAAAATATTGTGGTTCATTTTGATATAAAAATATCATAAATTAATTAAAGAAATGACAAATAAATCTTCATTATTTGAAATACCTCATGTCATATGATATCTTTTGAATCTTTCAAAAACAAAATTATTGCCGCATCTATAAGTACCACCTAAAAGATCGGCTCATTTGTTTCTTACTTATTTAATAAACATGCATTTTTTGTTATTAGGGTGGTAGATGTTGTTCTAGTAACTGAAAAGAAAGAACACGAAAAGGAGGAAAACCTTTCGATGATATTGAAAATCTCTAATTGGATGTTAGAAAGTGTAGGAACCACAAATTAGCTCTACCACCAGGAAAACAGTTATAGCAGAGTCTAATATTTACCGACGCTTTTTTCAAGCTGGTCAAGATGACACGTGTACGGGGAGGGGTTGTCTAGAGGCGAAATGTGTCAAAATGCCATTTCCCGATCTGTTATCCACAAGCTGTAGTATCCTATAAATTCACTACGTGACTTTGGTTTTAGACCATGACAACATAAACATGACAAAATATAGGGCAAAATTCAGTATATTCCCGCCGTTATTACACACTGATCCCAAAACCGCAGTTGTTGTCAGTGATGGAATTACATCTCTCCATCCGGTAGTTAAGGACCCGAAAGGGCCTTCTTATAATTGTGTGACTGCCTTACTCTACGTATGTGCGATAATTCTTGATAAAATATCCTAAAAACTAGAAACTGTACAGGTTCTACCTCCGCTGATCTGTCCGGCCGTCAGTCTGTCTCTACGTTACGTTCTGTCACGTCCTTCACTACTATGTTGTATTATGTCCTATTTTACCAAATGTCAATTAGAATAAATGACATATTTCTAAATAATTTAAATTATCAAATACACCATTTACTAAATAAAAATCGTTACTTTCATAAAATTAAAGTAAAATTAACTCATGTATTGTAAAAAGCAATATGTTCTATCCATGTCTTGTAAATATAGGAGAACGTAACAACTTTAAGTCGCATATTTTTAGTATTAAAATTCATCTGTTTTAACACATATTTAATTTGACACATCCAGAAATCTCTTAGATTGACGTTTTTATATAAAAAATATATAAGATAAAACTTAATCATCTCGTTTAGGTCATTAATTTTATTATAGAACTAGGAGTTACCCTCGGCTTCCAGGCAATTTAGTTGGATTTGAACGTATATGAGCACTTGTGGTTCCGGTGAATTAAGTATATTTAGATTCCAATGTTGAGATTGCCTTGTTGCCCCAATCAAAAAAGTATATCTAGAATTGTATATTTATGGTAATTGTAATTAATTTTGGTTTCAATATTTTTTTGCCGTAATTGAATTTCTCTTGTTTTCCAGATCAAGGAAATATATTTTATTACTATTGTAGTGTATATTTAATATATATACATATATGTTATACAATACTAAACAAGCACTGTATACTTAATATTTGCTGAAATGTACAATTAAAACTATATTTGCACTAAAATGTTTAATGTTGTTATTTGAATATTTTCATTTTCATATTCAATATTTTTAAAGATTATAAACGTAAACAAAATTAAAATAGTGGTTAAATGAATAAAACCTGGTTGTGATGTCATAAAAATGTTTACAAGGGAAGGGACAGTTAACTACATTTTAAAGGGTTTTTAAATCATAATATTATATAAAAATCTTTTTCTTTATATATTTACGTGCTTTTCAGTGAAATTTTACTATATTTTTATTGTTATTCTGCTGTTCAGGACGGAGACGAAACTCATACATCATAGATCATCGTAATCGGTGCAGCCATTCTAGAGTAATAAATGGTGTAACTAACCCAAATTGTATTATGTACACATAAACTTATGATAGTAGTAAACTTTCTGGATATGTGAGGTTTGTTCGTCAAAAATACAATTATTATTATTATTATCTATGTTATAGATTTTGAGCAAATTGTTATGACTGAATAAAGATACAATATAACTCTAAGTATAATATATCGTAGACAGTAAAAAACTACTCCTAGAATAAATTAACTTAACAATTGTATTCTTTACAGGTGTAAAAAATATAAGGCTTATACTTTAAAGAGAACGTCAAAAAGTGGTTTAGAGGAATGAGCGAGATAAAAGAAGAGTTGGTGGCTTTCGATCGTTCAGTATGTAAATGGATTTACATATCAAAAGAGAAAGTCAGGGAGCGACTTTGAAGTGGTTGTGCGGTCCTAAACGACTCAATAAAAACGGCAATGTAAATAACTGTTTTCAATAACAAATGTATGATAAAAGCTACAGTTCTTACGTTTCCCTAATCCTCTTTTAGCAAGTTACTCGTAAAGTTATGCTTAATCACTAATATCATCCTCTAAACTATTTATTTCACTCAATATCTTTACGTTACTAAAGTTTCTTTTGGTTTGTTTCTAAACAAATGAATTACTAGGATACCAACTAAAAAAATAAAGAAAGTCCAAAGAAATATTCATATCAATGAGTACAATTATGCCATTATGTCTTTGTTTATTCGGACTAATGGAACAATTCTACAACGTTTTACTGTAAAATATTTTGAATATACTAACGTTAGTTTCTACTGATTAAAAAAATGTACGTATTGTGCCCATTTTATGACGCAAATGTTGAAACTGTCTCTTTTGTAATAAGTATTTGTATTCTTTAATGTATGTGTTTTGGAACTTATAAATTATAATATGATTTCTAAATTAATTAATTTGTTTCATTTTCAAGTATAATTAAATTTTTATAGTATACATGTAGTAAATAATATTCAGTTAATGGCTAAAATTATATTGAACAATAAATAAAAAATTTGTAAGCTGTTCGCTCTTGGAATAATAAGTGTAGTCTACTCCTTCTATTAAACATGTAGTAGGACTGACCAAAATATATGAACATGTAGATTAAAACAAAAATTATTCTATGCTTGGGTAGTTTGAAGTATACATAATGGTTAAGAAGGCAGTTTTAAATTGAAAGGACATAAATACTTGAAACATAAGTTCACGGTATTCATAATGGTATTTCCAGACTTCTACTAAAGAGCTACAATCTGAATTTTATATTTCACAGTGGTTTGAATAATGGTTGTAAGAGTAGCTGGCGGCCTTCTTCCTCATCTTAGCTACACAGCTGGTCGTGTCCTCTGCCAATTCTTGATGTCTAACCTTGTTTCTGGCTCGAGCATTCCCAACGACGCATAACAAACTACAGTATCTACCATTACTGTGTTAATGCTTTAATGGTAGACACAGTCTACCTGGAGAGCCAGATACACTTGGGCTGTTTGTTGCACTTCGTCCGCGCAAAGGTTGATCTGGATCGTCACGCGGTCTAGACCTTAGTTCTTTGAAGACCAGATCGGCGCTAGCCCCGAGAACTTAGGTTAAAAATCAGACTTAACCTGAAGTAATGTGACAAACGGTTTCCAGATTAGTATACTGAAGTATAGAGGAGGTTTTAGTGGGTAGTTACGTCTTTTGTCAGAGCGCCCCACTATAGGCTGGACAGCTCGTAAAAGCATTTTCCCGCCTCATTCTTAAAAAACAAACTAAAAACGTTTATGGATACCTTGCTTCTCAATTTTATCAGTTGTTCCGGAAATAGAAACTTCTCTAATACAGGTTTTACAGCAGGAGATCAACTCTTACTATCTTTGCTTCCAGACTTCGTGGGGGAAACATAAGCTGAACAATTTAGTTGATTGATTTATAATCGAAGGTGGCTGCCCCGGTCACTCAACGTCCCGGCCTGGTGTAGTGGTTTTAGTATCATACCTAGCCTTCCTGAAAGATTCACGTACCTCTAATTAGTTACTTAGGATCCAGTATCATCTAAATTCAGTGACTTAATACTTATAGTTGCAATGATTCTGGCGTGTTACAATAAGTTTCGATACTGTTGGCAATGTTGTGGCTTTCACTATGCTTGTTGGCGGTACAGAGTTTATCATCAGTGGTACACCCAGAAATCTTCTCCGGAGGGTGTCCGGAACACCGGGGAGTCGGAGGTATGGAAAACCTTTCAGATCAGTAGGAGGGTCTGGGGGCCTTCCCCCTGTAAATATTTGAAATAGTGCTGAGATCGCTATTTGTGGTACTTCTGATCTAGTATAACGAGGGCAATGATTGCATAAGGTTTACTGTAAATATATTACGCCACAAGTCACAAGGAATAATTACAGGGATAAATAAAATCTTCAGCAATAGATACAGTTGTAGTGTATTTAGCTAAAATTCCATCATAACATTAACAGATATTATATAAAATTGTTAAGTTTAAATAACACATCAAGACCAAAGCTACATCTCGATGTCTACTCTCGCTCGGATCACAAGAATGGAGGAGATCCGTGTATGAAAGTTAACCCCAAGTAGGAATACAATAACTAGAGTGTACCTTGCTTATTTATGCGTTGTGACATAAAAAACCTATTTACCAACAGTAAATTCCAATTTTTATATCAGTAAGAACTAAAAAAAGTAAAAGTAAACACTATTTACCAACAGTACATTCCAATTTTTATATCAGTAACAACTAAAATAATACCGGTTTTTGGCGCTCTTTAACTAATAAGCAACTTTAAACTTCCTTACTTTTACGATACAGATACCTTACACGTTTACCACCGTTCCTGGTACAAAGTACTCGAACTTTAGCAGAAACAGTAACTGGAACATGTACCTGTACCATTTTACGAGTACTCTTTAACGTATGATTGTACGAGTATATTTATTAGTGATAGTTCGGAGTACAATCCCACTTTCGTAGTTGCTGCGTGACGGTAAAATTAAAATATTTAGAGTTTTGAAAAAAAATGGATCATATGTTCAGTACCATATATTTCGTAAAATAAAATAGTTAAAATTAAAATCATATATTTCATTAGATTTGGTTTTAGGATTCCAACATAAACGTTATTTTTATCAAAAATAAACTATTGAGCGATCGATCATTTTGAAAAATAGTGCTCATAAGGGAGAACAGGTCCCGTTCATTCATCCCTGTCAGTACGCCCCTGTTTAAAAACATAGAAATGAACAAACAGTGGAGTAATTTACTACAATAACATTTAAGTTATTCAACATACCTATTGCTTAAGAGTACAGTTTAAAAAATGATAGTTGCTTGGAGCGGAATTCAGTAATGTCCAATATCTCAGCGCATTTAAGTGTGATTCTTCGCTTTTAAGGTAGTTTTCATTTTATATTGTTATAACTTGTTTACTCTTTAGCTATATTTATAAATTCTCTGTTTTATGCACCATATGTAATGGCCACAATAGTAAAATATTTTTAGTAAATTACGCTCGGTTAACAATAAACAAGATAAGAGTAGGCCAAACCAAATATTGCAAAACAGATTTTTCTTAGGTTACAGCTAAATTTTAAGTGTATTAGTCATTTAATTAGGTTACCTACACATCTTATATGTTGAACGTTCAAATTTCTTATGGTTGAACTCAGTTTATTTTACTTATTTATTCTATGATTTACCCGCTACTATCATGGTTACACCATAGGAAAATAACGATAGCTGTCATTCTTGTGGTCTATGGAAAAATGAAAAAAGGCCACTAACGATCAGGCCATGGACAGACAAGCATAATCAACTAAATTGATGTTGCTCATATAAGAAGGAGCAACAAATAGCATTCTAGCTTCTTAAGTGATAAGCTTCACTGACGGTCAGTATGTAAATAATATCTCGGCATGATTGAGCAAATATAAAACAAAGTTCCTTCCTGATATATCGTAAACATTTGATTTGTTTATATTACGCGTACAGTTTTGTACAAACAAAATAATTAGGTTTAGTATAATGAAAACCAAAATTTTTTATTTTTTTACGAAATAAAATTAATAGAAATTTCGATTCTATAATTCATTGAAAACATTATGTCACTATGTAAAAAAGTTTTTAATCTTTTTCACAATGTTAGTCAACTTAAATCTGTGATGTTAAACAATGTTTTGTACTAAAAGTTTTTCCAGCTCAAGTTAAAGTTAGAGTAAAGCTATTTCGGCTTCCTCCTCAGAGCATTCCAATAAAAAAGACAGTAAAGCACGGAAATGTCTAAGCTGGAGCCCTTGTCTGATCGCACTCAGAAATACACCCTTCCCACGCTTTTAAATGGCTCATTTCCTTCTAACTTTCATCAACTTACACCATTTGGTGGGAATCTTCAGAGCAATTTATATTTTTTACTATACCTTATATATATATATATATATATATATATATATATATATATATATATAAGGTATAGTAAAATATAAATTATAATATAAATATAAATATAATTATATATATATTATACATATAAGGTATATATAATATAAACCTAAAATATTAGGAGCTTCGTTATTTTTCAAGCATAGTCAAAAATACATTTCAACAATAATTGAAATAAGTGTTACGCATAGTGTAACTGCAATAATGTACGTAAATCGTAAACGTAATATGTGTATGTGCAGGGTGTAATAAAACTAAAAATATACGGAACTTTTAAGGTTTTTAAGATCAGTCCTTTGGTAAAATAAAGCAAAATATCAATTTTTATAGTGCATCCAACGACAAAGACTCCTACTGGAAATCTGTGAATCGAGGGGTACCACAAGGCTCTGTCCTTGGCCCTCTTCTTTTTTAAATTTACATCGACGATTTGACTACTATTATCAAACACTAATTTTTCACCTGTATGCCGACGATTTGAAAATTTACAGCCACTTTTCCGTTTCAAACTATCCAAACATTGTTGCTGACATGAACACCCACTGACATTGACGCTATTGCAACGTGGGCCTTCAAACACGGACTCAAACTTAACGAAAGCAAGACTCAAACTATTCTTATTGAAACTTCCAGACTTCTGAGCGGTATCGACTTGAACAACTCTCCTACACTCATATTGAACGGTCGTCCTCTTTCATACAGTGACAAGGTCAACAATCTTGGACCGACTATTACAAAAACTTTTAGTTGGGCCGATAATGATGCTGAGACTTGTGCCAGGGTATTTGCTGGTATTCATAGTCTTAAGCTAATTTGCTATTTACGAGTATTTACCCTTGAATTTGAAAGTAATGCTAGTGAAGACCCTGATTTTCTGCCATTTAAATTACTGTAGCGAAGTTATAAATGACATGACGGTTGAGCTTTCGGACAGATTACAACGTGCTCAAAATTATTTTGTTCGCTTTATCTTCAACCTTAGACGATATGACCATTTAACACCCTTCATCAATCAGTTACATCTGTTAAAGTTGAATCTACTCCGTCAGTTCCACATTCTTAGCATGTTACATTCTGATTTGTATGACGATTATTCCCCTTCCTATCTGTCTGAACGCTTTTCTTCCATTTCTGAAACAAGCAATTGGAATACTCGAGGTGGAGCCTCTCTGTTATCTATTCCTGTTCATAGATCCTCTATTTACAGTAAATCATTCACTGTCTCTACTTGTCGACTCTGGAATAACTCCCGAATCATATCAGAGGTATTTGTAGTCAGCAACGGTTTCGGGGGGTGCTTAGGGACCATCTGTTTAGGGCCTCGTCGGGTTGACGATATCGTGGCATAGGGTATGGGACAATAGCTTTGTATGAATGGTGATGGGTGAATGTCTGTTAATTTCCTTGTAAGTTTTATTCTATTTATTTATTTTTAGTTTCATAGAGAACCTTTATTTCATTTTATTACTTGATATAAATATAGATGATAATTTATGAATGTAAAATAGTAATATAACTGTAATGTGGCTCTTGTTTTACAGTAATAGTAAAGTTTATTAATTTATTGTAAGGTGTAAGAGAGGACTAGTCCTAACCTCGCCAATTGAGTATGCTTTACGTTTTATTCAATAAAGACACTTTTCATTTCATTGTAAACTTTTTATTTTTTACATTTTTATGGCATAATTTACTGCGCAACGGAACCGTTATAAGCTTACATCTAATTTATTTATTGACCAATGTTTATGATCTAGGTGCCAAAATATTTTTTTATTGGATGTAGCAAATTTTATCAGCGTTTATCAGTTTACATAATGTTATTAGTACGTTTTAAAAACTTGAACCGTCACAATCTTGAACGTCATATGATTGTAACATAAACTCTTGATTATTAACTGGAAAAATAGTATAATGCATTTAATAAATTTAAATATGTTATATTATTTATGTAATACAATCCTGAAGCCACATGAGTGACATATTACACATTAACGCAAGAATTGTAGTGATATTGTACAGGTAGTAATCAGGTAATCGAAATTGTCATTTATCACAAATATTAATTGAGTATATTAGGCCTATATGCCGTTATATTACGGCAGGTAAAAGTATTTAACTTAACATTCCAATATAGGTTTAAAAGATTTTATACTTTTGTACGATGTTCAACATTTAATCTTGGCTTAATCCTCTTTAAATGAGACAAAACTAAATGGTACTAATGTGTGAGATATATAAGGTTGCATGAAATAAATTATAGTTAATTTAATATATACAGAAGCTTTAATATATATAAATTAGTTTTTATTTGTAAACACAATAAAGAGTTTTAGCCACTAAGGTGTAATGTATGGAAAAACGTATTATAATCATCCAACAAATAGAAGTAATTTCTAAATTAAATGTTGGATAAGGTACAAATTGTTTACTTATTTCGCAAAAAGTGGTCAAATACCTTTACCCTCTTTCCTTATCTTAATTCTAAGGATAGGACACAGTATTAATTTCTTTTTATTTATTTATAATTAAATTATTGTTTAATTTATACAAAATATTCGATGTTTGACATTCGTTTGGCATCTTTAAACTAATTTCAAGGATTTGAAAATTAAAATAATTTCAAATAGTAAACTAATTTTTTTGCCGACAAAAAAGGGGGATTCTGTTATTGAAAATTGCTGATATTGTCTTGCATCGCAGATTACTTGTTAGGTTGTAGAATTAGATCTCAACTATTTAGGTGGACAAGTTAACGCTGTTGGTCATGTTCAAAGTTGGACATTAGTCCACTTACCCTATGCGTGCAAGTCGAGTGAATTGAAAGTTGTTAATGTTGTCACCGGTACATATATGCTTTCTTTATTCCTAAATTAAAAGCAATACTTAAAATAGAGTCAGTAACTGATACAGTTACTGACTCTAATTTAAGTATTGCTTAAATATATATATATATATATATATATATATATATATAAAAACACTTGTTATATATATATAAAACAAGTAGGGTACTGTATTAGCGTCAACGTCCAGAAACAAAACTTGAGCTATGGACTTAAGTTCTTAAAAAAACAGCATCTTTTCAAATTTATGTACAGCTAAATTGTAAATTTACCTCTAAAAGTCTATTTGTATTATCTGCTCTAGTTGTGTGCATTTAAATGGTATGAAAAACTAACACACTTGTTGAAAATCGATTAATATAAACATTGTTAACAAATAATATTTGTAAAATTGGTTTTATAATTATTGTTTTAATTACAGTCAACGAGTCCTATGGTCTGCACTGGGCATTTATTTTATAAAACAAAGATATTTACTGAGTTCTACTGATTTTCTTCTATATTCAAATAATGTGTGGTTTTAATTTGTTGGTTCTTTCACTATTGCTGAATAAAAGTAGTTCAGCTAAAAAACATGAAAACTTGTGAAACAAAACTGCTTCCTTTGGATTACAAACCATTCTGCAATACGTGTTAAAATGAGCATTAAACGTGAACAACACTTGAGAACTCGCATAAAACCGGGCCGGCTTTACTTATGCAGTACCGCAGCGCACGTCGCTACGTGATTGCAGCAGAACTAGCTCAAGCGCTCGAGGCAACCGGCAAAACGAGTGTAGGGGAAACGTTATTTAAAACGTGTCTCGCCATACAAAAGAGGCCGGATAGGAAGCGATGTCTGATTCTGTATCGCAAAAAAGTAAAAATATAAAAAGCCACTTGTAGTGCACGCCAAGGTTGGGGGCGGCAATCGATAGGGTGGGGGCAGTAACAGGTGTCGGACGGCACGGGTCGATACGACGCGGGGCGCAAGCGCGACGCCTACTCAGGGTGAGGTGTGGTGCGCCAGTCCTCGCGGCACCGATCAACAAGTCTCGCCTAACAACTGTTGGAGAGAGGCGACGTCACCGTCACCTAACGCCGGCTTGGCCCCTTCCTGTCTGCTTCTATTCTATTCTACCTCTACTCTTCGTTTCGTCTCGGGTGACAGCTCGTCCCTCCTCTTCCACTAGGGTAGTGCCAACAGTACTTTCCTCCCCCGAAGAACTCACGTCCTCGTCTTCGTGCACTGTTCGGTGACTCGTCCGGCCCGAGAAGTGTTGTCAGAGACTCAGCTACGCCGTCACTATCGATCCCTCAACAAGTGCGAGTTATAAACAAGTGTTTCGTCGCGATACGAGTGGAGAGCCCGAGTGAATCCACAGGTTGCCGCTGAAGAAGCTGTTAAACCGAGGTTAACGTTACTGCAGGACCCATCGATCCTGCGGCAGTATCGGACACGACACCCGACTCGCAGGCGATGAATGAGGCCGGTCGATACGTGCTCTTGTAATGAATAACACAAAGGGCAGAGGGTCGCAACACCTGTTGACAGATCGATAACACCCACTCTGAAACGTTGTCTTAACCATCCTTCAATCTCACTCTTCACCGTCTACTCGTTCTCCTTCTCAACTCTCTGAATTTACCAAGTGCAACGAAGCAATACAGTGCCGAAAGTATACAAGTAACATGTTTTATTTCAATTGAGTCGTGTTCAGTTCATTGTGTTCCGAGTGCCGGGTAAGATGCCACGCTGTTACATGGTGAAGAAGTCTTGCAACAAGTACCAGACACCGGTCAGGGATACGGTGTGGTCTCCGCCACCCCCGGTACTTCCTGCTCCCTCGGCCAGTCCTCCCAGCAACCGTGAGTACAAATATTCTTGTGTTGCATTTGTAGGATGACTGTCTGATTATGTTATAAGAATACTTTGAATGATAAAGTAGGCAGATAAAAAGTGCTATTTTAAGTTGAAAAATTGTATGGATCGGATTGAAAGTACTATATTGATGAAAGAAACATACCACCGCATTTTGTAAGTATTAGAATTAAAAATAATAAATTTTTGTAAAAGCATTTTTTTGAGTAGCTAGTATTTCTATTGGCATATTCATATTTAATATACCTATAACCATCAAATAATAAAATAATTATACATTACTTTAAACGCACTATCTGATTATAACTAAATAAATAAATTAATTGTACTATCTAGTATATTTGAGTTCCGTTATGTGTTCGAAAAAGTAATGGAGTAGGCCTACATTCATATCCTTCAATTAAATTAAATTTATAAAAATGTGGCATTGTTAAATAAGTAATTATTTTGCATTTATACGAATTATTAATTATTAAAATAATTATTAAATATTGTCAAAGTCCACTTGTAAAAACCTTTTGCGATAATGCATCTTATTTGATCATCCTCCTTTAAAACATATTAAACATACATCATTAAATTGCTATATTATGCATATGTATTTAGCATTTATACGCAGGATGGGTGAAATGTAGTGGCATTGCTTATTAAAAAAAATACATTTAAAATCTTTGTCCAAAATGAAGACCTCACATTTATTGCATGTTCAATAGGCTATTTATCTAAATTATTTCGTGAAGTAACAAGTTAGAGATGCCTTTAAGGGTTGAGCGTTTAACTAAATTTGTTTAAATGGATCCATGACAATGGTGCTTGCTAGAAAATACAAATAGCTTATGTTCTTGATAGCTTCACACATAACTCCCTTCCTAAAATATGATTTGACAGCAGTTGATATAAGTGTGCTAATAAAACTATTTGGTTTGAATAAAACTTAATTAGAGTTATATTATACTATCGTTATGCGGTACAAGCAACAAAAGCACGAAGACTAGAAAAAGTAAATGCCCTCTTCTCGTATGTAAGGTCCCATAACATAAGGTGAAACATTTAACATAACTGACACTGTTGACGCTACGATCGGGTCATCTTTCACACACTTGTAGTTGAATGTTGCCTGTAAGCAAGTGCAAGAGTTGATTTTGCTTGTAGTAACTAGCTAAAAATAACTAAGAGGAATTAAATGTATGTTATATGAATTTGGGCTTATTTTTTGAATTGTGAAGCCGATGATAAATATATTAATTTTTGAATATTAAAAACCCGTCGGTTTAATTTGTCATCTATCTAATGACCAGGTATTAAATTTTCTCTCCTAATAATTTAACAAGCTAAATCTGCTAGATAATTTTTGTGAGACAGTTACAGCTGTAAAAATCTAAAATTTTATGTCAGTTTTACTCTAACCTTTATTTTCCCTCAGCGTTTACACTGAAAAAATCAAGATGATCTACAAATATCCGCTATCAAATACAATTATGTTAATTAAAAATCGGTATTAATCCCATTTATAAATATTTCCATGTGCTATTCATCAGTTATGACTTGTGATTTTAGCAATAGTTTGTTAATTCAATTATCATCAGCTCTGTTCCCATTGAAATACAGTGGTTAATATAGCGTGTATTTTACTTATTATGTATATTTGGAAGAAGTTGGTATGGAGGTTTTGCAATTTTCAATACATATTCTTCCGTCTTTGATCGATGTAAAAATTGATAATTTGTTATAGTAAAAATTAAAAAGGCAAAAATAACACTATGGAATACAGTAGTTATCAATTTACCTAGCATACATACAACCACATAAAGTAATCATTGATATATTTCTATTTATAGATCAAATAATCGTATTGTAGATTTCTATCATAAACTTATTCGAAACGTTTAATTAGTATAAATACATCATTATTCTCTACAGAGACAATTTACTCTATTATTTACAAATCTACAATTTTTTAAATTTGGATTATTTCTCACTTTCTAAGCAAAGACTTCTTTTATGTCAGTGCATACAAATCTGATGTACAAAGATCAACATCTATGATGTCCAACACAAGGGATTTGACTAACAATACTATAAGAGTCTTAATTAGTCTTAACGGTTGTCAAAAATGACACCAAAATAAAAGTTTTATTATGATTTTTTTAATGTTTAAAACCAAACATTATTTCCTTTTGGGATGTCTTGAATGTATAGGAAACACGTACGACGGTAGGGTTAATAAGCTACTATTTAACTGCCTAAAATAAGTAAAGTATATTTACCACCCGATTTACTGCTCTTCTACATATTTGATTTATTTTACTGAAATAAGACTTAAATACAAGACTCAAGTAAAGAAATAAAGGTAAAACTGAGAAAAAGTATAATTTATTAGTCAAGAAGAACATGATGTTTGCTTATTTTAGATTGTGAATATTATACATTTCTGCTATATACCTACTCGGGTAATATATATATATATTAAATAATTTACCTGTAACTAACCTGTTCCATTGTGGTTTCTTGCAAAATATATATTTTATTTTTGCTAAAGCATGTGACTCTGAAAGTCATACCTTTTATGCTAAATTTAATTTCATGTAAGTAACGTTACTCAAAGTATTTTTTACCGAGATATTGAGGAACATGTATACTGATATGACTCCAAACTGGCTCTCAATACCTGAAAAGTTAGTCTTTAATACGGCAGGGAAATTTATGAAATTCCTTGGAAGCTGAAAACGTGTTGTACGTAGGGAGGTATACACTACTGCAATGCCACACTGGATGCCACGAATACCTGCAGTCAATAAAGAAGGCTCCAGGCAGGAATCCTTTGGCTGCGGCTCGCGTAGGCAGCCCCTAGGGAAGCGTTTATTTCACAAATACCATACCTGGCACCTCCGTGCACCGAATTGTAATGCTATAATATCATTCTACAAGTTACTCCTGTACTAAACTCAATTAACTGCACCTAGTTTCAGGCATTTAAAGACTTTTTCTAGACAAAAATTTG
The DNA here is from genome assembly GCF_021130785.1 of Homalodisca vitripennis. Lineage (NCBI taxonomy): Eukaryota > Metazoa > Arthropoda > Insecta > Hemiptera > Cicadellidae > Homalodisca > Homalodisca vitripennis. The sequence goes on from NC_060207.1 coordinate 33,551,684, forward strand.
TGTTTGACGTTATAGACTCGAATACATAAAAAATTCAAGAAAATAGTGTTAATATTAGATAGGTAAACGATTTTGTCTGACTTGAACAAAAATCTATAATTGTGCTAAATCCGTTGTCAACTCTACTAAGAAAAGGTAAGAGGTAAGAGGTAACCTATGTTCCATGTATGTGGTTTTCATAATATAATTTTTAAACTGTTACGTAAAACAATTGTTAATTAAAGTATTAAAATGTACTACCAAGTTTATAAATTAACAGAATTAGCAAGTAGGAAATTATTTATAGGTATTTAATATTGACCTTCACGTTCTTCTTCTAATAGGACTTTTCTCCTACGGCCGTTCTATTCAGTACTTAGATGTTTATTAAGTTTCAGAGATGAGAGTTACATTAGGTGGAGGTAATTAATTGTTATTTAAGCATACATCGGTTATGCAATAAATGGCCGGTATGACCGGTACTAACAAATACAAACAGAAAGTGCATGAAGGCTATTTTAAAGGGTTTAATTGAGACCTTAACCTTAGAGTATCTATTTAACCTGGACAAGAAACAACGAGAATAGTTGCTCCCTAGACGAGCAATTTCTGTTCTGAGCGATTGTCTCCGACCTGCATTTACTATTATCATTCTTACTTCAGTCACTAATAAGCCATTATTTTTTAGCTTGTGTTAGGACTCTTTAGCTTTCAGGTAAAATAGTAATACAGCGAGATTAGTTGCTCCCTGCACGAGTAATTTCCGTTCTGAGCGATTGTCTCCGACCTGCATTTACTATCATCATTATTACTTCAGTCACTAATAAGCCATTACTTTTTAGCTTGTGTTAGGACTCTTTAGCTTTCAGGTAAAATAGTAATACAGCGAGATTAGTTGCTCCCTAGACGAGCAATTTCCGTTCTGAGCGATTGTCTCCGACCTGCATTTACTATCATCATTATTACTTCAGTCACTAATAAGCCATTACTTTTTAGCTTGTGTTAGGACTCTTTAGCTTTCAGGTAAAATAGTAATACAGCGAGATTAGTTGCTCCCTAGACGAGCAATTTCCGTTCTGAGCGATTGTCTCCGACCTGTATTTACTATCATCATTATTACTTCAGTCACTAATAAGCCATTACTTTTTAGCTTGTGTTAGGACTCTTTAGCTTTCAGGTAAAATAGTAATACAGCGAGATTAGTTGCTCCTTAAGCGAGCAATTTCTGTTCTGCGCGAATCTCTCTCCAGCGTGCATTTTCTGTGCCTCGGTCACATATAAGGCGTTAATCTTTAGCTTGTGTTAGAGGTCGTTATGTCTCAGATAAAACGCATTAATATTTTCTAATTTATTACTTTGGTGAATTAGCGTACTAAAGATCAGGAACTAATAGTAGGTGAGATTATTTATTTCAATATTTTATTTCTAAAAACGTTTTTAACATTCCAGAATAAAGCCGACAAATAGATTTTTATTTTATTGCCTGCCTCTTCTTTCCTAATGTATACAAGCATATTACGTATTCTTAGTTTGGTCCTATGGATTAAATTGTTAGTAGTCAATAAATGTACACAGAAATATTAAGGTTCATTAAAACAGTGTCCTCCTTTGAGGAGACTAGTTTAAACTGATTTTTTATAAGAGTAAATAGAATACCTATTTTAATTTGCAATATCGTTTGAATCATTGGAGAGTCTTTGATCGCTCCTTTGTCATAAAATTGCATTTAAAGGTACTAGACAAGCACAAAATATTAAATAGAGTTTGTAATATAATATAGATAACTTAAGTAATGGATAAGCTACAATATCCTTCAACATACTTTATTTAAACATCCAGTACAATTACTTAATATAATATTAATGGATATAAAACACACTATAACCCAGCGAAAACCGACTTAGAATTTCACTGAACTTCATTCACAAATCACACATTTTTAGCGATTGTTAGAATTGTTATCTATGGATACTACAGACTTCATTTGATGATTAAAACTAAAAAAAATGTTTGAGACGAGCAAATAATAAGTCAGAATGATAGAACATAATCTGGATAAAGAAAGAATTGTAATGTAGAAACTTGCAATTCAGATTTTGCTTACGATCTTACTACAGCAGTCTACATACACAACAAATTATTCGTGGAATTTCCTCCCAATAAAAATCGTTCCCAAGTATCAAACCCCAAGTATTTTAAGCAACAGATGGAGAGATCAAGTAATATAATAGACTCGCAGTCACGCAATTGCGTTGAAGGCACGAAATAGTGGGGACGATAATGCATGAGTCATCCCTATACAAAGCGTCATGGGGTGCTGTCGCCATTTCGATGTGGGAGGGATGTGCCGTATACATGGCGTATTTCCGGATATTAGTTTGTGAGAAATTGTTAAAAAATAAATAAAATATTTTAATAAGCTACTATTATAAATACTAAAAATAATCTGAAACGTAAAGAAACACGTTTAGACTTTAAAAATCCCAGTTAAAATGGGTCATGTTGCATTGTTATGTATACATGAGTTTAACTCAAGCTGACCTCGTTTTCGTTCTCTCTGTGTGGGAAATGAAACTAAGTAGTATAAGAAACATTTTTGTATACCTCGGTTTTTAGTTTTGTATACCATGTATGCATATATACAGCTTGGCAAAATAACACAGTTCGTGGGTTTGCTCTAACCGAGGTTGCCTGATTCATATGAGAAGCATTCACAGAGTTAAACAATACTCAGAATTATGTAGCTTTCAATCATTTATGAGGGAGCCAAGTGGAGGAGGGGGTTGCTAGGTGACTCGACCGACGCCTGCTAGGTTGCCACGCAACCGATACCCCTTTTTCCATAAAGTAGCAATAAAATTTAAAGTTAACACCAGTCTGCTATAGCACATATCGAAAATCTAACTGTACATTGCTTTATTTGTAAAGTAATAAATCCTACCGTGTAACTTTTCATGTATGCAGTTTCCACTAAATATTCAACAGGTTGAAGGTAAGATGTGACAGAAAAACGGGTCCTGTATAAAATATAAAGAGGTAGAAAGGCGCGCTTTACAGAGCATTCGCCTAAGGTAAACTCAAGAGGCAAAAGTTTTCTTTGTTTTGGAACTAGAAGGACATTACTATTCAGCAGGTAGACGTGTAACCACGAAATGAGACCTCCTCTGTTATTCCGCTAATGACTGCAGCAGTCCTTTACGCTGCGGCGAGGTAACGAACTGCCCTCAGCCCTGTTAACCTGCACACATTGTCCCTTAAATGCTCAAATTTAGTATTGGTAATTATTGCAATTAAAAATTATTATAATTCATTACATTATTAAGTACATTAATCTACTTTGTGAGAAGTTGAGTATACGATTGGTGAAGATAATGACAACAAAAATTCTACCCTTATCATTTGTTTTGTTAAAAAAATCTCCCTAATCCCTTAAAATTTTAACGAATGAATACATTTTATTGTAAATACAAAGGTCTTCAACCAAACGTATATTAGTATGTGTGTTTGGAGTCGGCTTGAAATGAAGTAATTTTAGTACTGGTTTTGATTTGGTGCTATTTCAAAACGGCCACATTGGAATATTTTAGACTAATTCATTAGTTTGTCTATAATCAATAGAAATACGATTAGTTACTATTTGTAGAGGTTTATAAAACTGCAATTAGTTTCTAATTGTAAAATCATATTTGTAATTTTTTAAATGTGATTTTCATAACGAAAATTTTCAAAAGCTTGTCAAAATATGTCAAAATAATGTATCTGAATTCAGTCTTATTATGGAAATTTAAGGCTTTCAAGCTGCGTGACTTGGTTGTTTCTGGTTTCAGAATCATAACTTTATTCCCTTTTAATATATGCCTTATTACAGTTTTGTGATATTCTTGTATTTTTTGTTCTTCTATGCTAAATTTCAAATCTATAGCTCGTTTCATTTTAAGATGTTCTGTACCGAAACAGATAGACAGTCAATCGTACAGAACCTGTATTCTTGTACTCTGAGTATTCTTACAGCCACCAGATAGACAGTCAATCGTACAGAACCTGTATTATTGTACTCTGAGTATTCTTACAGCCACCAGATAGACAGTCAATCGTACAGAACCTGTATTCTTGTACTCTGAGTATTCTTACAGCCACCAGATAGACAGTCAATCGTACAGAACCTGTATTCTTGTACTCTGAGTATTCTTACAGCCACCAGATAGACAGTCAATCGTACAGAACGTGTATTCTTGTACTCTGAGTATTCTTACAGCCACCAGATAGACAGTCAATCGTACAGAAACTGTATTCTTGTACTCTGAGTATTCTTACAGCCACCAGATAGACAGTTAATCGTACAGAACCTGTATTCTTGTACTCTGAGTATTCTTACAGCCACCAGATAGACAGTCAATCGTACAGAACCTGTATTCTTGTACTCTGAGTATTCTTACAGCCACCAGATAGACAGTCAATCGTACAGAAACTGTATTCTTGTACTCTGAGTATTCTTACAGCCACCAGATAGACAGTCAATCGTACAGAAACTGTATTCTTGTACTCTGAGTATTCTTACAGCCACCAGATAGACAGTCAATCGTACAGAAACTGTATTCTTGTACTCTGAGTATTCTTACAGCCACCAGATAGACAGTCAATCGTACAGAACCTGTATTCTTGTACTCTGAGTATTCTTACAGCCACCAGATAGACAGGAGAGGAACAGTGATATGCTTCAATAAGGCTCAGCCAAATCTATGTACAAATAAAGTTTCAAGAAGAATTTAAAGACTAAAGATGAGGTCTTTCTCGATACTACGGATAAATAACTGAATGTTAAATACCATATCATTGTTCTCCGTTTGCAAGTTTGCAATTATTACGTTACCAAGTGATTATGTTTGCTATCGTTTAGCCAAATTTCATACAGTAACATGCACCATCATCGAACTTGATATTACCCACATAAAAACTTTTCAAAATTTCAAATCTATCAAATCAGTTCGTTCTCGAAATATCGTGTGGACAGAAAAACAGAAGATAAATGTTGCCCCACTGAGTGTTACGCATTACTAACGTCAACCAATAGTAAATAAAAATTCTCCAACGATCCTCAAGTTTCCAAATAATATGAATAATAAGTGAATTATCACTACAAGAAATATTTTCTACACTTTGACTAATAATTTTTTGCAAAATTTTACAAAACATTCCATAACTATTGAAGCATAGGGGACTAATTCAGATGTATAAACAGTAGCTCTCTAAAGAACCAATATTATTATAGCTTACATCTCTGTTCAGGGCGCAATCGGTCCCAGAGGTGCCAAAGCAATTCGTCCAAGTAAACAGCAGCAAAGTGTCTTTCTCTTAACTCCTGGTTTCTCTTCTATTTTAACTTCTGGCGTTCAGAAGAGAACTGTTGTTTATTCCGCGACTCATATTACCGCACAGCAAACCACAGTCTTAATGAAGAAATTGTCCCAATCTTACAGAAGTAATGTTTCGTAAGTTCATTAATCATGCTGTAAAACTAATCTAATCTTCTTACTTATATGGTTAGTTGTATATTGTAGCTTTCTAAGTTCAGTGTAATAGATGCAAATTATTGTATATTCTTGATAAAAAAATTTTCTTCATTATTCAAAATTTATTTCTACTCCAAAATCCATCTTTACCCTTAAATAAAAACACTGGAAGACTGAAAAATACAAAATAAATTATAGTATAAATATATTTAATAGTTAAAACATATTTTTCTCCAAAATGTTAAAAAGTAGATTACTATCGTTGTCTTTAATTTGCAAAATTTGTCCTTTAATATTCATTATGATTAAAATCGCTTTTCTGTGTTCTGTATATTTGTAATTTTTAAATCTTAAATGTTGTTTAATCACGTATATTTCATTAATAACTTCAATAAACAGTTATGTACTATCTAGTACAATAATTTGTTCTATTGTTGTAATTTTTATTATTATTTTATTATGTTAAAATTGAAGAGTCATAATGTTAGTTATAAATCTCCCGTTTGTTAAAAAAAATATTATTTAACTCTTAAACTATAAGGAAATCCACGCGGTGCACACATCGGACTTCTGATATATGGTTCTTGACAATTCGTTGTGTACTTAGGATTATAAAACACAAATTATTAAAAGGATAAATAATTTTGTTATGTCATTAATGTAGCAGTGAAATATCAGAATCTTAATAGTACTATTGTATACTTTTATATGTAACGCCAACTTAGTATTACGACCTGTTGAAGCAGTTCTTATTTTGTAACCAGATTCGTCTTAAGAATATGGGTCAATCTTGAACTAGATACTAACATTTGAGTGATGTTTTTGTCGCCCTGCATACTTATTACATAAATTATTTATCATATATGAAGACAGCTGTTATCGTTACATCTCCAGAAATCATGATGTTATTTACTTGAATATTGTAACTCTTTCTGTAATGTTAGAAAACCAAAGGTTTCGAATATTAAGATATTACTTGAACATGTCATACAATACGCATTACTAATAAATAGTTTTAAATCAAAATTGTTTGTAGATTTTTTATATATACATTATTAAAACTAACTGTAGATATATTCGTGTTTTGAAATATTCCTGTGTCTAATAAATTTGTATACGCTCACAGCATAGGTCAATACTAAAAGGAAATTATTATTTTCGGTTGTTGTATGCATGTAAAAGTATTAGTATATTGTATACTTTATATATGACAATAAAGAATAACTGGAGTGAGACAGTTAGTATCCCACGTAAGGTGTGATAACCTTTAAAAGGTAACCCCATAGGGGTAACCCCCATTAGGCGTGTACTAATTAACGTTATTAGACACAACAAAATAAAAGCAGTTACCTTTTTTAGACTTCAGAAATTTAACTAACAGGAGAGGATGTCATGTAGCAGGTGCTGCTCATGTGTCCCAAGGCGATAACTGAATTCTTTTACTTCGATGCTCAGCAGTAATATAGTTTACAGTATTATTATCAAGCAGCATATTTTGAAAGTAGTTTGATCAGTTAGTCCATTTGATCTATTTACTTTTTACTTTAGCTATTTTCAAAAATCGTGGCAATATTAGACAGGAAATAATAAGAATGAATGTGTATTTGTGTTTTAAATACAGTATGTATATACTAATTCTTGTTTCGGTTCTTTCAGACCTCAACTAGAAATTTGAAATACACCCGGCCACCTTATAAGCTTTTGCTGTCACACACATTTAAAATATATTATTCTGATTAGAACGCTGTCTTATTAAATTCTGATGCTTCTTCAGTCACTTGCCTTCTACATAGGTTTTAAACTCTAAAATTGTAGATATAAATGTATAAGAATCAGTAGATCAATTGTTTAGTATAAATAATTAAATTTTTAATACGAGCCAAAAGACGTCAATTAAAATTAAAACCGTTAGTTTATAATTTGATTTAGTTACTATGGATGAAATCAACCAAAACCATTACAGTGACAAAAAACCTTACTACTGTAAACAATTAGAGAGTGAAATATTGCATTAGTCTATGCACATCGACTTCCGTTATATAATAGCCAAATAAAATTGTAACAGATTTAAGTTTGGTATTTGTTTTGTGTAATAGTACTGTACAGTTATTCATGGATAATTAAGATACCAACAGACTGATAAAGGTACTCGTCCTCACTCACTGATCACATAGTCTTTGTGGGAACTTTTTACTAATATATATTGTTTTGTCAACTGATTGTAACGTACGTATATTTGAATAAACTTAATTCAATTAAATTCAGTATATATTATATATATATATATATATATATATATATATATATATAAATTATAAAGTGTTTGTTTAAAGCAATGAAATGGAAGGGCCTAATGATTTTTATTTGTTTGTTTTAGGTGTCCAGCAGGAAAGACCGATGGGTAAGTGATAAGTAATATAATTTATAGTTAATAGCTGGCTGTAATGAAACTACATTGAGCTTCAACCCGTTGTTAAGAACAATCTGAAACTTCAGATATTTTTACGCTCTTCTTTTTGGTCGTAGTACTTTGAGAGATATCTAATTTTAAAATTGTGATGGGTACCCATCCAAATTCTTTTAATCTACTTTTACTGAAACGCTTAGTACAACTTTTTAATATATAAATGACGAAATAAAACATATTTGTGGTTTTTTAAATAACGAATAACACTTTTAAACTAAAAAATGTTGATAGTTTTAAAATGGAACAGCTCATATTATTATAATATTTAAATAATGAAAATGTAGCCTTCTATTTGAAGTTTAATACTGTTTTATGTGTTCAAAATCAAAATGGTTGCTAGTAAAGCGTATTTTTAGACAGTTGTGCCAAGATTAGTTGTTGCTATCTTTTTTATGCTCACTAAAGTCAATTACAAATTTGGAATCGTTTGGCGTTTGGCGACGTGGTACCTTTTCTTCCTATTAATGTATCAAACATTTAAAACTTAAGTTAGAGTATAAATTGAAAGTGTCTGTGAAGATAAGAGGCACCTTTAAATAATTTTCTTGAGACCGATACCAATTTTTTGTGCTACGTTTGATAACTGATTCTTGCTATTACTTCGATTACCGTCCTAAGTAAGGAAGCCAAGTACTTGGCTAGACATATGAATATAATCAAGAATTTATAAAACTCTCGTACGAGTAATATATGAGATATTGCTCATATTCTATGTCGAAACAATTTTGTTGTTTTCACCCTTTTCCGTCGATTTTTTATATATCAGAGCGCCAAGAATAACAGCAAGGTGGCCTCTCTTTTCAGAGGGTAAGGCAGAAGGGGTGGATCTGGGTGACAAACGACTAAGTGTCTAGGTGTCTGACGACGTAGGGGTTTTCTTGACCACCTTCCAAGTAGAAATGCTAGCAATAAATTTGTGTACCTGGATCAACTTAATTAGTACCGAAGGGAGCTGAAACCTATATACTATTGAAGAGTCGTTGCATTGATATCTCTCTACAGCTACATTTATGTGTCTAAATTGGTCTGGAATAATTGTCTAATACTAAATAACTGCCTACCCGTTACTCTGATTTTGCTACTAGAAAATGAGGGGATTGTAGTAAATGAGACGGTGGACAGTTTAGCGAGAGTTAAAACTATGTTGTCTTTACAAACGTCTAGCAATAGTTAGAGAAGCTATTTTTGGATTCAGAAGACCTCAGATAGATTGTTCTCTAATATGCTGACTGGATATTTCCTATTTAACTGCAATCTGTTTGAGGTGGGGTATCTGTGAGTCGGAGGTATTTAGCTTTTTTGCTCCTTTAGGGTTATGGTATTAAAGTAAGATATTCCAACAGTTTCTTCAGCAAGAAACTTTCGTCAGATCGTCGTTGTTGAGTCATTCTTTAAGTAAGGTCATAGTGCTGAAATATTACATTGTGTTACCTGCCTCGTACGAGCTCTGAGTATGAAGTATGAAATATATAAAAACGGTGATTAAAATAAAACAGATTGAATCCTCCTGTTTACTTTGCTTTCTTGAGATACATTCCTCCTGAGTTACCAGTCCTAGAATTTCTAAAAAAATCCCTATAAAGATAATATAACGGAACATTAATTGAGCGATAGCGGTAGACTCGTATAAAGACCACTTTTTTATTTGACGTCTTCAGCTATTTTAAGGGGAAAATTAAAGAAATAGTCTAAACAAAATACTTGTATACGAAGAGAAGTGAAGACATTTAGATGTTTGTTGCTATGGCGTGTGGGTTACAATAAGAGAGATCTTTGACAGTCCAGATACTACGAAAGTCTGGAAGTGCTGTACGTGATATCTAGATGCTGAAAACCTGAAGATTCTACCCCCAAGATTCAGAATATTTTTCAGAAGAATGCTATCAACGGATTAACAGCTAGGAAAAGTTAAAGAAACAAGCTTTTAGAACATAGAAGATTCTAAAATAGGCAATGAGATCCAACGAGCCATATGTTTCGGGTCGTTATAATCAATCTTCAACTGAGGGCTTCTTACGTCAGAAAACTCGTATGAAGTGGGCTTTTTCATAAGCTTCTTGTTCCCATGGACAACAGATCACAAAGGTAAAGTACCACAAAAGGATTCGGATAAAATACAAAGGGGTTCAGAAGTCTAATAATAAAAGAAGATGTGGGGTCGTCCTACAGACCTGTATTAACAAATACAGGTTGCCTGGCTTTCGATCAATCAGTACTACGTAACTGGTCATCTTATGATCAAGGCCCAGTTTTTACGTTGACTAGCTTTAATTATGAATGCGTTATAACGTCATAGTTTTATGGGAGAAATGCTTGTGACCCTAAAAAAAGAACACTCGACGCAAACACTATGTAGCACGAATTTTAAAACACTGTGTGGTAAGACGCACTAAGTGAAATATTCTGTGCGTTTATGCACAACTGATACGTTTATTTCTCCTTCTGTTAATGCGCTTGCTGAAGATGTTACTGTAACATCTGTTCTATCAATTTAAATCATTCAAAATGAAACAAATTTCCATGATCATATATGAGGTTCTAAAAGTGTTTTGCTTTATTGTCCATATATTTGTTAGATCTTAAAAAGGTCCCTATGTATTTTAAGCTATGATCCTCCATAGTAGAAATTTGAGTAGTACATTCTCATGAAATCGTACAATAAACACGAAAAATAATAATTGTGTTTAGTTTATAAGTAATATTTCTTTTATAATCCCGAGATAAGGTCAAGTTTAATTACATTTATATTCTTATATTGCCTCTTTTGAGTTTAATAATGTTTATCAAACGATGTTACTATATTATAATTAGTTATTTTAAAGGGAGAAAATTTTCACTACTCTGTGAATGTTTCTCTACATCTACTTTTACAGAAAGACGCATTCAAGTGAAACTAACAATGATCGGTGTAAGAGAGGTTGACTGCCTTAAGTTGCGTAAATAGCAATATATTTATTTAGTTATATAAGTATCATGTACTGACAAGAAAAATAATTGTTTGAATTAAGCATTTTAGTTACGGTTTTTGCACTAATTTCTCATATCTTCAGCTTACCAATGGTAGAATTCACGATTCAATCAGCACGTGCATTTAAAGCAATGCGGAAGGAACGCTTAGGAAATTTAAGAACAATTACAATCAATAGTTTTCTCAGTACATATTTACGACATACCTTATACTTTCTTTTTCTGGGTTGTATATTTGACGAAAGCAAAGGTTTTAATACAAGGGACATTTTTATATCTTGGAGGTAATATAAAGATCTTTTGTATTACTTACTTTGTTTTCGTTTAATGTTTCAATATAATTTACCAATACTAAATTAGTTTCCTCCATTATGCCTTAAGGAACGGCATATTATAAAAATCCTGCTATGTTCGTTTTATGTTCTAGGTTACATACAAGAGTTCATACCGGAAGAAAGGTGTCTTCGGGCGCAGGAGGTACTTGGCCACGACGGAGGAATTCCCATTTTCCGAATGAGAAGTATAGAAGAGACTGAAGCTGCTCACGACCTACTGGAGTTGTCGAGGTCACTTCCACCCCTGCCCGCCCCCAGCGTTGTCACCGTTCCCAGCGATCCTGTTGCCGCATATCGACCTCCAACCCCCGTCACGGTCGTCCATCCCACAGTCAAATATCCTCAGATCATCCAAGAACCCGTACCGGTATACCACATATACGAGGCTCAGGCCACCTGTTACCCCGCACCCCAGCCTCCGTTAACTCCTCCAACTTCGGAATACTCGTCTGACGCCGAGAACAACAATCCAAACCCCCAGAACTCCGAAACTACCCAAATAACAAACGCCGCAGTGATATACACCTACGACGCCCTCCTAGTGTCGGACGGTAGATCTAAAAACAAAAACACCAAAAAATGTGCTCCATTAAGTCCGTCCTCGTCGGAAGACAGTATGACCACCGAGCGCGACGGTGACGACGTCAAGTCCGGTAGATACACATGTTCAGAGTGCGGTAAACAATATGCCACGTCGTCAAACCTGTCGAGGCATAAGCAGACACACCGCAGCCTGGATTCTCAGTCGGCCAAAAAGTGCATGACTTGCGGCAAGGCGTACGTCAGCATGCCGGCACTCGCGATGCATCTGCTGACGCACAAGCTGACGCACGGCTGCAGCATATGCGGCAAACTGTTCTCGCGACCTTGGCTACTGCAAGGACACCTTCGCTCACACACGGGAGAGAAGCCCTACGGGTGCGCTCACTGCGGCAAGAGCTTCGCCGACCGTTCCAACCTGCGCGCGCACATGCAGACGCACTCGCTCGACAAGAACTTCGAGTGTACGCGATGTCACAAGTCCTTCGCCCTCAAGTCCTACCTCAACAAACACCTCGAGTCCGCATGTCTTAAGGACGACGACGAGCCTTCTCAAGGGCATTTTATAGACGTCGAGTAGCAGCAAAGGAACTTTTCAGTGATTCAGTTCGCCGGTGTTCTTCCCGATAATGTGAAGGCGGACGAATCACTTGAAAAGAATTAAACAACTCCAAAATGAATTTTTAATACTCATTATTTTTATGATATCGGTTCATATCGAAACACCGCAGATTGGTATGACAAAAAGACATTTTTTAGGGAGGCAGAACTAGTCTACGGTGCTAACACTACGAATGTCCAGTTCTACAAAACTATGTGTTATTCCTAACGTTTGTGATATAAATTAACTAAATTAAAGGATAATATGAGAGTAAGCGAATGTGTTTAAAAATGGAATAAAGTTAAAAATTTTATATTTATTATAAAGAACTTCAGGATTATTTTAAATTTTAACGATAATGGATATGTTTACTAGTAACAGAATCCATTAAGTGTATTAATTTGGACGAGTGCCATATTACAATTATTGTTTGAGAAAATAAAACCAATTAACTTTACTAACTACACATACACATATCAAAAACTAATAAATGTCCGATAAACAGCTATGTACTTGTCATAACTTGCATAGCTCTTTTGTCACTTATAAAAGCTCAAAGATCAAAAGGAATGAAATAACTCTTAGTCATTACAGGGGCCTTATTTCAAAACCTTCAATATGCTCTGTTTATTTTGGTTGACTGAGTTCAGCCGCCTATTGGAATGTAACAAGATAATTCATGTTTTGTGTATTGATATGCCAAAAACGTAAAATAATTTATGTGAATGTAAAACAATATTTTCGTATGTGTTAAAGCAGTTTTGTATGTCAATTTAAGGAAGTAACCAGTGGATTGTAAACTAGTCAACATGTGATTGTCTACATTTTGTGCTTTTAAAAGGTTTAACATGTTTGTAATAGTAAGCAACGTAAGTGGAGGGCTGAGCAGCGCTAAGTAAAACACTACAAACTGGTGTTGTGTTAGAATTGGAAACTAAGGAAAGCTCGCATAGGAACCAATTTTAATGTTTACGAGTTTGCATTGACGTAGTCTTAAGAGTTGTATTCCAAAGATATTTCAGAAGTCTAGTCAGAAGCTTTATAGTTCTCTTATTGTAGTGATATATAGATGATTTTTTAATTTATTTAAACAACGATATAAGTAGATATTTTAGATCTCCCATTTAGATAGATTCAACTAGATTTTTACATATAAGTAATGATGACAGTTTTGATATTTTTCAAATCATGACGTAATTACTCGTACTTAGCCTATTTACCTGCTCAAAATATCGTTTATCACCAAGATATAATAAACTTATTAGAGTATAAATATGCATTCAGTGTATATGATATTTTATAGACTGTATTACTATAGCAATGTAGGTATTTTTGGATAATACAGAGTGCGCTATATGTGAGGTTTGTAGAATAGTAGGCGGGACGTAGAAGAAATCCTGCAATTTAATTCCTTGTGTTTTGTACATACTTAGCATTCACTCATCTCATAGTGTTTATATCATATTGAAGTAAGTATCTTTTTGAAACCGCTTTTAATGAATGAAAATATTTTGTGATAATTGAGCAAATTTATGAAACAGACACCTAGAATATGAATTTTAAAGACGTTGGGTTGATTGACGTTTGTTTGCTACAATACTTTTTGCTTCGCTCGGTACAACGAACATTGGTTTTCTTTTTTGTTTTTTATAAATAATGTCATTATTGTGAGTGTGGTACAAGAGCAAAAGCCAATGCGTAGTCACATTTATTGGAGTTATAAAAAACTATCCGTGTAGAAACGATGCACTGAAATAAAGTCAAACACACATTAAGCGTTACATTGCATAGTAATGTTTTTATTGGTCACAGTGAAATTAAATATTTAATAGTTTACTGGTAGTTACAAAAACTTAAATTACCATGATGATGACATATTGAGACACAATATTTATGTTATTGGATTTATATGTTTCGTATGGCATACATAAATACCTTTTCCTCAAAAACGTATTAAAATATCTTGTTATTTGAGTTAATGAGGCTTAAAAATGGGAAAAAATAAAAACTATATCTTATAAATAATTTTCTATTTGTATGTATAATTTTGTATATTTGCACCGTTTTCAGACAGATTAACTTTTAGATTAAAATATCTTTAAGCAAAAATACAAGAAATAGTTGTTTTTATTACTCAGAGTTATGAGATATAACGTGAAATAATATTTAAAGTACATTATATAATATCAACTATACATGATAAATATATATCGAGTTGTTGTTTACATCTAACCATATTCCGAAATTGAAAATCAATCATTGTGTTTTTTGAAGAAGGACAAATCCTTTGTCTGTTTGCTTGATTGTTACGGTCGATAGTAAAACGTATCTCCTAGACTATATAACATATATACGAGGAATACAGCAGGAAAATCCGTTTATCCGCACTTTATCGCAAAACTAAGCTAGCAGTGATATCTGTCACAGTAACTTGGTTGTATATAGGTCGCTACGAATCCTGCAGTAAGCAATTATTATTAGATGAATCCATAACTCTACATTCCATCAGGATGCTCTAATGAGGCTCTAGGCCGGGTCTATGATAGAAATTCAAATAGAGCGTAAAGATTTAGGCTCATCTGACGTTTCCTCTATTTTAAGAAGAGACCAATCCCGTTTCACCCTCATCACGAGTCATATTCCATAGGCAAAGATCTTATCTTTTTTAGGCAGAATAATAAATGTGGATAGTGTAACTGTTTCCAAGATAAACACTAGAACAGGCATAGAAACGATATTATTGATCCCTTAAGTATAATTTTAATCCAGTATTAGTCCCGATTCGAATTTCACTATTTGAAATGACGAGGAAGATGGTATTTATGTTGTTAAGGTGGTGTAATTATTTTGGTTTGGAAAATACTAATTTATTTAAATTCGTAGCTTTAAATAAAATAGCTTCTCAGAATACAGTAAAATGTGCTGTTGATCATACCTAGTGAAATTACTGGCATTTTAATTATAAAATTCAGGCACTTGTAATCAGTTCTAAATAAAAATGCCTAGATATAAAAATGTAAAATTTTAAAGGATGTTCATAAGAAATAACTTGAGGGAGTGATATGTTTTTAATTATAAAAAATTAATTTTAATAACATAGAAAGAAATATTTAAGAACATTACAATTTGGCGTGCCAAACCTAACACCATCTTTTCAATAACGGCGTTTACATTTTCTTCAATTATACTTTGTTTTAAATATATAATTTCCTTAAGCCACAAAGAATGAAAAACTTGTTGCTTAGTGTTGCTTTCGCATTTTGTGAGCCAGATTACAAAATAGCTAACTCTAAATGACTTTAATTACGTGAGGAGTGATTACAAAATATTATACTTTTTCTGGATTTTGAGAACCTGTAATTTTGTTCCTAACCCAAAATCTATTGCATCACTCTCAAATGTTACAATTTAATTAGGCTCAGTAACACTATTTTTAAACGTTTTAGTTTTTTAATCAATACTTGAATGTGACTACGTGTTTATGGCTAGAGTTCCGCAGCGCAGGGTCGAGAGGAGTTATTCGAGCAATAAAGGTAGTCAGTAGTGCAACAGATTGCTCAGATTCTGTAAGTTAGACAATATAGTGTAACTCCATTTACACATTTAGTGAAACTGATAAATTTGCCATTATGCTTTTTGTAGTTCGCTGCACGTCTTATTTATAATGCATGTAATGAGAATTAATTTTGCGACATTGTGATATTTTGCTGGATCAATTCTTTCACCTTCATATTCGATTTTCGAAATGTATGATAAATAAATACACCAAAGACGATTGAGTATCTAAATGGGGAGAGTTGAGTACAAGGTTGTTGAATTAGATATCTGTTCACTTTAAAAGTGTATATTTTAGTTGATATTTAAGATTATCTTTACAACTATGAACTTATTTATGTTGTCCAACTGCCATCACAATTACAAATTAATTAATAATATATTTTTAATAGTTTTTTTAGCTTTAATCTAATCTAATAAGAATTATTATTAATATTAATTTAGGTTATCATTGATCCTTACCAAAACCAATGCGTGTTTTCTTCCTATCTCATGTTACCTCAGTTTTCTAACCCAATATGCCATAGAGATATTAGTTGTAAGATGTGTTCCTTTACAACATTAGTTATGTATGATTTAAGAAGTCGAGGCTTTCAGTGACTTCAGAAATGTATTTTGTATCTTTATAGAAAGTAGACTAGAGCGCATGACTAGGGAAACTTGAACATGAATTTAACAGTTCTGTAAACACCAATGCAAATTAATTATTTTCAACTCATATACGATATTGTACTCTGACGTTATCATGCATTGTTATTATGACGACTTGTGAACAAAGGTAAAATAATGGCAATAAAATAGCAATATTACGTAAATCATTGTTTAATTTCGATCCCGCTTCCAATTGAAACTAAAAATATAATGTTGTTAGACTAATATAGAATAATTTTAAAGGGTATGGATGAAAACAACTTGTAAAGTATCAGTATTTACATGAAAAGAAATTCATATCAATGTATACGATGCAATGTATATCGCTGGATTGTACGGGGTATTGATTAACCTATTGACAAAATATATTGGCCATATTTTAGTCAATACCAGCTGATAATAAAAGTGAAAGTACTCTTAAACATATTAAATATGAATTTGGCCAGTCGTCCAACAGACAGAAGTGATCTTGCAGATCCAACAGACAATACCTTTAACGGGTTGGTTTCTCATTCACCCAGTAACTTCAGTCTATTCCCATGATGATTCATTTCTGGCTGGTTTATACCTACAGTAAATTTTCATCTGGTTCAGGAAAAATGGATATGCAACTTACATTTAGATAACGAAATAGGGATATACTGGTATAAAGGGTTAATCAATTGGTATGGTTTGCACAAAGAATGACTGTTGAAGGAGGTGTAACTCTCTTAGATTAAAATGTCTTGCAGGAATAAAATTTAAGGAGAGTCATTCGCTGCCCGATTTGATTGGTAATGGCTGAAATAGAGAAAGTCTTCCCTTCTTTTGAAAGACGTGACAGATAATGCTTACTAACTCTCCAATGGTAGTGCATAATGGGATCTTGGCAAAGAGCATCTCTAGTCTCTTACCAATACCCATCTTGAATATCCTGTTATCCAAGAAACCACTCAACATCCTTATGGGGTTGTGTAAAGAGATATCCTGAGTTCTGCCCTGAAAAAAATACATAAAATTAAAAACAAAAAACAAGGTTCACCCAAATCTAGGGGTTTAGTGGTTTAATACTGTGTCATGCATGGTGTCTCTATTAAACCCAGACGCTACAAGGAGAATCCTTGGCTGGACCCTTCAGTAGTTTCTTTATTTATACGGCATTGCCCAATTTTACAAACTATTTATCATATTTCATAGACTGATAACAAGTATGCAATACAGTAATAACAATTTTCAGAAAAATTTGCAAGCTTTGATACATTACAAATAAATATTACTGGTAGGCAGTTTATAATGTGCCTTATGTTCAAATGACCTGAGAAGCCAAGTTATTAAAGAAAAATACATAAGTAATTTCAAATGATCCAAAATTTTACAACACAAATAAGATCATATAAAAACAGCGATACTATAAAAATATCAACAGTAATAGTAAGTGTAACATACTGAGCAATTACAATAAATTACAATAAAAAAGTTATAAGTTTAGAGTATAAGTTTGATCAGTACTAAGACATTAACATTAAAAAAGCAACGGACATAACAATTGAAAATTAAATCATGTTATTAATTAATTAAATTCGACTGGTAATCGTAAATGAAGAGTTCAAAAAAAGGATAAAAACGAATAGCTACAATAAATCCAAGACTTAATGCAATATATGTGTTTCATTATCAATGTTTGTTACCTATAAATACGCAGTATTTCATTCCATTAGGGTAAATGTATAAAAATAATTACATACAATATCGCAATATTCTCAATCAGTTAATTTAGGTGTAACTTAACAACTGGTAGGTGCAGGCTGGACTAAATGTAGTAGTGCCACCATGTTTTGTCTCATTGTAACAAGTATAGGAATTTACAAATTTATTTATCAATGCCAGTAATATGTTATGTTAGCATCCTTTTGTGATCCTAATAAACTCTAAAGAGTTTAGCAATTTTAAAATGATTTAAAGTATAATAATTCAAAATTATTTAAAAACGTGCATTTGAACGCTTGCGTGAACACATAATTTCTCGTTATGACGTGGGTTTACATGTGACGACAAAATAAGTGTTTAAACTCACTCATAAAATAGTGCCAATAGTACAAAATATAATATGTATAAATATCTATCGTAGAATATATTTTATGGATTACGTATGCGAAATTCAAACTTATGCAATCATTTTGATTCCCAAGATAAACAAAATTATAGGTAACCAAACTATAAGATTAGTTCAGATTAGTGCACGTTTAGGAGTGCCAACTGGTCTGGTTAGAATACAAAAACACTCCCAATAATTTGGGATCGCAGTACTGGAAAACTGTAAGGTAAACATTATTATAATAATATGCTGATATAAGGTGTATAAGATCTGTCATCAGACCTGATATGTTTGAAATCGCTGTACTGGAAGACTGAAAGGGAAGCATTATTATTGTAAAATGCTGATATAAGGTGTACACGATACATCAACAGACGAGATATGTTTGGGATCACTGTACTGGAAGACCGTAAGAGGAGACAACATTTTAATAATATGCTGCTATAAGGTGTATATGATACTTCAGCAGGTGTGATATACATGTTATGTACTGGAGGATTGTAAGGGAGGTATTACTATAATAATATGCTGATATAAGGTGTACACTATCTGCTAGCATGCCTGATATGTTTGAAATCGCTGTACCTGAATACTGTAAGGTAGAAAGTATTATAAAAGTATGCTGATATAAGGTGTACACGATCTATTAGCAGACCTGATATATTTGGGATTACTGTACTGGATGATTGTAAGGGAGGTATTATTATAACAATATAAGGTGTACACGATCTGTCAGCAAACGTCATATGTTAGGGATCACTGTACTGGATGACTTTAAGGGAGTCAATATTATAATAATATGCTGATAATGAAGTGTACACGTTCCGTCAGAAGACCTGATTTGTTTGAAATCACTGTACTGGAAGATTGTAAGGGAGGTATTATTATAACAATATAAGGTGTACCCGTTCTGTCAGCAGATCTGATATATTCGGGATCACTGTACTGGAAGATTGTGAGGGAGGCATTATTATAACAATATAAGGTGTACACGATCTGTCAGCAGACGTCATATGTTAGGGATCACTGTACTGGATGACTTTAAGGGAGTCAATATTATAATAATATGCTGATAATGAAGTGTACACGTTCCGTCAGAAGACCTGATTTGTTTGAAATCACTGTACTGGAAGACTGAAAGGGAAGCTTTATTATTGCAATATGCGGATATAAGGTGTACACGATACATCAGCAAACCTGATATATTTGGGATCACTGTACTGGAAGATTGTGAGGGAGGCATTATTATAACAATATAAGGTGTACACGATCTGTCAGCAGACGTCATATGTTAGGGATCACTGTACTGGATGACTGTAAGGGAGTCAATATTATAATAATATGCTGATAATGAAGTGTACACGTTCCGTCAGAAGACCTGATTTGTTTGAAATCACTGTACTGGAAGACTGTAAGGGAGTCAATATTATAATAATATGCTGATAATGAAGTGTACACGTTCCGTCAGAAGACCTGATTTGTTTGAAATCACTGTACTGGAAGACTGAAAGGGAAGCTTTATTATTGCAATATGCGGATATAAGGTGTACACGATACATCAGCAAACCTGATATATTTGGGATCAATGTACTGGAAGATTGTGAGGGAGGCATTATTATAACAATATAAGGTGTACACGACCTGTCAGCAGACGTCATATGTTTGGGATCACTGTACTGGAAGATTGTAAGGAAGGCATTATTATAACAATATAAGGTGTACACGATCTGTCAGCAGACGTCATATGTTTGGGATCACTGTACTGGATTACTGTAAGGGAAGCATTATTATTGTAATATGCTGATATAATATGAACACGATCCGTCAGAAGACGTGATATGTTTGGGATCGCTGGTCGCTGGAATGGAAGTTTGTAAGGGAAGCATTATTATAACAATATGTTAATATAAGGTGTACACGATCTGTCAGCAGGCCACCTGTTGTACTGTGAGGGAGCGAAATGAGCCATCGACTGAATGGGTGTGTCGCCATTCACACACCCCAGCACTGCGGCCCCGTCGTCACGGTAACCTACGCCATAACCCACCGTCGTTTACAACAGCATAAACATGTTCCTTGAGTCAAATGCGTGTCCAATATCTCTAAAAAATTTTCATGCAATAACAAGACCATCGTAACACTTTTCTTTTGGAATGGTAACATTTTTTAAATAGAGTGATATTTCGCTTATTTTAATTTAAATCTTTATAAATTTATCAATTTTAAGGATGCTAATACAGAAAAAGATAGTAGTATCAGGTCAAAACACCACGTGTTGAAACAGGCTTCGCTAGTGTAAAATGCAAAATTTAAAATCTATGCCTCATTATAATATCTAGATGGACGAATAGATAGATAGACTTACGAATAGATAGACGGGCAGATAATTTCAGACAAAAGAAATTGATACGAATATGACGCACCGTGTGACTAATGTTTAATGTATAATGTATTATGTATATTAATGTAATAAATTTATTTATTTTCTTATAGCTTAAATTATACAATAGAATACACGTATAACAGTTATTAACTGTGGGTATATTGTAGTTCTATGTCCATGAAATAAAATAGTATAAATTCTGAACCCTTCGATCTTATTTCAAAGTTTCTTATAGAAAGTTCCACCTTCTCCCCCCCCCCTCCAACACACACACCGTTCCTCATCACCAAGTTTTGTATTTTCTCATTAGTATTCATGGAACGTGGGAGGGAGTCGGTGAAAAGAGAGTTCAACGATGTCGACCGGCTAATTACAGTTGCCATTATTGCGGATACTGCAATACACAGGCGAGCGCAATGTTCCTAAGCAATTACCAGCTACGTCATTTCAACATTTAGTACTTAAGTCTCCCAGAAGAAATAAAATAAAACTTTATTCTCTGTGTCTGGATTCACCGTAAACCATTTTATTGACTACGTTAAGGATTACTAATCGATTATAACTAATCAGTTATAACAGTTTGTACATATATTTAATTTTAAAGGATTGTAAGTGTATGTAAAGGGTACGCCTACACTCATTAGTATAGAAACTCTGCATTGATCTCATACTTTGTAATAGTGCAGTTATGAATATGAAAAGAAAAGGAAATTGGAAATTTTATCAAAATTTGATTTTATGTTGTGGAACAAACTTGAAAATCTTATCAGAAATCTTGTGTTGATAAAATATAATTTTGTCTTATAAATACGAGTGTCCGATCACATTAATGTTACAGTCTTGACGATATTTGTATACGTTTTGTAAATATGTATTTTCTTTAGACTGTCATAATACTACTTAAACAGTTAGTAGATATTGGAAAGTCGCTAAAATGTCTCTAAAAATTCCATGTTTTAAGTTATGAGGTTAGGGCTCATAAATTATGAATGCGATTTTCTCTAAAAGAAACAAAAAAATGTATCAGTTGCAATTCTTTTTGTGTGCATTTTTTCACAAAGAAATAATGTTTTATATGACTAGGTTGAGTTGCAATATTAAGCTCTTTGCCAAGTAATCAAGAAGGAATGCAATTAATGGTCTATTACATTAGTGATTCCTGTAGAACATTTTGATTAATTTATTACACTTTGTAAAGCGTTCTAAACACTTAAAGTAATTTTAGTAAAAATTATTTTAAGTCTCAACAGATAATGTATCTTTTATTTGGTTCACAGATCTTCTATTCCAATTAATGCTAGTACCCTCGAAGGCCTCACTTCTATTTCTACTCACTTTTTTTCTTTCAAGTAAAGTACATACCTTGCTATTTTCTCCACTAGGGGTTAATGATTGTTGCACCCGCTTTCAATGTACAATGTGTTTGCATGAAAATCAACTACGAAATGTAGGCCTATTTATTTCTCAGTAAACAGTTTTATGTTTATATTACTGTTGACAAATATGTGTTGAAACTTCTCAAATTTCCTTAAGAAACACATCATTAGTAATACCTGACAGCAGTGCACCCATGTCAGTAGGTATTTTAATGACAACCTCATTAATTAATAATTTTAGATTTTTTTGGCTCATCTCCAAATATTATTATTATATTAAGTGATTAGTATTCATTAGATCATTAAGGTTCCACCTTATTCCCTTCATAATGGATATTCAGCCTTTTGGCGCATTTTTAACCTCACCATGCTGCTTTTACTACTATTACAAATTTATCCGTTAAATGAAAAAGGTTTGAACATTGTTATCCTTATTAAAATTCGTTCAACAGAAAATTAAAACCACTAATATTAGCCTTAATACAAGCCCGATAATTTTTAATTCTATATTAAAATTACTTTGAAAGTCACATTGCGACTGGAATCTACCATAATTAATGAAAGTACCAAAATATTATAAGGGTTAAGCAACTTTACTCAGAAAATTAATTATATTGATTTTTTTTACAACTAAAGAGTCGTAAAATCGTGTGTTTTAGAGCACCGTCTCATAAGCCCATAATTAATCTCCTTCTCTCTGGCAGACATTACTAAACTCATACAACATATAGTTTATATCACAATTCACAATAGCATGTTCCCAAGAGATATCAAAGAAGTTGAAAAATGTTATATTTGAAAGTTAATTAAATAGAGAAAGGTTTCAGCGCCACACAACTTTCAAATAATCAGAAATGTGAACAATAATAGTTTTACATTGACTGCAATGCCATTAAAATTTAAATAATCCTCAAGTTTTTCTATATTATTTTCATTCGAAAATCCTACTGTATTACAGAGTTCCAGTAAATAATAGAACAATTAATTATACCTACTTTATATTCTTTTCGAATAAGATAATCGCTTTATTGATTGTACCACAGCCATTGAATATATTAGCCTCTATTATATTTCGGTGCAAAGCTTTACCTTGCAGTTTTGTGCCGTTTCATCGTTTGGGAAGGACGATGTTCCGTGGTAACATTATTGCAGATCCAGCAAAATTCATCCCCCCGTAACTGACTTGAAGCTACATATGTCTTAGGGAGATCTATACAAAACTTACAATCCTCCCTTATGGGCCATACTGCACTCGTTTCAGACAGTCAAGTATTGGAATACCAGTAATGTTTAGGATAAGGGGCACTTTAAATGCCACAGACGCAGTTTTCCCCCATCTAACAAACGTGGCTGTTTTTCCAGATGATGTGATCGCGATTGCTACGAAAATATCTTTACTTAGGTTTGCGTATAATAAATTAACTAAAAAATAATATAATTATCTAGATTAATAATTGTGAGAAGTGACTGTTTTTCAGAATAAAGTATACTCTTATGCTGAGTCCCAAATAAAGTTCTACCATCAGGTACCAGAAATTAAGTTATGGCCTTTGCTGCCATAAACCACGTGTGTTTCTTGGGTTATCGAGGTTAGACAATTTCTTCCTTCTTGGTAAATCAAAAGCCATGATGTCTTACAAATTTAAATATAGCGAGGACTTTTCAATGAATAAATACTCTTCGTGATAGATTTCAGTTTTCGTGTCAGTGCGCGTTTTCAGAAACATTGTGAACGATGGCAGGTTAGCTCTTTCATCAAAATGAACACTAACACATATATTAATATTTAATATAATTGAATTTGTCTTACAAAAATCCTACTTACTCTATTTTGGTATACATTTAGAGCCTATCTTATAAATAAGAATACATTGGTAAATGCTAAGCCCGAAACTCCAGAACGTCTAATCCGACTAGGCTAATTCTCTTTAATATATTCGTAAAGTCCGACGAAGGTTTTGAGACAGAGAAAAATAGGAAGGGTTTCCCGGATATTTAAGAATTCGGTAAAATAATTATAACATTTACGAAACGTTACCCAACGTTAATGTTACTAAGTAGTCGAACAAGTAGTGAAGTTTACCAAGGAGGTAGAAACATTTGTTTCAATATTTTAGAAATTACAATTTTAGAAATTATTAAATAATTACTCAGTGCTTTATCTGTAGTGTAACGCATATTGTAAAGACGAAATTACTATTAAATTTTTACTTTAGATTGGACCAATGATGAATAAAACATTTAATGCATTGAAATACTATTTAAACGCTGTTATAAAATCCGCCTTAGTGAATTAGGCTGTAAATGTTAATTCATAATGTAGTCAAAATTGAATGGCTACCTTGATATGGTGTTTGCCATTCTACTGTAGATTAAGGAACATATGCAAAGGAACTAGATACATTTTTACCAAAGAAGTCTCTTTAAGCATACGTATAAACATATATTTTAATCGGGGTAACAGATCAAAATCAGTTATAGCATCAGAATATCGCATATCAGAAATAGACGGTTTTTAATCTAAGTTTGATTCCAAAACCCACATATGTATCTATTTTCTCAGTCAGTGGAACAACATAATCTCAACTGTGGAACCGAAAATAAATTACACCGCAAGTGCATTAATCAGCCGGAACTAACTCTTTTTCACCAGAGTAAATTTGCAGTCTAACGAATGTTATATATTTTCACCATCGGGACTATAAATGCAAACTATAAATGTAGCACTTGAACATTTGAAACAAAAAGTCAATTAAAAAAGCCGAAGGTAGACGTTTTATGATTGTTGATTTTTGGTACATATTTTCTTCATCGAACCACAAGACAAACTAAACTAAGGCACTGGAATACCTTAGACAGAAAGTGAATTTAAACAGCAAAGGTTGATACTTTTCAACCAAAGTATATTTTTAAAATTTATATGTATATATAGTTTTTATATACTTCACAAAGAAGTCTACGTTCTTCGATTTTGAGAATTGCGTGTGATGCCACGGGTAAACGATAGTCTTAAAATTAAAAGAAATAGTTAAATGTGTTGCTAAGCGCTAATCTCGAGATCGGCGTTGCCAATTTCCCAAATAAAAAGAAATATTTTTTTCTGAAATACGCGGAAGGTTATATTAATAGAAATATCGGGGAAGTTTACAGGAATTATGTAGAATTAGGAAAATAACACAATGTTTATGTTTTTTAATCCACGTTAAACTGATACTAATGAGCTGTTTACACGTTAAGCTATGTTAATATTGAATTAATTAAAAATTTAAAAATATTTAATACACATGCTTCAATACTAGTGTAATACACAGATGAAGCTGCTATCTAATATTTTCTACAAATTGAACCTCCTAACGAATTTAAAACGTCTAATGCATTTCCAATGTTCCTTAAACGCTTATAAAACCCATATTATAAGAAAATCTGCAAATGCCTCAACAAGCCACGGTTTTCCACACGAGATTCCACAAAACGTGAAAACTTTGACTACAAAAAAACTTATTACAAATGTTTATGTTGATATATTGAATGAATTTAGTTTCAAGGATTCTATACTGTTACCCTTATACTGTATTCAGAGTACAGGTAATGGAAATAAATGGTTTTGGACTGAAGTAGTCTTTTTAAGTTTACGTATAGAATACGCTTCTTAATCTAAGTTGATTTAGAAGATATGTATATGGTTTTTGGTCTCAAATATGATTGTGGACCCTTAAATACATTAAACCGGAAATGAGTATAAGCGACCGGAATAAACCGGATTCACTATAGACAAGGTTACACGGCCTGAAAGTGACTTTTATTGCTCGTTTAATTACCAACGTCACTGGATTCGGTGATATGGAAGACTTCTCTCACGGATCAATTTTTGGCCATGCAATTAGTTCGATTACTTCAAATTTGCATAATAGGGGGAAACATTAAATATAACTTAAACGTACATGACTGGAAAAATGTAACTCAATCAGAAAACCTAAGTTCAGATGCAAACAGTTGTAATAAGTCATTAAAACAAATTTTACAACCTTATTCTTACTCTTTCCAAATTTCAGTAAAGAATATCAAAATGAAGCCATATAGAAATATATTATATTCCAGTACAAAGCGTGTAAAACACAGCATGGGAAAATAAATGAGGCTGGTCATGATTCTAGGAAATTATAACGCCCTATAACACCCGAAGAACTCTTTGTTATTGTTAACAGTGTGAGAGGACGCTATGCCCCGGGCTAGCAGGGAATTCCAGCAAAGTTCATCAAGGACAATATTCACGAATTGATGGAACCTCTACTGCACATAATCAATTTAAGCATTGGAACAGGAGAATTTCCTGGCAATTTAAAAATAGCCAAGGCAATTCCTCTTCACAAATCTGGCCCAAAAATACTTATATATATATAATAATTTCCTCCCAAAATCTTTATTAACAGGCATGACTACAATTCTAGAAGAAGTGTATAAAATTACAGCTTTCTGAATATCTTCAAAGAAATAGCATCATTTCTGAAATAAAATATGGCTTTATGAATAGGATAAGTACGCAGACATATTCTTTGATATTACAAAATTCGTCTTCACAAGCATTGGAAAAAAGAAGGCGTATGACCTACCATCCTAGATTTAACAAAATCTTTCGATTCGGTAAAGAGAAGTAAATTGCTAGAAAAGCTAAGTGATGGTGGTGTTAATAACAAAGCATTACGTTGGTTCCATAGTTATTTTGAAAATAGGTTACAAAAAGTCACAATAAATGGGGTACAAAATGTTAATATCAATTTATATTATGGGTTTTTGCAAGGTAGCTGTCTTGGGCCGCTTCTTTTCTTAGTTTATGTTAAAATATTTCAAAACTAAACCTAAGTGGTAGGTTATTTTTATTTGCAGATGACACAGCTCTTGTTTCTGCGGACTGCACGTGGGATGAGGTTTAACTTCGTGCATCTAAGGATCTAATTAAAATTAAAAGATGGTTTGACAATAACATCTTTTTGGCAAACATTGATAAAACCAAACGTATGCCCATTATTATTTGTAGAGACCATAGACCAGGCCCGAGGGTGCACTCCTGCGGTGATCCGCAGTAGGAAGCTTGCGGCTGTGGCATTGATGAGTGCGTGAACGAATATACAAATTTAGGTGTCGTTATTGATACCAAATTTAAATGTATTCGAAATGTTAGATATATTAAAAATCGTTTGACAAAACATTTATATGCTTTTTCGCAGCTCAGTCCGGTGGATGCTGACTGTGGATCGTTGTCGGATTTGTGTACTTAGCATACGTGTAGTCCTTGCTACAGTATGGGATCCTTGCCAGGGGCGGGGCTCTGCGTAAGTATTAGAGCCGCTATGTGTTGTGCAAAGAAGCATAATAAAAATCATATTAAATAGGGACAATTGATACCGTACACATTTACTCCTTTCACAATTTACAGTCGTGAATATCCTACAACTGTACATCATAACCCTCTTAATTTTCATTCGTCATGAAATATTCTTTAATACTCCTCATCAATATCACACGCGAGTTAGAGAATATTTTTATATTAATTTATTTAGACTTCGCTGCAGTTTAGAAAGCTTAAGTTCATTTTACATTGTGTATCAGGTGACCGCAGATTGCCTGCAGCAATAATTTAAGCGGAGAGTGACAGCGTCGCCGTGTACAGGTGAAGAGTCGGTGAGTGGATGTTGGGTATCGGTGCTGCTGCTGCAGAAATGCTGACACAATCTCCGTTCGATCAACATTAAGTTAATTTTTTTTATAAATTTTAAAATTTCTCCCTCACTTTTCTTTTTATGATGTTATGTTTTTCCCTTTCTTGGGGTTAAAAATGTACATCTTTATGTTAGCTGTACGCCTTTATAGTTTCTCCAATCCTACGAATTAACTAATGTGTATTATTATTTTTAATTTGTTAATACAACATTTAACTTTGATTTACTTATAATCTTTACTTACTTCACACTTGTTTACCAATATTTAATAGTTAGTTTACAATTTATCTATGTATAGTATTATTTCATCTAACAGTTAATGTTTTATTATAAATAAGCAATACTTATTTCCTTGAAGCTGAAGTCAACTACAATAATTCTGTATATGAATTCCTTAGTGCACACAGGCAATTTGTCTATGCAGTGAGTAATTCTTTAAGTCATTGTGTAATTCATATAAATTTCAATGGAGAATAAATGTGTTTGATGTGACATGTAACGTTTCTTTGTTATGCAGGTTTATAATATAGCAAATATCAGGATTGCCAACTATAACATATAAATAATCGTCAGACACGATTATAATAGACGATTGTATTAGAACAAAAGGAGATATGCCTGACGGCTAGTAACGTAATCGATCGCGGACTGACCTTCCCAACACAAGTGGGTGGTTGGTTTTACTCATTTTGTCGCAAACCAAATATTTAAATATTGGATTGTGTAATATGAAATAAAATCTGATCATTTGTTATATCTTTGGCTCAAGTAGATATACCCACTATCGCAAACCACGCATTCTAGTCTAGTATTTACTTGTATTTTTCACCGTTAGGATTTCACCTATAAATATACTATAACATTACCTTCCATCCCCATAAAGTACTTTAGCAGGAGATGAGGACTTATTAGATTGGTGACTAATCTCCATCTTACTGCTTTCTTAGTTTTTAAATTAGATTTTAAAATATACCTTTCTTGAATTTTCAAGGTTTTGTCATTGGGTGAATGCGTTTCTTGTTTTTGAAGTGCTGTGGATGTATGTTTTTCACGGCGGAAAACTTTCGTTTCGTCATGAAACGTCACGCATCAAACATGTTTGCTCTGTAACCTTCAGGGGCGAGACTATCGCGGGCATGTCGATGTCGGTATGTTTCTCCGTTCAGTAGCTATACAGGCGTGTTAATTAGATTAGCTTTTAATAAATACCTCTTTATTTATTTTTCAGCTGATAATAATATTTTTCTAAAAAAAAAAACAATTATAAATAGAAATTGTTCTTGGGTTTTTAAATGCATGCTAACTGAGGTATAAGGATTCTTCCGATATTAAATACATTAATTTAGTGTCATAGCCACGTGTATTTACGAAAGAAAAGTTCAGTTAATCATATTTGATAATGAATGGAATAGAGTTGCTTTGGATATTGTGTTTTACAAAATTAATTATTTTATTACATTTGTGACGTTTGATTGATTTTAGTATGTTATAAAATTAAATATATTTAACATTTTGAATATCATAGGACGACAGTGTTTTTTTAAATCAAACACACCATTTTAAAAACAAATTAATCTTTTGTGTTCGTCAAAATTGTATAATTTTTATATACAGGAATTCTATATTCTTCTGATGACCACAAATATCCTAAATAGCGTACTAATAGTAAGGTTATGTTTGTAAATGTGAATAACTATTGTTAATAGTTTAGGTAATCAAATTTTATATCATAAATGTTTAGAAATAGATGTCAGTGATCATTGTAATATATGAAAAGTAAAAACATTACAACAATATGTATACAATTAATAGAAAATAGAACACTTTTTTATTTTAACATATTTAGTGTCTTACATTATTTAAAACTATAAAAAATTACCATTGAATAATTAGTAAAGATACAAGACATTTTCAAGATATACATTCACTTATATACAGTCACTTCTGTCACGACTGCCCCGTTACCATGGCCACAAGAACAGAAACCAACCAAATAACTATGCCTTAAGAAATCGGATTTCAGTAAAAACTTTACTGTTAAAATCACATCACATTTGTAATCAGAGAGTCCCTCTGTCTCAACCGTGAAGTGAAGATGGCCTCTCCTACAGTTAAGACACTCGCCGGTGATATTTCTTACAGCAACCAATTACAAGGTTACAGTTTAAACAACTGTTATATTTTCTTTCTTTGCACCATTGTAATTGAATGAATATACATTATTTGGCATAACAATGTGAACATCACTCTTAATATATTGCATAAGAAATTTGATTCAAATAATTTAAAATAAATGATTGTATCATTTTTAAATCATCTAAATAGGATGATAGAAGTTCAAGGGCCAAATAATCATAACCAGCTTTACGATATAAATCTGAATAAGTTAATTTACTTTTAAATTTATTTATTTATCTCATTTACATATATACACGAATATAGTTCCATCAGATTACACTATAAGGTTCCTACATGGCAAAAGCCTGTGTGTGAGAACCGATTTAAAATGTATATATCCGATTTTAATATGTGGATATCTTCTTACGTGTTTTTTTTTTCATAAAATGTAGTATAAACGGTCTATTTTGGTTTAATTTTCCTGTAACCAATTTAATATAATTCATCAACTTATTTGTTAAAATTAATATAGCGATGAGCTCTTCTCCCAAAAACTCAACTTAACCAGTTTCGTGATGTGAGAATAGTTAGTACTTCATCCCTTTATATGTTTCTGTTAATAAATATTTGAGCAATACAAAATATTGAATTACAATATTTATCCGTTTCAACATATAATAAATAACGGTACTGTAGAAGCACAAGTAGAATATTATAAAGAATATTCCTACTAGAGATATATTCCTTTATATAGCTCACGTACTTGGAAAAGCGATAAGCGTGTCAGCTACAGGCAAAGGGGATCTGATACTGTATTGGAAGACAAGATAAAACGTGTCATCCATAATTTGTATTATACAGATTCACCAAATTTAAATTTATCTGATAATATAGTGATGACTATCCAGAATGATGCTTTTGTACCATAGACTATCCAATCGTTTACAGAAATGTTTTAATGTGAAGACAAGTTGACATTTTGTATGTGGAACTCGCCTTACACTAATGACACCCCACCTTTACCTACCCTCTTCCGCTTCCTTTTTGACTTTTGTTTGATTGAAATTCTAGTCCGAACCTTGGTTCTCTGGTTAATGGTTTGCCAGTTTCAGGTTTTGAATAGTACTACTTTTTATTCTTAAATGCACTTTCCACTGATGGAATTGTTTCACGTATTCTATAGTGTTATCTTCCATTCCCTGAAAATAAAGATAATGACGTAACGGGTAAAAACGTCTCAATGAGATGATGTGCAGTCTCCAATTGTCTAATTCTACATGTTCCATACCTATTGAAAACTTAAAGTTAGATAATTGGACTCAGTTTATAGTCCAACTTCCACTCTCTAACCGTTACTTCATGTCTTCATAAAAGGTGCCGTTAGCCTTGTATAATAATAACACTTCCATAAATCATAAAGTAATAAGTGTCCATTTGCCTTCCATTGGTTAAATTGCCTTCTTGTAAACCATAATATTCAAACTAATGCAAGATATTAATATATAATGGTCTGCCTATTCAATAATTGACTATGATATAAAGTGGAAATTGTAACAGTGGTTAAACTGTACCATTTTATTTGGTTTTGAAAGAAATATCACCGGAAAGTGTGGTAACTGTAGGGGAGGCCATCTTCATTACACGGTTGAGACTGAGAAACTCTCTGAATACAGATGTGATACGCTTTTAAACTGTAAAACCTTTACTGAAGTTAGATTTCTTAAAATGTAATTCCTTAATTGAATACATCTAAAAAGAATGATTTATAAATGTTATGATTCTAAAATAATTTGTATTATAAATAGAATACTAACTACTTAAAAACACAAGCAATATGCACGTCAGTATCTGTATGTCACTGAATTGACTAGCATGATTGTGATTTGGCTTAAAGTAGAAAGTATTTATTTATTTATTTATTTATACATTCCAACGGCAATGCCATTTTAAAAATACAATGAATTGATGACATGCGAATAATTGGTACAAACATACATGGATACAAAGAAACAAAATTGCATGCTTAAGATAACTACAAACAATTATATAAACGTGTTAAATAACATAATAATAGAATATATAATAATGATAATAATAAATACGGGTATGTAATAACATAATAATACAATTTGTTATATCAATGTAATAAATTGCAATATATAAGTAAAAATATAATAAACCAATAATATATACACAACAATAATAATATGACGTAACAACAAATCCATTAAATAGATCACAAAAGTATAAACTACGACAACTGAAGTGCAAGTGTAAGCACAGTATTTAAGAGTAAAAAAGAGCATGAACTGGGTTATGTAGGTCAGAGAGAGAAAAATGGCAGGAAGGGTCAAAGTAAAGGCAAAGGAAGTTTGGTCAGTGGATGGGGAAGAGTTATGTTGAGCTGCAGAAGGTGGTGGATAGTGTAGCAAAGAGTTTAGACAGCTTGGTTATCCTCATTCCTCTCAATCCACAGATAAGGACACCCATTTCTTTTTCAGTGTTTTCAGATTCGTGCAGAACAGGTCTAGCTCGGCAGGAACGCAGTTTCCAACGCGATGCAGTCTGGCCATGGGTCCGTTCTTCAGGTAGTTTGTCCGATAATATTTGCGAACAAAGAGTTCAGTTGACCTGGTAGTGCGTGGAATTCGAAAGTTAATCATGGCAAGAAGATCAGGACAATCAAGGGATCCATTGATAAGCCTTGAGAGAAAAGCTAGATCAGCAAGCTCACGGCGAACTTCCAGCGGGCAGAGGTTGAACTGTTTCATGACGTCATCGACAGGGACCTCATGGAAAGGAAAGCCCAATGTAGTTCCAACGAGTCCAACAAATCTCCCTTGAATCCTTTCAAGCCTGATAATGTGATGTTGGTAGTAAGGGTTCCAAACAACTGAAGCATATTCTAAGATCGGACGTAGAAGAGACTTATATAAGATTGAGATGGAGTGTGTAGATAGGCCACTTCTAGCTGTACGTGACAGAAGACCCAACAAACGATTAGCTTTGGCACATATGATGTCAATGTGATGATCAGGAGAGAGTGCGTGATTGAGATGCACGCCAAGATCCTTTACAACCTGCACCCGCTAGAAAAGTATCTAGAAAATATCAATTTATTATCTTTATGATTGACTACAGAAAGACGAAACGTTATTTTCGTACACATGGATAGCTTAAATTTAGGTATGAAATGTTAAAAAATCCAACATTACTTGAAGAACAATTCTCCAAATTTGAACTATCAATTCTTCTTTTTATTTTCTCTAACAATCCATTCGATTTACAAAGATCACCTACCCAATAAACGCCGCCTTCCCCCTTCCCTTTTACTGAGCGAAGGATGCTTCTGAATATTACTTTTACTTTGGAGCAGCAGTTTTAACTACTTAATATCTTGGTTCCTTCTCCACCTTCTGGCAAATTATTGAGGAGGAAATCCTGGTGAAATAGTTACAATTTTCATAGCTCTCTGCCATATAGAATTTCTGGTTTCAGGTGGTCATCAACATCCCAGCGACTTTTCATTTCCTTCCCTTGTGTTGTATACTGGTAACTCTTAGATGCCGTTAAATAAGGCTTTTCATTGGCAATAGCAGTAAGTATAATGTGATCAAAATCAGGATCTGGGTTTGATAAAAGTGGACCTTTTGTGTCATCTCAACCACATCTGAATTTTGGATTAAGAAACAGAGAGGTCATAAATAGCACATATTGTATTGTATTGTGTATGCCATTAAAAAGAGTGTGACCGAGGATATTTCCTGAAGTATACTACTCATCATTATTCTATGCACACCACTACCTAGTTCTAATGGCAGTACTTGAGGTAGGTTTAAACAATGCGTAGGAGCGGTAGTAACCTGACGCCATTATACCCAAAATTATACTACTCATTTATCGACCACCAATAAAGGCGTTGAAATCAAACTGGCGCGTTGGGACAGAGCACTAATATCTCAAAACCAACAACTGAACGAAAACCTGATTGACAATACTGAGTAAATATTTCGTCTTATGAATACAGTCTATCTTTTGGTTTCCTTTTCCTTCAGAATAAAATCGCTTATCACGTATTCGATATTAACAACTAATGCCTTGTCAAGCCTTGTCAGGATATCCACTTGTAGCCATCTTCGTCACATATGGTTGAATTTCATCCAATCATAAAATCCTATTACATTTAAACTTCGTCCAGCCAATGAAAGTTCATATCTGATGACTGACAGAATCTCTATCGCACCAAAGTCTGTACCATGTATTTCACTGTGTAAGATCTATAAGATGGCATTCAAACAACACAGAGCGGTTTATATCTTCTATGGTTACTAGTCGGTGTTTTCTCCAACTAATGTTTGTTAAGCGTTTGCAAAAGGATTTTTTTAAGTTCATGGCACATATTGTAACATTTGTATAATTGTTGTAATTCGATTGTATAATTGTAATTAAAATATTGGATTTCTTAAAACCTTAACCTCAAAAAACAGAGTTATTAAACCATTATATGATTTGAACACAACAACGTAGAATATTAAACCTGTGACTATTCTACATCATCCAGACCACTATTTAATTAAAATCATCATTAATAATTAATATTACTTAAAGTTAGTTACTAATCACAAGTAATACCAGAGTGTATGTGAAACTTCTATAATGTTGAGTTAATCTAGTCAAATTTTTATGTCACCTCAGATAAAATATAATTTTTGGAAGGTAACCATTTAAAAAATAAAAAGCTCTTAACTAGACGACATAACGGATAACTAAGTAAAACGCACCCCAGAAAGGTTCACTTCTGGCTGGTTTATACCTTTCAGTCAGTAATAGGATCCTATATGAGATTTATGGTGGACCCATTCCATGTTTCGACAGTAATCCCAATAAACATAAAACAGTAGTTCATATGAGACTAACCAATGTAAGAAAGTAATTTCATCACACGTATTGATAAGTTACTTCGAAATTTCATATGATAAATATGCAAAATACATCTGTTCGTTCATTCACATTTATTTATTCTGTTTTCTCGTTATCAACATGGTTAACAATAAGACCAAAGAAACTAGACAAACTTACTAGTAAAGATTTTGAATTACGACCCAGTGGATTGATGACCACTATTTCCAATAATAATGTAAAGTTGGAGTTTCACACCAAATTCCAATCGTCTCGGTAATCTCATTCAGCACTTATCGTGCGTACAGACAGACAGACAGTAATCGTATTTCGTTTATTAGCAGCTGGTGGGGAGGCTACACTAAACGCTCAGCCAATTAAGATATAATTGGTAACTGGTTGGATATCGTGGCAGCAGTGTTCATCCTAAGTCTTGGCGTTTGTTTTTCTTAAATCGACGTGCAACAAATAAAATAAATTTTAATTTCATAAAGTTAAATGTACATATTTGTTATCAGGAAATACTCATTATTGTGTTTTAATAGTGAAACATGGTTAGCCCCTCATACAATATTTTTTACTTCTTACTTCTTTATATATTTTCAAGTTCATGTCATTTTGTGGATTGCGTCTCAGATACTCAGATACCCTGAGTAACTGTGGAATGATCGCATACTTTCGGTTTAAGTTTATTTTTAATCAGACCCAAATATCAGTAAAATATTTCGTGTGCATAACATAATGTATTATGAAATATGTTAGTCAGAAACCTTACTGATAGAGATGTTGTAATACACCAATAAATAAATAATACTAGTGGACCTATTTCAATAGCAGATGGCAGATCAATGTGTTCCAGGTAACAATGTGTTGATATCTTAATCCAATCAGTAGCAAAGATACGGATGAATGGAGACGAACAATAGCTTGCCGTCTCACGGAAAAGTTACACTCTGGTGAACAAGCTGTAAAGAAGTCAATATTGAGCCGAAATCGACGTTATTGCCATTATAAAAGATGTTACAAATTGTCCAAAAGCTAATTTATAATAAATAAAAATGTAATAGAAACTAAAATTCTAACATTTTTTGTCGTTTTATTTTACCAAACGAACTGTGTTTGGGTCCTTAGAACTGGGATCTACATTCCTCCTTAAATGTGTTAGATATGGCTTGACATAAGATTAAACATGCACAACGTCTGCATTCTTAATAAGCCACGGCTGTCATCAAGATTTTTCGGTTCAAACCACATCTCAAAGCTCCCATAAAAAAAATCTGAAAATTTTTCGGTCTTAATGTGGAAAGCTGCAAAGTTTGGTTTAACATTTGTTGACTGGAGATGACTTTCTACAGCGAATCTGAAATATTTCAAAATTTACACCGAAAAACTTTGATGATGCTGATAAACCCGTTAGTCAACGATAAAAGCTACATGTAGAAAATAAAAGGAATAATAAAAAGAAAACTCCACTACGACACGGCGCGCGACATGGCACATCACAGTGACCCTTGCTCAGTGGAGCGGCTTACCAAAGGAAAAACAATAATCATAGTGGAATGGGATTTCCATGGGACTTTTTTAAGTGAATTAATTTATGTTTTTAAATTATTTCTCTAATCTTCTCTTTCGGATGTCGACGTCATTTTAATATCTTTGATTTTAATTGTTGAATATTACTTTAACTAAACGGTTTTAAAAAGATGATTAGTTCTCGCACTCAATTACTAGTATTTTTTTAATTTCCATAGCAAATAATTGTCAAATTAATGTCAACATAAAATTGATATGTGTTGATTTGAAGAGTATACATGAAATTTTGTTTGAGAACTTCACTTTCACAATATAATGTTTTGGCTAAAGGGTATTTTAGCGTATTCTAGGAATGATTTCCAGTCTAGCATTACTGAGAAATTAAAGACGGTTTAACAAGCTCTTTTATTATATCTTTCCTCGCATATATTACACTATGAACACAATATTTAGAGTCCTATGTACCAATATTTAGTTTATTTTTGTAAGATTTGACTAAGGGTGTTTTTATTCTAAACAAAGTCTAAAATATTACAGTTTCTCTCCTTTCTTCTAAAATTTTCCATTGAATCCGCAAGCATATAATGGTGGACCTGTAAGCACCATATCATTAGTTTTTATTTTACTGCCTTGGCATTTGTTCTAATGGTTTTTGGTACTTGTATGACAGGCTGTATATAACCTACAAATCAGCTTTGTAAGATTTTCTTTTAGCACTCAACTATGAGTAAATAATATTTTGTTCTGCAAAAAAAAGAGTATTCATATCCTACTCCGTTCAGTCAAGTATGGTTAGGTGCTTTTTGGTTCCATAAACATTAATAAACATTGAAGACCTCCCTACCCCTTATACACGTAACTAGACGAGAGCTTATTTTATACATTAATATTTTTGGTTAGTTATATCAATAGAGACATACTATTTATGAATTAATTGGTTTTTAGGCGGTGTATTGGGAATATACCGTTAAATGAAGTTAGTGATAGGGAAATATGGATGTATTAATTTTACATTCAAATTGGATTCGAATAACTTATATTGACTCAATGTCGTTTAGCAATGCTTAAGTAGTACTGTTATAGTGTTCATTGTAATTCATACCAATAAACATGATTTAATTATTTGTGAAATAAAGTACGCTCTTGTTCGTAAAAGCTATTACATTATTGGTTAGACTTAAACATAACAATACAATGAGCAAGTTGGAAGTATGTAAAAACTCAATGAACTTCTATAACAACGTTAAAATCTTTCCGCACTTTGTTTAAGGCTGGTTAATTGAGTTTACTCACGGCATTACAGAGCTTTGTGTCGAGACTACGACTGTTGTGTTGATGAAGGGAAGGCTGTGTTGGAAGAGGGGTGGGGAGGAATTGTCAACATAGCGGGTTGCTAGGAGACCAATTCTCCTTGTTTCTGCTTAAAATTTATTATAAAATATTACAACCACAGTTAACATTTTGCATTATTTTTTTCATGTGATAATATTTAACAAATTGACAATTTAATGATTTTGTTCAGCATTACAAAAAATGTCTTTTTACATTTTTAAATTTAATTCTCTTCCTCAGTATATATACTAACCACATATTATTTACTATTATTCTATATATAAAATATTTTCTTAGCAATGTGCGAAAATAAATGTAAATGTAAAAGTACTAATAAAATATTATAATATTAAATAATATATGCCAAAAGATAAAGTCATTAATTATGTCTACCATTATAAAATAATTTTCAGTGACTTAATTTTTAAGTTTACGAATAAGGCAAAAAAGTTTAGTAACACTTGACCTCGTTGAGCTGAAGTTTATTTAAATATGACCTCTCTCTTTACACAGAAAAACTAGATGTTCTCGAGCCACTTCGTATATATTTATTCCTGAGGTACATGGAGTAGTGTGATCGGCAAAAACAAGGACAATGACTATAATTAGCAAAAGAAAACTGAATTAAGGACTGAGATACGTGGAACACGATATTAGGCTAAGCCTCTGAATATATTCTTTTTATCTTAAAATCTGTCTACGGTTTTGAAGGTATTAATATCCTGTATTCAGAGCAATCCCTTTAGCTAGCATTCTCAATAAAGATAAAGCCTACTACTTTTTGTCTTTGAATGGTTTTGGTAATAATCTCAGCTAAGGCTGAATTTGCTGCAGTGTTAATGAAACCTTTTATCTCACATTGGACAATATTTATATTTTGATATGATATGCACTTTCAAAATATTGCACAAGCAAGGAAATAATTATATGTAAGAGATTCGTTGCAGATTTCAAAATGTAGTTTTACTGAATATTTTAATAATTTATATATTAAAATATCTAAAAAATTTACACGGTATCAAAATATCAAATGCAATTTTTTTTAAATAGGACTGTATATAATAAAACTGGACTGCAGATTTAGAATGTGTACCAGTAAAATTTATAATAACGGCTTATTATTGATTGTAACTTTTAATAAAGTGTTATATATGTTCTAGTCTAATATTAAAGTAAACAAATAGCATATCATAATTATTGATCGGACAGTAAGAAAGTCTCTCCGTGGTTTTCCAGATGATTGGAAAAGTAATTCTTACAAGTTCGTGTGTTTACCTATCTTAATGATCGACCAGACTGAGATGAACCTCTAATTTTTGTATGAAAGAATTATTTTGTGTAACAATAACTGAAATTTCAATCCTCAGCTCTGATATTGGACATGATAAAAACAAGCCGTGTGATGTGTGGGATTGTTTAAAGTAAGTTTGTTAATGCCGATCTATTTAATATGTTTCACTTCATCTAAAGTATATGGCTGAATCGAATTCTAACTGAAATATAATGTTATTGATTGTACCAAAACACTTTCTGCCTTAAGGAATGTGTGTGTTGCATTGAAAATCTGCTGATTCTACGGACGAACTCCTTAGCTGAAGAGAAAAATCGAAGTCGAACAGAAAGTTATCACAAAAATATCAGAGCGCTCGCTTAAAGAATAAGTTTGCATTGACACACGATCTAGTCACGTAATTATCAAACGGTCTTTGAGAAATAAAACAGTACTAACTGAAATATTATTAGTAGTTAGGTCTTGTGCGTTGTCACTGGGCTTTCTGAATGCTATATCTGGTAATATCAACATAAGGCAAAGTCACGGAAATGTATATGTGAGGATGAAAGACAATGAATGTGTGTATGGAACAAAATCCTCGTACGCTGAACTGAAGTCGGGATAGCATTTAACCTGAGTTCTCCTATATTTATAGGTAATTCCTACTTTCCAAGCGATAATATAACACAAAATTAGAAAAGGTCAAAACAGACCTACCTATATACACAAAAACAGTTCAAAAATTATTTAAATGGGAGTGCCGATGGCCGAGTGATCTAAGACGTTGGACTTTGAGTCTGAGTTATAGATAGCGCAGGTTCGAATCCTGTCTGTGACCTAGACGGGCAAAATAAGGCATAAAAGGAGATCGGCTTCTCCTTAAAAAAAATTGTATGTGAAATAACAGGCTGTTTTAGGGCTTAAACACGCTTATATAACATGAAGGTTGTTCCATATGTTATCCAATAGTAATACGATTATGTCCAATGTTAGTAGGGTAACGTATATTTGTCTGATTAAAAAATCCCATAAATTTAGTTAGTGACTTATGACTATTGAATTTGCTGTCGTAGCGAAAAAATTATAGTTTATATAATCCGTTGATACTATTTTCTAATCCTTTGTGGTCCATAGGTTAGGGGTATTCCGGACCAATTTCACGTAAAGGCTTCGCTAAAATTCACACATTTAGTTGTAGAAATATCGTGTGGATTGAAAGATCGAAATTAAATTTTTACTGTCTTTTCGTTCAAAGCTTCGCTGACGTTAAGCCAATCGAATACAATAAATCACTTGGAAAATACTAGAAAATTTTCACTTGGAATTATAAGGAATATTATGTTGGAATATGTTAATTTATACATTAAATCAACGTAATTTATATAAACCCAACATTGATAAAGGTAACATTTGTTTTGTGCAAAGCGTCACACTAGTCGTTGGCAAGAACAATAAAATGAACGGTACGCATTTGTGTTTTGAATTATTGCTGTGCTTTCCGCTACCACATGAGGCGCAAACAATATAAAACACAACTATAGCGTTTCAGAGTATTTTGTATTTTTTTCTCATTTATAGTATTCCTCGTATTACAGTTTAAAATAATCAGCGGTTGATACATCATTTTACATTGATGCAATAAAAGGACGGTAACACAACTCATAAAAGAATTTATTTTTATAGCCGCTAACTTCCTTAATGTGTCCATCATAAATCTCTACATGTATTTCATTGTAGAGTAATCTATTGCTAATCATAACCAATCTTATAACTTAGTTATAACTATCATTGCAAACTTGCAAATTATAATTTATTATATATTTTGTTTTATATATTTTATAAGTATTGCTATACGAACACCCACAAGATTTGTAAACCAATTAATAGTACATTTTTGAGTTAATATTAATATGAATGGTTTAATATCAACAATAACGCCATTATATATAAATTATATGTATATTATATATACCTAAGAAAAACATCACTATTCATTACAGTTATCAGTATAAAAATTTAGAACTCCATAGTAGTTCATGTATCACTTACCACTTGTTCTCAAAATAGAATCTCTGCAATCGAACAAAGATTTTTTTTTTGCAGATGACCCATTCAAAAGTCCTCGTCCAAATATGATTGCCACTGATTAAGCTATTTACGAGAATATGTTTCTTACTAATACAGGTCCAACATAGTTTATTTCACATCAATATTCCGACCCACACCAAACTAATGAAGTTAAAGATTGTAGTTCATTACAAGCCTCTAAATACTGCACCTACTTAACAATATTTTAAGATTAATATAGGGGTTTGATACATCAATTTTAGATTCCTGCCACAAAGCCACTTGGCGTCTGTGGACAGAGGGGTGTTCAAAATAATATGCCGTGCATTACTTAATGAAAATATGTTTTTATAATATTTCTAACAATAAATCGATGGAAATTACTGCAACTATTAACCGTTAAAGTACAACATAGTTACATAAATCTAGAGAAATCCGAGATTTAGTTGCTCAAAGGAATCTAACGTGCAATTAAATTAAGATAATACATACCACATCATTTTCATTTAAATATTCAAAAATGTGTATTACGTGTTTGTCTTGTTAGGTCGTAAACAAGTACATTTTTCAAGAAGTAACAGACTTTTTGTGTCCTGTAATAGACACACGCCACTTTAAATGTAAGTACTACTACCTCTAGTTAATATTTATTTATGTATATTTCAAATACCTCTTGATTTAGGTATAACTTAATTTAGAAAGGTAACCCTTTAATTAACTCTTCCATATAAGTTTTAAAAAGCTTCACTCTTCAAGTTTTGCCATTTTAGAGTATTATAGCAGATAGTTCACATTTTTTGAAATCTAAATACATTTTCGCCTAAGTAAAATTATATATTTTTTGTATTTCATTAAAATATGTATTTTTGATAATCACACTTTGTAAAACATATCGTTGTATGATTTTGCATTATTGTACTGTAACGTTTGAAAATTTAAATGTTTTCAAAATATATGTGCACTCTTCAGATCTAACAAGAAAAATACCTGTAACATATTACTCTATCCAAGAATGTTTTAAAATATTTATATTTTATGAAATTTTAAAAATTGTTAGTATTACGGCTATATACCCTTTAATATAGCAAAAATTCAAATGCGTTTTCAAATTAGGTCATAAATTCCCATTAATCCTCTACTTTATTAAACCAGGTGTTTAATAATTATACGTTTTTGTATTTTTTATTCCTGACATGAAAATGAGTCCAGTAATTTCTCGTGGAAATCCTCAGTCCAATATGCGTTATTAGTAACGGATTGATAGTCTGAACATTAACCTCTTTTTCAAAATATTGTCAACGTAATAAGTAAGGTATTAAAGCATGGTGTAATAGCCAACCGTACACAATCTTATGTCCAGGCGATGTTATTTCAAGTCACGCTAAAATAATTTAACTTTGATCGTTCCATCGGTTTTATTATCTGTTGGAGATAACGTGGATTATTACTACACGTGACTCGTCTTCACAGTGTTGCTAATTCACACTGAACTGATACACACAGGTGTATCGAGTCAACTTTGTAGTAATTTTAATAGAATTACTTACAGTAAAAGTAGGCGGACATGGAAGCCTGACGCTCACCTTAAAGGCCATTCCAAAGGCCGTGTTAATTAACTACACACGCTGATACATCGTTTCGGCTTCAGTGGCCTTTATATTCCAGGGTCCGAGGGCAATTCGCACTGTATAGAGGGAGCCAAGCCACAAACATTTTATTGAAATCAAAACAGACATTTTTTAAAGAAAGAAAAATTGTTATTCATTTTTTTCCGAAGTCGAAATAGGGGGGGGTGATATTAAAAAATATAAAACTATAGTAATTTTTCATATTATAGTTTTAATTAGCTCCATACATATAAAACCAATTGTTAGACACATAAATTGTCAGACGAATAGATCAAGAGACGCCACTTCTTTATGTGTATGTACATACTGATTGGCTGAAGCTGATTTAAATTTTTTGCGTTTAAATAGTTTAAACAACAACAAAAAACACTAATAATGCATAATCATACCTTATTATTAGCGTGTAAGATACAAACCAATCATTATACTGATATTTATAAAAACATAACAAACTAATTCATTTGTTTATATCTATTTATTCCTTAACTCTTAAACAAATTTTATATTAAAATGATCAAATAAAGCGAAAAATTATATGTATTTATTAATATAAATATTGTTGCAAGATGAATAATATGATTGCAGCCATGTGTACTTAATAGTAAAATAACATGGTTACATAACACACAACCGCTATAACTAATGATTCTCATTGCAGACTAGATTAGCAATTTTCCGCTGTCTGTCTGTTAACGTCATTCATCATGAACAACCAGAATATTTGATTTATCCCCCACGTTACATGTGGCTGCGTCATTTAATACACTACAAACGGCGAATAACTAACTAATTTTAAACACAAGCGCGTCATTAATGAAACATCATAGACCAAAATTTTATGTTGTTAAATATTAACTCTATTAATTAAGTATTTAAACCACCCTTACAATGTACTATTATTCAGTTTTACGTGTTTCCTCTTGGTTTTTAATTATATTTTTTTATCCAGGACTAATTTTTAAACCGTATACATTCCCTTGCATTATAACGGTAGCGTCATAGACGTTTCTTTTTAAAAAAACTCTGTAATTTTATAGTTTTTAGGATAAGTGAGGGTTATTGGAAGATTTTTCCATCTCCAGAGCCACTTCCGAATAATAGGATACTTCGTTTTAAAGGAAAGTTTGTCGGCACTC
Organism: Homalodisca vitripennis; assembly: GCF_021130785.1. Lineage (NCBI taxonomy): Eukaryota > Metazoa > Arthropoda > Insecta > Hemiptera > Cicadellidae > Homalodisca > Homalodisca vitripennis. The sequence continues at coordinate 33,595,825 of NC_060207.1, forward strand.
TAAAATCGAAAGGTCGTACAGTTTCCAGAGGCGCCAGTGAGATAACAGGAACTTCTATTCAGAAGTCTGTGACATTTTGTAGCATAGCCCCTCAGATTTGAATAAGTTAGATATTGTGATAGTTATTGTCTTTAAAAGAAAATATCGTATTAATAGACCAAATTTGGAGAGAAACAGGGTTTGGATCGTAGTAACTTGATCTACTAAAAATTGCAAAAAACACTATTCTGAAAATCTATTATTTCAGTATGTAAAATAGGGAAATTACTGCGAAACCTACAATCACCTGTGTGTACTTAATCACGGATCTAACGTTTTTTTTTTAATTCTTACATTTTTATCATCATATAAACTGTCGATATATGTGGAAAATAACCCACTTACGTAACATTAAATATACGTTTTTTATACAAATTTAAATATGTAAGGGTGGAGAGAGAAAGGATGCTAAAATTTTACTAATAGTATGTGTTTATATTATACCCGTTATATTACATTATATATAAGCCTAACCGTTTAAGATGGATAAGACCGTAACATCAACGTGTTGTATTTGTAATTATTTAACTGTGGGAATTTTTAAATAAACTTAATAGCGAAATATCTCACATTACACTGGGGACCCCTGAATAATAATGGGACACAAAACGAGTTCCAGGAGCAGAAAAACGTCGGGTTCTAACATCAACCTACAGTGTCGCGGCGTTAATTAACAAAACCCAGCAGAGCAGCTTCGGGCATCGACCTTCGTTTCGTGCTTTGCATTAGTTTTTATCTGTGGTTTATATTACTAGAATATTACGTTTATTAAACTATTACTTTAGTATCTGGTGTTGTTTGTATCTAATATTTTAGCAGAGTAACAATTCATGTTTTAAAATTTGTACGAAGGTTTGTTGAAATTAAATTAAAATTAAGATTAATCTGAATTAAATGATGTTTTCATATCAATAAAAGCTGGTAAAGATTTGTATTCAGTCAATCAAAATGGATTAATACCAAATGCCTAAATCACTGAATGGCCCTCTTAATTACGAATTACTCATCGCTAACTTTTACTGTATTTTTGTGCATGGGGAGAGTTGAAAACAGCATGTCTAAAATAATTATTAGGGTTCCAGTCTCAACATTGTAAAGTTTGTATTAAATCTGTGATATTAACGTTTGAAATCTCAAATTCTTAAAATTTGTTTGAAAGTGATTTAATACATAAATAACCACTCATATAACATATCATTATTAGATATTTTTTAGAATAAATCATCTGAGCAATATTCTTGGTTTCGTTATCTACATCATTCTTTCGACACAACCGGGAACGTGGGTTGAAGGTGCTGGCGTTTTCAAACTAAAGATGTAATAATGTTTTTTACAGTTATTGTTGCCAGTATGCTATGTTTATTTAAATAAATTAAGTACTGCCCTCCCTTGCACAATCTGTATTTACTATTCTAATACTCAATTATTCGTCAGGCTTTCACAATCTTATTTCCTAATACGCATGACGATTCGTGATAAACAATTTTAGCCTCTTTAATCCCCTTGACAACCGAGGGCTTGTCTCATTATAGTCATCATTGCATTTGAGAAGTTATGTTACAAAGTTTACTCAAGCTCTATAGCTCTGCCAACGTTGAAATTCCGCACAACGATCAAGTAGACCTACATAATAACACATTTACAAGTTAATTGTGTATTGGACATCTTCCTAACTTTAATAAATCCTTTAAAGAAAAATAAATCTGTCGCTGACATTAAATCAAGCCTTTCTAGCACCACTTCGTTATGTGTATGTTATGGCGAATACTAGGCAACTTCTCTAAAATATACAGAGCATCTGGAATTATATAGAAGGATATGGAAAATGTAAAAATTTTATTTTATTGGAAACAATGGTTTCCCTGGAAGTAATACATTGTAAATGTAAAGTTAAATCAGGCTTCTCCAAGACAGTAACCCTAATAATTAATACTTAATAACGAAATTGTGAATGAAACAGATTAGTCAACAACCCATTCTCGTCAATCTATTCCAGGGTGGAGAATTAAGTTGTTTTATCACTAACCACCTATCACTCTTATGTATGTACTTTGCAGTTATTGAAATCGTCAAATTTATTTGACCAAAGTGGTGATTCGAATTTCTATTTCATTTCACCATTCCTAGGGCAGAATTGGAAGTACACTAACGTAAAATTTAAATCTATATATCAAAAGCCAAACAATTGTATTAAAGGTGTGATTGCTTCACCGTCGAGTTTACCAGCTTTTTGAAGGGATATGAAGTATTCACCAGCAATATTTGATTAGTTCCAGCGGCGTGTTCCGAATACAACAGAGTCGCTTGAAAATATATACCGGCATCTTCAATGCAGTATCTTGATTACACTATAAAAGACTAGTATAAAGATTGTCTCAATGGGAATTGGCAATGGTCGAATATCATCTTTAAACTTATATTACCAGCCAATACAGATTATAGTTAGTCATCATAGGCTTTGCTGGATATCCTGCATTGAAAATTCAAGGTTTTATAAGGAACACGTTTCATGTAACAGTTACCCATCTCGTTGACCGGGAAAACAATGGTTTCTTCTGACATCACTTTATAACTACTGATTCTAAGTGATACTTTGTGATGTAACCACCAACAACCCTACTTTATGAATCTTAAAACAGTTTTAGTAATACACAGAACCTACTAAAAACTCTACGTATAAGACTACCTCCTCCACGAAAATGGAGGAGACTACACTTTCACTAGCAATCCTAGCTCACCAGTCAATGCATAATCAACAGAGAATTCTCTTTTGCAAGAACCTTATCTCACCAAACCCAAGGCGCCCTTATCTCCCTCAAAGCGAGATCTATTATATTACGGCGTCGTTTGTTGTAACCCCTTCTTGCCGTTTTCTAGCAGGTGTCGGTAATCAACAGGTTTCACTGTATAATCTTTGCTATCCTCACTGTGGTACTTAGGGATGTATCACCTCAATTCTACAACATTGTCTCATATTCGTAGTAGGATTGGGGTCACAGGCTTTGCAACAGATTTATTAGTTTGAAGCTTGTTTTTGACGATGAAAGGATTGTGAGGGATACTGGATTTTTTAGAAAATTTGCCATCGTTCTTTGACACAAAAATCAGAAAACTACGTGACGAGATCTGCAATATCATATCCTCTTCGGGAAATAACTAACCTAACACATAATTACAAACTTGGTAAAAATAAACTGATCATAATAATAATCAACTAATCATTTAATAAAAGATACATCACTAATTATTACAACTGAACTAAAGAATACAGGTCACAATAGATAAGCAAACCAACCGCCTACGACTGACCAGTGTTTTAATAAGAGTATGTTTTAGAATGAGTGAATTTGACACACAACATGGTAGATGTGATTCCTAACTTATGTGTGTCACAACTCTCTGGTATAATCTGTTTATTTTAACCGAGTTTGTAATAATGTGTTAGGTTACATGCCTAAAAAAACTTTGTACAAAAATTAAGAGTCATTCAATACTATATATAAAACTCTTTGAACCATAGTTAACAAAAGACCACGGTTAGCAACGGCGGTCACAGAGATCCGTTGCGATGGCAACGCTAGCAAATGTTACCACATGATATGAAGTTAACCTCTATACAATAATGCGAGATGAACATACGAAAGACGATGGCCCGTAACAACGGCGGTCAGCAGGGGTCCGTTGCGATGGCAACGCTAGCAAATGTCACCCACACGATATAAAGTTAACCTCTATACAATAATGCGAGATGAAAAATACGAAAGACGATGGCCCGTAACAACGGCGGTCAGCAGGGGTCCGTTGCGATGGCAACGCTAGTAAATGTTACCACACGATATAAAGTTAACCTCTATACAATAATGCGAGATGAACACACGAGAGACGATGGCCCGTAACAACGGCGGTCAGCAGGGGTCCGTTGCGATGGCAACGCTAGTAAATGTCACCACACGATATGAAGTTAACCTCTATACAATAATGCGAGATGAACACACGAGAGACCCCTTGACAGAGTTGGGCACAATAAAGCGTGATGAAGTTAGGCCCCATATCACAGCTTTATAATTTTATATATAGTGCTCACAAAATATATCGTATAGCGTCTGACATATAGTTACATCGCTATTTAAACACTCCTTTGCACTGCTAAAATGTTTTACAATTTGTTCAATATTTTAATTAAATATCTTGATTATATATGTATGTTTATCATGGAAAATATTAATTTTCTATTGGATTTTAACATTTCTATTATCGTATACTAAAATGAAATGGTTGTTTCCAAACATGATTTTGAATTATGGATACTTGGTTAAACGATATAGATATTATATTTACATGATATGTGTTTATATATAAAAAAATTTGGGCATGTTTTACCGAGGGATAAAATTGGATTATATTTATTATTCAAACTTCTTACATTTGAACGCTAAGACATTAGGTTTGTTGTTCAAAAGTATATATTTTTTGGGATATAGATTATGATATTTAAGAAATTTAATTGTGATGTGCTATAAAAACTTTAAATTACTATTTCATCATACGAGTTAAAAGAGGGGCACTGTGTATGATGTCTGGAAAACAAAAGAATAGTACAATAGTACACTTATAATCATTCGACAATCACTACATGGGAAGCCCAAATATGATTTAATTTATAAATAAATAAATTTTAAATATATAATTATCACACAACATAATACACAAATCAACTGTACATCAATCTAAAGTGCAGACAAGATAAGATTGTGTTACAGAAATTGAATGAGCTAACGTAAGGTGTAACCGTACATTTTGTGTAATGAATGTTGATTACTGTAGACTTGGGAAACAAATACCACTGATGTACGCATATTTAATTGCGTTTAGAAGTGATGGGTTCAGTAACATAGTTTACAATTAACTGCAATAATATAAATTGCCTGATCACGCTACTCTTAACAATGATTGGGTTATTTTTCTTAAACTAAAGTATTATTTGTACATTTGATAAAGGAGGAAATAAGAAAATAATGATTCTTCATTCTTCTTTATGTTATCAATTGTGTAACTTATACTAGGCATGAATGGATATCAAAGTCAGATTTAAAAATATTTGAAAGAGAATAAAAACTTCGTATAAAATTATCTTTTGTGCAATTTAGAAAAGCATATCTTTATGAAAACTATGATTGTGAATTATTTTAGTTTCGATAGCAAAATGTAAGAAGTTATTAGTAAATAACTTTATTCAGATTGAATGTCATCTAAACAGTTTATGGATACAATGTATGGCATAGGCAGTTTTATATATTACATACGTTGTTTGTTTCTACTTATGTTATAATTTTCAATAAAGTATTCCTCTGACATCAATTTGACGGTATCAATGCTGTATGACAAAAATTATGTTTCACATTGACGTAATACTAATTAATGAGTAAACTTAGAGAAACATTTCAAACACTGTTAATCCAAAACCCAACTCTAATGAACATTCCGTTGGGAAAGAATATCCACCGTAACAACAGACCTGTATCCCTTGTTTAAATGGTGGCAAACCCATTCAAAATAATGGTTCATTCCGAGCACATGTCTCCAACAGGTCCCTTCCCCTACAACGGCCTTTACTGGCCTTAAATACAGCCATTTAACGTCGCAGTGCTGATCACTAGGGATACGCAGGCATATTTTGATAAATAATATTTTAGCATACAACTTTCAGCTAACTTTTCTACTAAATTTGAATATATTATCCAATAAATATTTTTATTACAGAACATTTAACACAGTTTTATTATTATTATTTACAAAACTGTATGTTACTTCTGTAATAATACTAACAGATAACAAATGAATAGGTCAATTTACCTATGTTTCTATCTAATGTTACATGATAAATAATATGATATCTGTATTGTGTATACTACAAAAGTTATTTTTTACCAAGTTCAGTTTTAAGATAAACTTCAGTAGTGATTTCCCTATATGTATAATTTCTCTCTGTGTCTTGTTAACTTTCGTCTAATTATTCTTTTAGATCAGTAAATTATTTTATATTCTTAATAGATACATATGTCCCACGGTTCTATAACTCCTGTAATACAATGTCTGAGATTGACACTTATTTTAAAAATAGCTATGTTTGAATCCTACTCTTCATCATGTAAGTGAGGCATTTAAAGAAATAATAACGAATAAAATAATAAATAAGTACAGCTAAATTATTAGTAAATAGCAACCGCTATATTAATACCTACGCACAGTGTCCAAACTTAGAAACAAAACGTTTTGAAGACTTTCTCCAAAATTCTGTTGAACATAGACACATTGTACTATAATTTGGTGAAGCCACTGCCGTGTGCACTGACCTTTTGCATGTCAATACCTATTGCTTGTTTATCCCTTCCACCACGCCTGGTTCATTACTCTAAGCGCTAGTTGAGTTACAACCGTAGCTTTTTAAATCCGCTCTTTTCTGGTATAGAGCCTAAAAATTGATATAGCTCTCATGTTAATATTTCATATATGAGAAATTCGTTTTCGTTTAATTTTATTGAACCTTTTACGACTGACAAAGAATACTTTGCAGAAGATACCTTATATTAAGATGAGATTGGTTTCAGGGTACATAATTTTATGTATAGTACGATTACTTTGAACTATGAAACAGATTTTAAATTTGACAATAATTAATGCTTAAAATATTTTAATAACTTTTTATGGGGAGTTATAAATTAATTTTAATGCAACGTATGGACCATCTTTTTTTAAAGTGTTAATGTGTTGTACACAACGTATAAGGAATAGTTACTTTTTTACACGAGAGTTATTCAATAGTTTTACCATTGTTAACATTTTAGTAAAGACTGTTTGTCACATTTTTTGAAAGCCCATGTGTGGCAAACTTTTCCTTGGAGGGTTCATTACTGGTGGCTTAAACCTTCTTTTGAACTTGCACTAGGTACATCAAAATCCGATTTGTCATTTACATTTGGGAAACCCCTTGGTTGTTCAGGAGTGGTAGGACCTCCCTTAGTATTAAACAGATTACGATAGCCTAAAAATAAAAGGATACTGTTCACTAACCGATTTTGCTGGAGAGGCTATAACAGAGTTAGCTTCTCATTATTCAAAGATGACATGGCTGAGTGACAACCCTTCTCATGGAATCTCGACAGGTACCTATGTCGCTCTCTATCTTTAACCTTACCACTTATGTAATTCCACCACTCCGGAAGCAATCGTAAATGTTTTTTTAGAAGAATGTGCAATGAAAGGTTTACTCATCTTCTTGTTACAAGCGAACATTGAAAACTGTAAGTTTGGGGTTCCTCCACTTTGGCTTCAAAGAAACAAGAAATTAATTGTTCTCTTCAATTGAAAGGTCATGTGAATTAAAGTTACAATTTTGAAAATGTAACTGGTAGTTTTGTTACACATACTCTTGAATAAACTTTTATCTGTTTGCATTTCAAATAATTAAGATGAAAAATATAGAGACATATAGGGATCTTTGATACGAAAAAATTGCAATGACCGAATTGTAAATCGACCTAATATCGACCTACTATCCACAACAAACAACAATACATATTCAATTAAGAACTATTTACTAACGAAGTATTTAGAAGCGGATATATATTTGAACAAAATTCCATCAACTCGCGCCGAACATTCTCGCCGTATCTAAATGCTTGTTTCAAATCACATTTGTATTCAGGCCGTTCCTTTGAATCCACCGTGAAATGAGGATGACTTCTCGTTACTTGGCTCCATTTACTGCTCTCCTTGGTATCTTCCTGCACAAGTCAAAGTATTCAGTACCATTCTAAGGAATGTTAATGTATTCTCAACTCTCAGAAAATGAGCATCCACCATTTCTCTTCGTAAAAGAAGATTAAATTGCGAATAGTATAGAGTGAATGTTGTGTATAACCTGGATGTATTCGTACGCCACTGATAGCTTTATTATTTTGGAGCAATACTGAAACATATTAGTAAACTGTTCCTAGCACAGTGTAAGCAAACAATCACACTATTCCAGTAGAACACTATGTGTAAATCACTCGTAAATCTTTTTATATGTATCATTGTATATAATTTCTTATCTTTTTTACGCCGTTTTAATATTTTTATTTCGAATAATATTGAAAATTACAAGTGATTGTTATAGTAGAAGTAAAGACAGTTATAAATCTTTATTTTAACCCTTTCAGGGCCAGGACCAAATATGAGATGTTGCAAAATTTTTTCACATATCATATCCCCTTGTGACTAGTCAAAAGTGCCAGGCTAAAATTAGCGATTTTGCAGTCTCTTAGATTAAAATTTATAACTTTTCATAAAAAATAGAGAATGACCTAAAAGTTGCACCAAATTACTTGTATAGATATATACTATCAACAAAAAAATATATAGATGTAGTTTTAAGTAATTTAAAATTTAAAAAAATAATGTTTTAATGGATTACATAAAAAAAATTTTTATTTTTTTATTTTTTTTGTAAATAACTAAAAAAGGAAAAATAATTTTACCATGGGAAGCTATGTTATTATATTGTACATTTAGAAAGGAACAACCATACAAAATTTTGTGTTATTTCTCTCATAAATACATTTTTTATGACAAATTTTGTATAAATACGCATAATTGTACTGCGCAACATTTTATAAATGATAAAGCAACTGACTCTTACACTGCAAGGAACTTAAAATAAATATTCACATTATGGATGTACCGGTAAACAGATGATTGTAGGATCCAGTTTCAATACAGTTAAAAACACTATTTACCAAGAAATATTTACACAATTTTATTTGAAATTTATTTACACTTTTTCTATTTACAAATATGCTACTTACAATTTCACTCCCGTGAGATCGCAAATTGTCAGTCATTGTAACTACTACACACAATAGCTAAGCAGGTAATTACTAACACTACTAATATTTACAACCACAAAATAAAATAATGAAGAAGAATCCAGCATACAATAGTACGATTACACTAAAGCATAAAGAATTAACAACAATAGATCGAGTCAGCTGATAATGTCACGTGACAATTACGAAATAAAAATGCATAGACCTCCAAAATAAAAATGATATTGATATTAATTATCTACAAATATACCAGGGAATATAAAAACATAAAACTTTAATCATTTGACGTCGTATTTATTTAAGAAAACGACGAATATCAAGGCGGCAATATATTGCCACCTGGCGCTTTTCAGACACGATCTATGGCGGCAATATATTGCCGCCTGGCCCGGAAAGGGTTAAATATATGTTTGGAAAAAAAAGTCAGCTATTATAGTAATTTAAAAATTAAACCGTGCTGTATAGTAACCATAAGAATGTATACAAATCATTTTATCTAGAACATATTTAGCGATTTAGGGGTCCTTGTTCTCTTGTAAATGTCCTTCGACTGCCTCTGGGGGACATCACCAAGGAAATCTGGTTTTGAAAACTGTTGAAGCAAAACTGAGCAACCACTACTAGAAATGTTTCACCAAGTTATCACTGGCTTCAGAAAACCTTTGGATGCGAAGCAAAAAATAGGAAACTGTCAGTATTGTACCCCTTTTAATTCTAAAATATAAACGCACTATATAGCCTGATGGAATTGCACGAAGACGAATGTACTAAGGGATATTTGAGTGAAATTATGTTGTGCTCTTGCCTATCCTACCACTCGTTTTCGATTTGTAAACTAAGCCCCCTTCGTTTTAATTTATTTTGCTTGTACTTTAAACAGAATTTAATGAGAGTTTATTGTGTAAGGGGTCTACTGAAACCTCTATTCGAGGCCGTGCTGTTCAAAACACGCAAACTCAGTTCTGCTGAATCGTAGCAGCAGAAAATTTGAATAATGAAAGAATACGTATAACCTGAAGGACGCTTGGCGACACCCTGTGTTCAATAATAGTTCAGAGAGGTGGCTTTGTTAGTGACAACATCATCCTTTAGTGAAGTGTAAACAAAAACCATCATAATATGCAATCTTCATTACAGTCAAGAGGTACAATCAGTTCAAAGTCTTGCACAAATACTGTCTACATGGTTTCTCCAAGCTTATGGATGGACATATGTGATAAAAATTAACTCTTAAGAAATTGAGGGCAAAAGAGAATTATGATGGGCTATTTCTTTTACTTATTATTGGTCATTAGTGCATTGTAATAAATACTTCATAGTCAATGACGTCAGTATATTAGATACATATTTTAATAGACATGTATTGAAGAATATATTTTATACAAGGAAATATATAATAATGATAATATTATAATTATATAATAATATAACCTAATGAGACCCACCGATACATAAAAAGGATAGTAATTTATAAGAAATTGTGAACAATACTCTCATATAATAGTCAAGCATAGGTTTTAAAATGAAAAATAAACACAATTGACGTGTCTATATGTATTGTGTATTGAATATTTAGTTTTATTCCGGTTTCGAAACTAACGCCTGTTGTTTGGCCTAAAACATTAAAACTCGCTACAAAAATATGAGTTGATTGTTTGGACAATAGTTCAATCAGCAGAGAATACGCAGTCGAATTAAATTAAATAACTTGTTAAATTTGTAATTTTTTAATTAATACAAATACTACGAATAGACCACAACTGAGTATAATGTTAAAAAGGGTTATATCAGGAGATAGATCAGACCGATTAATGGCGAGTCAGTTGCCAAGAGACTGTTGTCTGCCTCCATTGATCGGGCGGTAAGTCGCTGATTGGATTAAGACCGTTGTCAGCACAATGTTGAGCAGTCCGCATTACTAAGTAGCCCAGTGTTTCACCACGTAATGTTGTTAACACTTACAGGACCGATTAATGGCGAGTCAGTTGACAAGAGACTGTTGTATCCTAATTTATCGGGCGGTAAGTCGCTGATTGGATTAAGACCGTTGTCGGCATAATGTTGAGCAGTCCGCATCACTAAGTGTTTCACTGTTTCACCAAACAAATAGATCCGATTAATAGTGAATCAGTTGCCAAGAGACTGTTGTGTGTCTCCATTGATCGGGCGGTAAGTCGCTGATTGTATCAAGACCGGCATAATGTTGAGCAGTCCGCATCACTAAGTGGTTCACAGTTTCACCAAACAAATAGGGCCGATTAATAGTGAATCAGTTGGCAAGAGACTGTTGTATCTTCATTGATCGGGCGGTAAGTCACTGATTGGATCAAGACCGTTGTCGGCATAATGTTGAGCAGTCCGCATCACTAAGTGGTTCACAGTTTCACCAAACAAATAGGGCCGATTAATAGTGAATCAGTTGGCAAGAGACTGTTGTATCTTCATTGATTGGGCGGTAAGTCACTGATTGGATCAAGACCGTTGTTGGCATAATGTTGAGCAATCCGCATCACTAAGTGTTTCACAGTTTCACCAAACAAATAGGGCCGATTAATAGTGAATCAGTTGGCCAAGAGACTGTTGTATCTTCATTGATCGGGCGGTAAGTCACTGATTGGATCAAGTCCGTTGTTGGCATAATGTTGAGCAATCCGCATCACTAAGTGTTTCACAGTTTCACCAAACAAATAGGGCCGATTAATAGTGAATCAGTTGGCAAGAGACTGTTGTATCTTCATTGATCGGGCGGTAAGTCACTGATTGGATCAAGACCGTTGTCGGCATAATGTTGAGCAGTCCGCATCACTAAGTGTTTCACAGTTTCACCAAACAAATAGGGCCGATTAATAGTGAATCAGTTGGCAAGAGACTGTTGTATCTTCATTGATCGGGCGGTAAGTCACTGATTGGATCAAGACCGTTGTCGGCATAATGTTGAGCAGTCCGCATCACTAAGTGTTTCACTGTTTCACCAAACAAATAGGGCCGATTAATAGTGAATCAGTTGGCAAGAGACTGTTGTATCTTCATTGATCGGGCGGTAAGTCACTGATTGGATCAAGACCGTTGTTGGCATAATGTTGAGCAATCCGCATCACTAAGTGTTTCACTGTTTCACCAAACAAATAGGGCCGATTAATAGTGAATCAGTTGCCAAGAGACTGTTGTATCTCCATTGATCGGGCGGTAAGTCGCTGATTGTATTAAGACCGGCATAATGTTGAGCAGTCCGCATCAGTAAGCTGCGCACTGTTTCAACACACAATGTTGTAATCTTCTAACAATTTAAAACTATGTTCACATCAATACCAATGTTATCTTTCCAATGTTTTGTTTTGTTCATTCCGAGGAAATAATTGTTACTTGTTTTGAAATATAACATTAAAAGAACTCTGCAGTACATTCTAATTTGGTAGAGTTTGTCACACGCCTTTAACTGTAAAAGTTTAGGAGATATTTATAAAATGTTATATATAAAAAAATATTTTATATTCGAATGGTTGAATGTAATATTTTGCAGTATATAATTTAATTTTGCGTATCGAGATAAAATACATTTAAGGTTAATGTTGAGCACATGTCGTTGTACCAATATTTACATGTTATTAAATCTTTTACACACTAGCAATAGTTTGTAAAGTCTTAAATTACTGTTAAAATATATAAAGTATAGTCAAACCATTTTTAGGTTTATTAAAGTTTTCTCAGTTTTGTGTTGAAATGTTTGTTATGTACATGAATATTTTAAATGTTGCACTAGTGTATATAATGTTAATTTATAAAATATGACGTCTTATTTTATATAATTAATTTAGGGTTACAAAGGTTTTCGATTGTGTCAATACCAGCATGAAATATCTCTAATACATTAAAGTAATACATACTTTTTAAATCTTCAAACTTAATCTTCAAATAAAATAAGAATAGTAATATAATCCTGCGATCACCCCCCTAGGCTGTTGGGTTTGATGTCAATGACTTCATTGCTGGTAAATAAATTAACTCCCAGTGGCTCTGTTCCATTGTTATTCCTAACATTCTGGTTGCTGCTAGAAATCTTTGCAAATAGTAATAGCTACATAAACATGTGTGACTTAATTTCTTGGGGTTTTATTATTTTATTATAAAATACTTTTTTTATCCCGAAAAATGTATGTTTTTCTTGAACTGATTAATAATTTTACAGGGCCAAAGAAGTGTGATATATAGTAACAGTTACTATCTTGCCGCGGGGCATTATGTTGTTTACATTTCTTAAATACTAGCTGTATCCCACGGCTTCGCACGCTTTTCGTAAGCTTTGCCTGTGTGCACTTCTGGTTCAAGTGAATTTATTTCCAGTGCCGATGCCGAGCTTGCCTTGTTGCCACGATCAAGAATTTATTATAAAGTGGTCTAACACTCAAACTTTAAATTCAATCAGAAATTTATCTTCAAGACAAAATACACATCATAACTTCAATATAGTGTTTGGTTATTTAATATACATAAATGTCCCGTAATTGCAGTTTTTAGTGTGCAGGCGATTTGAAAACTTGTATCTTTTGCAACACTGCCTGGTGGCGAATTACATCAATGGGCATAGTATATAAACCTTCTCTGTGGAAAAATACATATACATACAAATTTTCATAATGGTCGGTTAAATAGTTTACGATTCCATAAAGGACAAACACACACACACATTCATTTATATATTTAAGATATCTCTTTATGTAAACAACTTAGGTAATTAAGGGCATGGGATTTTAGCGAGTGTGCACATGGAAATTATACTTTATTAGATCTATAAATAGTGCGAAGATAAATTCTAAGATATATTACTACATTGCTCATATAAGCGATTTAACCATATACAGATTTTGCATTCTGCTAATAACATTTCCTATATTTTATTTACCCGTATTTTATGTATCTAGTCAAAACATGTAAGTTTATTGTTGTCTAAATAGAAACGGTTGAACGTTGGAAAATAAATCATGAACAACAATATTTTTATCATCAAGAATTATGGCCCTGCTTTCCGCATCTGCGTACAGCGAGAACAATGTAAGCTACTGTTGTAGTGTTTTATAGGAACTGCGCCAAACTCTATTCTCTTCATTGTTTCCTCTTTCATGAGACAAAATATAAAAACTGTAACAAGCCCTATACAACATAGAAAACCCCAAAAAATAATTATCAGCTGATTATAAATATACAAGTGTTAAGTTTAAAATGTCCAACAAGAGGTCTATATTATGTTTAAGTCACATTTATTATAAGTATATTTTGTTTCTTTCAACACTATTACATGAAAAGTATATGATAAGGTATAAAAATGAGTGGGATCGTAAAAAATTATATTTGTAAAATCTGTATAGCGTTCAAATATACCAATTGGTTTTCTAAACGACTATTTTTTTCGTTAGAAAGAAAATATTTCATTTATTAAAACAAACTAACAAACTGTTAAATAGCGTCTATATTTCGTGGACTTTATATCCACATCTTCAGGAAGCAAAATGTATGAGTATACAAATACAATAAAGGACAATATAACAATAAACTGTAAATACACAACTAGAGAAACATTGAAATACTCAACTGTAATACAATTTGTAGCAATATACTTTTGTATTACACTTAATCCAATTGGGCATTTAAATTTGAGAATTAAATTATGGGGATGTTAAAAATAATTTAAATGTAAACTATTTAAGGGTTTTTCAAGGTGAGGGATGAATTTATAACATTAATTACTTTAAGTTCACAACAATCTTCAATTTTGTTTTGTTTCTTCTCAGCTGATTGCTTGGCCAAAGGTTTCTCTTTATCTTATGAAATATATCAAATCTATGCCTCTTGATTCTAAGATTATTAAATGTTTGCGCAATATTATGTTACTATGAACTCTCTGGAGTTTTCCAAATGTTTCAGGAAATACAACGTAGTTTATTGCGCGGGTTACGTATATTATGAACTGATTATTTTAATGTGCATAATTTAAGTTTGACAAGTTTTTTTTTTAATGTAAAGGTTTGCGAAAACCTTCGGGCACCTGGAGAGGAAAGTAACACAATGTTTGAAATTTACGTAATATTGTTAATTTTGTGTAGTTCAGGAATGAATTGTGTAGTAAATACTGGGGGTGTTTTATAGGTTGAAACAACTTTGTTCTTTTTTTGTCTGTATAATATATAACTGATTCAGGTATAGTGCAATGATTTCACGTATGTTAACGAATAAACTAACATAGCATGTGATATGTGATGGAGACCTACAAGTATAGCACGTGTAAGCTCGTCCCTCGCTGTATGATAATCATACGTTATTGTATGTTAACGAATAAACTAACATAGCATGTGATATGTGATGGAGACCTACAAGTACAGCACGTGTAAGCTCGTCCCTCGCTGTATGATAATCATACGTTATTGTATGTTAACGAATAAACTAACATAGCATGTGATATGTGATGGAGACCTACAAGTACAGCACGTGTAAGCTCGTCCCTAGCTGTATGATAATCATACGTTATTGTATGTTAACGAATAAACTAACATAGCATGTGATATGTGATGGAGACCTACAAGTATAGCACGTGTAAGCTCGTCCCTCGCTGTATGATAATCATACGTTATTGTATGTTAACGAATAAACTAACATAGCATGTGATATGTGATGGAGACCTACAAGTATAGCACGTGTAAGCTCGTCCCTCGCTGTATGATAATCATACGTTATTGTATGTTAACGAATAAACTAACATAGCATGTGATATGTGATGGAGACCTACAAGTATAGCACGTGTAAGCTCGTCCCTCGCTGTATGATAATCATACGTTATTGTATGTTAACGAATAAACTAACATAGCATGTGATATGTGATGGAGACCTACAAGTACAGCACGTGTAAGCTCGTCCCTCGCTGTATGATAATCATACGTTATTGTATGTTAACGAATAAACTAACATAGCATGTGATATGTGATGGAGACCTACAAGTATAGCACGTGTAAGCTCGTCCCTCGCTGTATGATAATCATACGTTATTGTATGTTAACGAATAAACTAACATAGCATGTGATATGTGATGGAGACCTACAAGTACAGCACGTGTAAGCTCGTCCCTCGCTGTATGATAATCATACGTTATTGTATGTTAACGAATAAACTAACATAGCATGTGATATGTGATGGAGACCTACAAGTACAGCACGTGTAAGCTCGTCCCTCGCTGTATGATAATCATACGTTATTGTATGTTAACGAATAAACTAACATAGCATGTGATATGTGATGGAGACCTACAAGTACAGCACGTGTAAGCTCGTCCCTCGCTGTATGATAATCATACGTTATTGTATGTTAACGAATAAACTAACATAGCATGTGATATGTGATGGAGACCTACAAGTACAGCACGTGTAAGCTCGTCCCTCGCTGTATGATAATCATACGTTATTGTATGTTAACGAATAAACTAACATAGCATGTGATATGTGATGGAGACCTACAAGTACAGCACGTGTAAGCTCGTCCCTCGCTGTATGATAATCATACGTTATTGTATGTTAACGAATAAACTAACATAGCATGTGATATGTGATGGAGACCTTACAAGTACAGCACGTGTAAGCTCGTCCCTCGCTGTATGATAATCATACGTTATTGTATGTTAACGAATAAACTAACATAGCATGTGATATGTGATGGAGACCTACAAGTATAGCACGTGTAAGCTCGTCCCTCGCTGTATGATAATCATACGTTATTGTATGTTAACGAATAAACTAACATAGCATGTGATATGTGATGGAGACTTACAAGTACAGCACGTGTAAGCTCGTCCCTCGCTGTATGATAATCATACGTTATTGTATGTTAACGAATAAACTAACATAGCATGTGATATGTGATGGAGACCTACAAGTACAGCACGTGTAAGCTCGTCCCTAGCTGTATGATAATCATACGTTATTGTATGTTAACGAATAAACTAACATAGCATGTGATATGTGACGGAGACCTACAAGTACAGCACGTGTAAGCTCGTCCCTCGCTGTATGATAATCATACGTTATTGTATGTTAACGAATAAACTAACATAGCATGTGATATGTGATGGAGACTTACAAGTACAGCACGTGTAAGCTCGTCCCTCGCTGTATGATAATCATACGTTATTGTATGTTAACGAATAAACTAACATAGCATGTGATATGTGATGGAGACCTACAAGTACAGCACGTGTAAGCTCGTCCCTCGCTGTATGATAATCATACGTTATTGTATGTTAACGAATAAACTAACATAGCATGTGATATGTGATGGAGACTTACAAGTACAGCACGTGTACTGATAATCATACGTTATTGTATGTTAACGAATAAACTAACATAGCATGTGATATGTGATGGAGACCTACAAGTATAGCACGTGTAAGCTCGTCCCTCGCTGTATGATAATCATACGTTATTGTATGTTAACGAATAAACTAACATAGCATGTGATATGTGATGGAGACCTACAAGTACAGCACGTGTAAGCTCGTCCCTCGCTGTATGATAATCATACGTTATTGTATGTTAACGAATAAACTAACATAGCATGTGATATGTGATGGAGACCTACAAGTATAGCACGTGTAAGCTCGTCCCTCGCTGTATGATAATCATACGTTATTGTATGTTAACTCATATCCTGTGGTGATATTCGCCGCTGTTGTCATAGCAACACAAACCCGCTGACCTCTACCACCACGTTCAGTCACTTTATAAAATCACATGCTTGTTTTTGTCGTTCTGAAGACTTGATAACAACTCGTGGGTGAATATTTTTGTCTGGAATACATACAAAATAAATATAATGCATAATTTTTAAATATTGCTTATATGAGTTTGAATGTCAATGTTTAATATTATTTGATCTCAGATGGTAAAAATGAAGGTGCCAGGTTCTAGTTATATTTTTATAATGCCACATGAAGGATATATTTAATATAGTCGTGTATATTCAATTCAGGAGCTTAACTTGGACATTTTATACTTTCTAGAAACGAAATATATGTTCAAAATATATGATTAAATATATGTTTAAGACAGCAAAATATGAGACTTTTGTATTTTAAAATTATAATATTTACATTTCCTCAAGTCATAAGATAATAGAAATGCATCTCCCTGAACCAAAACCTATTGTACTCCCTGTAGAGATTTCACACTTTTATCTTTAGCAGTTTTTATTTTATTTTATTTGTAGCTGAATAGTAATTTAATTTTTTGTGTACTTATAACACATTGCTGGAATTTTAGACAATATAAATGCTATCAAAGGACTATAAATAAAAAAAAAATCTATTTCACAAAACATATTCTACCTCCTCCATTTTTTTCATTTACTCTTATAGTGAAAACTGTTTAAGGCAATTCTAATATTTTAGACTGGTGTAAGAATTCTATTTTAATTGCATGCTTGGATGCATTACTGATGCAAGTAACCCAAAAAACAAAGGAATTAGCAATCCAGCATCAAATAGAAATTTATATAAGTCTGTAGCATATTCTGAAAACTATTTTGTTTCAGAGACCTATATTTTTAAAACCAGCATTTATTTCTTACCAGAAAAGAAATAATATTATAGTTAATTAAAATAGTTGTAATTGGTTTCTTTAATTAAAATCTTAAAACAAAATAAACATTTTCAATTACAATCTAAAATTGCTATAAAGAGTACTAAATGGAATGGATGATATGCCCTAAAATATTGTAAAATAAATTTAGCTCAGAGAGGTAACATAGATGTAGTGGACTGTATGATAAAACAGCCAGTATTTGCATACTCTCGTTACACGATTATTAATCCAGCCGAGTGCTCTACTTGAGATCAGGTCAAACGGATCGCCTTATTTATCTTGCTGTAATTAAACTCAGTAGCTCTATCTGATTAAACTCCCAGACAACTTCACCTGATGTTTTCTCCATCACGTCTGACCCGTTAATATAGGTCATAGTTTCGGTAAACTGACCAACATATTATTTTATTTGCTAAGTGATGTCTCTTCTGGGCTAGTTATTTCAATTTATATTATTATTGTAACAAATTTAATGATTAATTGGGTTATTTATTATTTCTTTAATAATTTTTATAATCCATTAAATCTATCATCAGTCAGTAACTGTATCCCAATACTGCTCCATTGTATCTCTGTAATGATGTAATTTCCTCATTACTTTGTTAGTACCCACTTATTTACTGACTTATACTTATCTTCAATTTGTTATCCTTAGGTTATTATAGAAACTCTAGCATAGACAAACATTTATTTAATGAATAGTTTCATAGTTTAAAATGTGTTTTCATAAACTAGGTTGCCGCTTTACCTATTTGAATGTTAAAACACAACTAATGTTCTGAAAAATTTGAATTTATCCTGGTATATGCAGATACTGTAATGAAATTGACAATTTCATCAGGTCTTTAAATGCGATAATAATAATAACTGGATAGTAATAATAATGATTATAATTTTTTATCAAAATTCATTATTATATAATCAGTGAAACCGGTTATAGAACATACGGATATAATTCCTTACGGACTACAAGTAATTTAATTATAACAGTGAAAGCATACTAAATTCTAACAATAAATAAGTTAAATAATCAGATAAGAATAACAAGGTGATCTTGGATAACTTCTAAACCTTTATAAGACGGAAGGATAAAAAATGTAAAAATACAACCTATTAATATAGCTTGTCTACCAAAGGCATTCTATTCATTCGTTCGTTAAGGTACCCAAAATTAGTTGAATTAGTAAATTTTAATGCCCAAGAATAAACATCTGCTAAGGCCTAAACATAGCATTTGAAGAAAAACAAATTGCGATGTAGCTTAAAATGGAGCAGTATTTGCTACCACTGTAACTGCGTATCACAGCCTATTAACAACATATGTGTCTCTTGAATAGCTATATTCGTAAATAAAATATGATAACATCTTGCATAAAATCACATATTAGTTCAGAGTATACATGAAACACTATTACAGACAAGTAATGAAAGTAATCGTGGCTAAACAATGTTATTCATGAATAAACATTGTATTCCCCAGTTTGTTTTTGTATATACTCTATGGTGCATGAAAAAAGTACTTCATTGTAACAACAGTTATTATTACACTTGTAGTAAATGAAATTTTTAAAACAAATAGGGAGTTTAAACTTTAAAGGTCACATTATTTT
Organism: Homalodisca vitripennis; assembly: GCF_021130785.1. NCBI lineage: Eukaryota > Metazoa > Arthropoda > Insecta > Hemiptera > Cicadellidae > Homalodisca > Homalodisca vitripennis. Next base: position 33,615,958 of record NC_060207.1, read on the forward strand.
AATTACTTTTCCACTATTAGCTTACTTTAAATCTGAAGCTCAGCGGATATTATAGTTACTGTCTATTTTGACGTAAAGTATGAATTATTATTAGCTATTATTTTAAGCTTTAATTTCATAATAATAATAAAACATACATGCCCAAAATCTGCATGTAATATTAGTTTAAAAATTTTATTAAATGATAAATAGTTATTGTTAATAAAAGAATTCCCGGATTATATAAAGCAAGGCATAATATTTACATACATTTAATTTTTTCATTCATAACACGTGTTGAATTGTATTTGCTCCAAAGTAAACAACATTGCTAACTAAATATTTAGTACTATCGTTTCATCCACGATGAATAATTTTTCTGTAATGTTTTTGGTTCAGGTGTTTTTTAAATAGTTATTGTTCAATCTTGAGGTTTAATAGTTATATTGATTTGTTGGATGCTTAGCTTATTAGAAATAATGTTATGAATAGTTTAATGAGAAGTATTACTTAGGATTAAAAATAATATCATAGTTCTGAAAATACTGAATCTCTTTTCCGCAATAAGTATGACTGATCATGTACTAAACATATTTTACTCATCACCTAAAACAGTTTTCCCGACCATTGAGTTATAGAACGACGTAGGGATACGCCGTTCCCCAAGTCACGTAGAGGCTTTGCTGAGGTTGCTTGAAACGTATGCTTCAATCTAGAGATATCCTGCGGATAAATAGGTGGACAGAAAAAAGATAAACTGTACCAGCCTTCTCAGTGGTAAGCGTCAATAACGCTCAGCCAAAGTACATGGTCGGACACGCAATGTAGTGGAATATATTTTTGCCTATGTGGAAATGTTTCATGCAAAATTTAAAGTCTACAAACTTCTCTTTGAGATATCTTGCTGAATGATACATTCACAATGTTATTCATCAAGTTAAGTTTCGTAGCACTGTACGCAAGAGTGCCCTGTATTCAATTCATGTGACCAACTTTTAAAGTGCACTATCAATGATACGTCACATGTTAAGATCTTATTTGATTGTACTCAGTTTATTTACAAATATATAATTTACTGTAATTTTCTGCAAAAACATAGTTACTCACAAAAGTGCAATATAAAAATATTTTTGCTAACGCTCATCCGAATTTTTATTTAATTGAAATTAAGTTACATCACAAATTTCAAGCTTGTAAGTCAGTTCGTTCTCAAGATGTCGTGTAAACAGACAGATATCCATAGAGAATTTAAATTTTTCCAGCATCTCAACAATATAGATTGATAAATCTATGTTAAAGATTGAACTGTTAATTCAGGTTTCGTATGTTTTCATGTTGAATATTGATGAGAAAAACATTACTGTAAGAAATTAATTCATGTAAAACTATTGCTGGAACGTCTGATTAGCTCTTTGTTGTAAAAGCGGATGAGATTTATTGGTTTTATATTGTATTTAGCAATCTCTGTTTAGATTTATGCTGCGGAAAAGATTGAGAGAGGAAACATGTTTTCATTCAATTTAGAGAGCAACGTCGGTTATACATTTAAAAGTATTTTTATACTCGCTAAGTAGGTTAATCTCAAGCATTTCTAATTTAGACACACTAGTTTGGCATCATATAGTCAAATTCTTGGTAAACATTTATATAAGATTTATGCTGAGCAAGAAGTATATGAGCTTCCGTCAGTTGCATCAAATAATAAATATGACAATAAATTGTTCTACATTGGCCACTGCCATTCAACAAAATGTTGAACAAAGACGTACTCAAAGATTATCGTATTGTTTTATAGCTTAAACTGAGCCTTTAATCGATTCAATGTCACTATTACACGGCTTATATCAAGTATTTGGAGTGAGTTATTTGAACGGTTAGTACTGTAACTGCTTTACGTACGACATACGCTTTCTCGAAAGAAATGTAGCTGGTAAAAAAACACCAAAACTCTAAATTCTATTAGCTTTTACTGCCTATACCGTAATTTACTGGTTCGATTCCGGCAATGTTTTACTTAATTTCTTGTAACTTACAAATAGATTAAAAGTAAGTAAATACAGGTAACACATGGTATTAAGTAGGTCCTATGTTATTCTTCCGTATAAGTTTGTAAACATTTAGATTGTATATTTCTACTAGTACAGTAAATCTGTCATGAAAAAAAGGTCTGTAATTTGGGGCGACTTACCTAAGAGCTGTTTTTTGCGGAAATGGGATAGAAAAGGCATCCCAAAAGCTTAACTCAAAAACTCGGGATGGTTTGTCAAGACAATTTTTGAGAAAAAACAAGATTTGGATTGAAATATCTCGGAAATGTTGGTTGGTTTTCGGAAAATTGTTGAGGATAAAAAATGTTGGGGGCAATATTATCTACAACTTTTCTCATTGGGTCGATATGCTGCGATGAAAAATTACAATTAATAGATGGCGCTAAAGTATCAAAAAAGCGTTTTTTTATTTTTGACAGAGAAAAAATTTTTTTTAAGCACAACTGTCAATGAGAAAGTTGTTCATCTCAAAAAACCTATAAAATTGATACATAAATTTTTATTTTCCGACTTACCGTTTAGAAGTTATAGCGTGACAAACCTGTCACGCCGTAGATATCCTATATGCTTCCGACGAGGGCGATGTTAGTTCGGGTACATAATAAATCATTACTCTAAACTGAACAAATAATCTTTTTGTTAGTAGTGAATTTTTATTATAAATTAATATTTATTACTATTACTTTCTTCCAAAAAATGTGCTGATAATTGTTGTTGAGCTTGCAACATAAAAAAATGCATGAAATTGTTTATAGAATCGTGGCTGGGAAAAATAAAAAAAATGTTTCCTTCATGTGCATGTTTATTTTAATTACAAAACCCAGTAATTGTTTGACAATATCAATGACATTTTCCACTATCAAAAATTCAATATCCAAAATCCATAGTATCATTCCTTTTTTTTGCCGCCTCTCTGCTTTTTTTTGTGGTTCATTGGGATGAGTTTCCGTCTCACTCGATGTCGTTGATGAATCAGTTGTTGAACCACCATCTGTGCTATTGTCCATTTCATTTGAAGGCCAGTGAACAACTTGAGATGGGAAATCCAGATCAATGTCTTCAAGTAAATCAGTTTCAAGGTCGATAATGGGGACATTGCTGCCATTTTCGCCGCCACAATGCTTGCAAGCAACTGAGCACGTGAGGCCTACCTTCCTGCACCCGCAAGATGCTCCACAATTATTAGTCTTACAACTGCATGTTTATGAGCTTCAAAAGGTTTTCTGGACCTGGGTCAAGGTCTGTTTCCAATGGTATCAAGCCACGATCAGTATTCTTCAATCCCCCACTAAGTAGGCTCCATGTCTTTGCCCCAAGCCAAGCTTGGACTTGGTGGTAAACCCGTCGACTGTGAAAATTAGCCGCTTGTGGAGATGGCGGTAGGCAAGAAAGATTCACTTTTGTTTTAGCCGCACATTGTGTAAATTTTTTTGAATCGAAGGGTGGCAAGTGAGTCGGTGCATTTAACTCCACCATACAAAGCTGTGAAAGTATCCCGGCCTGCTGCATCGATGGGTTCAGTACGGCTCAATGGATCGTAGAAAATTTTTGGCAGTTGTTTGCAGGGCTTATGTTGAACAATTCCACCAATTTTTATTTTTTCCTTGAAAATAAGGGGCGGAAGTGGTATCGCACCCGCTGAAAGGCGTGAAGGAAAAAGCACGTATGGTGTCAAAGATGAAATGCATACATATTAATTATAGGGGCGGATATAATCCTGTGTGAATCAGTAAAAGACAGTATTTAATTTTATTGCACATTGCTACTATTATTATTTTTATTTATTATTATATTATTATAATTGTTATTCCTTTTTAATCTTCATGTATTATTTAAAAAAATTTTTTAATTATACTCTTCAATATCATGCACAAATTTTCGTCTAATTAATTTGTCTTATTGGAAAGTATAAAGTTTGTTTTTTAAACACATATTAATTTCATATATACCAAACAAAAAATTGTTATTAAATAAATAAGAACATGTTACTTGCAACAAAACACAATTTCCGCTTTATTAAATGTAAATTAAATTGCTATAAAATGTTAAGTGCAACCTTTGAAAATAGACGATCTTGAATAAAACTTTCATAAATATAATACATCATTTTTAAAGAATAAAAAGAATAAAATTGTGAATAAATCGTTACTAATTATATTCAGCAGAAATTTTTTATATAACATTCCATTTCAGCAAAAGATTTTACAGAACTATAATAAGAACATGTTTACTTGCAACAAAACACAATTTCCGCTTTATTAAATGTAAATTAAATTGCTATAAAATGTTAAGTGCAACCTTTGAAAATAGACGATCTTGAATAAAACATTCATAAATATAATACATCATTTTTAAAGAATAAAAAGAATAAAATTGTGAATAAATCGTTACTAATTATATTCAGCAGAAATTTTTTATAAACATTCCATTTCAGCAAAAGATTTTACAGAACTATTACTTTATCTCTGTGTTTTCATTGATAACTATTAATGAAATAACATGTAAAAAAGAAATTACTATGAATAAAAATTTAGTGAACATTAAATTTGCAAGAATAATAATTTACACTCAAGTCGCTCTTCAAAAAGTACTGCAAATGGAAATGCAATATTACCTTTCCAACTCTTTGGATTTTCGTCATGCAGCTGCCTCAGCTGATCGTGTATCACTATATGCTTTGTAGCATTTGGGGTGTGCGTTGATGATTGAGTTTTCTTAAAAAAATTCTGCATCTCAACATCCGTTCGAATTGTCGATGCCCTCAAGCAACGATTTTCGACCTATCGGTCCGACAGGGGGCACATTATTCGCAACACTTTTTTTCTCTTGAAAAACAAACAGACATTTTTAGATCGTAAACATTGGAGTTTTCAATTCGACATACGAGTTTCGACTAACCAGGTATGCATAGGCACAAAGGCCCCCTTTGCAGGCAGGTGTGGCAAAGGTGGCGAGACAAAACTGGTTTACACACGCTGACATTGCTCTCGTCGGAAGCAATGGGAAATCTACGGCGTGACAGGTTTTGTCACGCTATAACTTCTAAACGGTAAGTCGGAAAATAAAAATTTATGTATCAATTTTATAGGTTTTTTTGACATGAACAACTTTCTCATTGACAGTTGTGCGTTTAAAAAATTTTTTTCTCTGTCAAAAATAAAAAAAAAACGCTTTTTTTGGTACTTTAGCGCCATCTATTAATTGTAATTTTCATCGCAGCTATCGACCCAATGAGAAAAGTTGTAGATAATATTGCCCCAACATTTTTTGTCCTCAACAATTTTCCGAAAAAAACCAACCATTTCCGAGATATTTCAAATCCAAAAACTTTTGAGTTTTCTCAAAATCGGCTTGACAAACCATCCCGAGTTTTTGGAGTTAAGCTTTTGGGGTGCCTTTCTATCCATTTCCGCAAAAAACAGCTCTTAGGTAAGTCGCCCCAAAAAAAATTTACAGATTGACTGTACTATACCATAGAAATGAAAGGCATTCTTTGTTCTTTGAGTGTTCCAATATTAATATCAAAGATTTTGTTTTCGATTTGTAATGGACCAATGCTTAAATATTATAATCCTAACTTTATATATGTACATAATACGTAAAAAGTTGAAGGCTAAATATTTTGGCCTACTAATTTAAGCATAAACAAGTGGAAAAAAATCAATTTTCCTTTACTAGAATAACAAAAGTTTTCTAAAACAACATCCATCTGTCGCACAAAGAAGGACTTGTTACCAGATCCTAGACAACTAAGGCTATTTAAATGAATTGAAACATTTAAAGTTTTGTTATAACTATACTAGCATTTACCCGTCACTTCGCAAGCAATTTCGTAGGGTTTGTAAGTGTATTCAAAGTGTATTATACTCCTGGTTCGGGTTAAATAAGTATATTTTCGACACTTAAGTTGAGTTTGACTTGTTGCCATGGGCAAGAAAATCTGTAAAAAATTATATATTTATGGTAGTTGTAATTTACTCCCGTATTAGTATTTTTTTTAATAGTTGATTTGTGATTTTTTCTTTGTTTGGGTATATATATATATATATATATATATATATATATATATATATATATATATATATATATACGAGATATACAAATCTGACAAAATTACTTCTGTTAAGAGAGAATTAACATGGTTTTTATACAATTCTTAATTAGTTGAAAAAGGTATATAGTCACTTTTTCCTTTATATTTAATACTAAATATTTATTAAAAATTTACAGTTAAACTTTCATTTTTACAAAAACTTTTTAATTTTTTTCTAAATATTTTCTTTATCCCTGTCAAACAGTTGCGATTGCAGAAATTATTGAAATAAGAAGTGTATTTCCTATCAAGATTACTCTATGTATTCACGCTGTAAATGTACACAAATTGAAAAAGTGGTCAAATTAATTAAAATAACGATTGTGCTGTCAAAAAAACAATGTTTACACAGAACTGTTGATTCAATTTAACATCATTTTTCAATTAATAGTATTTCTTTGCTGTAATACAACATTAGAGACGCATTTTCGGTACTGTTGAGATCTCGAAAAAGGAATATGACTATATAGCCTATTTATCCCAGTGACTCTAAGAATGTCTATGTAACATTTCAGTACGATCGAATGAATAGTTCACGCGTGAAGGCAAAAGAAACACAATCACTTGGGCATTTATAATACTATTAGGATTGAAATGTAGCCTAGATGTAGCCTAGGATTGGAACATAAGGGAAATTGTTTAAGAGTTGCTTAGTATAAATCACTTGCAGAGAGGATACCTCGTATATCACCTATGATGAATTCTAGATAATTGGGTACATATAAACAAATAATAATATTTCTATAAACAGCAATCTCTCGAAGATCGAATTAAAGATATAGAAATATAATTACTGAAATTCTATTTTATGACTTTGTTAGCTAACAAAAAGCTCAACGTACAAAATAAACATTTTTGTGTTTTATATAAATAAATAAGTATGTGTATAGTACAAAACAATGTGTATTACCTTTAAATTCCTTCTTCATAGAAGCGAAGATGAGGACAGACTGAGTTTTGTTTAGAAGGTCAAAACTTTATTACTGGTAAAACTTTCCTAAACAAGATGGTACGCGGACAGCAGTATCCATATTTTACTCTGACATCATTTGTTCAAAACATTGACAGGAGAATTGTTTTAGATTACTTGAATAGAATTGTAATGGAGTTTGCTTTGCGCATTTTTAAGTACAAGAGAAATATCTTAGGACCAAGATTGACTATTATTTTTACATTTGATTGCTAAATGTTTCTGCATAAATCTTTAGTGGAATAGAGGGATGGATATTCAGTTCTGATATATTATATAGTTCCATAACAACCACTTTACATTGTTGAGTACTTTTAGAGTATAGTAGGTCTTAACTAACAAAATCACTGCCAGCTTATGCACTAAATTATTCCAGTGGGGAAACAGAAACCTAAAATTGTCTTCATTAACTGCACGCACAAAGCACGTTGCTCCTTTACCAACAAATGACCGCAGCACTGCCATAGACATTATATAACAATCGTGTACTATCCAAAAATAGCATTATATCATAGTCAAGTAAATCTTTTAATAAAACATGATGAGCCGCAAGTAGCCTAATTATCAATTTATTTTAGTTACTTTTGAAGCAATCGTGCTGGGTTTGCCACGTGTTAAAAGTTACCACTTCACTTGCTATAATTGAAAAATACTATTATATTTTGCTTCTGTTGGATGAGTTTATGATATTCATAATGATAAAATCTATTTAAAGTAAGATCATTTAATTACAGTTATTAATAGGCTATAGATATATAATGTAATGTGTATATATAATCTAATGTATATTATATTTAATGTAAAATACGTTCTTGTCGTTGTTAAATTTGGAATATACTATTTGGCTAGGAGTGCTTCAATGACCATTTCACTTTTTATAAATTAAATTCAGTTTTCAGCTGCCTGAACAAACATAACACTGTATGTATCACATAAAAATATTTGTATGATTTTTCAATAATACGAGGCGAAATAAAGATATCAAGAAAGGAAATAAACGTTTGTTTAGATACTAAACACTCTCAAGAGTTTGCCTATGAAATATTTCCGTTTTTGTAAAATCTTATAACTTTTTTAATAATTTAATTAGTTTTGGATTATTAAAAATTTTTAGAAATAGTAATGCGATGTCAGTATTTTCATCTAGAATAATATGCAAGATATATATTTTGACTCTTTTTTAATTTATTTCACTTACATAACACAAATTTTACATTGTTAAGCCCTCGAGGTATTCACGTATATGGCTAATTGTGACACATGTATTTTGAATTTCTTTTATTTAAATTGTTTACTCATTACATGGTAGGGGTAAACAATCATAACTAAATTTTATAGTCCGATAAGTTATTTTCGATTATTGCAACAAAGTATTTTAGCAATAGGGGCTACCCCAGAAGGTCAAATGAGAATAAGCGATCGCTTTGTCTCATGGGAGTAATTGATAATATTTTAGACTTTTTCTTTTGGAAGTGAAGATAATGAAATAATATACATGCTAGAGACAATATTACTTTTTTAAGAATAGTTTTGTTATTAAAATAGATTCTATTTTGTTTTAACATCAATCTGAACATACACACATTTGAAACCTTTATTCACTGAAAGAGTTTGTAGCAGAAAACTAATAACAGATTATTCGCGCGATTCAATCAGCTGTGAATACGCAAGAAATAAGCGACTGGCCGGACAGATAGTATGGCGTAGCGACTGTTGGTGGGGGGCAGCACCGTCCTGTATTATAGTCTGGCCTTGGTTCACCCAGCGAGGAATTGGCTTAATTTTTAGTCATAAATATCTTTTCAGAGACTAAAAATATCATTTTTTCTAATATTGTTTACAGCTGACAAAAATAAAATTTTCCATGTTTATCAATTAGTAGTATGCTATCATCTTTTTCGATAGCGATCATTTACTTGCATTGTATTTTAGAAGGAACTTTGTATGTTTCCTATTGTATATTTTCATTTAACTAGTTATGAATCTAAATAATAACCACATAAAATAAAGTGTCATACAAACAAAATTGTTATAATTTATCAATTTAAAAATGATCCTCTCCTACAAAACTGCCAATGCTTTAAATATATTTATTTGAAAGAAAATATTGTATATTGCATCGTAGCACAATACCGCATATGTGCTTGAAAAGTAGGTTATCCGTGACGATGGTGTAACTCCACGCCGCGTGTAGACGCACCCACCTGTTAACAAAGCTCCATCAGAAGCCATTGCGGTGCACCTACGTCATTGTACGCCCACACGCCAGCGCCACCCAACAAAGGCTATTTACAGCCGCCACTGTAAAACCTTTTGTTACGCAATTCCATTCATCATGAATGAATCGTGCAACTTGCACTAGATCATTGTTTTGTCTCGAATATTATTAATTGATATTTTATGTTCATGGGCCTTACTGCCAACCGACCTACTTACTCGTACTAGCTGATGTAACAAAACTGTATCGAGTACGTACCGTACGCACTATGATTGGGTAGTTGGTACATGTATAAACACACTATTATTATTCTATTCTATTTTTAAAATAAGTAAATAAAAGTGTTTGAATGCAGAGTGTTTGAATTATACGTTAAAATAATTTTTTTATATTTAGAATGAATAAAAAAATTCTGTACTTTTATATCTAAAAACACTTTACAAGTTCATAGTGTTTCCAAGACGTGAACAGATAATGCAAATCACTAAACATACGATGAGTTCTGAGTATTGAGTTCTAAAGTAAGATTTACTTATTTAAAACTATAAACAATTCCATTTTAAACCCTCAGTAATGTTTATTACATTTTTACTCAAATGAGTAAGTTTAACTCTTTATAGGCCATTATCTGAAAAATTTTAATAATTTCGCTATTTCTTATTAATAGTGGTTTTCTTCAGTTGTACATACAAACTAAACAATAATTTTAACTGTTCCGGATTGGACTAAAATCCACTGAGTAAATTAAAATTGGTTTTACTGTTAAAAATTTGAGTGGTCAGAAAACAGTAGGAAAAGCCATTCGATATGTCTTGGTAGTAATTTTTAAAATTATCAATATAAATTAACGCTGTTAACACTTTATTGGACTATTATACCAAGAATTGACCTTTTAATATTTCACCACTCAGGTCATGATTCCATGGAATTTGGAGAGCGCTTGAACCGGTTCATGAAGTAAAAAACTAAATAAATGGTGTAGAGATATATGTTTCTTTCAATGATTATTAATGCCCCCCGTAGTTCTAAGATAACAGACTGTTCCTTGCAGAGTTCTGAGTGAAGACATTGAGGCACCCGTCCGGAAGTTAGAACACAGACAGAAAGAGTGATCTGATTCAGATAATAACAATTGCTGATTTTAGTGGTTTTGAGTCACTTTGCTGTCCATACATCAGGCGATGGTTGGATGCCACATGAAGCTTGGAGATACTTACTGATACTTACTTAATTGATGGAGAATTAAGATATTTTTTTCAATACCATCGCGTATTTTGTAATGTTTGGGTAAGAGAGGGATTTATTTCTGAGTCCAAGTTTTTGTATAGGTTTACATTGGTCTAAATATGTCGTATGAAAATTTGAAAATGTTTAGTAAACAAAATAACACGTTTAAAAATACGAATGTTATTTAAGACAATATATTAGCTAGAAGTAATAAAACTTTTATTACGTATTCCTACAGTGATTTTAATTAATCATAACCAAAATATTTATATAATCTAATTCTTGTATATTTGGATATTGCTGAAACCAATTACTTGGTAGGATCTGAAAACTAATTCACATTAAAGGGAGATGTTAACTAGAAACTAAATTTTATTCAGATCCTTTCGTAATAAACTGTAGCAGAACTCATTTTGGTAAATTTTTAATAGGTATAGGAAAATAAATAAAACGGATTTTAGGTAGTTTCTCTTAGTTGAACAGGTAAAATAACTCATTACATTTACGAATACACAACGTAACTGTGATTTTTAATTGAAGGAAACGAAAATCGTCTGTATCATGGAGGGACTTAAGAATCGTCTCTATTACTTAACCAATAAATTTATTACTATACGTGGAATGAGTGTGAATATGTATGTGCTCTATTGTATCTATTTTAAAAGAAGTAAAATATTAATGGTCGTAATATGAATCTGTTCAAGCGAGTACTAATTAATTAGTTTTAATCTAGTTAAAGGGAAAGGATATTTTTGTAAATATTTTATATTGTACTTATTACTGTTTGGTGAATGCATTTTAATCTTTTCCTTATGCATTAGTGCTAAATTATTGTATGTTCTTTTAATCGATATATTTTCAATGATTCTATAAATCTTTTAATACATTTGTAAGAATTTGAGTTTTATTAACTCAATTCTTGGATATCGGAATTTTATTTTATAATAGAAAGATAAAGCATGAACTTAGGTTGGTGCTACAGTATTTTTCTCTTGGAAAACAAATGTTTTAAGGTTAAAACCCCAAAAACACAGTTTTGCCAAAATCAGAATACAGTTCTGTGAGTTCTTAAATGTAGTGTACAATGTAATATACTAAAACATTCTATAATAGGAATTTAAGTAATTGATATTTCGGGAACTTCGAAAAATATTCTGAGCCTTTAAAATAAATAAATTGCTCACCTAGGAAACGATATTACGGCAAATACGACAGGTGAAACGTTTAAAAGATTAAACGTGGCAAAATAAATCGGCAAAGTAGTTCTTAATAAATCAAAAAGTATTTAGTATTGAAATTTCACTCGATGAATATGATTTAGTTGCCTTTTTGCATGAAAGAATACAAAAATAAGGAAAAAAAAAATTAAATCTTTAGATAAGCAATGTTAGGGACATTATATATTTCTTATGTTTTCTTACTACTCTACTGTAAAGATTATATATAAAATGAATTTATATAACTCATTGTAATAATATGTTTAAAAGAAGTTAAAATTCGAAATTAACATAACTTAGTCTATGAATAAATCATAACAGTACGTATAGTAATATACGTTACGTTAAAATACGGATAGAGTAGAGATTGTATTTATCAGGCTTCAGAAGTCGTACAAATGACTGCAGGGAATGTCATTGCAGGGAATGGAATTAACTTTTAATCCTGCAGACTCATATTGATATTACTGAAGGATGGGAACGCGTTTTAAAGTATTTCTATGACTCTTTCGTTCATTGATATGACTCTTTCTATAAATTTAATAAGCTTTTACAAGTCTGCATTCACAATTTTTAAGTACAAATTGTATGAGTCAAGTATAATTTAAATTCCTACTTTAGTGTAGGATGAATGATTTACAGCAGGCAAATTATTTTCATAAACATGTTTAATACAAATCGCTATAAACCCAACATATAATATTGTATTTTAATAGATATCGTATTCGAAAATTAATGAACTTGCTGCTAAATGACATCTTTGCACGATTGGTAGCCCCAAAATATTTCATATAGTAATATTTAGACATAATATAATAAAAGAATAAAGAATTTTTCATATCATTTAAAGAGAACTATTAAAAGCCATAATATTTCCTCCAGTACTAGAGGATAGGTATCATTTATTACACGAAACCTATGAATAATACTTCCTGCAGTTAAATAATGGTTATTCTTAGTTCTAGCGAACAATGATAATATACTGTCTGTCTGTCTATCACTAAGACGTCAAAATACACATTTATAAAACATTAATTAGTTTCATAACTTAAATAATTAGTCATCACTATGATTAGGCACCTTTTCTATGTAATACAAACAGAATTAACTATTCATAGCTTCTAAAACCCTTTCGTACCAGATATCCTTATAATGTAGGTTTAAAAAGATTTTCAATATAAAAATACTTTATTTCTTTATAAGATATTTATTTCTTGCAAAGGTCTTTAAACATGCCTTAAATACACTTTGTTTTATGTTCGAAATTTCTTTATGAATGTAGCTAGTACAGTAATGAAGCTTTAAAGTTTAAACTAAAGCTGATATTCCATCGTTTTCCTTTATCATAAGGCAATTGAGACTGTATTATATTTCAATAGTTAATTTGAATACACGTTTTGTAAAGTGAATAGTGTTGTTGCAGCTGAGTACTGTGAGTACTATACAAGTCTTAAATTTTGCTATACATTTTAAATTATACGACTGAGAATTAAAGATAGTCCACATCAAATTTTTTTAATACACGCCTCGGGACCAATTTACGTAAGTATAAAAGTAATTGAAGTCATGGTCCGTATACCAGTGCAATTTACTGCAGTTAACACTAAAAGTTGTTAAATGATAATTATCGATTATCGATTATATTGAACTCACAGTTCACATAAATGGATTATTTATAAAACGTAATTTATAACTTTAAAAAGACGAAATAAGCATGTGTTGGGTATGAAACATTACGAAAATATAAGTATATGAATCTAAATATATGTAGTAATAAAAATATACCTTGCAATCCCATGTCAAACATTGAAAACTGCACTAAACATTCATCTAGCTTCTAATAATTACATTTTCATTTTTTTTTATTAATCATGATATAAACAATACAATCGTGTAATCAAAATGCATACACACGAATAAGCCGAAAACCTTTTAATAATTTATTGTAGGACACTAGGTTGTTTTTTACTTTATTTATGTAGGCAACGATTAATCGTGTAATAAATGAACAAGTCGTTTCTCCTGGAAGATAAAAAAATACTCAGAAACCCCAGACATTTCTTTTATGCATTTCTCTAAATAAGATACTTGTAGAGTAGAAGTCTAATAAAAATTCACAAATAATTATTAATGTGTCGGATCATGTATTTTGATTTGTGTAACAAGAGGTATTTTGAAGCACGCATTACCACAAATTTATATGTAGCTCTTGTAAATATATTCCTGTCATAAATAGACCGAAAATGAATCTTCTATCTCCAATGTTTTTAGTTGGCTAAGGTATTTTGAGTCTTAATTAGGGAAACATCTTAGAATCGCTACAGATTAAACACTGTGTCCGAGGAAAATCATAACCGCTTTTTGTTTGACAACAATAATTTATACAGCTCTAACTCTGGGAGTATAAGACCTTGTTTTGTGATGTAACTTGAATAATAAATCTACTTGTTGTAAGTAATCATAGTTTAATAGGCTACAGAGAGTTGAATATATTAATGTCTATTGTCCCACGAGAAATTTTTAAATTTTGAAGAGCTATGACATAAGTATATGTCAGAATAGCCTAGCTTAAAAATTATCGTTGATATCAAAATACTGTTTCCAAAAGCAACAACTTGTATAAACGACAGCGATTTTATGACTTATTCTCTCAAAGATTTTAATTACTACAGCTTCTGTTCAATAGTGTTTTGTGATTGAAACAAGTTTCATCATGTATTAATATTAAATAAAGTATTTAAATAACAATAAAATATTAATAAAAGCTTGTTGATGTGTTTTAAAAGCGTAGTTTTATTGCTATTTTTTGATGCTGTTGAATCCATTTATATGTTGAAGTCACTATATTTTTTAATATTGTAAATACTAACCGTCCATATTAATTAAATATTTGAACACATTTCCGAAGTTAATAGGAAACTTTATAAAGGTTAGGTGACATAAGTTACTAATCTGATGGCTGTTCAAAATATGAACACCTGCATGGGACACAGGTTAGACTATATTGTAAATGTACTGCAACGTCCGAGACTATGATTAAATGAGCAAGTGCAAAGTCATGTTTATGTAGTGCTTCTTCACACCCAACGAACAATCCAATAATAGTTAAACAGACTATACAGAGGGATATGTATGGTTGTATGCTGGACAATTTTACTATGATTGAGACTGTGATGCTAGAATGTAGGAAATTATCCCTTAATTCACTGAAATAACAACAACGATACTATGCAACTCATGATCTTATATAGAAATTATGTTTAAGGTTTTTTGTCCATGGGTTAGCTTACTCTGCACACTACTCCAGTAGATACAGCCTGCACCTTTCATCTGTGGTCCATTCATCATTCCCATGGGATCAAATTACTCATGAGCAAGCTCTTACTACTAAACTTCTCTACAAACCTCAGTTTCTCGTTTCCATTATTGTTTTATTAATATTAGTAAATATGTATTTTACTCATGATAGTAAAATACAGTTCAATAATATATTTTGTGTGTGTTAGTCAGATATTTGTCAGTGTCTACAGCAGTTTATTGATTATTAGAGTGTTTGATAATAAGAAATTTCCATTCTGTAAAGCCGGTTGACTACTTAATTTCATTTACTGGAATACTCCTTTATACCCATTTCCATTGCGAAACGAGTATAAACTATTTGCGTTAATATTATTTTTGATGATACTATCTATGCTCAGAATCTCACAATCGTAAATGTTTTTTTGTTACGTCTCTAATAACACTCTTGTAAGAGATTTGATGGCGTGGTAATCTTCGCATTGCTAAATAGAAAAGAGCGCTAATGAATGCTTAATGGATCTGAGGACTATGTATTACATGGTGAGCACCTATCTACTGGTTTTGAATTGGTATGCAATACATTTATATTGAGTCCACGACATGATGGATGAAATTACGGTTTACCTCTTGTTCCATACTGTTTTGAAGTCCGTTTCCAAAATGTGGATTTTGAGATAAGCAAACCAGTAAGCGATTTGGGAGACAAAGCCATCCAAAACGTCTTATAGGCACGTTTCTATACATTCACAAATTATGTTTGAAAATTATCAACCGGTTAAAAGATTAAAGTCAGGAGAAGTTTTCCGGAAGCCAGATTTTGTCATGTAATACTTGTAATACTTTTCAATCTTTATAATGTCCAGTACTTAGAAAGCATAAGACACCTATAAAACCTTTAACGAGCATTATTTTACATCCATCAAACCCAGAAAAGATGATGTAATTATTTTGACGCAGCCATCTTGTAATTTTTACAATACATTTGTAAAAAATAAATGCACACACCCAAAATTATCCCAAAAGGTTTGTAACGCTTCTACTACATGGAAATAAAGTTTAATAAGATGTACGTCTTTAACTCCCCACACTCAATATATTGAAGTGACGTCATCAAATGCTAATGAGAAAGCAAGTCGTTATGACGCTGTTTTACATGCAAGCGGAAACACGCGACTTAAGGTGTGTAGTGACTAAGAAGATATTGTGGCAAGTGTGCCATTAAGGGGGAAAACCTCGTTTCTAAGAATTAATGTTGTGCTGGGATTGCTGCTAGCGTGACACTTGCATTTGCGTCAGCTTGTCAACTCGCAGCCAACTAAGTTGATAGAGAAGGAAGACTTTGTGTTATTGTTTACGACTCACTATTATATCCAAGTAATGACGTATAACTAAAAAAAGTAATATCAAGCACTGTTACATTCTGCCAACGATCGAATAGGAACTAGAAAAACTAGCAACACTTTTGTTGAACCCAAATTGACTTAAATTTGAGCTTGTGACAAAAGTTAAATACACATTTGTTTACAATATTCCTTTATTAACGAACAAAAGTAGCAGTAATAAAAACTAACTTGAAATAATTAATCTAATTGCTTATTGGTAGGCATGTTTTCAAAAATAGTTGTTAATATTTATAGAAAATCTTTTACGTTTAATTTATATTTAATAATTATTAAATTATTTTACAGCTTTGCTGTTGTTTTTAATACTAATGCAGTCCAATATAAGTAATATAATTTTGCAAATATCTAGTTTTATCGAGGAAATGGAGATTTTGCAATAAATGCGTTTTTTACACTACTGCAAAAAACTAAAGGATTCTATATAGTCAATCAAGAACCCATTCAATATACTAATCATATTCAATTCAATAGCAGTGTATCATGTTAAAATTATACGTGTATAAAAAAAAATCAAAGAAATTATTACTTGTATTTAAAAACTTCGATATTACTGATTCCAATATACTGTAATTGGTTTCTTAGTATAGGTGTACTCAAAATTCATATTAAATAATGTAAATACTATAAAATTTAAGCTTTGTGCCGTTGGTATTGTTATATCTTGCTCTTTTTAATATAAGTATAAATTATAATTAGTGGTTATAGACATGAAATCTATAACAAGATAAAAGACAAAATAGAAAAGTTAAACTTAATGTTAAATAGTTTAAATTAGCGTCCGCGCATAGTTTGGGACTGAAGTGTTACTGGAACTCCGAGCCAAGTCTAGGGGATTTATGAGAAAAGTTCTCCTTCCGAGGGACCGTGACACAATGTTGTGTGTCGTCTGGGCAAAGTTAGCGCGGAGAGCTAACGGATTCATTCGGAAGATACAATATTCGCAATCAAGTCTTGGCTTTATACTATCCTAGTTCAAACTCTAACGGAAATATTTTAATATAGTAATATATATATATATATATATATATATATATATATATATATATATATATTGAAACATTTTTAATACCCACAATTACCTTATTGGAGTTACAGGAATAGCCTTATAAATATACAAACGATAGACTGAATATAAATTGATTTTAAGTTTGTACAGTATGGGAAGAGTGCAACCGACACAGACTATTGCCACACTATTGTACCGCACAATCCTCAACCTAACGTACTTAATTAGTTAGCTCAACCCTCGTTGGCTGCTCCAAGGTCACGCCCCACTTAAGCTCCTCCATCAACTGCACTATCTTGTGAGCCTTACTGTAAGTGTTTGGCTCTAATATTTTTCACGACATTTATGAAACAATCTTCTTGTACATTTTTATGTTTCTTACACTGTTTACCAACACATCGATTGGTAATGTTGTAGCTTTAAAACAAAATATTATATTTAACATACATTACTAAGTAAGGTAGGAGTACGGGTAACCACATGACACGTGACAGGCATTGCGTGATAATGTCAAGTCTATAGCTCTTTTAGTTCTTGAAATAACTTGTGGACAGACGTATAGGGAATAAATCAGTTACAACAGACATTTTTACTGCCTCACGTTAACAGAAGAGAAATTTTACCAGCCTACTGAATGATTAATCCCATGGATGGACATGCATCATCATCTACATTGTTCTTGTCTATATAGAAATAAAGTTTTATTTAAAATTTAAAATCCACGGACACAATTTTCCTCGAGATGTCTTGCGGAACGTTAGTCTGAGCTAACGATCAGCCAAATCTCTTTGCTTAAAGTTTATTATTAACGATACATTATTTGATCGGTTAATAGGATGTCGAACATTTACCATTGTTATGTGTTATTATTTGGGAGGAGCTTGTTCAAGCAATCGAGTTTTTAGAATTTTCAAAAGATCATCTGTTGACTCTGCTATGTCTCTACATATTGAAAGCAGTTTTATTCAGTACGTCAAAATGTGCCTTGACTAGGGACCGAAACGTACAGTATATGGATATGAAACTAGAGAGAGGCAGAGACAACTATAGAACTGGGTAACAACGAACGGCAGGCCACTTAATCAACAGATTTTTCAATTCCGTGAAAAATGAACAGATGAATCTCGTCTGAAACGCTATTTAACGTCTAAGGCATTTTAAAGTGTCGACGAATTTTTGGATAATAATTGGGAGACCTTAAATCTTGAAGACTGATACTGGCTTTAGCGGTGGCGTCAATTGGTTGGTGTGTGAGAGGTATGAATGAATAGAAAGATTGTCTGAATGTAGTATTGTGAAAGAATGTAAAAATTATAGTTTTATTTGATGTGACTTCTTACATATAATTGTTACGTTGTACAAGGCAACAAAAAGGTTTGACTTTGTATAACATATATTAACACTACATACACTACATTTTGAGAATTGAAATCCACTAGCTGTCTGAAAATCTTAAGATATAAAGTTAAAATTGCAAGAAAGATAAAACAATTTAGTAAATATGTGGCGATGAACTCTTCGAAGTCATGGATAAACAAATTAAAAAGCTGTACATCAAATACAGTCCAGCATAGATATGAGGGTCCACCAAGTTGACTAGACCAAGTACTAATAATGCAACGTAGAAATGATTAACGGACTTACAGGGAAAAAAGTTAGGACAAAATATTGTTGAAAAATGTGTTATACATGTTTTGTTCTCTCTGTGGTCCAAACAAAGACAGATTCTGATTACACGTAAAAGTCACAATAAAGTTTATTCTAATACGAACTTATGAATAATCCTCTTTTAATTCATGAATTTTAATTTTAAAGAATCAATTTACGGACATATTTCACACATAAGTGAATTAAGTTAAATTTAATTAAATAATTATTATTATTTTGCATAAGTCTTGTTTAGAGACTAAAGCAATGCATTTAAAATTTTTAGCTTCCTGTTGGATTTTTACGTCAAACTATAACCTAATCTTTTTATTATTACATTTACGAACAGCTCGAGAATTGATCTATTAATTACTCACAATCAATTTCTCCACTACTAAGGCAATATACCCCTAGTCAATTAACGTCGTGGAGCCGTGGAAAACAGAAATAGTGTACTTTCTTTACGTGACTAGGTGTAATTAATTGTTATTGAGGTCAGCGAGTTCAGTTTACATTAAAACGTAATTTCCTCTTCTCGACAAGAAGTGGTACAGCTCTCATTTCCGTAGCGGAAGTTACGACACCACTCCCGCTTAATCATACGGACCAAATAAAAATTTCCTGTTTCTACCTTAAACATTAACATATTAATATATACGTGTTATTTTTTTACTAAATGTTGTATTACAATTTTTAAGATTTTAATTTTACACAAAATGTATACAATTTTGTGAATTCCGTATTTATTCTGCTTAAAAATTTACGGTTTTGGTCAGAAATTTATAACTGCTTTATTTTAAATAAAGTAATTTACATATTATCAGAGGTTTTACCAAAATAGTGAGAGCGGTAAGAAGAAGTATTTTATATAAAGCTGAAAAGATAATTAGGAAAATGTAGGTATTAAAAAATACAGAACGACTCCTTCCGGAATAATTTAATAGAATCGACATTCTTAAATAGCTCTTTCTTATTTAAAAATTAAAGAACAATGATTCCATTTTTAAGTAAGTTAGTCTTTTATGTTGATACGTATGATAAAATATAAAATAAGCAAGAATACCATAATGTATGCATCATGAAATGAACGTATGAATGTATTGATGAACATATTTGTACAAGCATATTTCATTTTATAATAAAATTATATTTTATCTTAGATACAATAAAATTCTATACAAAATATACATATGTATTAGTTTATATTGGCTGTGAACTATAAGGAAAGTCACGCTTTTTTTAATTTCTAAACTTATTTTTTACTGAAACGTAGTTTTTATCATAGACATTTTGTAATTAGTTTTTACAAAGTCTTAGATTATGAAGACTATAAAATCAAGTTCTACCTGATTATTGCCTGAATTTTACTTATTACTATCACTCAAGAAGCTGGAAAAACTGTATTTCTGTCTGCCTATCTCGATGACTAACTAGTCTACAAGTCTGTCCACACGATATCTTGAAAACGAGACCTTATAGATTCTATATACCTATTGACTTGAGATTTAGAATAAAGATTCATTTCTATGTAAGCAACACTGAGTTCGATGATGGTGCTTGTCACTCCATTGCAATTTGGCTAAGCGTTAGCGAAATTTAATGCATTTGTCTCATGAGTAACAATTACGGCAACGAGAAAATTTCAGAATAAATCGTTTTTTAAAACTGAGAACAGTCATATGAGATCAGAACTTGACAGTATTAATCATAGAGGGAAAATAATACAGGGAAAGTCATTGTTAAAAGTAGGTGATAATATTTAATTTCAGTGCATTCAGTTGTGTTTCACTAGCCTCCCTGCTTAATGAACAAAGTATCATGTGAAAAGATATGTAACAAAATCCGTACATTTAAATTTTGAATAGAACATCCTTTAATATTTTTGTGCATGTTTAACCATAGAATATGGTTGTAATTTATGTAATAATTTCATTTCTGTATGTCTGTCTGTCTACTCGAAGGACATTTTGAGAATAAAGTGAGTTACACACCTGAAACTTAGCATGCAACCTTTCCGAAAACTGTTACACGACACTTGGAGCGACGTACCTTTAACCGTCGTTACCTTCTCTTAAATTACACTTACGTTTTAAATTTAATCAAAATTATTTCATCGTTATTCTTATCATCAATATGCAATATGTTGTAATTTCCGCAAAACCCCAAAATAAAACCCACTTATAGGATGAGCTTAGCAAAGCCTGTCTCTTGAGGGGCTGGGAAAAAATTAAATTATGCTTTTTTATCTGTCTGCACGATTTTTAAACACAAACTTCTACATACCTGTACTTTAGATTGGCATTAAGCTTCACTCTTATATGAGCAACACTGAGTACGATGATGATGGATGTCACTCCATGGGATTTGGATGATCGTTAGCGAATATTTTTACATTGGTAACATGAGGAACCACGATGGCAACGAGAAAATAGCAGAGTAAATACATTTTTAAACGACCTCAGAAGATTCATAAGAGGTTTTAACATTAGACGTATTAACTCATAAAGCCTAACTACCCTACAACATACCTCATTATATTATTTAGTGTGTAGACTTTTTATTGAATCTCTGATATGGAAACCAATTTCAGGAGAACATGAGACTTTACCATGTAGCAAGATATTTCAAGAAATATGTAGACAAGAAAGAATTATATGATAGTGCATTTCCAACCATGGATGTTGGCTGAGCGTCGTTAAAGCCTGCCCACTCAGTAGGATGTGGAAACATTGTCTTGTTTGCCGAGATATGTACTATTTTTTATGATCGTTGTTCCATCTGTCAGTTAATGGAATGAGCTATAGACTTGAAATTGTATATTAAACATTAGACAAGCCCGTTGAATACTAGCGTGGCATAATTCTACCTTATATTTAGTATGAGTTAACGCTATTTTGCGTAAAATGTAGGTGAAAGGAGAAGATATAGTTATCAAACTTAAAGAATAACTTAGTTAAATAAATATGTTATCTAATTACTCCAAAATAGGATGGTTTTAATTAATCTACCAATTGGAAAGAAACAATACATCCCTAACGCAAAACATTTACCACACCCAGATTCCATTTATCTTTTGGGCCGTATTTATGTATATAATATTACTAGATGTATTAAAAACCTTTTATTGACATTCTTTAGTCTCTTTAATAATCCTCAATTCCTTCTGTGCACCACGTAATATTTGTTTCCAATTTGTGTTTGTTTATTTCAAAAATATAGATATGTTACCACGATGTTCGAATGTGTAAAGTAAATTTAATTTAATTTAACAGATATATAATATCTTCTATATATTATCAAGTGAGATAATTATTAGACCTCACATAATATTTGTTATTAGCTTTATATAAAATTGTAAAAATCTGTAGAGTTTTTAATTAAACAAGGTTTTAATTGTAAATAATGTATGCAGAGTTTGTAGTATAGGTTGGTTTAGTTGAAACATAAAATGGTATGGAATTTTAAGAAGTAATCCAAAATTCATTTATTGTAGAAACTGAATGTTAGGATCAAACTTGTTTCTGCTAGGAGTATGATTTCGTTAGGACGCACTAATTTCAGGTTAATGTGTAATAACCTTTTGGAATGGGCGTTGCCATGGCAACCCCTATATTACCCCTTATTAACGTGTTTTCATTGCTAATCCATAAATTTAACATTTTCTACAGTGTTAATCAATAAAATTGGAAACCTAGTTTTAACACAAACATAGTGATTAATACAATTGATTAATGAAATTATAATCAGAAAAATATTATAAGCTAAGCAATTGGACATTAAAAGAAATGATCTAATATACATATCTTGACTTTAAGCATTTTGTGATGTGTTTGTAACATATTTGTTGTATTAGTATTATTGTGTTATTATTTATTGTAATTATTTTATCCTAGGTACTACATTTAAGTGATTCTATCAACTAATACAATACATTATTAGCAAATATTCTTGTACTAGTCCTATACGTTTTAAATATGTATGAACATTTTTTATAGAATATTGCGTTTAAAGGTTATTCACATTTTTATGGTTTTGTAGACAAAAACATACATATTATGATTATGGCAGTCCACCCTTCACATGCAGGTTATATACATGAAACGCTCTACCAGAAGAATTTATATTATTACTGTACTGTATTGTATTACTCTATTACTATTTTAGAACTTTAATTTTAATTCAGTTATTTACAAGATACACAATTATACATAGGGTACAGAGGTCAGTACAGTTCAAACATTATAAAAAGAAATAGAGTGTTAATTTCGCAAAGCCTTGTACCTAATAAACAGGAATGTTTTATTTTATTATGATTAAATGTGATTTAAATAATACATACATTACTGACTGAGCACTAGCGAAGCATAGCACTCAAGAAGCTAAAAAAATTAATTTCTGTATCTCTGTCCACATGATATCTCGAGAACTAGGTTGTACCTATAGACAAAAAATTCTGCATGAAGCTTCGTTCTATATAAGCAACTTAGATAAAGTTGCATAATCCCATGTCATTCTATGGGATTTGGATGAGCGAACATTTTTACATTGATCTTGTGGATAACCATGATGGCGACGCGAAAGTAACCTGAATACGGTAATAGTAGTGCATTTCAAATAATGACATCAGCTAGACTTCAAAATGTGGCGCGCAACCACAGTTAAGTCTATTACACAACCCGCCGTGTGGCGTAGTCCTATATTGTCTTTTGTTAATAAAGGTATGGCCTTTTAAAATAAAATCGGACTATAGTTTCAAATTAAGTACGTCTTCTTTCCACCACGATTATTTTTTAAATAGTAATAGGAAAATATTTATACATTTTATTAGGAACAATACAAATCTACAAAATATAAAATTTAACAATCTCTGTCCAAGATATTTTTATTATAATTAAATACTTTGAATATTTTTGGTAACTGTCTTTAAAATGTTTTAAGATATGGTGAACACACATAATTCCTATATTTGCATGTTATTCAATTAAGGAATAATACTCTATATTCACTAAGTAATCAGATACTATTTAGACTTAAACAACCAATGCACAAAAGAAAATATGTTATAGCAACATACAATGAACATGTACGAGTACGTGTGTGGCTTAAAGTAGGAAACTGAATAAGAAAAGTGTTTAAATTTACGAGTTGGCACAGACTGAACTGTTACACAAAAGTAATTTAGGGAACAACTCGGTGCGTTTCATTCATCTTTGTTGCGGCACTTTATTGTTTCCTAACTGAGGATAGTCTTTGCCAACATCGTCTTTGGTTTTCAAACAATATATCCCCAATGATAGAGTATTGCAACCTTGGAACTATCAAGTCAAGACCATGTACAATTAGAAGTTTATGATATAAATGAAGTAACAACTGCGATGTACGAATATGTTTCATGAATGCTTGTAACGGTTTGAATTTCAAGATTGTAATTAAATTGGTTTTAACGTGTTATGACACGGTAAAATGTTTCAATGTAGGAAGCGTTTTATTATTATGTATGTATATACTATATATATATATATATATATATATATATATATATAAACAAATATATACAAATATATATATATATATATATATATATATATATATATATATATGTGTGTGTGTGTGTGTCATTGGAACAACAAAGTAAACTCAATTATCCATCGAAAATGTCATGGACTGGAAGAAGATTCATAATTCTTTGTTTGAAATTTATTTTTGACGATGGAAGGATTGTGAAGGAAACAGGATTTTTCGGACATTTACCATTGTTCAGTGATCTAGGTGTGTTACTACAGTGAAACCAGGGTGTTATTGATTTTTTGTTCCACTAAACAATGGCAAATGTCCGGAAAATCCTGTTTCCTTCAAGATTAAAAAGCTGTAACTAAATGCTGTTTGACCGAAGTAGACTTGGGAGACCTACATTTATAAATACTCTATGATCGGTGACACGTTGTAAAGTCACCTGTTAAATATATGAGTCATTCCAACCATTAATGCCATACTAGCACAGAACATAATATAGAAGACAACTGAAATTTCGCTTTATCCCTGATCCTCTTAACGTGATTTCATATTTCAATATTTAGTAGCATCGTGATGCACAAACTGACACAGAAGAGTATATGTACAGGATACAATACGGTTCTTTGAAATGGGACTTGGCATTGGAAATTTAAAATAGGGTCTTAGAGTAATATATTTGTTAACGAAAACTGAATATCTTGCGGCGTTCTACAAACAAAGAACATGCGGAATATGTCTTCTTAAATGGATTAAACGTGACTACTTGAAATAAAACTAAAACATAATATGATAGCGATTTAGTAATAACTTTTTGAAGCTTTTCGCATTTAGATAACGTACGTCTAGGCAACGTAATTTTAATATTAATTTAAAAAATAATGTCAGTGAGATCAAACAAATAACAAAGACATGTATAGACCTATTTTTAATACCTTAAATTTAATAATTGCAATTAGGTAACCAAAGACAAATCATTCGAAACAAATTTAATCAATGTTTGATTCGTATACTTCATTGAAATATACCACGTCGTATACCACATACGATAATTATACAGTTTCTGTAATGTAATGTATGTACGAGTTGGTAAAATTATTTAATGACTTAGTAACCTTATAATCATTTATAGAAATGTCAATGTTTGAATAGGATATAAGTGATAATAAATATTTTACAAAGAGCGTTGATTTTGTTTTGTTGCAAACACTTAGACATAGCTTATACGTAATAACGGAATATTAATAGTAATTAAATTACAGTGGAAATGTGGATGTCCAGGAACATCCAAGCGATTTATAAAAGCAATTATCAGTTACGCGTAGTTAGAAAGCTTTGGGAGGTAGTAGAATAAACGAGTGTCACTTTATAGATCCTCCTACACTTACTACTTCAGTTTTCTGGTAGATACTTCAACAGCATTAACACTATTAGGAGTTGTGCTTAACGCTTCAAGTATAAATGAACGATATATTCTTGTAAATCACACTAGTGTGGAAGTACCAATGTACAGGAACGCCTAACTAAGCTATTTATAAAAGCAGTTACTAGTTACGTGGGGTTAGGAAGATTTGGAAGTTAGTTGAATTAACAGGTGTTGACTAGTGGATCCTCCTGCATTTACTAATCGATTTTCCTCGTAGATCCTCCAACAGCGAAATAAGTAAACGTACATATCCAAATACGTGATTACAAAAAGCAATTACCAGCTACTTGGAGTTAGCAAGATTCGGTAATAGTCAAATAGTGGCTAAATTTAGATACTGCTTGCTACACTTAAAATCCAACTTTCCTTGCAGATTCTTCATCAATATTAATATTCTATTAGAAAATGTTTACATTTATGAGCATGAACATTATAGTAATGTTAGTCATAGTGCTGCAGAAGTGTCAATGTCCAGGAATGTTCAACCAAGTGATTTACAGAAGCAATTACCAGCCACTTGGAGTTAGCAAGATTCGGTAATAGTCAAATAGTGGCTAAGTTTAGATACTGCTTGCTACACTTAAAAATCCACCTTTCCTTATAGATTCTCCATAAGCATTAACATTCTATTAGAAAATATTTACATTTATGAGCATGATATAGTTATTCACAGTGCTGCAGAAGTGTCAATGTCCAGGAATGTTCAACCAAGTGATTTACAGAAGCAATTACCAGTTACGTGGAGTTAGTAAGCTTGGAGAGGTAGTTGAATTAACGGGTGCCCCCGTTTAGATCCTCCTATACTTACTACTCCAGCTTTTCTCGTAGATCCTCCAACAGTGTTAACTGTCTACTATAAACTTTGTACAAGCTTGAAACTTATACAAATAAACCAAATTCTGGCTGTCACATTATTACAATACACATTTTATGCTAGGAACAACTATATTCGTAATTAATATTAGTGTAAAAAATCATTACAATTGGATTCCGTTTTAACATATCAATTACTTAGCTAAATTAAATAAAATCGAAACCCTATTTTTTGGGTAGTGATCAAATTTCTTTTACACAATAATTTGTTCGGGAAGAGTTGCTTACAGAACCTAAAACATAATACAGTTTCTAGATGTTGATGTATGGTGACAGATAATAAATTTGAAAAAACAAATACTGTAGGATTATTCAGTAGGCCAAATTCTTGCAATATTTACCACTTGGATATAATATTCTGCATTGAAGTGATGTTTTCCTTCTTGGATATCTAATTTTTACATTCCAACACTACCTAATGTATCCTAACTAATGTCTATCACATCAAAGCCTATCACACAGAGAGGGCACACAATTTCTTACAGGTTGGACGCCAGTAGGATTTTCGAGGATCAATTGACCTATATAATGGAAAGTTGTCTACTCCGACCATTTAAATTCACTTTTCGTCTAATTTACTGGTCCACAGATGAGTTTGTGAGTTAGTGTACATATCAAGAAAATATATACAAGTTATCAGTCTTCTATTTTCGGTATGCGATTTTTCTTTTAATTCTTTATTCCGATAAAGATAATATGTGCATATGTAAGCTTAAAAAAACTATTATGATAAATAAGCATCTACTACTTCTGTCGATGGTATTCTGCTTCAGGTATAAGGGATAGAAATGGAAATTCTTAAAACTAAGTTGATTCCAAATGTATAAATAATTCTTAAGATAAATGTTTTGTGATCGAGTTTTGTTTTTCGGACTGTAGTCTAGGAAAGTTGCAACCTCGTGTCGTCGCGACCGGAAGAGGGCACCTTCCAGAGGAATAATAACCGTGGATCCGCCACTAGATTCCCTCTATCCAAAACCTAACCAGCTTTGATCATTAAATATCAAGTAATAATTTGGAAATAGTTCCGAAAGGTTCCCTAACAATTATATCAAGTCCCAGGCCACGTACACTCACTTCTACCGTCCACTCCACCCGATCGCTGCACTACGACTCTGTGCACAACCTCCGGTCTCAGCCTGATAACCTAGCAGGAACCATCCTACCAGAACCTGTCCAGAAGAATTCCGGATGGTAGGAGGCTCCTATTGTTTGAGCTAAGGGCTAGAGGTCGGCGCAGCTGGCTATCGCGTTCGCGGCTACTGAAGGATTACGCGCGCCAAATTCAAATCTGTAGCTGCACTCGCCGCAAAGTACGACTCGTTGAGGCATACTTGTGTCTATTAAACTTTTTTTCCTGAAGCCTCCATAAGAATGTCATACACAATGTCAAAGGAACCAACCAGTTTCGTGTATCTTACGTGCAACATTTATTGCTCTGTTTATCAAGGTGGGTTTTATAACAACAACGTATAAACAATATTTACAATGCTGTATAAGGTTAAAATCGTCCTGGTAAAATCTGCAGGAAAAAGTAGGTGGCAACTTTGTCTTTGCACCTACCTAGCACTACTCATAAAGAACTGCGTACTTAGTTTTTCTAAAATTTAAATGTAAACCAATATTTTTCACTCTTTCGTGTACTTAAGCTGTGAGTGTCAAAAGCTGTTTACTGTTAGTTAAATTTGGATTGTCTTTTGTTCATAATTATTTTTTCCGAGTTCTAAAATATTCTTGGAATGTTATCTCTATAAAAACCTAAGTTGGACTTAAAAGAATGTTGTAAAAAAGGAAGGACAAGCTGAATTGGTTTAGTCGTACACGAGATTAGCATTTAGCAACACATTTATTGACTCATTTATTAGATAACTAATTTGCATAAAACAAACATTAGTATATTCGCACATATTATTCTCTGACATGTATTGATTAATTGGTATTGTCCAACCCCATACCTCATAATCAAACAATGGTAGTGTCACCATAAGTCACTCTTAGCACCATGTTTCCGTGAGTGACCCTGACCTAGTACCTACATTATTATTTTATTATATATTTTGCTTCAGTAATCAATTATAATATAATGTTCCAAAAATCTGTTTAAAGCTTATTATTGACAATGGAATGTTAGAAAGGATAACAAGATTTCGGATATTTGCAATCGTTACATGTTACAAAAGGTATAACACAAAGTTTCAATGATTGGAATCTATATTCTTCGTCAGGTGTGGGAGGTTAATACATAACAAATAAAGAACAGAAAGAAGAAAAGAAGGGAAAGAAAAGGGTTCAAACGTACCCGAAGCTTAGAGTCCAGTCCAATTGTTGTCACTACACAGGATGCAAGTGCTGGGGATGCAAAAATAATTTGTGGATGGGACTCCAAGCAGGTTTTGAGTATGTCTGCTTGTATTGAATAACAACCCTGTATAAAGTATTTTCGAATTTTATGCATTTTTGTTCTAAGCTGCTTAAATTTTAGAACTACTTTATGTAGACAATAGAGCCTCTCGGGTTTTAAAGCTGTGAATTAATTATGGAAAACCTTGGCTTGCTACATGTCTCTTATTCTGTATATTTTGGTTCGGCATTATGGAAATACCTAGATAAAATTTAACTGCATAAATGATTTATTTCCAAATACTCCTAGTGCCAAGCCACTATAGCCACCCACGTATTAACAGTAAACTAGGGGCTGGTAGAATTCAAGCAATTCTAAAATGTACTAACAAAATATTTTCTTTCCGCATAAAAATAACATTTTGTTCTTAAGACTGCGTAAAAGCTTTACATCCTAAATTTTAAACTGATTTGATTTCAGCGCATTCTTGTTTTATAGTAACCTCCCTAGCTCACGGGAACTTTTATTATTTATGAAACCTTACTTAACGAACTAAAGTGTAAATGTATCATGTGGCAAGATAATATTTCAGAACAAGAATTTTAATCCTTCATTTTTTTAAAGACAAGAGTTACATGATTATGTATGTCCAACCATGACATTTGACTAATAATTAATGAAGCCTATCACTCAGTAGTTTGACGCAATTACTCTTTACTCTGCCAGGAGAATATGATTGTATGTCTATCTGGCTGGAGGATATCTTTGAGGATGAGACGATCTATAGGTGTGAAATATTGCTTGAAACTTCGATGGATCAATAACTAATGATATTCAGTAGGGGTTTTGAATACTTTAAACTACAGAAAACGAATATTTCTTAAGCAACTATTAAAATCCTAGGAGTAACTGGAACAAATATAGAATTTGGATTCACACATAGATAATCAGATAAACTGTTAACACCCAAATTGATGGCTCCATCCATTGGGCCTTGGTTCGGAAATGGATAAGGACATAGTG
Organism: Homalodisca vitripennis; assembly: GCF_021130785.1. Taxonomy (NCBI): domain Eukaryota; kingdom Metazoa; phylum Arthropoda; class Insecta; order Hemiptera; family Cicadellidae; genus Homalodisca; species Homalodisca vitripennis. The sequence continues at coordinate 33,646,240 of NC_060207.1, forward strand.
ATCATCACTTGTATCATAATTGGTTGTTTGGTTGTGACGTCATTTAAAATACTTGTCATATCAAGATCACTGTTATACATGTAATGAATATGTACAAAGCTGTGGGGAACATTATTTTGATTATTTAATAAAATAAGTTTCAATAGAACATGTAAGCCAATGAATATGAACATGAATAGTGAGAGGTGTAATTATAAATACATAACATGTCTATAAACTCCATTATAATACATTTTGTAAATATAATTTAATGCCAGTGAAACTTTATGCCACTTAATGATATTTATAAAACCCTGAGAGAAAAGCTACTAAGGAACCAAGACGAAGGAGACAGATTAAAGGCAGTTTTAATTAAGATTGTTTTGGAGCTGCAATTCTTAATCCTAATTATTCAGTCTCTTTTTAGCACTACTAATTAATCTTCCCTGTGAAAAGCCAGATTGTAATCTATTTTCTCTCTAACTTAGAAAGTTTCTGCACTTTGATTGGAATATTTAGCAATCTACTTCAAGCACTCGGGAGCTATTTATCTCTATCTAAGCTAAAAAACTTTTGTATAATAGGAACAAAATAGGACTGTTTTTCTTATAAATCTTAAATTTTTAGGTGCCGCACATTGGGTCGTGATCAGAAATAAATATAAAATTAATATGACTTTCTAATCTGTAAAATATTAGCATTTGCACCAATATGGTACTAAGGTGAAATCTGTTTACATTTGAGGTTGTACCAGACATGAAATAACCTAGACGCACAAATAACTGTTAGTATAAGAACAGTTGGTAGTCTGGAAAAAACTATAAATTCTTGGCGCGTATACACCCTACATTTAGGCGGATTTAGCTTTTTCTGTCTTATAAATATATATATATATATATATATATATATATATATATATATTGCTATTAACTCCACATTACAGATATATCTTTATATTAGAATAATGAATGGCCGTTAAAATTATTTATTTCCAGACACGTGTTTAGGTATTAAACCATCATAAGTGTGAGGTTAATGTTCACACCTAGGATGGTTTAATACCGAAATACTTATGAAATTTGATATTTATTGAACGTACATAGGTCATAATAATAATAACATATACGTATGGGAGTACAAAAATAATTAGATGGTATAAGAGATTTGATTACTAACTTATGGGACGGGTGAACAACCAAATATGATAAAGAGACAGGGTAATACCTTAATTACCTAATAATTTATTCTCTGATCAAATGCATGAATAGTACATACACTTATTGAATGTTTAGTAGGTAGGAAACGTTATGGGATCTTAATTAATGAATTGGTTACGTCAAGTTAATGAACTTAAGAGCACCTGATGTTAAATGTAGCCTATTCACGTAGTTTTAATTCTGGAAAGAGTAAATCTATATATAATTTTTCCAGTATAAAGAAAACAATAATGAAATCTATTAATAAAGTGTTCAAAATTCTACTGTGGTTTAGTTGTGGATGACGTACTATCGAAATACTTAAATATTTCAAATAGATGTGAATGGTCAATTAAGAAAGTTTCATAATATCCTAGTCATCGATATTCATCAAAGAAGGCAGAAGATCCACGACCTCTTTCAATTATGTACAGTGAACATCTTCCGAGCGTGATGTAGAACAGCTGCTTATAATTTACACCAACAGGACAGAGTTAAGAGCTCGATAATTATTCCTGGGAGAGGTGAACAATAACAAAATAACGTCTCCTTTCTGGTAGTCGGTGAATAAATTGAGTAGATTATTAGTTTGCAATTCCCAACGTGTGTTTGCCACAAAAAGGGCCTTTATTCAGCAGCTACCATACCTCTATTTCAAGATATGCTTTAGAGCCAAATAAGTATTGTTAGTAATACAATGAATATTTAACTCTTTCACGTGAGTCATGTACCGACTTTGGGGCAGCCGGAGTAGTATTAAGGTGCGTCCACCCGACCGTAGTCAGTGAGTTAAAACGTTAAATGTATTAAGACTGTAATGAAGGAAACAGCATTTTTCCGGACATTTTCCATCGTTCAGTGAAACAAAAAACCAGTAACACTAAGTTTTGAGATCTGCAATCTGATCTCTTCTTCAGGTAAAGAACTAACCTAATACATAATCACAAACTAGGTTAAAATAAACAAATCATACCAAAGGGTTGTGTCAAAATGACCACTAAACGTAAGGATAAAAGAGCACAAAGAAAACACAAGAAAGGGTCTCACAGAAAAGTCAAAAATTGCACACCATTGTTGATCCAAAGACCATCATATGAATTGGGATGAAGCCAACATAATAAATCGGGAACCACATTTCTTCAAAAGGAAATTAATTGAGGCAACATACATTAAATTGGCAGACCAACCAATCAGTCAACCATCAGTCGAGATTAGGCCGCTTTGGTTGCCAATTCTAAAAAATTAACTAAAAAGAAAACCAAAAGTTTCAAACAGATCTGATATTTGTAAATAAACCAATGCGGAGTCACAATATGGTTTTAAGAAGTTTATCTAGCATGAACCAATAATAACGAAAGGGCCCATTCCTGTCCACCTTCCTTTTTATTTCCGCCATCTTGTTTTAGTCTGCCGTGACGATTGCCATTGGCTAGTGCCCTCTGGTCAGTCGTAGGTGGTTATTAGACGAATGCAGACGTATTTTGACCTGTATTCTGTAGTTATGTTTTAATGATTAGTGTTGTTTATAGTTTTTTTAAGTGCATGTTTTTAGACTTAATGAAGTTGCCAAACAACATTATGGTTGTGATTCCTGACTTGGGCGTGCCACAACGCTTTGGTATGATTTGTTTATTTTAACCTAGCTTGTAATAATTATATATTAGGTTAGTTCTTTACCTGAAGAAGAGATCAGATTGCAGATCTCGAAACGTAGTGTTACTGATTTCTTGTTTCACTGAACGATGGCAAAAGTGCGGAAAAATCCTGTTTCCTTCACAATCCTTCCATCGTCAAAAATAACCTTCAAACAAAGAAAATATTGTAATATCAAAAACATTTATTTCATCATACTTATGATTACTGTGAATTAAAAGTTCTGCAACTTACAGTCCTGCGTCAGTTCACAGTGCTAATGAAACGTTGCTTCTTCTTTGAAAATAAGAATTTGTAAATCGATATTTGCTTCTATTCTGCAAGGCGTAGTTTTAACAAATTATGTTTTGTTTTTGTCTGTTGGTTTAATTTGGCTCTCAAGTTATAATTTACAGAATGCGCACTTAAACAGTAAAGTAGTTTATTTGCGAACTAAACTATGATCGATAAAAGTAAAATATATAAGGTACGATACTCGCAGTGATCCCAGCTGTTATGGAAAACTCTCAAGTTGGAAATGGAGAAATATCATAGCTATCAGCAATACTTACTTCACAAAAAATTATCTAACCTTAGCCACCTTGTGTCGTGAACTACAGATATCGTTGGAATAACCCTGCATTCTTATCTTGTATATTCTCTTATTCTCTGATTTGTATGTTGGCTCAGCTGAACCAAAGGTTCGTTGTTTTTAATAATTTTATAAAAGGCCAAGTATTGAGAAGATGATTGCCCAGTACTTAAACGTATACGGTTTTGTCTTTTGATATTAAAAGAATCAAATTCACTACGGGAGCTGAATTTTGTAGTAGTAAAATAATATATGATTTTAAAGGAATACCCTTAAAAATCCTTCTAGGCTACATTTTGTTTTAATGGCAATAATTATGTAGATTGAATGTTTTAATTAGTAGAATTTTGGTTTTTTAGTAGATCGCTGTTTAGCATTTTGATTGTGTAATGTAATCTATGCACAAATTAAGCAATATATCAATAATAACCCTGTGAGAATTAATCATCTCAGTATTTAATAAAAATCACAAACACGAACGCTAAGCCTTCACGTCTGCGGTTAAATATACAATTCTATATACAATATTAAAGTTCCAATCTCCATTGAAGCTCCAACAAGTTGAAGCGACCTGTTTACAGAGTCAATCTCGGGACGATTCTGCTCACAATAAGCTACCCTCTCACAATGCATCCACTTTATACACGAACTTTAAATTGAGAAATCTTCTCCTACCCTATTTGTTTGATATACTTTGCTCTACATCATAAGCATATAAGCTCTGTAGGTCAAACTGGTAAAAATTGAATTACATTTTTCTGCTTACATTAGATTTAAATTTATTATTTAATTAATATAAATTTATGTCTTTCCTATTTTGATCCAAGCTACATACAGATTCTTATTTATAGGGATACAGTATAACATTGAAATACTCGTAGAATTAGAATATTTACAAAGTAACAAATGCGCTAAAAGAGCATTATATTTTACGTTGTTTTATTAGAAAGAAATAATCTATAATACAAATTAATTTTAATACATACTATTAATTTCTTATGAAATAAAAAAATTCCAAAACTCCATTGCTTTTACGTTTAAAAATAAAAAGATATCTGTATGTGCATCAAATTATTTACATATTGGGTAAGTTAACCATTTATATTCTCTATCTTATGATATTACTATTTAATAGGTTTATCCAGTTATTTATGTACAATATAAACACTAAAAACTACTACGCACTCGTTTACTTTAAATTGTTCACATATTGTTTTACCTTGTATATTGAAAGATATACACTAAGTTCAATGTACTGTCCATTCCTTATATACCAAGCAAATTAGCAGCAACTAACTTTTATTTTTTAGTATGCATTTTAAATTATTCTGGTATCTTTTCACGTTTCGTAAACAAATTACAAAATCAAATAGAATATCTTCATACGGACTGTAAGGAATGGAGTTAGTAAGGGTTGGTTATAAATAAGAGTGATTATACTGTATAGAGTAAAATATTATCCCATAGATCAACAGAACGTTCCGGAGTGCAAAGTGGACAACAGTCTTGGATTTGGACCCACATCAAACGACCCTGTTCTACAACATTTATGTTTTATGTTGATGTACGTAGAATTTCATTTAGAATTAGAAATCACCCTTATCTATAAATAGCCATCACATGTATACAATGATACTGGTGATTGAATTATTATAAATGATTTTGTTACCGCGTATTATTGTTTTTGAAATGTAAAAAATAGGCAGACTAATTTAAAATATAGAGTATTATTACGATAAACGTGAGTGGGGTTTGTTTCTGTCGGTACGGAAGGAGGGCACAATACATGGGCTTTACAAGGTGTACAGCTATTTAAAGTAGAAGTGCGAGGATAAAAGTGGGCTGGAGTTGCGACAAAGCTTGCAGGTGCTTCCCTTGGTTATATTAAAACACTTTTCATCCCAAACTCGTTTATTTTTATACGAGGAAATTTTATTCAAGTATTTAGTAATTTTCTTCAACAAATTTTTGAACCTGCCCTTTTATTTATTACTGTGTTTTCAATGTGAACTAAGATCTTACTAAGCTTATCCTCTTTACGTTAGTAAATAAATATATAGCTATCTTTCATTAAGGTTAGGATTATTTAAAGCTACAAGATTACTGTCATACAAAATTTTGGTAAACAAGCTTAATTTCAATGGCGGTGGATGTATCTTCTTTGGAATTTGCTGAAAGTTAACGAAATCCATATCTTTGGACTTTTTTACAGTTTATTTTCTGTCTACCTGTCTGTCCTATATCTGCATTTTTTGCATAAAAATTAGTTTATGTAAACAAAATTGAGTTTAATTATTTTATGGTGTACCATTCTTCATGGAATATCTCAAAATATATCACACAAAGCCTCTTAGTAGTTTGGCGTACTCCTACTTTGTAACATAAAAATTATTAAATCTTTGATGAAATGATTATTTCGTGTCTAGAACTAAATGACCATTTTAGTAAGATAAAACACACTTATAAATAGAGAAAGTAATAGCCAATATATTTGGCAGATGTAGTGAATCGCGAAGATTCTTAGTTATTGAGGTTAATAATTTTTATTAATCTAAAGTATTCAGTTAAAAATTAAAAGGAATATTTTAATTAAAATTAATTGCCATAGGTATAATGTTACTTATTATAAAGGACTGCATTAAAGGAACACTAAACTAATTTGAAACATGGCGTAATAGACATTTTCATCTCCAGTTCTTTTGGAGTAAATGCTCAATTGAGTAACCCTCTATATGCAAAAATACTTTTTTTCTTACACGAATGTAATATTTAAATTATTAATTTCTTTATTATTTGATGTCCCCCAAAAGATTTGTTATATTCCTAAAAATTTAAAATTTTGGAAGATAATAAAGTAGTATAAATTATAATCAGTTACAAAATAGGAGTACACCACACCGCACACATGACGCATAATAGGCTGCGCTGAAGTCGAAAACAAAATTCAAGTCTTTTGTTTATGAAATAATTAACAGTAATGACTATGTCACATGTTTAATGTCATACGATGCAGATATGTTCAAACATTTCAGGTGCACAAGTTTGTTCTCGTCATATAGTTTAAATAGACGGACGTCTAGACATACACGTACCGACAGAACTGATATTTCTTCCAGACCCTCGAATGATCTATTTGACGGATTAGTTCAACACGCGTATTTATTTAACAAACGTAGTATTAATCGCTGTGTGTAAGAGCGTCAGCATTACATACAATAAATATGTGAAATTCAAATGTAATATTTTTTAAATCAACAATGTGACACAAGACCGTCTCTCCGTGCAGTACAATGAACGGAACAATTTGTCGTCCTAAGCCACAAGACAAATAGTCGTCAAGAGGTAACGGTGCGGGCACGTGCCTTGTGTGTAGATTGCCACCTGAGACGCCACGCCGCGCCGGCTGATTTACAGTATAACTTTAAACTGGATATTACAAATAATATAGTTTTTGTAAGTGAACAATCAGGAATGTGACACGAGTCAGTCTCTCCGTGCAGTACAATGAACGGGACAATTTGTCGTCCTAAGCCACAAGACAAATAGTCGTCAAGAGGTAACGGTGCGGGCACGTGCCTTGTGTGTAGATTGCCACCTGAGACGCCACGCCGCGCCGGCTGATTTACAGTATAACTTCACACAGGATATTACAAATAATATAGTTTTTGTAAGTGAACAATCAGCAATGTGACACGAGTCAGTCTCTCCGTGCAGTACAATGAACGGAACAATTTGTCGTCCTAAGCCACAAGACAAATAGTCGTCAAGAGGTAACGGTGCGGGCACGTGCCTTGTGTGTAGATTGCCACCTGAGACGCCGCGCCGCGCCGGCTGATTTACAGTATAACTTTAAACTGGATATTACAAATAATATAGTTTTTGTAAGTGACAATCAGGAATGTGACACAAGTCAGTCTCTCCGCGCAGTACAATGAACGGAACAATTTGTCGTCCTAAGCCACAAGACAAATAGTCGTCAAGAGGTAACGGTGCGGGCACGTGCCTTGTGTGTAGATTTCCACCTGAGACGCCACGCCGCGCCGGCTGATTTACAATGTAACTTTACACTGGATATTACAAATAATATAGTTTTTGTAAGTGACAATCAGGAATGTGACACAAGTCAGTCTCTCTCCGCGCAGTACAATGAACGGAACAATTTGTCGTCCTAAGCCACAAGACAAATAGTCGTCAAGAGGTAACGGTGCGGGCACGTGCCTTGTGTGTAGATTGCCACCTGAGACGCCACGCCGCGCCGGCTGATTTACAGTATAACTTACACAGGATATTACAAATAATATAGTTTTTGTAAGTGAACAATCAGGAATGTGACACGAGTCAGTCTCTCCGCGCAGTACAATGAACGGAACAATTTGTCGTCCTAAGCCACAAGACAAATAGTCGTCAAGAGGTAACGGTGCGGGCACGTGCCTTGTGTGTAGATTGCCACCTGAGACGCCACGCCGCGCCGGCTGATTTACAGTATAACTTTACACTGGATATTACAAATAATATAGTTTTTGTAAGTGAACAATCAGGAATGTGACACAAGTCAGTCTCTCCGTGCAGTACAATGAACGGAACAATTTGTCGTCCTAAGCCACAAGACAAATAGTCGTCAAGAGGTAACGGTGCGGGCACGTGCCTTGTGTGTAGATTGCCACCTGAGACGCCACGCCGCGCCGGCTGATTTACAATGTAACTTTACACTGGATATTACAAATAATATAGTTTTTGTAAGTGACAATCAGGAATGTGACACAAGTCAGTCTCTCCGTGCAGTACAATGAACGGAACAATTTGTCGTCCTAAGCCACAAGACAAATAGTCGTCAAGAGGTAACGGTGCGGGCACGTGCCTTGTGTGTAGATTGCCACCTGAGACGCCACGCCGCGCCGGCTGATTTACAGTATAACTTTAAACTGGATATTACAAATAATATAGTTTTTGTAAGTGACAATCAGGAATGTGACACGAGTCAGTCTCTCCGTGCAGTACAATGAACGGGACAATTTGTCGTCCTAAGCCACAAGACAAATAGTCGTCAAGAGGTAACGGTGCGGGCACGTGCCTTGTGTGTAGATTGCCACCTGAGACGCCACGCCGCGCCGGCTGATTTACAATGTAACTTTACACTGGATATTACAAATAATATAGTTTTTGTAAGTGAACAATCAGAAATGTGACACAAGTCAGTCTCTCCGCGCAGTACAATGAACGGAACAATTTGTCGTCCTAAGCCACAAGACAAATAGTCGTCAAGAGGTAACGGTGCGGGCACGTGCCTTGTGTGTAGATTGCCACCTGAGACGCCACGCCGCGCCGGCTGATTTACAGTATAACTTCACACAGGATATTACAAATAATATAGTTTTTGTAAGTGAACAATCAGGAATGTGACACGAGTCAGTCTCTCCGCGCAGTACAATGAACGGAACAATTTGTCGTCCTAAGCCACAAGACAAATAGTCGTCAAGAGGTAACGGTGCGGGCACGTGCCTTGTGTGTAGATTGCCACCTGAGACGCCACGCCGCGCCGGCTGATTTACAGTATAACTTTACACTGGATATTACAAATAATATAGTTTTTGTAAGTGAACAATCAGCAATGTGACACGAGTCAGTCTCTCCGTGCAGTACAATGAACGGGACAATTTGTCGTCCTAAGCCACAAGACAAATAGTCGTCAAGAGGTAACGGTGCGGGCACGTGCCTTGTGTGTAGATTGCCACCTGAGACGCCACGCCGCGCCGGCTGATTTACAGTATAACTTTAAACTGGATATTACAAATAATATAGTTTGTGTAAGTGACAATCAGGAATGTGACACGAGTCAGTCTCTCCGTGCAGTACAATGAACGGGACAATTTGTCGTCCTAAGCCACAAGACAAATAGTCGTCAAGAGGTAACGGTGCGGGCACGTGCCTTGTGTGTAGATTGCCACCTGAGACGCCACGCCGCGCCGGCTGATTTACAATGTAACTTTACACTGGATATTACAAATAATATAGTTTTTGTAAGTGAACAATCAGAAATGTGACACGAGTCAGTCTCTCCGTGCAGTACAATGAACGGAACAATTTGTCGTCCTAAGCCACAAGACAAATAGTCGTCAAGAGGTAACGGTGCGGGCACGTGCCTTGTGTGTAGATTGCCACCTGAGACGCCGCGCCGGCTGATTTACAGTATAACTTTAAACTGGATATTACAAATAATATAGTTTGTGTAAGTGACAATCAGGAATGTGACACGAGTCAGTCTCTCCGTGCAGTACAATGAACGGGACAATTTGTCGTCCTAAGCCACAAGACAAATAGTCGTCAAGAGGTAACGGTGCGGGCACGTACCTTGTGTGTAGATTGCCACCTGAGACGCCACGCCGCGCCGGCTGATTTACAATGTAACTTTACACTGGATATTACAAATAATATAGTTTTTGTAAGTGAACAATCAGAAATGTGACACGAGTCAGTCTCTCCGTGCTGTACAATGAACGGAACAATTTGTCGTCCTAAGCCACAAGACAAATAGTCGTCAAGAGGTAACGGTGCGGGCACGTACCTTGTGTGTAGATTGCCACCTGAGACGCCACGCCGCGCCGGCTGATTTACAGTATAACGTCACACAGGATATTACAAATAATATAGTTTTTGTAAGTGAACAATCAGAAATGTGACACGAGTCAGTCTCTCCGTGCAGTACAATGAACGGAACAATTTGTCGTCCTAAGCCACAAGACAAATAGTCGTCAAGAGGTAACGGTGCGGGCACGTACCTTGTGTGTAGATTGCCACCTGAGACGCCACGCCGCGCCGGCTGATTTACAGTATAACGTCACACAGGATATTACAAATAATATAGTTTTTGTAAGTGAACAATCAGCAATGTGACACGAGTCAGTCTCTCCATGCAGTAGCCAACAATTTTTTTCCGATATTACATATTGTATATAAAATGTGTTTAATTCCATGCTCAATTGCATTTAAGGAACAAAGGAAATAGTATATAAATATTTATATCCTGTTAAAATGTGTTTAATAATTTGATTCTAATCAAAATAGAATTAAAAACTATTATCCGTAAAATAATTATGTTTCTTTTTAAGATTACTAATAATATATTAGAGTCAGAGCCTGTGAATTCTTAACTGCTATTATATATAACCTCATTATAAATAGATATAGTACATTCTGTAACCTTTTTTTTTGTCTTTCTGTAGGCATCGATTAGTGAGACCTAGTAAAACAAATTTGATAGAAAATAAAAATAAAGCTTGTTTAACACTCTAAAACATCAAAATATCTGGTTTTTTAAAGCGTATTGGAGTGATTACAGATTTTATACAAAATGTTTAAAAATTGTGTGTTTTAAGAGCAAAAATAAGTTTCAGCATTTTCCTACGTAAAGGGATTCAAACTTATACTACAGACAATATTTTATTAAAGATGCACACATGAAAATAAGTGTGTTGAAACAGGGTAATTTAGAACATTTTGACTTGAAATTAAGAAAGAAACAAAGCTCTATATTACACACTAAAAATTAGTTTTATTTGTCATTTTGAAGAAGAAATTGTATAATTTTCACACAGAATACAAGTACCGAGAGGAAGATGCTATCGGTCTGTACTCTAATATAGGATATGGCTTACATTTTTCATATATGATGAAAAGTATTCCTTGAATTTAATATTTTAAAATACTACATAATAACTTTAAATACTAAAATAGCCAATTTCTATGTGCCACTAGCGTAGTTTATTGGCAACTGTGATTACCACAAGATAATCAGGTCAAGTTCCTATCAAGCGATCTTGTACTTTCTTGCAAGTAGCATCCCTAGCCCTTTGTCGTTCCACAATGTCACCATGTTGAATAAAACACCTTTAAACTTAAATAATTTAAAATACTTTTAACTTTATACATATTGCAGACATTCGATTTCTATCAACTTAATTTTTTGTCCTATAACGAGTAAATTGCGATGGATTTCATACTAAAAGAAAGCTGTGTTAAATGGTTAAAAAAGTATTTAAAAATCGTTATACTGCAGGATATTCTAGCCAGTGTCATAGTTTTTAAAATTTAATATGATAACGTCTACGCTTATAAGTTGCGAAACAAAATATTTGCAATTTATTACTTCATTGAACTTATATCGTTACTGCAAATAAGATAACTCATAATTTATTTAAAAATATTTAGAAACAACCACTTACATTTAAGTATAATTTGTTTATTATATCCATTTGCAATTTCAAATTACTACTTTATAAACTTATTGCATTCCTTTAAACAAAATACTGTACTAAAAATAAAATAACAAAATAAAGCACCATACTAGCCAGTGCAGCCTTATATATGAGTTCATGCGGTAAGTAGAACATACCCAGGAGTGGCCATAACATAACGAAAGAACAGAAAATATCGATACAAGCAATACATCACCAAGATAGAATCTACGCGACAGCTTGTCAGGACCATGTTCTCTGAATCTTGTCCCGAACTGTCATTAATCCTGACTGACAAGTCATCTGCCCTGCAGCGCTCTACTTCCCAACGCAATTTTGGATCAATTCAAGTAATACATGACCGATATACGATCTTTTATGAGAACAGTTAGGTGAAGTTGTTTAATAGCATGATGTCACTAAATTGTCAGTTACCTCGAAGCCTAAGTTATCATCACACTACAGAAATGACTGGCACTAACTAAGGTAGGCTACATTAATACTGTATTACAGTTCGATTAATCACAGCAGTGCTCAAAGAGTGTCTCGGTATTCCTCACTGTCTTATTTTTATGTAGATTTCGTTCACAAAATAAAGTATTAAAGTTGTACTCAGAGTAGCCTTTACCTAAAATAGTGCCAGTTTTATCGTTTAAGAAATTAACATAACCGTTATAGACTTGATACAAAGATGAGTATCTCCAGAATCTTATAAATATCTCGGCCAAGTTCGATAACTAGCTTAATATCTAATATTTTGCTCGATTATGGCGACAGTTCACTCATAAAATTGTTCAAAACTCCGTTACTTAAGATCTAGAGAAATAATAACAAGTGTTATTTTATGTTTATAATATTTTCAAAATTGTTTTGTAATGAACAATATTTTGTATCTCGAACAATTTTCGAGACGTTGCGTTGGTCACATTTAAATCTCATGAGGAATACTGAGCAACATAAAGCTAAAGGATTAACATATCAGCTGTAGATAAATCTATATTTTTACCTAAAGAGATGAAGGATTATTTAAGACATAATTTTCGATGTAGTTTTATATTTAATAAAATATGTAAGACATATCAATTCCCTTCAAATTTACAAATTAATTTTCATTTTGTAGTAATGAAATGACGTTACAGACTTTTGTAACATATATAAGAGGTTATAATAACAGATAAACACTTGTTTAAAAAATATAAAATTAGTGTAGGTAGTGCAGAATGGATTGGATATCTTAAATGTGTTTTTAAAAGTAGCTTCAGTTTAGTAGCCCACAATAAAATATAAGAATAAGTTATATTTGTACTCTTAGAATTAAAGGGAATACTCCTGGATAAATTGGTCTCGTCAAGTGTGAAACTGACATTTCATGTTCGAAATTTTGAATGCCGTGCTCGAGTGTAGGGAGATGCAGATTGCAGCTGTTGACACAATAAAACACAGTAACTGAGACAACGCACGAGCCAAGTTGTGCAGCAAACATTACCACGACAGCCTCTCTTTTGTGTTGAAGCAATACGCCACCTGAGAGTAATGCTTCTCTTTGTCTTCTACCGGATATTGCTATTTGCCTTTCCTCAACATATTCGACCACTCCTCGCGACAGTCGGGTAAACCTTGTGTAAACGACTGATACTTCAAAGAAGGTTACGTCTCAACTTCTGTTAACTGTCTCATTATAGTAGTTGAACTAAAACGTCATTAAATACCTTATGTACAACTTGCATTGACTCAATTTGTGTAATATTATATGAGCCGTGAGCCAATTTGAGCTGTATAAACAGACAACCTAGTTTTTCTTGGTCCAAAGAGAATTTTTGTACAAGCAAGAAAGTGATTGTCGGCAACGCTAATTTTGGAGGAGATCGAAATGGGCGGGTATCAAAAGGGTTAAATATATGGGGGGATAATTGTTGCTTGACACACATAAACACTAACTGTCAGACACGTAAATAAAATGTTAAATAAGCAATAGCTAACCACATAGAGATCCTAAGAGTGGCGGCTTCTAGTATCTTTATCTAATTATGAAGATAATATAACTATTATGTAAGTGTCAGAGATTGTTGTTTTGTATGTGGTTTGGTTCTGAGTGCTAGACACTATACTATGACCAAATCTTATTATTTCGTATTTGTAACCCTTTAGGTACCCTGTAATTTTGGCCTTCTTCAAAACTAACGTCATTCATAATTTTCTTTCCGTTTTTAGGAGATATTCCTCTATTGGTTTCAAGAAAGACCAAATTATATAATTATACACTGCTAAATGGTTCTCGGCTCCTGGAATATAGATCTATTTCACGCATTATATCTTTTATCTCTCATAACCCAAATACTTTTACGTATTAAATAGTTCCTCAATTTAAAGAAAACTAGTTATATAGTTATGATAGTAAAGTGATAGACTTAAAAGAAAATAGTAGTTTTTTATACACAACCTAGCTCAGCCTAGAAATGTGCTGCATATCTTAATATTTTCGTTAACATAAAAATAAATAAATAATACACACTATTTTGAAGGGGTCATATCCTCCAAGATCCGTACATGTTAACTAAATGTCCCACCGATCAAGGAAACTAATCATGTCATCATTATACGACTATCGTTTTCATGCAAAAAATATTATATTCAATAAATGAGAAAATACGGTGGAACATTGCTGCTGTGTAGGTACAGAAAAGAGAACAACACCATCGTTAATCAAGAAGCATAAATAATTATACAATTATAAATAAATTGTTCATCTCTGCTGAACAAGAAGGAATAACTCACGTCAAATAAAATCCACGGCCTTCCAGATTTCGTTGACCTACCTCATTGTTTGCTATATGAAGTACAGATTTGTTGTACGAAATATTTAATTCCTGCCATTTAAAACTACGACTTATTTAATCTCATGTGCGCCATCCTCCGTTATTGATAGAATACAATGAGACTAAGATCCGATAAAATGACAACTAAAAAAGCTGAAATACTACTTTAAGTTTTATCAGTTAAAGACGCAACCATTATTTAAGGACAAATTGTTAAATAATATAGTGGAAATCTACGTCAGCATATTTATTTATGAATTACCTCATTTTGAACAAACATACAACACTTCTTTTTGAATCCTTACATAAAAAATATAAAAAACCAGTTCTAACAGCTACTTTTATCAACTACAGCTTATTTTATAAGAATATCACACTACTTTATAATTTTTCAAGGCTCGCAAGAAAATAAGAAGGATGCAGTAACGACCTTGAACTTACCTCCCCTCACCGACACAACGCTCCTAGCGACGGCCGTTACAAATACTAGGACGACTCCACTGAAGACAGAAGTTTTTCTTTTGTGGTGAACCCTCTTTTCGGAATATAATATATTTGTGTTAAATCAATGTTCCTTAAAAACTACCTTCCTTAATACAGAAAACGTAAATATTTGTTCCATCCAAGAAATTAAAGTAGGTAATTTAAGCAATTGTTATCAGACTAAAACAATAACGGCAATGATAGTTATGGGGATGGTCCAAGTATGTACAAAAGTAATAGTTTCAAGGATTAACTTGTATTTTTATACATTTATGACTTAAGGACATTATATTTTATATTCATTAATTTTATATAAATTTATTCTTTTTAATTACTTCGTTTTTTTCTTGGTGAAATATTTTTATAAAAATCTTTTGTCATTACCTGCAACTGTATGTCGTGTAGATACTGTACAAATTGTACATTTTTATGCATTAAACATTTTTATTCGAGCATGATTACAAAATGGCCTAAATTACCTTCTTAAATGCCAGTAATTCCATCTGGAGTAATCCAAAATGTTTTTACTTCAATTTTAAAGGGCTATGAGTGCAATATATTTATACTTTACATGTAATAAAAAATTAGTCCAGTAAACGAATGCCAGACAAGGCGTCTAGAAGTAAAGTCATTAAGCGGGAAAAAACAACTATGAGACATCATGCAGGGTACCTTGTAGTCCTCAACCCTAAGAGAGGGAGATTCAGAACCAGGCCCCTCCTACCCAAAACGTATGCGGCGATGAACTAACACAGTGGTTACACCGAGGGTGTAAACTTCTATGTAATGTTGTCACGTAATTTTAATTAATTTTGATATCACTGACAATTGCGACACATTAAATTGATAAAAATAGTTTAGAATAACAAGTACACATTTTATTTAACAATTACTCTTTACTCCCATTTTTTCTTCTTACACTCGCACCCCTAAAATCACAACAATTGATACCAATTCCAATGACACAAATGTTTACTGCAAAAAAACAAAACTTAATGTGCGTACGTTCTATCAGACATAAATTTACATAGACTACTTAGATTTCCTGGTAGATATGTAATTTCTTGGATGTAGTGTAAGTTCTATAAAAAGTTGGGATCAAACTTCATATCATTATTGACAAATTAGTAACTATGTTCTATTCTATTCTTTATAAGTATATAATATGCTAAATATTTCTATGCGTTATTACCAACTGACAAAGCCTTATGAATAGGAAACATTGAAAAAGAAAAATATAATGGAATGAAGTATTTATATTGATAGTAAAATATAATCTTCCTTTCAATGATGAAATACGTTTATATATATTTTTCATATTTAATTTTTCAGCATATAGGCTATATTCAAATTATATATAAATATTATTTTAATAAACATTGAATCACATAAAGTACTTGCTCCACCAGGATTCGAACCCGGATCTCATACTATCTGGGTTAGTGCGCTACCACTAGACCATAGAACGCTTACTTTTTACGATCCAATTATGTTGTATTTGGCCGTATCTCTCACGTATATAACCAAAGAAAACATATGGACGGAAGATAGCGGCCAAATACCGGCCAAACGACTTTGATTTACACTAATTAAATGTATATAAATGCCAATAGTCTAATATATCTATACCTATTGATATACAATATATCACAGTATCCATATTTGCCATGAAACACAATAAGTAAGATTTTCTGAAAATCTTTAAAACAATACAAAGAATTCATCATATTGAACGTTATAAATGTTTAAGACTTTGTGTGATACAATACAGTGCAATAATGAGTGACGTACATGTAAATCGTAAAATAAAAAAAAATGAATAGATCAGTTAATACGTAATACAAACATCATTTAATTAATTATAATAAATACTATAATAGATACTTATCGTTTTATAAACATATTTCTTTGGTGTAACACTTGTTTAAAAGCAAAGTTTTTGAAAAAGTCACACCATTATTAAAAGTTCTGTAAGGTAAAAATATATCTCGGTAAGCTTTGTAAAGCCATCGTGGCTAAATCTCATATAATACAACTATATATAATAAATATAAATTAAATTGAACTTAACTTGATAATATATGTTAACTTTACTTATGTGAAACAAAGTTTGTTAATTTTAAAGAGAAGAAATAAAACCAATGCTATCTCAAAACTTACGCTTACGTTTTATATAACTTCATACATTTGAATTATACCATCTGAAGAAGTTCTACCCTCTGATCCCTAGGGAACAGTATCTTGTGATTGTGCTGCATTTCTCAGATTATAGTATCATTGTTGCCTGCGGTCCAGAATGTTAATGAGTATATGAGAATGTTATTGTGTATGTGTTCTATGTTTTAGCTTATGAAACACTGATTACAAAAAGTGATTTTTTGTTAGATACGTTTGGAGTATATTCGAGTCCACAAAACCAAGTTAAAAATACATTGTTAATTATTGAAACATTAAATTAGGTGACAGTTTTTGTCTATTAAAATTACTCAAATTTAAATAGGTAAGTAATACACTTAACTTGACTCATTTTACTTTTTCTTAGTATATATCACCATAAACAATTATAGTGTCAAATTATATAGTGTGCGTAACGTACTTAATATGAATGTGGTTATGCTGGGTAGAAAACGTATTATGTACAAACAGAAAATAATAAGAAAATCAGCATAAACATAACATAATTGAATCCGAGTTTTTATTCATAAAATTAATATTTATAGTACATTGCGGTAGACAACATGAGATGCTGTACAATACAATAGATAGTATCTCAACATTATGTAAGTCAGAGAGAGTGTGTTTAGCCACAGTTAAGGTATTAAGAAACAACAGTTGAAACTCTTTAACTAGGTAATTAATTAAGGTACGTTTTGTAAAATTTCACAAATAGGCCTGCTATTTGCTTGGATTTACTTTAAAAAGGCATCAGCTTATTATATTTTCTCACTTTTGTTTCATTAGTTAGAAAATCAATTTTATTTATTTTTAATGTATTAAGAAATAATATAATTTATGAATTTTCTCTATGCTTTTACACTAATAGGTCTCATGACTTAAATAAATATTTACTAGTTAAATATGGTATAGTTTAACACAGAAATTACTTAAAAACCAAATGTGCTTTTAGGGGCTTGATTTCAAAATAATTAACATATTACATGGATATGTTTAATTTTATATTGAGATGAGTGTTATAATAATATTTTACTTTCAATTTGTACTTTAACAATGTCAGGATAAGTATATTCGTTGGGCATAATCTTCGCGCTAGTTTTACAGAAATTTATTTATTTTTGAATTACTTACAAATATGCCTGAATGACCAATGAAAAAAATCCAAATCCAAAACTGACAATTGATAACTGAAATGCTATCCCACATATTCCTGACATTGTTTAATATTGACCTTAATTGACTATACTCAACTATTAGTTAGTACGCTCACTTTTTATCATTAGTTCATTCTAAGAAAAATTCTCAAAACATTATAATGACTCCACATAAGATTATTAGAATTATTTAGTTTATTTGATATTTTCAGTTTCCTTGTTAATTCATTTTCAGAAATATCAACCAAAAAATCCTAATTTTGGCTAATAGTTGACTCATCGGTAGGTCTGACAATTTCATAAATGAAAACTGTTGTATATTCATTTTTACCTAACGGAAACGCGCCACTACAGCACTAAAATACCCCAGCCCGAAAATAAATTACAATAACTGTAGGTAAAATAAGATTTTGAGATCACTGTATTATACACTGTTTAACAAAAAGGTTAGTCTGGCCATGCATGTTCAGATTGTATGAGTAATTCTAAGATAAAAATGAAGAATAAATGTTTTTAATATCCACTTTGCATAGCAGCTATACTCCATTACATTTTTGTTAAAATAATATTATCTTTGTTGTTATCTTTACAATTGCTACAAAACTCGGTAAACGGGTCCATGCTAGAAGTTAAGATTGAAGATTTTCTTCCGATGATAATTTCCATAAAATAGTTCTTAACCAATTTTTATTGAACTGGAAAAGTTGTTTACGAACTTTTTTGTTTTATGAAACTTTTATACACACAGTGGTTTATTAGATATTTGATGAGACAAAACTAAAAAGGCCATTATTTTGAAAATACTAAAACTGATTTAAATTGTTTTTCTTATATAACACTTTATGATATGGACCCGTTTACCAAGTTTTATAAAAATTTTGAAAATGCAATGAAGATAACATGATTTTTAATTTGTTTACATGGCTTATAGCTGTTAAACTAAGTAGAAATTGGAAAACATATTCTTCATTTTTATCTTAGAATCACACATAGAATCTGAAAATGCATAACCAGCCCAACCTTTTTCCTACACCCTGCATTTTATTCTGCATTGCTATTGTATTCTTATGGGCAACGATACAAGTGTTACTAACACACCTATAAGATGCACACCTTAGGCATACCTAAGACTAACTTTCCTATCGCGAAAACAAGACAAACGCTAATGTAGTGCCGAGAAATTACTAAGACTGTAAGTAGATTATTTTTAATCAAGTAGACGCTTTTTGACATAAGAAAACTTTTCAGACCTATGCATGTTCCTTTTTTTCTGGAAAACAACGCAAAGTTTACTTAGACACCAAATCTTATACGGGAATATAGTAAATAGAAATAGCGGGAAGTAGACTTTTTAGCCCTCCGTATTTATATACTTTACTGAACGGGGCAACAATGTACACTTTACTATGGCGTGTGAAAAATAATTGATTAAAACCATAAATTATTATTCACACGCTAAACCTGAGATTAAGAGCCCGTGACAATTTTGTTTGGCTTTCGATCCTCTCAACCATTAACAATGAAATAATACGTTCCTCAAACATGTCTACATTCGATTTCAAATTATTGTAGGGCCTTATCGTATGCAATAATCAGAAATTGCATCATAAGTGCTTTCACTAGGCTTACTAAGACGGCCTACCTAATCCACTCTGGCCTAATACATTAAAAATATTTTCAAAAGTTAGAATAGAAGCTATTCATTAAAATATTATAGAATGTTGTAAAGAAACTTTTGCATTTCATTAATACTTGACATTTACTCTACGACTTGAGAACCCCAAAAAATCAATATTTATTATAAAATTATTATTATTTTGAAGTGGATCATGAGGCTGGGATATCTCCTGGTCAAGAAGGTTTAATAAGCCATTTAAATAACACATCCTGTGAAGTATCTTTTGTTCTTTAGAAAATCGAGCTAAGCCAAGGATTACTACTATATGATATATATATATATATATATATATATATATATATATATATATATATCTTTGCAAGTTTCTAAGTTAATTGCTCTTTGAAACAAAAATTGTATAATAAGTTACTTTATTGTTAGCAAGCTCGTCTAGCAGGCAACGGATACAAATTTAACCTCTTAGTAAATATTGTAAATTTTATTGATCAATATGCTATTTGAATTTCAATAGAGATAAATGACCAGAATGTACTCGCTTTGCAGGAATGATTATGTGTATTGTAATGTGTGTGTCAATACGTAATATTTTTGATTTTAAATGTTGATTACTTCTAATATATATATATATATATATATATATATATATATATATATATATATACATACATACATACATAGAAATGATGTATATAATCATCAATATTAACATGCAACAGTGTCATTTATGGAAGTAAATGTATAAATTGTTTTTTAAATGTTTAACGATTTCTGTGGTAACAAGTTCTTCTGCAGCAGTTCGGGCAATTACAACAGAGTTATGGCTGTAATTAAGAAACCCTCACTGAAGACTGATTGCCATTATAAGAGACCTTAGTATCGATTACATAAAAACTACAGACTTCAGTCATTTTCTCCCATGTACATCAATGTTATTCCCTCTATTTTCATATTAAAGGGAATGATATTCAGCTACGATATTGTACTTTGTGTGTTTTTATAAAGAATAGTACTACTTCTTTAATGTCTCATATTTTATTTGTTCTACAGAAAAGGTTACGTCATATATGTACAAAATACTAAATACTATATTAATACTGATGAAATATAAATTTAATAAAAGTGTATCACATGCTTATTACATGTAAATGTAATAAGCATCTGCTCCTTTATCCTCAGTACCATTGGTTTATTTCTCTATAGTTTTTATAATGAAAGAGAAGATTCCATTCAGCTTTAGAACGAAAATAAGAGGCCATTCTCGTATCTATTTCTACTTTATTATAACATATGGAACTACTTAACCTGTAGAGTGTTATATAAAGAACATGAACTCATATGTTCCTAGTGTACTCTGGTTTACCAAGAGCCAGCACTCGATTAAGTAGAGCAAGTTTTGCTACAATTAAGCTTGGGTCATCGGGAAATGGAAAAATCGTTTTGTTTTTTTATATCAACTGTACAAAATAAAAACAGTCGTACTTGATGAAATCTATTAAGTTTTCTAGTTATACTATAACCGTGTATCGTGAAGCAGTAAAAGTAGACAACATATTAATTTGTTCACAAGCAACATGTTATACTGCATATGCCTATATCTATATAAATTCCCAAGCCATTGTAATGCTCTTTGAAAGTCATAGTCAGTTACTCAGTAAATTTCAGGTTAGGAATACTAAAAACAAATTAATTATCGCCCGATTTACTTAAAGTGGCAGGTGATGCTAATGGAGTGTTGAGCAAGGTCGTACCGTAAACTGATTTTTATCATATTCTAATACCCAGAAGATCCTAGGTGGGTCTTGCCACTCCTAGTGTTAAAGTTCAACGCTCTACGATGTTTGAGGGAGTTCTTAGCATATATACACACAATTTAAATTTTTGAATACAACCGAGCAGACCTGCATTGTTAAAGGTAAATAAAATAGGATCCAAACAACTGGGATGTAGAACTCTGTGCTGAACAATGTCTTACTGTTACTATGATTTTTTTCATATCCATAACTGCAATTCGAAACGAAGTTTTCTTCTGCATACTGTGTAATGAAACATATGAACATTTTCGTGAGCTTTAATAATGATTGTAAGATTAACATCTGCCTAGGCCGATTTAAATTTGAAGAGCACTATTTGTTTTGGTGATGAACGGACAATGCACATCTTACAGGATCGTAAGAACATATGGTAGATAAGGATACATTTAACAATCAAAATCACTTCAATCGTACAAGAAATTTGGCTGTAGTTATATTTATACTTATTGTGTCACTATCATCCGCATTGGAGGTAATACCGAACATATTAAATGAAGAATAAAGAATATCCTTGCCACATAATATTGATTTAGCTCATCAGTAGCAATATAGAACCCTTTTATTTAGTAATACATGGATGCGTTTTACATGTATTTTTGTCTCTAAAACCAAGTTTTAAACAAGAAATAACATAAAAATAAAAAACAATTGTAATTCACACCGTTTTTCCATGGTTAAAATAGAGCCATACTATTGGATATTGTCGATGAAACATAATATGAACAAAGACTATCTGGACTATCAAATTGTTAATAAATTGCGCTCTGCTGCCAAATAAAACAAGAAAAGCTACCAGATAGCTTTAGTTATTCATCCTGATTTCTTCAATTAATTCTTCGGCTTGCTCACAGATATTCCTTCTCTTCTCATCAACACATTTCAATCTAGCTTTGAGCAAAGCACTATCGTGGAACGACAATGTCAGTCCTAATACTCATTATGATTAAGTTATAATCTTCACTTTTACCTGGAATTGCATGCAAGGTGGTCCAGAAAGAACTGCTACATCGAATATGTAAAATGCTATAATCCAATAACTATGGATTCCTATAATGACCCTCTTTCATTGGGTTCTCAGGGAAGACTGAGGGCTTTTTTCCAAGACTGGTAAAAAAGGAGAATTGTGTTCTGTTTACAATCAATGAGTATTCCAAATATATTAGTATGAATGGTTTGATTCACTTAAATGAGGGCACAATCAAGAGTTGAAAAGTGACAAATGAGGGGCACTAAATTACAATTTATGGAGATAAAATAAAGAGCGATTCAAACTACCTTAAACTGTGAATTTAGTGTTGAGATCCTTCCTCTCAGTGCAGCTTCTGAAATCTGATGCTGTCACAGATATCAGGCGCTGCACTAAGAGAAAGATTAAGTGAAGTTAAACTCGCTATTCACATTGAATGAATCCATTTAATTATATTTAATTTACCTATATCTTAAACTAGTTTATAGAAATAGGTGCTTTTAACTGACCCTGATTTACTAATGAAGTAGGTCATTCCTTTTTTAAACTCTTATTCACCTCTCCTAGAGATATTCTTAAAGGAATGGGTTCAGGAGTAAAATAGTAGTTGCCACATATCAGTCATGTATAAATATACCTATTATACAAATAAATATTACGTATTCAAGTTTAAAATATATTTAAATAATTTTTTTTTTGAAATTATTAGCTATCATTTCTATGCTAGAAAACATAAAATTATGTTATTTATATTGCATTATTGAGGTCTTCTTTTTGTTTGATTTAACTATTAAAAGGAATTTGGAAATTGGGTCTAATGACCAGTCTTTTTGAACTAGTTTGATTTAACAATAATTAGGTGCCTAAAAAGCAAAAAAATATCTTATTTAACCAGGTGAATTTAGGGCAAAGAAGCGCTCCCAACACTTATCCTGGGGACCAACGGATTAAGGGTGACTTCCAAACCTCCACCAATGGCTGAGAAGGGAACGCTTGCAAGGACAGAATCGCTTAGCGATAATCCATCCAAGCAGTAGACGCTCGACGTTTCTTGATTCGGTTGTCTACTTTAGATATGATGACAATAGTCTAAATATCTATTGAAAAAATTAAAATGCATTTGAATAAACACTCTTTGGTTTTACTAAAGTTTTACTAATATTACTTTAGACTTAAATAATTAGATATAAGTACTACGTGTAATGTTTGGTAAAAGAACTCGCTCATCAACTAATAAAAGAGAGTACAGGATTAAAACTGTCAAGAAGAAAACTATAAAATGTAGTTTACTGCCTGCCGATAAAGTCTCCTCCCGTGACAAGTAATCCTCCCTGGTGTAATGTCAGCTATAAGTGTCATAAACTGCTGGACTACTCAACAGCCATAAACACCGTCATAAACCTTCTCTATGACCTCGATACTGCTCCCGTTACTGTCGCGAACTTGAAAAATATATCTTCCATTTCTTCAAACAGTGTTAACTAATAACAGGTTAAGGACATAGTTTATTAAAATGGAGTTGTACTATTCTTATATTCAGGTAAATTTCTATTAAAATGCACATAAAATTACAGAGCCTATTAAAAGATAGAGATGAAACGTAAAACTTATCAATCAGTGTGTGGCCACTCCAAAGAGTTCTTCCCGAATTATTTTTCTCCTTGTGTATCGCTAATGTTTTCTTGCTCTCCAAATTACGTAACTTGTATTTTTATGCAGTTCATCGATCGAACATGATCATGTTCCATTACAAATTTGGCACCTGAGTATTTCTGATGAAAGTTATTATTTTCTTTAAGGGGAGATGTACTTTTACAGCTCAATGCTTTCTATTAGGGAATTAACGAGATAGTTAAGTACCGGTAGCTTTTAAACATGACCCATTAACCTTAAATTTTCAACATATATTGTTGAGTACATGACACATAAAATGTACTAGTTTCAATAAAAAAATTAAAAACTCTAATATAAAAAGAATTTTTAACATTTATTTATTTTTATTACAAGATGAATTTGAGTTATATATTAATATTTCTAGTACACCATGTTGGTACTATAGTAACAAATAACCAGAAAAAATTAGGTTTTTCAGCTAACGATTTATTGACTACTTGTTGTACAGAATAAGTTGAAAGGAAAAGTGCAAACATAAGTATAAGACATTCCTGTTCAAATTATCAACTTTTGCCCTTTAATTTCCGATGGGAAGAAGGGAATACTCCTTAGACTAGTTAGTATATTCATGCGTATTTAAGGTCATTTGATTTTAAGACACATTTAACAGTTCTAGCATAACCTTTCTTTGAGCATTATTCT
This sequence comes from Homalodisca vitripennis, assembly GCF_021130785.1. Lineage (NCBI taxonomy): Eukaryota > Metazoa > Arthropoda > Insecta > Hemiptera > Cicadellidae > Homalodisca > Homalodisca vitripennis. The sequence goes on from NC_060207.1 coordinate 33,671,231, forward strand.
TTTCATCACCTTTTCAGCCCAGAACCGGCTTAATAGCTAGTTATTGCTAGTTCACTAATTATCGCTGAGGCTCAATGCAATAGCTATAGCTCATTCTATTATTGACATATAGAAAGACAGACAATAATAAGGCAAAGAAATTTGTATATTCCCCGGTAAATTAAGGAGCCATTTTATCAGTCTGCTGAATGATAGTCTTCAACGAAGGTCAGCCAAATTCCACGGTTGGATATACTACATCATAAAAGTCATTCTCGTCTATACAGAAATGATAGAAATATACAGAAAAATTTCATAAAGAGTTTCATATATGTGTATTAAAGGTTTTCATAAAAAATATGCTGTACGTGTTGGGAAATATTTACACTACATGTGTTAATATGTCACGCGAAAATGACAAGAATAAACTGACTTTGTTTACAAACGTATTCATTTAGCTTTTTCAAGTTTCTATCAAGGTTACCTATAATACTAATATATTCGCTAAAGCATGGCCAAGTCCCACGGAGTGTTACGTATCATAATTGAACTTAATGTTCCTTATATATACTGTACATGAAATAGAATGCACAATTTCAAGTCTATAAATCCGCTTGCACATTTTATATATGTATATATATATATATATATATTTATATATATATATATATATATATATATATATATATATATATATATTTAGTAACACTGAAATGAAAGGAATGAGAGAATCGCATTATTGTGAAGAAAAACACAAATGTATATACAATTGTTATTAAAAACATAATTTTATAAATTCCTTTTAATATTAGTTATAGTATTACAGCTTATTACGATCTCCAATTCCTTGATTAAATATGTTTAGGCATTAAACGAACAATATTTTAAGAAATCATATAACACTTTAAGCCACTTAAATTTTTACTGAAAAATATTTTTTAATACAGGTTAATTTTCACAGTAGTTTTTAATGGTTCTACTAAATAAGTCCATCGTATTTAGAATATGTTTTGTTTACTGTTCAAGTGTTTTAATTTTGTTTCTCAATCAATCAACAATAATAAGCGAGTTTTTTAAGAATTTTAATACAGAAAGAAGTGTTCATCAGGTAACCCAGCTTCAATCTAATTTGTAATTTAATATGTCCCACTGATTCAGTTTATTTAATTATTTTATTCAGGTTAAGACCTCCATAGTCCCTTTGTTATAGGCTATACTGTTGGACATTATTTATATCAGAAAAATCTTTTAATTTATTTAACACTGACTACAGTTTCATAATAAGTAAATGATAATTTAACGTATAAAAGTTTATTTTACAGAGTTTGCTAATAAATAAACAACAATTATTTGAACACATTTCCAACATATAATTATTCCGACTAATAATTATTCATTACTTTTTCATTTTGCATGGATTAAAAAAAACGTAAATAAAAAATTGATTCGCTTTACACAGCGTTTTACGATACATCACTCAGATACGATCTAGGTTGACAGCGATGTCGGAACAACGCCGTCATACATCCTGCATCTGCTCTACATACAGAGTGTTATACTTGCAGGAATTCATCATTCCAGTCTAAATTACCATATAAAACATGTAAACAACGTTCTTGAAACATGTCAACTATTTAAAAACCATACATTAAACAAAGCCTACGTTAAATCCTTGGTTTCGAATTCCATTTAACACGGCAATGCAATCAGTTTTAACAATCAGGTCAACAATTTTGTTTGTGAGAGTGGTTCTGTCATTTAAAATATAATGCATTTAATTTTATGCAATGATGTATAAAATACAAAGACTTTTTTTACATCCAACTATCTGTCATTGGCTGAGTGATAGCGAAGAAAAAGATTTAATGATGATTTAATTAAATGAAAAGATTTAACTGACCTACAGACCACAAACTGTGCGTGTAGCTTCATTTATTCAGGGGATTTTTCAAGCGTTGGCAAACATTTACATTGCTCTTATGGGTAACCAAGATGGCAATTAGAAAATAGCAAAATCAATTTTATTTAAGAAGCTGAGCATTAAGATTTATAGGTAATTACGTAGCTTATTCATTTACAAATGAGAAACAAACATTCAAGTGAAAAGTCAATGTTAAAAGTCGCGGATGAATTTTTTTTCAAACTATTTTGTAGAAGTACACTTCCTACTACACTGTAAATAGTGTTATTTAAACAGAGCTCAACGTAAAAATATGTGCATATATCATGTGGAAAGATGTCTGGAGAAACATTTTATCTGAAGTCTGTAGTTATTTCATGAAATATCTTATCTAAATTTAAAATAATGGGTTCCACTGAATTCCATTACTCAATAGGCTGACACTGTTTCTCTTTTGTGTACCGAGGGGATTTAAACTTTAACTTCTGAATAATTGTCCTTCTGTCTATATGTTCGTAGGACAACTCGAGAGTTAAATTATAGAATTGCTACTTTGCATGCAACCTTAGCAAAGCCTGTTACGAGACATGTGTGTGGCGTAGTCTTATCTTGTGCTTTATTAAAAGAATATCAAAACATTTTCTAAGGATCCTACAAAGAAATATTTTTAAGACCAGGTAAATAGCCAGCTTCACGCTATATCAGAATTTCTTACGTTATATCTAAATACAAGGCTTCCACTTAGCACACTCATAATTATTTTAATGCAAGTAATATTTAATTACGTTCTTTATGATATTTTATTGAGTCAATGTAAAATATAAAGGTGTAACATAAAACTGAATGTCTATTAAGTTTCCTTTTTTGGGAATATCCCAGATGTAGTAGTACCAGTCTCCTCCTCAAGGAATCGGAACACAGCTTTTCTGTTTTAGCTGGATTTTGGTCAAGGATTTGAGCTTTTATCCTAGGATTAAATTTCACCTAGGTAACTAGGAGTTTAATGCACATTGTCTGATGTCCTCTATACTTATAAATCTAGCTTAAATCTAGCTATGCAATGGCCTGAAATGAAGTACAACAGTGTTTATATATAGTTTATATTGTGTCTTATCAGCTCCAGTTTGAATGGGCCATTGATACTTATCAGAGATTAAGCTTAGAAATTAAAAAAAAATCACGGAAACGATTCCCACAGGAGGTGAACAATCTCCATATAATTGCTCGACTACAAAACATACCGTCTTCTGACCTGACTGTTCATATGGGATCCTGGGAGGTCAATAAATACGATGAATGGGCTCAATGATTCCTTTGAGACTTATTTTCCCGAGCTGTGAATATCCAGACAATTAGTCAGGTTAGTCTGGTGTAAGTGATACAGGTTGAAGTACGAGGGCTAATTGCGAAAGCTGAACATTGGCCAGACGCAATGTAAACCGTATGTCAAATTGGCTGTCGGTAATTTTATACCACTTATTAAATCACCATGAAGGGATGAAATTTACTTGGATCTCCTCCAAAAGTATCCAGAAACTCTTCTTGCGCTATAAGAAAACCTTTTAGAGTTAGTCAAACTTATTAATATATTCCGCATACCTGGTGTCTATGTAAAATGGTCCTTATTCCAAAGACTTGGTTGATTACTCTAAAAGAAAATACTTTCGTCCCATTAGTTTATCATAGTTTATCTCGAAGACTTTATAAAGAATAGTGAATGCACACAAGAAAAGGAGTTCTTGTAAACATTATTTTTCATAGAAATCAAAATGCATATCAGCCTGGCAAGTCCTGTGACCTTGCCTTGTACCCGCTACTGAACAGAATTGAGGTCAGCCTGGCTGTTGAGGAAATCACACTATGCACCTTTTTCATTTGGAAGGGGCAATTAACATAACGTGGTACAGAACCATGGTTCGTTGGGTACAGAGACGTAATGCTGATCCAAGCGTTTGTAAATGGAATGATGATATGCATAGTTTTAGAAGTGTTTGTAGGTACGTTGCATGGCAATTATTGATGATTCCTCCAGTTAACTGCTGTCTACAAGGGGATGATTTGTCATTTTACTCTGGAATCTAATGGTAGATGGTTTCTTAGATGATCTGACTTAACCAGGTTTCTTTATCCAGGGCAATGTTGATGACATAGTTATGGTGGCACAAGCAAAATACTCCAATACTATTGCCAACATCTGAACTCTTTCCCTGAGTTCTTGAACCTGGATCGTTAATCTACTTGCTCGAAGTCTACAAATATTTAGGCCTGAACTTTAACTGCAAACTGACATGGAATAAACATCTAAATAATGTGCACCACAAGACAGGATGGGCCCTTATAAGGCTCTAACTTCGCGTGTAAAGTTACAGATAATGAAATTATTTTTTACCTAATTTCCCACACATGAAAATGATTAATTTGTTGAATTTTAGAATTTAATTTTGCAATTATAAATTACCATCCTGAATGATTATTATCTTTAACACTTCAGAAATTGTAGGATTGAATTTCCTGTCTCAAAATATAAATTCCGATAATCGATAATCCCTTAGTTGGAAAATAGGCTCTTCTGGGTTTCATTTGGTATATTTTAGAATTTTATAAATTTAATAATAAGTACGTGGGTAACAACGAGCTCTACACTAAATCAAGTTATATAAATAGCATATTTGGAGATTTTAATAGTCAAACAAAGCCTCGTCTACAACATTGCTTTTGAATCATTTATACTGAAAGTTACGACCAACTTTATGATTTTTGGTGAGCCGAGCTACGGCAGTAGATACATTTATAGTCTCAACAGCCTCTTCGGGAGCTCAATAATGGTTTATGGCTTTTAGATCATAAAATAACAACAGCGGCTGAAAACAATATTTCGCTACATTACCAAGCATACGATACACTACCACGCACTAAATGGCATTTTTAAACTACTAGTTTGATTAAAGGTTTATCTATGAAATGTATACTTCATACACAGCTACAAATGCGTTGGGTAAAACGTAACCTCTAAATTGATATCAGTATTTAAATGTTCTAAATTTATGATAAAGTCGGAAGTAAGGTAGATTTCATACGTGAAGATGCATTCTTAGGTTAGATGTTTAATTTGCGCAACACTGATGTGAAGATAACCCCTAATATTGGTATGGTAATATAACTGAAACATATACAAACAATTTGACAATAACGTTGAAGTCTTAAAAGACAAAAACTGTTATACCACATCAATTTCTTTTTATATACTTGGACGTGATTTAGTTACAATTAATCAGAACTAATTGTTTTGAGTCTATATTTAGAATTAAGTAATTTAAATGTATTGTTCGAATGCACATGGCCGCCATCATGAAGGTTTTATTGGTTAAGACTAGCAAACGAACTCATCCAAGCTATTTAATACAATAAGCAATTACAGCCTGCATAACAAGTTTAGTATGGACAAGAAAACACACACACACACACACACACACACACACACAGATATTCTAATAATATTATAAATCCGAAAGTGCCTTTGTTTGTTTGTGTCGCTTTCACATATAAACCATTCAACCAATTATACTCATTATATTCTTATGGTCCCTGGAAAGAATAAATGCTTGTTTTTATGTCGAAACCTCTCTGGTCTACGCCCCACTGGTATCTAAAGCAGCAAGAACTCCCAACTTGGACCCTAAAATTGTGTAATATGAATTGAAAGAGCCTGTTAATTATAATAACTTTTTCTGTGTAAACATTGTATTATAACAGCACTACCGTATATAATTAATTTAAGCACTATGTTCAATTTGTTGACATTTAAATAGTGAAAGCGCAACAAACGTAACAACACTTTTTACTTCAATATCATAGCCAGAATTATTGCAATTGCAGTGAGTCCCCGATAGAGGAATCACTAAAGGAATGTACGACACACCAAATGCGACTTTTTGACTGAAAATTGTAGAGAGAACATTGCATCCATTTTTCACTGATGAGTTATACGATATTGATTAGGTATATAAATACATATATAACTTTCAGACCAGACCTAAGAAATAGTATGATATTGTGTACAATGATTAGGAAGCAAGAACATGTACTTTCCTGTATCATGTATCATCTCTATATCTGGTAAACAACTGTCATAATTTAAGTATTGAAATGTTTTAGTGTTATTGTTAATTTCCTTAATTTTCAATGTAAAATAAAAATATCTATATCCAAACAGTTAATTTGGAAACTTTACTGTTTTGAATGCTACATCAGTGCAAAATTAGATATATATATATATATATATATATATATATATATATATATATATATATTATGCCAGAACTACCGCATGTAGTTAATTTAAGCACTATGTTCAATTTGTTAACATTTAAATAATGAAAGCGCAACAAACGTAACAACACTTCTTACTTTAATATCATAGCCAGAATTAATGGCAATTGCAATGAGTCCCCGATAGAGGAATCACTAGGGAATGTACATATATATATACAGGTTTCTCAAAAGAAAATATAAATATTCAATTCTGTGTTAGAAATAATATTAGTTTGACCAGTGCAAAACCAGAAATAAGATTTAGAAGCAAGTTTTGCTTAATTTCCGGTCCTTTTAAAATGAAAATTGAAAAAATGGGTACCTGATAACATGATATATGAAAATTCCACTTTATAAATATCATAGGATCATACTGTATTACATCACAAGTGCTTTGCTGAGAAAACTGTGAATTTCGAGTGTGGAGTTACTCTAAATTGACTAAAATAGTTAAAATGTTATTAAAATAGTGGGAGATATTCATTCAAATACACAAAATTTTGCATAGTTATTGCAAATGAATCCCCGGGTATGAGCTAGTACATCAATAAATTTATGAATTATGGTAGTTTTGGATTATGGAGGTCATGATTACAAAACGTCTTCCGGAAAATCTGCCACGTCGGTGCGGCGCTGCGCTGGTTCAAATTATATCATGTATATTTTCAATTATTTTTAAGGCTTTGGTGTCAATGCCTCACTGAAACTTTACTAATGTAATAATATGTGATTACGTAGATTTTTATTATAGATTGAGTAAAAAATTAATTAATTAAATTAATATGGTATTAATGATTAAAAAAATATAAAATGTCAGATGATAAATCTGATTCCGAAGTCGAATTAGATTATAAGTGGCTCCAACTTTAAAAGTGCAAAAGTATGTAACGCAATTAATTTCAAAGAACTTTTTACTCGTTTTGTAAATATGCAAGGTTATCATAAATCTGAAAGAAAATGTTTCTTCTTTTTAAGTTTAAATTTTAACTTTCTGATGAACCCCTCAAGGAGATAATATGTTTAAAGAATACACTGATTGAATTAGAACTAAAACTTTAGTTTGATGCCATATTGTAAATTTATCACGAAATCTGTACTTAAATAATAACAAAAAAGAAGCAGACATGTATTCTACCTGAGGTTGTTTGAAGTAAGAGATTATCTAAATATTTAGAGTCGTCAGAAGCGTCACAAGACTCAACAAAACATTAGTCTCCAGTGGCAGACTGCTTGAGCGGAGAGCCTACTGAAGTCGTCGTTTGTGACTGTCACTGTGCTTAACTTGTCTCCAGTTGTGAACTTGCTTTTTGTGTCCACGCCAAGCCGGCATACACGTTTTAAATAGGATTTTAAGATCTTTTTCGGTGTTCCATTCTTCCATGATAAAACCAGTAGGGACACAGTAAAAGTGTTAATATGAAATATTATACTTTTTAAGGGCGTCAACTTATAAATGTATATTTGTGTTAAACAGACAACGCATTTTAATATTATGAAATATATAAAATAAATGAAGACAGCAGAAGATCATAGCGAAGAGTCCATTTTTTTCGGGAGGTAAAAAGATGTATATACCAATTAGAAGTGTATGACCACTGGTTTGAGTGATGTATATTTCCAAAGCCAATGTTGGGTTAATCTTGTTGCCACGATTAAAAATATATCAAAAAGTGTGCATTTCCTGCTATTGGAAAATAATCCGGTTTTAGTATTTTTAGCTGGTTTTGCTTTGTTTCGCCGATCAAAAGATTATATAATTATACACTGGTCAAAGAAGTCTACTTTTGTTCAAAGACGACTATATGCGAGTTGTGCTTTATTGTAGGTTTTGTATTATATGAGATATAACAAGATACATCCAGATATGATACACTAGACATATCGTAACATCCTAAATAGTTGTATTTATAATTATTGTTTTTACTTTATTACCAAGCAGTTACTAAAACTGTTGTAAGGTACAGAGTAAATAATTATCCAGAATATAGAACTAAAATTGTACTTAAAATATACCTTTATCTGTACATGTGTAGAAAATATTAAGTATCCTAATAATATTATAAATGCAATTGCGTATGTTTCTTTCACGCGTAAACTACTCAACTGACTGTACTGAATGGACATTCTTATGGTCCCTGGGATGAATATAGGCATATCCATATTTCGAAAATCCCTCCGGGTTACGCTCCCATGGTTTTTAAAGTAGTGATAATGCCATCTTGCTCTCTAAAGTTGGTAATATTAATTTAATGTGCCTGTCAAATATAATCACCTGTTATTTGTGAAAATTGTTTATTATTTTTAATTTGTTTGCATTTATACTGAAAGAACTCAACTGAACTAAACTGTGGGAGACAGGGTTCAGAACAGCTTCTAAAAAAGTATCCCAATGACTACTGGAGAGCAGAAGCATTAGTGTCTTTTAGCATACATAGTGCTGGGAGAGACTGGCACGTTTTCTGGATTGCAGTTAATGAAGTCGATAACAAGAAAATGAATAATAAAGAAGACATATGTATTCGGCGGAGTTTGAGGATGGACGGGAAGTATAGATAAGTAAAGCGCCTAGGGAAGGTCGTCCAGCAATGCTCTGGGCGTCTCTGGTTACATTTATAGTGAGTAAAATGTTTAAAGAAATCCATAATGGTTCAGATTTAGATTTCAGCGATTTACCTAATGTACTAGAACTAATGTACCTTATAAAATGTCCTAAAACATAAGAAGGTCAGAATTTTACTCCAATGCTCCAACTTTGATGCCGTCGACAAGAACTATGCTGGATGAAATTTCGCTGGAAAAATGTTGTTGGTAAAATTGGGTTTCAAAGAGAATATTCAAAATTTAATATTCCAATAAGTTAAAAATAATAAACTATAGTAAGTTAGCTGCCATTAAAACATATTTATAAGGTTAAATTCTCAATGCACTGGGTATACTACGCATATAGTTACAATTACTCCAAAAATGAGGAAGCTGCGTGAATAATTGGAATGATTCAGTTTACTTAGTGTTGTACAAAAGCAATTATCAGTTACGTGGAGTTAGTCAGCTTATAACCGACCTCTGAGAGTTGAGTTACATGGGTTGCCTTTGCTGAAATCCTACTTACTTGCTGTAATTTATAGGCTCTTTGGGTAGTTTCCAATAACAGTATGTCTACTGTTGGTGGAGAATTGGTTCAGCTATGCTATTATGTGAAGTTAAAACTGTCTCTTATAAAACTATTTTTTTTTTATTTAAGCATTTTGTATTTGAAGAGACACTTTTTCCCGCACGTCTTATTTTAGCAAATTTTGGAGCTAATACAATATACACGGGCATAAAATAAATTGAATTTTGTATAACTAATGTCTAAACACACATTGCAAAATTATTTTTGCAATAAACTCGATTTATAAACTCCAATGTTAAAACTAAACTTTTTATAATAAAACAGATTTTTATAACATTTCTTTTACCACCCATGAATATAAATTGAGATGATCTGTTAGAAAGAATTTCACACAGTCATAAAAAATGTTGTTCTAGATCTATAGAAAATCTACCTCTGCAATTAACTAAGTCTTTTCTTACACCAACTCTTAATATCTAGCTCACGTGATTTTTATTAATATCAGAAAAAGTTTCCAATTTACTTTTTTAAATGAAATGTCTACATTTATATTTAAAAGAAAAGTTAACCAGTGGTTGTTTCCATTGTCTACTACGGATACAGAGGCTGTCTACGGTCTATGGGCGGAAAGTCTGACCTGTGTACGGCCACCTCACCTTTCCTTCATAATCCGTTATCACTACGAATCAATATGTTGCGATAATGGTATCCTTGGTGCTTATACCTGTATATCCTATTTTAAATCACTTTTAAAATAATAACACGTCATGGTTTAAGCTTACAAATTAAGGGGAGTCTATAGTAAAAAAGTAAATTCTTCCTTACTAAAATGGTTTCTCTCCTTGTTTTTACACGATTTAGTACTAAATATAAATATAATCTAAGAATTTTTATGTAATTTTAAAACGTAGTCTGCACGCCTTTTTTAAAATCAGATAGCGGTTTGCTACATGTTGTTACAAGGTATTTACATGCATTTTTTACTTTACGGAGTTGAATAGTATACCATTTTGTACTGGTAGCGTTGAATGCACTACTGTCCTTTGTTTTACTCTTCTAGATAAAGAAGCGCCTCCATGGAAAGCCTCAAAATGTGAACAAGCCCTTTAATAATATAGTTTGGAGTAGGATTCCTAAAAAAGTGTGTGTTAAGAGACAAAAATAAGAAATAAGAGTGTTTGATGCCATTTTAACATTTAATGATGGTAATTTAAGAAGGCTGCAAGTTTTGAAAGGACTAGGATTTAGTGATTGTGGCATAAACACTATCGAAGTACCAAACAAATCCGATTAAATTCGTCTTCGCAAAGCTCATTGAGCAGCACAAGAAACAAATAAGGAAATCAGGATTCACAGAAGAAGAAAGAGACTAAAAGTAGATGAATTAAATGCCTCCCAATACTGCCCAGGAGTCTTTCAAGGAAATCATTTCTTTAGTATCAGCTACATTTTCAGTTTTTTGCTGTTCCCCAAAAGTATACTTTTTTGGTTTTTTATACATTACCAAGGTTTCTATTTGAGATATTGCTTTGGAATTTTATTGAAGAAATATGTATACATAGTGTACAAAATATACTAGAATTTTACAATTATTTATAAAGAAAAAAATATTTAACAAAAATATGTCAAGTAATGTGGCTTTTGAAATTCTTATATTTATGTTATCTATGAGGAATGACCTAGTCATTACATTTAGAAATATGTAATAAACAGTGATATAAAATTTTAATTCATAAGTGATATGCTTTATGAGATGTTCCTAAATATACTGATCTCAACATGGCCGAGATATGGTACTTCAACTCACCTTACATTTACTAAATTTTAATTCTTTTATTATATTTTGAATTTATAAATGATAAATATTGTAGTCATATTTAAATTCAAAAATCAAGAGCAACTGGTGTTTGCACACAGGCATTATAGCCTATTGCAGGCTCATTTCCCAAGGAGAATGCTTTTTTTATGGTGACTTTCTTTTTTATTTTCGTTTCAAGCTATTTTCTGTTCACTTAAAACATCTTTTTCAATGATAGAGTTAAATTTTTAATATTGCCTTACTGTACTATAATTTAATTACTTTGTACATACACTTGCAATATAAATTAATTAAATCCATATACAGCTATAAATACTATTCTTTGGAAATGATTTTTCCTTTTTAAGCTTTTAAGATATTCCTAACGCAATTGAAAAGGACCGTATGTTATTTTTCAGTTATAGTATACTCATTTCTGATTTTAAATATTAAACCTAAACTAGTATGTATTTATAGACACCAACAAGAATGGGAAACTTTCCAAAAACGTTATTTAAAAAAAATTCAGCCCTTCACTAATGCTAAGCCAAAAATAATACATAGTCCAGGGTTTGGAACCTACCGATAATTACTCATATAGAACATACCCAAGGCCACTTTGTTGTTAAAGTGTGAATTACAGAGAACATCCTGGTGATAATATACCTCACTTGTACTTTACGTCATGTCCGTGCCCAGCGGTTAATTAGTCTTTCCACATACTCGGCTGTTTTCTGGAGTTCCTTCAAAGTTTCATTATGTGAAACATCTAGGCTATATTGTTTGGAACCTACCGATAGAATAGAACATACCCAAGGCCACTTTGTTGTTAAAGTGTGAATTACAGAGAACATCCTGGTGATAACATACCTCACTTGTACTTTACGTCATGTCCGTGCCCAGCGGTTAATTAGTCTTTCCACATACTCGGCTGTTTTCTGGAGTTCCTTCAAAGTTTCATTATGTGAAACATCTAGGCTATATTGTTTGGAACCTACCGATAGAATAGAACATACCCAAGGCCACTTTGTTGTTAAAGTGTGAATTACAGAGAACATCCTGGTGATAACATACCTCACTTGTACTTTACGTCATGTCCGTGCCCAGCGGTTAATTAGTCTTTCCACATACTCGGCTGTTTTCTGGAGTTCCTTCAAAGTTTCATTATGTGAAACATCTAGGCTATATTGTTTGGAACCTACCGATAGAATAGAACATACCCAAGGCCACTTTGTTGTTAAAGTGTGAATTACAGAGAACATCCTGGTGATAACATACCTCACTTGTACTTTACGTCATGTCCGTGCCCAGCGGTTAATTAGTCTTTCCACATACTCGGCTGTTTTCTGGAGTTCCTTCAAAGTTTCATTATGTGAAACATCTAGGCTATATTGTTTGGAACCTACCGATAGAATAGAACATACCCAAGGCCACTTTGTTGTTAAAGTGTGAATTACAGAGAACATCCTGGTGATAACATACCTCACTTGTACTTTACGTCATGTCCGTGCCCAGCGGTTAATTAGTCTTTCCACATACTCGGCTGTTTTCTGGAGTTCCTTCAAAGTTTCATTATTTGAAACATCTATATTGTTTCTATTTGTAATTGTACATATTAAAGCAATTTAAGTACATTGGTTTTAGTATTTTGAATGTAGAATATTTTGTTCTATATTCTGAGTAATTAAGCACACAGTACATAGATAAAACACGTTTTTGAACATTTTAACAACAATAAAATTACTTTGATGCCAGTTATTACAACTCAGGGAAATTAATGCTTAAATACACTTCTTTTCAACGTTTTAATTGTTTTAAAATGACGCTTATTTACTTCCTATAATATATTTACACTTGATATATTAACAAGTGGTTGGTAACATTTACGTGGTTTGCATCTACAATTGGCAATCCAAATGTATCTTCCAATATTTTGTCCTGTAAATTACATCAAACTGATAAAAGTCAAGATTTTCTTTTTAATTTTATAATCCCCATCTTTCACGAGTATCCCATATGTACGATCATATATATATATACAATTTTTAACCTTCTCGATACCCACCCATTTTGACAGTCACCAATAGCTTGGCAAACGATTGTTTTCTTTCCCAATTGGGGATTTTTTTATCTAATAAAAGAACCTAGTTGTGTACTTAAACAATACAAATTTGCTATTGGCGCCTGGGCTATTTCTATTGCTATATCATTAAATTACAAACAGTTTTTATATTTATTACAAAAAACAATACTCATATATCCTATGAAATTAACTATACATAGTGTACAAAATATACTAGAATATTACAATTATTTATAAAGAAAAGCATACTTCAGAAAAATATGTCAAGTCATGTGGTTTTTGAAATTCTTATATTTAGGTTATCTATGAGGAACGATCTAGTTATTACATTTAGAGATAATTAAAGAGAGGACTATACAGAGAAACTTTGCCTAAGAAATAACGAATATTTTATTTAAACTTCATTATCCAGGAATCATTGATTAGAAAAACATTGGGTCTTTCTTTAAAGATAAAAAGTTAGAGAAATCATTAGTACGGGAGACTACAGCATAATGTTACTAGTCTCTAAAGAGGCAAATATAGGGTAATGTCTCTGTTATCTGCTTTGTAAGAGCGAGATAAGCTCAGTTTAATTCGGTACTTAGCATTCGCATTAACTCAAGGGAATATTACGCAATCATATACTGGATTAAATTTTAAACACGTGAAATTGTTTACACTTTATCAACGCCCATGAAATTGTGGCTTGTTTTGCTTTTTACTATCATTGAAAAATAATTGGAAATATTAATAAACTTTTAATGCAAACTATACAAATCATAAAAAATAATCGTTTTGAGTGTGTGCATCTACAACAACACCAAGTAATAGAAATTACCTACTTTATAAATCGGGTCAATTACTCGACAATGTCAATTCGGCTTATTTATCATAGGTTTAGTATATTGATTGTTGGCGTATTCTGTTAAAATTTATTAATAATTTATATATATATATATATATATATATATATATATATATATCATTTATTAAATTAATTTAAGTACGTTTTTAAGTCTGTTTACCGTTTCTCGATATTTTATTACACAATACTTCGTTATAATGATTAGTCTTACTAGTTCGTGAAACATAATTAAAAAAATATATATACATAACAATAACATATATTGTTAAATTTTATTATGACAATGGAAGTAGTATATTTATTTGTTTAGTACTGGAAATAACCTGACACTTCCATTCTTTTGGTAACAGCATCATAACTATTTCCTACAAGTTTTTGGCGTGTAAGACTTTAACATTGTTTATATAATTATAGATTTAATATTCGGCCAGATTCCCTCATAGTATAAAAAAAAATATTTAAAAGCGAGGTTAATAGTGAAAATCTGTCTCCACTCCGGCTCACAAATCACTAAAAGTCAGCTAGAAGTATGACCCAGTTACTTTTAAAACATAAGCGCAGTTGGACCAATAATCTCACACAAATCACTCCTCCACAAGTTCCTTAGGGGTGAACACCTTTAAGTAAATCAATAACACACGCCATTAAACTAATAATTGTAATCAATATCCACGAAATCTAAGAGCCTTAGTCAATAACTTCGCCTGTTACTGTAACTGTAAACTTAAGATTTATGGATTCCCGAATCCGACGTGGACACACAAACGAGTGGCTTGGCAATTGAAAACAGTCAGTTGGCTGCCGGCTTAAGAATTCACACCGGAAGCAAATCTGTCGTAAACACTGGCAAAGAATGTGAGTACCCACAAGCGTTTTAGTTTTCAGTAACATTATGCAACATTTAGAATAAGAAAACAATAAGAATTGTTCGGGTGCGGGAACCGTCTACTTTTCGCTCATAACCGCATTATTTTTAGAAACACTCACTCCAAAAGGAGGAGAGATACTGTTTTTGGATCCAACATGTCACTGGAATGAAATGTTATCGCTGCTGCTATGTGGTCTTAGGCTCCCTCTGGTAATATCTCACAGTTTGATTTCGAGTTCGGAACATTAAATATACGGATTATAGAGCTCTTCCATAAGAAAAAGCAAAGTAAAACCATGGCACAAAAATAGAAAGACTAAACTAAGTTATAATGGCCATAAATTTACATTTATTTACATATTGTCTTGATCGTGGCTACAAGCCCAACTAAATGTTGGCTTTGTAAATATAATTCACTCGAACCCGATGAGCTCACACATGTGCAAATCCTACGAATTTAGTGTGAAACCACGGGCAACTGCTAGTTGTGCGTCTTTTTAAACTTATTTCAAACATTTACTCTTTTTAAGAGAGGTAAATGATATAACCTGATATAACTGATATACATCCTCTTGGATGGTTATATCAGTACACATTTTGTAATTGCTATAAACTTAAAAAGTCACCACTATTTATTGCTGCGTGATTGTTTTTTTTTATTTATTTAATGAGTTATTTGCATTCGATTATATATTTATATAAAGAACTGCCTTAAATAATTTACAAAATATGTAAGAAAACTACGAACGATTTATGTTATGAATTAGTTGTGATCCCGATAATTACATAGAGTATTCCTTTTTTGTACTAATTCCTGGATATTAATGTAGGTAGTGTGAGTATGTGTCTAAAATTTACACCAAGGAAGTAAAATCACTTTGTAAAGTATCTCAAAATGATCCTAAGACTTGGTCTACATTAGGCAAGAACTTCGTTCTCAGCTACCTTGTAACATAACTTGTGGTTTTCCCAATTTATTAGTAACATTCGAGGATCGTATAGATAGTCCACATGTGAACTCTTAGGATGCACTTCCAGAAACAGACTGCTCAGGGTTGAGCCTAAAAGGAGACGAAGGTGGCTACAATTCCTTCCTGAATATCTTGGGAACAATAAAATATAATAGATATAAGGCTGTACTAGATAAAATCTGATGTTTTAATAACCTCGCCAATTTTAAGAGGTATACAATTAAAGAAAATTGATGTTGTTGCTTGAGTACAATTGTATAAATAAACAGAACTAAATAGTTGTCTTGAAAATTTGTGATCTTTAATTGTATACACAGGAGTCGCAAAAAAATCATTACGAAGTATATTAATAAAAATAGTTTTTCTTATTACATATTAATAAATTATTATCTTATTATGTAGCTTTTATTGAAAAGTATTGTATAAAGATAGAGAAGGGTATCCTACATTTAAGGTCACATAATTTCACACTATTATAATATTATTCGAATATTAGTTACTCTAGCAGACTAAAGGTATTCAAGTAAAAATGTTATGATATTTATAAATATTTTATTTAGGTATAATCATTCATATGATTTATTATACGAAACTGTTAACTAAAAATATTCGTTTCGTTTTTACTAAAATATCGTTTGATATCAAAGATTGCTTCATGTGAGGATTCCAGTTACAATAATGAGAGGAGAATAACAGTTGAAACCACTAAGCCAAGGCCACTGAGAGGTGAAAGCTCAAACACTAAACCCAGTTAAGCTGAGATAGGATTTGGCATTGGCTTAATGCGTTGTTCTAGGATGATGGTTCTGTTTACCGCGATAATGGTTTGCCTTATTATGACGTATTAACTTATAAACACAACTTATTTTTACCATAAATATGCATTCGCAAATTGTGGTTCCTCAATTACGACAGTAAATTAGATAATAATTTAGATCCTGCTCATGCTACTCTTAGGTTTCAAATAAATTCATTATCATGTTTGTGAAGTATACTCTATTAGTAATTGTTCACTACCATATTTGTCTAGTATAATCTAATAGTAAATGTATTATTAACCTGTTTTTTAAAGTATACTCTATTATTAAATCGTTCATCACTCTGTTTGTCTAGAATACTCTATTAGTAAATTGTTCATTACTCTGTTTGCCTAGAATACTCTATTAGTAAATTGTTCATCACTCTGTCTGCCTGGAATACTCTATTAGTAAATTGTTCATCACTCTGTTTGCCTAGAATACTCTATTAGTAAATTGTTCATCACTCTGTTTGCCTAGAATACTCTATTAGTAAATTGTTCATTACTCTGTTTGTCTAGAATACTCTATTAGTAAATTGTTCATCACTCTGTTAGTCTAGAATACTCTATTAGTAAATTGTTCATGACTCGGTTAGTCTAGAATACTCTATTATTAAATCGTTCATCACTCTGTTTGTCTAGAATACTCTATTAGTAAATTGTTCATTACTCTGTTTGCCTAGAATACTCTATTAGTAAATCGTTCATCACTCTGTTTGTCTAGAATACTCTATTAGTAAATTGTTCATCACTCTGTCTGCCTGGAATACTCTATTAGTAAATTGTTCATTACTCTGTTTGTCTAGAATACTCTATTAGTAAATTGTTCATCACTCTGTTTGCCTGGAATACTCTATTAGTAAATTGTTCATCACTCTGTCTGCCTAGAATACTCTATTAGTAAATTGTTCATCACTCTGTCTGCCTGGAATACTCTATTAGTAAACTGTTCATCACTCTGTCTGCCTGGAATACTCTATTAGTAAATTGTTCATTACTCTGTTTGCCTAGAATACTCTATTAGTAAATCGTTCATCACTCTGTTTGTCTAGAATACTCTATTAGTAAATTGTTCATCACTCTGTCTGCCTGGAATACTCTATTAGTAAATTGTTCATTACTCTGTTTGCCTAGAATACTCTATTAGTAAATTGTTCATTCACTCTGTTTGTCTAGAATACTCTATTAGTAAATTGTTCATCACTCTGTCTGCCTGGAATACTCTATTAGTAAATTGTTCATTACTCTGTTTGTCTAGAATACTCTGTTAGTAAATTGTTCATCACTCTGTCTGCCTGGAATACTCTATTAGTAAATTGTTCATCACTCTGTCTGCTTAGAATACTCTATTAAGTAAATTGTACATCACTCTGTCTGCCTGGAATACTCTATTAGTAAACTGTTCATCACTCTGTCTGCCTAGAATACTCTATTAGTAAATTGTTCATCACTCTGTCTGCCTGGAATACTCTATTAGTAAATTGTTCATCACTCTGTCTGCCTAGAATACTCTATTAGTAAATTGTTCATCACTCTGTCTGCCTGGAATACTCTATTAGTAAATTGTTCATCACTCTGTTTGCCTAGAATACTCTTTTTAGTAAATCGTTCATGACTCTGTTTGTCTAGAATACTCTATTAGTAAATTGTTCATCACTCTGTCTGCCTGGAATACTCTATTAGTAAATTGTTCATTACTCTGTTTGTCTAGAATACTCTATTAGTAAATTGTTCATCACTCTGTCTGCCTGGAATACTCTATTAGTAAATTGTTCATTACTCTGTTTGTTTAGAATACTCTATTAGTAAATTGTTCATCACTCTGTCTGCCTGGAATACTCTATTAGTAAATTGTTCATTACTCTGTTTGCCTAGAATACTCTATTAGTAAATCGTTCATCACTCTGTTTGTCTAGAATTCTCTATTAGTTAATTTTTCATCACTCTGTCTGCCTGGAATACTCTATTAGTAAATTGTTCATCACTCTGTCTGCCTGGAATACTCTATTAGTAAATTGTTCATCACTCTGTTTGCCTAGAATACTCTTTTTAGTAAATCGTTCATCACTCTGTTTGTCTAGAATACTCTATTAGTAAATTGTTCATCACTCTGTCTGCCTGGAATACTCTATTATTAAATTGTTCATTACTCTGTTTGTCTAGAATACTCTATTAGTAAATTGTCCATCACTCTGTCTGCCTGGAATACTCTATTAGTAAATTGTTCATTACTCTGTTTGTCTAGAATACTCTATTAGTAAATTGTTCATCACTCTGTCTGCCTGGAATACTCTATTAGTAAATTGTTCATTACTCTGTTTGCCTAGAATACTCTATTAGTAAATCGTTCATCACTCTGTTTGTCTAGAATTCTCTATTAGTTAATTTTTCATCACTCTGTCTGCCTGGAATACTCTATTAGTAAATTGTTCATTACTCTGTTTGCCTAGAATACTCTATTAGTAAATTGTTCATGACTCTGTTAGTCTAGAATACTCTATTAGTAAATTGTTCATTACTCTGTTTGCCTAGAATACTCTATTAGTAAATTGTTCATTACCCTGTTTGTCTAGAATACTCTATTAGTAATTAATTGGTTATTATCCTGTTCGTGTAGTGTATTCTATTAGTAAATTGTATATTACCCTGTTTTCCCAGTAATTATTAAATTGAAAGAAAAAGGAGAATGTATAAATTTGAAAATAGGAAGTATTCATTAGAAGGTTGGAATTTTGTGAACTGTATGTTTGAAAACTTTTGGTAATTCTACTCACTTTCATACGCTGCTTAAAATACTAAAAAAAAAATATATATATATAAAAGTTTTAAAACCGTTTATTGGGGATTATATTTTTCTTCTTAATTTTAATGAATTTTGTGTTTAACATACTGCTAGAGTTCAGTGATTGTTGTATTTCTAGGTTAAACTATGTCCACTACTATTCATAATAAGTTGAAATTATCTAGTACTGCCTAACTTTTAAGTTTTATAACTGTGTTGTTACTTAATATTTTGTTTCTTGCAGGAAACGTACAACGTGCAAAAGCGATAAACAAATAACGTATTAGATATAACGTATTTTGATAAAACTTTAATAGAACTTTGTGTAACATTTGTAAATTTTTAACTGGAACGAATCTTCCGATACAAAATTGTGTTGTAAAATTAATTATTCAATAGCTTAAGAAGGTTTGGAGTTAAGTTTGGATTTAATATAAAAAACCATTTATCTCAATGTTTGAGGAATTAAAAATGTTATTTTTATATGAAAATAAAAAGAACATGTACAAATATGTATAGTATATGGTTGAGATTTTAATTTAAATGGTAATAATATCAAACTTTCGTAATTTATTTCATTCTGGAATATAAATAGTTAAATTAGAAGAGACTTGTACTGTTATTTTTTTATGTTGTTAGAAAGAATTACGATAATCACGAAACTGCGTTCGACAGAAATTGTTTTAATGCTTCGTTTACTTATAGGTTTAGTTTCTCAAGCGATACATTTACGGCATGCATCAAGAGTCCCCAACATAAACATTACTATCTATTACTAGAAACTGTGGTACTACCTTGAAATACTCCATGGGTGCGAAAGAACCATTTTTATAGCTTTATCACTCTCTAAGGTCCAGTCTATGGAAGCGTCTAACACTCTGTGGCCATGCGACCTGCAGAGTGTTTCTACCTATTGGCTGTCCTAGCCTTAATAATACGAGTATCTATCGGTTCATTGGACATTGGTTCCGCCTTATCGCAAGGAACTTCAATCTACCTATACTGTTTGTGTCTACTGTTATTAGATTGGCCTAGCCTTTGGAATTATGTAGCCATCAGAATGTCTACTATCCCTCAATAAGTAAGAGGACACATGCTTGGAAGACCATCTGGCCATCATACAAATGCAAAACCTACACGAAATTGCGTGAGATGCAGAGGGTAACTCAGATCAATTCAAATCAAATCAATTTTTATTGCAGCAACAATATTACATTGTATATTAAACATCAAAAATTTTAATCTAAAATGTCTTACATTCATACCACAAAATTCTCATTCACACATACAATTTTACACTTATGCACCTTTCATCCTTCGCCAATATATCCCACTTTAAACAGCAGAATTAGTAGTGTAATTGGGCTAGTTATTGGGCTGTAAAAATAGATGTGTTTGAAAGTTTTATATATATATATATATATATATATATATATATATATATATATATATATATATATATACTAGTTTTTATATATTTAAATTGTAATTTACATATAGTTATAAACACAATGAGACATCGAGTTACTCACCCAGTTAAAACAATATTTATTAATTTTATTTTCTGAATTAAATTGAAACAACCTGTTATTTGGTTGCAAACGACGGTGCGTAATTGGATGTGCCGTTTGTACACGTGTGGATGACATAAAAACGCAATTGTTGACGCTGTGAAATTGGTCTCTCTGACAGTGCTTGATGTTTGTAGGCAAACCTTGACACAGCCTCCAGCTCTTGTGTCGAATCAGTTGTCAGCACTGACGTAATTCTATCTCACCAATAAAACTGTGCTCTCTTTGAGAATTGTAATGTTATTACATTTATCAAAGTCTATAATAACAACAGATTTTTAAAGAGAGTTCATTATATTTTACAAGATTATACATTTAAAGACAACGATGTCTTTACTAAATTTTAAATGAAAACTATGAAAATAATACTGTAAATAAGTTAATAATACGTACAATGAAATATTGATAGTAAAATATTTTTTGTAAATTACTTAATATTGAGTACTCTAAAATGTTCAAAAAGTTACTAAATTATTTTATAGTAAAAGAAATTCAAAGTGTATTAAAATTTAAAGTTTAATATAGCTGATTAAGTTTTATACACCAGAGTTGTTAAGAATCAATGTTGGTAAATTACATAATAACGTAAAGTAGATATGTAATCTACCTATCAGACCAGAAGGTGTGTTATTTTCCTGATGTAGGCATCTCAGACCTTTATTAGAATATTTTTCGCCTTCGAAACCCTATTATAATACAGGCAATATTTTATATCGGAAGTAATGTACTCTATTTTAAACTTAAAACTTGATTGGGACAACCCCTTATCATTATATAGATTGTGTTTTAATTAAGTACAGTACTTGTTTTAGTAATTCTTTGTCCAATAATTAGAAATATGCAAGAACTAAAGTTGAAGAAAAGGTTTAAATATTTTTTTCATCAATTTTTAACTTTTAATTTATGTATTTACAACTTCTGGATTTAGCACGAGAACAAACGAGAAACGTCTATAAATACAAATCTATATGAATAACCAGCAACGTCTCGTACAGTAAAGATTGGTAGAACATTAAACAAGGCAAACACAATTTCCAGACAGGACCGCAGGCTAAACAATTGTAGATATTGCCGTACCGCAATGGAAAAGAGAACTCAACCTTTTAGCCAGACTTAAAGTTGAGAGCACAAGTTTAGTTACTAAATTAAAATCCTCAAAATACAAAAAGCATTTTAGGACGAGTCATAATTACATTACATTTTCTTTGAGTATTTACTGAAAAATATTTTGACTCGATTACATTCAGTTATCTTACAATTAGTTTTATATTAGTTCTGAATGTAACAAATTTATACTCATATAAAATACTCCAAATAAATTATTATTTTAACTTACTAACTTACCAAGTCAAATCATATCTGAGTACATAATAATAGCCTGTTTAATATTACTGAATATCTTATGTTTGTGATAATATATTATGAATATAGTAAAATATTACAAGTAGCCTATTAGATGATAATTTTCTTGAATGGTTTTAAATTCAATAAAGATTTTAATAACTTTAGATTGAGTTAATTATTAAGTAGCATTTACTGTACATAGTATATGAGACAATCGAAGAGTACAATTTACATTGTAAATCGAACACATCTGCGTAACAATTGAGTTTTCGAACACAAATAACATTTTTTTAACGTATCCAATCTAAAGCGTATAACAAACTGTATATTTCCATAAAATAATATTTAGAGATACTCCACTTATTTCACAATTATACGTATTATTTTATATATAAACTTTACTGTTCGTTCATTAGTTTTATTACAGTAAATTTTAATAACAAATATTAGGAGGCCAAGAGTCTGAAAATCTGTCAAACCGTGTAACGTGGTTTGGTGCAATGCGACGCTTCTACAGTAAGAGCTAGGCTACACGTCTCCATGTGACTTGTTATCTCGATTTAATACTGAGTGTAATATTAACTGTTCTGTATACATAACTTTAATTCATAATTGTGCTAGGATAATTATGTTCCTACGGCGTTAAACTTTGCAGAATGACGGGCCTTAAAATAAAAGTCTGACAATCAAAACCACTGTATGCGTATAAATACCTAAAAGTCTTATTTTAACAATCGTTATGCTTATATTTCACAATATACACCAATTTTAAAACTTGTCTTTACAGACACAAATATAATTTCAACAATATCCCAGTGAAACGATAACAGTATTTCGGACATTTGCTATAGGTTATACAAGGTATAATAACGTTTCCAGGATTGGAATCTATTCTCTTCGTCAAGTGGGCTAGGTATTAATACATACATACAAAAATAATGAACAGAAAGAAGTAAAGAAGGGAAAGATAAAGGTTTAAACATATCCAAAAGCTGGTTGGAGTCCAGTCCAGGCGTTGTCACTGCACAAGTTGCAAGTCCCGAGCACAAATCACAAGTTCGAGGATAACAATCCAGCAACGCAGCAAAGCAGTCTCAATCCTAGGGCTTATATGCCGCACCTGTCGTCGTGGTTTCTCTGCTACTGTAGTCGGGACCCTGTATGCTGTTCTGGTCCGTCCGGTCCTCGAATTTTCTTCTGTGGTCTGGTCCCCCTACCAGGTTGGACACATCTCAATGCTTGAATCTGTTCAAAAGCGTGTGTTCAGAACTGTTGGTGTGAAGCTTGGTTACCAGTATCTCGATGTCGATTTGGAGACAATGTCTAATTTTCTTCACCTTCCACCGCTGTCAGTTCGCAGAACCTTAATGGACATGGTTTTCCTTTTTAAGATCTTGAATGGGATGATCGAATGTCCAGCCATTCTTCAGGCAATAGACCTTCATATACCTCGTAGTCAAGCACGGAGCTCCCAACTGTTCACCAGACGTCACCATCATACCAACTACCTTTACCACGGTACGATCCCGAGGCTGATGAGAACGGGCAACAGTATGTGTTCTGACGTGGACTTCTTTGACCCGTCTTTTTGTCACTTCAGGAGAAACGTACTGGCAGCTATAACTTCACCAACTGGAGCCTGAAAATCGACAGTGTGTTCTAAGTGATGAGTGCCTGGGTGGTGCCTTTAAAGGGCCACATCGTGCTTTATGCACGAATATTGGCTGTGATAGCAACTTGTGTTTTGGTGGTGCCTTTAAGGGTCCACATAGTGCTGCGATGTTATATATTTGCTATCGTTACTGTTATCTATCTGTTATCTATATTTTATTATTTATGTTATTGTTACAATGTATTATATAGTTTATGTCCATTGTTATTGTCCTAGTTACTTATATTGTTATGTACTGTTATTAATTTATTATTGTATATATTATTGTTGCACGCTGCTTCTAAGTTACTAGTCCTCTTCTGAGCTAATCTATATCTATATATATAAAAATGAATGTTTGTATGTTTGTCCTTTATGGAATCGTGAACTATTGGACCGATCATGATGAAAATTTGTACGTATATGTATTTTTCCACGGAGAAGGTTTATAAGCTATGCCCATCCCTTTCCCGATTCAGGATTCCGCCCCACTGGTTACAGAAATACCCATAAGAAATGCATTGCAGCAAACATATGTTAACGTCTTTTCAAATTTTTAATCAGCTGTTCTTTGTAAACATATATTACACTTATAGTTTTAAAGCATAGAGTAAGCTTAAGAGAAACGACAAATTTTGTTTAAACTGTTTTTGCAATCACTGTTAAACATAGACTTTACTATCCAGATAATACAATTCAAATTTGACGTAAAAATTCACCTTTAACTGCAATATTTATTTAATATAAACCATGCTCATGCTTGATCAGAAGAGTAATGCAGATATCATAATTACTATCTTACGTTGGCTACAAATATAAAGAATATTATAAAATCAACCTTAGTTGTTTTTTTTGACAGAAGTATGGTTCTCAAAACTCCGTGTGTACATATTCTCTCGATCGAGACAACAAAGCAAGCTCAATCGTGGCATCGGAGATATAACTAATTTAATCTAAAATTTATTATAGTAAAAAAAAATTTACTAAGTAATATAAGGACTTCGGTTCTTAAGATTTGCGTGCGAAGCCGTGGGTAACAGCTAGATAGAGGCAGGAATATGGTACATACCTTCATAATACGCCCAAGAGGCTCACGATGGAACGACTATCAATTATCTCAGCAATGTTTAGAATGTGATAGAAAAAGAATAAGTGAATATAGTGTACTGTTTTCAACGGGAAATTGCGTGCGAAGCCGCGGGCAACTTTTGCAAAAAATTATTGAAATGCGCAGCAAAGCGCGCCGGGCCCGCTAGTTATTGATATTTTGTAAAATGGTGTATTGCCGTAAATGAAATAAATAAATAAATAAATAACACTCACACATCATACTAGCAACGCTACAGTGTAGTGTATTACAAGAAATTAGCATTATGATAAGCATAATACATGTTTATTTGACATAAAAAGTACAAAGAAGAATTTCATTAATTAGTTTGTAAGATATTCATATTTTATTCAAAAACACATACAGACACACATATGGGAAACTAAGCACTGGAAACACATTTCATAAGATTTCGCCTTTATCTGAGCAAATGTGATATACATATTTGTCGTATGAGTTACGGAAAACTCTGTATAATACTTTAGTATTCTTTACCGATTTTCTTGCAAGAGCTCATCTATTTATAACAGCAAATACTAATGAGACACATTAGACTCACGACTCCAAACAAATGTATTAATAGTATTATTATTTTCGTTTACATTTGTACATTTACATAAATTGAAATTGTTGGTTTTTTATATTATGAATCTTGTTAAATGGTGTGAGATAGTAGAACACTTTATCTAAGATTTTATAAAATTTCATGAAATGGTGATAGAAACACTAATATTCGATAAAAAGATTGCTTGTTTTACAGTCTGATAAAATATTTCTAAACCTGCAATATTAATTACAAACACAGCACTTAAATCTACTTAAGAACAGTAGCAGATATGTAACGTTTCTTACGTAGAGTCAACTAGTAACCCAGTAATTATGGTAACCGAGGGAACTCAAAACATTATGGAAGTAATCTGAGCGTTAACTCTTCTTACTTTAAAGGTCGGAGGAGGCAAACCTCTGCTGCTCTTAATTGAACTTCGGATTACATCCGTAAACAAGGTCCCAATTATACTTCGTGAGAAATTTATACCTTATGAATTCCAATAGTTAATATTTGTTACTTATTCATGTAAGTAGTATGAAAATTCAGGTAATAATTTATAAGTACTGTAAATAAATTAATTTCGGTTAGCAAAGTCCGTTAAGGCAAGAGTCTGTTTCTCTGTATGTCTGTCCGCACGTTAATTCTAAAGCAAACTGAATTAAACAAGCTTCATTTCTACATAGATAAAAATGAGGTCTATTACTGTGAATATTACTCTATAGGATTTGGCTAAGCATTAGTTAATACTCTTAGATTGATTCATAGTTAACAATTTGAATATGAGAATAAGTATATGTGTAAACAAACAGAGTACAATCATATTATATTTTAACACGTGATATGACTCAAGTAGCTTAATAACAATAACCCATTCTACATTACCTTTTTGTGACTTGTTATATACACTTATCATTATTTATTATTGATGTTTACAGTATTATTGAATTACTGCTATAAAACCCAACTTTGAAAAAATGCAAATGTATTATCTCGCAAGATATGACGAGAATGATGTTATCTGTAGTTTAAAATGTGGATGAAACTTAATTTCTACATGAATAAGAATAAGTTTTATGACTGTATGTCCAATGATAGAATTCGGCTGAGTGCCACTAAATATATTTGACAGTAGGCTAATGAAAGTTTTCTGGTGGCTGCTGAGGGATGAAAATTATTTTCTGTATGATTATATGTCTTTGTAGATGCCCGCGGGACATATTGAAAACGAAATTTGCTATATATTTAAGATTTTCCATGCAACATCAGCGAAGCCTTTTACGAGCATTTTATGTGGTCTACTCCTACCATGAGACTTTCTTTAAAACGTATTTACCATTTATACTAAGCGATTTTATTCAGGTACATATTTCTTAATGAATACGTTCTTTGGAAAATTAAAGCACATAATCTATGTAGAGTTTAATAAATGACTGTA
This sequence comes from Homalodisca vitripennis, assembly GCF_021130785.1. Taxonomy (NCBI): domain Eukaryota; kingdom Metazoa; phylum Arthropoda; class Insecta; order Hemiptera; family Cicadellidae; genus Homalodisca; species Homalodisca vitripennis. Next base: position 33,698,340 of record NC_060207.1, read on the forward strand.
AAAGTAGTTTTAAATTATATTGGACGAAAGTTAAAAGGGAAATTAAAAGAAGCCTATTGCGCTCACATTGACAAATGAAAAGGAGTCTCTAATGAAGATGTAAATAATCACTAGTCTTTAAGTAGAACATTGCTTTATAATAATGGGGACTAATTTATTATAATAATGAAAAATGTATTATAAACAACAGTTTAAAACTCTCCTTTTTCTCCTTCCATTTCAAGTCTAGCCAACAAGGCAATACTTGACTGACAGACCGTTCTCAGTGAGGAAGTAGTCTAAGGGCAAGGATATTTTGAAAATTGAGGAGGGGTTATTCAGGAGGAGAACCTCCTGAAATTGAAGCTGTACTACAAAAGAAAATAAGGAGATGAAAAATACTGATATTTGTGAATGAACCTAATATCATTCTTGAAATAAAGAGGATAGTTACCATTGATAAATGAATGGACTAGAACTAGAAAATAAATGGAGAGGTACAGAGAATATACTGAGAATCGATCTCTTTAAAGTAACCTAAATTGAGAAACCAAGATAGTCAATTTAAGGGGGTAACTTTTCGAAAAAATGGAAAAAAATTGGTTTTTCTGTTTTTTGTTCTAAATTGTAGCCCAGAATCTCCTGTTTAAAATGATACATGGTTTTTAATTTTTTTACTGTTACGGGAAGTGTGTTAAAAAAATTCATATGTTTGACAAGTTTCAAAGTTTTTACCGGTTGAGTAAGCATTCTTAGCATAGTGTGTACTGCGCTTCAAGCTTTGTGTTGTTGCTCACTGTTATACATATAATAGTCAAAGAAAACAAGGTTTTCTTTTTGTTTAATAAGTTGGCTAACCTGCTTCAGCAGAATTGTAGCCAGTAGACAGCTGATAGATGTTTATTTTGTTTGTTTATAGATGTATTGCTTTTAGACAGAGGTTATCTATGTGTTCTCGTAAGAGATACACTGTGAGTGTTTTGTTTCTAACAGTTGCTTTGATTTATTGATAATTACTAATATTTTCATTTATCATCATCAAATGAGAAACCACAGCACGCCCTTTGCCCAAATACAGAAGATACCTGGTGTAAGTATCGTAAAGCGGTTCAAGAAAATGTAGCCTATGACCACAACAATCATTTCCATCTCCCTGAAAAAGTTATGCTTCATGTAAAACCAGTGTTCAGAGCACTTTCAGACCCAGTCTTACTTCAGAAATGTGTCAAAGGCAAAACTCAAAACGTAAACGAGTCGCTAAACAATGTTATCTGGACTTTTGTACCCAAAAAGAACTTTATAAGAATAAATACACTGAAGTTTGGAGTGTATGAAGCTATCACATACTTCAAAGACGGTAACATCGGAAAGTGCTAATTATTTGAGAAATGCTACCTGAGGCCTGGAAAGCAGTTTGTGAATGTTTTGTTGAAGCTGGACCGGAGGCGGATCGCAAAAGCAGATAAATGTCAGGAAGAGGTTCATAAGAAAATAAGACAGGCATTGCACAAATCAAAGAGAAAACTTGAGGACGACTATGAAGAGGAGGAAGGGGACAACCCATCATATGCCCCTGGCATGTATTAGAAGGTAAAAAAAATAAATATTTAATTCTTTAATTTCAAATGTGTTTTTTTTTCATTTGCCGTTTTCCGAAAGTTTAGTTTTGCGACACATATGTACCTTTTTCTCAGGAACGGGTAAAGATAATTAAACGTACTTTTTTAATGTTCAGGTGAAAGTGTTCTGTAGGCTGAAAAGAAAAATATGTATATACAATGAAAACGATTTATGTTATGAAACACTAATTATTAATGTTCATAAATAAAAAAGTACAATTTTTAAAATTTACACAAAATTTAAGAATTGACCTAGGGTTGTATTTTTTCAACATGGGCGAGATAGGAGAAAAGTGACCCCCTTAAGAAAAAAAACATTTGAGACATGAGCTCATAAGTGACAGAGAAGGTAGTCAAGGAAGTCAAATTATTATGTGTTCTTTAACTAAAAAGATGAAAATAAACATAAACATAGGATCATGATAGAAGGAAGAAGAAACGTTACAGATAAGTTGTACATTAAATTTAAAATTTGGTCAGAGTAGTGAGAAATAAAATGCATTCTGAGGGAAAAAAGAATAAGTAAACAGAAATTTACTAAGCTCAAAAACTTACCAAATAGGTTTTGGAATATGTTAGTCATATGGATTACATTTTGTGAGAAACGTTAAAGTATTTAAGGCAAGAAATCAATGAATAAGCTAAAGATATAGCTATAAAACCATTTAGGCAAAATATTGATTTATAGTTAAAAAAACTTATTTAATATTACTTTGACTAGTTAAGTAAAGTTTTATATTCACGGAATGAACGGAAAATAAATTCATAATCATAATAATGACACCGCATTATAATGTGAATAACTGAGAAAATTTAAAGTTTTCTTTAGTGCAGTAGTTTTGATTGCATCGTCTAGAAAAGTTTTTCAATTTGTCAGTAGCCATGAGGTAATTAACTAGCAACGAACTTCTTTGAGCTATAAGAGCAGTTCAACATCAGCCTCATACTATCAGACATACTTTATAATGACTGATTGACTACTCAGTTAAATTGGTGCCTATTGAAAATCAAAAGGGACAACCAGTCTATTACAAAAAAACTGGTATATCATCATGACCGCATGTTTTATACATGAAATGTACAGGAATTTGAGTTACTCAACATAATGACATGTATAAAAACATATGCATCGAAGCTAGGAGGACTATAGCGTATACAATCAAGTTCAGCAATGTTATAGAAGGCTATGTGTTTGCGTGATATTTTCATATAACGACTGTACGTGTAAAATTGGAATAAGACTTCACCTTAATAATGATACATTCCTGTTGTATCGTAAATCGATTTGTGTAATTGAATAGTTATAGTGTTTTCGTTAGTAGCTGACAAAAGTCTACTAATCTTTAAGATTATGCTTCTTAAAACTATACTTATGTGACTATACTGCACTGCATACAAGAAAATAATGGAATGCCTCGTCGTATAAAAGAATAGAGTTCGGTCGAGCAAGCCAAGTCCCTATTGGATAGACGGCATTAGCATTTTGAGTACACAGCATACCATTGGGAGACTGATGCAAGCATCAAATGAAATTAGTTTACGGATACGTCATAAACGCAATTACCAATTCATTACTGTAATTTTGAATTATTTATGAAATTTAAATATAAAAAAATGTCTTCAATAGTAATGAATAACAAGGTTTTAAGCTTTTTTATGCATTAAACGTCTTTCCATCTATGGAAAATATAAAGCTTGTCAACGCAAGTTTCTCAAAATACTCTGTGAGGTTGAACAGTCTAAAAAGGTTTTCAGAATTGGTTGTGGCAAGTAATACAGAATTAACAAACAATAAACACTCAAATTAAAATTATATCCAAGGAAAATACTACTCAAAGCATACGAGGAATGCAAACCATAATTTAAATACAAAGTATACACACAAAATAGCATTCATAAAATTTTGGGATGTTGGGATGTTTTGGGATTATAATGAGATAACGCAAATCCAATAGAACACTATTTTTCTTAACAATACAGTATTGTATTAGACAAAAGGAAGTTTAGAACAAATTGAAATATCAAAATTCCAATACCAAACAGTCTATGACCAGTTAATATTTATCCTGCGTCATTATTATTTTTAATTAACTAAAAGTTCAAACATGTATTTATGAACGTCTACTGGACAAGAAATATAGTAGCGAAGACATGTAAAAGGTTGTACGATATTGAACACTGGTATATCGATAGATCATGGTTATATTGAGATGGGTTGTGTTTTAGACTACAATTAAATATAGTAGCGAAGACATGTAAAAGGTTGTACGATATTGAACACTGGTATATCGATAGATCATGTTGATATTGAGATGGGTTGTGTTTTAGACTACAATTAAATATAGTAGCGAAGACATGTAAAAGGTTGTACGATATTGAACACTGGTATATCGATAGATCATGTTGATATTGAGATGGGTTGTGTTTTAGACTACAATTAAATATAGTAGCGAAGACATGTAAAAGGTTGTACGATATTGAACACTGTTATATCGATAGATCATGTTGATATTGAGATGGGTTGTGTTTTAGACTACAATTAAATATAGTAGCGAAGACATGTAAAAGGTTGTACGATATTGAACACTGGTATATCGATAGATCATGTTGATATTGAGATGGGTTGTGTTTTAGACTACAATTAAATATAGTAGCGAAGACATGTAAAAGGTTGTACGATATTGAACACTGGTATATCGATAGATCATGTTGATATTGAGATGGGTTGTGTTTTAGACTACAATTAAATATAGTAGCGAAGACATGTAAAAGGTTGTACGATATTGAACACTGGTATATCGATAGACCATGTTTGATATTGAGATGGGTTGTGTTTTAGAATACAATTAAATAAAAGTGGCTTGTTTGCTCAAAAACGAGTTTTATTTTAAATACTGGAGAATAAAATGTAGTTTTGTTCTGCATATGATTAGTTTCTATACGAGTTTTTAATATTATTATAAGTAGATGTTTGTAGTTATAACAACAGTATTTTAAACAATCCAGTACATTTTGATGAGGGATCGGTGACAGAATGATACCAAATTTACTCTACTCATCAAACAATGTCGTAGAAAATAACTAAACATTTACGCATGTTTCTGAATAAATTTCAACATTACACGTTTTTTCTCTATAACAGAGTAATAATTAAAAGTTGCAAAAGCGACTACACTAAAATTAATATTAAATTCCATTATAATAGTTTTGTTACAGTAATTTCAAGTAATTGCTGTTGAGAGTAGTTAATACAATTCATTCATTTTAATAATAAATTGTTCAGTTTATAAATATCAACGATATGATTCATTGTAAAAAATAGTTCTAATAAATGAAACAAAAAATAAACCAGTGGATGCATTTACTTTATTTGGTAGAAGTATAGTCGCCTTAGTACTATGTTGCAACTAGTTATTCAAGAGATAATAAATTAGTGAGACCATTGTTGCGCTCTCGCAGACAACAGTGGCAGTGTAACAGCAAACGGTGAGGTTAATGCAGGTAGCATCCAGTTGAACATCAGGTGGTTTAATAATAAATGTAACATTGTATGAAGTTAATTAAAGTAAGAGAGTAACTGCCGACCCGCCGCGACAGTGATGTTTGACGCAATGCGACGTACTGCCGCTGCCGGTACATGTTAATGACTGCATACAGTCGAGTACCGACATAGTTCACGCTTATTTCCACATTCAGTACCGAGCTCAATTACATATCAATTAATAACTACATTTAATATAAACCTACCTTACAGCACACAATTCAGTAATGTAAACAATATTTTTAAGTTTTTAAATTCCCTTTTTTCAAGTATACGTCCGAAATACTGTGATAATTATTACGCGTTACGTAATGAAACTATTATCCTTTATACCATTTATACCTTATTATACAACACATTACGTTTTTAAAAGTATATGATACGATTCTGAGGCACTTTGACATTAAGGTAAATAAATATTAATTTTAAAACATGAGTACAAGTATGTACTTTTAAATCATTCTAGATGTCTTAACAGTGACTTTGGCTATCTATGCCAACTATCCTTAATATTTTTCATTATGGGATATTTTAACTCAATTATAAACAAATAATTTCTAAGATAAGTGTTAGTTGTGAAAGTATTTGAATTCTAAAATAAATTTCCTTAACATTCACAATGGGACAACACTGTATGGAACACTTTTAATATTATGGTAATAATTAATTATATATTTACAAACAAAAAGCTCGAAATAAATTTAAACAGTTTTAATTTCATTATTGTTTTCTTTGATGAATAATTCGTTTCCATAAACTTAGCCGGTTTGGGGTTACTTTAAAAATATTAAACTTAATAATGAAAGTGATGCATATTTAACAAAATAAAAAATGGCGTATAAAGTAAAAATGAGCAAAAAAGATTGAAATAGTTATTACTAAAGTAACATTAAATGCTTAGATTTTGCAAGTTAATAGTCTATGATAGTCCTTTTCTGATCTACAACGTCTACTGAGATCTACAGTTTAATATATGATAAGTTTATAACATATGAAAGAGTATACAGATAATTGAAGATAAATCAGCTGGTTTAAAAAACTCTACTGCAAATTGCATTAACCTATAATATTAACTCGTATAATCAGGGCAACAGCGAGAATTAGACTGTGACGTCATTTTGTACTAGTTCATTCTGCGATCTCGTTTACTCTTTAAAGATTTAAAGCGCAATCTACGGTAACTGGGTTACCTAATGGTAAAATAAATTTCAATACGGAATGAACGTTTATTGTAGATCTATTTGTAAGGTTTTTTTCTTCATTTAGGAAAAGAAGCTAAAATTAATCCTAAAAAGACCTCTGCGCTTGCTTTCGGAATGAAAAGATTTTCAGAATCGGTAGGTTGGTAGTAGGGGCCGCCCCCTGTCACGATCATGAGGAGGGACAGTGGGTCCTATATTTCAGTCACGCCACTTTGGAGGAAGGTTCCAGTGTAAGCGGGCAAGGGAAATCTTAAGGCTAGCAACGGCTGTCAACACTATGAGAGCTCCACACACTCCAACAGTCATCTTCAGTGGTTAATGAGTGCTCGTGGACATACGCGTACATGCGGCTGTAATGTTGGCAGTTTTTACTGTACCAAGTGTAGATCTAATTGGAAGTTATATTCCAGCCAGAAGTTAACCTTTTTGAAAAGGTAAAAATAACAGTCTTAGAGTAATGTTAAATCAAACTAAATTCCGTTTAAATAATATAACTAATAATATAATGTACTAAAAGTGTTGTAACTTGGTACTCTTACATGATGACAATGGAATAATCAGTGTTATAAGCAGACAAAGGGACAAAACTTTTACCTAGTTTTTTCATAAAAGATTTAATATTTACTTAAACACATCAGTAGGGTAATAATTGTTTACAAATCCCAAATTTTATTTATAATTGTTACCGTATTCTCCCAAGAGATGGCGTGGGCCACCTCTGCTTGCGTGTCCCATGACTGTTGTGTTGATGTTACTTGTTACTTCTAAACACATCAGTAGGGTAATAATTGCTTACAAATCCCAAATGTTATTTATAATTGTTACCGTATTCTCCCAAGAGATGACGTGGGCCACCTCTGCTTGCGTGTCCCATGACTGTTGTGTTGCTGTTACTTGTTACTTCTAAACACATCAGTAGGGTAATAATTGTTTACAAATCCCAAATGTTATTTATAATTATTACCGTATTCTCCCAAGAGATGACGTGGGCCACCTCTGCTTGCGTGTCCCATGACTGTTGTGTTCCTGTTACTTGTTACTTCTAAACACATCAATAGGGTAATAATTGTTTACAAATCCCAAATGTTATTTATAATTATTACCGTATTCTCCCAAGAGATGACGTGGGCCACCTCTGCTTGCGTGTCCCATGACTGTTGTGTTCCTGTTACTTGTTACTTCTAAACACATCAGTAGGGTAATAATTGTTTACAAATCCCAAATGTTATTTATAATTATTACCGTATTCTCCCAAGAGATGACGTGGGCCACCTCTGCTTTCGTGTCCCATGACTGTTGAGTTGCTGTTACTTGTTACTTCTAAACACATCAGTAGGGTAATGATTGTTTACAAATCCTAAATGTTATTTATAATTATTACCGTATTCTCCCAAGAGATGACGTGGGCCACCTCTGCTTGCGTGTCCCATGACTGTTGTGTTGCTGTTACTTGTTACTTCTAAACACATACTTCTATCATTCTTAAATAGTGAGAGAAATTAAAAAGAATTGAAAATCATCTCCAAAAAGTCTGGGGTTTTTAGTCGATTTGTATGTTGTTTGCTAGATTGATATGATGTTACGCTAACCAAAAATCAAATAGTACACAGCTTTTATGGAATCTTGAACGATCAGTAATAGTGAGTATTCTACAGTATATTCACAATGAATAAGATATTAATTTGTTCTCTCCTTATAATGTGAAAAGATAATTTTTATAACTAATAAACTGATACAATAGAGTATCGAAGGATCCGACAGAAAGTAAAGAAAGAGTTATTGCAAAAACGGAGGAAGTAGACTAAATATATTGGCCACAAAATTAGATAGTAAGTTTGTATTTAATATCTATTACTAATAGTATGTAACTTAAGGGATGTTTGTGTGTGTTTTATATGTAATTTTGATTTTGCTTAAAATTAACAGTTTAAAGTACATTAAAATTGACACTGTTGACATGTCAGTTTCTTATAAACTGAAAGAATTAGAACTGGAATTGGTGTATTAGCATAAAACTACAGTTCAACGAACGTTTACCCTATTATCATAGTTCTTCCCGACTGCTTCAAAGAGAGTCTTCGGAGTCAAATTCTGACCTTTTGTTTTAGAACATTTTCTACGTCAGTTGAGTACTTACTTAATCTACAAAATGTAAAAAATTCGTGTAACTAATTCTTACTTCTTAGAGAATTTACACTCTATAAATGTAAGAAAATTTAAAAGAGTGGTTAAATTAATTAAATATGTGGTTGAGCTCTCAAAAAAAATGTTTACAAAGAACAGTTGATTACATTTAGTAGGATCTTTTAATTAATAATTCACAACTTTAGATACTTATATGATATTTTTCGCAACTTTAAAGATCAACGGGCCTAGCCAGAAAGAATCCTCAACAAAATAATTAGACTACATTCGTAAAAAACGCTGTGATATTATCCATGTAAAATTTCAGTACAATCAGTTGAATAGTTTACGCGTGGAAGCAAAGCAGACAAAAAATGTACTTTATAATTTATAATATTATTAGGATGGTAGTCTGGGTTTTAAAGAATAATTTCTATAAGTTATTGGTTTAAATTAGTAACTCCTTTTTATTGTAAAAAATACCCTTAAAATGAATGAAAAGACTGGTGTTGTTAGAAGAAATATATACAACCAATAATCCACCTTATGTTTAATTACATGGGAGGGCCGTGGTGGCTACTAACCGTGAAACACAGACTACAGCCTAACAGAACAATTCTAATTATCAAACTTGAACATAAATCAAATTTTATTTGATATTGAATTATATTACTTTTGTAAAATATGTAATAATAAGTACGTTTATCAATACGTAAAGCATATTAGGGAATAACTCTTTAAGCACATTTTCATAATAATACAAAACTATAGTAATATCGAAACAAGCTATATTGTATATTAAATTTGCAAACTTTTCGAGTACGTAGATCATAAGAAACACAGGTACAGGAACTAGGGATTGTTTGGATACGGATGGAGATGTTCATCCTTTTGCTAAGTATGAAAAACATAAATTTGAAATAATAACATTGTCCGATCTTATAATAGGTAGATATTCTAAATAAAAATAGAATAATAGTTTGTTTATAAAATAACATTAAGTATATGCATTGCTTAATTTTAAATAGATACAAGTAATTGTTTAAATAGACATAACTTAATTTCAATTTGCTATATTTAAATTAGTTTGTAAATGCAATGTTTTCCTTTTGATTTGAAGACACGATTATTTTTAACTTAATATTATAGAATTAAAGCATAAACTAAAATTTTCAGTGTCGTAATGTCGTATCAATGCCGATCAAGTTACTTTTTGGAATAAAAGTATGTAAATGTATCTTAGGCTCCTAATGTCATATTAAAAGTATGAAAATTAGTTTTAAGTACAGATAACTGCTTGAAAAGGACGGTCATACCCAGCCCTTAATTTTTACTTCTCAGAGATATGGTCTTCAATAAGTCTAATTACTATTGTTTAAAAATGTAATTAATTTTACAGGAATACTTAACAATAGAGATTACGTAACCATAACACTGTTACTTTTCATATTATCTTTAAACAGAAAGCGGAGAAGTATTTTGGGCTATTTTTATGAATATTTATTTTAAACCATTGAATCAGTTTGCATTTATTTGAATGTACAAATAATTTATTGTATAGGATACGATATTAGGAATGGGTATAAATCTCACTACATTTAAATAATCTCTACTTAAATGTAATTATAAACTAAATTTATCTAAGTACTAGAACCAGAAAGGAGTCTATATCCGTTATAATACCACTTCCACACAAGATTAATTTGAATGTTTGTAAAGAGTATACATACATGTTGTGTATGTAAATAAGGATGAAACAGGATTAAATATATGATAAGAGTCATAATATATTCTCTTGGATACTTTTTAAACAAGTTTAAGATAAAACTCATAATCATTAACTGACAACTGTTAATTTTAAAGGGATTTCAGAATTAATTCTGGGAAGCCCCAGTGATAAGAATATTAACTTACAACATGGCTTTAACATCAGAGTAAGACTCTTATGCATTTTTATATTACTATATTGCACTACTGAAATAGATATATTTCATCCGAAATTGATAAATAGTTTCTCTATAAAGGACTGTAATGAAGTGATAAATTCTGAAGATATTGCGGTGTGATCTCAATGTAGTAATATTAATCGCATTGCATTATCCTGACTTCTTAGGTTCATACAATTCCGTAAAAAAGTTATTAGTTGATAACTGTCCTTTATCAGTACTTTATCAGGACAGTATGCGTTTGGCTCCAAACAACTGTAACAACAAGCACGTACTTGTACGTCCCATTTGTACACGTGTAGACGCCATAAAAAGCAATTGTTGACGCCGTGAAATTGCCCACTCTGTCAGTGCTTGTTTGTAGGCAAACCTTGACACAGCTGCGCGTTCTCTTATGTCAAATCAGTTGACAACATTGACGTAATTTTATTACAACAACGAAGTTGTGCTCTCTTTGTGCGGTGTATTTTTTGATTAGATACAGGAAAATCAGTAGCGATTTTTATTGTACTTTAGCAATAAAAATGTATTCCATATTTTCAGCAAACCACGCAGAAAGAACCATTAATCAACGTATCTCCAGATTATATCGTTTTATAATTTCTTCATAAGATTACACAGTAGTAAAAGGATTTTATTAGTTAAATTTACATTTCATTGCATATATTTATTAATAATCCTCCTGAATAAGTACATAAAAATCGTGATAAAATTATATTTCCATTTCATACTTATGTTGTGGTAAACACTTAGTCCTTCGTTAAAGTAAACATTTTAGTCGACCAACTTGTTATAGCGGTTACCATACATTTTGCCACACACAAATCCCATTCCTCCTGAAATAATGAATATTATAAAGTCTGTTTATGGAGGTTTAAACAGCATTAAGCTGATAAAAAGATGGAAACACACAACACTGCAACGAATAATTCAATAATAGAAATCTGATAAAGGCTTCATAAAAATAATTTTTAAAAGGAAAACACACGTTATTAATATAATATTTTTTCGACGGTGTTATCTCATTTAATGATGGTGTTTTGACTAAGATAAGAGTTTTAGACGAACTATGTACTGTTCTACAGTAGCAGTAGGCCTGAAGCAATGTTGTTTCAAACGTATGCGCAAAGAGGGGAGAGCTTTTTAGCAATTCTAAAGGGCTCGGAATGGTGAGAAAACATTGAAGAGGCCATTTTTGGATAAATAAAATGTACTCGTAGATGGACCGTTACATTGCAGGACGTTTTAAAAATACTCCAGTTTTAAGGTTAAAAGCTTAATATTAATAATTGAGGTGAAAAGTGTTTGCTTTTTCCAGAAAAGACTAATTTTTATATCGTCTGGCAAACTTTTAAGACACATTTAAAATCAGTTTGAGTTTAATTTTGTATACTATCTATGAGCATTAATATATAATGTTATTAAGTGAAATTATCCAAATTACCTGTTTATGAGATATAAATTTTTGATATAAATAAGTTAAAAGGTAAATATTTTTGGATTATTATTTTTTATATCTATTAATGTTGTCAAACTGGTTCACACTATAAATTGTTATTGTAATTCAACAAGGTCTTCTATACCAAAACACATCTTATTTAACTTGGCAAGATACAGACCACCATGTCACACTAGATGTGTACTTTAGTTATTTAATAAGGTTGCAAAAAAATAGTTCCATAAAAATGCTTTAAACGAATGTCAAGGTAAATGACGTTTAAAATGTTTTGAGAATAATCTAAATTTCATACCAGAACATACCTCACCAACACAATAAAATTCTTTAAAAATGTTTCCTTTAACTTTGAAGAGCTTCCTATACTCTCAATTTTATTGCTATTGATAGTAATATACAGAGTGTTTCTAAAAATTCATGTATCAAACTTCACAATTTTGACTTTACAGCTTAATACAAGCGAGAAATGTCAAGCAAAGTATAGTTTTATGTCGTTTATTATATAATCCGTCTACCCGCTTTTATATATTAGGGAAGAGGTTCTATTTTTAAATTGAGTATAATGTTCAAACTTTCAAAAATATTTAGTCTATTATAAAGTAATATCAAAACAATATCTTATCAAGTTTCAAATTGATGTAATATTTTTGATCTGAATTAAGTACATCAAGAAAATGTCGTAAACTTTTATGATAATAAAGAAATGTGGGTTGCGTCTAGTCTTTAACCTATTACCTTGTGTTAAGGCAGAATGTATTCAAGAATTGTTGTTAAACTGTAAATGACAGAGAACAGACCGGTGATAATAAGCCTCACTGGCCCTTTGCGTGATGTCCACTTTCAGGAGTTAATTAGTCTTTCCACGTAGTTGACGATGGACTGGCCTTGATGTTGATCCTTTTTAGCATTTGCGACTCATTCTACCCGTTCCATTAAGTGGTTGTTAAAAACACTGAAGAAGTACGTAAATACAGTAACATTTTGTTGAGATAAATATTGTGAGAATATTTCATTACGATAACATTGTTTTAAAGTCTGAGTTTTTTGTATTCAGTGATACTATTATATTGTTACCATTAAAATCCCTATATTTATTTTACAACTCACATAAAAAATATATAAAATTCCCAGAATCTATTTGGATATGGTAAAAAAATTTGGATCTATTGGATGTTGAGTAAATGTTTAAGACAAAAGTTACGTTCCTGACCATCACACCCGAGGTGTACATTAGATGGATTGAATATTCCAAAGCGCTTTCTGTGGTTTTCGAATAGTGACTGCGAACAATTCAAATAGTGACAAACTTATGGTTTCCTTTACTATTCTACCAACATTAAAATTTACGCTTTTTTCCCATTACCAAATCTTTGTAATATCCCATGAATGCTCATGTAATATCCTTGTGTCTGGTATAATAGTGTTTCTTAAACCTAGAAAAACTGACTTACCTCAAATTTACAATTTAATTCCACCCTCTTGTAGCATGTAATTTTATAATGATCTTTTAGAAAAATAAATTAGTACTTTATTTAATAAATTACTAATAATTATATTATTCGTAATTTCATACTCTATGTATTATCACTAGTACAACGAAACATTTGGTATTTCTTTGTAACAATTGTTGTTGCAAATCAGATACTACAGTAAAAATGTTACTAGTCTCTAAAGAGGCAAATATAGGGTAATGTCTCTGTTATCTGCATTGTAAGAGCGAGATAAGCTCAGTTTAATTCGGTACTTAACATTCACATTAACTTAATGGAATATTACGCAATCGTACAGAGGATTAAGGTATTAAACGCGTGGAATTGTTGATACTTCAACAACGCATTTGTCACTTCAGTAATATACTATTTTTTCGCTTATGTCAAAAAAATTTCGTTTTACTTCTGTTACATTTTAAAATAATTTGGAAATTGAAAACCAAATAGACTAGAAGTCTAACATTAATTTTTAAGAAGGAATAAAGTGCCCATATATTCATATAACAACTATAATAGTGTTAGGTCCAATTAACTTCATGCAGGATAATTTCCTGTATAGTAAATGATTTTGCAAGTGTGGCACTTGTACGCCTTAATACGTACTTAATATTTCGTGAAAATATTAATTAAATTTTGCTGTTTACAAAGAGTAAAATGCGATATCTTCACGAGAATGATATCTTCATATTTTATTAAACAACATCACGATTAGATTTGGTAGATATATTTATTTAAACTAGATGTAGGAGGTAAGAAGAAGCCTTTAATAATAATTAGATTATTTATAAAATTATGATTGAATATAATACTGTTCACAATAAATAATGTTTCGTTGATTAGTAGCTATGGACGTTTATTGTAGATTTTAATAATTTATCTAATTAATAAAATTAAAATATGTGTAAGTTTAATTAAAAAATTATTAAAAGATTCTTCAAAGTATTTTTGACAAATAACCGTTAATTTATTAGAAATGTTTATTTAAAGAAAGTATTTCCGTTTGTGTAAGAACTTTTGATTTGGCATCGTGTAGTTTATTTTAAGTTTATAACACTGTGCAATGTTTTCGCAAAGACAGAAAAGCAGTAAATATATTTATAAATCCACAAGAAATCAGAGTAGGAATTAAAATAGTTTGTAAATTGAACAAAATGAAAACGTCATGAGTTAAAAAGGTACAAATTTTCTTGTATGTAAACGATTTATTTTTTTCCGGAAGTGACATGTGTTTCATTCATCAATAAAATATTATATAATTTTATATATATTTCTTTTTCAATGGTCATATAAAAGTAAATGACTTTTATTCTTTTCTTGTATACATTTATATTTATATTCTTTTTGACACGACATTGGTCGAAATATATAAGGAGTGTATAAAGTATTTTCTTTTATTGTTTTAAGAAGCCTGTGAGCATTTATTTTCTGCATACAATTATGTGTGTGTGTGTGTGTGTGTGTGTGTGTGTGTGTGTGTGTGTGTGTGTGTGTGCGCGCACGCGCGCGCGCGCGCGTGTGTGTGTGTAATGAAATTAGCTTGTTTTATGATGTTTTTTCATAAAAATTGTTATTATAAATACAAACTTATTATAAAACCCAATCTTCATTCATGTATGCATTACACAAATGTCATGTATCTATCTTCAACAAGATCTCTTTGGTGCTGATTATAAGATGCCTCAAAAATTATGTTTAAACCTCCTACTACAGCTCTTAAAATAAATACAATATGTTGTTTTGTCCTATCTTCTGAAATTATATCTTAAAGATTTTTTGCTTATTTTTGCCATGGGTTTTTATTATGTAGTTATGTTACTTATTACCCAATGTAATTAAAATTTTATTAAATAATTAATTAATTATCATAAATGTTGTCAGTTTAAATTTAAAATTGGTTTATTAATACTTGTAAACAAGAACAACTTTGTATTCCTATGAGAAACAAAACTCTCTAGTTTTCCTTAAGGAAGCGATAAGAAGATGACGCTAAAAGTATCTCAATGACTAGTCCCGGCCAGTCAACTTTGTACGAGTACATTAACATTTATGTATTTAGTACACAATAGATACGTACTGACCAATAAACAACCAGTAGAGTGATACAAGTAGGGAGGGCCCCAGGGCCTCGTGCTATATAAAAGCGTAACTTTGTAGCTGTATTATTCGATCTCGAGCTCCTGATGAGGCACCACGATCCGAACAAGTGGGTAAACCCTCCCATATGTTAGGCCAATATCCGTCTTTACTCACTCTTTGCAAGAATACAGTTTTTTACAGTAAAGAAAAAAAGTCTTTCTTAAATCTAGTTAAATTATCTCACAAATATTTAGTATTCGAGCGGGCTTTTTAAAATTTTTTGGATATTTGTTTTAAAGGTGTTGAGATTTAAAGAATTTGCACTACCGAATTGCAACTTTATAGTTTCAGGTTTAGTTGCTTTTTATTAGCTTATCACCATCTATTACTTTTAGATAAATGTTGTGTAAATTAATTGATTTTTTAATAATTCTTACCAAACGTTCAGTTGTCCTGAGTACGGCATGACAATTCAGAAAAACTTTCTTACTGGTATATCTGTCCGGTTTAATTTCTGATTTAATATTAGGAAGCATTCATTGTCCCATACATTTGAATAAGTATTATTCAACAACTATTAGTCTATGGACGTCCTCTGCATGACAAGTTTCGGAATTTAAGTGGGGTGAGCAATATCACTGTGGCAACAATGTAAGTCTGAACAAATTCAAGTTATGTTACCGTATTGCTAATAATTAAAAATCTAATTTTAAGGCTTACTAATTACAAATCTCTGTTAAAGAACACCACTTATTTAGCTACTACAAAGGATAGATGTTTTACTAACAAAGTTTTGAATTAATAACACTGTGAGAAATGATTTAATTTAAGAAAATAATAATGACTCTCTTAAATATGTTTAGTTCTTAGTGACCTTGAATTTCAAACCGCAGCAACTGCAGGTTCATTCAACTTGTAATATGAAGGTACAAATATAATGTTTTCCAAAGTACGTGATCATAATCGTTAAGTAAGATTAAAATATATAAATGTAAGTAAGAATGCTGATAAACGTTGCTAACTTCCTGCAAGAAAACAATACATTGGGTAGATAACCTATAAGAATATTTTTAAAATACATTTTTTGTATAATTTCCACCTAACATATTATAAGAAACACTTTTTGTAAATGCTTAAAATAATATTCCTTTTCATTATTAGGGCAAACCAGAATAAGGGCATTTTGCACTTATGAAAAATAAGGATAAAGCAAGGAAGACTTATATCTACCTTAATATAATAGCAATGATAAATAACATTTAATAAATAAAAACAATGTTAACGAAAACGATCTATTTAATGTTTGTATCGTAATACAACTAATAATACCTGTTTGGCACTGAACAGACCCACATTGTAGAACAATGTATTACGACAATGCCAAATCCTATCTCAGCTTAACTAGGCTTAGTGTTTGAGCTTTCACCTCCCAGTGGTTTTAGCTTAGTTAGTGGTTTCATCTGCAACTCTCCTCTTGCTAACCTCGAAACTTCTACTCGAGTAATAATATGTAAATAATATTTATGTTTAATTAGTTTAAGCTATGATAAACGCATGTGAATATATGTGACATTTTTTAAACTGTCCACTAAACAGTGCAGTATATATATAAAACATAAAAAGTTTTTTTAATTTTAGTTCATCCCCATTAGAAATTAAACAAATATTGTAAATGAGATATTAATCAGATTCATGTATTCACATTTTCCTTATGAGTACTATTTTAATGGCAAGTAGTGAACAGTTACGTAATAATTTGAATGATCCAACCAATTAGATGTTCACATACTATTATTTACTTTTTTCTCGATATTTCTATACACTAAACTATACATTAAAAGATTATACATTGTTGATGGTAAACATTGTATATTCATGCTCAATTCATTTCGTTCTAACTTTATTAGGAGTCATCTGCACGACGTTTTCATATCGTTCGTCTGTAACAAAACTGTATCGATACTGTTATAGAGTCCGTTGAGATAAAAATTATTAACTTTTAAATATGGCACATATGTACGAATGGATGGAGAAAAGTTACATTATAAACTATTTGTACGATTTTCTGATTACGCGGAAATTAACTGTTTCTAGTTTAGAGCACACGCCACTCTCTGAGTATGCCGCTTATGTTTAGTCACTTAATGGCCGTGACTGAGAAACATTTTTGACGTGACAACGTCTTAAATTAGGTTGCGGCTCGGAGTCACTCATGAAAAAGTGTAACGCCCGGTAACGTTACGATGCCCGTCCAGTGGGTCCGCCGCACAGGATCCGCACGGGATAAAGCAGATAACTGTGGGTCCGCCGCACGGGATAAAGCAGATAACTATGTTTATTCGTGAAAATGTGGAGTGCTTAGATTCGTCATTTACAACAACACAACAATAAAGGTAAATAATTGTACACTGATATTTCATTATCGTAAACTATGATTGATTGATTAATTGTTAGATTGACACAAAAGTTGAGAAACTGAGTTTATAGGTTATGTCATATTGACAAATGTTGATAGTGTTAAGTAAATTATTAGTTTAAATCACTCTGCAACCAATCGTAATTCAGTCGATTGAGAAGAAACAGCGCGTATTGCTAGTCAAACATTTAAAAAAACAAATTATAACCTCTAACCTGTCATAACAGTGCGACCAAACAAACGAACTAAACCGACCAATCACCACGCGCGGAGTTAGAATTTAACTGTGTTTAGCAAGAATTTCAAATTCCAATTTTAGTAAATGTTTTATTCAACTTTACCATTTACAATAACAAATTTTAATTAATTTCAAATTATGTACAATGTTTTATTAAACAAAATATATTTCTATAGTTAAAATTTGTGCAATTCTTATTTTCATTCAATTCCTTGTTCCTATTGTGCAATTTAATAATATTCATATCAATAAATATTCTACCGAGAAAAAGACGTTGTCACGTAAAATCTTTGCCCGTAAAACCGACTTTACAGGCAACCATAATTTTTTTTTGTCACTTTTTTCGTGTTTAAGCTATCTTCATGACCATTTTCGATTTCCATCAACTGTTTTTAATGTGGATAACTCACAATCTACTTTAAGACCATTTACAGTTACTTTCAGCACACTAGCTTGAATATAAAACGTGCAGGACCGATTTTTCGACTCTTACCAGTCGAATGACAAAGAAGATTTCCCTGTTCTGTTCCTGTTTTGGCTTCACTACTGGCCGGCACATTTCTGGTAGACACAATCTACATTAACAATGACCATGTAAAATTATCATTAACACTACGTTCAAGTTGATTCGCGCTTGATCTATGACACTGTAACATATGCAATCTGAAGGATTATTCTGAGTCATCATGAGCATGTAATATTATAACGTTTCATCAGCCCGTATTTATACTGATTCCACTTGCCAACAGTCCATTTCAGTATTCACCATTTCCCCCCCCATGATATATACCCCGTATAACCTGACATTCTGCAGTCATATGAAACGTTGAGTGTTCCGGCCTATTGATTGAACTAGTCCTTAAAACATCAATATATTGCCAAATTCTTATTATTCCTTAGTCTTACGACATCAGTATGTGACTTCCCGCAGCCTGTTCCAATATACTTTCACTAAAAGACATCAATTTACAAAACCAATTCATAGTTTTTCTGGATCTTCTAACTTTTCAGAGGCTGTTAGCCTCTCAACCATTCCACCTGTAGAATTTATTCCAGTCCACTATTTACCAATCAATAAACTACAAGACTTTAGTCACTTCTTCACACATTTTTAACTTAAGGATAACCAATTTTCCATCTACCAGCTTTTTACAGTGTAATTCCAGTAGAATGTCACAGTCTGTGGACCTAACTGACCTCATGAATTCTTAATCTATGGTTTAACATTGAGTTTAAACATTAATTTACGGTACCATTTGGTAACAAGATTACAAGCCTTTCTCCACATTTTAGAAATATTATGTCCACCGTACTCAATATATTCTAACTACCTGGGTTCTCTGACCTCTTGAAAGCTCTGGACAGCTAGCTCTCTAGTAGAAGTGGCATTTAAGCTCTAATATAATGTACGTACAGATGTGTGTATATATATAATTTCAATAAACATTGAACCGCAAAAAGTACTTGCTCCCCCGGGAGTCGAACCCGGATCTCTCACTTGCCGGGTGAATGTGCTACCATTACACCACAGAGCGCTTACTTTATCCGATTCAATTATTTTGTATTTGGCCTTATCTGTCACATATGTGTTTTAAATAAGCAAACTAACATATGATCGGAAGACCAAATACCTGTCAAACGACTTTTATTTACGTTAAATAGTATAAATGGCAATAGCCTTATTTAATTTCAATAAACAATGAATCGCAAAAAGTAATTGCTCCGCCGGGAATCGAACCCGGATCTCTCATCTTTTTAAAGTCCAAGGACTGTACGTACATAGAATCTATCAAATAAACGCAAGTATATTTTGGCTTCAAAGATCCAATTGCCTTGCTTCAAAGGTGCTTAAGAGTTATCTTTGGTTTGTATTTACGCAATGGAAAATCCCTGCCGATAGTAGTTCAAATTAGTACAACAAAAGTTAGCTAAGGTGTTCCAAATATCAATGACTCAGCCCAAATATGAATTACTTCAACTTGAACAATTCCATATCAATTTATTAAGGCAAACTTATAATTCGTTTCATATATTAATAAACTCTATGGATAAACAAATTATTTATTAAAATACCTAGACTAGAATCAATATTTCCGAAAATATGTCGCTACTAAATATGAATAATGTACTTAAAATGAGGGTGTGATAAAATTTTAATAAATAATATTACAGCGTTCACATAAACAGTGTAAATGAAGTGATCTATTTTGATATAGCTTTCAATTGCACATGCTAGTCGTATAGTAAAGCGTTTCAAAGCTAGGAGCTGTTTGAATTTCCTTTTGCTTCTAATAAATAAGCTGTCAGTCGAAATGAGCCACCAATTTCACTTTCCTTACTTTGGCAATAGGTCCACGCAAATCGTTAAGTTAAACACCGTTTTACGTTGCAGGATTAGTACTCAAACTTAAGATCCATTTCAGAATAAATAAAAGATTAACATGTGGGTAACCGCTCTTCATAGTTTAATATTAGAATTATTAGTTTTAAAGCACCATACGTAAAAGTTTCAACATAAATAAACGTTATGGTTTGTAATAATTTGGCAAGGTAACAAGAAGTCTTGTCCTAGAATAATTTGTTGGAACCCCTCCAAATGTATCGAGCTAATTAGGCAATATCCAGGATAGAGTTCTGACTCATATCTCTGTACAATGTACGAAATTTATTCCTATGCTGTTATTGATTCCGAAATAGCAAACATTGGTTCAAATAAAATTTAAAATCATTTACAAAGATTATGATATTAATCACGTTATTCATAAAGCATTTTAAATGATTGTATTGTTTTTGTACAAAAATACAGAGGCGTTTTCATACGTTATTATTTGATGCGATTAAGATTAGTCTTATAGCATTTAAAATGAAAATACAAGAGTATAGAGTGTAATGTTAACACAATTGACCTGAAATTAGTATATGGTTCAGTCGGTCATTAGTAGTTTTAGTACATTATGAGTTGATTGCTAAAGGCTGGTCCACTATACGTAAAACTTTAAACCATACGTAAAAATTGTTTATAGCATCATAAGACTTGTTCGGCCTTTTTTATAACCTGGAACTTAAAATTGTTTACAACAATACTATGAAACAACGTGAAAACAAACTTTTGCCTGAATGTAACCTACAATGTTTTAGATCTTAAAATATGTTTCACGTATGGTTCTCGACTTTATCTGCTTCTCAACCGTATATCATTAATATGCTCCAATTTTTACGTTCGGTAACCGACGATTGAATAAACTTTAAGATATTATTTGCTTCCGGGATAGTCGTAATGTAGGAAAATATATATTCAACACAATGTGCAATGTGGGGTATAATTCTCAGCGTACGCCCGCACTTTGTGGAGGATCTTAAATCTTAGTGTTAGATAATAGTTTACAGTAAATAATACTAATATGTGACAAAACTTTATTAATATTTTAATACTAACTAATCGCCTGAACGTTAGCAAAACCTGTGAGTCAAGGGGCTACAATATTTTCATTGCTATCTTTATGTTTATCCGCACGACGTAATGAAAAGAACTAACCCATATAATTAAACTTTTGCGTGAAATTTAAATTCTACAGGGAACATAGCAGTTCTATAATTTGCATTTGAAAACATTAGATTTGGTTTTAGCGAATATCTTTACATCAATATTACGTGCAAGCAACATAGCAACAATAAAATAAAAGAATAAATTTGTAAACAAATTAAGTCAAATGATATTATATTTTACATAGAAAATTTGTATCAAAAGAGCAAAAAGAAAACTAAGAGTGTAAGTTCAATTTAGACAAAAGAATGTGACAAGATATTGTTCCAGCGCTTTCTTTCGTTCAAGTACCCTCCCTAGCTCAACGGAACCTTTATCTGTGAACACTGCTATGAAGCTTAAATTAATTAATAACAAAATAGATATAATGTATTAAGAAAGATTTAATATATTTCTACTTATCATTGTGGTAGTTGTAAGTGGTAAGTGTGGCGTACTCCCTCTTTGTATACGATAGTCTACAAATCAGAGTTGTTAAGATTAGATAAAAATTTTATATGAGACTTTTATAGTGCGTAACATGAATATCAATACAATATTATCAGTGGACATTAATAACATAACATAGGCTCTTATAACGTAGGCTTAAAATATTACTAACTTATATACATCCATTGCTTCTTAAAACAACTGGATGGATTATAAAAGCAAAAATGTTAATATAAAATTTATACTGCAATGAAAGCAATCATTTACATATTTACTTTTCTGCTTCAATAAACACTTACAATAATAGAAATATTATGATTATTATTCCTTTCGCTAATACGTGTGGATCTTACGCCGAATCAGTACTATAATATTGAAGTATAACCATGGTATTTGAATATAATATAACAATCGCAATATATCTCTCACTGAAGACCATGGAAAAGCGGATGTAGTGCCAATGTTGGGCGGTGACATAGCACGAAACCACACCATGAGTAGCTTCGTATGGGTTTAAGCTGTAAAATGTCCTAACATGACATTTAACTAAGATTTAACAATCCACATACATCTCTCACATCAAGCCGTGGTGTAGCGGTTGTGGTGTCAGCGTTGGGCCGTGACATAGCACGAAACCACGCCAAGAGTATGGGTTTAAGCTATAGATTGTCCTGACATGACTTTTAACTAAGACGTAACAATCCCCATACATCTCTCACATCAAGCAGTGGTGTAGAGGTTGTGGTGTCAGTGTTGGGCGGTGACATAGCTCGAAACTACACCGTGAGTATGGGTTTAAGCTATAGATTGCTGACATGACATTTTAAACTAAGATTTAACAATCCCGATACATCTCTCACATCAAGCAGTGGTGTAGAGGTTGTGGTGTCAGTGTTGGGCGGTGACATAGCTCGAAACCACACCATGAGTATTAGTTTAATTTAGGCTATAGATTGCTGACATGACATTTTTAACTAAGATTTAACAATCCCGATACATCTCTCACATCAAGCCGTGGTGTAGAGGTTGTGGTGTCAGTGTTGGGCGGTGACATAGCTCGAAACCACACCATGAGTATGGGTTTAAGCTATAAATTGTCCTGACATGACTTTTAACTAAGATTTAACAATCCCCATACATCTCTCACATCAAGCCGTGGTGTAGAGGTTGTGGTGTCAGTGTTGGGCGGTGACATAGCTCGAAACCACACCATGAGTATGGGTTTAAGCTATAAATTGTCATGACATGACTTTTAACTAAGATTTAACAATCCCCATACATCTCTCACATCAAGCAGTGGTGTAGAGGTTGTGGTGTCAGTGTTGGGCGGTGACATAGCTCGAAACCACACCATGAGTATTAGTTTAATTTAAGCTATAGATTGCTGACATGACATTTTAACTAAGATTTAACAATCCCGATACATCTCTCACATCAAGCCGTGGTGTAGAGGTTGTGGTGTCAGTGTTGGGCGGTGACATAGCTCGAAACCACACCATGAGTATTGGTTTAAGCTATAGATTGCTGACATGACATTTTTAACTAAGATTTAACAATCCCGATACATCTCTCACATCAAGCAGTGGTGTAGAGGTTGTGGTGGCAGTTTTGGGCGGTGACATAGCTCGAAACCACACCATGAGTATGGGTTTAAGCTATAAATTGTCATGACATGACTTTTAACTAAGATTTAACAATCCCCATACATCTCTCACATCAAGCCGTGGTGTAGAGGTTGTGGTGTCAGTGTTGGGCGGTGACATAGCTCGAAACCACACCATGAGTATGGGTTTAAGCTATAAATTGTCATGACATGACTTTTAACTAAGATTTAACAATCCCCATACATCTCTCACATCAAGCCGTGGTGTAGAGGTTGTGGTTTCAGTGTTGGGCGGTGACATAGCTCGAAACCACACCATGAGTATGGGTTTAAGCTATAAATTGTCCTGTCATGACTTTTAACTAAGATTTAACAATCCCTATACATCTCTCACATCAAGCAGTGGTGTAGAGGTTGTGGTGTCAGTGTTGGGCGGTGACATAGTACACCATGAGAAACTTGTTATGGGTTTAGCTCAAGATTATTTTGACCCTTACGTAAGCTAACGGTTAACAATAAATCTCATAAGCACTGCTTCTTGAATATTAGAATAGTATTAAATTAAATCAATTACATGCTTAAAGTGTTAAATATTATAATTTAGTAGATAATATACAATAAAATAACATATTTTTATTTTCTACTTTATGCAAGTAATTTACTACAGCATTTCAGTCACACAAATTCCAATAACCATAGTTTATCTCATCCAATTTATTTATGTTTTCTTCAGTTACAATAAATGGAAATAAATTAAAAGTGCTATGTGTTATGGGTTTTTTAAACACAATAAATAATTACGTAGAGTAATATTGCATATATTGTTCCTTACAGTTGCTCAAAAGGAAGAAATTTTCTGCTCATCAGAGGTTATTATTAACACAGAGGGCGTTAAATTGACTAATTGACTTGTAAGATAAAGAAATCTCTTAATACTAACCTAGTGTACAAGCACTAGTAGCCACCTGTTTCACTGGTAGCCATAGAAATTCCCTTATCTTCTAGAAGAGTGTGCTCTCAAAGGATCAGTGAAAGAGTTTGCATTAAACAATTTTTAAAACATTAGTGTTATGAACAGAGAATGATGTGAGATAAATATATCAATAACCAAGCAAAAACTAAGCAAATAATTTCATTTTTTGATAAAATTCATCTAAAAACTTCTTTTGTAACTGAAAATATACTAACAATCACGTAATTGGATGTTCCACTGTACACGTCATATATAGATAGCATAAAAACGCAATTGTTGACGCTGTGAAATTGGCCTCTATGTCAGTGCTTGATGTTTGTAGGCAAATCTTGACACAACTGCCAGCTCTCTTGTTTACAGTCAGAATTGACGTAATTGAATATCACAATAATGAAAATGTTTTTCTTCAAGCATTGCACTGTTACATAGATTTAGCTAAATATTTAAAAAAATACAAGTTTCTTCGTGTAATAGGAAAAGTAATAAGTATTCTAGTTTGTATATTTCAAACGTAAAGCTAATTTTATTCTTAAGTTGTAATAGATTAAATAAAAAGATGACGAAGTGATGCAATATGTTAAGTAAGTATTGGTCATTGATCCCATACAAAATCGGAGAATAACTTTAGCCGATGAGGCATTTTCCTTTCATTTGACTAGGTTACTCAAACAAAATTAAGTCCCATCATCTGAATATCTGAATATTGGCGCTCTGTAGTACCCAACGTCTGTATTATATCTATATTAACAAATATACTGTCTAAATTTCAGAAATTAAAACTTTTCTTTGCTAAATGACACTGTGTTGTATAGGTGAGTGAAGTTTCAATATAAAAATGTATTTTTATTGCTTATAAAGTAAAATGGTATAAGTTTATGAAATCAAAAAGTGGCAAAAATGTATTATTAAATATTAACTAAGTTTTTACTAAAAAGCTCACAGAGCTATTCGAAAATATAATTTAAGTACAAAAAAAATGTACAGGATATATAATTTTAACTGACTAAGTACCTGCATTTAGTAAGATATTTGTATAATAATTTTTACTAGTTTACAATCACACGTAATGAAGTTATTGGATGACTTCATAAACTGATTTGATATTTTAACTGTACCTGTCATTTTGTCTTAATAATGAGGTAAACGGCAAGAAATGCTTAAGTTTTTACTGTGGAATGTTTCACATTCTGTCGAGTCCTTCACTGTTCTATTGTATTGCTTTGTTTTCTATGATAACAGTTTTGCTGTCATACAAAACTAAGATAAGAATAGATAACCTTATCCACATTCCAAAAAAACGTCCTTATATATTTTAAATATTGAGTGATTTCCACGACATTACGTTTTATTTCTTAATTTTATTTTATTATAAGCCAACGGAACAGCCATTTCATAACACAGCATAGGTGGGTAAATACATAAAAAACAATAAATAATGAGATATCAGTACAAGATTAGTTATACAAAAACATCAAGTTATAAAAATGAGTAAGAAATAACCAGCAACCAAATATAGGCAACAGAATCGGCCTACAGGTAAACCGTGGGTAACATAAAACAACGGTATTATATAACAAAGTAAAAGTAAGCTGTCAGTAACCCAGCAGCGATCACTTCTGGCTGGTTTATACCTATCAGTTGAATCCACCACTGGGCAAAGCAAAAGCCGACGTGTCACTTAAATCTGGGCAACCTTATGGATGTCCAGGAGCGGCACATCACTAACAGCAAATGTTGAGATTCTGGGGTTCATGGGCAATTCGATAGGTCTAGTCTACTGTGGAAGATGACTGTTGGAGTTGGTGGGGTTTGTTTCCCTTACCTCAGAGGCACTTGTTAACCTCAACAAGGGTGTGCCACCCCCTGCCTACTTTGACTGGAGAAGCTGGTTCAGAGGTGGTCTCCCCTTCTTCCGGGATGACTTTGAGATGTAGTGCCCTAATCTTCCTCGTGGATCGCGATAGGAGGCGCCCCCTACTCCCTAACCTTACCTTACCCATCCTGAATATGCTATCACTTCGGAGCAGCGCAAAGGTTCTTACAGGACTAAGTGAAATTTATAAGCTTCTTGTCCTAAGAGAACAAAAAAACCCAAATCATAGATTCAAAAAATCGTTTAAAATAAAACTGGAAAACAGTCAGTGACACCTTGAAATAAACCACAACACAGGAGGAAAATATTGAACTGATTGTCAATGGCAAACAAATAAGGAATTGTAATGAGGTTACTGAGTATTTTAAGAGCTTCTTAAAAACTGAGACAGCCTAGTGAGGCTTACAACCCTGTGGATGGTATCGCCGCACTCTTGAAGAGTATGTATATTTCCGGGGCGTTAGTTTCAGAGGTTGAAACAGCGGTGAGGCAGCAGAGTACAAATGCTGTTGGAGTAGATGAGATTCCTTGCACAGTGATAAAGAAAACTTTTCCTTCTATAAATATTGTATTCTCTCACATTTTTAATTCCAGTTTATCTTCAGGAATACTGCCAAACCTTTTAAAAATCAGTAAAACCAGAGATACTCTACAAATCTCGGAGTAAACATCTACCTGAAAACAGACTAATTTCAATTCTGACGTACTTTTCAAAAATGTTTGAATCACTAGTATGTCAAAAACTTGTGGCTTTTCTAGAAATCAACAACTCTCTCTACTCAGCAGCATGGCTTCCGCCGAGGGAAATCCACTACATCAGCCATATTCAATTTCATAAAGGAACTAGCTCTTTCTTTTCCTTTATGTTGTCTGTGATTTATAAGCAAAGCGTTTGATTCCTTTGATCACAATATTTTCCTTGAAAAACTAGATAAATATAGAGTTAGAGGTCACTATTCAATTCATGAATTCGTATTTGTCTGATAGGAATCAAACCGTCCAAATCCACGATGACCAAAATAACATTTCCTCATCATATAGAGCAATTACTTGTGGTCTTCCTCAAGGCTCTATTCTCAGTTCTATATTATTAATCATTTATGTAAATGATCTTCCAAATATTTCAACATACCTCAAAAGTACGATGTTTGCTGATGATTGTTCTTTCCTTGTGTCCAATCAATCCTATCATTTGACTATATCGAATTCAATCAACCGGTTTCAAAATTTAAATCAGTGGTTCATTTTAAACAAACTTAGATTAAACATCAATAAAACTTCAGTTTTACCCGGGGAACACAAACTAGTTTAATATTCAGGGTATTACCAGACTGGGAAGTGATGAAGCCAAGCAAGAAACTTCAGTTAAATTTCTGGGTTTATATATCGATAATACGCTCACATAGAGCGGCCACGAGGAACACGTCTGCAAAAGACTTCGAATCATGGGATTTGCTCTCAACTGTCTCGCTAAGGTCTACGGACAGTGTATTTTTCTCACGTGGAATCGATCTTAAGGTACGGGTTGGTGTTCTGGGGTCCATCCAGCGTGGTAAATTTCAATAGAGCGTTTGTGGTGGAGTAGGAGCTATGCTCTTTTGTTAAAGGTAATCCAAAGCTTTGTAAGCAATGGATAATACCATCAGTATCATACCAGATCAAGACGGCTGATATTTGTGGCTGCACATAGTACCAGCGCATTTGAGAGGGGTCCATACCACTTAAGTACAAAAGCGTACAATAAATTACCATTGGATAGTAACAATGAGAACAATATTCGTTTACGAGTTTAAACAGAAACTGAAGACACACTTTCTTGATAAATGCTACTACTGTATACACTCTTTATTAGGTTATAATATGTAGTTCTAAGTATTTGGCGTGTAATGTAAATATGTAGTTTGCATGTAAGAATAAAGATTAAAGATTTTGAACTCTCCTGACAGTCTGAAAAAGCAAGGTTCTCAAAAAAATATTATCCAGAGGATTTTAAAACTACCAAATTAAAGTAATAATTAGTGACTAATTTATAATTATAATAAAATGCCTTTATTCTACAACCGTATTTTGAGTTACAAACTGTCTTTTTTTGGTCAACTTTGGTCAAAATAGTATCTTAATAATAATCTTTAACTAAACTAATAATAACAGTGATAAATACTTCACTGTGCAACAACATTATACAAATAATAAACACAAACTTTTAATCCTAATTACAACCCGTTACCAAAAAAATT
The DNA here is from genome assembly GCF_021130785.1 of Homalodisca vitripennis. Lineage (NCBI taxonomy): Eukaryota > Metazoa > Arthropoda > Insecta > Hemiptera > Cicadellidae > Homalodisca > Homalodisca vitripennis. The sequence goes on from NC_060207.1 coordinate 33,727,086, forward strand.
TTTGTCACAAACATGGTATATACTTTAAATATGTTTTTTCCCCAGATCTTTTGTCTCCTATAATTATATAATTAATAATAATTGTTAGAACATAACAAAATAAGTGAAACGAGTTAATACTTTGATCCCCTAAAAACCATGCTTTCAGCAAGTACTGAATAAATACATCATTTACAATATTTCAGTATTCTATAGATACTCCCTACATAATAGAATCTATTATCACAGAATGATTTTAGCAATAATAGTAATTTGTCTTTAATTAAGAATATTTATTTTAACTTAGTTATTGATGTATATCCTATTTCGTAAAACTGTCTGGATTTATTAGCAATAACTGTATCCCACCTCTGCATTTAATACCATGTAGACGTCAAAAGTATTATATGTACACACCAAGTTTACATGTTTGAGTACAGGTGAGCCTTACCTGTCATCACTATAGGCGGTGTGTAACAATCACTACACCGTGGTACTCTGACATATTATAGAATACTATTTAATATTGATTTCAGCCGTAGAATCTCGCAGTTTTGAGTAACTTTAGAAGAAAGTTTATACGAATACCTCTCTGTTGCCCTATTTATAACAAGAGTATAAATATATCAATTCCTAATCACGAGTAATATAGTATATTTCGGTGTGCTATATACACTGTGTTATTCGATTCTAATTAAATATAATAATGAGAAGTAGTGTTAGGGTAAATAATGTAGATAGATTATAATTGAATATATTATTTAAAACAGCACTTTTAAAACTAAAATATTATTAGATTCGCAGAATTCGTGGCCAAAAGTTGATATCATTAGAAACATTTCTTAGTAATAGATCTTGGGAGGAAATATTCATAGCATATTTAAAATTGGATTCTAAATACATTCTCTGTCAGTATTTTCTGTAAAATACAATCGTATCATATAAAACTCCTATCCTAACAGTGCCTCAATGAAACTTTGGATTTGCATAGCCGACTGTAATGAAATACATCGGTAAAAGGAGCCGAATATTTAAGATAATATTGAGAAAATAGTGTACCGAATAAAAATAATTATACAAGCTACCTGATTTATACAAAATTTTAGGGCAACATTCTAAGAACACTTGGAATCATTAAAAAAATACAACGTATCTAATTTTAAATAAAATATCGCTGAGTATGACGTATTAGAAACTAAAAAAATTACAAAAATATCGAAGAAAACGTGAAAACTCTGGATCCAGTTACTGGTATTGTTAGAGTTGTGAGACGTTATTTTACATTTTTGATATCGTTCTATGCATACTCAGCTGTTCACAATTTTTAAGTTCTTGATGTCTCACATCACCTGAAATCTAAAGCATTCACTCTTTAATGTGAAACTACCTATGCCAGCTGACCAAGCGGTTAGATTTCAGACTTTAGCTTCATGAGACACTCAGTGCTAGTCTCTGCGACTTCCATCCATAAAAACCAGGTATAAGTTGCCATATTCTGGATGCTTTCAGGCTGTAAAAGGTCCTGGATTCTCGTAACTCGTAGGCTTTGGGAACTTTTGGTTCTGGGATCACCTTACCTGGCCAGTTCCTGACCGCAGGAGAGCCTTAACAGTCCTTGCTCTGTAAGGGCTCAAGGACTATGAGAGCTCTCATTGTTGGAGCTTTCCGGAAAAGAAATTCTGTTTTTAGGAGTTCTCCAGGGGTTAATGATATGTAAAAGCTGAAATCTGAATTGTTAAAGGCTCTAAGTATTTTAGGAACAATGGGAACTTTTGGCCAATGGAGACTTTTCGTTGCAAGAAGCTATTGACCCCTAATGTGGTTCATCATCTGGGAGCTCTTGAATTCTATGAACGTCTTGGTATTCCTGAAACACTGTCTAGTATAGCTCCTCAGTGGCAGATTTCGGGTTTTAAAAACTACTGAACAATGGTATATTCTGAATTCTAGAAGCATTACAGCATTATCAGGAAATAGCTACTAGACTAAGGGGCTCTAGAAGTAAGCAACCGGCATTCTCAATAAACTTTTAGTCTCTATCAACGTTCTGCTTACGAAAACTAACGTCTGAAAAATAAATTTTTTCTTAAAGGGTACATTATCTAAACGTTTCAAGACTCAAGGTTGACTCTGACCTTCTGGTAACTTCTTGGCTGCAGAAGGTCTTGATCTGTAATGATCCTAGTCTAGCCTCTATAATTTCCTGGACTATGCGGGTTGCCATTCTTTATGATCTAATATTGTCTAGAAACTTTCCCCTGGCACCTTTCATCAACTGTAACTTTGCCATCTTTAAATTAATGTAGACTGAGGTAGATCCTATTCTCCTGAAGGCACTAGTTTCTATTACTTATCAGGCTTAAGATTTCCCTCAGATATAAGTTTTTGACTGCTAGGAGGTTTTCTAACATTCGAACCGAGAGCCTAAAATATTTGTCAATTTAAGAATAGAAACCATTGTTATTTAATAAACACACCTGAATTTTGTCTCTGCTGCTCAAAATTTAAAAATGAGGATTAGTTGCATAGCAATTACCAACATTTCAATATTCACGTCCATTCCAATATTATAGAAAACTGACTCGCTCATGAGGTACGCTCATTTATTACCCTTAGTTCCTTATAGGGACTGCGGTGTATTGCATATTGTAGCAATACAAGTAAATTTGGATCAAAATCTCATTTTTAGGTCATACAACGTCATTGCGTGAACAACATTTACTGCCCTTGATATGCGTTCATTGTTTCACGAAGCATTGCTTGCCATTTTGTGTAACAAAATTGTAATTCTTAAAGACAACTACAAAATAAAATACCCCCACCACCAGTCTTATTTTGTTTAAATACATTGATACTTATTGCGCCCAGTGCGTCCATCAATGAGTAAAAATAAAAATACTGACTTTATATTATTTCAAATAACTGTAAATATATGCTTTAAAATGGTTGCAAATTTCTAAAACAATACTAAAATTAAATCTTTGTTGGAATTTTCAAATATAGATGCTTATGAATTAACAAAGCATAGAATTCATTCCGCGTTATACTGTATATGCAAAATTAAAAACTGAACTGCCTATGTTATAAGCAAAGTGTTAAAAACTATTTAATATTTGAAACCAACCGTATGCATATAGTTTTTAGGATGATTCAGTTAGTTTATATTTATGTATATTATTACATAATATGAAGCTTATCATTAATATTCCTCAAAACCGATTTACTGATTAGAAATGATTTGAAATCGTATATTTCAAACTTAATTGACGACTTTTTACCTTTTACTGATATGTTATTAGTATTCTAATTAAACATTAAAATGTACTCTTATATAGAACTTTTTCAGATTTTACAATAATTATTAGCCTACTCACTACTGACTATTCTGCGCAACTAACTAAAAATGCACCAGCCCAGTACAAACACAGGCGCGCACGCCCCCGCATGTATTTGCCGGTACATGTCAGTTATTCCATTCGGTAAATTACTGACTTATAGTTAGTCTTGTACAATGACTAAAATTTGAAATACTAAACATTTTCGTTTTATTATAAAAACCCTTATAAGTTATAATGTTGTAAGATGACCGCCGACCGCACGTGGTTGGTTTCTCGACGGATTTCAATGTTTATTTCTATAGTCAGTTTTGCGGCTAACTTAGGTAGCCTTTGATTATTCACAGGGATGTTGATCTTACTTAGTATTCGACATACATTTCATACCTTTCCAGTTATAGTACAGCAATATATCCTTTTTATGTATTATATTCCTCTTTTAGATAACATCCTATATGCTACGTTTCATGTTTATAGTGCAATGCATTACGCCTTCTGTGCTATGTTATATTTATTATTTGTTCGTGTATTTATTTCAAACATTACACATGCTTTTATATTTCTCCACTTTATGATTTGATGGAATGAAATAGTTTCTAATGAATACATGTTTTGCGTATAACAAATTAAACACATCATGGCACAGTCTGTTAGCCTAAATTTGTAACATACACAAAGAGTTTAAATAATATCAGGACTTAGTTTTTCGTTTTAATTTTGTTAGTTTTGAGGTAAATTTGTTTCTGAAAATTCATTTAATCGGGCTTTTGGTTACAATTTGTTTAGTTCCATACACCTAAACTATCAAAGTCAAGGGCTGAGATTTAGTATTTAGTTTGCATTCAGTGAAGTCCCATCCATTTTATTAATCAAATATAATGGATTACATTCCAAATTATAACACTTTAGTATAAAATTACAGGCCTTTGCCGGTTTTACTACAGCCTGTGAAGCAAGTTTCAATATGAGCTATTAATTAAGAGGAAAACAAAACTTTGTAGTATTAAATGTTTGATTGTTAAAAGTTACAAAACCCCTTATTAGGTTTCAGATTATATATAAAATTTAAATTAATAAAATAATTCGAATCATTTCCTGATGTCACGAAATGATGCCAAATATTTACATGCAAAATAAAGATTATTTAGAAGACATAGTGCTTATAGAAGAGGGTGCTTCCCTCATTCACATAAAACTAAACTTAACTATAATGTATAGGTATAAAAAAAATCCTAAAGAATTATACAAGCATATAAAGAGTAAATTATATTGTTCACATATTAGAAGAACTAGATCGTCCCCCCCCACCCCCCCCCCCCCCCACCCCCCCCCCCCCCCACCCCCCCCCCCCCCCACCCCCCCCCCCCCCCACCCCCCCCCCCCCCCACCCCCCCCCCCATGTTACTCTAAAATAGGTTTGGATATATTTGGAATTAAGTTACAAGGAGGTGAAAAATCCATTAAATTCTATTGTGATATTTATAACAAACCCTAATATGGTAAAATGCAAGACTTAATTAAAATAGAATATCAGACCATACACTCTGAAAATTTGATAGTTTAAAAGTGTTTTTCATTAATCAAGAGTTAATTTCCAGATGTGCCATTTTATTGTGAAGTACGGTGGTTGACGAAAAGTGCTACATATATTGCTTAAACTACGTTAAAATAGTAACATGTTTATGATTTAGCAGACCAAAGTCTTAGATAAAGCTTTCAGATGATCCAAATAGGAAGCTTTGAAAGCGTTTACTTCCAGTACATTTTACCACTCGAATAATTTTTGTGAGCATGAAACTTTAAAAAAATCGTCTGTGAAAGCTATATTCCAAAATTTAAAAAAAAAACTGTAGAAGGAAACTTGTTCTTTGTGGATATTCAGTTTGGAAACATAGGCTCACTTTGAAACTCACAAAAGTTCTGTGTCCTTATAGTCACGTATATGGTTGGTACTATTGTGAGATAAATTGTGGAATTTTAATCTTGCTTTTATGACTTCTACGATGAATTAACGATAAAACATAGTAATTTAAAAACCAATGAAAATTTGAAATTTAAAATACACCTCAAGCTCAACAAATTTAGCTGATTGCTGCAAATTAGATGCATATCTTTCATTTTGCACGTTGGTTATCAAATGTATTTCGTAGCCTAAGTTAACAATTATTGTGTTACTATTCAATCAACAAACTATTGTTACATATCTAGTTTTTAGATTTCTCACTGAATATATTTGAATAATAACTTCTAGGGAACAAAAAGGTTTTGCCAGAGCAACGTTTTCAGTTTATGGATCAACATATGTATACACCTTATATGTATATACCTAAAATTGCTGGTCAAGAACAGCTGCACAAATCTTGGACCATACACAAGAAAGACAAGGTATAGCTCAATAGAAAAACCTTTGTCAACATAAAAAATATAGAAATGATTGAAGGTTTTTAAATATATTTATATATAAAAAAATGTTTATACATATAAGTTTAATGTTTATTTATTCAAATGATACATTAAATAAAACAGTTTTGTTCAGAATAATTCACGTAAAAAAAGAAATGTTATTAATAAGATTTTATTTGATCTAATTCTAGTGTATATTAGAAATAAAGAACCGATCTGGTTAAATATGTACACAATTTCACATACAAGCACGTCCTCAAACCATTTGCGACCTCAGATTCTGAACGATATTGTTTTCCATTGAAGTAAAGGTGTACCGCGATAAAAGTCAAGTGGTCGTAAAATGTCAGAGCCCATTTCCTACACCTAAATTTATCCCTTTATCAAATCTTCTCACACATTACTATTTCGGAGATTCTGTCAAACGAAAATTTTGAAATTTTGAAAGTGACAAATCTTTCTGGAGAAGTGTTTGGAAATCAATTACAAAAATAAACACTGCTAAGAAAACAATATTATTTATATATCATTAGTTACAGGTCACTTGACACTAGTAGTTTTCCTAGTACCAATTCGACTCTAGTTGTAGCTAGTGGTACAAGCTACAACTAGAGTCGAAATGGTATTGGTTAGTGGTATTTTAACAACAATACTATTTGAATTTAGTTTACGTACAAGATTGTAATCTTTTTAATTTGGTACCAAAATTATGAAATGCTTTAATTGTAAACATTTTACAGTAATGCATTTTGTGAAGTGACTCATGGCACACTCTGTACACTACACCTAAGATATAAACAGTACCTAACTGTAATGTGATTTAAGTATACACTTTTTAAACAGTAAACTCACTCAAATTGTTTAAATATCCATATCGGTCATTGGAAGGTTCCAAAGATAATTACACCTATTCACATTTTTCGTGGTTCATATGGTGTGATTCTACGAGTTAATTCTTTTTAAATAGCAGACTATGTGAGATTATGTCACTTGGTTGAGTGCTTGTGACACTCCCGGTGATTAAGTATCGTAATACTTCGGTTAGACAATACATATCGTTGAAATAAGATGCAATTTTTAATTTATACAACTATTGCAGCTAACATAACCGTGACATTAAATATCAGCTTCTCGGGTAGCAAAGGCGCACTTAGCCGAACGTAGAAGGGATTCGACTTTAATGAACGTCTGACAACCTAACTTGGTGTTGGTGACATTCAAGATCAATTATATGCTAGTGGTCGAACTAAGTAGTAAAGTACAGAACGGAGGGTAAAGCGAACGACGTGATTTATACTGCAGGATTCTAGACCAAGACAACCTAATTCGGTGTTGGTGATGTTCAACATCAATTAGATGCTGGTGGTCGAACTAAGTAGTAAAGTACAGAAACGGAGGGTAAAGCGAACGACGTGATTTATACTGCAGGATTCTAGACCAAGACAACCTAACTTGGTGTTGGTGATGTTCAACATCAATTAGATGCTGGTGGTCGAACTAAGTAGTAAAGTACAGAACGGAGGGTAAAGCGAACGACTTGATTTATACTGCAGGATTCTGGACCAAGACAACCTAATTCGGTGTTGGTGATGTTCAACATCAATTAGATGCTGGTGGTCGAACTAAGTAGTAAAGTACAGAACGGAGGGTAAAGCGAACGACTTGATTTATACTGCAGGATTCTGGACCAAGACAACCTAATTCGGTGTTGGTGATGTTCAACATCAATTAGATGCTGGTGGTCGAACTAAGTAGTAAAGTACAGAACGGAGGGTAAAGCGAACGACGTGATTTATACTGCAGGATTCTAGACCAAGACAACCTAATTCGGTGTTGGTGATGTTCAAGATCAATTAGATGCTGGTGGTCGAACTAAGTAGTAAAGTACAGAACGGAGGGTAAAAGCGAACGACGTGATTTATACTGCAGGATTCTGGACCAAGACACCCTGTGTTCCTCCTCCATAAATTCTAGTAACATTTGGCCCTTGGAGTGTAGACTATGAAAGTTATCTATGTTACCCCCAAAAGTATAAATTTGTTGGTCCATTCCAAACATTTCTCCTCTTTATAGTACAAATGATAAAGTAAGAAGAATGCTATTGTGAGGGTTAAGGGTTTCTATGATATTATCTTACCACAAAACCACCTTATGAAACTCAAATAGTTCCAACACTATAAGTAGTTATAGATGAAACATTCCAAGAGAAATTTTATGGAAAAGTCTTTGAACTCCTCACTGATAACTAACTTGTTCTTTACATATATATATATATATATATATATATATATATATGTGTGTGTGTGTGTGTGTGTGTGTGTGTGTGTGTGTGTGTGTGTGTGTGTAAATATTTATACATATATATATATATATATACACATCCACCATTAAACCTTCACTATACTTATGAAATTATATATTTTATAATTCATTTATTATATAATAAAAGTGTATCAGAACTAATTGCTTAATTTACCCCCTGTGTGTGTGAGTGTGAACAAAAACAAAACATGATAAAAAAGTTATAGTTATTATATTTTAGTTACAGAATTCAATTATAAATCCAACGATACTGTGTAAAGAAAATTGTTTACAAGAGTGATTATTTACTTTCTAGTGAGTCTGGTGTTAAGCAAAGTGATTTTTCGTTATGTAACAGCACTGCTAGCGAGGAAAAAAACTCATTTGTTTAAATTTTAACTGCTTCAATCAGCTGATTGTTCCATTATATTGTTGTTTTATAATCATTATATCGTCAATCTTTTGTAGGATTTAGGATTTTCTTTACGAAAAATTTTATCTAGGGAAAAATGTATAATATACAAAATAACATATTTATTTACATAGGAGTACTAAGCGTTTTATATTTAACCAAAGTACAAAACGATTTTGGAAATGTTGGGGTATTTTTTCTAGCATGGTTCAACATGCGCAATCAATTTTACTGTAGGAAATTGAACATCGTCTGTAGAATACTGTACAGAAATTTTTACTCCTCAAGAACATACTTTTATTCAATCTTTTATAATATATAATTTAAGTCAAATTCATTATAAATTCTATGTAAATAAAGTTATTTTACGGTTTATAGATTATTTTTTGCCACTTAATTAAATATTCTTTCATCAAAGAAACCTAAATTCTAAATTCTACAGTTCTTGACGATTCTAGCTTTATATTATACCTGTAAAAGCAGTACCTATGTATAAAATATAAATACCTAAATATGTCACTATATCTACTACCTTTTATTACACAGTATCATACAGAGGAGTACTTCACAATTTTATTTCAATTAGATTTTTATTCGTTATACCACTGACACTTACTTTTTACGATTTTCATTTAAATTTCTCCATTTGTTCTCCCTTGTATCAGGTCGACTCAACTTCGTTTGGGCTATGCCTATAGGCCTCTATTCGGGTATTGATCAAATATGGGAGTAAGAGAAATTAGGTGATATATTTAATTTGGAGATGAAGTAGGCAGAGAGTTATGTTGTAGCATGCCTTGAATTTTATTTCACTGCAATTTAGCTTCAGTTATTCAGCGCAGTTATAAGTAATATTACATTTACGCTAGTGAGTTTCTAAGTACTAATGGGATGCGTTTATCCAGCGTTAAAATGATCAATAATAATTAGTTTTAAGGGTTTATATTAATTACGGCAGTAAAGGAACAGGACCACATTCTGTTTGTGACACTTTCATGTACGAATACAATAAGGAAAGAAACACTGGTTAAGAGAATAATTCAACGACCTAGGATAACGTAGGATTAGCGTGGTGAGGTTAACTTGACCAAATATTTAAAACTGTATTCTACGAAACTAGGCAGAGAATATATTTAAATAGGTAAATACAACCACATTACAAGAAAAAATTACATATATAACCTTAAAATATGCTTCCTTTGGTTTGGCATAGGTCATGATTGAAAGGTCTGAACGTAAAAGTTTCTTGTGAACGTTCTTCAGGTCAAACAAAAATTTATACTTGAAAACCCGTTCGGCCCATTATGTTTAATTTATAATTTTTTATAAACCAAACAAAATTTTATTTGAGCTACGACGAATGGCTAGGCCACTAGATGGCTCAAAAGGAGAAAATGCACAAATATATTCGCATATAAGCCACTTATTAATTTTTTTTATTGGTATGAAAGTGCTGGTTTTCAAACTTGTTCTGGTGTATATACGGAAATAAAATCAAGTTCCTGCTAAATTTAAAGATTTTTGCTCTTATAGAATTGCATTAGTATTTGTATATATCGTATGATCATATATATATATATATATATATATATATATATATATATATATATATATATATGTATCGTATGTACGATCGTATATATACAGGGTGAGTCAGAAATATGGTAAAATATTTTAAGACGTTATTGTAGAGCTAAAAATAAGAAAAAAATGTTATATAAAGGTAGGTCCGGAAACGCTCCATTTGTGAGTAATGGCTGGCGAAAGATTTTGCTTTGTTTTCAGTTCACCTGGTGAAATTAAGTGATTCTGAAATGTTTTGTTCTTACTTTTTAACTCAAATAAGGTGGATTTATAAGGAAAATCACCTGAAGAATCAAATAAAATCACTCTAGAGGTTGTAGTGTGAACAGTTTTTGAGAAAAAGTATGAAATTTGCCAAAAATCTAATAACAAAAATACCGTTTTAAATGTTTGATGGCCAATAACATTGTTAAATGACCAATAAACAAATTGTTTCTCCTGATGCAGATTGTAGAGGATTTAATTCTGAAAACAGCCGTAATAAGCAAAGTTAATTAAATATGTGAAAAAGTTATAAATTGACTCCTCACGTATTACACTACACAGCAAACTTTCGCTGTTTTATAATAAGGAATGAGTATCTGATCGGTGACAACTGGTGAAAAACTAACATATTTTTAGTTCAAAATTTTAATTACACTAAAAATATCTACAATCGCTCAGGAAGATTAAAGATGATGCTCAAAATGAACCCCGTTGTTCAAAATGTACGCGTTCAGGCGTCTTGTCATCGAGTTCCGGACCCGTTCATAACTCCAGGTGTCTTCTTAATGGCTTCTACCCCATTAGAAATGTTTAATTGGAGTTCTTCAATGGTAACTGTTGGGAAAGAGTAAACTAATGTTTTTAAATGTCCCCAAAGGTAAGTCCAAATGATTTAAGTCCGGTGATCTTGCTGGCCATGAAACTGGTCCACCTCGGCCTACCCATTGATTTGTGAAACTCATTTAGGTGTCCACGAACAGCCAGAAAGCAGTACGCAGGTGCCCCTTCATGCATAAAACACATTTTTTGGCGCAAATGCAGAGGTACATCATCAAGCAGGTTAGGTAGCTCGTCTCTTAAACAGTTCAAGTACACCACACCATTAAGCCTGGGAGGAAGCATGAATACGACTAAATGATCTGCTAAGATTCGCCCAAACATTTACTGAAAACTGATGTTGTGGGCGATTAGGTTTGATAGAATGAGTATTCTGTCTGACCAAGTGTGGTAGTTATGGAGGTTAATGATACCTGTTCTTGTAAAGTGAGCCTCATCGGTAAACAAAATTTTATTTAAAAAGTTTGGATCAGCACATTTTCCCAGAAGCCATCGACAAAAAGCAACACGGGGAGCGTAGTCTTGTGGCAAAAGAGTTTGCGACATGCTGGAAGTGGTATGAGCGTAACTGGTACTCGTGTAGTATTCTCCGAATACTAAATTGGCTGACATTAAACTGTAGTGACAATTCTCTAGTGCTCTTTTCAGGATAATCAGAAATTTCATTAAGAACCAACTCTTCTAATTTAACAGTCCTACATGATCGGACGATGCCTGCATTACTATGCTCCGAAGACTTTAAAGACCATCTTTCAGATAGGCGTTCATGAATAGTGGCAAAAAATCTTCCGCTGTTACCAATCTGATACTCATTCCTTATTATATGACAGCAAAAGATTGCTATGTAGTGTAATACGTGAGGAGTCAATTTCATAACCGTTTTACATATTTCATTAACTTTGATCATTATGGTTGTTTTCAGAATTAAATTGTCTACAATCTGTATCAGGAAAAACAATTTGTTTATTGGTCATTTAACAATGTTATTGGACATCAAACATTTAAGACGGTATTTTTGTTATTATATTTTTTGAAAATATCATACTTTTTCTAAAAAGCTGTTTACACTACAACCTCTAGAGTGGTTTTATTTGATTCTTCAGGTGATTTTCCTTATAAATCCATCTTATTTGAGTTAAAAAGTAAGAACAAAACATTTCAGAATCACTTAATTTCACCAGGTGAACTGAAAACAAAGCAAAATCTTTCGCCAGCCATTACTCACTAATGGAGCGTTCCGGACCTACCTTTATATAACATTTTTTTCTTATTTTTAGCTCTACAATAACGTCTTAAAATATTTTACCATATTTCTGACTCACCCTGTATACTACAATGACAGTCAGTTACGCATGCAGCTGTATTAGTATTTAAATTTTGAACTCAAGATTTTGTTGTTGTAAATTGTGTTATATGGTTCAACAGGCTTTTTTAACTCTTCATAGTTCTTTCAGCACTCATTTAACAGTTAAAATAACGAAATGCTGATGGTATTAACTTAATCATATTTATTCATACTTAAATACTGCATAATGTCGTCACTTCTATTGATAATACTGACTGTTTAAATTCAGTTATTCACGGGTATTCAGTTTGCGTATTTTTTTTGAAAATTATATTACCATAAACGTCAAATTATTTACTTTACTACAAAACAATGTTGTCATATATGTGCAAATGGACGGATATGCACTGTAATTTTAAAGCAAGTAACATCACAAAGAAACTAAATATAATTTCTTAATGATAAAATAAAAATTACAGTATTCTATTATTATATCTAAGCAACATACCACTAGTACACTGATAATTTTATTAATTCCAGTTGTCACCAAATATCCATGTCAATCAAATAAAGACAAAGATATTACTGCACTAACACTGTAAGGATCATTATAATATTGTGTTTCCACATGTACTTTTATATGAAAATTAGATGATAAGTTTTTAGTTGGCATTAACTAGCATTGTTGCTTTAATTGTTGTGTGGGTTAAAAACTGCATACGGTTTAGTGGAAGCATTAACAGCTATCACGTGAGATGAAATCGAATTCCGTTCTTTCGACTCTCTAGTGTTGAGCCAATACGTGATCTGAGGTTATCCACGTCCCTGTAGAGAGCTCCTAGTGTCAATATCGTTCCTAGCACTTAACTGCATCTGAGCTGGTACCAGCACCGCATTAAGCTCTCTAGTGTTGAGCCAATACGTGATCTGAGGTTATCCACGTCCCTGTAGAGAGCTCCTAGTGTCAATATCGTTCCTAGCACTTAACTGCATCTGAGCTGATACCAGCACCGCATTAAGCTCTCTAGTGTTGAGCCAATACGTGATCTGAGGTTATCCACGTCCCTGTAGAGAGCTCCTAGTGTAAATATCGTTCCTAGCACTTAACTGCATCTGAGCTGATACCAGCACCGCATTAAGCTCTCTAGTGTTGAGCCAATACGTGATCTGAGGTTATCCACGTCCCTGAAGAGAGAGCTCCTAGTGTCAATATCGTTCCTAGCACTTAACTGTATCTGCGCTGATATCAGCACTGCATACTACCCGATTGGTGTATCCACTGTATAAGTTACAATATTTTATGTTATTATTTTAACATTTCTTAACTGTTTCAAGATGCAATCCACATATTTAATATTTACTTACGTATGGTCCCTTATTATCCCTTGAAGTGATCTTCAATTAATGGGTCACAATAAATTATAAAATTGAGGGTTGCAATTAAGTCTGAGTCGTCGTTAAAATCTGTCTTCACCGCTCTTAAACTAAGGGAATAAAGTATAAAACATAAGATAATTCCAATCGAGTCTTTAAACTACTCGATATCAACCTGACTCGTGTCTCACTGTAAACCTGCTCCAAAGTTACATTTGCGCTGTCTTGTTCTGTAAGTGATATAAATCTAATATAAACCGGCTCCTCATTGCAAAGTACAATTTATATTCTTTAAAAATTGTGTCTTTTTATTGCTGTATAGTATTTAGTATTCGGGAAACCTAATTTTTGTATTAATAATAATAATGTCAATATATTCCAATTGAGTCTTCTTAGGTTCCATATGTTGCATACTTGATGCTTAGACAGTACGTAAAGTTATGAAATCATTTCTACGTATTTCAACATATTTATTAATAATTCAATATCAACTTGAAACCGAATATAGGAACTGGTTATAGTATATAAAGGATGGACTTGATTAGTGACGAAAAACAAGAAGTAAATAACATATATTTTAATTATTGTATGGAAAAATTACAAATACTTAACTCAAATGACTAATAACAAATTTTTTGATAAAATAATTATAAAAATTAAATAACAAACACTAATTAATAACAAGCAAGCAAATGATAACTAACAATTTACAAATACTTTAGAAAAAACTTTTATTTTTTTAAACAAGGCCAATGTCGTTTATTGCAGGAGGTTCACATCAGTAAAATAAATTTGAAGTTCTTCTGAGCCGAAGTTAGGTTAGGGTTTAAGAAAATTAAGGAAAATATGTCAAGGGACCATTTTTTTATTGATTGCAAAATATAGGTTGAATGATCTACTCACGTTTCTTAGCTAAATTGTTTATTTTAGGTGTTTTTATATTCTAGCCAAGTTACATCCTACATTGATTAAAAAGATTAAAACATATTTCTACCTATAGAAAGTATATTTAACACCATTTTCACGTAATTTTTCGTCTTATTATCTAAGATATCTGGAATAAAATTTAAAATAAACGTACCAAAAGTAACTAAAATAATAATAAGAGATAGAGGATGGTAAATGTTTTGCAACTAAAACGATTGTTGACTACACATAAAATAAAAATTATAATAAAGTACAACATTTAAAGTGATATATTCTGAACTATTAATGCACAAAACCTTGATTGAAAGTACTCGCCAAGGCGTTGCGTACTTTGTAAATTCAAAATATTAATAACTCAAGTCTTAATGCCACAGCGATGATGATTGTTATACCATTTAGGCCCAAATCACAGTGATCTGTTCCTACCATCTTCAAGCCCCACTCGCGTAAAATGCAGTGGGCAATCCTGTTAAGTGCTTCGGTAAGCGACCTTGGACTAGAGCCTACTCTCAAGATACTGTAGCTCACCAAATGGCAGCACACAGGCAAAATGCCAACTGTTTTTGGCAAATTTGACTCCACCTTTCCTGATTCTTCTCTGTGATGCTTGCTAAAATTCCCAGATGGGTGAGTATTTACGCTCTCTTGACGTCTCAATTCCTTTGAGCAAATCTATGAACAAGCAACTCCCTCAATCGATGCCAGGTAGTTTATATACCGTCCAGAAAACACTATCAGAGGGTATCGCAAATTTGCTCTATCCTCATCTTGATTTTACCTGAACCATTCTTCTGCAAAAAGCTCTGCTTAGTTCGGTGCATTAGCCAGAGTCGTACAGTGTTCAACCTTCTAATCCAGTAATCTGATCAAAACGCAATCAAGCACTGCAGTTTTCGTCATTAAAATCTCTAGAAAAGTTTAGTGTTACTCTTGAAATGCATACACAGAAATTAAATTGTATAATTCATAAAAGAACATCTTTAATATGCGTCATGCTTAAACTATCCATTTTTAAAAATCCATTTTTAAAGTATTAGTACCGTTTTTATCCATGCATCAAAGAATAAAAATCCATATTATCAATACAGCGATATACCTGATGTAAATAAAACACATTCTAGTTCTCCACGAGGCAATTTAAAAATTCTTCACATATTGTAATTAAAATTGGTGTATAATTGGTCATTAATGTAGATAAAAACGCACTAATTGTAAAAACATTGTATGACGAAGTCAATTAAATTACCGAAGTATAAGAAACTCACAAAGACCGCTTTATTTATCTTTCTCTTTTCCCGGCTCGTCACAACTTGCTTTATCTTGTCAAAACTACATCAACAGCAAAGTGGCTGAGTGAACGTTTACAACAACGCTTTTAGCTGTTCTCTGATCTGGAAAGGTACAAATTGACAATGTTAGTAATGTATAAAGTGGTCGAGTGATATATTTTCTCGTTTAACACCAGTCAAATATTATAAAACCTCCTATACATTTAACATACGTATAAGGAGTATGTCATGCATGTCATTACATTTTTTTAAATTGGATATTGCAAATTAAAAAAACAAAAGTATGTATATAATTTAATTACATGAAAGAATGTATACAACATAGTATGCATGAACGACGCGTTTTGTTTTGTTTTGTTGTATTCAAAACACTACGGATCCCACATGAATTTTTGGTTTTTTCATGGAAGGCGTCCAAGCATGTACAATACCATTCCTTAAATAACTTGGTAGCAAGTAACGCTGCATATCGTTTGAAGTTTTCTGACTTCTTTTCTTTCCAATGAAAAAATGTATAGCTGAGATATTTCTTATTTTTTAATTGAATGAGTAGTTTAAGATATTATGAACGATTACGTATAGAGCCATTTAGCTAAGGCCTATATACAGGTGTTTTATATATACAAAGTGTCTCAATCAATTGTGGTTGTAGACGTTTCCCCACAGGCGAGTGGTTATGATTAGTTCTCCAAAAAGATTACCCCATAAATAATTAAAAGAATTTGATAGAGGATATTTATAAATCCAAATGTGTATGCTTCGATTCTTGGATTAAAAATTGTACAATTGTACAAGAAACATTTCTTCGTATTTCATTTTATTAAACTAATTTATGGGTATTTTGGTATGTAGGGTAAATTTATATAAGAAATATCCTTCACTTTTAAGCCTACAGTACATTGAAATGTAGTATTTCAATGTTTTCAAATGCTAACATAAAACAACCTCCACGTCTTTGCTTAACAACAATTTGTTTGATAATTTTAGCCCAAGTAATATTCATATTAGATAAACATGTGATTTTCAGCAAATAATAAGTATTTAGTGGTACAGTAATTAGAGATTCAGGTCAAAACTGTTTAAAACCAATATAAGCATAAATTTAAATAAATGTACGTCTGTTTTAATAATAGGGGTAAAATAATATTTCTCATGAATGCAAAATGTCACAATTCTTTTAAAGGGTTATGAGTATTTATTCAAACAATATTACTGAAACCTGTTATTAATAATTAGAAAACAGCTCCTAATAAAGCAGGGACACAAGGGTGAAATGATAACTTGGATCTGCTCATAATTTCTACATGAAATCCAGCCTAAAAATTAAATACCCTAACTATATATGTTTTTAATTGATTTATATAAATCGAATATCTTAAAAAAATAGATTTCTAACGATATAATTACCTTGCAAAAAATGTTGAAGTTTTGAAACGTGAGATAGGTTATAACACATTTAAACATAACCGTTTAAAAATCACAAGTGATATTAATCACATATTTTTTATATTTTAATATATATATTATTAGATTAACGTAAGTTTCTTAAAAAATATTCACGTAAACTTGTTATGCCATATTAATTTTAAATAAATAACACATATAATAAGGGAGATTGAACACATTATTTGTACCTTTTGATAGTTTCCTTGTTTATTATTATTTTTGTTGTTGTGTCAACCTGTTGTCAAACATCCTGTATATCTTATATTTTAAAATTTTAAAAGAAATATGTCACTGTATTTAAGTGATCATTCCAAAGGAGGCCATCGATGTATCAAATGAAAATGCTCTAATCATCTATTTTTGGAAACAATAAAAAACTAAATTAGTACTTAGTAATTCCATCTATAAATAATCTCACTAACAATTTTATAATGAAGGTGGATAAATTATTTTAAATTAACATGTACATTTTTTAAACTAATAACATTTAAAAATGTTATTTATTTTAATTATAAATGTGTGTATATATATATATATATATATATATATATATATATATATATATATATATATATATAAGGAAATTTAAATAAAGTGTTTAATTAGGGCATTTTTAATATATTTTAGTCACCTCTATTATACAGTGTGACATTTTTAATACATACTTAAAGTGCCTTAGATTATTTATACATGTATGATACATAAAAACGTATCATATTTATCAGATTGCACCAAAAATTATAAATATTTCCATACTAAAAATAAGGTATCGGGTTAAAAGACTACTATTTTTATAAAATTTCCTCTAAATAAATAATTTGATTACATATTAGTTCCATATTTGTAATTTTAGGTTTAATTATTAGTGGAAGGCTATTGATTAAAAATTGTACACCTACAACGTGGTTTATAAAACGAGACCAATGCGGTATGTACTGAGCTCTATGAATACGTAGGCTGAAATGCCATAATGAGTTGACGATAACGGCACACAAAGCCGTTACCTAGGTTACGGTTGCCATCGTCAACACCTGCAGTATATCCCAGTAGCTATACAGTTTAATTCATTGCTGTATCAACGTTGTACAGAGAACGTTATACACTCACGTCGTTTGGTTCGTGGTTATCGGCACTATTTATTTTTCCCAATTCAGTGTATTTAAAGCTAAGGTCACAAATCATTTAAGAAAGTTGTAATAAGACTTAATATACCTTCTCCATTGTCTCATGTCGGTGGGACCACCATAGTACAAGCTTTCGTGTCCGTTGTTCCACATAAAAATTGAAGATAAAGAATTATTTTATTATTGTTTTACAAAGAATTTGTTGTTCGTTCTCTTACAATAAGAAACTGGTAAAACTCCGAATGCACTTAGTCCTGTGCTACCGGAGTTAAAGGATATTGAGGATAGGTAAGAAGAGCGTCTCCTGTAGAGATTCACGAGGAAGGATTGCGGGCATTATATCAAAGTCATATCACCTTTGAAGAAGAGCCAGCTGTGTTCCAGTAATTCCAGTCAACACACGCTTCTCCAGTGCAATTGGGTTGGGTAGCCTTGCCTAGGCTAACAACTGCCTTTATCACTCACAGAAACCCAACAACTCAGTCACATTACACATACACTAGACCTATCGATCTACCCTTGCACCCCAATATTTCGATGTTTGCGGTTAGTGATGTGCCGCTCCTGGCTATTCATAGGGTTGTCCAGACTTGACATCTATAAACCTACCAGAAGTGAAACTTTTCTGGGAAGGTTATTTACAATTCATTCTAATATTATACTTAAACAGTTACCCCAAGCTTCACACGCATCTGGTTCGAGTGAATTACATTTCCGAGGGCAATGTTGAGACTTTTTCTCTGATTATGAAATACCAGTATGTCATTAATGTTCACTGTCATTTATTCCGGTCTTAGTATTTTTACTTCATATTTCATTTTACCTTGATACTCCTAGGATAAATTAAATTTTAAATATAAATAATATTTGTAATAAATAATATTATATGATACGTAATACTCTTTATACGTGGTTATGCAGATGTTTAAAATTATATTCTCTATAATATTTGTTACGTTTGAATATCTTTCAGATTTATAAAACTCAAAAGTGCCATACCACACTTTTTCTGAAAGACTTTATCTGCAGCTTAGAAAAATTGTATACTCATACAATGTAGTAAGATTACTCACAAAGTGTAATCTAATTATTATTATTATTGAACGTTTTTGCACACTTTTTAAAAAATATTGAAGAAAACGTACACTTTTCACAAGACTTGCAGTATAATGAGATCTTAAAACTAATTTAAATCATACAACACAAAATTTTAAGATTTTCTTCAAAATCCCTTGGTTTAAATTCGAGAATATAGATAAAAAAATGTCAGTACTTTCGTATAATTACTGTACTTAGCGCACAGGTGGTCTGTCTCATCTTGTATTGTTATCATTATACTTGAATTGATTTCAGTAAATTTTGTAATTATTATTACTGCATTGTTTAATAGCTTTTCATGTTACAAATCCCGTAATTTTTCATTATGGAAAGGATTTACAAGGTTTCATTGCCATAAACATTAAAATTTGTATATAATTTTACATCTACAATATACATGTGGTTTAGGTATTAAATCTGTAAAAATTCGTAAAGTGATGACATGAGGGAGACTGTGTGGAGAGCTACTCTGGCCACGGATACATAAATCTGCCACACACCCTTTATCTATGGTTTGTAAAGCTTCTTTGATTTATGAGAGACCACAGGAAAAATTGTCGACAGTGAATTCTCTACCTTCAGTTACACCGTTTAAAAAAATGGCCTAGGATTAAAACTGTAGGTAACAATCAATCAGACTTAGTTCTTTTTATTCTTAATATTATAAATCTTATTAATTAATATAAAGACGTATTTATTAAGTACTCAAAAAACATAAAATTAGTAAATGAAGACCGTCATATATACGGATTAAACAAGGGAACATTACAAAGCACTAGAATTAGCATTTATGTTTAAATACAGCACAAAATTTAGAAGTCGATTTCTTTTTTATCTGTAACTTGCAATTATGTGAAGCATTCAAAAAAGCTGTCAGCTAAACCTGTGCTTAAATAAAATAGAGGGCTAGAATATCTTAAAATTTATTCAGTAAAAATACTAAATACTGATTGCATGTCATATTTATTTCAATAACAAAAATATTGTAAAACTATGGAATGTTAAAAAGTTTTGATTTCTTACATATAATTTTATTAGTAAACGTCAGAACTTAGTAATATCCAAGGTTTAATGTTTCTATAAGGTCACGAGTACAGACTAAAAAGTATTATGAACTGTCTGTTTGCTTTTGAAGATTTCTAGATATTCAATACCTGTATAGTAATTAAATAATTTTCAAGGGTGTTTTAATTATTAGATTCCCTTGTAATAGGAGTCACTGCAGTATGTTGATACGCTATATTTTTTTTATAATCAATGAGTGTGACGTGTTGTCACTATTTATCACTATTTACGTGTAGCCAGTTCGACTTCCAGTTCACAACCCTCTTGCCTGGTGCCACCCTTGTGCCGCGCCACGTCGTATTGCCTGGCCTTCAATAGCTACAATGTAATATATACGCTGCAACGAACATGAAGTAAAAACAACATATATCATTGAGACATTATATAGGGCATTTAAAATTATTATAATTTATTGGTGTCTTTTACACGCGCATACGGTTTACACAGGTTTCTTATAATTTAAGGATTACTGTGAATCATATATTTCGAGATAGCGTCCTATTCTTATGCATTGATATATTGACGTTCACAAAGTGAACGTTTTAGAATAGTAAATAATATGTTGATGCTCTCGAAACATTGCTATTCTCAATTTAAAATTGTTTTAATTATAAGTAACAGTGTTTTGAGCTACGCTTTAACTTTTCCTACAAATTATACTCTCTCAAGTGTAAGTGAAACACTGCGCTATTAACACCAATTTTTAGATGAAATAGTAAGTTGTAATACAAACTAACTAATATAAGCCAAATTCGAATATAACCTATATTCGTGCAAAAGGGTCTAACCGTCGGCCCGTAGTAGTGTCGACAATAAGTCCCACAAGTTGTACAAACTGATCGTATTGATTAAACACTTTGAGTGTGCATCTTGTAGTTTTACAAAACACCGATTCTCCCCAGGTATGCAGATCACTAATTTTACGGAATTGATGTTTTTCACTTTATTGTATTACGCAATCGCCAATTTAAGGACGTAATCACCTATTAAATAGTTGTACGTCTATTGTGTTGTTAGACATTATTCTCAAATTAACGCGCAAGCTGTATTATAAAGACAGCTTGTTTACAAAGCAACAGCTGGACTAGCATTGTTTGTTTATTTTCGTCCAACAAGACGCACGCTACGACTAATGTTATGTATTTCACAAAAATTTCCAACTTATATGTTATTACACTGTTTTTTTTTTTTTTTGTAAATAAATATAATTAGAAAAACTTAAAATTAAATTATTTACTTTCTTTACTTTCTTTGCATTCTACGATTACCTGCACTTACCTTACCTATAAATCTCTTTGTTCCTAACGTATGAGAAAAACATTGTTGTCATAATAAAAATTTATTTCCTTTCAACATCTAAGTTAATATGGAAATGTAGGCTTTTCAAAATACAACTTTAAACCAGAATTAGAAATATTTTTTGCATCAAACTGTCGTACTTTATTCAACTCACTACCAAATACCAAAAAGCGTTAGTTGTATATCTTATGACATTTGAAAATAAATAACGGTTGAAAAATTCTTTGAAATGCACAAATATCAAAATTAAAATAATTACATATTTATGATCTATTACTAGGTGTTACCCAAAGATTTACACACAATTTCTTAGCCTTTGCATGCAGATGAACATGTTTTTGTTCGATGTAGTTTTATTTACGACACCAATTTTGAGTTTGCCTTGTCACCAAGATCAATAAAATTTGTCAATAAGTGTGTGTTTATGGCCACTATTATTTAAAATTTTCTTAGTGTTTTTGGTCCGTGTTTGATTTGCTTTGTTTTCCGATCACTAAAATTTTATGTTCATACACAGGTCTGAAAAGATTGTTTCAAGAAACAACTGAAATGGGCTTAATAACAGTCTTCAAATTTATAATTAACATTTGGTACCAACTATTTCTTTGATATGTGCATTACAGTACTGATCAGGCAAAACATACTTAATATTTGCTAAAATGTATAGTTCAATGTATATTTTTACTAAAACTTTTAATTTTTTATCTTGATATTTTGTTAGTGTAAAACTTCAGTACGCTCAGTAGAATCAACATTATTCATATGAAAGCTTAATAAACAAACAAAGTCACTTTGCATTAGTAATATTAGTTAAGAATATTAAATGTTTTTGCTGTTTTCAAGCAAAGTATGAATTTAAAAGTTCAGGTCATCTAGGTTATTCAATTCTTTATTTTGTTACTTGGAGGCTTAGCCGTATATATTCGGTGTTTTACCATAGAGCTACTCATGTTTCTTTTTGTGATTACAGTAAACAAACGACAATATGTAACTTCCAAACCACAATCAATAATATACACTTATTATAATATGATCTGTGAGCGTATAACTCACTTTTTTGACCAAAGGCATTAGATGACTAGACATCCGTAAATATTTTCAGTGTCATTATAGCCTATTACTAAAAGTTTATTATTCAACGTAACTTGTTGGTCATTAGCGAATATAATCACTCGAGGGGTACAAAAAATTTTTGTCTGTGTACACGATATATTGAGAACAAACTGACCTGTATACTTGAAATTTTGCATGAAGTTTCCTTTCTATATATTTATCATCGAGTTCAATGATCGCATCACTCCATGGGATTTTGCTGAACATTAGCCAAAACTTATGGCATTAGATGTTATGATTATTCTTAATAAAATCTAGCTAGGTACTAAAAAAATAAATGAATTGGTAAAAAATGTTAGTACAATTCATGCCATTTTAACGTATTATACACTAACACATATAACCTAATGAAATGAACTATAGACTTGAAATTTTGCTTAGTGAAGCCTGTTACGTTAGGTGTATTGTGGCGTACTTCTACTTGTTTTTTACTAAGAATGTTAGTGTGAAACTATAGTACATTTGTGTTGGTTACCAAAAACATCACTATTTTAGTTCTGGTAGGATTTTGTGAAACAAAGGTTTTGGGTATATTCACATAAAATAGCGATAACTCCTATCTCCAGTTCTCAGAAACTTCTGGCCTGGCTGCAATATGAAAAATTGTCACTCTGACTACTTTATTGAATAATTTCTTCTTATATATAATGCCTCATGAAAAATGCTCTTTACCATTATTAAATGTTCGTTCTATATCGAAAAATTCCCAAAAAATACTGAATACGATTATTAAAAATAATATTATATCACTTTCCTTTTGCCAATTAGTAATGGTTGTATTGCAAACCTCAGAGTTATACAAAGAAATATATACATAATTAATCTACTCGCCTTATTAATTAAAACCAATCTTAACAACCATTCAATTATTTCATATGACATGTAATATAAAAAATGGAATTAGAGTAATAAAGTCTGTTTACTGAAAATCTTATCTCCTGGGACTATTTGAAGTTTTTGTCTTGAGTTGTCTAATTTTTTATGGAGCTTACTGAATAGCTTATTCATACAGTAAGTTTTTAACGGTCGTTCTATGCTATTCTGTACAAGTCTTCTACTGCTCGAATTACTGCTGCATGATGTACTCCCTGCCTCTGCTCACCTAATGCTCGATCTACCGTTGAAAGATGTGCTCCCTGTTTCTGGTGTCGTACTGCTCAAACTACTGCTGCAGGATGTGCTCCCTGCCTCTGATCTCCTAATGCTCGATTTACTGTTGCCAGATGTGCTCCCTGTTTCTGGTGTCGTACTGCTCAAACTACTACTGCAGGATGTACTCCCTGTCTCTGATCTCCTACTGCCACACCCCTGCCTAGAAACGAGTTTTTGTATGCATCGCAGATTTAGTGATGTTGCTGAAGAAACTAATGGTGTTACTGTAGTAAACATGCAATAAATGAGTTTGGTAGTTAAAAATTATATGACTTGCAATATAATTCACGCTACTTTTTAATTTGTCTCCCAATGCACATTCGTTAGTAAAAACAGTGGTTGCAGTGATCTTCAAACCAAAAACTGCTTTTATTAAGCATTTCAATAATTACTTCAATTGAAATATTGTTCCATTTATACATTTTTATTTTGTAATTGATTTACTCTTCAGAATGATTAGTATTACAATGAACATATTTTATTGCTAGATAAAATTGTATTAGTTAGAATCAGAATGCGAACACTGAGTAAATACAGCTGTGAAACCAATCCAGTTGTCCAACCCCACCATCGTGAACAATGTAGTCGATGACTTTTGTCACTATTTATGGCCGGTTAGTTGGCTGTTCTCCACCGTCGGTAATACACAAATTCCCTTTATCGATTAAACGGTGTAAAATTTATGAACTGATTTAAAACATTTGCTGTAATTGTTTGTGAATTGCAACCACTCTTCATGCGATTTATTATTTTGTTCTTTATTGATTTGGAATAAATCCATTATACATTTTCAAGTAAGGTATTGTAATCCGCATTAAATAATGTGTAGTGATAATGTTTAGACTTCATTTCACGTCAGATCAAGTTTTACGCGTAATGGAACATTTTTGGTTTTAAAAAACTGCCTATAGTTTGAATATTCCAGAAACGCATTTGAATATCCCAGCCGTAAAATGTACAAACCATTGAAGTTATGTAACATATAAATGTAGTGCAATAAAGTTTGAGTACTTTTGAAAAGTGTAATTTAATACGCCAGCTGATTGTTTCTATGATAAAATATCATACATATATTACTTGCCTATAGTAAACATCCTATGATGTTATTTCAGAAATTTAACAATACTAGCCATTCCCTAAAAATAAATACAAACAATTATTTTAAATTTTGGAAAACAAAATTACTAGGTATCTTCATATATTAAGAGGATTTGAAATTACACGTATTGCTAACAATAATGGTTTTAACATTTATGCATATTTACACCTAGTCTATTCAGTACGATTTTCAAATTACTGCCTATAATTTTAATATTCCAGAAACGCATATGTTTAACCCGAAGAAACTTTTAATCCATTGAAGTTATGTAACATGTCAGATGTAATGCAATGAAGATTTTACAATTGTGTAATTTAAAACGCCGGGTCATTGTTTTTGTGATAAAGAGTCATACAATAGTATGTATGGAATAACATCCTACGACTGTTTCAGAAATTTAATAATCTCAATTAAGTTTTATGACATAGATAATATAACAAACTTTCACTAAATAACCTACTTCCGTTAATATTTCTAAACGTAGAGTATATATATTTTCAAGACTACATTAAACATGTATTCAAACTTTAAAACTTTTAATTATATAAAATTTAAAACTGAGTCTGATTTTTGGACGGCGATCTTCAGATTACAATCTCAGAACTATAAACCGTCATTGAAATACTGTTGAAGCCATAAATGTTCATGTAGCCATAAAGTATCTTATCTTGGATCTGGCTTAGCTCAATTTTACAGTTTTAGAGAGAAAATATATCACCCTTTATCGATCATTTTCCTGCAATAAAGATTGATGATACAAACTAGTATAGCAGATCAAAAGCAGTCGTCGTTGGAGTGAATTTCCAAATATTTAAAATAATATAAGGATGAAAACCGTAAAACAATAAATACCTTATCACCCAAATAAAGGTTTTGCACTAAGTGTATTGTAATATTCGATAATATCAAATATAGCTTAATTTAAACACAATAGAGTACATTTGTTTACCAATAACGATTTGTACGCTGATTTCTCACTTCTGGCCTCAGGATCAGTTGCCCAACGATGTGGTGTCCACACTGTGTGCCTCAACCGTCTAATCTATTAAATGCCTTCAAACTAAAATTACTCTTAGACGAGCTCTAAA
This sequence comes from Homalodisca vitripennis, assembly GCF_021130785.1. Lineage (NCBI taxonomy): Eukaryota > Metazoa > Arthropoda > Insecta > Hemiptera > Cicadellidae > Homalodisca > Homalodisca vitripennis. Next base: position 33,753,281 of record NC_060207.1, read on the forward strand.
AGACTTCAGGAGAATTATTTTTTTAACTGCATCAAAATGAATGTTCTTGGTTTGAAACGTGCTTTTTCAATTGAAATAAGGCATATTTATCAGGTACCTGCTTTAATAAATTGAGAAATTAAGAGTCTGAAATGTTTAACGTAGCTCAGAACTGGATGACAATGCAGTAATACACAATAATAATAATATTTACTTATATAAATGTATTATTTTTCTTTATCCACCTAAGCATTTACTTTAAACATTAGTCTCGGTTAAATCCAGACTCTGTACAATTAAACATGTGTTGATTCAGCCACTTAAAAAGATATATTTACACTAAAGCGAAAAATATTGAATGCTGGATCATCGAAACACTTGACCTAACACCATTTACGTAAGAATGTGAAAATATAGTTTTCGTGGATTTTGTTTTATTTTATATTCATGTGTGATGCCTCATTTAACTTGGTTTTGATTTATTTCAGCTTTCTTGAACCCCGAACACAACCAGTTCTAAACAAACAAACAGCTTATGTATAAAGTCCTTCAGCATTCAGATCACGTTCGGCTCATATTTATCTCCAGATGTGTAGTTTGTCGCTGCGGTAATACAATGATGAACGTTTAGTACACTTTATATGTCTTTCTTAATTACATTTTTGAAATGGATTTAACTAAAAATTTTTGTGATTGATTCTAAATATTACGACTTTATAAATATGACCTCAATAGTTTGCATAAATATAATACTAAATGATATAAATTAATTCCAGTTTGGTTTTAAAATGACCCAAGATATTTATATTGAACATTTAAACTGATTATAACTCTGATTATGGCACAATTCCTCAAAGTGGGCATCGTGAAGACAGTATATCGTATTATACTGTATATAGATTCACTAACCTGGGCATGACTTGACTAGATGGTACTGACATGGTGCAAGCCATAACGTAAAAAAACAGTATAAGTAATTAGATGATACGGTGGAATGTAATGTCCAGTGGATACGGAGAGTAACATTGAGATAAATATTAGTATAGTTTATTAGTTTTTATGGCCGGTCCCTTATTAGTAATGCACGCAAATGAGCGTGTTTGAAATAATCCCAAACTTAATGCTCAATTGTAATCAAATTCATTTTAGGTTCTTATGCATTACATTTACACTTTTGGTAAATCAGATGCGATCAGTTTTGTAAGTCTGGAATATTTATCACACCTAGAGTTTGCTGAAGATGAAAGCTATTTAAAGTTCAAGTTCCTTTTCCATTATAAACTTGACCACTTAACGCAAAACTTCGTACAAAAACTGGTCTGGCTGAACTTGTAAGTTCACCGCGTTCTTAAGAGTATGCATTAAACGTACTATTTTTAAACATAATAGGTAAATGATGTAAGTTATATAAAACAATGTTATATTATTTAATGTAAAAATGTAATTAATTCCAAATACTACAGATGCTACAGAGTTAATATGTTATATAAATATACTTATATATAATATTCATAAATTTTATATTACATTGCTTTATATCACTCACAATATTAACCTAAAATATTATGTTTCATGTATTTTTCATGTACATACATTAGCCTAAGCACTTAGTTTATAATAGTAATGTTACATTTTTACAGTCGGTAGCTTTGAAATTTGGACCAGTAATAGATCAAAGTGTGAACTGTGAGTGTGCAGGGTGACCACAAGAGATTTTGTGTGCAGGTTAAAGAACCAGCCATTAAAACTAAAAAAATATATACAATGCAGCTCAAAGTCAAAGTCAAATTTGTTTATTGCGAAAACATGTTACATGTATAGCAAACGTCTAGGAATTTAAAATTAAAATAATTTTGTCATTTATACAATTCTGTGTCTTTCAGTTTGGTAGCTGTCTCTGTCTCTTGTCTCGTATAAATACAGATTATACTTTTGTTGGATGTCTGTTGGAGTGAGTGAAGCTCACTTATTGTTAAAGGCTTTACCTAGCCTAAACATGGAACAATACACCGTCACTTCCCATCTTGGCCGATAGAGGCTGAACAAGTTAGCCTTCCCTTCTTTCAAGGTGACATAGTGACCGTTACGTATCCTCATGGGTCCTCGACTGGCGGCAGCCCATACCGCCAGCCTTACTTATTCTGAATATTCTGTCATTACGTAAACAGCTCAAACTTCTTTTCAAGATTAAATGAAACTAGTAGCTTCCTCATCTTCTTATGCCAAGTGTTAATAACATAACATAGCATACTGTTCGTGATGTATAGTATATTTGTGTTTGTGAAATCAGGAATATTTTTAAGAATTTAAACTCAGTAAGAATAATAATTTCTTATTTGTTTTGAATAGTCTTCAATGAGAACTTTAAGTAGTTATTACGTTAACACTAGGCTAGCATATCTTTTTTAATACTAGTCAACAATATCGTATTCATACTAAAAGGAAAAGCATCATTGATTAGTATATAGTTTTTATGTTTTATAAGGTTGAAGTTTTAAGTTAGGAATAAATATGTAATTTGGGCACAATGATTGAGGATAAATTTTGTTTTTTAATATTATTAAATACGAACAGCCATTCAAAATTCTTTCTTCAAAAACAGGTTGACTTTAGAAAACTTTTAGACTAGGAATACGTATTTCCGGATTTAGCTATCCATATTGTTGTCGTCATATATGTGTATAAAAATAGTTTCCTACGTTTTTATTTGTTTATTTCCGGAAATCATAATACTTTGAATCTTAAGTATGCTTGGAATTTTAGTAATTATTTACAAATGTTCATAAAGCCAACAAAAAATTTTATGTATCCACAAATACAACATCCCAAAGTAAATTAAAAAATTAATACTTACCAAAGAAATAATATGTGAAACGTTGTGTAAGTTATAACAATGTAATTTCGGACAGTTTTAGTGAAGGGGAATTAGTACAAGAGTACGTTTTTCTAATAGTCGTTTCTGACCTTAATATTGAATCTTGGCCTCTTCACTTAGGATATATTTAAATTGAGCACAAAGCCTTAAATTATATAAATTATCGGACTTTTAGATATTGCTATTTAACAATGTGCATTAAATAAATTGCCTATTACTAAAGCTGGAAGAATGTCACACCTCTCTATCTGTTTTGCTGTCTTTCCATACGTTTTCTAGAACTGACTGATCTATAGATTTTATACTTCATTATGCTTTATTCCTATGTGAGCAACAAAGTCAAAGTCAAAGTCAAAAATTCTTTATTAACATATACAATTGAGTAACAGTTTTGGTGTCAAAAAATCATACACTTAATTAATTAAACATTATACAATCAAAAGGTTACAAAAAGATACAGAGTCAATGAGATAAAATAGTTAAGTTACATTGGATATTTGATGTAGTCAGAAAGGTCAAGCATTGAAAAATTCCTCTAGAGTATAAAAATGATTTCTGTAGCAGCCAGGTCTTGAGTTAATCACTTGAAGTTCTTGTCTTCTCTATTTCTCTTCAGTTCTTCCGGGAGTTGATTGAAAAATTTTGCTTCCCATGTAGGTAGGTTTGTTTTCAAACAGGGTCAGGTGATGTGTAGGTAGGGCATAGTCATAGGCGTTCCTAGTGTTATAGTTGTGATTGTTACCTAGGTGTTCAGGTTTCTGTTATTGTGTAGCAGATGGCCTCGCAGATGTAGAGTGAGACCACTGTCAAGATTTTAAGTTCTCCAAAAGCTTGACGGCATGACTCGAGAGAAGTCAGTCCTGCTAGTATCGGATAGCTTTTTTTTTTTGTAGAACTAGAAACACGGTCCCTGTTTTCTTGCTGAGGAGTTGCCCCAAGCTAGTAATCCATACCTCAGAAGGGACTCAACTAGAGAGAAGTAAGCGGTTCTTGTAGTTTCATGGTTACAAGAACTTTTTACTCTTTTAAGAGCATAAATACTAGAGTTAAGCTTACTACAGAGATTGTCAATATGTGGATTCCAAGATAGCTTGTCATCTATTGTAATACCAAGATACTTTGCTTCATTATCTTGAGTTTATTTCTGGTATACCATAGTAGTCGTTTGTTCTTCGGCCTTTCCATATAAGTTGCTGATTTTTTGTTCTCATTAAGGACAAGATTATTGTGTTGGCAATATTGTTATGTCATATTTAGAAGCTATAAAAGAGTCCAGTTCGAGGGATATTGAGTCTTTTTTTGCAATAAGAAGGGCTGTGTTATCTGCATAAAGCATTGCTTGGGCCCAGTCAAGAAGATAGCTTGGAAGATCATTTGGTCATTAGAATAAAAAGCACTGGTCCCAATATCGATCCCTGAGGGACACCTCTAGTGATTGGGAGTAGGGTCGAATTTGCTTTACGGGATGTGTTTGTTTGTTGGTCGTATAAGGCAACTTCATCTAGTTGTTGTCGATCCTTCAGGTAGCTAGCAAGCCAGTTTTGTGATGCTCCCCTAATGCCCATGTTCTCTACTTTTTGGAGAAGTAGAGAGTGGTTTAGGCAATCAAAGGCCTTACTGAAATCCAACAGCATGCAGTCACAGTCGCACCTTCTTCAAGTTGGTCAATGATGAATTCTGACAGTTGTACTATTGCCGTAGTTGTGGATTTACCACGGAGGAAGCCATGCTGCTGGGGAACATCGAGTTCGGTGACGGTGCAAGGCACTAAGTGAGGTTTTACTGTGTGTCAGCACATTGATATATTAGTTTTATAGTAATCGTGATTGCAACGGGAAAATCATTTTCAATAATATTATTACTTATTTAAAATAATATATTACATTACGTAACAATATATATTACATTACATAATTTTGGTATAAAGAAGTTTTTATTATGTTAGTAATAAAATGATTTTGATGTTATTCATTAAAAACATTTACTTTTAATACAAATAATAATCTGAAAGGGCAAGAACATTATTCTGTATGTGTATACGAAAAACACACAAATTTACAATTAATTTTCTTTTTTCAATTTGGAAACGCTAGCTTTGATTATATATATTCACAATACATGTATTTCTGTCTATAAAAATATATTTTGTAATCAATTTTTTTTAATAGTAAATAATATGTTCGCAGGGTAACTTAAAATTGTTAGTTATATAATCCTTTTAAAGTTAGTTTATGCTATTAGAAGTTTTTTATGTTAAAAACAAACAGACTCCATCTTGAAATAAGCAAAGCAGGGATGGTGAAGAATGGGAGAAAGATAAGTTTGGGACCATCCAGATAAGTTTCCAGCAAAAAGTTAAAGGCCAAATGTTACTTGAATTTATGGCCAAGAAACGTGTTTCTTTATGTAAAATGTGGTGGTTTCAGTACATTTATCTCGAATATATCTGAATATACTACTATTTATGATGTATTTTTTATAGATGAATTAAACTAAATTGTATTATAAATTTAATAATTAAACAATTCTTTAAATCAAATAAGATTTGTTGCTTTAAAACATTAATAGGTTACATTGTAAAATAAAACAGTTGTTTTTACAAACAGTATCATACACATGTAACACAATAATGTTAAAGAATATTTTCTTTACGTTGGTTTTGTTTGTTACACCACACCTCATGTCACGTAACTTCACTTCACTTAGCTTGCATGCAAATATTGAGATCTCCTGCTGACAGACAGATAGATAGAATGTATAAAAGAAACTTTACAAATCACCACTTTCTCCTCTAAACACTAAATTTTATGAGACTACAGAATGACATGCTTTAATAACGCTCAGCTAAATTCCATAGTTGGCATGCACCATCATAAAGCTCATTCTTGTCTATCTAGAAATTAAGTCATACAGAATTTAAAGTTTGCAACTTTCTCGAGATATCTTTACATATACTACAATCTCATTATTATCCATTAAGTTATGTTTCATAAAAGTGTTAGAATAATAAATGTTATAAGGAGGTAGGGAGAATGCTTTAAATAAAAAGTGAGCAAAACTCAAACATGATCACCCATTATTGACATGGTTTTTCCAATCTATTATGATTTCCTGTTACTCTATGACACCCTTCACGCAAAAGCACTGAGAGATTACGCTGCTTGTGTTGGGCTTGTTAGGCAACACGTATTAATGTTTTTAATTTTAAAAGGATACGATTACTCATTTTACTCACAATTTTAAGCATTCTGCTATTTTCTCCTTGCCACCATAATTAGCCATAAAAGCAATGTGATCATATTTACTAACACTGAACGAAATCCCAGTATTTTGGGTTAGTAGGTAACCTTTTTTGTTTCAGCATTTTGAGTTTAGCTCCTGTTCAATTTTCTCTTAAAGCACCGTTTGGAATCTGACGCTATCACAAACTTTATAAAAAATAAATATTGTATTTATTACTTCCTACTGGATGAGGTTACAGCATATGTATTCCTGAGGGTCTGTTGTATATAAAAATTGAAATATTTGCATGAATCATCATTCTATGTTTTTCCGTCTTTGTCCAGCATATGTATTCCTGAGGGTCTGTGGTATATAAAACTTGAAATATTTGCATGAATCATCATTCTATGAAAATCGAGTTTTATGATGGTGCATATCATTCCGTGGGATTTTGTTAAGCATTAGTGAAGATTTTTACATTGGTCTTATGGGTAACCATGATGGCGACTGAAAAATAAATGAATAAGTCACTTGTCGGTGAACAATAAGTGAGCTTCACTCACTCCAACAGCCATACTTTGCAGTAAACCAGACCTATGAAGCAACCCTTTTTACCGCAATATCTTAAAATTTGTGGTTATTGATGTGCCGCTCCTAGACAGCCACAAGTTCAACAAGGATAACTATTATAAAGAAGCATGCCGTATTCCTGGAAAATATTTGTCATAAAATAAAAATTTATCTTATTATTGCTGTCTCGTTTTGGAGTGGTGACGAATTTTGGAGATGTGTGAAAGAAATTTTCACAAATATCACTATCATCAAGAAATATGCCGTGTTTCCGGAAATAAGATTTATCATGCAGTCAAAAATTTACCTTATTATTGCTAGCTCATTTTGGAGTTGTGGCAATATAAAAACAAAAATTCCTATTCGAATTACATTACTGACACTGCAGTAACTGAAGAAACAAATACATGTGTCATTATTGGATGTAATGTCATATCTAAACATCATAAGATAACAGTAGGAATCGGAAAAATTCTCACCAGCATTTTCAGGCAGATTGGAAAGTTCCGAAAGCAATAAAGCTCTCCACCAGCCAATGCTCTTGAGACGTTGTTTCTGTTTGTTTACATTGAAGTAATTGAAAATATAACACTTTCAAACAAATTATTGTATAAATTTGTGTTTGTGGAAAAACATACAAACACAAACAGTAACAACAACAACAACACACAACAAGAGTTACAACTGTTTATAACAGTTTTTTTCAAAGCTGTTTCTCTAACCTGCAGATCGAACACGTATCGATTTAAACCTTTAGAAGAAACCTATTACCTTACACGATGAAAGAATTAGGTTATAATTTTATTCCTTAATTTGTAAATATTTGCTATTTACAAATCCCATTTTGAATGAAGGTTTAATCTTTGGCCCCATCCATATATACATTAAAATGTTGTGAAATTTTACATTTAGTTATTCAGAAACTGCAATAAAACTTTCTAAAAACATAAGTTTGTAAAGTAGTCGATGTTGTATAGTGTTGTTCAATTTTAATAAGCTATCCAATTAAAATATCAGTGATATATCTTAATTTAAAAAGCATAATAATAAACTTAATAAAGTAATAACTTAGATATAAAAGTAGGCCAAGACTGTTATATAATAAAGTAATATAATTCTTGACTCATAAATACATAGCCCGATTTTCAAAACGTAAAAAGGAAAAACTTTAGTTATTTAATTAATTGTAAATCTTCCTTTAAGTTATGAAAAGAAGAACTTCAAAAGTAAATAACAAATCTACAAAATCTACATAAAAATTAAATAAACAAAAAAGAATTTTAACAGTTTACTTTAAATTTTTATATTTTCTCTGTCATTCTTCTCAAATTAAACCGCTGAATGTAGAGTTTATGGTTTCTTAAATTTGAATTATTGAAAATAATCGGTGTGATCGTTGACGTCGTTGTAACTCAGATTTGAATATTTTAAACGTTTGAATATACTATGTTCAGGATTTACGTAAAATTTTGTGATATATATATATATATATATATATATATATATATATACAGTTTTCATCGCCAACTTATACGAGTTTCTCTATAAAAAGTTATTTTATAAAAATCTTTTAATTGTACAACAAACTATATTTAACATACATATAAATATTTTAGACCGTAATTTTCCCGTTCGGGTGAACATAGAGAAGAGTACCAATTTTATTGTTTGAACGATTGTAAATAATACGTAAATGTTGTTCCCTTGAACAGGGTTTTACAACAGGAACTAACCCGTGGGTTTAACCTAAATTGTGTAGACACATAGAACTAAATATACAAACATAAATCAAGAGCGTTGGAAGCAGCTTCGCGTAGATGAGCCGATAATCCAATTAAACTGTACTGGCACGTATGTAATTCAAGTGTAGGTTATAATGTAAGTAACCTTAATAACAATTTAGGATACCAATATTATTACAGTTGACTATGGCAATCTTTTCTAACTAGACATCGAGCTATCCAAACTACATTATCGTTTTGGTTCCCAAGATATGCCTATAAACATGTTAGAACAATCCAATTAAATTCGGCTTGCAGAATGAATTGCAGGTGTTGTTGATTTATTCTATATAAAACGGTTTATAGTGCTAAATTTACCACTCATTTGAAAATTACCTTTACACACAACAATTATTCTTTTCTTAGTTCTATTCTTTTAGGGCACTTCTTTCTCTCTTCATACATTGCTTTACATAACTGTTTTGGTATATAGTACCTATACATTGCATATCTATAATTTATTGATTTTTAATATTTTCATTAACATACTAGGCATTTTTCACTCTCTCAGTGGTAATTACATTTTTTTAATTTTGTATTTTAGTGATTTTAATTCTTAAGGCTAATATTATGTGAAAACCTCAATATAAATTGAATTTTATATTGGAAATTATAATTTAATCGTACAGTTACTTAAATATAAATTATTCACAGATTATAATACCACATATTGAAAATACTTCTGTTTAGAATTCTTATTTCGGTTAGGTAACATGTTAGGGCTCGTTTCGATGAATATTGTAAGTAATTTTATATGACGTATTTGTTATATCGTGTTCTTGAAGTTAAAGAGACTATAATTTTGTATTGGTTGCCTTACTTTTTACATATAAGGGGTTTTATTTCAACAAAGCAATAAAAACAATACAAAACTAAGATATCAACCTGAAATGAAAAAAGATCATCAACTCCTTAAACAATTTGTTTTAAACTTGTTCATAGTGTAAAGGTTTTACAAGAATTGTGTTTCTATATCTGACTGACAAAGCTGAGATTTGATGTTACAAACATTTATGATTGGAAACTCTTTTATGAGAATTGTAAAAAAAATGTATATGAATTAAAATATAATGTACGTCACATAAATGTATTTATGTAATGTATGTACATAAATAATATTTAAAAGTTATAATTCAAAACTGAAATATCCTTCAGTTTTTATAGTAGCCTACTCTTAAAATATTCAGGGCGTTTTAGAGTATGTACTGAATTATATACTAGTATTACTATTTTGATGCAGGGCATCCACTGTTCTTCATCTTTCATGAAATTAAGGCATGCTGAGTCTCACATTCTCATTTTATTATTCGTTCTATTTCAAAATTATATCTATACACTGAAAGTAAATATTGAAAATCTAAATTCATGACGTATAAAATAATATCAAATGTAATAAGCGAGTATTACAAAGTTTTTTACAACACTTAGTGAAGTATATTGTAGTGTGTTTTCGTAATTTTATCAGAACAGTTTACTTCTATATATTTCTTATCAAATGTAATGGTCCAGACATTAACACAAGATTGGCAATGGTCACTGTAGTTCTGTTGGTATAGGAACAAGCTACGTTATTGTTGTGTGTATGTTCTTTTGGTACACTAATCCATAACAGCCGAGAGGACACATGAGAAGTTAGCAGTATTTATCCCTAAATGTGGAACAAGGACAAAGAATGGAAAAATTGGTAATGTGATAACCTCACTGGAAACTTGTGACCTTAACAACTAAAGACACTTTTTAAAAGATCTAATATGTATGTGACTATAATTTTGTATAACTAATGAAATACTAATGTTCTTAAACACTAATTAAGGCAAACTATGAGGTCAGAAACAATTTGAATGTTTTTTTTCTCTAATAACAATCTTTTATTAATTCATTCTCTGGTTAAATTTGGCTCGTTAGCCAACTTATTGAAAATAGTTTTATTTTATTTTCAATAATCTATTTGTTAAAATTAAAATTTATCGTACGTTGATATAATTTTACAATGTTAAAGTATAAAGTAAGTTGATAATTAAAAAACTGCAATTTAGTTAACTTCACAAATATGAAATTGCTATCGAAATGTGTTAAACATATAAACTCAAATCTTAGAGCATTATAAAATCCTTGGATCAGATTTATTACATGTTTTGGCAGGTTTAATTTTTCATTATAATTATAAAAGTCATTAAAACTAATAAAATGGGTCAGCGGTACCGATAGTTGGTTTCATTAGATATTATATATATATATATATATATATATATATATATATATATATATATATATACACACACACACACACACACATATATATATATATATATATATATATATATATGTGTGTGTGTGTATATATATATATATACATGTATATATACTCCACCTTGTTACACGTTAATTTTTAGTGTTTTTTTTCTCTGATGTTATTAAAACTAAATTCTTGGAGGGATAAAAACGTAATTATCATGCATGGTATGTTTTTCTTTCTTCAACTGTGTAGCTTTTTGACAGCTAATCGGTTACCACCTCGCGCGCCTTGTTGAAAAGTAAATCTATATTCTCGTATTACAAATTAGCCCTTTCATCTATTTAGAATGTTAGGCCTACATAAAGTAAATTTGTAAATAGTTAAGTCATTTACCTGTGATGATGTTTCAATTGCCAGTTTGATACAGATATTAGTTTTCTTGATGTCCTGATGAGATCACGTTGTCGTGATTATAAGTTGTCACGATAAATGGCTGATACCTTCGTGATGTTATTTTAGCCGAGACCAAGTAATTTGATTACTAATTCTAGATCAAGTTCTTGTACAACTTCTTGAGACCTAGAACGATCCTTCTTTGAAGATTACCTTGATTCTTTCTTCCTTTTTGTGATTACAGCTGCAATTTCAAACCAAGATGCTGAGGCCGCGGTGTGTGAGTTGAAATCAACGCGAAGGGAAGTCGTTTTTAAGCTTTATTAAATGATTAAGTTCGTAGGAAAAATTCAAAAGAACATTGCAGCCACCTAGTCCACTCCACAACATATAGTTTTAGTTAATTATTGCTCTATTTCGGCAGGAACGCGGCAAGTGGTAATTTTAATGTAACATCTTTGAGTGGTGCTTTTATATGCCATAACTAAACTTGTAAGTAAATAACGGTTTGCCATACCGAGTGTTTATTACTACGTCAGATATCTCCAACCCGATGTGTTTCGGCCATTTTGTTCACAAGCATTTGAATCTGGGGTGTCTTGGTATTACTCATGAACGGTACTTTATTTTGCATGCACATTTATCACTATTACTAAGGAAGTATTTATTAATACTTATTGAATTTATCTTTTGCCTGGCTGACTGTACAATGTCTACCTCTGATTTTATTTAGGTTATGTTACCTCTGATCAAAAATAATCTCTGCAACTTTGTTCATATCTTGTATACTTAAGTTTTAGGTTTACGCGTACACCACCTCAATGTATTATACAAAATATTAATAGCGGAATATCGGGAGACCATAAAACTCTCATTGAATCTAGACTGTAATGTCACTTGAAATGGTTACTTAAATAATCATAAAATTACAATATAAATTGGCTCTTAAACTAAGACATATGTATTTCGAGCACGTAAAAAAGGTGTAAGCATATTATTGAATTTACACCTTTATAAGGGATAAAATTAATTTTTATCCCTTATTGATTATTTTTTTCCATATTCTTTTTTCCATATTGATTATCCCTATCTAAATATAACCAGTTAAATCAATGGCCATAGCAATGGAATATGGTATAGTCGTAACCGTTTTATGGTCGACCAAACACGACATGTCCAGCAATTGTTAATGGCCTTAACTGGCTATAAACCTGGCGGAAATGTTACACCCATGTAGGATTCAAAGAATTAATATCACTACCTTGCGTTGTTCTTTGGTAATGAAAAGACAAAACGTTACGTCATACGAGTATTAACAACTTTTACAGTATCATTTACAGTATGTTTCAACTTTATATTGCTTTCGTTTTATGGTGGCAAATACGTTTTTCATGGCAAATAAAAATTATTTGTTGCAAAACACATACATATTAAACGAATAATACATGTTTTAATGATTATTTTAAAGAAAAAGAACATTATAGATTTACGAACTAATTACAATTGGTTGTTAACTTTATGCAAAAACAATAAGCTGCTATGAAAACATCTGAACCAGGCTTAACAATAACGTCGGTGACAAAGTATTAAATATATATAATCCTATCCTGTAGATATAGTTTATACTTGAACTGACCTAAGAGCACTCATATCCACTAACATTTTAAATTTTGAAATCTATTTCTTCTAGTATCAGCTTTATAATATTTACTAATAATTATAATAATATTTAATTTAATAATTTAACAATTTCTCAAATAACTTTAATACTTTATTGCTTCAGAATATAACCTATTGACAGAATTAATAAAAATGTTCAGTCGTATTATGCTTATTACGTTCTTTTTGAGTTATTTTAGTACTTGGAGCACTCCCATGTAGAAGAGTTTAAAATGTAAAACAAATAAAATAAAAAAATACAAATTTCTATTATAAGACACTTTTCCTGTAGTAAACAGGTGTGGTGAGTGCATTTTACCTTATCAGAAATAGTCTTGCAGTCTATTTAACAACATAAGATCAGGAGCATAGGGGTTTACCGAGAGAGCTGAATTTATATCTTTAATGGTACACATGCATCTTCTGTGCTGCTCTCTAGAATAAATTTCAAAGCAATTCCCTTAATAAAGTATTTTCAGTGGTACGGAATATAATAATAATAAACACCGATCATTTATTTTTCAGTTCAAACATTTTTAAATTTTTTAACTATACTTGTTATGAAACATTTTTATTTACAACATAAGTTTCTACACGTTAATTATATACACGTACAGAAAGCGTAAATGTATTTATCATGTTCTTTTTTAGTTTTTAAAAAATTTAAAGGTTAATAGCTTTTGTAAAAACTTAAATTGTAAAGTAAATACATTAAACATAATTAATGTAATTCTTCTATCAGAATTCATTCTCTATAATACAGGATATTGCGTTCATTTATTTGTCTTATTAGAAAAGGTCTTAAAGTCCATATCATAACCTAAGATCAGGGGCCTTGGGGTTTAACGAGAGAGCTTCATTACACAGTAAACTCCATTTTATATCTTTAATGTTACACATACTGTATACCTTCCGTAATGCTTTCAAGAATAAACTTCCAAGCAATTTCCTTTAATAATGTATTCGCAATGGTACCCAATATCACATTTTAACCATATTCAACTTTTACTATACTGTATATAAAACAAGGTATTAGGTAAGGATAGAACATTTGTTAGAGCTTAATTAATGCCATTCCATAATTAAAATATTTTAATCATATATATTTTTTGCTTTATTATGTTAATACCTGAATCTTTAAAATGCCACATGATTTTACTATACTAACACGTTCCGTAAAATCCGTAACGTTGCTCTATTGATATAATAATGCTAAATGCTATGCTAGCCAGTTCTGAGGCCTGAAAACGTACTTGTTGGAATCCATAGGGTTACAAGAATTGTTCTTAAGTATTCTAAACGGTTCAGATGTATATATCTGTGTTTTCATATTTCCAAAACTAAACTCAACAACACTTGTCATCTACGTACATCTTCCCTTATTATAACTATTTTGAACATTATATCTGACAGGACGTAGTGTATATAAATGGAATTGACTGTGGATATTAATGCGACAATGTTAAATAGCTATGAAAGTACATATTAACAGCCTTGATTCATAATGGACTTTTAAACACTACAGATTTAACGAGGATAATGGAATGAGCAATATAAATGTTTAGTTTAAGGACTAGTAACTCGCGTGACGATGTTGTTATGGCAACAGCGTTCGAGATTCGCTGTTTACCATATGTTCAATGTTTATACTTTTTCTATATGTGGGCTGAAACACGGAACCGTTGCTTTATAACAAAAAGAGTTAAGATAAACTACCGAACAGTAATAAACTGAACTCAATTTATAAATTAAATTATTAAGAATGTTTAAAAAATGTGTGGTTTAATAAATTCATTTTCGTGTTTTTAAACGGATTAACGTCAAATAATTATAGGTTATGTTACTTTATCGACAAATCAAAAATATTTTATAATCATGGATATTTTATATTCAGTTGGTACCAGATCTAATTTCTGCACAATTTTGCGTCGCATTTTATTTCTGTCTGCCTGTCTATCTGTTTATCTGTCTATACGATGTCTTGAAAACAAAGTGAGTTATAGACTTGAAAGTTTGTATGAAGTTTCGATACTATATAAACCAGACAGTTTGATAATGGTGCATTTCAAGCTATGGGATTTGGCTGATTGATTTCATCGCAGCCTTGCATTGTAGTACCGTCCCCTACCTCACAGGAACGTTTATTATTCAAACGGTGCTATGAAATGTAACTCGATGAAAAAAAATGAATGTTTCATGTTGCAAGGTATCTTGAAAAAAGTCATTGCAGACTTTAAAATTTGCATGTTTATTTGTAAATGGACAAGAATAAGTTTATGATAATGCATGTCCATCATGGAATTTTACTGAGTGTCATTGAAGCCATCACTCATGTTGACTGAATATTTATTTGTCTGTGGGGAAGACGTAAACATTTCTTTTCTGCATAATGTATGCCTGTCTATTAACCGCAGAACATCTAAGAATGAAATGAATTATAGGCTTGAAATTTTGCATGCAACCTTAGTGAAGCCTGTTACGTAATGTACAATGTCGCGTACACCTATTTTGCTTCATGTACTGTAAGTCTAATAATAACTAACAAACATAATATATCTTATAGAATAACAGTGTTATAGTTTTATTAAAAAATAATTCAGTTTATCTTTGTTAACTATTTCATTAGATTTTCAGGCTTAAAGTTTACTTTACGGTTTCAAAAACACCCAAATGACCTTGATAAAATTTAATAATAAGTTACTTATTGATAAAAATAATTGTCATTGACATAAAAATATAATTTTAAGAATACAAAAATTTAGTTTATAAAACATTTATTTTATATTTCAAGTAATATTTCCTTATTTTCAGTATCTAATCATATTTTTAAAATTTGATTTAGGTCTTGTTTTTTTTAATAATACGGCAGGGTTTAATAAGTCTATCAGATCCTATTAACAGAATTGATCCCATTGACAGACTTTTAAATAGTGCAATTGGCAGTCATAGAGAGCCAATCAACGCACGGTCTGAGATGTCGGATTGATTTGGGTTAAGATCCTCGTACAAGCCAGTGACCCGTGAGGACAGCCAGGATAAGGCCTTAAAGGAGTTTGACTTCTTAATTATACACATATATTCGTACAAAAATGTATCAATTGTCTTCACATTGCCAGGTAAACGCAAAGAAACGATAGGAAAATGGGTGATTGTATTAAAAGAAAAGATTCATATAAAAGCCAATACTATTCCCTATGATTATGAACTCTTTCAATTAATTCACACGCGTAAAATGGGAGTACGGGTTATTGTTTACCTTGATACGACAAAACGTTACGCCAAGTGATCTTAACCGACGAGATAACGATGTAACAGAGCCTCATTGCAACTCTGATGCGGAGCAGTACCTATGACTAGTTATATCCATACTTAGCCCCCCTTGAAGCATTGAATTATTCCAAAATGAACGTTACTCACAACCTTAATGATTCACTAGTTGCCATGTGTTTTTAACACTATCTAGGACTTAAGATATCATTATTCAATATTTTTACAACTGCTTAATCAGTAAATAGTATATCAGCTTTAATTGTGTGTACTTATAAACTTTCTATATGACCTTTACTGGGACATACGCAACCAAAAAAAGGAACGTTCTACCACTCTTCTATCCTTTTTCGGTACACATAGTATTCGTTACACGAGATGACCCAAGCAACCATATACTTTTTGTATTTCCGGTTAGATTTCATTTCGGTCTTATCTGAACTCCCAATATTTCAACCCATTTGTGTTGGGTCAGTAAAGTGCTACAATAAGCAGGATGAAATAAATGGAATATAAAATAAACTTAAAACTTTCTGAATAAGAGGTTCAGGCTTATACAGTAGAGGGATCAACATGAAATCTCTTGCCACTCCTTGACAAGGGACGAGTAATGAATTTTCAATGGAAATGGAATACAAATTCTAACTTAAATCACCAAACTAATTCTTAACGTTATATTACGAGGGTACGACGCCACTTATTACGTTTGGTCTTCTTGTTATTGACTTTTCTTCTAGGATCATTTATTGACTGGGCTACATGTTGATGAGGCTTTCCTTTCAAAACCCTCTACATTCCTACAATCAACACTTATAACTTCAAGACAAAACAATTTTTAGCAGGAAAGTGCCACAACAAGCAGGATGAAATATGCCAGGGAAGAACACAAAAACTTGCTGTACTAGTTTCAATGAGATTATAATTGCCTCAAAGATGCCAAGAAACACTTAGTTTTTTTTTATGTTAACGTTGCTGTGATGCTTTCTAGTTTCAGTTAAATTTGTATCCATGGTAGAATAATGATAAAGGATTGAGTAAATTTATTGCAAACCATGAAATTAAAAGATCAACCGTCACCGTTACTAAGCGATGTTTCATCGAAGTTTCCCTTTTAGATAACATTTCTATTGAGATGGCTCTTTTAACTAGTAATGAAGTAAATATTTTCGGTTTTTTAATTGCTATCTTCTTTACCGTAATTATTAATTTATAGTTATATGAATGACTCCCAATGCAAATTCATTAGTATACAACGTTTATTTAGTGATCCAAAAACTAGATCATTTCTTATAAAAAGCATTCCTCACATAAAAGTGGCAGCTAATTCAATAATGACTTCCATTTTAATGTCTTAAAAAATTTATTAGTTAAAACATCTCAAACAGCTAATTTTATTAGTATGAGAAAAATGGTGTCCAGCGTTCTAAACAATCTAGTTGTCGTGAACAATGTAGTTGATGGCCTTTGTCACTATTTTTGGATGGTTAGTTGGCTGTTTATTGTTGTTGCTTCACAAATCCTGATGTCTATTGAATGGCGTCAACTGTATGAACTAATTGAAAAAAATGCCTATAACTGTGTATCATTACCACTTTTCAAAAGGTTTATTATTTCCCTCTTTATTGCTTTGCAACGGGTCCCTTGAAATATTTCGTTTAGGATATTCTGATCTATATAAAACGATTAGCAAATAATAGTTAGTACTTTTTTATATGATTCTAACCATGCCTTTCAAAAATGTGATCAAATGAGAAACTTGTAGTGTTAGCCAATCACTAATAATCTTAAATATTGATTATTTCACATAAATTTAAAGTATTTAAAACCCTAACTTCACTTAAATATTTTATATAAATCAAAAGCTTACTATTTTAATGTGCCTTTTGTGTTTTTTAAATAAATTCGAATACAAAGGCTCCATGGAGTCCAAAGTCCAGTGTTCATCCTATAAATGTTATTTTAGATTAGTTAAAAACAAATAACTACTACAACTCATGTGCTACTCAAGCAGTTAGCCTTAGTTAAACTAATTACTTTACATCAGAGCATTGGTTATAACATTCAACGATAAAATTACCATCGCTAGTTGGTAATTCTTAATGATAGAAATTATTCAAAATACACTTATAACTATCCGAATGGAACCGATTTAATTTGGAGTGCAAAAAGAATAATTGTGATTCGTAATTGAATGAAATGTCACCTGAGTAAAAATATAGATAATTTTTGCCCCGATCCATTGAATTTGTACAGACAGATGGGAATATCATCAAACTGCTCCCTATCAGAGTTATGGTATTCGTGTTGAATAATTCAAGCACTCATCGGAAATGGCTTTCAGTGTAAACCTGTAAAATTTAAATTATACGTATTGTAATTTTTTATTTTTAACACTCTCACTGTGAATAATTACTGATTGATACTGAATACTCTTAACAATCGCAGTATGTGTTATATTAATAACCTATTGATTCGTCTAATAGTACCTAGGTTTCATTCATCAAAGCCGCAGAGACATCAATCTGCATTGCAAACTGGTGCAATGGTAATAGGGACGAATGTCAGCCTGTTGGATTGGACTGAATATCCTCTGGGACCAACTAATTTTAGGAATGCAAATAAACGCGAATTAAAAAATAAATGATATTTTTATTAAATTATCCATTCTTGTGATCTTAGAAACTATAAATCTGGCTGGAAAATTTAAATGAAGAACGTTTCCCTGTTTTAGAAACATTTACAACTATGCATTTAATCCTTTTAGTTTCATTGTGAAAAAAAGTTGACAACTATATTGAAAAAAGTCGCAGTTAAAAATGTTTTAAATAATTATTTATAAATGTTTCCGAAATAATTAAATGTTTCTAATTCACCGTTTGCTGTCAGATTTATCGTTTTCGAGTTCGGAAAGTAAACGCGTTTAAAAAATACGTGTGTACATGAGTTTTTGCAAAAATGCTTGTACTTCATCCTATGAATATTTGAAAGGACAAGTCGACAATTCCTTATTGAAAAAAATGCTGATAAAGTACGCGTGGGTAATTTTCAATTGGATGTTACATTCGAGTAGTAAACAAAGATTTAATGGCGAAATTGTTACAATTAAATAAGTAAATGTTTGGCATAATGAGGGCGCGAGCTATTTTACCACTGCTATTGTTTTGCTAAAATAGGAATTGCCGATAGTTTCAAGAGAACGGGTTATAACTTTACCTCTCATGTAGGTGATGTACGTTTTAGATAGGATAAGTTAGTAGTGTGAGCTTAAGTTTGGCAATGAGTGGTACGCCATTTGTCTATCGTCTATTATCCATCGTTAGATGTTGGTAAGGGTCGTTTCTCTAGATAGAAGGTTTGCAAATAAGAACCAACTCTTTAGTTATTTAATAAAACTGTTTATAATTTATAAAAAATATTTTTTGCTGTTCACAAAAATAATAAAACATTACGACCTAGAAATGGCTATTTATAATCCATGTTAAGTAGGTCTTAAAGTCTAATAAATTTCAAAATTAAATGTCAAAACTACTTTTAAATCTAATATACCACAAAAGTTCGTTGATATAATATCTACATTAATTGAAAAGTAACGAAAGCATAAGTAAATATTTGTACACATTGTCTCAACAGGTTTAAATGAAAATCACTCATGCATAATTTACAGTTTAGGTTTCTGTTTCTGTCTTCAAATGTTGGATAAAGAATCTAAATCATAATTGTTTAAAGGCAAATAAAAGTGATTAATATAAATGTTATCTACGCTATTTGTTTATATTCGTTACAGAAAAACTTCAACAAAGGGTACCAGAATTTGGTTTAAAAAACTGCTTTTTCATGAAAATAATCATATCCCTATATGAGTATAATCATTAATGAAGGATCCAGAGGATATGTGTGCAGATTACCACAATGATTAATAGCAAATGCTTACAAGTCCTTACAAGTTGTTGTCAAATGTGGTGGAACTCCTATTTAAGAAGGTCGAGCCCTATCTCAAATCAATATAACACAGAAATAAACTTAAAATTTCATAAACGTACGAATAAATACACTAAGGGCCCTCAGAGAAAATAGGTTTAAGATCCAAGTCTGTAATCATTGTCACTCAACGTACTTTACGGCCGGCTTGTTTTAAATATTAGACAATAAATACTATAAAATACTATTACTTAAAACAAGCTTAAAACGTCTGTCCCATTCTGTAAGCTTTGGCAAAAAATATCTATTGTTGTAATATTCCAGAATCGCATACGTTTCTCTCAAGCTGGTAAATTTACAATCCATTGAAGTTATGTAACAATCGGATTTAGTGCAACTAGGAATTTTGTAATTAAAAACGCTTCTTTATAATAAAAATATTTCCAATACATCACATGTCCAAGCATAGAGAAACATCCAATGACTTTGTTTCAGAAACTTAACAAACTCAATAAATATTTGTGTATAAGATAAAAAAGGTTGTTTTTATAATAAATATTTGTATTGGTGGAGTAGGTTTATAATATATATATATATATATATATATATATATATATATATATATATATATATATATTCAAATGTAGTAATGTTGAACTTTATAAATCTAAAAAGATAATCTGAGTTTTGAACTACAATTCTCAGATTATAATTTCAGAGCAATAAACCGTTATTGAGATGCTGGAAGAGGCTGTTCCAGCCATAAATGTTCACGGGGCTATGAAATATCTTACCTTGGTTCTGGCTTTGCTTAATTTTACAGCTTTAGACAGGATATAGGTTACCCTGGCTTCAGGATCAGTTGGCCAGCTATGTGTCGTCCTTACTGAGTGCCATAACCCCCCCCCCCTTCCACCACGAATCTATAAAATGCTTTGAAACCAAAACTACTTTTTAGACACATTTAAATTCTTACAGAGGCATTAATCTTCAAACTATACAAAAATAAAACTTTCTTTTTCTGAAATATCCTTTGTTAAATGACAAAAAAATTATTATTTTGCCACTTTATTTCTTTTTGAATAAATTGAGCAATCAGGGGACTGAAATTTTTAAGCTAGCTGAGAACTAGGAGGCAATTCAATAATAAAAAATAATAATAACAATTTCTATTTATCCATTTAAAATTAATTAAACACGAATATATTTATATGTTATTTACGCAGCTCAGTATTTACTTTAAAGATTCAACTCGGTTGAATCTAGGATCTACAACTAAATATGTTTTTATTAGGCATTTAAAACGATATGTTTTAACTAAAATAATTAAAATAATTATGCTGAACCATCATAATGCTTCACAATACACGGTTTACATAAGGATTAAAAAATAGAATTTTCGTAGAAATTTATTTTATACTTGACGTGATATGCCTCACTTAACTTGGCTTTCATTTACTCCAGCTTCCCTGAACCCGAACACAACCATTTCTAAATAAACAAACAGCTTATGTATAAAGTCCTTCAGAATTCAGATCACGTTCGGCTCATATTTCTCTTCAGATGTATTATTTGTCGCTGCGGTATTACAATGTTGAACGTGCTAACACCGTATTTGCCGTGTTTTAATAACTTTTTTAAGGATACTATTTTCGTGATTTGGTCTACTAAACTCTATAACTTTATAAATATGAAGCAGTATGTTGTAAAACGTTAAACATTAAAAGCTATAGATTTAATCCAGTTTGTTTTTCAAGTTACCAAAGTTTATTTATATAGAACATTTAAATTGAGTCTGTCTATGTGAAAACTCCTCAAATAGGACATTGCATTGAATAAGGGTTACACTGTCATGAACATGACTACACAAAGACGTGATACAAACCGTCACGTAACAAAGAAAGCTATCCTATTAACAAGGTGACACGATGGAATAACGTGTTTAATCTATACAGCGAAAAACTTAGATGCATTGTACTATAACTGATGTGGTGGCTGTTCCTTTGGAAGTAAGCGATTGCGCGTAGGTGTAATCATTTAAAATATTAAGATTAATTTAATTATTTGCTTATGCTTTAAAAGTACTCTATTTATAAATCAGTTGAGGTGTAAATCTGAAATATTTATCACACCTACAGATTGAAAAAAAATATGTCATGTTAAGTTTAAGTTTCTTTTCAATTAATCCATATATACAATTATTATACATGTGACCCCTTGAAATGTAGCTTACACACACACACACACACACACACTCACACACACACACGACATTTTTAACTCATGTTGAATTCTAAGAATATAAATATATATTGCGTAGTTTTCTATGCTATTCAAAAGATAAAAAGTGTACCTCTCATAATAACAAAATTTTACAGTATCACATGTTGTGGTATAACATAATATTCCATTTGTTTTGTGATCCATCCTACGTCAGATAAATAGGCCAATGAAAATTTTATGTTTGAAAAAAAACATAACTATTAAATTATAATTGAGTAGTGATATTATTTACACTATAAAAAGCAATAAAGAAACGAACAAGTTATGATTAGTTATACAAAGTTTTTTACATATATGATGTACATATTTTTGTACTTTAACTGGATTCTGAGGGGCAGTCAACGTTATTATGTCTTCAAATTCGTTTCAAAACAACAAAACGGTTTTGTCACATTCAAATCCTATTAAATAACTGTATAAAGAAAAACGATAAAACTATTTTTACTGACCGGACAAATAAGCTTTAAATTTCACTTCTTTCATGTAAAAGTATTAAATTCAGTGGGATATGGAAACAATTTCACTAACAACATAAGCTTCTATTTAGTTGCATTAAGAATAAGTACAAGTAAGTGTTGAAATATATTTTCACGTTTATATTTTGTAGTTATTTTCAAAAAGTAAGTTATAAAAAACGAGTTACAGTTAATTAAATGTTACTCTAGCGATGGTAGAAAAACTTAAATGTAAAGTATATAAATAAACAGAATAAAAAGCAATTCTTCTATCAGCAGACAAACATCCAAAAACAAGATATCGTGCGTTAATTTATCTGTCTTATCAGAAATGGTGTTGCAGCCCCCCATGTCATAACCTAAGATCAAGGGTCTAGATGGTTTACTGAGAGAGCTGAATTTATAATCTCTTAATGGTTTAACACATGTATCTTATGTAATTACCCTCAAGAATAAATATTCAAAGCAATTTCATCATAATCTATTTACAAACGGTACTCAATATCACTAATTATAATACATTGATCAATTCTTTCTGTTAGTATCACTAATAAATATTTTTAACCATATTGAACTGAAAATCGAGTTGTTAATGGTAAACATTTCAGCTATATCGTCAAATAATTCCATTACATAATTACAAAAATATTCAATTATTTCGAGTTTTTTTTTTGTGTTATGTTTGTATCAGATTATTTAATATTAACAAATGATTTTTCTCAGACTCTCGAGATTGATTCGTAGACCCACGCCAAGCCTTTGGTATTTTTATAGGCATAGGAACTTATGAGTCCTGAGGGTAGCATTGAGGAGTTCAGGGCCGCAAGGCATGACTTAAATTCAACCACCATGTGGTACCAATACAGTAAACCAGATGAAAATAAATTCCCTCATAAGATGTTATAGATAATGGAAACCGATAGTTTCAAGATGACTTTCTTATATCTATTAAATTAGCGAAAGATATATCAGAGTGGACTGTATGTTTTATGAACCTTACTAGTTTAATTTGGTTATTTTTACTGAGCCCAGTTCGATTTATACCATTTATTAACGCATATATTGAATTAAATAATTGGTTGTATAATAAATTTTGTAAGTATTAAATTATTATATAACTCTTAGGATTGCGCAGCAAGTGTCATTTCTATAACCTCATATAAACTTTCCGGTTCACATGATATTCGGAAACTTTGATTACACAATTTTGTACATTCTCGAAATATATCGACAATTGCTTTGGAGTACCAATTTAGATTGTATTATATACTTAAATAAGTTGACTAACTGGTCACGACATTATAAAAGATGTTTGTGTTTTTAGATTCTAAAAAGAAGAGAAATAGAAGATATTGTTGGAGAGCCCTCATAGTTTTGCCTTAAATGGATTCTTAGAAAATAAAATTTTCATACTACAAGTCTTTGTGTAGTTAGTTTACAATATATTAAATATTATCAACATTTAAAAATTTGATATAATTATATTCATGTTCTTTAAAAGGAAATTTAATCGAGGCTACATACATTAAATTGGCAGACTAACCAATAATTAACCTTCCGGGGTAGCCGAGATTTTTTCGCTTTGTTTGCCAATTCTGAAAAATAAACTAAAAAGAAAACCTAAAGTATCAAACAGATTAGATATTTGTAACAAAACCAACATAGAGTCACAGTATGGTTTTAAGAATTCAATCTAGCATGAACCAATAATAGAAAATGCCCAATCCCGTTCCATTTCCTTTTTTCCATCATCTTGTTTTTGGGTGTGACGATCGCCATATTTCCTATTGACCTCTGGTGAGTCGGAGATGAAATAAATGAAATAATGAATATTTAATTCCTCAATATCATACATGTAGTACTGGTCGACCCTGTTTCCATGATGGCGTGAGATCATTGAAGTGTGGAAAAGTGAAAGGTGCAGTGCTGCCAACGTAAATGCCATCCACTTAATGTCTATGTTTGTTCATTTTCTCGGTTTTATTGTAATGTCATAGTTTGTCTATTTACCATTGTCACTTTATTTTTACTGTCTGCTGTTTTTGAAAACACTGTTACGCGAATATCCCTGTTATAATTTATTTTATAGTTTTATTATGTTTTGTTCTGTGTGTTACTGTTATTAAGTTTTTATTTCCTGTTTATTATGTTCATTTCTATTGTTATAGTTTAGTTTATTGTTGCTTTCTTTCATTATGGTATTGTTATAGTTTTTAAAACATTTAAATACGTTTTTTTATTCTAGCATATATCATGCCTTGCATTAATTGTGTATTATGTAATAGTTTCTCTTTCAGTCCTTTCACAGGTTTTTGTTGAGGTAATTTTTTGGTTTTAGGTTAAGTTGTAATTATTGAATCTTGAGTTATGGATCTTGAATGTAAAAATGTGAGTATGTCCGTTGTGGAAATAAATAAATAAATAAATAAAATGTTATACAAAACAAGAGTACAGAGCTTGGAATAGGCCTTGCCACAATTACCAGTATGTGTGGTGGCTTGTGCGTCTAATATACAAACAAAAATAACATATCTGATAAACTTGAATGAGTCTAGTCCATCTTAATGCTTACAACTAAACAAACAGCTCACATGCAGCGCGCTACGGCTTATCACTGCTGATAAAAAACAAAAGAGTACTTTCTTATGGTTAGGACTAAAACGCTATTACATAACTACCACCTTCTTCCTCTTCCTCACTTATAGCGTTACTAACATTTCGATTTCAAAGAAATGGTGACTACAGTCGTAGCATTAGTATCGTTTTAAATAAAAACATTATTCATGAAACTCAGATCGCTTTTTAGTAAATAGCCAAGCTTTTAGCTTAGTAAAAAACTCGTTCGATTTAGAAATTTCCTTAATATACCCCCCCCCCCCCCCCCCCCCCCCCCCCCCCCCCCCATTGGTAATTGATTAAAATATTTGGCCCTAAATAGGAGATATACGACTGTCTAAAAAATTGATTTGTTTACTTTAGGCGATTTAAAAAAAAAGTTCTTTTTGTTGATGCTTCATTGTACCATGAAATATCTGTACTGATCCCCTGTTACCATACTTAATATATAAAAACAGTTTCAAAGTTTTGAAAACAAAATAAATGCTGTATGGGTGTAAAATATTTTTGATTAATATACAATGGGAAGCTGCTTTCCACCTGTATCCTTTTTTGTTAATAATTCTAATAAAATTTGTTTTGGGTCGTTCTGATGCTATTAATGAAAAAATTAAACGCCCAACCCCCAGCAAGGTGATACCGTACCGAAGAACGAGGACATGAATCAGACCATAATATAGCGTACATAGCAACTTTGTACCACAGAAATTTTTTATAATAATAAAACTCACTTCCTAAGGTTTTTAAATTTTAAATTATTATAAATGTTCCATTACTTGTTTTTTTCCCACGCACATACGTTCATCAAGAATTACCCTAGATATTTGAAATTCCTAACTTTAATAATTTCTTCACAAGTACAAGTAATTGAATTTTTACATTTTTGACGAGTGGAAATCTAAGTGGTTCTATCGAAAGCAAAATCTACACTGTCAAAATTTTATATATTAGTTTTTTTTTACATTAACAACCATTTTGTCTAGAATCACAAAGCCATTTCCTTCCTCAACTGTTTCAGGTCATTAGCAGATTTCACCGTATATTATTATATTTTGTATTTGTTAGAATAAATGTACCCCAAAATCATCGGCAAAAGCATAAATTTCTCCTAAAAATTGAATGTTTAACAATCGTTTATAAATATCAAAAATAGATTTTGCTGACAAAACACACCCCTGAGAACACCACTTTGCACTACTAAAAAACTAACTAAGTTCAGTACCAACTTTTACTTGCTGGATTCTGCCTTTTTAAAAAACTAAAAAACTGCTAAACCAATTTAAACGCTACTCCCCTAAATTCCTAAGGATTCCATTTTTAGTAACAACACATCATTGATCTACGAGATCAAAGGCTTTCTTGAAATCTATGAAAAAGGGCAGACGTTTTACACTTATTGTTCATGTCTTTAAATGTATTTTATTTACAAAACCATCAACGCGTCTTCCGTGGATTTGCTTTTCTAAACCCAAATTGATTTTGATTTTTGAAAATTAAAACTAGCAAGGTAACTTATTAATCTTTTTTTCATGCATTTCTCAAGAATCTTGGAAAATACTGAAGAGTAAGCTTATAGGACGTATATTATCTATTTTGAACGAATTAGGCGTTTGAATAATGGTAATAACAATACTTCTTTTTAATAATATTTCCGGGAACACTCCAAGTCTACAAACTTAGATTATTAATTTACTAATTGGAACAACGACGTTTTCAGCAATTTGTTTAATTACATGCACTGATATGTTATCGAATCCGGTTTGATTTCTTATGTTTTTAGACCATTAATGGACCATTAAATAGATGGCCTTGTCAAAGAATTTAGATATATTTTTGACCTGTACTCTGTAGTTCAGTTTTGATAATTAGTGTTGTTTAGCTTTTACTAAATGCATGAGTTAGTAAAGTTGACACACAACATGGTGGTTGTAATTCCTGACTTACGCGTGTCACAACGCTCTGGTATGATTTGTTTATTTCAACCTAGTTTGTGATTATGGCTTAGGTTAGTTATTTACCTGTAGAAGAGATCTCGAAACGTTGTGTTGCTGATTTTTTTTATCACTGAACGATGACAAATGACAAGAAAATCCTGGTTCCTTCACAATCCTTCCATCGTCAAAAACAAACTTCTAACAAAGAATCTTTACATACAAGGATACTGAAGGCTAACTAGATGATTACAGTAGTGAAAAGATTCTTAAGAAAGTTAGATAGTATTCACAATGGTTCTGTTCTCTAATTATAAGCTCCCATATGTATAATTGATGGATGGATAAACGGAATTGATAATTTTATTCTGCACAAAATTTCATATAGATTTCTCAGAGTATTATTGTGTGCCCTAAAACGGCCTAAAACGGCCATAGGCCCTAAGTGACCTTACACGACGACATAACGGCAATTAGCGTAGACGAGCTTATAACTGTAGTTTTATTGTGAATGAAGAGCCAATGCCTACGACTAAGTAGTAATCTCCATACTTACCCTCCCTTGAAGCATTTAATCAACTCCAAAAGATATGTCACTCACTATCTCAATAATGTACAGGCTTTAGTGTATTTTACTCTCCATGTGGTCTTAGATATAATTATTAAAATTTAATATAACTGTTCAAGTACTCAGTAAACAAGTACGTACTCAACTTCAATGTTCGTACATAAAAAAACATTTTCTATGTGGCCAACCCTTACAGACGAAAAACAAAAAACAGGACCTTTGCCAAGTCTCTTTCACTATTTCATATAACTGTTCAAGTAGTCAGTAAACAAGTACACACTCAACTTCAATGTTTGTACGTAAACATTTTCTGTGTGGCCAACCCTTACAGACGAAAAGCAAAAAACAGGACCTTTGCCCAGTCTCGTCCACTTTTTTATATAACTGTTAAAGTAGTCAGTAAACAAGTACGTACTCAACTTCAATGTTTGTACGTAAACATTTTCTGTGTGGCCAACCCTTACAGACGAAAAACAAAAAACAGGACCTTTGCCCAGTCTCTTCCACTATTTTATATAACTTTTAAAGTAGTCAGTAAACAAGTACGTACTCAACTTCAATGTTTGTACGTAAACATTTTCTGTGTGGCCAACCCTTACAGACGAAAAACAAAAAACAGGACCTTTGCCCAGTCTCTTCCACTATTTTATATAACTGTTAAAGTAGTCAGTAAACAAGTACGTACTTAACTTCAATGTTTGTACGTAAACATTTTCTGTGTGGCCAACCCTTACAGACGAAAAACAAGACCTTTGCCAAGTCTCTTCCACTATTTCGCCACCCCTAGCATTAAGTACTTTTAGTATTTTTTATTACGAGGTACCCCATGCACCTTATTACATTTGCCTCTCCGATTATTGACTTTCATTCTGGAATCATTTACTGACTAGATTACAAGCTAATTATGCTTTCCGATCAAAACTGTCTACACTACTACAATTAATACATATTATAGCTTCAAGAATTCAACCCACTTGGACCAGGAAAGTTACTCAACAAGCACGAGGAAATATGCTAGAACAAACTTTAAAACTTTCTGAACTAGTACTAACAAAAGAGTTTCTGACTTGGATGAGTTTATGGCATGTATGAGTTGAAAAATAAAAGTTCTTGAGAATCAGGAAAGTGTCTAGTAATGAGTAAATTCAATTTTAAGTTCCTAGAAATGTTATACTTTTAATTCAAATTAAAATTATCAAACTAATCTTCAATGCACACATCTATTCTTGAATATAAATAATATAATTTTTTAAATATAAATAAACAAATTCTATTCGTAAAAGTTTTAGAGATAAAATTAAATAAACTAATAAAAACTTAATTTTAATTTGAGAAAACAAAATTTTTATCTATAAAAAATACTCTCATAAAAATTATACTGGAACTTTAGTCGTCCATGAAGTAAGCTATGTATTTGAATTTGGTACAAAGGTATATATATAAAGTATAGGCTTTTGATTGGTGCTAAATATTTACGTAAAGTAAGAGATTTAAGGATTTAGATTTAAGGTATGTATAGTAATACCAAAGTGTTTAGATTTCTAGTGATTAAAGAAACATTATAAGTTTATCTCATTATCTTCTTTCAAGAGAGCTTTGTTGGAATTACGTAAAAAACACCGTATCGTACCCTAAGTCACACTACTTGCTGCTCATTTAATAAATAAATAAATAAATTTCTTTATTGCCGTAATAATAATTTTCACAACATTGCATGGTACGCGTCAAGTTGTGTAGTTATTTAAGTAAAATAATATTGTAATGTTTTACAAAGTTATATGTAAAACTAAAAAAATAAAAGAAAGCACTTAAAATTTTAATTCTCAAATAAAACAAAACTTAAATAGAGAGAACATTATGGTTTATCGTGTATGCCTAAAGCTTGGCACCCCTCCACTCAACGGTTGTACCAACTAACCTCCCCGGTCCACGAACTCGCCGACGGAGTAAAAGGCCCCTTGCACCAATAGGTTCCTTAGCTTCATCTTAAACAGTGGTTGCCCATTTTCAGCCTGTAGGTCAAGAGGCAACTTGTTGATAAGTTTGGTCCCGACCTCAGATGGCAGGGTAACTTCGAAAGCCCGGAGCCTCTGCTGCGCTGGTCTTAATGCATCCCTCCCTCTAGTGTTGTAGTAATGGACGTCTCTGCCCCGCGTTACTTCACATTTGTAACGACAGTACAGGACAGTCTCGTACGTGAAGAGGGATGAGAGCGTTAACAAATTGCACCAATAGGTTCCTTAGCTTCATCTTAAACAGTGGTTGCCCATTTTCAGCCTGTAGGTCAAGAGGCAACTTGTTGATAAGTTTGGTCCCGACCTCAGATGGCAGGACTTCGAAAGCCCGGAGCCTGTGTTGCGCTGGTCTTAATGCATCCCTCCCTCTAGTGTTGTAGTAATGGACGTCTCTGCCCCGCGTTACTTCACATTTGTAACGACAGTACAGGACAGTCTCGTACATGAAGAGGGATGAGGGCGTTAACAAATCGAGACTTTTGAAGTGCTCCCTGCAGGATTCTCTCATTCCTATTTTCGAGATGATTCGGATTGCTTTCTTCTGCAGGACAAAGCACCTTTGGAAGTGGGTGTTTGCGCATCCTCCCCACAACGTTATGCCATAAGACATGTGTGGGGTACACAAGGCCATAATAGGCCATTTTTAGAATAGGAATTGCACAAAATTGTGCTAACTTTCTCAGAGCAAAGATGCCCGAGGACATTTTGGCGCAGACTGCGTCTACATGATTGTCCCACGTTAGACTTTTGTCAATGTGGATTCCTAAGAATTTAATGCTGTTTAGTTCTTCAATGACTGTGTCGTTTAGCACAACTGATGGACCACAATCATGGGACACTCTCCGCCCTGAGAAATAGATGAAATTGGATTTGAATCATTTGTCTGCAGATTGACCTTAGATAAGAACTGCAGACAAGAATTTGCAATTACAAAACATTCCACTTCCAATGAGGCCCTGCATTTACTCTGAAAACAGAGAGTTGTGTCATCTGCGTTCTGAATCATTTGGCCAGATGATATAGATGACCTGAGGTCATTAACATAAGTTAAAAAAAGAGCTCGGCCGAGAACTGATCCCTGTGGGACCCCATATTTTACGAGGGCGTTGTTTGAAGAAACGCCATTTGTATGGACTTGTTGCAGGCGGGAAACTCAGGTACGACTCAAGCCATGAGAGTGGTGTACCTCGTATCCCACAGTCATGTAGTTTTGAAATGAGAGTCTGGTGGTCCACACAGTCAAACGCCTTAGACAGGTCAAGAAATACGATAAGCGTATGTATTTGCCTGTCCAAGCCCTTCACAACAATGTTGATCAGTTTAGTGACTGCATCAATTGTCGATATTCCCTTCCAGAAACCAAACTGTTCCTTACAGAGAATATCATGCACGTCCAGAAAGGAAAGCATTCTAATGAGAAATAACTTCTCAAATATTTTGCTGATTGTTGGAAGAATGGCAATGGGCCTGTAATTGCTTGGAGATTTTGAATCACCTTTTTTGAAGAGTGGAATGATTTTTGCATTTTTTAGGCCGTTTGGAAATTGTTCAGTTTGGAAAGAAAAATTAATCATTCTGGCCAATGGTTTCAAGATTGTGTGGAAACAATGTTTAAGAAGCCACCCCGACAACCCATAAACATCCCTAGAATGCTTGGCCTTTAAGTCCCGGATCACCGCAGCCACCTCACCCTCTGTAACAGGTGTTAACATCATCGACGCTGCTGGGCTGCATGACCCCCTGCTGCTGTCAGAACTAGACAATGGCACATTAACATTCTTCACCACCACATCTACAAAAATTTATTTAGCATGTCCGCAATCAAGAAGGGGTCTCTGGTGGCATTTCCTTCAAATATCAGCTCTGAAGGAGAGACTGGGTTTCTGTATTTACTTTGTTTGTTAATTCTATACCAAGCGGTTTTTTATATATTATTAGAACGTCTCAGTGTTTTGTTTACATCATATGCCTTAGCTGCCTTAATAACTTTTTTGTAGAGTTATTTTTTTATAATTTTTAAAGAATGTTTGGAAATGCTCATCTGTTGTTGTTCTTTGAAACTTTGTAATATTCTTTTAACTTTGCCCTAGAGACTAATATTCCGGTAGTAATCCAACTACTTTGACAATTTTTATGTTTTGGAAATTTTTTTTCTGGGTACATGCAACATCTAGGTAATAGTTTAATACCCTATTAAACGATATAAACATGTCGTCAGCTCCAGAACAACCATCAAGACAGTCCCAAGTTTCTTTTTCTAATAGCTTACAGAAAGCAACAATATTCTCTGGTCGAGTAGCTCGGGAGACTACTGTCTGTGGCGGGAGAGTAGCAGGCGCAAAATCCGTCAAGGTGACCAGCTGCGCATCATGGTCCGAGATGGCTGTGACAATCAGGGACACCGCCACAGATGGCATGTTGGTGATGACGTTGTCAATTGCGGTGGCAATGGTAGCTGTCACTCTAGTCGGCGAGTTTACGGACCAATGCAGATCAAATGTTTTCAAGAGATCCCCCAATTTCCTGGTTTTTATGTCTGTTACATTGAGTACATCAAAGTTAAAGTCCCCAATTATGATAAACGATCTATTTTTCTGAAAAAGAATTTGTAAAAGAAAACTCATTTGGTCCATGAAAACATCGATCAGGGACCAAATCAGGGGGTATCAGGGTGGGGGTGTTTTTTGGTCCATCAGGGGAATCTGTAAAGGCCGATCAAGAAAAATTTGTTTTATTTGCATTAAAAGTGAAATGGATGCCGCTTCAAAGTCCTTTTCAGAACAATTCACATTACATCCACTTTCATACTGAATTCCCTTTTTGACAAACAAAGCAATACCCCCTACCTTTAAAATTACTTCGAGCAAAGTAATTACTCAGGTAATAGTTTGCCAGTCGAAACTGGTGAATGTTGCATTAATTAAAGTGATGCTCAGTAATAACCATCACTTCGGGCATGACTTCGTCTGCCATCAAATTTAAACAGTCAATTTTATTTGCAGCGGCCTGAGATTTTTGGTGCAAAATTTTGAATTTTGAATTTGTTGCACTTTGTTGCATTGTTTTGGCAGGGGGCGCCGATGTCGAAAGTCTACGCCCTACTGTACAATGTTTTTTTTCTAAAACTTGGCTTACTGCTAAAAAATGTCTATGGTCTGTTGGAAACTCGCTTACGCTCTCGGTGGACATCCGCCGGTCGCCGAAAGTAGTACAATAGACCAATATAAAGTATCTCTTATACAGGTCAGAATAACCTACAGTAAATTGTAAAATGGGTCCATTACAAAGTAATAAAGAGAGAAATCATAAATCCCCTGAAGAATGGTAGTGATATACAAATCGTTATAGACAATGTTTAAGCACGTCATAAATTTGACGTCATTCAATCGGTAAAAGGGATTTGTGTATTACCGACGATGGAGAACAGCCAACTAACCGGCCATAAATAGCGACAAAAGCCATCGACTACATTGTTCACGATGGTGGTTGGACAACTGGATTGGTTTCACAGCTACATACTCTTTTTTTACATTCTGTTGCTAACTAATAAAATGTTGCCCAGCAGTAGAAGATGTTCATTGTATTATAAGGGTCATGTGTTATTCAAGCAGCTGTGATCAATCCAGTAATCAAATACTACCAGAGGATAGGCTGATAATTAATATGATTATATTTATTACAGTTTCTTGTATGATTGTAATCGGTTTGCTTAAATTTACATTATATAGTTGTACAAATTTTTATTTGTTCAAAACTGTTTCTATGTCATCACTATTACCCATACAATTAATGTACCTGTGTAACTGTTCGCTAACGATCAGTAAAACTCCATTTAGTCATTTGCAACATTATTGAACACAAAGTTGCTTGCATATAAACGAGTACATTGTAAAGTTTAAAATCCAGTTATCAGTTCGTTCCAGAAACGTATAGACAGACTGCAGACGAACAAAGAAAAGATAATTTTCAGGCCCCACGAGTGATATGCGGTTTATAAATATAACACGTAGTGATATATTACTCTGTAAAGTTAATACACATATTAAATTTGCCAGTCAGCTTTAAAGGTTCCAGAAAAAACCGTTAATTTGAAATTGAAGGTATTGTGTTCAATTTAAATACTCATACTCTGAAGGTCAGAAACAACAATTAGGAAGAAAAAGCTTGTAATAATTTCTCTCCATTTAAACTCTTCCAAATTATATCGTTATAACTTACACAACTTTTCCACTTGATATGTCTCTGTAAGGCATTACAAATTTGATTTTACTTTTATTTCAACCGTTCAATATCCTGTTACAGAACTTTTATTTTTGACGGCCTTAATTTTTACAATTTCAAAAAGGTAATAAATATCAAAAATAAGTGAAATTGTTTGTTTTTTTATACATAGAGACGATATAGTTGGCAAACTTTAAACACGTTTTACTAGCCTAGTGATAATGTAATAACTATTTGAAGTTAGAACTGAAATAACAAAATATTAGACTCAACAAATTTACATTTCCAATAAAATACTCCTAATTTTACAAAAATCTATAAACTCTACACTTTGCACAGTATTCTATGTTATCTATTCGCACTTGGAACAAGAAGATGAGGAAGCTCCGCATTGCATGAAATCTTAAAAGTACATTTGAACTGTTTAAACGGCATTACAGAATGTTTAGAAAAGGAAAACTCTTGGCCCCATTGTACCGTTTTACTGGCACATGAGGGGTTAGCTTTGAAATTTAAGTTTTGCGAAGGTTCAAAAAGGAAAGGAAAATATTCTGAAATTAATAAAATTCAAACTAAAATAAAATTTCTTGAAAATAATCACTGGATTTAAAATTATAAAAAAAAACTTCTTGATGACTTTTAAGTTCATTGTCTTTTATTCAATTTTCAAAATTCAAAACTTTCACACTCTAATCTGATCTAGCAATTCCTCACTTTCATTTATCTTCAAAATTCAATTTTATTCTGTTACTAATTTCTTTACTTTACTTTAAATATCAACAATATTTATAGTATTAAAAATTCTTCTGTGTTAGAGAATATTAGATATTCTTCAGTGTTAGAGAATATTAAAGATATTCTTCAGTGTTCGATAATATTACAATTACTTCTTTTCAGTAATAGAGAATTGAATTGCTGAAAGCATCCGCAGGTTCGATGACGATTAGCAAGAAACAACTCTAAACACTTTCAAAGGCTTTATATCGTTATCACTACTACAGTTCAACTGAGACGGGAGGGACGGCACGTCTACCTCACCCCACCTCTCAATTTCGTTACAAAACTCTCCCATCTGCGATGCGCGCCTCGCTGATAGAAGGTTTTTTTGTACTGTCCAGTCCTTATCATTCTTCTGGGCCTACTCCTTCCACCGGTAATCCAGTTACCCCAAAATTACTATTTAATACAATCGGTACACCATGATGAAATATAACGGTCACTATTTCAGTATTTTCACCTTTAGAGAAGGAAATGCTAGCTTTGTTTTAGCCTCTTTCAGTGAAAGTGGACTGAGACACTGAATTACTCCGTGGTTAGGCTTGGAAAGGATTTTAACACTAATGCAGCTCCACTCACTACGGCCATCCCGTGCAGTAAAACAAACCTACCAAGCAACTCATTTACCGCAATAGCTTTACATGTGTGATTAGTTGTGTGCCAACCATGGACATCCACTAGGTTGCCCAGTTTTACATCGGTGTTTGCTGCATCATTATAATTTCTACTGAGATGTATAAAATTGGCAGAATTGAACCCTCCTGGATTAACACAGCAATTCCTATCTTGAATCAGAGAAATTGTGAAAATGTGAAAGAAATTTGCACAAAGGTCCCTGTAATGAATAAACATGCCGTATTTCTGGAAATTAGATTTATCATACAGTCATAAATTTATTTTATTATGGCTTGCTCATTTTGGAGTTGTTACAACATAAAAACAAATATTTCTATTCTAATTATTTTACTGACGTTACAGTAACTGAAAAAAATAGATGTTATATTATTGTATGTAATGTCATCTTAACATCTTCAGATGACAGTCGAAGTTGGAAAAGTTTCTCACAATCATTTTCAGCCAGATTGAAAAGTTCCCAAAGCAATAAAGCTTTTCACCACCCTAGTGTGATGGGACGTCGCTATAATTTATTTTCAATGTATTTACTTGAAAATCGTAAGTTTTTTAAAGTACTTAATTGTATAAAATTTATACAATAACTTATATAATGTTAATTAACAGTTTTTTTATTACTCCTCTAACCTATTGATGGATCAAATTTAGGGGATATCTTTTTCCTTACACATGAAAGAATTAGGTAATAACATTTTGTAATTATATTTTTATTTACAAATCCTGTTTTGGAATAGTTAAGAAATAGATATAAAATCTGGTGCCCCATCTACATCTACATTAAAATTTCGAGATAGTTCCCATTTAGTTATGTAGAAACACGCAATAAACCTTTTAAAAAATAGGTTAAATAGGTTTGTAAAGTAGTTTTTTGTGCTTCAATTTTTATAAGCTATCCAACTAAAAAATTAGTGATATTTCTATATTTAAAAAAGTATGATGTAGTTTTAATATAGTATTAATATACATACATATATATATATATATATATATATATATATATATATATATATATATATATATATATATATATAAATCGGAGCAAGTACTTTTAGCGATTCAATGATTATTGAAATTATATATGCATATACATATATCTATACATATGTATATATGTATATGTATAAAGCCCTGTGTCTTTGGTACATAAAAGAAATAAAAGATTTTCAAAACACCATGTAATACGTGGAAAATTGGTTTTTTTGTAATGTAACTCTTCCCTACGTTATCTAAAGATGGGAATTAAAAGTTAAAATACATGTAAAAAAACACAAAATATAAAAAGAGATCACTTTGTATAAGTATTAAAGGTAAATGTAAATATTTTTCTTTTGCCTTTTATTCTCCACAATTTAAACCGGTGTAGGACTTCTTATATTATATTTTAATTATTGAAACTACACTGTGATCAGTAACTTCATTATAATTTTGATTGGACTATTTTAAAAGTATGAATATACTGTATTCAGGATTTATGTAACATTTAGAAACTTATATTGTAATATAATCATGGTTTACAAATAACTGTTCAAAACTGCTTCCCATCAACCGCTCAATTATACATAGCAGAGTGGCGCAATTATGTAACGTGTCTATAGGAAGGTTAATTTCTATAAACCAATTACAACTATTTTTGTTTTAGTATAAGAGCGATCAATTGGGTTGTAAATTAATAACCCTTTATTTTAACAATACACAAGTTCCAATGGAATCCAATAATTAAACTCAGTATAAATTAATAGAAATTTTAATAAAAATCAACACCAATAATAGATCAACGCCAAGCTATCTTTTTTACATTTAATTTATTCTCACTATTTAGTATTTATAAGCCATCAAACGTTCACATGTCCAGCCTTAAAATTAACAATCAATGAAATCATTCAATAATTGTGTCCTTCAAGTTCTCAGTGCTAATATTTTCAACACAAACTCAAAATAAAAATCTTCATTAAATTTCAAAATAAAATAATCTTCTTCAAATATAAAATGAAACAAATAATAAAATAAGACTTCTTCTCAAAATAAAAATCAAACAAATTAAGGTAATATTATAATTTAATATAGGAACAAAGACAATGTCCAACCAGTTAAACTCAAAGTTGTAACAATTACGAGTACAAAGTACTTATTTCCTGTAAATTTCCAATTTACAAGATTATTGAATTATCCAGAATAATCTGCTTGGCTTTGAATATTAAATTTAGGAACTTATAAAAATATATATAGAATCTCAGAACATAAAATAAATTTTCTTTATCAGTAGGCTATTCCTGATTTAACCAACTTGAACAGGAAAATATCATCAAGCAATTTTCTATTTAAATGTTAAATTCTAACTTTCACAGTACCTCACACATCTCCTGAAGACTTCACCAACAAACAAAAATAACTGTTATATATTATTTAATTGAAAATACAAACTTTAAATTTTAAAAAGAATTTAAATCTTAAAGCTCAACCTTCCTACCGAAACATCTATACGGCAAGTGTAGGCTAATCACTTCTACACGAACTTCTCTCTCTGAGCACACAGCAAAGACTCCCCTGAAAACCCACTTGAATCCACCGGAAGGATCTAGAAGAGCCTCCCACCATCTAATCAACCTAACATTGGCCAATCAAAATTGAGCAAACACAATGTCTGAACTGGATGGTACCTATCCAACCCAGACCTGTAACTTATGGCCAAGACCTAGAGACAAAAGGAAGCTTCTAGGCATTCCTCGAACCCGAATCAACAAGAAATTCAGCACTGCTGGAAGGATCACAATTCTAACAATTCACTTATTATAAAAAATTACAATTCTCTTAATCAAAATAAAAATATTCCTATAAATAATTAAACAATATAGGAAGCATCCTATAATATATAAATCGGAGCAAGTACTTTATGCGATTCAATGTTTATTGAAATTATATATACATATATCTATACATATGTATATGTATAAAGCCCTTTGTCTGTGGTATATGAAAGAAATAAAAGATTTTCAAAACACCATGTAATACGTGGAAAATTTGTTTTTTTGTAATGTAACTCTTCCCTACGTTATCTAAAGATGGGAATTAAAAGTTAAAAGACATCTAAAAAACACAAAATATAAAAAGAGATCACTTTGTATAAGTATTAAATGTAAATGTAAATATTTTTATTCTCTACAATTTAAACCGGTGTAGGACTTCTTATATTATATTTTAATTATTGAAACTACACTGGGATCAGTAACTTCATTATAATTTTGATGGTAATATTTTAAAAGTATGAATATACTGTATTCAGGATTTACGTAACATTTAGAAACTTGGCCCACATAGCGAATGCTACCTTCGAAAGTGGTGTTTTCCCATGCATTCTAAAGCAAGCAGTAGTTAAACCATTACTAAAAAAAGGAAGCCCGCATGACATGGAAAACTACAGGCCAATATCTGTCTTATCAACTTTTTCCAAAGCCTTAGAGAAGTTGTACCTCATTCGTTTACTATCTTTTTTGTCCCAAAACAATGTATTTTTTGAAAAACAATTTGGCTTCAGAAAGGGTTTCTCAACACTTGATGCCGTGTTTGACTTCATTAATCGTGTTTCCGTGGCTTTGGATAAGCGTCAGCATACCTTTGGCATTTTCTTGGACCTTCACAAAGCGTTCGATGTTGTTAATCATAAGCTCTTATTGTGTAAACTTTACAACCTTGGAATAAGGGGAAGCTCATTTGACTGGGTCTCTTCATTTTTGTTGGGCCGAAGCCAGGTGGTTGAAATTCCATTTGTTAATGATTCTGGTTGCCTGAGTTATCGATTATCCTCTTTAGAAACAGTAAAATCAGGCGTGGCCCAGGGCTCTGTCCTTGGCCCCATCCTATTTCTGTTATTTGTCAATGACATCTCGTCTAGTGTAGGTATAGGTAATTTGTGTCTCTTTGCGGACGATACGTCTGTCAATATGTCACACGAAGTTAGAGAAAACCTGGAGTGTGATATGTTCATACAGGGTAGTTGTCTGCTTCAATGGCTGGAGGATAATCATCTTACTGTGAACACTGCAAAAACAACTTTTCTCGATTTTCATATTAGAGCTCCTACGAGCTGTGATAGTGGTTCGTCCATTATTATTGGGAATTCCGTTATAGAATCGTCAGAGTACACAAATTTTCTGGGCTTGACTTTAGATTCTAGCCTGAAATTTTGTCTTCATATTGACAGTGTATGTAGCAAATTGGGCAGCGGAATCTTTGTATTGCGTCGACTGTCCCATTTTGCTAATAGAGATATTCTTTTGGCTGGATATTATGGATGTATTTACCCACACCTTACCTACGGACTGCCTATTTGGGGGTCTGAAAATACCAGGACCCAATACATTTTTCGGCTTCAAAAGAAAACTCTCAGGATTGTGTTGGGATTAGCTAGAAACCAATCATGTAGGGGGTACTTCCGAACCAACAAAGTACTTACATTCCCCTGCCTATACATCCTTGAGACCTTAACCTTCCTAAGGAAAAACATGCATATTTTTACCTCTGATCTATCTAAATATTACAACTTAAGAAAATCTTTCCGTTTGCCAACTCCAAAGCACCGTACATCATTTTTTGAAAGACAGATGTATTACTCTTCGGTTAAATTATTTAACCATCTCCCGTTAGAATTGAGATCCGAAGAAGTGGTCCCTAAATTCAGATCTAAACTTAAGTGTTTTTTAATTGATAGAGAGTATTATTCTGTTAGATATTATTTGATATCCAATATTAAGTAATTAAGATACATTGTTGTTCTTTTTATTAAATGTATATTGACCTTTGTCATGCAATGTATTTTATTGTTGATTGACAAATAAACACTTTGACTTTGACTTTATAATCATGGTTTAGTTCAGATTAATGCATAATAAAGGCCAACTTATTTAGGTTTTTTAATATTTTTTCTAATAAAGAATTATAAAAATTGGTGGTTGTTGTATCCAAAATAAAATGTAATTGTATTACGTTACCACAACATAAAGTTTAACGCAGTGCCATACACAAGTAAAAATTACAAAGTATCCTAATACACATCAAATTGTCCCTATAGCAATTCTTAGTAACTCATTAAAACATCGTAACAGTATTGCAGATATTAGAGTTAACGCCTGTAAACAGATATTGGCCTCATGTGACCTCGTTAACCTAATTCTACTAAACATACACGTTGAGGTTAACCAGTGTATCATTCTTAAAGATAGACAAGTTATAACAAGATATTAGTGCTAAGTGTATAACACTTTCTTAAAATTGTGATGATATAATTTCACCTTTGTTTCCCTTAGCTTTTACATATAAGAGGTTTTATCTCAACAACTGTACAATAAAAACGATACAATACTGACAAGGTTACAAATTCTCCACCGGAAGTGGTAAAAATCATCGACATACTTCCAAAACCATGTGTGGCGTAATAGACATTTCTGAGGTGCATGCAAAATGCCGTCTGTAACTATACCCGTAACTGTGTCACATGTAAAAATGTAATATGATCGTATGTACTCCGTTCGTTCACAAATTGTATATAATTTATTCTGTGATTTTGTTGCCAACATTGTTATATGTAAGACCAATAACAGATATTCGCCAACTCTCAGCGAAATCCTGTGGAGTGACATGCACCATCATCGAATTTAATTTTTATAGAATAAAGCTTCATGCAATATTTCATACGAGTCTGTTCTTTTTTACACGGTCTGTCCTCGAGATATCGTGCATAACGGAGGTTCAGACCGACAGAATTTAAATCTTTCCAGCCCATTGAGGGATAAGCTTAGCTAACACTCAGCTACTTGGTTACAGTGTACTAATAATATTCAGGTAGTACGCGCGAAGTACATATTATGTTAGACAAGTGCGGAAAAAATCATGTTTACTAGTCATTTCATGCAGGAGAAAAATACAGTTTTGATTTCATAAACATTGCTTTCTCATCACTTGATAATTTGATGCACTTGAATCTGATAAGTACCTGAGATCTTGGTGAGTAGGCGACCTAACTATTGAACAACTTGGAGGCATCAATGAAAATTTAGTAAAGTAAGACAATCATCACAATTTCTCTAATTATTCAAAGGAATTTGTGCATATACAGTACGTATTCCGTTTATCCTATTATTTTCAAATTCTCAATTTTTATTTTCTTATTTGAGATTTTTTAAGTGACTACTTATTTTTCCAGTCTACGGAAGTGTGTTTTTGATGAGGGATAAACTTTCGTTTCGAGTCACGAAACGTATAGTAACGCTGGTTCGCTATGTAGCCGCTAGGGGTGGGATTATCGCGGCCATTTTGATGTCACGGAGGGCGCTGTCCATTCAATGGCTATCCAGGCGTGGTAGAGAGAGGTTACTGTCGCTCCTTGTTGAAATAGGTACTTCTTTTGGAGGGCTATAGATGTATGTTTTGCACAGTAAAAAACTTTTGTTTCGCGTCACGCATGTTGTGTTTTCCTCATGCTTCCAAAGAATAATGGCTGATTTATCGAAACGTAAACAAATGATATATAAACATCTGATCTGAACTAACAAAATTGGACGTTAATGAAAAATATGTCACGAAAGTTTAGAAGAGAAATATAAACCACAATAACAAACATGATACATATATGATAAGGAATATAACGACATTCTTCTATAATATAGTAGTGTTTTACAATGATTTGCTTTCTAATCATTCGATCGGTTTACTCATATTATTTTGGCGTAAATTTACGAAATATCACGTCGTATGGATCAATCGCGGCTTCTGCAAACTTTCCTTAGTGACAGAATTTTTCAGGTTAGGTTACTTAAGGTCTAATTAATATGCTGTCAAACTTTACAAATCGATTCAAACTCTGGTATAGGCTAAGCAGCAATGTTGACTGTAACACACTAATAAATTTTTAACGCCAAGCTAAGTTGCAAAAAGACAAAGTATATGGTATAATAATGGTTTGAATAAATCTATGAACTAGTACTTTATTAATGAATCCAATAGACATATTCATTAACTTACTGCATCATTTAATAGACACATTTAAAGGTCTTAAGATTCAAAATTGAATTTAAGCACGGTTAGTATTAATTTTTCCTTTTCTAGCTCACTACTAGTTTCGTCCTGACTAGATGTATAAAAGGATTAAAAATAAACTTTTACAACATATTTAGTAAGATTTTAATCAATATTTCTATTTCTTATTTCAGTTATTATGACCCATAATATTAGAATATAATGACAAATAAAATGAAGTAATATTTTGAAAATACAAGACTGCAATGAAAATGATAGTCAATAATTAGTAAAAACTAATATAAACGATGATAATGGAAATGTATAAATATTTATTACTTTAAAATTTAAGTGTCAGTAATAATTGTATTATGTAAAATGAAAGAAATATTAAAAAATATGTATAAGTTAAGGAAGATATTAAACTTTTAGTTTTAGAATTGTGTCACATATTATTTTTAATGGAAAAAGTAACCATTTAATAATTATCAAACGTATGTCTTTAAGATATACATTCACAGCCTGTTATACGAATTAGTCACTTCTGTCCGTCAGTCTAGCGATTGCCTTTCCATTTTTTTTTCTTTTTTTGAGGTTTTTTCATTCTGCATGGTAAAAATTTTAATAGGTGAAACAATAATTTGCCATGTGCTACTAGAATTTAGGATTGAACAGTGACGATTTATCAGTAGATGTAGTCACATAACAGACCGGGCATCACGTCGGAACAGCAGCTGTGGTCTTGTAACTAGGTCACCTGTCACTTCACAACTGTCATTGCAAGCTGTACTTAACTGTCTATGAACAAATTTGACATGAAATTAATTAACATAATGTAAGGGTATCATACAATGTAGCCTATGCAATATCATATAAAAAATGTTATAGTCCTTGAATCTGATGATGTCACAAGACTTGGGTCCTAAAAATTAGACTCGTGTTCGTCTAAAGAGATAGAAAACTCGACGAAACTCCATGTAGAATAATATATGGTTTAGATATCAACGATACCTAAAATGATAATGTAATCTAGATGAAAGTTCTTCTAATAGCTTTATCAGATGCATAATTGTGTACACTACGATGTTATAGAAACGATCTCTAAGCACGATGAATCATCCAAGGTTTTTACACTTAACATAGGGAAAAGTGCTACATTAAATGTGAATGTTGATTTAGTTTCCTTACCTCACAGTGCAGCGTCTGAAATCTGACGCTGACATAGACTTGACTCCCAAAACAAAAACGTCGTCAAAGAAGAAGCTCAAAATGTACTCTTTATATAGCTCGACATCAGAGACACCTATACAAAAAATATATTGTAATTTGGTATAAAGGAATAATCATAGTCTCATCAGGTACACAATTTCTCAGAATTTTGTTGTTGCTAATCCCTTTAGATGAATATTACTTCACATTCCAGGAGTAAAATCCGAGTCTATCTGATTCCAAACGCTGCAATAAGAGTAAGGTAAAACGGCGTTAAGTCAACATTAACTGAACTAACCCTTCTTACTGTACTGTACAAATACATAACTACGTTATACAGCATAAAT
Source organism: Homalodisca vitripennis (assembly GCF_021130785.1). Taxonomy (NCBI): domain Eukaryota; kingdom Metazoa; phylum Arthropoda; class Insecta; order Hemiptera; family Cicadellidae; genus Homalodisca; species Homalodisca vitripennis. Next base: position 33,797,244 of record NC_060207.1, read on the forward strand.
TTGTCTCAAAATCATATTACCACACAATAATATAACATATGATGTTAAATGATGTATGGTTATTGATTTATTACAAAAATAAACATAGTAGTTTCAAAACTTGCTTTTCACATAAATTTTTAAACGTCGCTTTCCTATTTTTGAATGATATTTTTATAGCTATTGTTTATATCCAGTTATAACTTACTTTATGTAAACATTATAGGAGTATCATAACATTTCATTTGAATTCGTCCGTATTATTTGCTGATGTAATACAGTATAATTTTAATGCTCGTATATTCCAGTCCATAACTTTTTTCGTTTAGATTTTTTCATACCCTTTTAAAAATTGAACTACATTTGGTAACGAAATCTATAGTTATTTCTTGAAACAAAAACATTTACTAAAAACGAAATTTTATAAAAACTTTCTTTATTACATTTTATAATCTGATAATTACAAAGATGTTTTTTCCTATGTAGTTAAACTGAGTTGAAGAGGCAAATGAATGCCACCGAAGCCGTCTTGTAATACAAGAAATCTGACGGTTTCTATTAATTCTATAAGACTTCTTCCTTCCTTTTTTTATAAATGGTCGGAAATCAAAGAGGTTTGAAAGTCTGCGACAAACCACGAGCCGAATTGTTTATCCAAAAGGTGAATATTGTAATTTATTACATGCTGATTTATTATATCACACTCATTATATATAAGATAATATGCCTTACAGAAATTTGCTGACAAACAAGCACGTTCTGATTTCATTCTTGAAGCAAGTTCTAATCCTAATCTTATACATAATCATGGAATTTTCTCTCTAATTTTCCTTTAAGTTCCCCAGTAATTTAAAAGTTGTAAGACTTATGTAATTATTAGTAATATAAAATTCATAGAATCAATGTACAGATAGTTGCTGGAAAGGAAGTCTTGTATTACAATTCGATACAAACATCCTCCGGATGTAACTGGATACGCACATCCGCCCAGACGCCGATGGTGAACAAACAGGAAATGCTTGCTTAAGCAGCGGAAATGCTTATTTGTAAAAACCGTGCGACGATGTAAGGGGCAGCCATGCTAATATGAAAAATTGGTACTCACCAATTATGATGGAGAGATTTGGCAGAGGCGTGGTCAATGAGCTGGCGGGAGAAGAACATCAAAACTGAAGAACAAGGAGGAGAGGTGGAAGTGGAGGCCGGGAATTCGAAAAGTGAAGTTCGGGAGTGTTTGTGTTCGTGTGCGGAAAAATATCTCTAGGCGTAATAAGTGTGATGTGAAATAAAATGTAAGTAATTTTAAGAACTTAGTATATTTTAGGGTTCATTAATCATTTTCAATTCCATATCTATTTAAATGTTCACAATTTCGAAAATGTAAATTCATGTAAATGTTTAGCTATTTTAAAGAAAGTTTCTCATGTTAGTCGATGAACTCATTATTATTGCAACACTACAAAATTACTAGTAAATATTATAATGAATTAAATTTAAAATAAATTGTATGAATAATTTAATATCAAACATGTTTTCAAAGTATTAAAGTATTAAGGTTTGTGCTTAATATGTCGATTGACGCAATCAATTAATCAATTTAATGAAATGTTGTCACAAATAAATGTGTTGATTCATTTGAGGGTATTTGTACTGCCAATCTAACCTATTATTAAATCCTCTCACAGCAACCCTTGCTCAAAATATGTCACAACCTTAATCTTAAACTAAACCAACCCTACAAAACCTTACAAAGTAAAACGCTACCTGGTACATTTCAATACTTTCCTATTGATATATATTTTAATCATCGGGCGTCAAATTGTGTGGCTCGCCTTCCACCAGAATAAACCAAAGTGAAAACACAAAGTGGCAATCTTAAAAATATGCTGACAACTCTGTATGCACTTTACTCCAACAAAACATTTATTTAGACATATCGGTCCATTTAAACACAGTAAACCAATATTTGACAAATGTTGTACGGTTTGGTTTTCCTACAACGAAGCTCTTTCCATCATATAATATATTTACTTTGATAAATATTAGTGTTTGTGAAATTTATTGTATTGAACATCAATATAAGAATGATAATTATTTATTGTCTGAGCGTGAATGAACCGTGATACTCGAGAAACTGGAAAAATCACATTCTGTCTTGCCTGTCCACACCAAACCACAAAAACATACTGATCTATAGAAGTGAAAGATTTCATTAATATTCATTGCTATATTGGTACTGGGTTCGATTGTGGTGCATACCATGCTAGGGTATTTTGCTGAGCATTATTTAATATTTTTCATTGATGTATGTGATTAATATTTTTCATATAGATGTAAATAAACTGAGTACAATCATATCATATTTTTAAACGTGTAATACTAATACATGTAGTCTAACTACCCAAAGACATTTATAATAATTATTTATAGCTTTGTTTTTAAATTTAGTTATAACATAAAAAATATGATAGTCTTATCAGACAAAGTTAAGAGTGAAGTAACTTCATTTAAGCATACTATTGCATTTTACTACTCTCCATAGTTTCTCAGAACATTTATTATTCAAACACTGTTATGAAACGTAACTTAATGGATGTTTCATGGAACGCGCGGCAAAATATCTCGAGGTTTCCATATGTAAGGCTTCAAATACCGTATAAGACTTAATTTCTAAAAGAGTTTTATGTTTGTCTATTCCAACCATGGATTTGTTGAGCGTCGTTGTAGCCCAGCATTCAATAGTTTTACACAGTTTCTCTTTTGTCTGAGGGACGGATTTAAAAACTTCGTTTTTGTATAAATCTCTAAATGTACGCAGAGATTTTGAAAAATAATTTACCTATAAATAGACTTTTCAATGCTACCTCAGCAAATCCTATTGCCTGACATATAGTGTGACTCCAGTGTTGTTTTACAAAAAAAGAAAGCCAACTAAGTGATAATAATTCAAATATTTTAAAACGTAATTTTATATGTTTACAATTATTTTTATAAAAACTACGAATATTTGATTTTAAAAATTTATTTACTTATTTGTAAAAATAACAAATAATGCTATTGAAGAATTTAAAAAATAGCACATTGACAATAAATTTTAATTAAATTTATTTTATCATAAATACATTATCAAGAGTATTAGTTTCAGATATAAAGAAGCTAACTGTACGAAAGCCACGTTTTGCATAAGGAATTGGCTCAATGTCTTGGCTATAAATTCAAGTAACATTTGGCCTTTGACTTTTTGGTAGGGACTCATCTGGATGGTCCCAAACTTATCGTTCTCCCATTATTCACCATATTTGTCTTGATTATTGCAAGATGGGCACTCTCTGTTTTAAGATTAAAAGCTTTTTTATATAAACTAAGTTTAAGAGATGGATTACTCTTCAACAAGAAATTTAAGTTAATCTACCACTGTATAATTACATTATAACGTATAATACAATATTTTTAATCAATTCTATTTTGTATAGTATATATATATATATATATATATATATATATGTTTGTGTGTGTGTGTGTGTGTGTGTGTGTGTGTGTGTGTGTGTGTGTGTGTGTGTGTGTGTGTGTGTGTGTGTGTGTGTGTGTGTGTGTGTGTGTGTGTGTGTGTGTGTGTGTGTGTGTGTAGGTTGTGAATATACATAATTTAAAATAGCATCAGAAACAATTTATTAAAAAAAGTGGAATCCATTAAAAATTTGTGTACTTTTCTGATTATTAACAGAATAATATTCTACCCCTTTAATATTTTATTGTTAATAACATTAAACATTTTTAATAAGTCAATTTGTTGATTTATTATTTTAACGAGCCATAACCATGTGTATAGAGCTTATTAAAACTCGATATATTAATATATTAATGTAATTATATTATTTTTATGACTGTACTTCTAATCGTATTTTTAAACTTTCTAAAAAAGTACAGTCCTGAATTCCCTCTTATGTTCAATGCTCCTTCAACTAATTTCTGTAAAATAGTGTAGTATATTCACCCTTAGACCTCCGAAAATAATAAAATGGCTTGAAAGAGAAAAATTAAAATAGAGTATATTGCAATTTTTGCGGTTTGCGATATTTATTACTGACAAGTGAATAAAAAAATCGTGTAAAAAAACTATGATTGACAGAACAACTTTTTAAAAATATAGAAAGAATCGTGATGCTTGAAAATCAAACTATAAACCTTTATAAACTCTAAAGGACAAGAAGATTTAAGAAAATATAAACATAAACAGATACGTTGAATACGTTGCACTCATTATATGCAGAAGACTACAATCTCTTATGATTTGTTGCTGTGCACAGAGCAATTAATCCGTACATACTATACCAATTAAAATTTATAGTCAAAAGATACGTTAGAAACAGTACATACGTATCTTCTAAAACATTCTAAAGTAAGAAAGCCCAATGAACTATGATCATTAACGAGGATGGTCCTAAAAAAGTGAATCGTCCTCTTGTAAAAAGAATCAAATTTATTTTATCCAAACCTTCATCGTAACATTTTATAGTTACTCACTTATTTCCAACTATTTTAAGTATACTGTATTTTTATGATTAAAAAAGAATATATGTAGATTTATTTGTGAAATTACTGTACAATAAAATCGTATATTTCAAAGAAGAGCGTTCAAATACAAACGTTTTGTTGGAACATGAGTATTTTATATTTGTTACATCTTCACGTCATTAGATGTGTAATTTTATATAGACATATGAAAGGGTTCAGTCGAACTATTTGTTACAAAACTAAAAAATATAACTTGTTCATGAATATAGGTTAAAACTACAGGTTTTGCCACTATTTATAAATAGGTTTAAATAGTACGGAAACTATTACCGTTATAACAACTTAGTTATACCCTTCACGCTTAGTTTCATGGATTAAAATTATGTACTGATGTATTTATATTGTAATAATTAAGTATTAGGTATACGTTTTTTACTGGCTCCTAATATTATTTTCGTAATTTCTAAACACTGTTTATAACCTGTTAGGGTGAAATTCTGAACTGAAAAAATTAAAATATTAAACCACTGTAGGATTTTTGTATTGCTATGTTTTACTGCAGGGGGCCCACTCCTGTCTCCTTACTTTTTGCCGCCATCTTGTTTCTGCCGTGACGATCGCCATTTGCTATAGGCCTCTGATTAGTCGTAGGTGGTTGGCGACTAATGCAGACCTATTGTGACCTATATTCTGTAGTTCAGATTTATTAATTAATGTTAGGTTTAGTATTTTATTAAGTGCATGTTTTAGAGTTAGTGAAGTTGATACATACCACGGTGGTTGTGATTAGGAGACTTACGCGTGTCACAACGCTCCGGTATGATTTGCTTATTTTAACCTAGTTTGTTATTATTTGGTAAGTTAGTTATATACCTGAAGAAGAGATCAGATTGCAGATCTCTAATCGTAGTGTTACTGATTTTTTGTATCACTGAACAATGGCAAATGTCCAGGAAAATCCTCATTCCTTCACAATTCTTCCATCTTCAAAAACCAGTTTCAAACAAAGAATGTAAGGTATGACAAAAAATCAAGTTCGTTTTACAAATACACAATAATTCAAGTAAATTTTAATAAATAATGAAAATTACTACATGATAGTCATTACTGCCCATATTTGTAAATTTAATTATGGACGATGTTAAAGTTTTCGTAGGGTGAAGTGTCGTGCGAACCACAACAAAATAATAAAAAGACGCAAGCTCCACGTACGTGTACTTTATTATACTACTTTAAATTCAAATATACAGCATAACTTTCAGCACTTTCAAATAGTTTTTGGCTATTTGATAAACGTAATTTTCTCGTAATAGCAGTTTATAATGTGCAAGGTATTTGAAAAGTTGTTGTAGATTTGTAAATATAAACTATTCTCGACTCAATCTGAAAATGAAGCTTTCTTTAAAATCGGTCCAGCCATTTAGGAGTAGTTCAGTGACATACTCACAAAAACAAGAAATATATATATATATATATATATATATATATATATATATATATATATATATATATATATATATATAATATATATATATATATATATATGTTTTTATATCTTACTCTATAAACTACATAAATAAAATGTTTGTGTAAAGTAATATACATTGATATTTGATCAGCGTAATTGATAAATATCTTGTTACAGACAATCTTCTATTTTTGCCGATTTTTTGTATCTCTGCCCAAGATTCAGAGTAATATAGATTTTCAAAAATTAAATAATGCTGAGAACGATCCGAACATTCTTATTTTACTCTAAGCATCTCCTAACGTGAGTCTATTGCATAAGAACGGATTTGGAATTTCTGTTCGTATCTAATATTATTTTAGAAATATTTTAGTCTGCAAGCCAAGTTCAATATTTATTGCTAACTGAAAATTTCTCCTTTTTACAAAGATAATAAACTATATACATATCAGTGATACCCTGTCGATTTATATTGTTGGATAGCATTAAAAAGCCTCTCGCTAGCCTAGTGTTGACTTAATCAACTGTGGTAGTTGGCACTGAAAACTATTCTCGATAAATAACAAAATATAATTATTACCAAATTAAAATTATTCAGTAAAATATTTATGATATATCAAACATCTACTGTATAAGGTTTATATTATGCACTTTATACTATGTTATGTTATGCACACTTAGAACAAGAAGATTAGAAAGTTCCTCATTGCATTTAATCTTAAAAGTACATTTGAGCTGTTTACGGAAGGACAGAATATTAAGGATAGGTAAGATTGGTGGAAGAGGCCGCTGCCAGTCGAGGTCACATGAGGATCTACAACGAGCTCTACTCACTCCAACAGCCATTCTGTGCAGAAAACTTATCAAGCAACCGTTTTTAGCGCACTATCTCGATATTTATGGTTAGTGGAGTACCGCTCCTGGATATCCACTGGGTTGTACCGATTTTAATGATACATCGCTTTCTCTCCAAATCTAGTACAGGTTCTACTTCCAGGTATAAAATAGGCAGAGGTGAACCCTCCCTGTGGAATACAGTGATTCCACACTTGAATTAGAGAAATTGAGGTATGCGAAAGAAGTTTGCAAAATTATTACGTTTTAAACACTACTATTGTAAAGAACCATGCCGTATTCATTGAAATAAGGTTTGCCACACAATTAACATTTTATCTCGTTATTGCCACCTCATTTCATAGATGTGACAGTATAAAAAAACAAAATTTTCTTTTTTAATCTACTTTATTGACATTGCAGTATCTGGAAGAAACAAAAAGATGTTTCATTATTGGATGTAATATCCTCCCAACATCATCAGATGTCGGAATCGGACAACTTTCTCAACAGCATTTTCAGCCAAATTAGAAAGTTCAGCAAAGCAATAAAGCTCTCCACCACCCCATTCTCTTGGGACGTCTTTACTTTTTGTTTACATTGTATTTACTAGCAAATCGTAATAGTTTCAAACTAATTATTGTATTAATTAGTGAAAAAAATATTCTAAAGTAGCAGTTTTATTCAAAGTTTTTCTCCTAACATGCTGATTGATCATTTTGATCAATCGGGGGAAATTTTAACTTGCAATATTAAGGAATTAGATAATAACATTTATTTAGAATGTTGTAAATATTTGCTAGTTACAGTTCCCATGTTGGATTTGTTAAAAAGAAGGTTTAATCTTTTAATCCTATGCACGTCTACAGGAAAATTTCGAAGATTTTCACATTTAGCTAATCATAAGGATGTAAACAGTTCTTAAAAACAGAATAAATGTGTAGCAAAAGTTTGTGTTTTAATCTGCATAAGCTATACAAGTCAACGTGCAGAAATATATTGAAATGAAAAATGATAAAAATAAACCTAATAAGGTATTGAATATAATAGAGTTATAGCTAACTTATCAGAGTTTCTTCGCAACCTATTTTACGACCTTTTTAAGTTTCTTATTCAAATTAACACGCTATAACTTTATATTGTTCTCTTTGAACTACCATTGTTGTAAACATAAAGAACAAGACCTTTAAGTATGCCTACGGTTACTTTAAAAACAACTATTTATTGAAGCCATCAATAATAAAATCAACTATATATTATTAAAGCCAGTTTGTAAGCCTATCCTCTGTTTTGACAAGCCTATTGGCACCGTGCCTTTTGTACATCACTTGTCACTATAGTGACCTCCATGTCTTCGTTGACTCTGCTGGCACATTTCCAAAACGAAAGTTTATAAGTTTATTTCAGCAAGTGTGAATATTGTCTTCAATCTATCTTTTTAAAAGAGAGTAGGTCTATTCAGTACATGTCATAATTATCTGGACTCAAATGTACTAGAATCCGTTTGTATCGTAAGCTCTATTTGAGACAAGGGTATCTGGCAGTTTTTTTTTACCTATATATATTTTTAACACACACACACGCACACACACACACACACACACACACACACAAAACAGATTTCAGAAGCAGCGACTTATATAGATCGCAGTTCCAAATTTAAAGTGTGGTGCTAAGTCGTGTAATTAAAAAGTTAGCTATTGGGTCACTTTAAAAAACTCACCCGGTATAATGTTTATTGTAAAATGTATGTGTTTAAAATGACTTTAAATCTAGTGTTACAACTAGGTATGAGTATGAATTGTACACAAATAAAATTGCTATTAAATACATTTTTCGATTATTTCAAAGTTTTTGGTTTTCAAAATAGTTTTAATTCCAAATGCCACAAAAAGCAATGTAAGATAATATAAGAAAAACGTTCCGTCACACGGAAAAACTAGCTTATAAGTATAAAAATAACTTTTGTCAGATTAAACATAAATAAGAATACCAATGTTATTGTTTGTACGAACGTAAATATTAGTTAATTTACATATGGTTCCCTAGAATTTAATTAACTTAAGCGTTGTCCTCCCTAAACAAAATTGACCACATTTTCAAAAATTTCAACCTTAAGTGGTAAAAATTCATAAAAGTCAGATTTTCGTTTTTCTTGTATTTAATAGTATGAAAGTTCTTAAAAATTGCCCTTATATCTGGTTAAGGATAAAAACATTTTATGTTACATAACACTTATCATTCGAATATTCCTCAAGAATGTTCGATTATTACATAATTAAAAACTAAAATGGCTTGCGGCAAGGCTGATACATTTCTAGAATGTAAAATATTGTGTATGCAACTCTTTAGATTTATTGAGAACCAGTACATTGAAATGTTATTTATAGAACTGGCCGTGCAAACCTAAGAGTTGCAGCAAAAAAATTAATATTTTCAACAAATATTTTCTTTAATGCAAGTCAATACATGTGTCAATCACGGATAAATCGAACTTCGCCTATTAGAGAAGGAATTATACAGCAAGTGTCTTTATACATACTTAGTTCAGTCTGATAGTTTATTTGATGTTACACGTATAAGTCATTTGCAAACTATCAGTTCGTTATTGATATAATATGATGAGGCAATAAGACGCATCTAGAATGCCTTGATTCTCCAGTTTTGATTCTCCAGATTGGTGATCCTACGCCTGAAAATAAAGCACCTCAACCAAAGTTGTCCTATCACTAATCTCTGTGTGGACTGGAGCTATATTATATCCAAACAATATATACAGTACTTGGAATCAATATGTTAAAAGGCCGCACAATGGACGCACCAAGGTTCGTTGCCACCTCGGATACACCCTACGGTTACCCATCATTGCTAGGACAATAACATATTCTAAAAAACGCCTCTGCTGTCCCTGACATTAATTAGAATTCATGCATTACATACCGCTGGTGTAAACCGCACTTCGCATCTTCTCAGAGATACACCCTACGGTTACCCATCATTGCTAGGACAATAACATATTTTAAAAAACGCCACTGATGTCCCTGGCATCAATTAGAATTCATTCAGTACATACTGCTGGTGTAAACCCCACCTCGCATCTTCACAGAGAAACACCCTACGGTTACCCATCATTGCTAGGACAACAACATATTCTAAAAACGCCACTGCTGTCCCTGACATTAATTAGAATTCATGCAGTACATACTGCTGGTGTAAACCGCACTTCGCATCTTCACAGAGATACACCCTACGGTTACCCATCATTGCTAGGACAATAACATATTCTAAAAAACGCCTCTGCTGTCCCTGACATTAATTAGAATTCATGCAGTACATACCGCTGGTGTAAACCGCACTTCGCATCTTCACAGAGATACACCCTACGGTTACCCATCATTACTAGGACAATAACATATCTAAAAAAACGCCTCTGCTGTCCCTGACATTAATTAAAATTCATGCAGTACATACCGCTGGTGTAAACCGCACTTCGCATCTTCTCAGAGATACACCCTACGGTTACCCATCATTGCTAGGACAATAACATATCTAAAAAACGCCTCTGCTGTCCCTGACATTAATTAAAATTCATGCAGTACATACCGCTGGTGTAAACCGCACTTCGCATCTTCTCAGAGATACACCCTACGGTTACCCATCATTGCTAGGACAATAACATATTCTAAAAAACGCCTCTGCTGTCCCTGACATTAATTAGAATTCATGCAGTACATACCGCTGGTGTAAACCGCACTTCGCATCTTCACAGAGATACACCCTACGGTTACCCATCATTGCTAGGACAATAACATATCTAAAAAACGCCTCTGCTGTCCCTGACATTAATTAGAATTCATGCATTACATACCGCTGGTGTAAACCGCACTTCGCATCTTCTCAGAGATACACCCTACGGTTACCCATCATTGCTAGGACAATAACATATTCTAAAAAACGCCTCTGCTGTCCCTGACATTAATTAGAATTCATGCAGTACATACCGCTGGTGTAAACCGCACTTCGCATCTTCACAGAGATACACCCTACGGTTACCCATCATTACTAGGACAATAACATATCTAAAAAAACGCCTCTGCTGTCCCTGACATTAATTAAAATTCATGCAGTACATACCGCTGGTGTAAACCGCACTTCGCATCTTCACAGAGATACACCCTACGGTTACCCATCATTGCTAGGACAATAACATATCTAAAAAACGCCTCTGCTGTCCCTGACATTAATTAGAATTCATGCAGTACATACCGCTGGTGTAAACCAAGAACAACAAATACAGCAGACTGCGACTTTTGGATTCCATTGTTGATTGCTGGTTGTAGAACGATTTACTAACCAAAAATTAATAAGCTATTGGCTCTTCCAAACAGCGTTTTTGTTCCAAAAACTTCAAATTTCTTAAAAAGAATTGACGCAATTGATTCTCTTTTATTAATAAATAAAATTTAAGGACCTGATTTAACATGTAAACATTTTTAGTGTGGCTTTTTCGTGTGTCATTAAACTTAATTGATACTTTTTTTAATAACAGTGATCGAAATTGACACACCCATTCCAAAGTGTTTGTAAACTAATTTTTAAATATACTCAAAAGGGTTTCTCAAGCCCCTAAAACACTTTTATTGGGAAACATTTCTTTATCATCTCTATAATTAACTTGGTCTCCATCTACCTAGTCCTGAAGCTCTGGAAAAGAAACATTCATGTCATCAGGTACCTGCATTGGGATGTTTACCATCTTACAAACGGTTGATACCGTTAGAGATAAAAGACATCTAATTCTGTTCTATCAATTTGTGACATTCAGTAAAATTTTCATGCCTTTTCAGATTAACAAAGGTAAGTTTCCAGATCTGCCTGAGACAATTAAGAAGGAGGGAGTTTTATTCTTTAAGGACCAGAGTAAGACCTCAAAGAAAGACATAATCCGAAACCTTACATGGATAAAATTCCCATCTACAGAGTGCTTCTTACAGATATTATTACAGAGTGGAATTTGTTTAAACCGACGTAGATATACCATCGTGCTTTACTCTCGAGAGGAATGATATTTATTTTACTTTAAAAAAACTACAGAAATGTTAGTTATATCTAACAAAAAAGAGTTGAAAAAACTTAAACAATACTTTGGTAAAACAGGTATTAGTAATGTATGTTCTATTTTAAGAATTTAACATTGGACTATCCGGTGTCATTCTTGTAAAATTGGGTCTTGGCTGAAAGCTCAATAATAGTAAGTCAAGTGGCGTAGTTGTAACGGAAACCGTATTCTAGTCCCTCATTAAGATACGTTTGTTTCACATTTACTTCCTGTTCATGAACTGAAAAAATATATTTACTTTGTAATGTATAGATGTAATAATTAATATGAAATGACATCTAACGGAATTAATTACAATTTAGCGCGATAATCATTTCTCGTAGAGGTTATACATATCGTTAAACGCTCAAGGATGTAGTCGTTTCTAAAGTAGATTACGTACATCTAGTAAAGTTATAACAAACTAAAGGTTTTAGTGTCTCCTACAAATCAAAATCTCGAATACAGTATTCATATGTTTTATGAAAGTAAAAATACAACAAGATAATGAATGTAACTGGAAATATTGTAATTATGCTATGGTATTAATTAATTAAGTTCTAACAAATTGTGTACCCTTAAAAACAACTTAATTATATTTAATGGGATTAAAAATATTTGATAAAAAGTATTTACAAAAATAAATGATCAATTTTTAATATTATGATATTGGTTACCGTTGCGAATGCATGAATGGAGATTAATAATGTATGAAAACTTCTTGCTTAGAGGTTTATTCTAAAAGCAATACAGAACATCATGTTAATCGCTAAAGATATAAATTCAGCTCTCTCTGTAAAACCCTTAGGCTACTGATCTTAGGTTGTAAAACCATTTATTTTAAGACAAATAAATGAACGCACCACCTTGTTTACTATAGGATTAGTGTCTGCATTTATTAACATTTATTTTTTTATAACTAAAATAGAGCGTTTCATTTCATTACTTCATGTACCTGTATACTATACTAATAAATACAAGCTGATATTGTTAGTGAAAATTTTTCATAAGCAGAAAATTTTATTCTTTTGTATCAAAGCAGTTAATTATCAAGCTTATTAGTCTCAGTAATTAGTGTTTTTCTATACTTTAGTAGATTGAAAGTGACAAAACACTGATTACTCTTGAATCAGTTAGATTATAAAATATTTTTACACGATTTGATACTGTATCTGATACTGTATTATCACAACACTATTTATTAAGCCAGGTTATGGTATTATCCTAGTAGCTTATTTTATACAGTCACATCCAATTATAACTCATTAATTTCGTGTTCATTTAAAAAAACAACAAAGGAAAATCCATATCCATCATTTAATAGTTATGTTTTATTGAAACAACGATTTTTGATCTCCTTGTTTATCTGGTGTGTGGATCATAAAACCAAAATATAAAGTTAACACCCATAAGTTAATGTAAAAGCTGTTGGTATGACGTAAAGTTTTGTTGTTTAATTGTCATAGAACCACGCAAAATACTGATTTAAATTCTACATGGGTGTAAAATTTCCGCCAGGTTTATTGACAGTTAAGGCCATTAAAAATTGCTGGACATGTCGTGTCTATTCGACCATAAAACTGTAACGACTATTCCATAATTCCATTGCTATGGCCATTGATTTAACTGGTAATATTTTGATGGTGACAATGAATATGGAAACCATGGTTTCTGATAGAATAAACTAAAATTTTTATTTCTATTGTACATTATCTTGTCAGCAAATGGAAAATAAAGCCTCGTTTAACCAAGACAGAATAGCGTAAATGTTCCAATCAAAATATTCTTGTAAATTATCATCATCGTGTTTTAAGTATACATTTTTTGAGTCTCTTTTAGTAACATTTTGGTATTACATAAATAACACAAATATATTAGTATAGAGTTAACAATACTTTTCTTTTATGGTCAAGTGGATGGAGCTTCTGAAAAAACAAAATTTTACACACAACTGTCTTTCAGGTATAGATGAGGTTTTAGGTATGATACAGAGTTCCGAAAACAACAGATTTGTCTCAATTAGTGCATTGGTTACTGAAATGTCGATGGCTTTAAGTTCATTACAATTAGGGTACGCAATAGCAATTCACAAAAGCTTATGGAATGAGCTTTAATGGATTGCAATTTTAAGTGTTCCCGCATTAAGAAATTTTAGTGATAACAGTTTTGATACCTAGTTGTACAATAGTGGTATAAACCGAAAACGCCCATGTTGTAGTGGGTAATCTTACGCGAATTCTTACTAAGTGTTTGAAGAAATAGTTATATTATTAATTCTGTGGATTTTTTTGCCCAATTTCGAAAATTAATATCAATGATACCTTGCCATCCATATATACCTGCCGTGAAAGCAATTATTTTGAACCTTATATCTGATATGACGTATTGTACTGAAATAGGATTGATTGAAGATAATAATGCGGTAAGGTAAAATAGCTATAGAAAAATATATTTACACTCGTGATTCTCCATGGACTTCTAGATTCTAAACATTTAACGAGGAAAATGGAACGGGAACATAAACCTTTGGTTTAAGGCTCAGTAACTGGTGTGATGATGTTGTTATGGCAACAGCGTTCTACATTCAGTGGTTAAAATATATTCATTCGCCTTCTGTTTGTGAGCTGAAACACTTAATTATGGCTTTGTAAAAAAGGAGGTTAAGATGAAACTATAAGCAACAACAATACATTTTGGCAATCTATAAATTAAACTAAACATTATAAAATATAAGACAGAAATAATGTGTAGCTTCATAGATTATGAATTACGTTTTTAATCGAATAAATTGTAAATTATTATCGGTACATGTTGCTCTACCATCAAAATACCTGTTTTATATTCATGAATATATTCAGTTGGTGACTACATATGATTTTAACACTCGTGGTATTTTATTGTCTGTCCTGACCATCTACACGATATCTCAAAAACGAAGTGACCTATAGATTTTAAAAGATTTTGCATGACAAATTTCATTTATAAAGAGGTAAGGCTGAGTTCGGTGCATATCGAGCTATGGAATTTGGTTGGTTTTTTCATCAAACTATTGCATTGTAGGACCTTCCCTTTCTTAAAGCAACGCTTTTTATTAAAATTTTTATTTTAAATATGACTAAACGAAAAATGTGTATTTATCATTTGATAAAATATTTTGATAAAGATCATTAGCATATTTTATTTTTATGATAGTGTATGTCCAGGCATGGAATTTGACTAAGAGTCATTGAAGCCTATATCACTCATTACGTTGACACAAATATTCTATTCTCTGTAAGATACAGATGTAAAAATGCCTTTTATGTATGATATATGTCTATTTAATCGCAGAACGTTTAAAAAACTAAAATTAGCAATAAGCTTGAAATTTAGCATACAATCTTAGCAAAGCCTGTTGCGCGACATGTGGTGTTGTGCATTCCTTTGTCTAATGTAAGTTTAATAATAATAACTAGACAACGTAACAACTTATAGAAAAGTATTTATCAAAATGAATCAGTTTATCTTAATTAGATAATTCATCATTTGTTTTTCGTATACCGTTAAATTTTACTTAGGTTTCACAAACCAAATAATCTTGTTAAAGTTTGGCGATCTAGTTACATTTTGAAACAAAACTTTCGTTGATACAAAATATAATTTTATAGTACACACTTTTTTAAATATATATATCATAAATAAAAGAATTCTTTTATTTCAAAATAAATAAAACAATATATATATATATGTATATATATATACATGTGTTTTTAGTTTAGGTCCTGTAACTTAAAATTTAATACGGTAGGGTTTAATAAATATTACAGATCCTATTAATAGAATTGATCTTCAATAGATATTTAAATAGTGAAACTTTATTAGTACGGCCACATATAGCCAACGGCTGCACGGTTTAAGACGTGGGACTTTGAATTTGAGTTAGCTATACCGTAAATTAAAATCCTGTCTCTGACTGTATTCATTTTTTGCCATTACAATTGACCTTGTACTGTAACAGACTCTCCTTCTTACTTTGTATTATAATATTCTCGCAAAGGCCAGTGGCCCATGAGGGCAGCCTTAGATAACGCATTAGAGGAGGTCAGTCTGTTAATTATACACAAATACTCGTTAAAGAGAAAAGCATCAATTATCTTATGCATTACCAAATACAGAGATGGAAAATGTAGCAAAGCAGGAACATTTTAAGACAAGAAAAGATTTATAAAAAGGCTTGTATTACTCACAATGATCCTGAACTCTCAATAATCACCCAGGTGTAGAATGTATGGACAGATTTTATCTTCCCGAAAATCTCGCGCAGCTCTGATGTAGTAATTTTATTCCACATAGAAATTCATGTAGCTGACACAGGATTCTTGTATACCCTGATACGACCAAAACCCTCGCCAAGTGATCTTACATGACGAGATCATGATGTAGCCCTATTGTAATTCTGATGCAGATACAATAAAGATATTACTAATTATCTCTATAAATAACCCCGATTGTATCATTTAAACTACTTCCAAAAGAACAATCACCTCAATGGTTGAATTATATATTTTACATATAAATCGGTAATAAAAACAAACTTTTATCAGCTTGTTTTACACGTATTAACTCTCTGTATGTTCATTTATATTCTTGAGAGAATAAATGATACAGTTTAAACAAAAAACCAAATTTAAGTTTTAAAATTTTTGGGTATAAAACTAATAAACTAAAATTTAAGATTACTTTTTATTTGAGAAAATTTTATATTATCCAAAATTGATAGAATAAAACTTTTAGATAGAAAATTTTACTCTAAAATATAACTAATTTTACCTGGAATAAAAAATAATGTGATAAAAATACTGGTTAGGAAATTATTAAGAGCAACTAGACGTAATGTGTTCCAGATATGTATACCCTTCTTACCCACGTACTGTTCGTGTTCGTGTTCCCGGTGACTTTCCTGTTGTCCGTGGTTTAGAGGTAGCACAGGTGAGTATCCGGAAAATGAGGTACTCGAGTTCGAGTCCGGGTGGAGCAATTTATATTGTTGCCTTTTATAGAAATTTGATAATGTCAAAACGTTATTTGTCAGGATTTTGGTCTTCTGATTATATGTTTGGTTAATTAGTTACATATTATGTGATATAAACAGCAAAATACTGAATTATATAAAATAAGGGTTCTGTGGTAGCTTACTCTCTCGGCAAGTGTGAGAACCGTGTTCGAGTCCTGACGGAGCAAGTTCTTTTTGTAAATAAATCTGTATCTAAATTAAATAAGGCTATTGCCATCAATATATATCAATATAAGAGATCTTTGGAAAATAATTACTTTATATATAAACATGTAGTTTATAATATATTACAGAAAAATGATAATAACTATAACAATATATTATAAATAGATGAATTGGAATTCAACGTCATGTGGTAGATCCATGGCTGGATCCACCCTTTTCAGGTGAGCTAGGGAGGGTGCTATAACTATACAATTCATAATGTCTCAATTTAATAAAAGATTAAATAAGCAATCATGAAAGTACACAGGTAAAATAGCAGCAGCTATCCGGTTAAGGTTGCGAACATAGTTCTAATAAAATCGCAGCTGTTGCTTCTTTAGAGGAATATCTTACAGTAATGCAGTAAGGGATGGTTCTCGGGTATAGCTAATGACGCATTATCTAACCAAGTGACTAACAAAATCCTTCATCTTTGTTCACTTAAATATATTATCTGTTAACTGACATCATTATCAGCTTATAATCAGTAGATAATTACTTGATAACACCAATTGTGTAACTGGTTTCATTATAGTCTGGAAATACTTGAAATTATTGCTTTCTCAAAAGTAATAATTATAAGTCTGAATTTAAATGGGAATTGAGACTAAAATCAATATTTCACAATTAACTTCTTGGGAGTATCTTTAACAAAAATGTCTATGCTATAGTTACGTGCTAATAGTAACGGCATAGTATAGTTGAAACATTTGAATAACAATATTATTTGAATATTAAATAGTACTAGTGTTAGTAGTTGGTTGTATTCTTGCAGCCTTTTACTAATATCTGATTGTTGAATTGTATAACATAACATAGATTTTTTCTTAGTATTTTTACCGTCTTACTTTATTTGTAGATTGCGTTAAGTAAAGGGTAAGATATAATAAATGATATCCTCAGGGGGACTAGAGCTCTTGTTACAAATACATGCAATGAAATTCACAATCTGGAATGTGAGAATAAATTATTCACTGAGAGAAAAAGAAGATCTAATAGTGTAAACCACTTAAAAGCCTCTTTAACCCCTTTATTTGTTATTTATTATTACCCACAGATTAAACCAATTATACAAAAACAATAATAAGAAAACAATATCAAGTTCAAGAGTTCCCGGCCAAAAACAAATGCTGCTCTTTACATCAGTGAATGGCGAAAGATTAACAACTAAATGATATATAACAATAAAAAAATATAATGGGAACTAATTACTAAGCAATAATAAAAACAAATGCAATGAATTTACATAACAATACAGATTATAAATACAATAATAACTCGAATACAACAATAACAATAATACAACTATACAGATGATAAAAATAATAATAACTTAAATATAACAAAAGAACACTAATATAACGAAGTTGATTATAAATATAATATTGATATATAATCAGCAACTGTAAAGCTATCATAAGATTTTATTACTAACACATTTACTCCAAATAAGCTATTTAAAATCCAAATATAATTGTTATAACGTACTTAATGTTGGAGAAGCCTTTTAATACATGTCACCATCAGTGAGTAATGATCTCAGGACACATCAATCAGAGCCTGGGGAAGGAAATGCTTTGTCGCCTAAATGTTGAGACTTGCTGTGTAACTAGTTTCCTTTCATTTACCCTTTACTTAACAATGGAATAAATTTTACTGTCAGTATTCCATCATTTCCATAAGATAAGCAAAGTTGTATAATAGTGTAATATTTATTACGTAAGTATTATGTTTGAGGAGTATTATAAAAATAGCTCAGGATAATTAATTAACTTATTTCCAACGACAAGAGCCATTATAAACATTTTAAATGTTAATACAAATGCACATATTTGTAAAAAAAATACTTATACAAATCTAAATTTTAAAAGTTATAAATAACCTAACTTGGTTGTGATACAAGTTGGTGGAAGACATGCAGTGGCAATTGAATATGTCTACCTTGTACAACAATGTGGATATAAAAATAAAATTAACATCAATACAACTCAAACTTGACTAACAAATATTTTAATTTAATATTAAAACATGAGTGATTAACTATTATAAATATCTATTGGAGACATAACGGTGCTAAGGAACTGACATGAAGTTATTTATTTAAGTACTGTACTAATTAGACAATGATTTAACGTGATACTAAGAATGGTTAAATAAGAAAACACAGTTAAAGCATGGTGAAGGATACAATGGATACTGTCCCGGAAGATATCACATTCACAGAAAATTAGATTACCCAATCAATCAAATCTTGCCAAAGGATATTGTAGTCGAAGTTCGTGGAGTGATGCCTACGACCAAGAAGTCCGCGGGATCTAGTGTTGGTGGAATGGAATCTAAAGTAATCTCGGCCAGAAGACCTGAACACTACACCTAACCATCTTCTAAAGAAGCAAAACATCACCCACTTCACGTCGCTGGGCGAGAGATTGAAGGTGAAGCTCCTCGGCGATGTCGTCAACGGGAACCTTCAGATAGCCATATCCAAGCCGGAGCCCAACCAGCCGAATAAATCGTGCTGTAGAACCTCCAATCTCATCTGGGAGCCGATAATGTATGGATACCACTCTGAACTAGCGTGTTCTGTAACGGGTCTTACAAGGGAGCAGTACAGAGAGCGAAGAGCAGCCGGACTGTGTGCAGGCATGCCTCCAGCGATGAATCCTGGTATTTAGTTTGCTTGGTTGCAGATGTAATCGATGTGAAGGGAAAAACCCAGATCATTATCAAATCGAACACTTAAGTCCGTAATGTCGCCAGATCTTGGAACGAGAGCATTAGTCACGTAGTATGAATGGAGATCTGATCCTATGAAAGCTAACGAAAGAGCATTTGCTTGGATTTACAGACACGTAGTTTCCAGTACGCCATTCTTCAATGGAAGATAAACTTTCTTGAATCTTTAGGAAGTCCTCAGGCGATGTTAACTATCTTGACGTCATCAGAAAATTGAGAGGGGGGGGGGGTAAAAAAACCACCTCAAGAAGTTTGTTCACAAAATCGATGAAGAGTTTTGGTCTCAGTAAAGAACCTTCTGGGACCCCAGAAGTTGGAGAAAAGTGAGGAGATAAAGAGGAGTCAGCTTTAACTGTGAGCGAACGGTCGCAAAACTAGCTATAAATCCGTGGCAGTAACGGGTCAGACACACAGTAACCCTTCAACTTCGACGAAAGAATGGAGTGGTCGACCTTGTTGAAGGCCTTCGCTATGACAGGCCTACTGCGTCGACTTTTTTGCTCTTGCGAATTTGATTCAGTAGATCCTTTCTGTTGATCGAGAGTTGAGTCAAATTATTAATTAGCTACTCCATCTACTTTCCACGTACTTATTCGCCTGGAACCTATTTTACAGCACAATGGACGCCTTAATTACATTTTAAATAGATTAGTATCATATTTTTCATTGATGTGTTCAGGAAAACTACTGACCAGCTAGAAGCCAACTTGTGAAAATTGAACATTGGAAGCAGGACATAAAATGAATATTGATATGATTTAGGCACTGTACTAAACAATTATTACTACCATTATAGGAATACAATTTATAAAAAAAATATGACACGATAAGTATATGTTATAGCTGTTTCAATACATTTAGAATAAACCTAAACTATTCTATCTTATCTTCTTTGTAATTCAATACTTAGATTAAATTAATCCCGAAATCGATAATGAGCTGGCAGGCGGCAGCACTAATCAAGTTCTTTTACGTCTCAAGATTGTTTGAACTTCTCTCATTTGTCATTCCTGCTAAGACCTTTTGGAAAACCGGTGCAATTCAGAAATAATCACTTCATTAGCTATTGATGGGTGCTCTACAGGGTTTCCAGTTTTTCGTAAAACGACGAAAGTAATTAATAAAATAATATAACTTTAAACAAATCTTTGTTGGTATTTATAACTTTAAACAAATTTTTGTTCGTAATTTATTGAATAGGGTGAAGTTAAGAAGTGGCCACTTTTGAAATTACTGGCATTATAAACATTTATTGTACTGTGACTGTGTGAAACTACTGCTAACGTATGCAAAGGGACATCGAGTTATCCAGTAATTCGACTCTCTCTTCTAAGACATAAAAAGAACAATAATTTAACTACGTTGGTACTTTTAGATCTAACTTTATTAATATTACCATATCAATATTTCCAATACACACAATGTTCCTTATTGTAGTAGTAAGTGGAGATTGCTAATTGAAACTTTATTATTTTAGATATAAACCCTAATTGTTTTATTTAGTGTTTGTTAGTCCGTACTTCATTATATCCTCATTTTTCCACACGCAATACTTGTGGCCCCTTTAAGATGGATTGTAAATCATTATATTGTTATTGTAATATTATCAATTGATAACTCGATAAGATAAATGTTTTTTCGACATAAATATTAAGTTTTCGACAATGCGTAATTGCCAATATCTGATACCCGGTGATTAACAATTTATTTTACATGGACAGTAGATGTTACACAACTGTCCAAGTCGTTACCTTAATCTGAAGTGGCAGGTATTTAAGTAATATAAAAACAAAAGTTATACACTGACACAGTTGTCACATTTTAATGTTGTACAGTATCAAAAACTAAAATATTACTATAAATGGTGCAGACGTCATGTTCACGATGAACGATTAATGAAGCTCATTGACTTTACCTACCAACAGACAGCTAAAACATTTAAACTTAGAAGTAAAATTATCATAACAAAATTTAAATACCTTGCAGACTAAACGCGTAAAGATCTTTTATTGAAGAATTACTTTACACGCACCCTAAATTTAACGGGCTACAGCAGTTCTGAAGATACATTTTTGTACACAAAGAAAATTAATTTATTTCTAAATGTTTTTCAGTACTATGTTTTCATGTACCATCACCAAAAATAACTGTACAGAATGTAAAAGGTTAAGAATATTTTTGAGTTAGTAAATGTTCATCTAAAGTTTATTTTCTTTACAAGTGAAATTACGGCTAATAAGAAAGGGGAATGCTAGAGTTTACGATAAGGAAACTTTTCAATCCCTCTAAATCTGTCATAATTATCGTTACAACTTTGAAAGATTATTATTTTCCTTGTAGATGTGATTTGTTTTGGACTCATTCTTTTACCTCTGAATCATACCCTATAATGCATTCTTTCACGAACAGTACCACACAATAAAGAGAAAATTATTATCGTTATAATGATACTGGGTGTCTTTATTACTGGACAACTTTGATCAACACCAAAGTTTAAAATTGTATTGTGCACTTTTTATGATTTTTTAATCCATGAAATATGTATATTTTATATATAAAGGAGTTCACAAAAGGGTGTATAAAACTTCTTTTCAGACAGTATTCATCATTTCATGCAAAAGTTCCAGTAAATATAGGTCGAGAAAGTGTCGTTTAGCCGCTAACCGCGATTTTATAATGTTTATAAAAAACAACATTTCAAGAAATATGTAAGCTAAGGATACTAAATTAACTGTAATGTAAAGTGGTCGTGGTCGCTTATGCGTTGACGGATTTTAATGGAATAAATACCGTTGGAATTGTTAGAAAAATAGTTGGTATCTTGTAAAATTGTTATAACTTTTGTGAATCGGCTAATGCCAATGAAAAGACAAAATGTTTATTGCTCCCGGCTTTTGCAAGCGTACTCTTAAAGTGGTCATTTCCGATTATACACTCACAGATTTCGTTGAAACAAGTATCGTTGCAATGTTAATGAAATTCCTCAAATAGTTGGTATTGGGTAAATATTTTATTAATCTACGTCTTTCTTTGTTATTTGAATTTAAATATTTTCAACAGACACCATTTCGTTAGTATTATAGAAAATAACACAACCATTTGTATGTATTTTTCTCTTATATATTCTATCTATGTTCTAAATATGGGTTCTTTGCTTAAAGATTTCTAGAGAATAATTTTAGTTAATACAAAATGGCACATAGTGGCTAAAAGACACATTTTTATCTTTATTTATAGAACATTTTTGCTTAACATGATGAATACTATTATCACCCACAGAATATTTTAGTACCGATTACTGCATTTAAAGTTTATTAAGTTTTATACTTACAATTAAATTTACAATTATACGGAAAGTACTGTAATAGTAATATGTTAATCTAAGATATTTTTTTAATGTAAGTAAGTCTGTAGCGTTTTACAGTAAATTATTGTGCTGAATTGTTAGAATTATTTAAATCATTCTGAATTGAACAAAATTAAAACGTACCAATTTGTATTGAAAGAAGTTGTTATTGTTATGTGTACAACTGAATCACCCACATTCTTTATTTTATTCCTCTAAAGTAGGATTTGGACTCTTGCCTCATACTTTTAGAATTTATTGTGGAATTAAAAATATATCATAATTTTAAGAACCTTATTAAATGTTCATTTATTTACATTGCTTTATTTCTAAAACTTTCTTGGTGGCACTTTCACTAGAGTCATATGTCGAGAAATCAGGCTTTTGTGGTGGTTTTATTTTGATTGTATGTGTACTCCACATATCTGGCACATTCTATGGCTGATACACAAGTTTAGTTTTCTTAACAATAATTTTATATTTGTTTCACAGTGCATAATTTATGCGTATAAGCAACCGTAGCCTACATCAAATTGTGTACACATGTATCGAATTTATACAATTGTGTGAATCTACACTTGTGTTGTGTGGATTTATCTCCTAAATTTGTGTCGTAAAATAACTTAAAATTCATCTTGAATCATTAAAATGGAGCTGTAGCTATTATCTACTTTGCTTAATAGTACTAATAGTTAAATTAGCTAAACTATTCAATATTAGTCTACATAATTTTCAAGACTTATTTAGATGTATTTTTTCAGATAACAGGTATAAAAATAATTAATTAGAAATCAAATTTACTCTACTGGTAATGAATCAACTTTATAATAATAAAATGGAAATTATTGCAATGAGACTGTATGCTCAAATTGGAGCTTAAATATGATTATGTTCCGTTTAATCTAGTTAAATTTCACGTCCAAATAAAAAAAATATTCCTTACTCCAGTGTTACATGTATTGTAGCTAAATATTGCCTTGTTGTGTCCAGAGACTAGTGGATTTATATGTTTGTATTGAAGTACGTATTCGAAAAATGTGTTGAATTTTCCGTATCATTCAGTAATCAAGAGTATTGGTATCCAACTAAATTCATTTTCTGCAGTTTATACGAGAATATGTAACCCGTATCAGCGAAAAAAGTAGTTTGAAGTATCTTTTTCAAAAATAACAGGAAAGAATTGTTCAAGGCGAGCAGTAAAAGTAGCACTTACAAATACACTATTGCTACAGTTCTAATAAATCTATTCATAACCGTTCGTCAAAACTTCGTAGTTAACTTTAACTGTAAGATGAACTAAGTTAGTCACTGTTATAATAAGTATAGACGTAACCTGAATAATTATAATCATTAGAAATTTTCGATATGTTTAAAGTAAGGAGCCATTTAAAATATTACATAATTTTTATATTTTATGAAAACTATCATTTGTACTAATCTGTATGTTTGAATAAAATATTTAATTTTAAAATATGTTACCGAAAAAATTGGGATAATTTAATAGGTTAAATCTTAATAATGGTGTATTAGTCGTTATATGGTTTTATAAAAGAATTTAAGAATAATTTGCCATTAGGATTCAAATGAATACGCAGTCAAGTTTAGTTGCAAAGATTCACGTTCCGTTATAAAGCCAAATGGTCGCTTCAAGCCATCGAAAAGTTTATTGACTAACCATGCTAAATTATTCTTCCAGGAAATCTGGCTAATAATACTCGTATTCTTTCACAATATGATCGTCTTGTGTTTGGTTGTTCCGAGAGAATTCGGTTACAATTTCAATTTGCATATTTGATTTTCAATTTCAACAAAAACAATACATTAAGTTAACTAACATATATTATGTTTAAGCACTCAACATATAAACTATTAAAATACAATTTAAAGTAAGGTGTTATTTAGAAACATGTGAATGTCATCACGCACATATTATTGCATTTAAAAATTATATTTATATTTACTTTATATTACTATTCGTTAAGTTTATGTTTTTTCAAATATAAAGTATAAAAATACAGAAATAACTTGACTTTAAATTTAAAAGAAGTGATGGATATAAAAATCAACTATTGGAGTGAAATATTACAAACCTACGTTGTTCCGTTTAACTCACTGCTTATCACGTACAAAGATTTACCCGCAGTAAGGAAGGGATTAAGTGCATTTTTTTATGAATGTATAGAACCAATTCGTAATTATTTGATGCTTATATTTAATGCGAACTTGTACATGGCATTACAGATGAATTGTGCATTAAATTACATAATACTTAAGCTGTAATTAGTAATCGGGAAACATCTAAAAATTAGGTTAATTACCGTATTGTAAAAATTTACATGGAGCTTTGTCAGTAAGGGGCCCCTATTAGGTTCATTATTTTAGTTCGAAATTGCATAGTATTCGTTTGTAAATTTTTAGTGTTTTTGTGTATTAAATGTCGAAACATTAAAATTTTTAGGATAGGACGGCCTATCTGCTAAGTCCTATCTGCTCATACTTATTGACCACTGGCATGTGCGTCGACTTTATAAAAAAGGGGAAAGTCGATACAGTACAGAGAAGATTGGAACCTGTGCTATCTCTAACTCATATCCTAAGGCACGAAGTCTTAGACCACTCAGCCATCGGAACTTCCAGACTTACATACTTCCATGGTGGAACTTTCAAAGAGTAATAGTTTCCTAGTATGTAGGTAGAAATTACAAGTCATTTTATATTGTTACATTAACTACGCATCAATACTTTATAGCTCAGACGTATATAACAGTGAACAGTAAAAACGACAGCATAATAGCGTTAGGAATGAACAGGACGACTTATTGTAGAAAGGTATGCGCACGTTTTATAGAAAGGTATACATTTTCACAAACGTTTCTTTTATTCTTCTAGAAAATTATTTTTGAATTAATGGGACTCATTCTCTCACGCACAGGTGCTATGCACCTATGTGAGGAATCATTTCCACAATCATTAGAGCAGTCTATATATATGTATATAAGTATTTAATTTGTTTGCAATTTTATTTATTGGTGTTAAGTACTAAAGTAATTTTATATTATAAATGTAAAATTGTGCTCCTATTATTTAAAAATTTTTGTACCATAATGGAAATAAAGATGTTTTTTGATTTGATTTAATTTTAATAATAATTTAGCAATCTGCCTAGGATGACAGAAATTCTCCGAAACTGTAATATAACCACCTTAAAAGGAGCCTTTTAACTATCTTCCCAAAATAATCTATGTTATTTTCAAGTTTAATGACATGCAGCAGTTCATTATAGAGCTTGATATCGATAAATGAAAAGTGATTGTCAAAAAATGAGAACTCATTCCTTTGTATGAATTTAGAGTTAGTTACTCAAATATTTTCTATCGTAACATAATTACTGTAGTTGTTAAGGAAGTGTGGTAATACTTCCCTTGGCGACTCAGAACTTTGTAATAACGTAACCTCGTTCCTAACCGTCAGAGGCATCAAAGACCCTTGATTGACCCCTCCCGGGAGGACTGTAATGGAAGTACAGTTTAAGTGGGAGATACAACACCCAGTAACTTCACGAAACACAATATACACTTGCGTATCCAGACCGTTGCTATTATTTCTTAAAGTCAAAGATTTGTTTACGATAACATATTAACGGATTAAAATTCGTAATGAAAAAGTACTTTAAAATTATCTTGCTACTAAATACTGTCACTAAATTTAAATAAACAGTGCCTTATAGACATGAGCCTCATTATAGTACTAATGATAATTATTATACTTTCAGATTATTTTTATTTATACATACAGAGTTCATAAGTTTTTTTTCTTACAAACAACACATATTTATGTTTATAGTATATTTATATTCAAAGATAAATAATGTTTACACAATAGCCAGTTACATAGTACAGTAATGTACAGTAGAATGTAATACAGGAAGGAAAACAGACCATTATAAAAGATTGCTCATTGCTATTAGCCAATAAAAAGCTTCTTGAATAACATATCTCGTGCTCTTATTCCTCCATAAAAAGCTTGCAATAGCACACAGTCATTAAAGCTATCTCTGACCTGCTCTCATTTAAGTTTTATTACATGTCTTTCTATTTCCTGTATGCTTCGTACACTTTTATACTTTCCAACATTGGCCAGATTGTAATGAAATTACCTCGTCAGTGACCATCAATACACTCTTAGGGAAGCTTATAACATAATTTTTGGAACGTGAGAGCCAATTTTAGTTCCATAAGAACACAAATAGAGAAGTTTATCTGTAGAAATACATTTGTTTTGAGTAAATGAAAGCATAGAATAGAAGCAAGAGGATAAAAATATAAAAAATATAGTGGTTCTAGTTTTAGATGGTTTAGCTTTCTACAAATAAAATTAACTCTCAAGACACATGAATTAAATGTATATTATTGGTAAGAAAATATATAAAATATAAAAAAGTTTCAATTTTAGGTTATGATTACTATATGTTTTTCGTTTGTTGAGTTTATAACAGGATTTTTCTCAGGATTCGACATAAGTAAGTGATAAATAATTTGTAACACTACGTTTCGAGATCTGTGGTGTGGTCCCTTCCTCAGGTGGTTAACTAGCCTACATAACTAAAATCCGGGTTAAATTAAAGAAGTTATACTAGAGCGTTGTGACACATATTATAACTTAGGAATCACAATAACCATATAATCTGTCAACTTTATTAACTATATCTCTAAAACGTCTACTTAATAAAAAACAACACTTATTATTCACAATAAACTTAAGAATACAAGTTACAATATGTCTGTACTGGCCGACCAACACAGAGAATCCTTCCATCCAGATTTAAATAATTACAAGTAATGTTTGAATAACACAATATTACAGGTGATATTTGGTAGTGACACGACTTATATGGTAAGAATAAGCATTAAATGCATGCTCGACTCATGCTATAACAATGGTACTGTATATGGATTATTGTGGCTTCGATTGTCCTTTTTACAACCACTAGGTAAATATGGCAAGTTTTGGTTGCAAAATATATAAATTTGTCAGTACACCTGGTAATAAAAGCAACATTAAATCATCTTCACGTTTAATAAATATCAATTCAATAAATAAATAAAACTTTGTTACTTTGTAAAAGAGTTAATCTAAAACTATTTATGTTAGTACAACTACGAGTAAGCACTAAGAACCGTAGGCTTCATTACTCCTATGAATGACGAACATATATTCCAGTTTTGTTGTAAAAGAATCAAAAGTTCTTACTTTTCTGTTAACTCAGATATTAATAACTAATGAGTTAACATATTTTCACTATACAAATGTAGCTTTATACAAATGTGTTTTTATTATTTTTGCTTTATTACCTATTAAATGCACCGCTGTATACTGTTTAATATAATGTTTACTGTTTTAATTTTTTTCTCAGTTTATCATACTACAGGTAAAAGTCATCCCTATTGTTATAAATCTAATGATCTTCTAAACTACTGACAAGAATCGACATTACTCAATTAATAATTTAGATGTCTTGTTCAGTTATATTAGAAAATCACAGTTATGGCTTTTCCGTATGGGCACTACATTATTTTATACAGTTTTAATGCCAAAAAAATATAGATACCAGATCATTTAAAGAAATTTTCCTACCGCACAAAACTGGTTCGTTTGTTATAAATAAACTTAAATTAAAAAGAGTAATTTCCATAAATGACTCGCTTAGATTCTTATTCGTGTTGATATAAAATATTTAAATAGTATAGTAAATAGCATAGTGAATGTTTTTTATAATTTCTAGTTACAATATATGTTATTGTAACTGGGTTGGTGAGATTCTAGTGCAATGGTTTTGAAAGAAATAATATTAATTTTTTACTTCTTTAATATTTAAAAAATGCACACAATTTTGATGGTAGTCTGTTAAGGGTTATTCCTAAGTGATGAAGACTTTGTTTCACTTATTTGAAACAATATTACTTTGTTTTTAATATCAAGTTGGCTTTGAAAACGTCCAGCGTTGCTGAAGGTGTGCAAGATGACAGAATTATCTGCATCATAGACATCAAAGTGAGAACCATCATCGAGCAAACGTTGTCTGGGGGATTCTGTGACTTGATCAAAGAGACAAAACAATACTTCGTTTGTCATATTTCACGCACTGGATTTAAAAATTGTTTGGTTAGACTGTTTGCTTTTTTGTGCGTGAAATTCAATCAATTGGTGAATTAACAAAACAATTATCTTCGTTATGTGGCAGATACCTAAAGGAAAAATATTTACTGCCGTGTATATAAAAGCACGACAATATTTTTAGGTTGTAAAAATACTAAAGAGAATATTTTTTAAATTCATTTACCATATTGTAAATACTAAACGTTCCACTTGTAACACGTTTCAAATCCGAGGTCCAGAAAAACTGTTCTTTTCGGATTATCCACTTTAATGCAACTCTATTAACAAATAAACTGTCTACTGTTAAAAATAAATATTACAATTCTAAAGCAATAATTTAAGCTCAAGTAACCATAACCAATTAAAACATATTTTCTATTTTCTATTATTTTACAAAAGAACTCAAAATTCTCCAATAATTTTTGCATTTTACCACGAGGCCTATCGACATCGAAGATGCCATCATCAGGTGTGAATAAAATCAGGTGTGTTTATTCACACCTGATGATGGCATCTTCGATGTCGAAAGGCCTCGTGGTAAAATACAAAAATTATTAAAGAATTGTGAGTTTTCTTTTGTAAAATAACAGAAAATCTATATTTCCAATAAGAAGAGCTCCTCCTCCTTCATATTTTCCATTGCCTATAATAATGATATTTATTTCTGTCTCTTCTGTGTAAATATAATTTATTTTAATGTATTTGTAATATATTTCGTTTATAAAAGCGTATAAACTGCGGCACGCGTGTGTGAAGTTTGTGTAGCTATTTACACATTTTGGAAACTCCAGCTTTTAGATTGAAGCGCCCTTAAGCGTCTTTGAATGTATCAATAAAAATACGATGAATACTTTTTTGTACTCATATCTTGCTACATCTTATTTTGTCACATTTACTATTAACCTTATATAAGTACAATTACCTTAAGTGCTGAATGTCATGTTCATAAAAAAGATTTCTATCTTGAACAATTATGTAATCATTCTAGAGTTATTTAAGAAAATGAAAGCTATCTCATGATTCAAAATTTGCTCCCCCTTTCCCCAAAGCTTTTACGAAATATTTTGAAACTTTTACCTGAATATCAATATACTCCGCCAATAAACAATTAAATTAATTTAACAATTATCTCTATCAGAAACTAAAATATGTAAGAAAATACCTTCTATACACACCATGTGCTATATTCTTATAAAATTGTGCCTTTTAATTTTCTTAAGGAGTGAATAAGTTAATTACTAATGAGTCACTTAAGTTTTACTCTTATGCAGATACAGTACACATTGCAAATTTAATGTAAACAACTTCCTTGCAATACTTTTTCCGGTCAACTGTTATAAGATGGTTTTTAAAATTTTAACATCCGATAACTAAATATATATGTCTAAGCTACTCACAATACATACATAAATATCTGAAAAATGTTAGCGTCTTTTTAGATTTTATTTCATTCCATACAGTAATCTAGATGATTTTATATTGTATACTCTTCTCGAAATTGTATAGCATATTCTATTAGAGTATTGATCTAAAACTATTCTTATACTTTTGTATATTTTAAAATTATTACTTCACTTTATATTAGTCTTGATATAACTATCCCTTAAAGAGTACTGCAAAAAGATTGGAATATAAAAGAGATATCTGGACTTATTATACATCGAAATGAATTTGTTTTCATAATTTCTATTACATGTATTTTATTTTACCGTATCTGGATATAATACAGGGTATAATAAACAAATATGGACTTTTTTAAACCACTGACATTAAGTAATCGCAATAAAAATATAGATGTGACAGGCTTAGATGTAGAGTCATCTTAAAATCTTCAAATGACAGTCGGAAATCGGAAAACTTCCTCTCCAACATTTCCAGCCAGATTGGAAAGTTTCCAAAGTAATAAAGCTCCCCACCACCAAAATCTCTGGAGACACAGTTACTGGTTAATGTTCTATAATATTTTACTCAAAAATAGTCAGCCTTACAAAGAATACACTGAGCACTCTGAGAGTTGGGGAATTCACATCGGTCTGTCCGCACTGTCCTGTGTTTGGGAAACTTGGGAGAAAACTGCGCAACTAGGTATTACAAAGTTTTTAACAATGTCTGGTCTGCAAGAGTGCGCCCAAATATTATTATAAGCTGGACAGGAATTGTGCCCAGAAAAAAAGTGAACAGAAATTGGTTTGCAGTCATCAGAGTTAAAGGATTTACAATCGTACAAGCTGGTGATATTAAATGAAGTACAATGATCCGTTCACTTCATCATTTAAGTGCAAATACTAGGTAATAGATAGTATTCTTTATAGAGTTCTTAAGGAATAGCATTTAAATAGCTAACATTTACACAAATAAAACTGCATATAAGAACATTGTATTTAATATAATTAAGACGGCAATAAATGTATATCATACAAATCAGAAGGTTTATAAAATTCAAAAGTTCAACTAGGGTTCCGGACATTCGTTCTAGTTATAACAATTATTTAGGATTAAAAATATCCGTTGATCTATATTAAAGTATTAAATCAGTGAGTAAGAGATTTAATTTTCACAGAAACTATGTTGAAAAACTGAACACCAACAACTTTGTTAATAACATACGTTATAACTAGAACTGTTGTATAATAATATAACAAGTGGATTTTGTCTGACACAGCAATGCTTAGGTACAGTAAATACGCTATTTAAACAATAATTAACTCAATCTTTTATGAAAACTGTATAGTGTATACACCTAATTGGTTATTACACCAGTACAAACAGAAATATTTCAAATTTAGTGAATATTAAAAAATACATTAATATCAGAATGCGTTTATCAAAGATTTTAATCATGAGAAATGAATATTCTGTTTTGTCAGTTTTAATTCCTATACCAGATATTGCTGGATTATAACAGGAGCAACAACTGGAGGGGCTATACAATAAATGGATATCAATGTTGGTTGGTCTTTGTGAAACAATTTAATAACCCATAATTGTTTCCTTTCCTATGTTTATAAACCCATTTGCATTTAAAATTACATTGAGATACGTGCATTGTTTCAAATACTGGTAATTAATAACATTTATATATTTTATTCTATATAAAACCACGTGGTGTCACATGTGTAATAGATTTTAGTGTCATACTATATATCTGTTAATACTAGAGTTATGTTAGTGAAGCTGCTAAAGATTTAGACTGCACACAGCAAACATCTGTTCTAATAAAGTAAAAATTACAACATTTTGAGATATATGCGGAGGCTTGTCCAAATGGATTTTTTGCCGATGATAATGACAATGAGGATGGAAATTGAATAATATTACTACAATTTAGGCTACTTAAGACTGCACACTGTTGCATACTAAATAGATAACTAGATTAGTTTCAAAAATTTTACGCTAACTTGATAATATAATGAGAATATAAAGTATTTCACATAAATATAACATATAACGTGGGATCCGTGCAAATAAACCGGTGAAACGAGCTACCTTGACTGAAAAGATTGTTTTCACTTACATCTGCATGACGAACATAATTAAAAACATAGTAATAATGCCACTTAGGTATATACGTGATTATACAAACTGCGTGTGTAGTTTGCTAAATTGTACCTATGAGATTTAAATAACACACGTCGTGTTATATCCAACACTATACCTTCTAGGCTTGGTGTTACATGACACTGGAAGTTTGACTGATTAGGTTGTCTACTTATTGACGTTATAGAGCTTAACGGTACTGCGTGGATCTATCTGTGGAGTATTTATAGGAAACAAACCCTAAAGCATTTTTTGGAATATTAATAGGCCTATATCTTAACCAGGTACCCTAATAATGTCATGTCAAATTTAATACAATCTGTCTAGTAGTTCTTATGTGTATGAATAACACACAACTAGCACATAAAGAGACGCCATTAGCCGTTTATATGATAGCATATATTACAATATTATTTAAATGTATATAGATAAATATCGTGGATTTACAACAACTGGTAGATTGCACAACCTATTCAGATTGATTCCTAGCATCACTTTATTGTCATAACTGAGAAAAAACGTTACATAGCTAGGTAGAGAATAATATGCTCATTTTTATATAAAACTATTTTATAACTGCAAGTTATTAGTTTTGCTGGAGACACGCCTGTCGTAAATTTATTCTTTATCTACAAACGCTCATATGTGTGTAATGTTTGGTTATTTGTGTATGTTGCGTCACCAAACCTTAGTCGATATATGTTCTAATGTATTCCCTAGGTATGAAAATGTGCATTATCATTAAAATTCCAATAAAGTAAATCGTCTATTCATTATGCATTCTAAGTGGGCTTTACATGAACGCATCGTAAGCTTTACATGCTTTTAATGTAATAAATATACAAATATTGCTTAGTCATAACCATTCTAGTAATTTAATCTTTTCTCTATATTGCTTGTATCGCAAATTATAAGTTTTTAGCCTAACTATAATTTTATCCGAACAATGACCAGTTCGGATACGTATATCACAAAAGTCAAATGGGTTGAAATGTATAATAAACGTACGTTACCTAGAGGATGTATAAACCTGTAGGCTTGGCAACGTTCGTTATCACACCTGTTCTTGGGTTTTAAACCACTAGCTTTTTCTTTTCATCCGTGTTATATTGCTGTATCTATATCATCAGCCAGGGCCTAGCCAATAAGCATGACGGAATAGAAAAGTCTACAGTTTATACTTACATAATCAAACGGAAATGATTCGAAGTAAATTATAAAATTACCAAAGACGTCCGTGCATGTTTGTTGGATTGACCAAAAGAAATCAGCACGTTAAGTACTTCATGAAATATATTGTTAGGTACATCCAACTATTCTATGTTTAACCTAATAAAACACAATGATGGTCGTGGGTTAGTAATTTTCAAAAACGATGGTGATCATTTATTTAGATCCTAAATATTTTTATTTAAGACAGTCGGTACATATATTCCTTTTCTATAACTAAGTATGAATTATAATATTATTTAAATTTATATCAATAGATATTGGAGATTAAAACCCCTGGTAGATTGCAAATCCTATTCATATCTGTCCTTAGCATGACTTTATTGTACTAACTGAGAAAACACGTTACATAGGATATCAAGTATTCTCAAGTATCCAGGATATCAAAATTGTTGTGGAATCTGGTGAGGCCTTTGTCTCAAGATTCTGGTCCTGGAGTACCAAACGTAGTGGTCATAATCATGAAATTTCCATGTAATATCCAGCAATAGTCTCAGTTCGAGCCATGTCATGAAAACCTGATGTTGCTTTTTTTAAAGGGTGCATACATATGATTCAGGTGGATTTCAGAGATGATTCCCACTAGCTGGATGATTTCCTTAATCGTATTTCTACGAGTGAAAGAATAAATATGGAGAAAGTATTCATATTTTTATCCATACGATTCAACTAGAAACCATTTCTAAACCATCATTGGTCTGGCTATAAACTCTATAGCCGGACATTTCGATCAAGGCTTTTTTATCCTACGCCCTGACTTTATTATCATTTTTGGCCTTTAAAGTTATGACACATGAAACAATGTTCATTTCTACTATCCATCTCTGAAAGCTTGACATGTTAAATATATTGTGGAGGTAAATAATTACGCATTTTGAGTGTAACGCACGCTTCATAATTACACGTAACACTCGTCAGGATCGTGTAACACATAGTTAACTCACATCAGCATGAGAATCAGTACTGTTGCAATGAAGTTATCCGAATAGGAGTAAACCATCTACCCAATAAGGGTAGAAAATTAGCTTGGAATAAACGTTTTTATCTAGTTGCACTCTTTTTCTCAGTAACCGATGAGGTAAGAAAAATGAACAGTGCATTATTGTGCTAACTTGTATGAATCCTGAGTAGGTGTTTAGATGATGCAGATTTAACGAAAGGATTAAAAGAAAACATAAACCTTTGGTTAAATCCCAATAACTGCTAGGATGATGTTGTCATGGCAACAACGTTTTATAGTCCCTCGTTAACATACGTTCACCGCACATTCACTTCCAGTTCCGTGGGCTGAAACAATATCACTGCTTTCTGATATCGAAGGTAATAACCCTTTTATAACAAGCGTCAATAGCTCAAACTAAAATCAACGCCTCTAAATGAACTCGAAACTCAACCTATAATTTACACGTCGCTAAGATCATGTATAACAATTATATTTTATATTTTGCTGTTATAAAAAAGAGATTATTAGAACTTGATCAATGACACGTTACTGTATTACTAGATAATAAATTACATACTTTCTATGTTGGACACGGGAACTATTTCAGGCATAGAAAATTTTCAGGAGCGTATATAAATACATAATAAATAAAAATATGTAAAAATGTAATGTTATTGTTATTTACTAATCAGTCCATCCTCCCTGAACTCTCCATAAATTAATTGATATTTTTATCCCGTAAGGTTTCGAATATATTTAATATTGTACTTCAAACATTACATTGTGTATTATAAAAATGTTGGCTGTTTTTGCTGGAGGTGGTTATTCCTTGGTAATTTGTGTCGTTATCTAATCAATGTAGGACTACAAGTACTGCAATGTCTGTCCTTAATCACAAAAATCCTATACTGACTTAATGTAACAATACTAAAAATAATAAAAATAGGATTAATACAAGTACATTATGTAACGGCTAATCTCTTCATTTTAATACAAAAGACATCACAATTGATGAAACCTTAACTGGCGATAGCGCTTTTAACATTGAATTAAATTGTGGAGGAAATAAAAATGTCTTTTATAATAAAACCTGCTGCCTTCCATTAAGTATACAACACAGATAATCATTTAATGTCGCTACCGCATTATTTTTACTCGTATTTAATGATTACTTGTTCTACAATAGTCATATGTCTGTGCTATTGATTATATTCATTGATTCTAAAGTTGTAAGTGAAGTGGTTTTAAGGTGACAAAGTGATGTATGAGTCATTGATCATTGGCTCACCCATAGCAGTCACTGATGTTGGTCTCAGAAGTACACAACTAAAGGCTATAATATTTTTCCTCAAAGTGCGGTATCATTGAGCGCAGAATTTAAAAGTCTTAGAAGTTTTAGTTTCACATATTTCTGTTTAAGCGAATCATCACAAGAGTTTTCAAAGTCACTTATATGAATTTTCCAATTGGAATAATACGGTGACAGTTTTGAGGTGCCAGATGAAGTTTTAGTTTCACATATTTCTGTTTAAGCGAATCATCACAAGAGTTTTCAAAGTCACTTATATGAATTTTCCAATTGGAATAATACGGTGACAGTTTTGAGGTGCCAGATAAAGCTGGCACCTCAAACCAGATGGTCCACCTGACCGTCCAGAGGAGCTGACTGAATTGTAAAGGATCAGCATTGCGAATACCTGAACCCTTTTAAGAATCGTTTCCTATCCTTTCATTGATGTGTGCAAAGAAGCTGTCTATGTTAAGACAACCTTCTGCTTTAAATGGTTACATAAATTCTGCTCAAAACATGGCTGAGTTGACTACATGAAACGCCGTAGGAATGATAAGATAGGTAAAGTTAGTAAACACGTGTATTGTTGATACCGGGATGATTGGTAGGGCTTCAGTCAGAAGGTTTTGGTTCTATGCTCTAACGTATAATACTGAGGCCAATAAAATCGAGGTGAAAGTGCACGGTCACTAAGTGTGAAGTCGGATTACCTCTAAGTGATCATTTAAACGTAGGTTTAATAAGGGTGGAATGATCAGTAGGATACAAATCTACCAATAGTGCTAACGACCTCTACGTTTGAAAGTGAGGCTCAAGGTCTGCAGAGTATTCTAATTACCACGTGTCACAATTCGTGTTATTAGAGTGAAATCAGTATTATAAGACTTCCGTCAATCATTAATTAACACAATGTTTACTGTAAACGTTCTTTGGCTGTAAACGTTGCAAGTATAAAGGTCTAACAAATCTTTGAAGATCATGGTAAAATTATGATTTGTTGTTTACAAATCTCACAACCTTTAACGCAATGTATGTAATATTTACAATAATAATGCCCATATACAATACTAATTTAATATTTATTCATCAAAAATATAGAATATTTTTTCTAAATAAGATTTTAAAAATTCTATTTTCACATCATTCACGTAACTTATTGACAGAGCTACTAATGAGAACTACACATTGAAAGACTAAATACTTTTTCGGTAATGATTCACAACTGCACAATAGTGAGGCTAACATCCGCTTCATGTCCACACACACATAACACCAGGGTGGCGTTCAGGGGGTGACATTTATTGGCTTGACATTTGACCTTTGGTCGCCGTTATTCTCGCCAGCCTAACCTCATGTACACTACTCATCCGATATTGGTTAGATTGAAGAATGTAAAAAGAGTTTAAATACATAATTGGTTCCAGCTACATACAGATTATTCGTTTTAGTTAAATTGTACAATGTAGATTAGTACATACATAATTAAACCACACTTTATATTGTAGTATACCCATTAATCTATAATGTAAAAAAATGAATTATTGTATTACAGGTAACATTTTTAAATTAATTAATATTTTATTAAAACCTAGTAAGCGAGATGCATGTGCAATAAGTAACGTTTAAGATTAAAGATTGACGTGATTGCTTATTGCAAAAAATACATTTTGCTAAAAAAGTGTTAAGATAGCCAGATATACGGTATATATCTAGACAATATATTTATCATGTATAATTGAAATATACTAAGAAATTAAATGCTTTAGTGAACGCCTGAGAGATAAAAAAATTAAAAACTACCTAATGTTAGGGTTTTCTGGATTTCTAAAACTTTACTAAATAACTTTTAATCTCAAATTTAAAGGAGCATATTACAAAATTTTGAATTGTTGTAATACACTTTCGGAGTGTTGAATACTTTACTGAATACATCAACATGGCAAATTAAGATTGCTTTCCTGCAGAGAATAATGTTTAACAGTTATTTAAAACATTAGAATAGAATGAATGTAGTACATACAGATTACACGTACAGAGGCAGACTGAATAAAACTCTAAGAAATGATTTTCGAATGTTCCTTATTAGAATGTTCCACATTTAGTTGAAACTCAAAATGGGGAACTTCCAAAACTGGCCTATTTCCCTTAGGTTCAAGGAACAACTGATAAAATTGGGACGATCAAAATATAAAAACTGTAAGCCAAATCAAAAAATGAATAACTAAGACTGGTGAAGGACACGCAAAGAGTCTATGAGATTCCATGTAGTTGTTGCTCAGTCTACATGGTGCTCTACTATTATTTAACGATAGTTAATGTCGAGAGATGCAGTATTCCATATAAAAATACAAATAGACAACTACTGAGGCATTTTTATTCAATAAGCAATCATTTTTAAGGTTGGTTTAACTAACAATTTCATATTTATTTGTTAGGACGTAGTAGTGTATTATATTCCGGTTCTACTGACGCCTGCTTATATTTTAACAAAAAAACTAAAAAAAAATAATTAAAATAATTTATACTCAACTACTTCTGATCCCACATAAAATAAGCGAAACTGATACATGTGCCTCTTTATAAGTATATGGATATACCTATTAATTAAACATGATGGTTATATTTGCATTTATATAAGAGATATAGTCCCTGTCACCTCTTTTATCCAAGTCTAATAATACCAATATAAGGTTGACCATCCCACCTGCTTTACTACAGAAATATGTACTAAACCGGGTAGCAGTACATTAGATTATTCCTGTAGATATGCAGGCTTTCCTACAGGATATGAAAAATGTAAGCCCTCCCAAGCAAATTGTGAAATAAAGCAATAAGTTATTAATATAATAAAGGGTGCCTCCTTAGACGTTATTATTTTGAAAATTAATAATTACTTCTTCACACATATCTTACCACAGATTTCCAATGAATTTGTATTAGATCGGATTCATTCTTATAGCAAATACTACATTTTTACAGTATATAATATTATTATTATTATTATATCCTCACCTGTATTATGATGTCGTAGGTCACGTTTATGGTTAAATTATAACTACTATAACTATAATTTAGACTTTAGAAGTCATTATTATTGATGAACTTACAAACTTTCAGCTTCTGTGAGGCCCATTTAGCGATCAAATATGTGGGTCAACAACGAATTTGAACTAGAAATGGCTTTTACGAATCGTCTTTGGGAGGTAAGTACATCACAGATACAATAAGTTGCATAATGGAAGTTCTTTGTTTAAATTTTACTATTGACAGTGGTTAATGTAAAGGATAAAATTATTTCGGATATTTGCAAATCGTTATATGTTACAAAAAAGTAGTATATAATATTTTTTATAATAATGGAAGTAAAATTTAGAAGATTTAAACAGCATGGAAAAGAGAATAAATACCAGGCAACATCCGAGGCATTAACTAAATCTTCCGTTGTAATTAAAACGTTCCTTCAAATGTCATAATTTCTTGAGTGATATTTTTTCCGATCATATGTAAAAGTTGTATTTTTGTATGAATATGATCACAAAGATATTTATAGAGCTCAATTAGTTTCATTATTATTGCCATTTAGGATTATTTTCTTTTTTTGGTATGCTACAAATACAAAAAGATAAACAATAGCAATCTTTGGATGGTACTATTATTCAATATAATGTAGGGATAACAAATATGGAATTATTATTCATACTTATGCGTGAAAGTAATAATTATTAGATACATAGTGATAATATAATAACAGAGCAACAATTCAGCTGAATTGTAACGCTCACGATATATTCTTCCGCAGTGGAACCGAATGTGGTTTGGGCCAACATAAATCCTGTTGACATTCTCACCACAGCCGGCCCATGTTATCTCGTACCCTCCTGTGTTTATACAAATCTCTGTGTTTTGTACGGTTTGAATATGAATTTATTTCATTATAACGTTTGTATATATTTTAAACGTAAGTGCCGCAACTCTCTAAGACCTGTAGTACGTTTTTGAATGGTGAGGAGTTACTATGTTCGCGTTGTCGTTAACGAGGTAACTGATACGTTTGTAAACTTTTCATTTTGCCTTATTTTTATATCTAGAGCTTTCACATTTTTATAAATAATATATAATATATATATATATATATATATATATATATATATATATATATACATACTAGCAGACCCGACAGACGTTGTCCTGTACACACGTCTTTAATTCGAAAATTTTAAACTTTGATTAATCTCTAACAATCTGGGCTGTTTTGATAAAAATGTATATTAAAAAGTTATTACAATATCTAACTTCACCACATGTACATTTAATCACACTTCGACCAACCGATAGTGTGTCAGTATAACATGAGTGATGTGAAATGTAGAGGATGTTTTAAATGAAAACTTACTTAATCTGAAGGTAAAAAAGTTGAAACAAACTATTTTATAACAGGTATATTTTTTCAATTTACAACTTAATTTATCGTAATGCCATTGAATGTACAATATTTTTCGTTAATCCTTCAGGAGTATACACAAACAAATTAGATGATTTTCTGATAGGGCTGAAGTATAATAAGTGACCTCCATCACAATCGAATTATTGATATTTCTGAATAGCCTATCTAAACTACCGAATTTCATTATAGTTATTTAAAATTACAGTATAGTATCGGAACTGGCCAGCAGAATTTAATTTATCTAAAATACTAAATAAGTATTCCGTATAGGGCTGAAGTATAATAAGTGGCCACCATCACAATCAAATTATAGATATTTCTGAATAGTCTATCTAAACTACTAAAATGATGAACTGAATTAGATTATAGTTATTTAAAGGCTGAATTATAATAAGCGGCCTACGTCGCAATCAAATTATTGATATTTCTAATTAGCCTATCTA
This sequence comes from Homalodisca vitripennis, assembly GCF_021130785.1. Taxonomy (NCBI): domain Eukaryota; kingdom Metazoa; phylum Arthropoda; class Insecta; order Hemiptera; family Cicadellidae; genus Homalodisca; species Homalodisca vitripennis. The sequence goes on from NC_060207.1 coordinate 33,838,521, forward strand.
AACTACCGAATTTCATTATCTTTATATTTATATTTCTTGTGTGCGTGTGTATGGAGCTGACCTCCTCCTAAATGAGTGGACCATCTTGGAATGTTTTACATTGTATCCAGCAGAATGCGCTACGATCACAGTTTCAAATGTTTTCTATTTTAATTCCAGGTTTTCCTGACAGTTTGTGCTGCTATCAAATATGTGTGTTGTTTTGTAACATCGTGTAATTATTGTGTGAGTGCTAATTGTAATATTACATTAATAGAGATTGAAGATGTTTGAAGTATATAAAAAACTATAGTTATTTATTGAAGTTATTGAACTAATTTTGAAAATTTATTGAACGAAGTGAGTATATTGGTCGCATAACCTAAGTAGCATACAAATCAAAAGGTTGTGTTTCTATGTGTGAATAACTATTGTTAACAGTTTGGTCACATAAGTTCAAATTAAGTAGCATATAAATCACATGATTGAATAACTATTCGTCCTCTTCCACGAAGACATGGCATTTTTCTGTAAAAATACAATTCTGTATAATAGTACACAATGAATATGAGTAACTTATTGAATATGTAATTTTAATTAAGTAACTTCTAGATAAAAATGTATAACAACGTAGACTACGGTATCTAATATACGAAATAAGTATTCCCTATAGGTCTGAAGTACAATAAGTGGCCACCATCACAATCGAATTATTGATATATCTGAATAGCCTATCTAAACTACTAAAATGACGATCCGAATTAGATTATAGTTACTTAAAGGCTGAAGTATAATAAGCGGCTACCATCACAATCAACTTATTGATATTTCTGATTAGTCTATCTAAACTACTGAATTACATTATAGTTTTTTAAAATTACAGTATAGTATCGAAACTGGCCAACAGAATTTAATGTACCTAATATACTAAATAAGTATTCCCTATAGGTCTGAAGTACAATAAGTGGCCATCATCACAATAAAATTATTGATATATCTGAATAGCCTATCTAAACTACTAAAATGACGATCCAAATTATAGTTATTTAAAGTCTGAAGTATAATAAGCAGCCACCATCTCAATCGAATTATTGTTATTTCTGATTAGCCTATCTAAACTACTGAATTTCATTATAGTTATTTTAAATTACAGTATAGTATCAGAACTGGCCAACAGAATTTAATTTAAAACCAATTCCTACATTATTAACAATAGTTATTGACACATGTGATTCTCTATTAATTTAATATTACAATTAGCACTCACACAATAATTGCACGATGATACAAAACAACACACAAATTTGATAGCAGCACAAACTGTCGGGAAAACCTGGAATTAAAATAGAAAAACATTTGAAACTGCGATCGTAGCACATTCTGCTGGATCCAATTTAAAACATACCAAGATAAAAAACAATTTATTTATAAACAAAAAAATAACTGATCAATCGCTGCACACTTAATATTTACGAATTTCGGTTAAAAGTGTATTTTACTAAAACTGCCAATTTTATATCTGGATAACCTCTATTGATATTCCTGATTAGCCTATCTAAACCACCGAATTTCATTATAGTTATTTAAAATTACAGTATAGTATCAGAACTGGCCAACAGAATTTAATTTAAAACCAATTCCTACACTATTAACAATAGTTATTCACACATGTGATTTGTATGCTACTTAATTTGAACTTATGTGACCAATTTTGACTGCAGATTAAAAATGTAAATTACAACAAATTATTTTAAATCCATTAGTTTAAAACTTGATTATCTAAAATGTTAACAATAGTTATTCACACATAGAAACACAACCTTTTGATTTGTATGCTACTTAGGTTATTTGAGGTAATGCGACCAACAATCTCTATTAATGTACTATTACAATTTTAGCACTCACACAATAATTACACGATGTTTTATTTTTTATTTTCTTCTTTTTGCCTGTTGGCTTTTATAAACTTATAACGCGGCCACGTAGTACACTTTTTATAACTTCATTCTATTATATTTTAATGTTATTTGCCGTATTTACTTTTGAAACATGAACCTTACAAAACAACACACACACACATTGATAGCAGCACAAACTGTCAATTTCAGTTAAAAGCTAAAACTTCCAATTTTATATCTGGATAATCTCTATCCTCCAAAGTGAGTACAGAATATATTGAAATAAGAAGTGGTGTTATTTTTATATGTTTATGCTTACTCTATGCTTTCAAGACTATTATTGATTAAACGTATGGCTGTGTTGTAATATTATAATGTTTACATCAGCGGTTCCCAAACTGGGGGGCGCGCCCCCCTGGGGGGGCGTGGAGAGAGTCCAGGGGGGGCGTGACACCCAAATTAAATAAATAAAAAAAATTACAAAAATAATTTCCTCATAATAATACTCCCCTCCCGCCATCCATGACCCCCACCACCCGTTACCTCCATTTGGCCTTGGCGTGAGTGCCCCTCCACCCCTACCACGCCCGCCTACCACTACCCCCACCGCATCTTCAATCCAATGTCAATAACCTTGCACTTTGTTCAGTGCTTGCGTTGTAACTAGTCCGTTCGCCAGTCCGTTGTGCCAACAGTGCTTTCCGTGAATTATCGTCGGCGTGTTTGCTGTATTGTGGGTGTTCTGTAATTGCTGCGACGTTTGAATTGGAGTAATTGTTTTTGTGTTGTGTGAGTTCTGTGTGGAGCTGAATCAGAGAAGATGAACACGGCAAAGAAACGCAAGTATATTGACGATTATATTCAAAATGGGTTTGTTTCCTTGCTTAAAGATAATGTTGATCACCCTCAGTGCGTTATTTGCTATGAGGTATTAAGCAATGACGTTATGAGGCCTAATCGTCTTCTGAGACATTTGTCAACCAAACATGCCTCTTTAAAGGACAAACCTAAAGAGTTTTTCGCTGCAAAATCTAAGAATTTAAAGCGCATGAAGTTAGATAGCACTGGATCTGCTGCTCAGTCATCTCTAAAAGTGCTTGAAGCTTCATATGAATTATCTCTTATTATTGCTAAGGAAAAGAAAAGTCACACTATTGGTGAAACGCTTGTTAAACCGTGCATTTTAAAAGCAGCCGATGTTGTCCTTGGAACTGATAGTAGGCAAAAGCTATCACAAATACCACTTTCAGACAACACCGTAAAACGCCGCATTGATGATATGGTCAAGGACATTAAAAACCAGGTGGTTGATGCAATAAAAAAATCACCGTTTTTTTGCTATCTAGCTTGACGAGAGTACAGACATAGATAGCACAATGCTCTCATTTGCTTTTATATGTTCGTTACATTGAAAATGAAAGAATGAAGGATGAACTGATGTTTTCTACTGAGCTGTTGACCACTACTAAAGCTGTAGATGTGATGGAAGCAGTATCAGACTTTTTTAAGAAACACGGACATTCTTGGCAAAAACTTATTGGTGTATGCACAGATGGTGCTCCTTCAATGCTGGGTTCTCGTTCAGGCTTTGTGCAGTTGGTCAAAGAGAAGAATGCTGATGTGGTTGGGATTCATTGTTTTATTCACCGCCAAGCCTTGGCAGCAAAAACTCTTCCTAACGAACTCAATGCTGTTTTAAAGCTTTGTATTAAAGTAGTCAACTACGTTAAGAACAGTGCATTAAATACTCGACTGTTTAAAATTCTGTGTGAAGATTTAGGAAGTGATCACAAAACGCTGCTATTTCATACAGAAGTACGATGGCTATCAAAAGGCAATATGTTGGGAAGACTATTTGAACTCCGTGATGAAGTGATAACGTTTTTGGCACAGCAGAAACAAAACGAGCTTAGTGCAGAGTTCAAAAAACCCTGGAACCAAGTGATTTTGGCCTATTTATCAGACTTTTTTGACACGTTAAATAACCTAAACTTGAGACTGCAAGGTGCAGACTCAAATATAGTAACACATCGGGATGCCATCAAGATGTACGTTGAGAAACTACAACTTTGGATCAATGAACCCCAGCAACTATTCAAGTTTCAGCAAAGTAGTGTCAGTCTCAGAAGAAGTATGTTTTGAGGACGTTTTTGAAGGACCGCTTTTGAAAAACTTGATAATTGACCATTTGAAGAACCTCAAGGAGGAGTTCAGCAGGTACTTTCCTAACTTGTCAGAGGAGTTGTACAAACTATCAAATGACCCGTTCAACATGGACATACAGTTGCTGCCAGAAGAGTTGCAAGAGGAGGGAATAGAAATAAAAAATGACTCTGCTGCAAGATACGATTTTTACAAAATGGACAAGCCCTCATTTTGGTTAAAGTACTTAAAAGTTTACCCCAGTGTTTCAGGGAAAGCTGTTCGGATGTACTTGCCTTTTTCAACAACATACATGTGCGAAAAAGCGTTTTCAACTCTTGTGGCGATCAAAACCAAGTACCGCAACAAACTTGATATCGAAAGTGACCTACGCTGTGCAGTAGCGTAGCCAGACATTTCGTTCGGGGGGGGTCCGAAACCGGGGGATCCGGGGGACGTTTTGTGTGTTATTTGCCAATGAATTTACTGGTAAAAGGTAAATACCAAAAATATGGAGCTTTAGTAACTACGCCTTATAGAAAGTGGAAAGATGTAATAGGAAAATTAAACTCTCACAGCAACTCTAGTACCACAAATTGTCTTGTATAGCTACAGAAACTTTACGAAGTTCGATTCTGGCCGAGTAGAAGGCACCAAAGTGATGTTGGATTCACTGGATAAGAAAGAAAAAGAACAAAACAGAGCTTCACTCAAGCGTATAATTGACTCAAATATATTTTGTGAAGAAAATGAAATACCCCTTCGGGGATATTGGGCCACTGACGGCCGAAAACCCTTTAGAAAAGAAGGGCAATTTTCGAGCGTTGCTCGGGTACAGATCAAACTAACGGTCGGAAAATGCACCGGAAAAACTCTACTGATTAGAAGTTCGGGCACTTTGGATTTCATTGATTGAGGTATTTATGAATGATTTATAATGACGATTTTTTGTATCATTACACTGTAGACGAGCATATAATTATCGGAAAAATCACTTTCGGTCGGAAATAAAATACACCTGAAAACCTCTAATGATGAGAACTTCAACTACTTCGGACTTCGGTTATTGAGGTAAACGTGGTATTTTTGATTGAGTTAGGACGACGAGATTTTGTTATCATTAAACTGTACTCGACTACCTATATAATTATCGAGAAAAAATCACTTCCGGTCGGTAAATACCGAAGAAAAGCTCTCTACTGATTCGTTTTGACGATTTTGGATTTCACTGGTTGAGGTAAAAGTAGTACTTATAATTATGTTAGGACATTGATTTTAGAGATTAATTCAACGCTGACTAATAAATATATAATTATCGAGAAAAAAAATAATCACTTCCGATCGGAATATACTAAGGAAAATGAAATAATACCTCAGTCAGTGAAATCCAAAGTAGTCGGAACTTCTTATCAGTAGAGTTTTTCCTGTGTATTAGCGACTTTTTAAATTTTTGTTTGATAATTATATAGGTATTAGTCGGCGTTCAATTGATACCTAAAATCAATGTTCTAACATAATTCTAAGTACCACTTTTATCTCAACTACTCAACCAGTGAAATCCAAAATCGTCAAAATCTGAATCAGTAGAGCTTTTCCTAGGTATATTCCGACCGGAGGTAATAATAATATTTTTTATTGTGTCAACAATTATAAAAATTGCATACAATCGTAAAATTAAATTATTTAGAAATATGTATATCTATTTTAAATTGCCCCCATTCATACCCGTTCATACACAGTCCACACTCATTCCTAAGACTCATACATACTTACAGCTATACGTTTAAAACTCTTCTAAAATTTACCACCAGAAATAGAGGATGATCGAATTACTTTAAATTTCATCATAAACTCTTCCACCGAATAAAACACCCTCGACACCAAAAAGTGTCTCAATCGAGCTTTAAATTTTGTTGGTTCATTCAAATTTTTGATTTCATCAGGGAGTTTGTTGATCAACTTAACACCAACCTCGAATGGCAAACGTTTGAATGCGGCTGTTCTGTGCGGATGTAACCGAAGGTTGTCCCTGCCTCTTGTCCCGTATTGATGGACGTGCCTGCCCCGGACCAACTCGCACTTAAATCGGCAGTACAGGGCGACATCGAGGATGTAGAGACAGGGCAATGTTAACAATCCCAGCTCCCTAAAGGCATCTCTGCATGAATTTCGGGATTTCAATTTTGAAATGATGCGGACAGCTTTCTTTTGACTTCTAAATACTCGCTCAAATTTGTATTTAGAACAGCTGCCCCATAGCCTCAACTCGTACGTTAGATGGGGGTGTACAAGGCCGAAGTAGGCCATTTTTAGTACATCCTGGGAGCAAAATTTTGAAAGGTTCCGTATAGCATAAATGCCTGAAGAAACCTTTGAGCAAGTACTTTCAATATGATTGTCTCAAGTCAGACTTCGATCAAGGTACATTCCGAGGAACTAGGTGGAATCAGTTTCCTCTATGAGGACATCGTCCGCCATCACAGCAGCGCGATCCTCAATCTCTCTTTACCGCAAACAGAAATTTAGTGCATTCGATTTGGAGTTATAGGTCCTCAGATTTAATAAAAAAAACTGAATACATGAATTCAGTTCTAAAAAGAAAATGGTTTCTATTCATGTTTTGTTGGAGCTTTAATGCAGCGTCAACATACTGGACCATTTTCCCTCTCAGGAGCGATGAGTTCAGCCTGCTGACGTACACAAGGAACAAGACTGGTCCAAGTATAGATCCCTGTGGGACTCCATAGGAAAAAAGTCGCTAATTTAAAGTGATTTAATTGCTTTTTTTCTCGATAATTATATATGTATTAGTCGGCGTTGAATTAATACCTAAAATCACCGTCCTAAAATAATCCTAAGTACCACTTTTACCTCAACCACTCAACCAATGAAATCCAAAATCATCAAAACTTGAATCTGTAGAGAGCTTTTCTTCGGTATTTACCGACCGGAAGTGATTTTTTTTCTCGATAATTATATAGGTAGGCCTACGGTGTACAGTTTAATGATAACAAAAATCGTCGTCCTAACTCAATCGAAAACCCCACGTTTACCTCAATCATTGAAGTTCAAATTAGTTGAAGTTCTAATCAGTAGAGTTTTTCAAGTGTATTATCCGACCGAAAGTGATTTTTTTCGATAATTATATACACGTTTACAGTTTAATGACACCTAAAATGAACGTCGTAACTTAATTCTAAGCAGTCACTTTACGTCCCCACGAACGAAGTGGTCGCTAATTTAAACTGTTCGCCGTGTTACGGTTCAGGTTACTTTGCGACGTCACGTGACCGCGCCCTATAGAAATACCGTGATTACACTACACTATTCGAAAGGCCGAGCCCAAAAGTATCGTTTGATACTTTATGATTTAAACGAAAGGACAATAATATTTTTAACAACGGTCACTTCAATCAGTGAAATCAATCAATTTAATGTTTGTAGACAAGAGTAATGATAACTGTCCTTTTTTCCTGCCCCATGCTTTATTTTTTAATATGTCTTAAAATTTCGGGGGGGGGTCCGGACCCCCTGGACCCCCCATTTCGCTACGCCACTGACGCTGTGCTTTGTCTGAAACTCAACCCAGGATCTGTCAGCTTATCCAGAACATGCAAGCGCACCCATCTCACTAAATTACATTTTATGTTTTGTTTTTGTAAGTAGGTAGGCCTATTGTTTCACCTTCCTTAAATTGAAAATGTATCTGTGTTACAATGTTAAATTTTGTATCAGTTATTATATTCGTTTTTCATGTAATACTTGTTTAAATTTTCACCATACGTACAATTATTGATATGTGTAGGGGGGCGTGGGGGGTCTCCAAATAACCAGAGGGGGCGTGGTACAAAAATGTTTGGGAACCCCTGGTTTACATAGAACAATTGGTGAAAATTTAACTTTGCAATCTGCATTAGACTACTGATCAAGCACTTTATAATAATGTAATCTAAATGTAAACAAATGTTTCTGCCTCTTTGGTGAACTTCAGCTGAAAATATTCACAGCTGTTAAGTATTAGTTCACTTTGTATTACGTGTCGTAGCGCAGTCTGTCGGATCCAATATAAAACACTCCAACATCAACAACAATTATAATTAAAAATTTAATTTAATTTGACCGAATAAATAACTATAATTAAATTCAGTAGTTTGGATAGGCTATTCAGAAATATCAATAATTCGATTGTAATGGTGGATGCTTATTATACTTCAGCCTTTAAATAACTATAATCCAATTCGGATAGTAGTTTGGATAGGCTATTCAGAAATATCAATAATTCGATTGTGATGGAGGCCACTTATTATACTTCAGCCCTATCGGAAAACCATCTAATTTGTTTATGTACATTCCTGAAGGATTAACAAAAAATATTGTACATTCAATAGCATTACGATAAGTTAAGATGTAAATTAAAAAAATATACTTGTTATAAAATTAGTAATTTAAAATTACAGTATAATATCGGAACTGGCCAACAGAATTTATACAATTCCTACACCATTAACAATAAGTAGTTATTCACACATGTGATTTGTATGCTACTTAATTGGAACTTATGTGACCAATTCTGACTGCAGATTAAAAAATGTAAATTACAACAAATTATTTTACCTTGATTATCTAAACTGTTAACAATATTCACACATAGAAACACAACCTTTTGATTTGTATGCTACTTAGGTTATTTGAGGTATGCGACCAATATACTCACTTCAATAAATTTGCAAAATGAGTTCAATAACTTTAATAAATAACTATAGTTTTTTATGCACTTCAAACATCTTCAATCTCTATTAATGTATTATATCAATTAGCACTCACACAATAATTACAGAATGTTACAAAACAACGCACAAATTTGATAGCAGCACAACCTGTCGGGAAAACCTGGAATTAAAATAGAAAAACATTATGGCTGTGTTGTAATATTATAATTTTTACGTAGAACAATTGGTGAAACTTCATCTTTGCAATCTGCATTACACTACTGATCAAGCACTTTACAAATTTAAAATATGAACTTTCTAAATTTTAAATGTGAACAAATGTTTCTGCCTCTTTGATGAACTTCAGCTGAAAATATTCACAGTTGTTAAGTAACAGTTCACTTTGTATTACGTGTCGTGGCGCAGTCTGGCGGATCCAATGTAAAACACTCCACCATCAACAACAATTCATTATTAAAAAATTAATTAAATAAACTATTAAAATTGGACCGAATTATGAATCTAAACCATTCTCGGATCCAACTGAAGACACACAAAAAGTTTCATTAAAATCGGTCCACCCGTTTAGGAGGAGTTCAGTAACATACACACGCACACAAGAAATATATATATAAAGATATATGATCGTGTGTCTGTTTGTCTGTTTGTCTGTCTGCAGGACATACCAAGAATGAAATAAGCTATATAAGTTTTACATGGACATTTCACATACAACTTAGTGCGATACGTGACACGCAATAGCTCCTACATCGTGAGTTACTCTCAATATTTCTGTAGTTGTCCAGCGAGTATTGTTTTTTAAAACGTTTATTGCTATTACTGGTAGTAAAAAATATCAACGAAAAATTTCCAATCCACTTGTAGTTAGAATTCTGATTGTATTCGACAATGAGAGCAATAACTTTACGACAAACTATTATCTATAGTGTTTAAATTCACGTGCAACTAAACTGGATTAATATTGTACACCTTTCAAAGTATTTAGCACTGTGATACAAATATAGGAGTACACAGTTTTTAACATATTCATATAAAAATATACACTTAATAATGTGCTCATCAGTGCTTTTTACTTCAAGGAATAAAATTGGTGCGAGTGTGTATTGCAAAATACATTAAATATATAAATCGCTTTAGATAGCTAAGAATATGTCATCTTTCTATTCTAATTTCAAATGTATTTATATAAAAACACACATTAACTATTTCATTACTCTAAAAAAAGTTTTAGTGTGTACTTTTGATAAAATCCTAAGATTATAAATGTATTAATATTAAAAACGTAATATAGCAATACAAATGTGTACATTCCCCTAAGCTTTAAGAAAATAAAATATAATTTTTAAATAATAATTATAAATTTAAACACAATTATAAATTACTATGTTCTCTACAAAAATTAATTCTATTGATTGTATGCACAATAACACAGAATTACTATCCAACGTCGTTTTAACGGAACATTAAACGAAGTTTTCATTTAATTTCCAGAACAGCAAAGAACTAACGGTAAATATAATAATAGCATAAGCATAAAATTATGATATGTTCTATGAAATTATAAACCTTATTCGATAATAATGAAACATATTAGACTTAACTGAACTATTTCTATGTGCACTTTGCATATCCTTCCTATATTCGCCTCTCATATTTCTTTATGTCCTATATAACTTTAATTCTCACAGTTTATGTTGTTGTTGATGCCATTCTGGGAAAACGACAAACATTAAATAGAGTCTATACTAACATAATACTCTATCTCCGTCTGAGCTTGCAATATAATTCAGATTAACAATATTCTTTGTTTCCTAGTCTACTGTTAGTCAGAAGTAATCAGTCAGCCAAAATAAGAACTTCCAAAATTTCCTGCATTAGACTAGCATTATCAAAATGTAACTTAATGTCTAAGATTTTTGTTGTAAGATTTTTGGAATGCCACAGATCGTATTGCATTATATAGGAGTAAAGTACTTGTTTCGCAATCAACTGTCTATTTATCATACAATTTATTATTTATCTCCTTGATCTATAGTGATGGAAAGTAACAATATTATTAAATAATACATTTATTTTTAGGCTACCATTAGCTTACCGTTGGCTTGCCAGGTAACTTAAGTCAAACTGTAACAATGTAAATTTTATGAAGTTTAAAATATTACCTTTATAATATATTACATCCTACGTGTAAGACGTATCTCTTTTTATGTTACATTAGTTTAAAGCAGCATGCTTGGTAGATTGAAGAATACCGGCAGGATTCAAGTGCAAGTTCATTGATATTGGCGAGATTCCACTTTAGATAAGAATGTACGATAAAGTTTGTGTAACTATGTTTAACCGGTTTCCATTAATTAATACATATCGTATTTTAGCGTTGCTCCACACACAGTACCTTAAAGTATATAAATGAATCAATAGTTATGATTTGAAGTGTAAAATATTAATATAGTATCGCAATAGTTATAGGTGTAAAACAGAGGTTATATATACAATAAAACGCGGCAGACAATACTATTATCACTTTCGCATTTATAATATTAATTAGGATGTAGGTATCAGAAACTTATTTCGTTCAAAAAGGGTCTGATTTCCGCTCTTGCAATCTTCTTTCGGTCTATAATAGCTCCAATGGCATACTCTAATTACCATTTTGTCAAGATAAATAAAGTATATGTTAAAAGGTAAGGCTGAGAAGCCTACTTAGGTTAAAAGGCGTATAATTCAGACCGTTTTAATTCCCTTACAGCCTAATGTATTTACGGCCCCAAATTTGAGCTTGCCTAATAGTCCTGCTAAAGACATACTTATGTCTCAGAACTACTTCGGTTTACTAGCTATTGCAATCTTCATGCTGTTTTACATAATTGTAGTGTCATAATGTATTTACGGCCCCAAATTTGAGCTTGCCTAATAGTCCTGCTAAAGACATACTTATGTCTCAGAACTACTTCGGTTTACTAGCTATTGCAATCTTCATGCTGTTTTACATAATTGTAGTGTCATAATGTATTTACGGCCCCAAATTTGAGCTTGCCTAATAGTCCTGCTAAAGACATACTTATGTCTCAGAACTACTTCGGTTTACTAGCTATTGCAATCTTCATGCTGTTTTACATAATTGTAGTGTCATAATGTATTTACGGCCCCAAATTTGAGCTTGCCTAATAGTCCTGCTAAAGACATACTTATGTCTCAGAACTACTTCGGTTTACTAGCTATTGCAATCTTCATGCTGTTTTACATAATTGTAGTGTCATAATGTATTTACGGCCCCAAATTTGAGCTTGCCTAATAGTCCTGCTAAAGACATACTTATGTCTCAGAACTACTTCGGTTTACTTCCAGCTATTGCAATCTTCATGCTGTTTTACATAATTGTAGTGTCATAATGTATTTACGGCCCCAAATTTGAGCTTGCCTAATAGTCCTGCTAAAGACATACTTATGTCTCAGAACTACTTCGGTTTACTAGCTATTGCAATCTTCATGCTGTTTTACATAATTGTAGTGTCATAATGTAGTTTGTTTTATTTTCCCGATCTATACAATAAACGTACATGCTCAGGCAAAAACATCTAATCCCGATAAAGTTTTAAAATTTTGACTGGTCTTATTTTGAGTTTTTTATATCATTTTAGTCTCGAAAAGTCTAAGATATTTCAAGTGCCATAATTAATTATGGTTTGCCCTTTTGTCCCAATGAAGAACATTTAAACATACTTACGGCTGAAATTGCAGTAAAAAAAATCAGTTCCGGCCTAATTTATTTACGGATTGAGTTATGTTCTTGCACGGATCAAGAAAATAAATAAAAATTTGGGAATTGTGATGCAACTTAGAATGAAAAGAGTACTTGGATTAACAATTATCTACTAACGTTGCCTGTGTTCTGCTTCCGGGGAAGTAGATGCCATTTCTGTGATGCTACTTAAACTACAGTAAAAATACCATACACAGTCGCAAGATATCCAACTAGTTTCGAGTACTTTCGTGCATAAATTCCTAGCTTTTAACATTAAGGATGGAGGATAATTTTCAATTACGTAACGATCAGCTAACGTAATCAAATAATAACCAAATATATTAATTAATGTTATCAACCAAACTTCAAAGCTATGAATGTGCAAACGGTTGTTCCGGTTACATGTAGTACCCATCGTGCATATCTAATGTAATAACAACTGTTGCAATTATTGATTGCTGTAGATATTACCCTGTTACTGTTGACTAATTTATTTGATGAAATTCATTACACAATGTTTTAATTGTAGTATAAAAATGATTAAGCTCTTATCATTACACACACACACACACACACACACACACACACACACACACACACACACACACACACACACACACACACACACACACACACACACACACACACACACACACACACACACACACACACACACACACACACACACACACACACACACACACACACACACACACACACACACACACACACACACACATTCAAACACGCACGTCACTGGTATGAATGTAGTGGATTTAGTTTATATTTATTTCAATGTTAAATTATTTAAGGTGTTAAGATGTTGTTGATTATTTTTTATCTTTACGCATGTTCCTGATTATTTATCTTTTCTTGCATGTCGCTAGTTATTAATTGTTACTTTTGCAAATTTTGTTATCACTTAGTTGTTATTTAATTCTTATCATACACTACATATTTATTAATGTTGCTTCGTGTTTATATTTAACTATTTATTATGGTTTTTGTTTTTTTTACCTTTTCGTTAATTATTTGTTAACTTATATTTATTACTAATTCGCTGTTTTTTATTACTTATTTTAACACTGTTTGTTATTTAATTATATATGTATACATTATATTAGTGCTATTAATAATTTATACTCTTTTTAACTTATTACATGTACAAGTGATGTAATTCCGTTGGAAGAATTAATAAATAAATAAATTAGACAGGTGGCAACTGCAAATGATTGTTCAAATGATCATGAAACGATATAACAGCATGAAAGTACCTGCTTCTGGTATTCGGACCTACATGGAGTTTCTAAAGTCTAGGTTGCACTTAATCTCTATGGGAATGAGAGTTATTCTGATTATTGGTAGTCTAATTCCCGAGTGGTATTGTTCCATAATGAAGTTGTAATGCGAGGAAGTCAATAAAAATACACTGAGTGCATGTATTGTTTAATTATTGAGTACATTAGATGGAGATATTAGGGAGGCGAAGCCATCAGAAACAATTTGTATTGGAGAATTGAATGAGAGTGGAAAAGTTATCATTGTTGGGAATTCATTTAATGGCCATAAGAAGCCATGTAGCAAATAATGTACTGATACTTATGCCTGCAATTTCAAAATACCTTATGACACTAACTACGGTTAGTTTATAACTTTATTTATTTTAAATATCAAACAAATTGGTAAACAATTGTTTTGTGTGTGTTTTTTAATGACACCTTCTGTGTTCTAATTTGCAGAAATCCACAGAGAGATTGTGAATATTTCCTTACTACAATATACAATTAAACTGTAACAAATTTATTCTATTATCATGTGGAATTAAGGCTAAAACGCCCTCTGTAAAAGTTAAACTGTATACCAATGACTTAAAAGGTCCGCAATTGAGAGGTACTTAACAAAACCAAATATCCATATTGGCAAACCAACGGACGGGGAGGCTGCTTTCAAAGACAATAATACACAGCGGTCACCAATCCAAGGAGCAGGTTAAGGAAGTTGATATATATATATATATTTTTTGGTTTGCCAAGTATAATTTGTAATTAAAAATCTCAGTACTCAAAACATTTCAAGATAGCATTAGATATTTTACAAACAAAATGAGTCATTTGTGAGACCAGAGTCGATCTATAAGTCTATTTTACTGACTCCTCACTGGGTGTCGACAGTAGGCGGTCCCTAACACGCCTTACTTATTGTAGATAAGCTTTTACTCCGCAATCCAGCGCAGATGTTCTTTTACATCTAATTGCAATGAGAAGTTACTCAACTTCTCGTCCTAAGTGGGAAAACTTTTTTGTCTCAATATTCTAGCATTAGTCGGTGGACGAGCCAGATGAGAAAAACTTTAAATGCATGTCAGTAATATGATTAAAAATGATATTATTTTAAAATATATTTGTATTTGTGACCGAAGATAATATCATAAAATGCACATAATATAATATAATTATAACTATGGGACAAGTATGTAGATTCCCATTAAAAACATTTGTTTCTTTAAATGAAATGAAAAAAGATGTATTCATTAGTAAAAAGGCTTCTTTTGTATACATAAATTACTGTAGACAACAGTTACATTTTATAATTATGCTCGGTATCTGAATAGAGACTTTCCTCTTTCAAACTATAAACATTATAATCTATAGTATATTCTATATTCTTCTAAGATAATTCAATGAAATTATACGACCAGTAGTATGATGCAACAATGCGAGGTCTAGTAAATTGTGAAAATAAATTAAAGTAAAATTTCATAGGTATATTTCTTTCATATCAAATATGATCTTACTACCAGTTCAGCTATGTAACCTAATGAAACTATTATAATCAACCGCACTTGAAAGCTATGGACGTACGAACGGTTCCAGGCTAAAAATGTAGCCAATCCTGATTACATAATATTCCCCTATACCCTTCATAGGCAGTGCAATATTAGTTATTGCAGTTCCACTACACCAAATATCGGGCTATTAGTTCTTTAGCGTTAATATCACAAAATATAACAGCTAATTTGTTAAATTGTTGTATCAATTTCAAATTGCTTACAGTTTTAATATAACACTTTTGCTGTTACATTGTTGTGTCATATTGTAGTTGATAAATTAAATAAATATGACTTTATTAGTATTAAAATTGTTTCATAATATAATAGGAATATATTTACAAAGCATTAAATTTATTTTGTATCTTTTTCTTTTTAAATAGTTCGATTTAAATTAGCATTGCAATAACCAATGTACTACGTTTACAAATTGGTTACCACTCTTTCCTGTAGTGTTTAAACATATCTGATATTTCCAGTAATGTAAACGGTTCAATTGATTATTGAGGACACGAATTGTCCTATTACGTGACTAGGAGCATGTGCCAGAACGAGTACAAATTAGTGATAGGCAAAAATAGTAGTTTTCCTTTCAAAATAGCAATTTTCGATGTGTTTTTAAACTTGCTCCTTACTGTTTTTTAAAATACAAAAGATTCTCTAAATATGGTATAAGAAAGTATTACAAGATGTGGCTTTATTGAAGTGTTATGATGCAATAAATAATTTTATGCAACGGTCATGAATAAACCGATACAATTTAACAGTACACTTATATTTGCTTGCTGAAATAGCTGTGCTAGTCACTAATCGTTTCCATGACAAGCACCACAGTTATCTGTAATCGATAAGTACCATAGATGTATTGTATAAGGCATAATAGAAGGTAAAGAATGTGTTGCCAATTATTAATACTAGGATTTTCGTGTATGGTGGTTGAAATTATATACTTGAATACAATTGCGTTAAATTACACATAAAAATTAATTATTTTAAAAATGATGATGATTGAATGAATGCTGTAATTTGATTCTTATTGTTTTGATTGAGTATTTAATTTCACTACGTATCAGGTATCTCAAAATTCGAAGGTACGAGTCGTATTGGTCAACAAATAAAGATTAATAGTTAATAGACAAGCTATGATTAGGTGTAAACTTCTTAAGAGAATTCATTATTTCACTACGATTTGTCTGAAATGAGAATATAAAAGCGACGACATGGGTAAATGAAAGCAGATCACATCATTCATATACACAAACGTTGTTGTCCTCGATTCGAGGTAAAGGAGTGTAGAAAAACTACAAACAGTGATGTGACTTGAATATTTCTTAAGGCAGTTTACTTGACTTACGATAATATAAACATAGATGTATAAACCCCTGGTTAACCCTCAAAATGTCCTCCTAACAGATTGACGGAAGGGTAACAAGGGAAAAAAGAAATGTTTAAAGTTTAATGCGTCCATTAGAGCCAATTTGTCATCCTACTCACTCAGTCTTTAATAATCCTCAGTAAAATCCTATGGATAAACATACACATTCATCGAACTAAATCTTGTGTATGTGGAAATAAAATATCATGCAAAATTAGACAGATAGAATATTGTTCTCCAGATATCCAGCGAATATTTAAGCTATCCAAAAGGTAAGCAAAAATAACGTTGAATACAAAATTTCAAGTCATAACTCAAGAAGTCAATCTTTAATAACATCAAAGATAAAAGTCCCATGAATGAATAAGCGTCATTGTCGAATTCTATTTCAAGTTTATACGAAAATATGAATAAAACGAAGTTTAGCAGGTCACGATGGATAGTAGGGCAAATCTTCCAAACCAATTCACCTAATAGCACATATTATTAAGCTCAGACTGTTTAAAGAATTGTTTATTCTAAGATTTCATTTTTTACAATAATAGTTACCCATAAGAAAAATCTAAACTTGATTGCTAACTATCTGCCAAATACCAGAAAAAATAATGGTTATTTTATAGAAATATACTTTTATGCAACATTTTAAGTCAATATGGGTGTTACTTTTGAGATGTCATGCGGAAAGGTAGCCAGATAGACATAAATTAATAAAAATTTCCAGCCTATGTGTTTTATATAGCTCTGCCAACTAATCTTTCAATTTTTTAAATTAATTAATAATAAAACCATCAACTTGGTGTGAATACAATATTCACTCAGAGACCTTGTAACTTGACCTGAACCAGTGGGCTAATTTTACACGGAACATGCCAACTTTTGTACTTCTTTAGTACCAAATAAACACAAAGTAGTAAACGAAGAATAATAATAATATCTTTCAGTGGCCTGGTGGGACAGTCCTAAGTGTTAATGAGCGATTCTAACTTGGCAAAGTGACAATCAAATTTAAAGCATTCTAACTTTCTTACAGTATATTAAAATTATGTTTCGATTGTTACAAGTTATATTGTGGCATTGTAATAACCTAAGTTGTACAATAGGGATTTAAGTTCAGCGTTTCATTCATTTATACTGGGATATACTTTAATGATATATGTTCGCCTTAAGGATAATTGAGTTAGGTGCTATTACTTTTTGAGTTTTTGATCAATTATAATTAATTACTAGAACAAACACTGTTGATATTCATCTGACTATAAACTTCTGATATTACCAATACTGATGTGAAATTTATGTATTTAATGTATTAAGTATTTTTATAAAATGTGCTTACGTATGGCCTGGGTTTAATTGGCTTACAATTTAATTCTTGATAGTGAAATGTCATAAATCAAAACTTAATTTAATAACACAATAATTTGAACTTTTTATTGTGTAGAAAAATCATTAAAAGCGTTAAATACACTGTTTTATATCATATATGTTTACTACACTGATGTCCTATTACGAATATATATATATATATATATATATATAGTGATCTTTTAAGCTCTTACTTTATACTTAAATACAATTCTCCTTAGTTCAAAAATATATTAAATTTTACACACACACACAAATACATGTTTCGTCGGCTATTGCCATTTATACAAATTTAATTAATGTAAATATCTGTTGAAATCACTTTCTTTGCAAAAATTTATATAAATTTTATAGCATTTTCTTTGATGACGTGTTACATGGTAGAAAAACACTATGTTAGGACAATTACTTACTACAAAGAATATACTACTTTATGTAATGTTTTTAAAACTCCATAAGTGGTAAAAAATCTTAAAATCATTATAGAATTGGAAAAGAAAGACGTTTTTTTTGTCCGCAGAGACTTTAAACCCTAACTTAATCTCTACTCTGAAGGCATTTATTTCCCATTAAAGCTCGCCAGAAGATGCCAGAGAATGTAACCAGATTTTCAATTTATGTTAACAACAAACTGGTAGTGACAAGCCTACAAAACTGATTCATTCTACGTATATTTATAATATTTTTTCTATTTAGTAATATAATTTAAGACAAACAGGCTACATTAGTCTACATAGTTAACTACTAGTTACAACAGTTACAATTAATTATAATATATATTTTCTATTTTATTATTATTTATTATTAGCAATACAAACTTAAGTAAATAAACGTATTAATACCATCCATGGTGATTTATGTATAGTGTGTCAGACATCGTTCCGGGTTAGTACAGATAAAAATACTGAAACTAAAAACACCTGTTTATATATATATATATATATATATATGTGTGTGTGTGTGTGTGTGTGTGTGTGTGTGTGTGTGTGTGTGTGTGTGTGTGTGTGTGTGTGTGTGTTTATTAATAACAAATTAATTAGTGTTACTAAATGAAAGTATTTATTTACTGTATATATTTATTGAAGAATATAATAAATAATCAAAATAAAAACGTGAATAGAATGGAAATTTGGAGCAAGAAGAAATTTATGAATATTTATAAATAACTAGCGTGAAAATGTTTAAAGTTTTAAAAGGCCTAACTAAGTATGCCGTATATCATGGAACTAGCAAATGTCATATGATTTACACACAGACTTTAAAAACGTCTCGTTCGGCATAGACCAAAATGCGTTCAGTAATAGCTATCAATTGAACCTATCGAACGAGATCTATTTAGTAGTGAAACATGCAGAGCGTTCTGACAAGCACTTTAACTTAATCTACTGATGGTTCATAATTAGAAGAGATACACAAGCGCGCTTTTGTTGACTTAGTGGAATTGATCCTTTGTGATGGAGTCATGCTGTTTGCCCGTGTCTGTAACACAAGCATCACGACTCTTGTTCAACAATGACTCGTAACACTAATGATTTCTTAGCATCACGTTCACTTGGTGTATTTAATTTATTCAATGGGCATACAGGTTTGTAAAAGGTTATGTTCTAAAATTTGTGAGAATTTTTGTGTTAAAAAAAAACGTATGCGCAAAATTCAAAACCGGTCTAAATAATCAGATTATTTATAATCCGGTGTTAAACATATTTTTTTACTTGGCAATGCTACTTAAAATACAAACTAAGCATAACATGTGAAAGATAAAGAAATATGAGTGAGAAATACATTTTCAATACTGATACTGTTAGGGAATAACAATTGAATAAAACCAATAATGAATTTGATTTTCATAGTCATAGACCAAAGTTTAATAAAAATTGCCCATATGAAGAAAGGGGCTAAGTAGTGGAAATAGTGGTGCTTGTGGAGATAAGTTTGGTCTTTTACCATCACCATAACTTTACAATGAAATTGCTTGTATCGCAATTCTCTCTCTCATTTCTAAAAGTTGACATTTTAAATGTTTTGAGGCATCTTTAAATACTGAAATACTGATTTTTCTACTACTTTTTCTATGTACCTAGAGTACACTTTCACTTTGATTTTTTAAATTGGGAATCTTGATATACTTCAACTTTTGATATTGTTCGAAATCCTCAAAATATCGCTTTATTTAATTGTATAATTATTTCCATCTTACCAAACCGAGCCTCTTTTATGAACATCATATTTTTAATTATTGAAGTAGATGTTTTCACTCTATCCTAAAGTATTTTCCTAATTCGTTAGGAGCACCACTAGGGATAATGCGTACATGAGGGTTACAAATTAGCTAAGCACAACGGCTGACATAATGCCTTTTAAATTGTGTTAAGTTCTGACTTATTGCTTTGCCCAAAGCTCTTGACTTCTGATGTTTCTTTAGTCCTGCATAAAGTATCTCTCCCTGAATTAATTTTCAATAAACATCTGTTTTATTGTATCCTATAATAGCGATATGAAGATATTTTTTTATTCCTTTACCCAAAATCACATTTAGTACCTTTTGAATATTAATTTGAAAACATATCTAAAGATTAAACGCTTAGTTTCATATCAGTAAGCTTCTCGTTTTTTAAAACTAATTATTAATTCAAATATAGTAAAAGGTTCAATTAAAGGAAGTATTATTACAATTGTTCTTTTAACATTTTTACATTGCGTAAAGTAAGTGTACATTTGCTAATGATTTAGGATGTTTCGGTATCAACGCATATGCTAGAGGATTCATACATTTGGCATAGTATCCTACACATAGTAACAGGAGGATAATAGAGGAAGAAAAATCCAGTGCTTATAACTTAAACAAGATCTTAGGAAACATGTAAACAGAAGTTTATTGTATCCCTATTAAGTTTTAATTTTTCAGTTACACAAAAGCATAAATATTATGTATATATATATAAATTATTTATTGTAATAATGAAATTGCTATAGAAAAACAAGAATTATTCAGAAAACGTTTTATTTTTTTCATGATATGTCAGTCATTGCAGGTTATTTATATTGAAAATGCTTCAAAAACTTATTGTACTAAAAAACGAGTCCAGTCCTAGAATTATCTAAAAACCAGATACGCAATGCAGTGTCACCATCAATCGATCTTACTCTAGGGATTTTACTTTAGCATCAAAGTGAATAACAATACTATTAGTTACTAAAATAGTTCGGTACAATCACAAATAAAAGTACAAATATAACAACACTATTTTTATCATAATATTTGTTTTATTGTTTGATGATTTAGGGATATTTAAAATTGCTTTATAATGCTAGAACAATAACATATTTTGCAATATCTCTCCATGACTAACGTCCAAGATACATCCTTCGTCGTCTGGGCAGCTATGGAAAAATGTATTTTTTATTTATTTTTTTTTTTGCTTTACCCGATAAAGCCAAACCAGACAAGACCTCTTTTCAAAATTACTCTGAGAGATGACCGTAATTAGCCTTAGTGCATTGGATGCCAGGCTAATATTTTGTAATCTTTCTAATATTACAACGTGAGTAAAGAATTGTGGAAATATAAAGAAATAATGCTAGAAAAAGTACTTCACAACTCATTTCACTCATATATTTTGCAAACCTCTTAATGAAACGACTCCTGTCCATTTTTCAGAACCTAAGTAAAAAATTTACTAACGAAAAATAATTCCTAAATAATATTCTAATAACCAAAAGGGCTGATTTATCCCTTATCACTTACCCAAGCTGCATACGAGTAGCAGACAGCCGGCATCTCGAAGAAGCATCTGGGCGAGACCAGTCAAAGCAGATTACATAAGAGTGTAAGCTATAACTATATGGAAATTGTTTTTATACAATAAACCTAATAACATAAAAAATTATGAAAGAAATTGAAACTGCCACGTTTATAGTAAGGTTAAACTTTCCATGATATGACACAACGGTTTAAGCCTAACAATGTATTATCCTTCAAGTACCTGTTAACTTGGCAAATAACAACGCAAATGACAACGTAAAACACGTGATAAGGAATGTAAAGAAGTTGACAAACACGGCAGTTACCGGGGTAACGACATGAACATCGCGCTAACAGGGTCTTCACCGTCGCAGCTGGGGCAGCAGTGTCTCAGAGCGATGTACACTCTGGCAGATTTATTTAATAAATGTTGTCATAGGCAATATATTTTCCTATCCCCGAGTGTCTTATTGGTTACTTGCATTTCGCGAAGGAATAATACGAAAACTATAAAAAATTGTGCAATCATTAATATATCTCAATTGTACGTAAGTCGTAATTTAATTGACAACTAAGGTAGTTTATTATCGTAAGTCATGAAAATCAATGTAAATAACGAATTAAAAATATTATTCCTTCGCTTCTATCATAACCCACTTCGATCAGCAATAAATCGATATCTGAAAGATTGACACCTAAATAATTAATTTATATTAAGCTCAGATGCTCCAAACTAGAATTCCATAAGAAAGGTGTGGGAAAATTAACATATAATAGGCTATTATTATTATATCAGCTGAGCACGATTCAGCAAAAGTTACGCAAGGCATAAAAAGTAGATGTAACCCTATTATAGAGACTCAGTCTAATTTGTTCGTTCTGATAAGACCCAGGACGAGGATCAGTCCTAGGAACGTTGTAGATTCTATTTTTTTCCAGATGGTCTCACCTATCGTACCGTGAATCATTATCGTGAATATCATATCAAGAAGATAATATTGTGAACCAAGACTATAATAGCCTAGTTTTCCTCTGAGCCCCTCCTTAGACTAAGACTCCTTAGAGTCTTAAATAAGACTCTACAACGTACTGTAAGCGGTCCTCATGATGCTGTGTGTTTGTGTGTTTTCATATCTTACATCCTTTGGTTATCCCTCATTTTAGTACAATTTTCAACATGTGAAATCCGATTAATTTTATCGCCTTTTGGATACAAAATAATGACTGAATTTGCCTTCATTTGAAATAAAATATTTATTTGTTTGAAACAAATAAAATAAAGAAAATTTCTTTATTTTAATTGTTAATTGATTTAATCTCCATCACTACAAAAAATCTATCACTGTGTAAGAGTTCAATTTTATACCCCGTTTTTTATTTTTGTTCTTAAATGAGAAAACGTTTATTTTGACAAGTAGGTGTGTCGATTTATTTTTTTCGTCGATAGTAGTCGTCGTCATTCCATTAGAAGGAGTCGATTTGAGGTTAGGGAACCTCTCTACTCGGGGCAGTGCAGTTAGCCGGAGCTCCGATGTGGCCGCTACAGCGGCTGGCGAATTTGCTTGCTAACGTCGTGGAGTGAAGTCAATTCGAGGAGAAGAATTTTTGCTTGCGGACGTCAGTTTGTGAAGTCTGAAGTCGAGTCGAGGAGAGAAGCCCTGTACGAGAGAATACGCAGTCGGCATATATCATCTTTTGGTGAGTCACCCCGAATTGTAATCATTAAGGGAATTTAAAAACAGTACGAATATCGAATGTTGAATATAAAAATTAGTACTGATTCGTTACCCTTGAATTCTGATCCTATTCCTAAAATTGATAATTCGGTGCGTAGGATAGGTTAAGACCAGCTTATAGGTTATTTCGTTTAGTAATAGTAGTATATCTATTAAATATAGGTTCTACTACCCTTCACTACCTTTCCTAGTTTGCAAACGCGTATTTTGCATCCTATAAGCAGCGTAGGTTTGTGATCCTATTCCTAAAAATGATAATTCGGTGCGTAGGATAGGTTAAGACCAGCTTATAGGTTATTTCGTTAAGTGACAGTAGTGTATCTATTAAATATAGGTTCTATCACCTTTCACTACCTGTCCTAGTTTGCAAACGTATATTATGCATCCTATCAGCCGCGTAGGCTTGTTCTCCTATCCCTAAAATTAATAATTCGGTGCGTAGGATAGGTTAACAGCCGCTTATAGGTTATTGCGGTTAGTGCCAGTAGCGTATCTATTCACTATAGGTTACACTACCCTTCACTACCTTTCCTAGTTTGCAAACGCATATTTTGCATCCTATAAGCCACGTAGGCTTGTATCCTATTCCTAAAATTAATAATTCGGTGCGTAGGATAGGTTAACAGCTGGTTATAGGTTATTGCGGTTGGTGATAGTAGCGTATCTATTCACTATAGGTTACACTACCCTTCACTACCTTTCCTAGTTTGCAACCGCATATTTTGCATCCTATAAGCCGCGTAGGCTTGTTATCCTATTCCTAAAATTAATAATTCAGTGCGTAGGATAGCTTAACAGCTGCTTATAGGTTATTGCGGTTGGTGATAGTAGCGTATCTATTAAATATAGGTTCTACTAACTTTCCCTACCTGTCCTAGTTTGCAAACGCATATTTTGCATCTTATAAGCCGCGTAGGCTTGTTATCCTATTCCTAAAATTAATAATTCGGTGCGTAGGATAGGTTACCAGCAGCTTATAGGTTATTGCGGTTGGTGATAGTAGTGTATCTATTAAATACCGTATAGGTTCTATTACCTTTCACTACCTTTCCTACATTGCAAACGCATATTTTGCATCCTATAAGCCGCGTAGGCTTGTTATCCTATCCCTAAAATTAATAATTCGGTGCGTAGGATAGGTTAACAGCCGCTTATAGGTTATTGCGGTTAGTGCCAGTAGCGTATCTATTCACTATAGGTTACACTACCCTTCACTACCTTTCCTAGTTTTCAAACGCATATTTTGCATCCTATAAGCCGCGTAGGCTTGTTATCCTATTCCTAAAATTAATAATTCGGTGCGTAGGATAGGTTAACAGCTGGGTAATTCTAAGCAATATATGGGTCAACCTAGATTTTTCTCATATTACAATATAATGTTCCAATAGTCAATTAGAAAGGAAATGACTAGAATTTCTTGCCGGAAAGCAGTTATAGGGAGCAGGCAACCGCCAGACGGTCATATATTGCTTAGAGTTACCTATTAGTGATCAGGGGCACTGACGTGATCTAGGCTTCAAATTTGGAACTACTCGAGTTAATTTTTTTCTAAAAGAGCAAGCAGCGCAAAGCGCTGCGCAGCGGGCAGGCATCGTGCGTGATCCTTTTTTTTATTAAAAATGTCTGATAAATTGTTATTACATATTACAATATAATGTAGGTAATGTATGTAAAACAATTTTTAAACACATAATTACATGCTGGAAAGCAAAGTAAACCAATATAATCCGCCCAATACAAAATCTCCGTAAAAATCTGGTAAAGGAATCTGTGTCATTCCTTTGGTCTGAATCAATTCAGTATAGACGAAGATCACGCACGATGCTTGCCCGCTACGCAGCGCTTCGCGCTGCTTGCTCTTTTACAAAAATAATTAACTCGAGTAGTTCCAAATTTGAAGCCCAGATCACGTCAGTGCCCCTGATCACTAATAGGTAATTCTCGCGGTTGCCTGCTCCCTATAACTGCTTTCCAGCAAGAAATTCTAGTCATTTCCTTTTCTAATTGACTATTGGAACATTATATTGTAATATGAGTTGCCTGCTCCCTATAACTGCTTTCCGGCAAGAAATTCTAGTCATTTCCTTTTCTAATTGACTATTGGAACATTATATTGTAATATGAGAAAAATCGAGGTTGACCCATATATTGCTTAGAATTACCTAACAGCTGGTTATAGGTTATTGCGGTTAGTGATAGTAGCGTATCTATTAAATATAGGTTCTATTACCTTTCACTACCTTTTCTAGTCTGCAAACGCATATTTTGCATCCTATAAGCCGCGTAGGCTTGTTATACTATTCCTAAAATTAATAATTCGGTGCGTAGGATAGGTTAACAGCAGCTTATAGGTTATTGCGGTAGGTGATAGTGGTGTATCTATTAAATATAGGTTCTATTACCTTTCACTACCTTTCCTAGTTTGCAAACGCATATTTTGCATCCTATAAGCAGCGTAGGCTTGTTATCCTATTCCTAAAATTAATAATTCGGTGCGTAGGATAGGTTAACAGCAGCTTATAGGTTATTGCGGTTAGTGACAGTAGTGCATTTATTCACTATAGGTCCTATTACCTTTCACTACCCTTCCTAGTCTGCAAACGCATATTTTACCTTATATAAATAACTTAAATATATTTGCTTGAAGGAATTTAGCTGCTTCACTGGGGAGGGATTTAACACAAGACTCCCCTTAGACATTTTGCTTCCAGGTTAACTTATAAACTTATACGTTAACGTTAGTCTTGTTAGTACAGAGAAGGAATTTGTTTGGTTTGACATATTTAATATTTTATTTTGATACTATAAAGTCAAAACATAACCTCAGCTTAACACAGCACAACAACACACTGAAGGAAGAAGAAACGAGCAGACGATACAGAGACTGGTTCGAGTCAACGGCTGTGGAATAAAGATCTCGCGGACCACCGATATTAAAAATCTGTTTTCTCACGCACAAATAATTGCCAAATAGTCGTCGTTACAATAGAATTTATTTCTAAACGTAATATTTTAGAACGGGGCATTGACAGCTCTAATCAACATTTATTCACGTAAAATCGCGAAACATAGAACGGAAAACTGTGATGATATCGTTCTACTGAAGAGTGCGAATAACTGAATTCGCTCTGAACGAGTCTGAGATTTTCTGTTCACTTACGTTTAACCTTGTGTATCATATCGATCTCTACCAGCGTACGGTGAGGGCGCGGGTAAGATAGAAATAGCTATAAGTCAAAATCACAACCCTGGAATAGAACCCAGCACGACTGCAACTATCAGGGCAGACGATATAAAAAGCGATTTCACCGAAACACCTCACAACTGTAGACTGTTTTAGAATCTGGCTGTCCCGAGACCTGAGCCACTATAGTAGCGGCCATTTTTATTTGAGCCCTGTAAGAACTGTGTTAAATTATAAATGGTTTTTTAGTCCTATAATTATAGGCAATGTCTCCTTTAAAAATATTTTTAGTGTTTGTTCAATCGTTTTTTTTATTTCTTTAGACATTGTTATTCGTTATTCAGAAAAAAACCTTCATAAAAACTTTGAATTCAAAATATTTATATACGTTGAGAGTAAGCTGAACCACGTACCGAGTGACAGGCTTCGTTTGGGTTGTAAGCAAAAGTATAAAACATTTAGCTTATTATGTTGCATGTACCTAAACTCGTTTCGTTTATACATAATTTTTTTACTGTGCAATTATCTGGTTTCCTTCATGTCCTATGGATTACATGCACAATTATATGTGCATATATTTGTGCAAATAAGTACAGTATGTAAGGTTATTTATATCTCAAAATATTGAGCAGACTGACAGACATTTTCCTCCCCTCGATTTATAGATTTTTCTGACGCTCAACCATATATAAATAATATACGAAAGAGACCTGAACCATTACCAGTATACAAATAAAAAAGTCCATTTCTTTTTTAGCCTGCTTTTAAACTATTGACACATTATTTAGTCTATTCTATAATACCTCTACGATATATTTAAAAGATTTTGAACGGTTAACTGTAGTTAGAATATAATGATCTCATACACGGCCAATTTTATAGTAATGTTTTACTTAGATTGTAAAATGTAGTAAGTATAACCTTATATAAAACATTTGGTGTGGAGGCAAAATAGTTTTATATTTTTTGTAATAACAAAACGCTAGCACAGGTTTTAAATGTAGTATAAACAGAACCCTGTGTAACACAAGTGCAAGAGTGACCAAAGGTCAAATGTCAAGCCGAGTGTTATCCCCAGAGTGCCACACGGGATATATGGTATGTGTTTGTACAGGGCTGTGAGGTCGGGTACAATATTGTTCAGCTTCAGGTTGAAAACTTCTCAAGATAGCACCCTGAATTAAGAGCTTTGCTAACGCTCAAAAAAATCCCGCAACACGGATTAACATACACCATTTTTTAAATCGTTGTTGCGTGTATACAATGTCATTTCGTGGAAAATTTCGAGTCTATTCTATTGCTCAGGCAATACAACACAAAAAACAATGGTTTAAATAACGCACATTGTCAATTGATCTAAATCAAAATATTTAGTTTTAAATTTCTTTTTGTACAGAAAACAATGTATTATAAAAGAAATCAAGCACAGTTATTTATACAGTTTCAAAACGGTCCTCTCTTGATATTTTAGAAACTTATTTACCAATACGAATGTATATCTTTCTTTTCTGAAACTTAACCACAGCGAAGGTGGTGAAGTATTGCTGGAAGAGGATGAAAAGGTCGCACCTAGTAGATACGTCTTCTGACCAAGACACTAAAGGCAAATGTCACTTAGATTTATGTAGAAAGGATTCCGGGCAAGGTTTTGTTCCACCTGCCACTATATTTTACCTAGCCCTTGGTTTATTTTGTAAGATTTGGTGACGTGAAGATTTACTAAACAAAATGTATTATTAGCCTTAAACAAAAGAAATATTGAAACAGAACTGTATATTTTATAATTCTTTGAAGTTTTATGTTAACAAAACTGGGTACGAGGTAAATATTTCTCGATGTAACTACACAGAGATAAATACACATATTCACTTATCCAATTCATAGTAATGACACGAAATTTAAAAACCTGTAGCGTTTCAAGAGGCTAACATGTTACTATGTTACATGATAAAATAAGAGATTTTAATTAGATTATTTATTTATTCTGCGATTTTTTTATTATTGCAAAAATAGTTAATCAAAAAACCAATACAAAAATGTTCACTAACGCTCTGCGAAATCCTATCAAGTGACACACACTATCATCGAATTCAAAATTATCTATATATAGTGGTGCTGAAAAGTCTTGAAACGGTATAATATCTTCTGCACTAATAAACGTACAAACATAACACTTTCTACAGTGATATGGGGCGTAAAGTTAAAGTTTGTAATGCAATCAGTAGCTCCTTAACCCCTCAGGGGGATGGGCCGCAATGAGTGGATGGAAAATTTCAAATTTAAGTACGTCTTGATATAAATAAATAAATATATATATATATATATATATATATATATATATATATTATATATATAGAGAGGTATATGTGCATACTATTTTAACTAACATCATGCCGCAAATTGTACATTAAAAGGTTAATCCTAAACATTAAGGCGGCGTTCGAAGTTTTGTTGCTGATCTTACGTAAACATTAAAAATGCATTAATTTTGTTGTACCCATATCAGATGCAGCTACATAACTTCACACATGATTACTGTCCACAAAAACATACTTTAAGATGTATTCAGTATCCTGCTATTCTTCTATGGGAATGGTCCACGAAGAGTTAGTAGATATTTTCATTGTAAGCATAGGTCGAAATGCATACCATTTTAAAGGGCTAGTACGAAAAAAATGCCGCAAACGGCACTTCAAAACCTTTATCCGTTATAACATGGTTTCTTGATTCGAATTACAGTAATTCATTATTTTTAAGACTAATATTTTATTTATTTATAGATCACCCTAATAACTATTATATAATCTGGGAATTCCTGACATGGGAATGGTTAATTGATAATTCGGAGACATTATTTTTTTCTATATCAGTTGATCTCTGTCTATTAGTAGAATAATAACAACATAATTAAGGGTTTCCCCATGTCAGGAATAAAATTGGTAGCTCGTTACCTTTCTTCAGAAACGAAAACATCTTAAAATTTATAAAATGTGCTTAGTCCACGGAATGAAAATTGCCTTTGTTAAAGGGCGGAGTTAAGGCTATAAATCACTCTCTCTCTATCATTCAACCCCATATTGCATGCAGTAAATTTAAAATAGTTTGATAGAATTGTGATAAATTATTAACTAATTCTATAAATATAAAATAACAAAATGTGTAACCTACAAAAATTAAACTAACTTATATTTAAAGTCTATATATTAAAATGAATTCAATACTTAAAATACAACAGAAAACCTTTATACGTATTATAAATAAAACATTAAAATTGAGAGCAAGAAGCAAAGAAACATTCAATCACTCTAACACACCAATTGACCACATGACTTCAACAAGCAGCACCACCCGCCACCCCCACAGACTCCCCAGCAGCAAGATCCTAAGCCCCGACTTGAAGCAAGCGCGGCCCTTAACACATTTAATATCATCGGGGAGAGCGTTTCAAAGGCGACAAGCCTGAAAAGTAGAGGCCTATTAAAAATTGTTGATCGATGAATTGGTATTTATAGTAGTGTGGCTCCCCTTCTTATAGATCGTCCACTAATATCAGAGATAAAGTTGAAATTTTCGGACAGATGAACAGGATATTAGGTTTCGATAATTAAATATAGAACAAAAATAATGTGGAATTAACGTAGCAGTTGAAGTTTTATGAGTGACAATTGCTAAAATATTCTGTACCGTGCTCATGATGTCTGAGATAAAGGATAAATCTAATACATTAGTTCTGAGCACGCTGGAGTATGTCCGATTTGCTCAACGGTTATATACAACTTATTACGATATCATAGTAGTCAAAGTGTGGTAGTATAAGAGTCTTAATGAGCATCACCTTAATATTGAATGGCAGGTACAAAGCAAACCACTTCAAACCGTGGATGCCAGCAAAGAGTCTTCTTCACGTTATCGTAACTTGGTCAGTCAATTCGTTTGATATTAGAATTTTACTCGTTGTTTGAGTTGTTTTGTGAACTTATGATAGATAGCATAGTATTTAAGGCCTTAAGCTACCTTTATGATAAATGGAACTGTTAAAAGACACAACTAACTTTATAGGAGTGACGAATGCCCCCATTGAATAGTTGGAAAACATACTCAATGCACGCAAAAATTAAATTGGTTGGGCGGGAAGGTTCTTGAGGTCAGGTGGTAGGACCATTTGTTATTGAAGAAAAATGAAACAATGATCAATATTTAGCAATAACTTTGAACCAAAGAATTGCTTCCTTGCAGAATATTGCTGGTGAAGACTTTGGAAGAACCTGGTTCCAAAAAGATGGAGCACCTTCTAACTTTGGTTTAGGTGTAAGACAGCTTTTAAGCCATGAGTTCTCAAGTAAATGGATCGGTAGAAGAGGTGCGGTAGAATAGCCGGCACGATTTACGGATTTATCCCCTCTTGATAACATTTTCTGGGTCTATTTGAAAAATAAAGTTTACCGAACCAAACAGCAAGATTTGCTACAGCTGAGACACCGCATTGTGGAAGCGGCGTGTATTCCATTAGATGTAATAAACAACGCTTTATCAGCGTTTTATCATCGACTGGGACAGTGCAAGGAATGTGAGGAGAGACAATTTGAACACGTCCTATAATACTGTAGGTAGGTGATTTTATTTTTATATTGTTACTAGCCACTAAAAAGTGTTATTGTAAAGTTAAACTGATTAAAGCACCTTTCTGAATTTTCTGCTGAATTTAAAGTTAAAATCACCAGCATTTTGTAACGAATAAACCTTTTTAAGAGCGGTTTGCGGCATTCTTCTTTAACTTGACTAGTCCTTCAAAATGATGTGCATATCAACTCATCCTTAAATTCAAAATGTTTTACTGACTCCTCAAAACCGCAGGACACCGAATACATCTTAAAATAGTTTGATGTATACATTAATAGTGTTTAAGTTATGTAGCTTCATTTAATATGGTTACAATACAAGCCATTCTTAAAATTACACCTAAGATCAGTATTGAAATTTTCGAGCTCCGCCAATTTGTTTAGGATTAAATTTTCAGCTCCAATTAGTGACAATATGTTCTACTAATTAAAACCTTATAATAGTATGCACATGCCTAAGCTTAAATTTAAGATTTCCACCAAATCACTACGGTCCATCCCCCTGAGGTGGCAAAGAGCTACTGATTGCATCAAAAAGTTCAATTTTAAACTTTATTACACTCAACAAATCTTCATGTTTCCAAATTTAAGAGAACAGAAGGTATTATACCGTTTCAAGACTTTTCAGCTTACCAAAAGAAATCAAGCTTCGTGCAAAATGTATAGGTAATTTTTTTCGAGGTATTGTGCATAGAGACATACAGTTAGATAGGCACGTAGCCAAAAATTACATATTTACAGCCTCTCCGTTGATAAACGTTAACGACTTCGTTACTTATCAATGTAAATCTGTTACTTTCTCAAACACTGTAATATGTGTGTAATACTAAAGATACAACGTTGCTATAACGTATTTGTACACTTCATAAATTTTCACTCATTCACATATTCACATCACGGATCAATACACTAACATAATTCAAGAACCCTTATATAAGTTTATTTCGACTTCAAGACGTAAATATTCTTAGAATCATAGTAAATAAGCAAAACTATAGAACACATATTACCTAATATATAATCCTAGTAAGATACGAGCTGGGTTTTATACAGAAACTTTGCCAAATTAATGTTTGATACAGGTTACCAACAGATAATTACACTTCTTGGGTGGTTTAGAAGTTGTTAATAATTTTTAGTCCTGACTTAGTCCTTCTAAGCCGTATTAAATTTACCAATTTTCTACCTTGATGAGGTATATTCAGCATCAGATTTTATTCAACATTACCAACTTTTCAATATCCTTTTAGTAATATTATATTTTTTCTAACAACATATATCCCTCAGCCAATTTAACTTTCCTGTTCTTAAACATTGTCCATGCTTGGACAATGCATACGCGTACGTGTATTTAGTGTACCAACAGTAGCCTGCAGTAACAGTTCATATATATGATTCCTGTACTGTACTGTAATCTAAATATAAGTGTACTGATCAACACCGACAACTTGCTTTGGATCACTGTGAAATACTGGTTCACTGACACACATTGGATATATACCATATGCATATATACACAGTGGACATCACTCTGGTGCACTGAATGACGTGACAAGTGACACAAACACTGAACACTGCGTATCGTGGGCCTGCAGTTGAACGGGTTGTTATATTAATTGTAACATTGTTATTTTCGCTGATAATTTATTGTTACTCGTTATCTATTTATAGATTATATTGTTGGCTATTTGTGTTATATCATAATGTTAATCACTGTTATTTAAAGCTTTGAGGGCACAGTTTAAGAAGTAAATGAGTTTATTCTGACATTGTTACTTACTGTATATGTTAAATATTTATTGTAAATCGTTAATTAGTGGTTAACATTGTTATTTTCTCTGATAATTTATTGTTACTCGTTACCTATTTATAGATTATATTGCTGGCTATTTGAATTATATCATAATGTTAATTACTGCTATTTAAAGCTTTGAGGGCACAGTTTTAGAAGTAAATAAGTTATTCTGACATTGTTACTTTCTGTATATGTTAAATATTTATTGTAAATCGTTAATTAGTGGTTAAACATTGTTATTTTCTCTGATAATTTATTGTTACTCGGTACCTATTTATAGATTATATTGTTGGCTATTTGAATTATATCATAATGTTAATTACTGTTATTTAAAGCTTTGAGGGCACAGTTTTAGAAGTAAATAAGTTTATTCTGACATTGTTACTTTCTGTATATGTTAAATATTTATTGTAAATCGTTAATTAGTGGTTAACATTGTTATTTTCTCTGATAATTTATTGTTACTCGTTACCTATTTATAGATTATATTGTTAGCTATTTGAATTATATCATAGTGTTAATCACTGATATTTAAAGCTTTGAGAGCACAGTTTTGGAAGTAAATAAGTTATTCTGACATTGTTATTTATATGTTTAAATATTTATTGTAAATCGTTAATTAGTGGTTAACATTGTTATTTTCTCTGATAATTTATTGTTACTCGTTATCTATTTATAGATTATATTGTTGGCTATTTGAATTATATCATAGTGTTAATCACTGATGTTTAAAGCTTTGAGAGCACAGTTTTGGAAGTAAATAAATTATTCTGACATTGTTATTTATATGTTAAATATTTATTGTAAATCGTTAATTGGTGGTTTATCTGTATTTTATGCTTGGTGTTAGATTTTGTTGTACCCGTTGATACTCTAGGCTTTAAAAATAAATTGATTACATGTTAGTTTTCATATTTTTATTAGTTTTTTAAGAATGTTATTTATGGTTTCTGTTTCTCTCTCCGTTTGTTTAGTGGCGATGAATGGCTATATAAACCTCACAGGGAGGCACCACAGCACGGTGTTGCGCACACACATAATTTAACCTAATTGGACAATTTAAAACACACTAGCATTGACACACACTATAACTAACGCACACACAAACACCGACACCGTGAACACTACAAGGGGAGCACACACACAGTACCGCGCGCCGGAGTTCCCGTACCTCCTCAGTCATGTTAAAAGCGAGTAGCGGATTGAGTACCGCACTGTCCACTCTAGAAACATATTGGAATTTGACTGAGGGCAGGTTTTATTTGCTTATTTGTTTAGAGATAAGGAGATTTGGGAATTCCGGTAGCCGGCGTTGTCAGATTTCCTGATGACAGGGTTGCCATTCGTCGTTGCTGAGGGAAGAATTAATTAGGATTTTTTGGGTACTCAAATATGCGTTTGATTTTAACTATTACTATTAAGTGTTATTTAAAAAAATTATACTGTTTCGATCAAATTTACCACACATACCAAGATATCTAAGCTAGTGCCTGCCCTAAACCGCCGAATTTGAGTTTATAGTTTAGTAAATTAAAAGAAAGTTAAAAGTTGAATATTTGTATCAATGTGTTCTATTTTACTTTTTCAAGTGGTCCTCACCGACAAGTTTTGTAGAACTTGGTGAGGCCAAGACTATGTAAAACAACTGTTTATAAATAAAATAAATAAAAATAAAAATAAATAAATAAATAATAAAAAATAGATATATGTTTAGAGACGACCAAAGACTTACAAAAGATACAGAGTCAAAGTAACAATAAAACTTCCAAGCACTTGTGTACGGATTTATGAGTGAAGTTTGTCCGCCGCTTGTCAGCAGCCTGATATATTGTCGTAATGTGATGTGTACTGTCTTTACAAACTAACTTGTACTGTATGTACTTACATGATTCATAGTACCACTTTGGAATAGTACAGTTAAATAAATACAAAAGTTCAATAACCTGATTGTTACATTTACTTTATTAGATTGAATTAATTTTTAAGAAAAACTAAGTTAATAAACAAAACAGTGCACATATTCTAAGATCTTTTTGAAGGAACTCAACCTTTAAATTTCATGTTCCTGGTTTTTACAATGTATAATATCGAATATAAGTATAACATATTATACAGGGTGTCAATTAAGTCTGGAACCTCTTTTTTAATTTTTGAACCATAATAGAAAGAAATACTAAAGTTCACACGTGCTTACTGGTGATAGTAACGCGCACATCTGCCCAATTACCGACCGGATAATCCCTTTGGGGGACGGTCCACAAGGAGTCAGACAAAATTCTTAAATAGCAGCATAGGTCAAGTTTGGTATCAAATTAAAGGTCTTACTTATCAGAGTACAATGCCGCAAACCGGCAACCGGCAACCGGAACATTTTGAACACTTACTTTGATCACAGGTACTTAAAAATTGGTGTTTACTTGTAATACTTAATAATTTACATTGTTCAATTGTTTTAAAATTCAAATAGCTATAACTACTGAATGAATCCACCTTTTTGAAGTCCGGTTTGCGGCATTGTACTCTGCTAAGTAAGACCTTTAATTTGATACCAAACTTGACCTATGCTGGCTGCTATTTAAGAATTTTGTCTGACTCCTTATGGACCGTCCCCCAAAGGGATTATCTGGTCGGTAATTGGGCAGATATGTGCGTTACTATCACCAGTAAGCACGTGTGAACTTTGGTATTTTTTTAAATTGTGGTTTAAAAATAAAAAAAGAGGTTCCAGACTTAATTGACACCCTGTATATAACCAAACATAATATTGAAAAATATATTACAACATGTGTAAATTGAGATATTAAGTAGCCACAAGTGGACTGGACAAATTAGATATGAACACTACTTTAGCACGAAACGAAGGTCAGATAACTAAACTCTCATGAAGTCCAGAAACGTTTCGAACTCTCGATATAACATTTAAATGGTGTAATATTCTAGGGGAGGCAGTAACATTTGCAAATAAATCATTCATAAATCTTTCCAAATGGAACAGTATCCGAAGTTACAACAGTTTCTAACAGTCTCCTTATCACAGATATATAAAGATATATGATACGTGCTGCGTTTACACAAATATCTCAAGATTCAAACACTATTTTAATCAAATTAAGAGATTGGTTTATTTGAATGACCTCGAGGTTGTAAAATGTATACTTTTAGTATATTTAATCGATGGAGTACAACTAAACGTTGTATATTTCTCTGAATAGTCCATAAAAAATATTGAAGAAACTAGAACATTTTTGGTGCCTGTTATGTTTTATATATGCGTATATTTTATATACCAATAAAATGAAACACAACCCATATTCCTATTACTAAAAATAAGTTTGTAAAACTACATCAGATTTAACATTGAAAACGTAATTTTATTTCAGCATCTCAAGCTCTTAAACATTATCTGCTGTTTCTGATGTTATAATTTAATATTATAAAATATTCCATCATGCAATATGTCCATTCAGAGCATAAATCGATTTTATTCAATTTATTTCTTTTTGTGTTTATTTTATTTTTATAACATTTTGATTTGTTGTATAATGAATGGAAATTGTTATACATATTTTTAAACAATTTTTTTTGTCTTAATCATTTAGAGGACACATGTAAAAAAAGGTTTAGTTAAAAACGTGTAAAGAGAAAGAAACGAATATAAGATATTTCAAAGAAGTCAATATCCAGATAATGGATTACGCCCCAATTAAGCAAATGGTATAGCACAAACGGTAGGATTGGTTTTATAATAAAAAACACTAAAACATTATCTGCTACTATGTGGTTTTAAACAGTATTTATACTACTAGTAAGTGTTATACTTTATATACATATAACTTTTGCTCCATTCAGTGTTAAAAGGCCGTAGAAAACGTCCTGGTTTGCTCATTATCATACACAGTCTAGCGATGTGATCAACAATAAACTTTTACCATCTGAAGCAATCAGTTAACACATATTGACTTAACTGGACTGACCTTCCCAACCAGCATTGTGGTAGGTAGAAATACCAAAATTATACATTCGTGCCCCAGTGAGTGAAATGTGTGTGTATTTAAAAATTCACTTATATTTCTAAAACGTGGAAACATACAATCTCCATTCAACGAGTTTTGCAGAGCTTTGCCGTAACACAGTCAATACTTTTTAGGACAATAAGCGGACAATTCAGAAACCTCGAACGAATTTCAAAAAGATTTATAAAATGGAAAATATTAAAACTTAAATTTATTAGCTCTAGATAGCTGCAAACATATCCAGTCATATGAATTGGAATGCATATAACGACTCTAAGAGTTTGTCAACAAAATAGATGAAAGTTATCAACATACCATTCCGGTACTTGTATTATCTGTTAAAAATTGGTAATGCTGAATCAAGATTAACACTAATTTACCTACTTTTATAATAGGACTTACAATAATATAAGCCCTTGCACCGCTCTGTGTAATTCATTAATTTTAATTATTGGTCTCCTTGGGCTTATAAAAGAGTTTAATGTTATGTGGTAGGTCACCCAGGAAACAATAATGGCAGGATGCTATAATGACAAGTGAAGTGACAAAAGCAAAGTGAATCACAAAGACGGTTTTACCCTTCGCCTTAATAGCTCATGGACAAAATTAGTTTTCAGGAGTTATAAATCTCACACTTACATAGTGTAACTTCAGCACTTATTTGGAATTGATCACGTTTGCAATGAAAGAATGTACTTTTTTATACTGAATAAAACATAAAATATGACTTTACAGAAACTTTTAAATAATAATATGATAATGTATACATAACAATAATGTATATATATATATATATATATATATATATATATATATATATATATTGTGTGCACAATACATTATAATTATATACATAGGGATACAATTAATAAGAATCATAGAAATATTCTAATTGTATATTGTGTACTATATTATGATGGGTTTACACGAACGCATAATGTATAATCCAATATTTTAACACCATTGTAGAGGTCATGCTAACTAATTAATGTTATATGCAGTGCGTGTCTATAGGATAGAAAATAACGCTTGTGAATGCTATAGGAAACATTCTCTATTAAACCGCTATAAATAAGTCACAGAGTTTTGACTCAGTACTGTCAAAGTCCACAATATCTGAATATGCCCAAGGCAATGTAAAGTGGTATGATGGATCTTGGGTTTAGAAAATATTTGTTCTAGTTAAATTCGTAAACTGTAAAGATAAATTTAGTAAATAAAGAAAAAATATGAGGCACTAAAAGAGGGTAATTTAGTCCATTTTGTAATCATAACCAAATAGAGATGGTTGAAGATAAAATATTTAGGGATTAACATAATAAAAAATGTATTAGGTTAAAAAATCGTTTAAAATGTGCAATTTAAGAATTTTATTCAATCAACAAAATTATTTTCCTAAATCAAAATCAACAAAAGTGATGTCCTTACTTTCTGATCTGCATACCTAATTTATGTAGTATATATTGTAAAAATTGTACATTTTATCTTTAACAGCTTTGTTTGTTTCTGATAATAAAATTAGCTCCATTTTTATGATGATTGATCAAATAAGAATTTAAAACTGTTTGTCTATTTAGGCGAATTTATTAAAATTACTACGAATTTAACGTAACAAATACTTTATAAATTAAAAAATGGCTAGTGCCATCTTGAACACGAGAATCCATTAATTATACAATACGCTTTTATTATTTTAATTTGTTTTAATTGTAACTTCATCTCTCGCTACCAAAGTATTCTGTAATACGGCAGCAGCAGATTGTCCAAGTCGTTAAAGTAAACCATTCAATATCCAAGTGAATCGTGTAAGCCCAAGTCCTGGCGGAGTCGTGTATCAAACTTGACTGTGTCTCAGTCGCCAGTGGAGCACTTTATAAAGCTCAACTGAGATTTCCTATTCTCGGATACTCTGTACATTTATCCCAATAACGTCAAAGTATCAGTTTAGTAATTCATTATTCAATCTACTTATTGTGTATCCGTATCTTACATAAACAGTTGGTACAGTGGTTTCTTGGATGTACCCTTCGTCTCTCCCAGTGAATGGAACTGTTCCATACTTCCCTAGAGTACAATGTATTAGCTACCACAGATCAAGAGTATTGTATCCAAGGGCATGCATAGAATAGACTTATGAAATGTGGTTTCAAGTAGTGAATAATGATCTTAGGGTTTGAAAAGTTATTTTTTCCATACTTATACATTGAACAACGAACATACTAAAATAAATAAAAGGTTAAGTTACTCTGTAGATAATTTAAACTAGATCATGAATTGTAAAAAGGTTGAAGCCCCAATGTCGTAAATCTTGATGTGTATTATAATAAAGGTGTTATAGATATTCCATAGTTTATTCAAAGATGTAACTACTTTATGTGTGTTTCTAATTTCGCTCTAATCACGTCGATTTTAACAAGAAATTATAAGTTGATTTCGGAACACAGTCTTTAATTTTATTACATGAACAGGAGGTATATAATTCATACATAAGGGATGTTCTCAGGTTCAACGCAAGGGCAACACCACGTAACTTTAATTGTTGCCGTTAAAATATTTATTACCTGAGATATCTTCTCACTCCACAGAGGGCAATTTACAGCATTGGATAGTTTATTTTATATGTACGTAATAGATGATATTATACAGCCATCAAATCTGGTACAAGCTTTTTAAATTTTGTGTGGAGGTTTTATTTATTATTTATTTGTTAGAGTAAAAGTTAGCCTATATTGAGGATCTCTATCAAGTTTAAAAGCCTGCATTTGTTTCGACGATTTGTATAACTTTCAATAATGTATATGTATTTCATTTTAATCTTTATAATACTTTAATTTCGGGCTTCTCGCAAGCAAAATCGTGGCTTTAATTAGTGACCTCCGATACCGAGATATTAGACTATACCGTACAGGTGGACCTCAATTGATATTTTCCTTATCCTTTAAGTTCCAGTAATTAATAACTGCTAAGGAGTATAATATATAACTAACATTAATTATTCCCAACACTATTTATTAGTAGAGTAGCTTGATAGTCTCAAATAATTCTTTTAGATAAATTTAAACTAAGTACTATTTCCTATATCTGCAACATTTTATTACGTGAAATGCAAATCAATGTTTTAATTGTTATGTAATTTACTAGGTACTAGTTTATAAACGTAGTGACGTGATATAAAAATATGAACCATATTTGCAGTACTCTATAGTACAGCTGCTACTTATAGAAGAAACTCTATATAAGTGAACCTTTTCTATTTAGGAAAAAGTTAAACAACTCTCTGTTCTTTTGTATTTTTACTAAAGAGGAGATAAATATTTCGTATAAAAATTGCTTTTACAATTTAACAAAATAATTTAGGCTTATTTCTGTATTACCGCCATTAACGATTTATCGTTGCAGGTATTTTATCGAGAACAACATGTATAATCCACAACTATAATTTAACAAAAGTTTACTATGGATATTGTTGAGATCCTTTGAGACGATATGATGGATCTTTAAGGTCAAAGCTATCCTGAATAAAAGTCCTATGAAACGTAAAACTTCCGAATGAGACTTAAACGCTTTTGAAGCGGAAGCTGGATCTCCGGACTTGATAGATTGCATGGGTTTATGAACTTTAGCTGAAATTGGAACAACAACTTTATGAGCCGAATAATTTTTATGCTTATTAAATTCTCAAAAAGCTAGGCAGGCCATGCAACTTATATAGCCATAACAACAATCTGCATGACGCTGATATAAATAAACGGGTGTTTACCAAAATTCAATTGTATTCTTATGATTAAAAATTAATCACCAAATTTGTTGCTAACTTCTTATCTCTAGAACGGCTAGACCAAATTCGGCTAATTCTTTTTTAATGATTTTTAGATTCCAAAGATAGTAGAAAAATTGGACAATTTTACAGGAATATTATTGAATTTGAAAGAACGATGATACAATTTCAATTTAATAGACAGTAAACAGAATGTTGAACCTTTTTGAAAAAGAAATATATACCCAGTTCACTGTCATACTCAACACAAAGACGTTTGTATATAGGGAACGAACATTAGGAATTGCACAATTTTAGTAAAGGATAACACGTGTAGCTGACCAAATTAATGCAGGAGCATATGTAAGGGCTTTCAGAGACAAGCAGGATCTATAAATAAAGAACTCTTAGAGGACTTGGTTTTCTTGTTGTGTTTTTTTCATCCAGAGATCATGTATGTTTGAAGTCCAAATTATTTTGATATGTGGAGGCTCCAATCAACCAAATAACCATAAAAGTAATGTTTTTCAGTAGTTCGTGTAACCCTCAGATTGGGGACTAGTACGTAGTAGGAACCTCCTATAGGCTTTGTGATACTTAGTGGTAAGCAATACTTTTTCCGTAGACTGAATTCCAAAAATCTTCGTGCATTCATCTATCTTTATCTCCTAGTATGTCCTAGTAAATACGGTAAACACAATCGTTGAGCGTTAAAAATATCAATAAACATAGAAAACTATACTCATATTCTAATCATAAGTTTTATGATGCAAAAGATTGAGTAAGGGTGATGGTTTTCCAGACAGTATCTTTATTCTTCCATTAATCACAGTGCCTATTATTTGGGAAGGAAATAATAATTTTGAAAAGTCTCTGAACATTTTCGGAATTTACCGACTGCTTTTCCTCCTAATTCTCAATACCTGTTGACTTAGCCAAACTTAAATATAAACTATAAGAAAAAATGACATTCACTTCAACTAATGCTTGATTAACAGAAGTCATAATTTATAATTGTTGACTTTGTTATAGACCATACAATCACAACAGGCGAGCGTAAGCAGCTCTATGAACTTTACAAATAGCAAATCATGTTTATCCAATGTAATTGCCAAAACGTTGGAACTCACCAAATTTTGAAAACGTTCACTTAAAAATTACTTACAAGTACCTACTTATAAATAATTGGTAATTGCCCTGAAAATAAAATAATATTAACTAAAAGTAACTGGGTTTCTACATTAATCTAAGAAGCGTGGTTTTGAATGTAAGATGATACAGATTTAAAATAGTGCACAAATGCCTATTCATTCAACATGGTTTGAACAAACAAAATTATTGGTTTAAGTACCCAATTGATAGTGTTGAAAAACACTCAAGAATCCAACTCAATTTGTTGCAAACGGATGAGAAAATCTTCCCTCCAATACAGGCAGATAAATCTACCAGTGTCTCTGGACGCAGACAATGCAATATTCTGCACAATATATCTAACGCTGGGGCAAGAAAGCTTTCTTATTTGGACGTGTAATTTAAATAGTTCCTTTATAAAATGGAACATAATTACTAATGCTTCCCACAGGAAATGGAAACATTCGTGAAATGTGCTTTTGTGTAATAGTGTACATTCATCACTGTAACCCTAAATATCCTTGTGTTTTCATGTTATTAGTTACTTACCTAAGCTTTCATTGTTTTAAACAACATAAAATCCACTAGAGGGTCTGAGAAAATGTCATTTCTGTTTGTTTGTCTGAATGTCTGTTTACAATATATCTCGAAAGCGAACGACACACACACATGCACACGCACGCACGCACACACACACACACACACACACACACACACACACACACACACACACACACATATATATGTGTATATATATATATATATTATAAATTGTAAGGTTTTCTAAAGATTATACTAACCAAAAAATCATAGTATAAACAAATATATAAACAGAATACAATCATATGACCTGACTGGGAATATATTAGTTGTGTATGTCCGTCTGTATGTCTGTTCTCAGTATATCTTGATAACAAGCGAGATATATGTATAACATTGAAATTTTGAACGAAATTATATATAGGCCCTATAGTTTATAGAAGTATTTAGAATTTACATATAGACAATTGAATTCGATGATGAGCATACCAGTCCATGGAATTGAAAATTTTCACATTGGCCTCATGAGTAATTAAAATTCCTAATGATAAATAACTTAAAAAAACTAAATGAATACAATCATATGGCGTTTAACCTATGGTATAGTAACACATGTAGCCTAATGAAATGAACTGTGACCTTTTCATGCAACTACTGCTAAGCCCTACTATGAGCCTTATAGTGTGGCGTACACATTGGTGTACCTGAGAGTAACTTTATGTAGTATTATTATTTAAATTACCACAGTCTTTAATTAGTCATTTTAATGAGACTGCAATTTTAAATTAAAATCTAAAATTCTATACACGTGCTGACAATGCGTAGAACGTTTATGTTCTCAAGATATGAAACTGATGGGCATATTCTTTATTTCTGTTTATGTTTATGTTCTACAATTACTAATAAGTTATTAATGAGAGGTATAATAAGTAATGTATTCAATATGAATAAGCAATTATTAAGAAGAATTACGTCTCTTACAATATTTCTTCCTTGTTTGTACTAAAGTACAATATGTTAAATACAAGTAGTACAAGTATAATACCATTGAAGTCATTGAACATTCTAATTCTTAAATTAATACTAATGTTGGAATTAAAACTTAAACTCAAATTCTGATGTTTGTGTAACGTTAGTTAACTTTAAAAATACAAACACTCTTTCTCGTGATTATATTTTGGAATCTAAATTAAAGTTCTTTATACACTATGCATTTTTTTATAAATAAATAAGGAATTAACTCTAAACTCAAAAAACCTATGCAAAATTAGGATTTTATTTATCAATAGAAATACTATCTCAGAAGTAATGAGAAAGAATGACAAACAAGGCTAACTTTCATCGATCGCAAGATAAACTAGGGCGGCATTTAGTTATAATGTCAATAATTAGAAAAGGACTTCAGTGTCGTACGGGAAATAAATGTTCATTTGTGCTTTGATTCAATATTAATCTGTAAATTCCAATACGAGTAATTATTGCTAGTGGTTCTCAAATTAGCAGTATATGGTATTTAAATTGACTCATATTCTGTTTGTAATTAAATATAACAGAACAAACTCTGACCGCTTCAGACGTTTATTAGATTATTTTGAAGATAATATTTAATGTTATAAATATCCCTTTATTCTAAAGATATTAAGACACATTCTCGTATTTCAATTTTACAAAGAACAACGCGTATCTCCGTATACAAAAAAAAATGAAAAGATAAATTTTAGGTTTTCATTTTATAGTGATTTGGCTAAATAAATACAATAAATAAAATATATCAGCATTATAAAAATCCTCAACCGTTGTGAAATATTTACATTATTTTCTTATTAAAATAAGAATGATAAGAGTACCATAAACTTTAATATATTATTCAAATTAACTTCGTCCTTTTGGCTTAAAACACATAACCTCTGTGAGTAAACCACACCTTTTTCAATCAAGTGGAGTTTAATACAATTTTTAT
This sequence comes from Homalodisca vitripennis, assembly GCF_021130785.1. Lineage (NCBI taxonomy): Eukaryota > Metazoa > Arthropoda > Insecta > Hemiptera > Cicadellidae > Homalodisca > Homalodisca vitripennis. The sequence continues at coordinate 33,883,056 of NC_060207.1, forward strand.
ACCTAGCTTCGTATGAGCTCAAGTTCTGTTCGTAATGCAACTCAGAAATGAGAGAAAACTAAACCAAATAAAGTTTATTGCATTCAAATATAAAATATATGACTTACTCTTATTTAAAAATTATGGTTGCCTGTAAAGTCGGTTTTACGGGCGAAGATTTTACGTGACAACGTCTTTTTCTCGGTACAATATTTATTGATATGAATATTATTAAATAGCACAATAGGAACAAGGAATTGAATGAAAATAAGAATTGCACAAATTTTAACTAAAGAAATATATTTTGTTTACTAAAACATTGTACATAATTTGAAATTAATTAAAATTTGTTATTGTAAATGGTAAAGTTGAATAAAACATTTACTAAAATTGGAATTTGAAATTCTTGCTAAACACAGTTAAATTCTAACTCCGCGCGCGTGGTGATTGGTCGGTTTAGTTCGTTTGTTTGGTCGCACTGTTATGACAGGTTAGAGGTTATAATTTGTTATTTTAAACGTTTGACTAGCAATACGCGCTGTTTCTTCTCAATCGACTGAATTACGATTGATTGCAGAGTGATTTAAACTAATAATTTACTTAACACTATCAACATTTGTCAATAGTATGACATAACCTATAAACTCAACTTTTGTGTCAATCTAACAATTAATCAATCAATCAATCATAGTTTACGATAATGAAATATCAGTGTACAATTATTTACCTTTATTGTTGTAGTTGTTGTAAATGACGAATCTAAGCACTCCACATTTTCACGAATAAACATAGTTATCTGCTTTATCCCGTGCGGCGGACCCACAGTTATCTGCTTTATCCCGTGCGGATCCCGTGCGGCGGACCCACTGGACGGGCATCGTAACGTTACCGGGCGTTACACTTTTTCATGAGTGACTCCGAGCCGCAACCTAATTTAAGACGTTGTCACGTCAAAATGTCTTTGAGAATAAAAAGATTGAAAAATATAATTCTTTAGAAAATTTAAGTTTTATTTTATTATATAAGTATATTACCACCATATTACTTTCCAATAACTTTTCAAGAAGCATTTGTTTTTGTTGCCGAATATTTACTTATTATATTGATGTAGTGAAAATAATAAATACGTGTAAATCTGTACACGTTCATTGGTGTTATTTAGTTATATGTTTAAATGGTTTGCAGTCTATCCAGTTATTGAAATGGCTTGGATTTTTAAATCCATTTAAACGTGGTAAGGGTATCAAGATTTTAATGTTATGAAGTTTCAGTTTAATCAAAAACCAGTATTGAATAAAACTTTTACTAAAATATTACTTAAGTTTTTTTACGTTACTTACATGCAATTTATTTACTTATGTACCTAAAAACGGAAGGTTTTATTACAGGTGAAATTGTTGTTTATTTTTTACGTGTAAAATTTAGTTTTAGTTTTCATTATGTATGATAAGAGGGACTTTTAAAACACTGAGTTTGCAGAGATCCATTTGTGTGGGTATCCCTGGATATTTCAATATTTATATATCTTGGACCTATTTTGGAAATGATATATGAACATATGAACTTAGTTTTAAATGTTAAACATAATGAATTAACTCTGAGCAGTTGTGTACTATTCAATTAATTGTATACGCAATATCTGATTCAGTAGTCAAACAAAATTAATGTAAGATATACTGTATACATACGAGTATTTGTAATACTTCACGATTTTCAATAATGAAATAGAGCGTGATCCTTATTGCCAATCTGAAATTTATTTTATTGCATAGCAGGTAACAGACTGCATATATGTTTTAAGTCTAAATGATAAAGTAGATTAAATAAAATTTACAGAGATAGGCTGGTAATTTTGGGCGTTAAAAGTAGGTAATAGTCATTTTATACCAGATTGAACAAAAACACTAATGAGTAAATAGTTGTTCAAGAAACACGTCTTGATTGTTGAACTCATAAGAAGACAGTGTGTTTCAGTCAGGTTGTTGTTAATATCGGAATAAATTTAGTCATAAAATGTTTAGTTAAAAATAAGTCATATTTGCTGTTCTTAACATAATTAATTAACTTTCATTACTTATAACAACATATGAAAATAATTTTAATGTTTGGATAAAATAAAATTCTGCACACCTATTCTATGTGAGTCGGATATGTGCTAAACGTAAAAACGCGTCCCCTACAAATAACGTATGTCTTGTATATCTAAAATGGTCTCATTAGACTTTATTTACTAATACTGGAGGTTCCGTGTTGAAATAAAAACTCCTCTTCAAGTACCGTGGATTTTTGTAATGTAAAGAAGTGGATGAATTGCAAATCCTTGAAACTTAATGTTCTATTTTTGTAACATATACGATGGTAAAAGTTCAAAAACTTTTTATCCTCTCAAGTCATACATCGTCAGGAATAAACTTTAAGCTAAGAGATACAAAAGTTGCAGTTAATACGATTTATTCCAAGTTACCTTCGAGTATTTCATGGAACTTCAATTCAATAAGAACCTTCAAACATTTATATAGCATCCTTATATTTTTTTTTAACTTTAAAAAGACAAAATAAAAATGTTTTCAAAATATCGATTTCACAAAGAGCAAGTAAAACCAATGAAGTGATTCGTGTTGTTTTATGAAATGTGTAATTTTGGTTTAGTTGTGGTACTTTTAACAATATTCACGTGTACTTAATACAAACGTATAAACGGAGTATATAAAACATTATATTTGGAAACAAATATAAAGACAAAAGATTTATCTTTAGAACAATGATTGGTATTTTTTCCTTTGAAACAATATATTATAAAGTGCAGATTGTTTGTATTTCTCTTGCCTAGCACAAGCGATGACGTACGACAACGGGAGTGGGATCTCCACTGACCACGGGCATATAAACCCTGTATCACTGTCTTTTTATCTGTATTTGTAAAGCTCCTTTGATTCATGAGACTGCAATTCAAAGCTTTAGACCTTTACCTTTGAATCAAGTTAAAGATTAAAATATTGAGATCTTCGTTTGTGTGAACATAATTACTTATACTCGTAAAGTGGCTGAAAAGAACACAGTGCCTACGTAATTAAAACGTTACACATTTAATAGTTGTTGCTCCATAACTTTCAAAGCTGTTTTGCAAAAAATACACATCCTCCTGAACGAATTTGTACAAATAAACTTTTTATTTAAAACAGCTACTTCATATGCAAAATTAAATTAACAATCTAAGTAGCCTACACAGAAATAAGAAAAATTTTGGAGGAGACGACATTTTTTTGTATAAGTTTATTTACCTGAACCACCTGTCTACCACTGTAACAGGAGCCAGGTCCTAAAGAGCTTTCTCGAAATTCGAAAAAGATTAGCCTATAAAATTAATTTTGGTCTTTTATCATCACTATGTCTTTATGGTGGGTTTATCCGTATCGAGATTATTTCATCCAATTCTAAAAGTACATATTTTAAAGTTCTTGTGACGCCTTTAAACACTCACTGTCCCATTTGTTGAGTAAAAAATTTACCTAAGAGTACACATTCACCACAATCATTAAAAGTTTACTAAGCCATCTTTATTTTTGAATCAGCATATTTTATTATTTTCAACTAGCTGTTACCCGCGGCTTCGCACGCAATGTTTAGAACCGAAGTCCTTATAAAAAGCAATTATGATGTAATATGATGGGAGTCCTACAAACATTTTAAAAACGTAAGTAGGCATACATCAGGTAGATATCATTTAAGTTCATGGTAAATAGTATCAGAGTTTAGCTTAATTATTATATCACGTTTGGCTCGTGTAGGAGCAATTCTGGTTCTAATTAATTATATACATAACGTCACAGCCGAATCTGCCTTGTAATCCCGATCAAGAAAACACAAATCTCGGATCACACGGGTCTCGGAAACTTACTTCGGTCAAAAAGCGTATATTTCCAGTCCTTGTCATATTTCAATTCTAAGATATTTCTAGTGCCATAGTAGAGTTTGCCTTGTTGTTCTGACGAAGAAAAAATATATATACTTACATAGGACCGAGATGCCTACTTCGGTTAAAAAGTGCCTACTTAAGACCGTTTAAATTCACTTACCTACTATGTCACAGGTTAGCTTGCCATATTGCCTCGATTAAAATTCTTTATACGTTCGATTATATAGTTCTCGGAAATCTATTTTGGTCAAACTCGTGTTGGCATAGTTGAGTTTGCTAGGACTGAAAAGCCTATTACGACCTAGGGGGAAGTCCTACCCACTACTTTTGTAATTCCGGTATAAGAGGGAAATCCTTATTAAGGATCCCTTATTATTGCAATAATCCTTATACTTACAGTAATGCGCTACACTGGACTGTAGCCAGAGAAAGAATGAAAGGTTAAAGTATGTTAGTATTAATTTATCGGTTTTTCCGTAAGCCATTGTTAAAATGTAATATCATAATATCAAGGAAGCCCACCAGTTTAAAGTAACTTTTGTAAAAACATTCATAACTTTGTTCATTAAGGTTAGTTTTATAACAGTATTTAATCCATTAGATGATTTTGATTCGTCACTGGCGCAATCTGGAATAAAATTTATATATTAATGTTTTATTTACTATCTGCATTACGCTAACGATCAGACACTGTTTACTTATTATTAATAAAATTAAAATGTAAACAGATGCTTCAGAAAGTTTGTCGAACTATAGCTGTCAACAGCTGTCAAAATACGTTTCGTTCTTATCATAACATTCGAATGTAAAAAAACTAATTTTTCAATTTGGATTCAACTTTATTTGGTGAAATGATTGTGTTATGGGTGGTAAAAAGCACTCTAAATGTTAATTCAGACCGAAAGCTATACCTGTACTAAATTTCAGCACAATTCGTATAGCAGTTTCAGCGTGATTCGAGGACAAACCTCCAAACATCCAAACATTCAAACTTTCGCATTTATAATATTAGTGGGATTATTTATATGGTTGGGGCATTCTAAAATTTCAATTATGTAATTGGGATACTCAAACAGTTCCTTTCAATATATATTTTTCAATTTCCATTTTACGAAACCATACATTTCTGTGATTAAAATCAACATGTCGTTTTAAATTTATTAATTTAACATATTCATTCAATCCTAAGGTATATGCATGCAAATCAAAAGGATGCATTCTCTATTTAATACATCATGTAACGAAATATATCGTTTAAATCAACCCCCTGTTAAACCAAATGTTTTAGTAAACTTAATTTCTAAACCCATAGACAAACAGTTATCATAACCTTGATCTATAGTCCGGTAGTGAGTTAAACTCTCTCATGTAAACTTGGTTATTCTAGTCACTGGATACGTGAGTTATTTTATACATATATAGTATATCAGTTAACTGTAAAACTATTGCTGTTTCCATTTATATCAATCAATAAAAATAAGCAAATTACTAATCAAAATTGTATTATTACGCTATAATTTGATTTTGTAAAGTAAAATTTACATAGCTCAGTCGCCACACGTAGGACTGAGTAATTGTTTTGGCTAGAATAATAAAATAGATATTCAACCATACCCGCTCAACATAATTGTATTACTTTACAAGATACGTTATAACCTCCCTGTGAAGTAGATGACCCATAGTTCTTGTCCACTTTTGTGTAATAGTGGTTTAATTACCCGCCAAATGTCACGCAGGAATGTTAATAACCACACCAGCATCGACAAGCAACCCTCTCCTTACTCTGATATCCTGCCCTTACCTGTTGGTATATAAATCACGAATAGTTTGTAGCAACATTGTACATTAGGCCATTATTTTATTATATTTTTTCAATATAAAACAGGTAACGTAGATATATCTAAAATTTAACTAATGAATGATTATAAGCTAAAAAAACAAAGTTTATAAATCAGTAGTGTGTGTGTGTGTGTGTGTGTGTGTGTGTGTGTGTGTGTGTGTGTGTAGTGTGTAAATTAGCTTTGGCGTACATATTAAGCTGTGTTGGTACTTGCATTTGAGTAGTATACTACGGCTTTGTAAAGGTCACTCTAATAACTCAATTAAACTTAAAATATAAAATACGATAAAATGCAATGATTGTTTACAAGCATGTACTTTCCTTTATTGCTAACAATTTATCAACTAACAACGGTATATGTATTATGCGATTTAATGTATTAACTCTTTTTAGTATCATAATTTTTATATTCAATAGTTTGAATTACTTTCTGCTTGAAGCTTACAACACATACAAGCTAGAAGTAATAGATCTCTTCTGGGCAACGGGAAACTTCTCGGTTTTAGAACTCCTGGTCTATAATCTACCACCCTTATGAAATCCCACAGTCTCGGTGATCCTTTCCTTTAGTTGGAACACCGCAACACCCCATCATCTGAAATATTCCTCTCTCGCGTCTTGGAAAGGTCTGTAACCATTTCCGTCTAGAAATCCCTTGGCCTCTATGGAAGTCAGATTCTAGATCAACTTCTGATCCGTATAGCTTTCTACCTAAAGTAACTTCTGGCCACCAAAAAACCAACTTTCTATAAATTTTATTATCTGTTCTGATATTTTATATACTCATTGGGAATCCATGTTCTCAGGAGATTTTTTTGTTTCTTGATGAATCTAATTTATAAGACCTACTGTATCTTGTCTCTAGAAGTATAAAATACTAAACACTCATCTTATCGTTTAGTGAATTTTACAACTGTTGAAATCAATATTATGAAACCCCTGTGAAGTAGTCTTCCAAACACGTACGGAATATTTAATTTTATTACGCCTAAAATAATCTACATTTATTTATTATGCTTACTTTATTAATGCTTCCTGTGATTTTTTGTTCGATTTCCACGGTAATCAATTCATAATGATATACGTCGTATTGAAAAGCTTATATATATGAACTATATATATATATATATATATATATATATATATATATATATATATATATATTGTTTTGAAATGTATTATGGAGTTTATTTAATAAAATCTGTGCTCTTTTCTAAAAAAAAAAAAAACACTAAAAATACAGTGGAATTCCTAACTATATTAGTTAATGTGTATTTACCCGCAACAAAACAAAGTTTTTTAAAACTAATTCGAATGACAGATTCCTAACACCTACGTATATAACTCATTAAAACTGGGAAGAAAATATGGCTTGGTAATATAATGATGTATTTGAAAGTTTACACAAATTACGTCAGGTTTCTGAAAAAATAAACGAATTATTTATGTAACTGATACAAGTTACAACCTTCCCATGCTGGATCTCAGAACAACTCCATCACACCAGAAGTCAGAAGCTCCTTTTGTAAGTAAAATGTTACTTCACACTTTCAAGTTTTTATAACTTCCTGATGTCTGATCCATTTAATTACTTTGGCTTACTTGGTCTAGTTACTTGCTAACTGAATTTCAATACACTAAATAGCGTTTAAAATCGTGTAATTCAATATTATTTTTATACTGACGAACAGTATTGAATACAATACAAAATTTGTAATTTAAAATTGTAATTTATTTTTACGGGTAATAATAAGCCCATGATGTATAATTTTATTGATTTCGACAAGTTTGTCTTATTTTTGTACAATATTAGTCATTAAAAATAACGAGGACGTTATAATCATGTGTATTAATGTTTGTAAATTTATTCATTTATCCATTATTGTGATAAATATTTTAAGTTTAAATGTAGTTGTTAGATTACTTTAAGTAATATTTTATACCAAGCATTTACTATGTATGTCTTGGTAAATAATTTTAGTTAAGGAGAAACACTATTCAAAGCCATTTTTATTGATTATTTATATTAACACCACACACCTTAACATATTGCTGCTGCTTTCTCACTAGTTAATTACACCCGTGCTAATAACAGTAAATTAAATTATTCTATAATATTCTATACCTAGTAGAACCTTAAAGATATAATATAAGATTGCATATTTTTGTTGCTAGGACACGGTTAAGCTTTACCCATCACCAACCCAAATTCAAAGACGCATGTTTTAAAAAGACGTATGTGCTATTATGAACGAGGATTTAAAGTAATAAAAACTGTAATAATGTAAACACACTAAAATCTTAATTAAAAAAACCATTATTTTGTATTGAACGTGTGCTTACAAATGGCACAAATTTTAAGAATCCTGGTGCACTAATTTTGATATTAAAATTAAAGACATTCATGCAGTAACGATAGTTAAGCTGATCGTCAACACAAATACAGATTCAATGCAAATATCGAGTTAAGCTCCATTTTACCTTCCGATACATGCAACATTTGAAATCTGACACTGGTACAGATATGTCTCAAGAAATCCATAAAAACCCGGTGGCGCAGACGTTCAAAACGAACTTAAATAGCTTCAACATCAGAGACACGTAGTTACAAAGGACCTCAGTCTGGTTACCCAGCTATCCAGTGTAAACTAGAGGAAGAGACATTTTTACTGTCTCATCAGGTGTACACACTGTTTTAGACACAACCCCCAAAACACGGTAGAACAACTGAGCCTTGTTGTTTTATAACAACAACACATGACGTAGCTACAGTGCAAAGGGTTGAGTCAATGTGAATATTGAGTCAAGCTCTGTTTCATCGTCCGCTAACTTTCTATATAACAATCACGGGTTTTAACTTTTCATTGCCTGTACTTTTGCTATCTCGATGCAGTACTATGTAGGCTGTAAGTATATACAGTATAAGTTAGTTTGCCAAGACAGTACACATCACATTACGACAATATATCAGGCTACCGGCAAGCGGCTGACAAACTTCACTCATAAATCCGTACACAAGTGCTGGAAGTTTTCTTGTTACTTTGACTCTGTATCTTTTGTAAGTCATCTGTCAAATAGATATATTGTTAAGTACGGCAGTATAGTAGCTATGTATAAGGAGCTGTTATTGAAAGTTGTGTTCGCTTCACCAAACTGGGTAAGATATTAAATACTTCACATCAATATAAAACGCACATGACTATTAGTACAGTGTTTGGCGTATTTTTGAAGTTGAAAGGAACAACGTAATAATGTTGAACCTAGTTTTTACGCTACCCCAACGGGTAGGATATTGGGTCATATAAGACGCTTTAGAAAATTTGTGATGATGACAAAATATGAAGCAGCTCCTCTACCACCCAAGTAGTTGAGTAACATTTTTTAATACACGATATGAAAATATGAATGGATTTAAGCTTTGCAAAGTGCATAATAATCTAATACACAATAGTGATGCTATAGTTTTATTAATACACACATTCTTACAATAAATAACAACATTTGTTGGTGGTAAACACTGAGCTGTTATTGAGTTTCTAACTTACAGTGAATCACCTCATTCAGAAACATTTTCAATTTATTGTAAACTGAGCGCTAGCGAAGCCTACATACTGATGGGCCTAGAAAATGTCACTTCTACCTCCAAGTCTGTCTGTATTTCCGAAAAATATTTCGATAAATAACTGACCTACGGACATAAGTTTTGTTTTTAAAAACTATGTAGGTCACATCTGTTTTGAGGATGGAGCATGTAATTCCATATAATTAGGCTGAGCGTTAGCGAAGACTTGTACATTATTATTACGGGTAACTATGATAGCAATGAGAAAATCGCAGATAAAATACGTTTATAATTTAGCTAAAATAATCAAAAGACAGTGACTTTGTAAAATATGTAGATATATTCTTGAAATTTTACAAGCAACCTGTTAGCAAGCAACAAAGTCTGTTATGCTACACGTGATGTGGAATTGTTGTATCTCGTTTTAACCACATGACGGGTTAATTCAACTGTAGCGGAATACGAAAAGACAACAACTTGAGTTGTGCAAATTGCCGAGAGAAATACATTAGGTACAAACCCACAGGTTTATAAAGAAAAAAAATTAAATTAAATAAAAGCAACGCGCAACTAACATGCCACATATTGACCTCGATTCAGAGGGGCAATTAATTATATTCTTCTTTCTCACTTTTTGACAACACGAAATAGCTAAAACCAATACAATTTTTTTGTAAACCCATGCCAACAAATCACACAAGCAAATCTAAGAGCTGGGTCAAATACGGTGGTAGGTGGAAGAAAACCTTGCCCGGAATCCTTTCTACATAAATCTAAGTGACATTTGCCTTTAAAGAAATGGTCAGAAGACGTATCTACTAGGTCCCACCTTTTCTTCCTAATACACCAATTCTTCACACCTTCTCAGTGGTTTAATTTCAGAAACCTAAGATATACATTCATATCAGTAAAACAAATTTCAAAAACATCAATAGAAGAAAAATAATAACTCTGTATAATTAACGGTGACTGATTTATTGTAAATATTATTCTGTCTAAAATCCACTGTTATAAAATATAATTACATGTTTTTAAGTATATTTTCTTTTTATAATATTTAAATGAAAAAGTATAAATAAGAATTTAGTATAAATAATTGAGAAAATAACAATTAAATCACCAATCCTAGTGTCGATGTCCAAACAGTCTAAGACGTTGGAGATAAGGTCTGAGTTAGAGATAGCGCAGGTCAAATCCTGTCTGTGATCGTTGCACTTTTTATCAGTACCATATACCTTGTACTGTGTCGATCTTCCCCTTTATTCTGTTTGGTAAGATCTTCGCACAGCCCAGTGACCTATGAGTACGATCAGAATAAGGTTCATAAAGGGATTGGCCCCTCCTTTTTTCAAAAACAAAGACGTTCTTGTCTTATTAATATTCGTAAAATGAGATCTTCAATAAAAACAGCCGGCTCTTAACCGGCTCTTATTATTTGCATGTTTTGCATACATTATCCCTCAGAGTTTTCCACAAGTTTCAGTTGTCGAAACGCTATTATACACCAATTTCATACTCTTAAGTTAGTAAAAAAATCACCCACTAAAAACCTCAGCAATGAAAAGATGATTTCCTGACAGTATCTCCCGTGTAACACTCTGGGGATAGCACTCGGGTTACTCTACCACTTTTGCTACACAGGATTCTGTCAACACTAGACTCAAAAAATGTTGTATTATAAACTGTTATTAGTTTGTGTTATTCGTAACGTAAAATTTTAACTGAAAACCTTGATTGGACAAAATATGTACGTATTATCTTATTGCTCCACGAAATATAAATTGCCAGTAAGACATTCCAGTATTGTTCATAACAACAATCATTACATAAATTTACCCAGAGTGTACATCGCTCTGAGACAGTGCTGCCCCAGCTGCGACGGTGAAGACCCTGTTAGCGCGATGTTCATGTCGTTACCCCGGTAACTGCCGCGTTTGTCAACTTCTTTACTTTCTTTATCACGTGTGTTACGTTGTCATTTGCGTCGTTTATACCAAGTTAACAGGCGCTCTAAGGATAGTACATCATTACGCTTAAGTCATTGCGTAACATCGGGAAATGTATAACCATACCTGGCAGTATAAAAGATGTGGCAGTTTAAATTTCTTACAGAATTTTGTAACTTATATGTTTTATTCTATCAAAACTATTTACTTATAATTATTCTATCCTTATATAAATCTTCCATGCGAATTTTTTATATAATCAATCAAGTCCCTTTAACATTCCTTCTTTTCTCCTCCTTCGCCTTTCTTCTTTATTATATTTTTCCGTTAGAAATCAAGACATTTATTTAAGTAACAAATATCGCAATGTAGTCACACGAAGCAGATCCTATACCAACAAAAAATACAGGTTAAAGAGATAATTAAAATTCATTAGCCTCTTGAATTTGTCGATTATGTATTTAGAAGCAGTTGTCCTACAATGTTATCAAAATTCAACTGGTACCTCCTGAACACCTGTTTTTGATTCAAATTAAAAGTAATAAGTCGGGAAGGTTTTAAATTATTCTTACTAGTTCATAATCCAATTTTTATACAGCTACAGGCTCTAGTACGTTTAGACAAAATAAATAATATATAAGTATAAAATAGCATGGACTTGTAAAGAAAAAAAGATTTCACTGAATAGTAACTGAACTGGCTTCACTAATGAATACAAAGGTCAGAGGGCACTACTAGAGACAAAAAACGTTTCACTGTCTAATATCGACATGCAACGTTGCGGCTTTAATTAGTAACCTCCGACACCGAGATATTAGACTATACCGTACAGGTGGAGTTTAATTAACATTTTTTTCCTTCTACAAGTTAGTAATTATTTATTTTTACCAACAATAAAAAAAATTACCATACTATTATTAATATGAAAAAATAATCATTATGAACATTATTATTATTATTATTTTATTATTATTACTATTATTATTGTTATTAGGCCTATAATTGTTTTTATCATTATTTTGGTTTATTTTGTAGGATAATATATAAATTGCATATGTTCCAAACATTGTATGGGTTTATTTATTAGTAGAATGACTTGATAGTTTCTAATAGAGAAATAGATATACTTTACATACATTGAAACTGTTATTTCCTATGTCTGAACACTTCATGAGATGAAAAACAAGTCAATGTTTTAAGTGTTATACAAGGCACGTCCAGAAAGTAAGTGTACTGGTACTCTAACAGTTGTAGGGAATACTTTTTCGACATGTTGGCATCACTACCGCGTAGCCTGAATCCTCCCCTTCTAAACGAGACCAATTCGAGGTTGGTGTATTGAAAACTCTTGACGCAGTAGCATCTCTCGCGAAAAATGACGATCGTATCTCCCGCCAAGTGCGAAATTCGCACCGTCTTTCGCTACCTCGAAAAAGTATTCCCTACAGCTGTGAGAGTACCAGTACAATTACTTTCTGGACGTGCCTCGTATTAATAATTAGTTACAAATTTTTAAACTTAATACGTACAATAATGTAATCATCGCGGTCGCCTGGCATTTCATGACTTTCAGTCGAAGTGTCAAACGCAGTAGATGATGATGTAAATATGTGAGCCATACTTAAATAAATGTACTTACACATTTCTGAAGAATTATCTAGTAGAAGAATTTTGTATTCGCAAGTGGTCGAACCATTCTCTGTTCATTTGCATTATTACTAAAGAAGGGATACTCAAGAGTTCCTATAAAATGTAGCTTTCACTAATTTGACAATATCACTTTTGTTTACATTACTACAACGAACGCCTTATCGTTGCATGAATTTTATCATCAACATGAACATTCATTACTAAATATGAACAAAACGTTGATAAAGGGCGTTATTGAGGTTTTTGGGGGTAGGCATTAAGGTGGATCTTTAAGACCAAAACTAACCTGAAGTCCCATGAAACATAAAACTCAAGAATAAGAATTGGATGCTTTTTAAGTCGAAGACTGCAGTGTCGAAATTTATAGTTTTATATGTGTTCATGAACTTAAGCTTAAATTTGAACAACTTCATGAGCCGAATGTGCTTATTGAATTCTGTAAAGGCCAGAGAGGCTACGCTCCTTAAATAGGTTTACAACAATCCGTACGAAGCTAGTACAAATAAATGGGTATTTACCAAACCTTAATTTATTCTTATAAATACAAATTAATTGCTAAATGTGTTGCTAAAAGCTAATCTCAACAATGGCTGGACACTTTGGCTAATTCGATATTTAATCGTCATTGGATTCCTTCAAGAAAGGTTTCAACGAAGAAGAAAAATACGAATATTTCAAAATGTTATGATAATATTTCTGAATCATAATTGAAATCCACGGTAAACTGCTGTTAAAAATTTCGGAAACATGAATATGAAATTGTTTACCAAAGTTTACTTTTATACTTAAGGGGGTTCGGTATGCCCTATCCTTCCCATGTTAATTTGGCCAATTTTATGTACCTTTTTCTCAGAAACCTTTAAAGCTATCATCATCAAACTTTAGGACATTACTATTTAGACCTTTGTTAACATTTAGAGCGGAACAAAGTTAAAAAAAGAAGTTTTTATTTAATTTGTTGTAAATAAAAAATTTATTAATTTTTTGTAAAATAATTTATAATTATAATTTTTTTAATAAAAATTTAAAATAGATTTTTATAATGTCTTCCGCTCTAAATGTGTGTACTGGTCTTAAGTACATGTGTATTTTTTTTATGTTAATCTGATCAGTGGATCTTGAGAAAAAGGTACATAAGTGATAAAAAAGTTAATTTTCGGGAAATCGAAACTAAGGGCAACACACATCAAATAAGTGAATTCACTGACCTTTATTATAATATTAATGACATCCAGCTGCATAACTAGGGTTATCAGGATCCTCCAACTCTTCCCACTGATCTTCCAGCTTCCTCTTGGCACTTGAGCGAGCTTCCCTTGATTTTGTTGCGACTTCGGTAGCCATGCGTTGAGCTTTTTGTAAGCGAGCTATGTCCAGCTTTTTCATTGCTTCACAAAAATTATGTCCAACAGTCATTCCAAGATGTTGTAAAACCATACATTTTGCCATATTTCCTTTATTGAAGGAACTTATGGCATCATACACTCCTAAGTGCAAGGTGTGTATGCCAACAAAGACAGTTTTTGCCAGGCGAGACCAGATTACTTGGTTTACGGACTAATTTGGGTTTTGTGACTTACCGTGGAGACATTTACGAAGCAAATCAGGTGCACTTAGGTCTGTAAAAATAGGCTTTATCTTGTTCATGATGACAGCAGGAAGGTGAAAATGTTTGGAATGGTCATAAGTTATATTACAAGCCATAGCCTTTTGGTACTTGCACCAACTTTCACTCCCTATTGGGCAAAGTCCGTGTTGAGGATTTGTATTCCTGGATAGAAAATGGTAATACTCAGCCCAAACAGCTTTTCGCATGTCTTCTAAATTGCTTGCATTTCTTCGAATTGCTAGACCATAATATTTTTGTATGGCTAATATGGCAGCTTCAGTCAGTCTGTTCCGACCGCCTATTGTTTTTCCATCGGTTTGTTTGTTTTTTCCCTCTTTTAATTTTAAATTCTTTAGGCGAGTATTTTTTGTTAGTAGACAAGTCAGGTGTACCAACCCATAAATCTAAATCATAGTTTGGAAGAATACAACTGTGTTACTATAACAAATACTTCAGTTGCAATGGAAACACTAAATTGTTGGCATGTAGTATATTTTTCAAAATAAAAATAAAAATAGTTCCCATCATAGGATTTTAATACTTTTTGCATTAAAATGTCAGGAATTAGTCATAGAATAATAAAATATTAAAACACGAAAATTTATAAAAATTTCATTTTTTGGATACCGAACCCCCTTAAAAAATGACGTTTGTATAGAGGGAAAAGACAAAGGGATGGCATAATGTTAGATAAGGATAACAAGTCTAGCTTACCGATTTAATCAAATAAAATTATGTAGCCTATTCATCTACAATACAATACCACAGAGGAATAGTTAAATTATATCAAATGAAAAAAATCTTTCTATATACTCGTAGACTGCAAGTTTGGGTAAGGGAAAGAGTCTAATATATCAGACTTATCTTAAATTAAATTCATATAGTATAACTTCAATAAAGTTTACAAAAGGTTAGTTTAAGAGTGTACAAAATACATTATTACGAAAAGCACAAAAAATATAAAAAACATACATAAGTATATATATTTATTTTAGGTACCGCACAACCACCAATCGTTTATTGTGTAATGGATGTGAACAATCCGATCACACCAGCAAACCAAATCAATAATTTCTCATATAGAGAATATTTTCGAATAAGTTCGTATTATCAGGCTTCTCAGTTATTTCAAACGATTATTATAAAATTATTACCGCAAACGAACCAGTGCCTCTGGAGTGGCACCACGCAGGTTGAGCAACCTCTGACCCACGCTACTCTTACACTCGGCAAAACTTCTACCGTCAGCCTCCAATATGTGCTGTAGTAGATTTTTATAAAGCACTTGAGCTATGAAAAAGGATTTAAATTGTCTATTGAACAGTTTGGTCGAGATATCTAATATTAAAACTGTATTCTATGTTTAGTAGTATATAGTATAATATAATAATATATTACTCCTTGTATTTTAAAAATAGTTGCCTTTCAGTTAAATCAGGACACTCTTGAAATAAAGGATTAGAAAAATATCTGCAGATTTTCCTTATAAGTACCCTTATTACATCTCTCTGCGTGACCGCAAACTGTTCTAGTACAGCGAACAACACCCCTCCACATGCGAAAACACCATGCAGAGTCGACTGCACGTGGGCAAAAAAGCTGACCTTAAGAGATCCCCACTCAATACCCCGGTGAGGTGATTAAAATCAAATATCAACTTTTTTTAATTTTTTGTTGACGTACCAGATGAGGTACACAATTCAATGTACTTTATAAAGTTATTCCTAGATATTTCTTTTGGTCCACAGGACCAATGATACCACAACTCCAGGATTTGGGGTAAGGACTACCTAAGGAGTAATTTAGTAATAATTTAACAAATAATAATAATTACTAGTATATTACCTTAATTGTATACGGATATTTTATTTCTTTAACCTTCGAAATGTTTGTGTTGGACTCTGCACCTTTTTTGGCGTTATCACTGTGTCGTGGCTAGCTATCATTGTGACTAACGTGAATAAATATATGAATAATTTACCTTACTGAATCATATAATAGTATATAGTATATTATAATAATATATTATTCCTAATATTTTAAAAATATTTGCCTTTCAGTTAAATCAGGACACTCTTGAAATAAAGCATTAGAAGCATATCTTCCGATTTTTCTTATAAGTATTTCCCTATGCTGTTACGCACACTATGCAGATTAAAATAAGCAGACAGAGTTAGATTACCTGTGCTGGGGAAACGGCAACCTCACGAGAAGGTGTTAGCTGGAGACATTTAAATTTGCGCTCTTGTGTTTTCTTTATATATAATATTGTTTTAAACTGAAAGTTTTACATAAAAATGAAGTCCTTAATATGTGAATCGATCTTCACAATAGGGTTCGATCTCTTACTCAAATTTATATCAAAATCTTCTCATTGTGTCTTAATACTATGTGGAATATTGGTTTTGGGAAGCAAGAGACGCTAACAAAAAATAAGCCATCAAAAAACTGACACTAAAGTAGACTCCAGCTTAAAGATAAGGTGATAAAGTTCTCGTTTCTCGCGTCAAAAATCTATTCCCAAAACGTGAGTTTTAATATTACTGAGATCTTAGTCTCGATATACTCCTTGTTAACTCCAATTTTAATGACGCGTCCATCCTACGTCTGAGGAGGACTAACTCTGTTTTCCTTGTTGCTTGAGTTAACCGAGGCTAACTCTTATCATGGCTAAATCAAGCTATAGCCTCTTTTAGAACCCTTAGAGCAATATCTGCGATCATTGGCTTATCTTATAAGGAAGCAATTTTTAGTAATTTTCGTAGGGAGGATTCCATTGCTTGCAATATTTTAGTTGCATCGTTCTAGGAAAGAACCTTGTCTACCATCAAACCCTTCTATAGCTGTGAAATATCCTCAAGAGGTGGCTAGGAACGCAATAGTGGCAAGCTTCTCAACATATCTAGTTGAACTGCACTGTTGCATAGGTGAAAATGCCCACCGTGCACCAGCCGACGCGACTGATAGCTATCACACTTAGCTGTTGCCTATTTACTGAGGCAGATGAACCAGTCTTGGACTAATATGGACTAATATTCCTCTGTGGAAAGATGAATCAACCCTGAACCCATTGTGATTTCCCGATACTCACTACTCGGTACTATTTTAAGATTGAAAAAATATGTAGTTGTTATTCAGTGTTCTATATTCAACCTATAAGAAATATATATATATATATATATATATATATATATATATATATATATATATATATATATAATTAAAATAATCTCTCTAAGACCACTCTTATTGATAATTGAGGTCTAATGGTTCCCTAACAACTTGCACACTTATAATAATTTTAAATGTTGCTGCAAGGTTCGTAGTTTAGCTCTTCTAAAAATGTTTTGGTAAATCACCAAAGTGCGTATTGAAATCTAAAAAAAATTAAAAAACTAAAATTAATCCCTTCTAAGTCATATTACGAATTTTCTAGAATGTATCGATTTGTATCAATAACACTAACCATTTCTTCTACTGTAAGCAGAAAAGAACAGGCTTTCGGGATGAAAAGTTTGACACTCGATATTGAGAGTGGTGAAAGGGGAAAGGGAAAGATTAGACAGACACGCGTGGGTTTTTATGAAAGTTCTTTATTTCTGAACAATGGATCATTATTTGACAGAAATCGTAAGGGTAAGGATTAAATTATGTCCCACAAAGGACAATGGAATTATAAAGAAGTTCTTACAGTCATGCCTACAAAATGGGATTTTTAATGATATAAACAAGTCCCCCAATACATAATGTAGTCAAGGGTTAATTTTCCGGCCTTCAATTCAGTTACCCGCCTTTATAGATTGTAACTTACTGAGTTATGGCATGGCCGAGCTTCTCCGGTAGAACACATGTTATCTATCCCTTAAAGGTATTACGTTATCATATGGTTAAGATATTTTAGATAGCCTACATACGTAATAAATTTCAATAAAAACGGTCTATGCGTACAAATGTATAAAACAAAAATACGAATTAAATAAACTTCCTGGGGTCAAGACAAACAAAAACGTTACTAAAAATTTAGTTCTAAAAATGGATTGTTTTCCGTTTGTTTGTTACTTCTTTACATTTTGTATAAACAACCATGGAAGGTAAAAAAGTTACAATTTTCAACATATGATAGTATTGTAAAGATCGTCAATATTTTAAAAATGTTCAAACATGTCATAGTTGAGAGTTATCAGATTTTTGTTAATCCTGGCTTCTAACACAGTATCTCTAAAATGGTCGAGCTCGCTTATGCATTGACAGATTTCGTTGAAATAAGTACCGTTTGAACAATTATACAATTCTTCAAATAGTTGGTGTCTAGTACATTTTATAATTATACTGGCAATTTTTTTATTTGACTTTAAAAATTTTCAACAGACGCTATTTCGTTAATGTTAAAGAAAAAAAATTTTTTTTCCTCTTACCTATTTTAACCTATGTGCCAAGTTTGGTTTCATTAGCTTTACTAGTTTTAGAGATAATAATGTTTTAATAAAATTTAAAAAGCGACTAGCGGCTACACGAAGTGGAAATTTTAAAACAGTTAAAAAGTTTATACTTCATTTTTAGCTTAGAATCACACATAAAATCTGAAAATGCATAGCCAGGCCACGCACACAAGGGCTGGAGGTTGACGCTTTTTGATCTACATAAGTTTTTCTGACCTTTATATTTATATATTTTCCTTTTCAAGGAACAAGTAAAACTCAGCTGTGGTGTTATAAATGTATACATAGACTCGCTCCTACACTCACAAAACATATATGAACCAGTAAATATTGAATTTCACTTTTGATTCTCTTACCAATTTATAGTCATTGAAATAATAAGTACCAGACATAATGCCTAATTTTCTGTTTGAAACATTTCATGGGGCTCCATCATACTACTTAATAGACGCATTCATTAAGAAGTCTACCACCGTTCTGCTCAATATATATTAGAAATATGTATTACGATTGTTAGGAAAATTGAAGGAAATAATTGGAAATAACGTCACAGGTGAAATCATAACTAATGACGCAAGTCATAAGTAATTTCCAGAGCTGCTGATTTCCCTGAATCGCTTATTATTCTTACGAGGAGTTTTGCCTAATAAGTTGACTGGAAAGAAGTGAGGGAAGGTTATTGTGCAGGTTCTAAAGTGTACTCGTACTTTAGAAGATAAATTGGTTTTTTAAGGTAACATTGTTACTGTTTGTATAAACGCAAATCGCTTGTAAAATCTGTTATTTATAGATGAACATAGACGAACAATAACAGTAAATCTGTGAACCTATCCCTTTAATGTGTGGACACAGACCAAGTAAATACACAAACAATAATCAACGCCACCCGAGAAGCTTCATGTATGATCAACGGATAATTCAACTACTTTTACCTGGTTGTAATGCCACTGATACCGTACATTTGGCCGAAATAAGGGCTTCATTTAACAATATTATCATATATTACGAAAGCTAACTGTGCCCATCTGTATCCTAATTACCTTTAAAGATATTACAACACTCAAGCTAAACTACGCTTATACGAGTATACTGTAAGTATTTCAGGTATTTCAATAACAGCTTACATTTCAGTAGTATAAAATAACTGTTTACAGTACTGTACTGTTTCAGTAGTGTGTTTAAGGGTGTAAAATACATATTCATATAGAGTTGTAAATGTGTATTGTACTGAATTTTATTGCAGCAAAATAAAGAATTTTTCTATTCTATTCTATTCTATAAACTTTTAATTAATTGTATTTAGACATACACCTTAATTTTTAACTAGTAAGTATAAAGGGTCAATATGTTTTTATTCAAATGCGTAGAAGTGGCCACATTAAATAGTCTAACGTATATTTGCCATAAATGATTATCACCAAAATACCCCACTTAATGCATTTTTTACTCTGCCTAGAGGTTTTAAAGTGCTTAAGACCAATGAACGGTAGTATACTGTCTTATTTATTTGTTAGTTCATATTAAAAAATCACCTCATTGTCTAATTACAACCCTGGTTAATCATTTTTAATAAATAATTTCTCTTCCATAAACAATTTAATGACCAAGCGTTAGCGAAGTCTATTCATTACTCAAAGAGGATGGAAAAATCTCTCTCCTATCTGACTGTCAGTACATTATCTTGAGAGTAAACAAATGTATAGAATTAAAATTTTCGCATATCCTTTTATTGTTATAAGGATAACATTTATTTCAAGGCGATGGCTGAATGTCAGAGAACATTTTACATTTTGCTTACGAATTAATACAATGGTAACAAAAAATTCGCAGAAAAAACAAACTGTGTATGATCATATGCAATTTTGCCATGTTACATAGTAACAAATCCTAATAATGTTGGTAAGACGTCTTACGTTCTATCGTGTCCTTCTATATTGGTTCACATATATATATATAGAAAATACATTGGGTTTTAGGGTCCAACCATAAGGTTTAGGCGATCATCCTCAAAGCCTATAACTCAGGATAACATATTGAAAACTAATTGCAACTATAACAATTTACATTCTGCTCAGCTATTACTGGCTCTGGTAATATTCCTCCTCTGTCAGTTTGTTTATATGCCTCTGTGTATTTTCCATTTGATATTTCAGGAACGAATCGAGGTAAAAATTTGAAATATTTCATTTTATTTTATTTCTATATGCAACGTAGTTTTCGATGTTGGACATATACCTCTACATTACGTGCTCAGTGTTTGCGGAACGATACTATCTGCAAGATTTCTACATAAATATTTTATCTGTAGACTGTAAACTTTGCATGACTCTTCGTTTCTACAAATGCAATGTCGTGTTTTTTTGGACCTGTCCTTCTACGTGATTTCCCACAGTATGTACCCTGCCAAACTATACGCAAGATATCTCGATACTTTACATATAGATTGTACATGTTGAATCACACTTTATAATGCGTGGAGAAAAAGAAATTAAACGAAGGCTCGAGTCCAATTAGGGAATTTGTACCCTAATAAGGCAACATAATTCCATCTACTAATACACTACTTTCATATTCAATTTCATCTGCCTTTAGTACTCAATAGTATAACGATATTTAATAAGTTCACAAATTTGGATACAAGAAATTAGAAAATTCTGTAACGTTTTAGGTTATAAAAACTCTTATTTACATAACTTTAAAATAACATAAAAAACTTATTTTTGCTAGAGAGAGTAAGTTAATGTAACTTAAGATCCATTTAAAACTGGTATCATCTCTCGAATGTTCTTTCCTAATATAAAACAATAATATTAGATCTGTTACTCAAATTTGTTATGGTTTTGAAACACTTTTTGAGTCAATCATGTACACGACTCATATATTAACCCTTGCTCCAAAACTCAACATGGTACCTTCATAGTCGCTACGGCAATACGGTATTTCATAACCACAACAACTGTAAGAACAGAATAGAAAAGTGCATTACAATAATTTTAGTAGACCAGTTTAACACTGCTCGAGTCTTGTCAAAATGTGGTGGTTTAGAAATTAACACAAGAATGTCAGCGGTCAGAGTGGTTCCGTTGCTATGGCAACCCTGTTACATTATTCAAACCTTACTTAACAATATTTCATGAAGATCCAGTTTACACACCACTAGTTACTTGATTAAATGTGCGCATAACATTTCATAAATATTAATGTAGAAATAGGTTCCATAAGTCTTATGCTCTTTCTCAGTGCTCACGACTATTATAAATGATTTTTTTTATTAATTTGTAAGTCATAATGTGATAATCACTGATTCAACGCCTATTAATAGGAACTAAGAAAAATTTTAATAGTAATATTTTAACGTTAATATATTTTGTAATTTGAATGCCTTTACTTATTTAACTAAATCCTGTGTCTTAATCTTAAGCATAACAACAAGCATCTGATCAAGGGTACCCGCTGATGCGTTACTATCCTCACGTTATCCAAGCTCATTGATAACAATTCAGTTGGTAACTTTTTCTGCAAGTCTACTTATTTTCTTCCTATACGAAGTTACCACCAACAAAGTAAATCCCTATCTTTATGTTCCCGGCCAGTATAATTGCCGTAAAACCATACATTTTTAATGATATTAACCCACATCAAGATTACACCCGTGGCTACTTTGTAACTCATCTACGTGAATAAATTATTACTAATATCCATCTTTAGTGAACAAAAATGTAGTTCTCTAGGATATAAACCCTTGAAGGATAAATACTCAGATATTTAGCCTTCATCAAAATCTACTTAAAGGGAGTACTTCTTCCTAACTGTAATGATACCGTATGTTGCTTTTTTCTGGTTATATAAAATATTTTCCTTAATTATTTCTCTTAATATTGCTATTTCTAGAAATGGACATTTTGATAGTTGTATTCTGTTAAGAAAATAGTTTTTGCATAATTGTTTTGTGTGATTTGGATTATACCAATATATATATATATATATATATATATATATATATATATATATATATATATATAATATATATATATATATATACATATAATACATATATGTATATATGTACATACATATATATGTATATGTATATACATATAATATACATTTATATATATATATATTATATACAATATATACATATATATACATATATATATATATTGTACTTAAACAAATCTATACCTGATTAATAGCCTCAGTATAGATGTATGTAGATCTAGTAAATGAGTACCAAATAGCATTGATATCCGTTATAGAACCTAAAATTAAGAACTGAACTGAATCAGAAGCCAGACCTGAAGGTTTGTTTTGCCTAATCTCAAAACCTGAACTATAAACCTTACATACCGCCACCTATTTATACTTTTGTTAAAATGTCAAGACAACTGTAATTAAGTGTACTCAAAGCATTTTAGCATACCAATTCAATAAAGGGTTAATTTTCATTGATGATAAATACTGAGACGGTTTACTTGAAGAGTCGAAGTCACTTAAGGCATAAAGGCATCGACCTAACGAGTTTAGGAGTTTAAATATAACGTTGTTATGGTACAGTCCACCCTTAAAAATCCAATGTGATCTGAGTATTTTTAGTTTTGAAGAGAAAAAAAACACAAATGA
This sequence comes from Homalodisca vitripennis, assembly GCF_021130785.1. Lineage (NCBI taxonomy): Eukaryota > Metazoa > Arthropoda > Insecta > Hemiptera > Cicadellidae > Homalodisca > Homalodisca vitripennis. The sequence goes on from NC_060207.1 coordinate 33,906,620, forward strand.
AAACTTGCATTAACTAATCACTTACTACTCAAATATTTCAGTATCTACAAACAAATTATTCAGTATCTCATCTCATAAACATAACTAAAAATCAAACACACAATTATCAGACAACAATTAGGTGCAGTGCCAGTTTAAGTAATATAAACATATAATACTTTCTCTAATCTAGGTAAAATACTATAATATCTACTGGACGGTAAAGTGAACTGTTTCACTTCAAAATTTCAACAAATCCCTTACTTAATTTAATTCATAAGTTACTCAACACTCCACTGGTTGTCAAGGAGCGTAACCCGCAGCTTGTTGAAGGCCAGTTTGAAAATATACTAAAACAAACCATTGAACCAGTATAAACCCAATCGTAACTATGTACATGAAACTAACTTGTATTAAAACCAAAAGTTTTTTATTTACAAAAGTAATATGTATCAATAAAAAAGCCAGTGTCAGTTCAGTTTTTGTTTGATTTGTTTTATGGATAGTAGATTTAACCGCTAAATTACTAGTTTCTCTTATATAAACAACGGGTGAGAAATATATTTTGTTGCTATGAAAATCATTATGAAATCGAGAAAATAAAATATCATGTTACACCTTCATATACTATAAAATAACATGGTACCTAACGTAAAATTCAAAAATAAATCTAATATAGATTTTGAATGACTTAAAATAGTCTTTAGTAATAAATACATATTAATGTATGAAATACCTAAATATTATCCAATTATACATTTGGATTTTTAATTAATTATAAACCAAAAATATAAGTGTGCAAGTTGGAACCTTGTTTAATATTGTTAAGTTAGGTTGCAATAACGTAACAGGTCACCATGGCAACAAAACCACGCTGACCAGTGACATTCCTGTGGTATTGTCTGGAATACCACATTTTGGTAAGGACTTAAGCAGCGGAAACTGCTCTACTAAAATTATTTCAGTGCACTGCACTATACTTCACTAAGTGTTGAGGCTATGACAAAGTACGCCAAACCTCATGTCGCGTCATCACCGAATGTTTTAAAGTTATTCTTACGAGTAACCATTGTAACAACGAGAAATTAGCAGGATAAATCAATTTATAACATATATATATATATAAAACATCTTATGTAGTAATTTCCCTTTATATATATATATATATATATAATATATATATATATATATATATATATATATATATAAAAAAGGCAAATTACTACAAGTCTATAAATACCAACATAAATACCAACAACCCCTCTTTGAATGATCCAAAAATGTTACTTATATTTTCCATGGCTTCTCTGAAGATATTTTAAAAGATTATAACTGAAAATGCGTTTAATCCAATACCTCTGCGAACTAAAACCCGATTGCATTGATTTAATGTTTGTTGTTCTGGTAGATATAGGAATCCTAGTTGTCATATACATAACGTACATATAAACACCATTTAAGCATTAAACAAAAATTGAATTCAGTTGATCTCCATATCGTATTTGTAATTAATTGTCAGGCACGGACGAGACGTTGATAAGTTTTAAACGTTTTAGTAATGACCTAAAATTTTTCAATAGGGAACCTGACATCCTATGTCCAACACACATAACCCCAGGGTAGTGTTCAGGGGATGACATTTATTGGTTTGACATTTGACCTTTGGTCGCTGCTGCTCTTGCCAATAAAACCTCGTGTATTACTCAGTATTGGTTCTTTTGAAATTCTTAAGATGAGTTTAACAGATTTAATTATTTTTCAATTACAACAAGGTTATTTGCTTTAATTACACTATAGACACGGTGCAGTTTTTTTAAGAAGCATTGTTATAAAAATCTATTGATTTATTATAACCCTACAATACATTATATGAAATATTTCCAAGACAACATTTTTTCGTAATAAGTTAAGCAATTTATCGATACAGAATATATAAACAATAAATCTGTCGTAGTCATTCTAAGATTATAAGTAACAAGTACAAAATGTTTTTATACCCATTTAAGAGGTATAGATGCACCCATTTTAAATATTCTTTTGTTTTATAACTTAGAAGGTTTTTTTTACTATTATAATATAATATAAATATATAATTATAAATAATTAAAGGATGTTTGAGTAAAAACAATTAAAATCTTATAATCCAAGGCTAACTATTCCTACGCCTAAAGCTCCTATTCCTTCCTTCTCCTCCCTCAATTCTTATTAGTTACATGAAGAATATTGGAACATCGTGTTAAAAATAATATTAAAAGGTATGTGACATACATGTGGCTTTATTTATAGGAGTATGTTTAGTTTGTTTACTGTCGCTTACATCTTGGAATCATACTACAAAGAAGATGAATTAAGTTTGAATTTAATTTTCGCAAAGTTGGTGTTGTGACAGCTATATATTGGTAACCATGTAAATATATTATCATCAAAAGTTTTTCCCTTTACGTTGAAGCAATGAAATATATCGCCATAGTTACAAACATGCAAAAGTTAAGTAAGACATTGCTTTGTGTTACTTTTTATTTATAACGAATAAAAGCAACGAGCAATGTGGAGTAAATGTAAAACCCCTCCATCTTAAAACATTTATTTCATTATTATAATTTGTGAAATAATACAGAAAAACATGATTGAAACTCTTATTTAAATAATTATGGCATACCTATTAAATCAGAGCTAAATTTAATTATAATAGTGCCAGTATTAGCTAAATAATTATTAGCTAGTATAATCATATTTTCATATTCTTTTATAACTTTAATAGCTACTTATTCTTACCGTCTAGTGGAAAATATGTCATTTTTAGGATCAGACACGAGTAAATTAAGTAATCTATACAGTATTGCAACTTTAATTCATTAAAAGATTCATTATTGTTCCCTAAGTTGATAAAAACGACACAGATAACGACATAATACAAGTGATAAGGAAAGTAAAGACGTTTACAAACGCAGCAGTTACCGGGTTAACGTCGTGAACATCTCGCTAACAGCGTCGCAGCAGCTGGCACTACAGCAATGTCCCGGAGCGAGGTACACTGATGGTATAAGTCTATTTGAAATGAGCAGTTGACATAAGATCTTATATTACATATATTAATATTCCTTAACTGCAATCAGACCAATAATAGGTTTTACTAATTACTCAATTCAATTTCGCGAAGAGCTTTCCACATTATGGTAAGGCAATGTTTAAAAAATGCTTCATATTCATAGGTCCGTTTATAATTTACGTGATGAAATATTTTTTAATTAACAGTTTTCTCTATATTTACCTTTATATCTATGTATAGTTAAGACTCAGTACATACTTACGAAAATCGGCATGGATGTTCTAAAATTTAATATCATGTCAAGATCTTTGTTTTGGAGGGACAAGAAGAGAAGGAGTCAGAGCTCTTGGGGTTAAGATACGTTCTATACATATTGATTAGATGTCTTGTGTTTGGATTAATTGAATACAAATCGGGACTAGGGTATAAAAGGTAAACTGAATACTATCTGAGTTCAAGAACGAGAATGTGCCAGAGAGAGAACTCCGATGGATTTAATCAGTAGCCCTCAACTCGGCTATCTTTCCTAGAAAGATTAATTTCCCTGACCCCCTCCCTCCCCCCTGGTACCTCTAGAAGTTTTCCTTTTAGATACAAGGAGTTTACAGATTTACTCGTAAATGAAAGCCCAGAGTCTGTGAGATTTTCGGAAGCTGGAAGGAAGCTGGAATCTTCAACAAGCCGTAAACTCTGGACACCATACCTTCTTCCGGGAATAAGTATTCAGTTGCCAGAAGTACTCAGTAATGGAACTTTTACGTGCTGATTTTAGTAATACATTTTATAACTATAGTAGCAATTAATAACTTCTATATTTTTGCTTAATTCTACAGCATTCAGCGGCTAAGAATGCGTAAAAACATATTAAGTAAAACTGAATCGCTGAAACTATTTTAAATAAAACAGATGTGTAATGATACTTTCTAATATGATAATAAAAAGTGAACCATTTGCTTCGAGATTTAAATACTCTCATTTGATTGAGGCCAAACATCGACAACTAACTGGAAGCTGACTTGCGGAGCCCTACACTTCTGCGACTAAGCAGTCCTTTTGCGTCACAAGATTGATTGAACTTCTCTCATTTGTCATTCCTGCTCACCCCTCTTGGAAAACTGGTGCGATTAATAAATAATCAATTCATTAGCTATTGATTGGAACTCTGCCGAGTTTCCGTTGTTTTAAATATATATATATATATATATATATATATATATATATATATATATATATATATATATATATATATATATATATATATATATATATATATATATAAAGAAAATTCAATATTTCTTAGGAAAGACTCAAAGAAATAAAAATCTATTACTCTGGTAAAATTATTGTACTGTAAAATGGTATCATAAAAACATACTTATATTGTTTATTTTAACTCCCTATTTATTCTTGTATGTATTTTACACTTAGACCTATTCAGAAAAGTATTATACATTCTTACAAATCTCAAATTACCAAAATCTATTAAAAGATAGTAAATTATAAATTTTTTTAAGTATCATTCATTTATTCTGGCCTGAAATATTTTGGTGCCAATACGTTTATTTTGACATAATTGGAAAAATATATTTTTTTATGTATAAACAAGAAAATTTTACTTTACAAGTCACATCTTTCTTATTAATTCCCCATATTATGAACGATGAACAATTTACCAATATAGTGTAAATAGAATACACAAATAGTGAACTAGGGCCGGTGTTAAACTACAGCTGAAATATGCAACGCAAGGAACATCGTGCTATCGAGTAATTGAGAGTCTCTGGCAGACCGAAACAGAACAATACAGCTGTGACTGTTGGAACTGTTAAATCCTATTTCATTAATTTATTGCCAGATCAAAACCTCCAATGAAGATAATTTTCTTATACTATGGTAATAACTGCGTGCATTGTGGCGATATATCTAAATTTAGAAAGAAAATATCGACAGTTTTAACAATGTGTTTATACATTATATCCCCTTACACATTATATATAAATGCACAATTTAAGACTTACGAAAATTCATTGGAATTAATTACATTTAAATAATATTATAATGCATTATACAAAAATTAGGCAAGTACTAAGTTTGCCTAAGTTAATTATGAAAAAATAAGTTAAAATAAAGAACGGTTTGAATTGAAGACGAATGAGTTAGTGAGAACCTGGACTAATAAATTTATGAATGTTTTTATCTTTTCTTAAGTATCCATACACGATACACAAAGCACACACTTAACACAGAATTTGGTACATTGTTACTGTGATATTAAAATTTTTCACCACCCTATTCGTGTTTTCTAAATTATTCCTGTAATTATATCAACTTAAACAATTATCCTTGTAGATTCCATATAAAACTACAAGTTTTATAACACAATGATACATTTTAAATATATGCCACTTACAAGAATAGAAATATTAGATTATAGAATTTCGAATGTTCCATGCCATTTACCATTTAACAAGCCACGACACACTTTTATACACAGAATATAGCTATATAACCCAATAGCACAATGCCTATTTAATATAATAGGTATAAATATAATATAATAATTAATAGTTAATGTTAAGGGCAGTAAAAGATAATCTGATCTTAAATGTTGCACTTAGCCCATGCCGCAATCTGCAGGATTTTGTCTCTATTTACAACGCCTTTGCCACTTAGCTCGTTTTATAGATATAAATGGCCTTACATTCAGAAATAAATTGAAGAAAAACTACGAGTACTTTCATAAAAAGGACTCTTGTCACTGAAATTTGAATTTGAACGTCTTACTTGCTGAGCGAGCATGTTATTTGTACACCACAGAAACTTTACGTTTGTGATTAAGTTATTTTTATATGACTGTCTCCATCAAAATATTTTGAAATTAGTAACAATGTATTTGAATATAAAAACTACTCATATTTACGTATGTAAGAATTGAAGTGGAACAAATTAGCGTTCTATTTTGTGGAATAGAATTATTTCTTTTACGTAATAAACAGTTGAATGCTATGTAAACGGTAACATAACTACCGAGGAATTAATACTATCGCATTCCGTCAGGCCCAATCAAACCCGACTAACACTAAATGGATCGTGATTGGGTTTATAAGTAAAAAGATTAATACATTCTCTGTTTCTATTATGAAAAATAATGAACAGAGTGACTTAAAATGTTTTTAACATTGTGTTTTTACATGTAAATACGAGCTACATCAACGGAATATTTTTATAAACCGCTGGATATAAGTTGCACAGTGAGACGTCTGGTGAATTTCGATAGTTCTCATGGGATCAAAAAAGCACTGAACAATTGACTGTAAAAAATAATCTGAGTCTCTAGTATTTTGTTGGCCGAAGGTTATACAGTCATATCAAACGTCATTTAAAACAGGCCACACTGACGATGTATACTACTAGCACAACGAGTAAACTGTTAATATACGTATAAGATACATAGCTACGATCGTAGCTAAGATACGTAAGATACGATATAAGATACGTAGCTTGAGCAAGTAAACTAACTGGTGGCGCACGTTTATGCAAGTTTGTTTAAGCAGAGTTGCGCTTACACTGGAAGCCAGCAAGTGCACGTGATAAAAATGGAACTGTCAGATGATATGGATATTGTACTTACCAACGGCGTTTTAAAATTTTAAGGGTTAGACGTAGAATAAGGTTAGAGAAGAGTAGGTGAATGAAATTTTCTAGACAGAGAAGATGGCGGGGACTATGCTCATATTTTTACAGACCTACTGCAGCAAAATTTTTGGATCATATTTTTGGATCATGCCAGACGCATAACATTGCATTTTAAAAGAAAAACTCCAGAAATACTGAGGCGTTCAAACTTGTGTACAGCTTGAAGTAAAACTTATGGTTAACTTGAGGCGATTTGCTTGGTATAAAAAAGGCCTCCTTTCTCTCTAATAAGTACTTTAACCTTCAATTTAAACGGCTTCAATCAAATTTCAAGCTAATATGGCAAAAATTTAACATAGATGGTGCACTACTCTAAAACTAACTCAACAAGCTTGTGGGAAGAGTGCACTTGCGAGTCACTGTAACCTGCACCGACAAGTCCACTTGTCTTCAAATTTGGTTTCTAAAGGCAAGCTTGCATAAGCGTGCGCCACCATTTTACTTACTGAAGCATGCAACCGGGAGAGTACCACATCTCTTTCTAAGTTCACAACTGTATGATTCCTGAACTGGTACTTAATTAATCTTTGTTGTAAAATGTGTTCCTATCATCGTTCAACTTATGTCTTGAGTGGTAGGAAGTTAAACCGTATGTTTTAAGCAAAAGTCATATCGAAAAGGTTTCGAACACTCACTCTTCACACAAACACTGTTTTTCACAATGATATGTGAATACTTGATATTTATACTTACCAACTGTCACGTAAAGTGATAGAACTACACGTTATAAATCCTTCTACTAATATTCTCATCATTTAATGATTATCGGTATTAAGTATAACAAGCAAGAGGTCACGGAAAATGAGCTTTGTGAGTTAATGAACGAAAACCCAAAGTTTACTTTCTGGTTTAAGTGCTCTTCAATCATAGCTAATAAGAAGAAAGAAAGCCAGAGTTTACGATAAGAAAACTTTTCAATCTCTGTAAATCAAAAGCAATTTTCTTTACAACTTGAAAGTTTATTATTTCACTTGTATTTTATTGTTCCGGGCTCATTGTCTTACCTCTGAGTTATGCCTTGGATCCTTTATACTGATTACAGAATAAAGAAAGTCTTATTCTTATAAACTAATAAAATGTCATATTATTTGCTTTACTCTTTACTGTTACTTGGCGATATTTCCCTACAACAACTTAACTATAGGAAATGTAGGAGAGTATTTATTGGAAACATTGCCATGGGTAGGATGTTAGTATTTTCGTAAATCTTATGTTTGTTTTTCTGAACACTGTTGTATTGGTTAATGTCTATAGTGTATAGCAATGTTTATAATACAGAAAATCGTATTGGTATGTTTCCTTAAATTTGTGATAATTTTTTCAATGTTAATGTATTAGAAACATTGTTGTGTCTAAGATAAACCAGAGTCATTTTATTCTGTGCATTTTTATTGTACAGTTAACATCCTACTACAATAATTTGAATTTAAATAAATGACTAGTAATATTATAAATATTAATACAGATCAACATCAAAAACATAACAAGTAACTAAAATAGGAACGAAGTTATTCTGTACAATAAAGTACAACTAACTTTAATTCTGAACAAACGAAATGTACTCAAAGACAATAGTACAATTCTTTGGAGTCTGCTTACAAAGTTTGCTTAACAAGTAGGTAAAGTATTACTTGGCTTTGTCTTGCTCAGAAATACCTAGAGTGTTCTTGGTACCTGACCCCAAAAATCACTTTTGCTCGATGTGTTGAACAAAGTTTTTTTTATGAGAAAAACGAAATTAAAACTTAAACGGTTTATTTAATTTTGATTACATAATAACTAACCGTAGTCTTTCTGAAAAGTTTACGTGTAGATCAGGACTTGTTTAGATAATTGAAACAACTACAGAGTTTGAGTTTATGGCACTGAAAACTATTTTTGTGACTACTGATTATTCAGATCCCATTCAATAAGGTAAAAAAAACAATCACCTCATAGACGCACGTACGTAGTAAAAAAAACAACTTATTTTTTGCAATTCAGAATAATGAAAAATGTTTTTTTGATGAAGCAGTGTTTTATATACATTGGAACGTTTAATAAATTTGAAAAGCCCTAATTTCTTAGCTAGTATAAAATATATTGTTATTCAAAGTTGAACGAATGATTACTGCAACCTTATTAATTTCTTTACACATATATATAATAAGATTTTGTAAAAAAATATCTTAGAGTAAAAGCAATTATGAAAGTATTAAAGACGTCATTTTGAACTTTTTAACAACGTAACCACGTTCATAAGCATCGAGGGCATCAAAACGTCGTTGATTGACCTCTGTAGGAGGTACGTAAGGGTACGTAAACATCGCGCCTTTGTTAAATTGGGAGAAGGAACATCTAGTAACTTCATGTATCACGGTAAACAATAGTGATCCAATTATAAAAACTAAAAGGTATTAAGTAAAAATATATTATTTTAAAGTATTAAATACTTAACACGAAACAAGTAATACGAAATACATTTTATGAATCATCCAAAATGTAAATAATATAACGATGAATTGAACCATATGTTAAGAAGGTAACTTTCTACTCATTCTATTTATGATTGTACCTATAAATAATATCCTTTTATATAAAACGTATAACACTACACTGTGTCCCAAATAGTCTGTTAGAGGTAGTATATGTGAAAAGAATGAATTTTGGTTATGAGAACCGTGAAATAAGATTTTAGAGGCTCGATTAAGAAGGACCACTTCACACTAGGCAGTAAAGACGCCGAACACACTGATTTTAACAAGAGTTCACTAGGTTACACATAATGAGTTTATGAACAGTGCATACTCAAATAAAGTGCAGAAAATAAACAGTTACCTTTGTTTTCATGAGGGGTAACCGTAGTCTGCTGTTGTTGAGGGCCAGGTTGTGATCAGGAAGTGTGGAAATAGGCTGCTGTCTTGTAGGCAGGCCTGAAGATGGAAGATGTCCTTCACGGATTCACTCACGCACAATACGACCGCAAACGAATAGTTCATAACACTGTGGCCAGTCCTGTAGAGCACGTTAGACGCGGGTGTCCGGGAACAGAGACGTTCTGGTTGAGATTGCCAATCCAGAGCACTGACTTTAATGTTAATGTAAATGTGCAACAAATAGAGATAAAACTAATATTTAAGTGAGAGAGTAACACATGGGCATAAAGTCACGTGTTGAGTAAGTATGGTCAGCAGTGGCTAGAGTGTCAAGAGCCCCAGGCGGGGACTGAGAATGTACTAAGCAAGCGTGCCCTCGCTTGCAAGGTGGGCACCACGGAGCCTTGATAAGTCAACCGTTGTGATTGGTTGGTGAGTGTACAGTAAACAGCTGATTCGTGAAACAATGGTTCATTGGTCTGTCACTGTACGTGAATATTTTAATCCAGTAAGGAATGGTATTGTAGGCACTAGGCCGCAGAAAGAGATATAGAATTAATGCAGGATATACAGTTTAGTAAACTAAAGGCAAATATAGAGTATAAATTGCCCAAAAAATATATACATAATTATTGTTCAATAAAAGTAGCCTTTTCATATTAGGCAATAAAAAACAAGTTATTTAACGCAATAATACTTAACAATATGTTTATAACTTTTACATATTGAGGTATAAAAACCTGAATGTTATTGCTGGGCATAAAAATACTATTTTAACACTTGTTAATAGATCATTTACCTTATCAGGAAGAGAATCTATGAGGGATCAAAAGGAAACACTAATTAAGAACATAGGTCGAGTATTATATTGAATTAAAGCTATTGATTAGTAATACCACAAACCGAACCAAAAAATGTTGCTTGTAGACAAATTCGTTTAAAGTTTCAAACCTACAACTCCAGATTTATTTCAACCGTTATTGTTTATGACGTATGACTTAAAAATAAAATTTAACTTTAACAATAAGTAACGGAAAACCTCTTAATATTTTATAACGTTACTTTGAATAGATGTTTAAATTACTATTTCATATAATTGAAACACACGTATATCAAAGTAGTTATACGTTGTTATAAAATCTTTCACAATTTTGTAGACACTGTGTTAATGAAATTATAGTTTATAATGACGAACATTTAGGGTAAGTGCTCGAAATAGCCCTAACTCTTAGTCGTAGCGTGCAAATCCATAATACTTTTTCTACTCTGAGTTGTTAAGTTCAAATAGGTTGTGCAGATTCGTGGAGAAAATAACGAAGTGGTGTCAAATCTGAAAGACCTGACATGCAATTCAACTGCCTATCGTCTGCCTATCTAATATAATTTGGAAACCTTATTGACGTATGGGTGATCGTTTATTGTAAAATGGGGCTGTGATTCATTCTGTTTAAATTAACTTTTGAAGTTATATCTTTTGTTGCTTTAAAGATAAGGAAGTATCATTAACCCCAAAAAGTAAGTAGTTTTATTGTTAAATACTGTTACTTATTTGAAAAATTAATTTAATTTATAACTTGTATTAATATTTTATTTTTTAATTTGTATAGTTTAATTAAGAATTCACCTATAAATTTCAGGAATCAGTCCCCTATATTTTTTGTATTCGTATGTAGCACTAGTTAAACCAATTTTGTTGTTACAAATAAATATACATTGTCACCTAAAACTGGGTAAATAAATGAAATATATGGTTAGATCTACCAGTCAAAATAAAGTTAAAGCCACTATCAGCTCCTTGAGTCACACCGATAGTGATTGCATAAAAAACGAGAGTAAAACTTTCCGTAGCATTACTTCATTAAATCCATATATTTATACTATCCATGGAAGAAATAGGCTGTTGAAAATACTACTCTGTCTTTGTTTTTTTAGCGTAATTTAGTCTCAGTCTTGTGTCCAGTTATTCAAAAGGGCTTGTTTTTGTATTAACTCATTAGTTAAATACAAAACACGTGTAGTGTTAGAGTTTAAATTTGTCCTAGAGTTAATGTATTGATATAGCTATGAACTATTGTCTTGAAAATAACTTGAATACAATACATTGATTTCTTCTTAGGGAAATCTATCTCTATCGGTTTCAGGAAAAAACCCAGTTGTGTGCTGATACAATACAAATTGGCTCTCGGCTCCTACACTATTGCGGCCATCAAACACTATTTTGGGTTCTTTACATGCAAGTATTTTCCGCCCAACTGGTAAGTAGGATATCTAATTTAGTTAAAGTTAAATACCGCTTAGTGAAATTTTTAACAAGATCTTCATATAATGTAACTTTATAGCTCTTTAGTATAAAAATAGATAATATTTTTAACTTTGTTTTCTTTAGATAAAACAATGAATCTTTGGTTATTACATAAAGTTGCTGTTACTAAAGCTCAGCGTTTGCAGAAGACGTGTCCAGTTGATAGAATTATCTGCCCCAAAGACATCAAAGGGAGAACCATCGGCGATCGAACGTTGTCTGGGGAATTTCGCCTCTGCATCAAAGTGACAAAACTGCGCTTTAGTGGACACACACCATATATAAAATATTGATTTGAACATTTGGATGTTCGTGATGCGTAACATTGAATCATTTAGTGTTTTAACCACACCATCAATTTAGTTCTCTGTAAGGTGAAGCTATATAAACACATGTTTTCATAATAACTACAATAATTTTATTGTAGTTGTAGGTACATTAAACAAGAATAGATTTTAATGAAACTAATTCGATGTATTTTAGAATAAAGTAAAAAAAAAACATTCTGACTGCTTTTTGGCATCAAAATTGTCAATAATAATCCGAAAAGTCAACCTTGATTCCACAAATTACGTTTGAACATGGGTAACAAAACACTACTACAGTAAATAATTTCAAACACTCAAAAGATAGATATGATTTTATGATGTAAAGTTTCACAATAGATTTGCTCAATTAACAATATCCTGTCAATATTGTGTTCTGTTGTTATAAACATAATATTAATGTATGTTACTGCACTTGTTTCTCAGAAGTTTAACCAATACTAGTATAGTAACATCCAAACACACAGCCATTGCTATTTTACCCTCAGTAAAATAATTTTGTTTATAATATCAATCAGGCCACATTGGAAGCTAAAACTGTACTCAGTGATGTAGCAAAGGAAAAACATGCTTTCCTGCTCAGTCAAAAAGTATATTTTCAAATGTATCATCTTAAAGGTTTTCAAACATTTAAATCATGAAACTTGTTAGAAGCATATAAACAGTATTTTAATGTGGTCTTTTTTAATATAGTTTCATTGCAACCAGTTTCTACCAAGTAAAAAAGAAGATTTACTTGTATATATTTCTCAAACTTTGTACGGCTACTATCTCAAATCCTTATGAGATGTTTAGAACATTTATGTACAAACCCCGAGCATTCCAAGATTAGTTTTTGCTCTTCTATAGAATGCTTAACAATTGAAATACAAAAATTCCATTCTTTTCTGAAAGAAAATTCAATTCTATCCTGAAAGCATAAGAGATTTTAAAAATTATGAAATACATATCTAAATTCTGTTTTAGGTTTAAAGTGCGAAATGCAGAACTCTACCCATCCTGAACTTTATTCTGAATCTACTAAAAATTACTGAAGTAATCTTAATATTGAGCAGTATTTTTTAATATTAAACAGGGTATTTCAGAACTCTCTACTAATGGCTTTGTATCTGGGCCGAAATAAACTTAAAAAATTTCTGGTATATTTTGATCAATCTTATTAATCAATGAATTTATCATTACAATCTTATTTAAAGAAATGCGTTGGTGTGAACTCTGCGAACCTCTTGATTCAAGTAAAGGCTCACCGTTTACGCCAAGCTTCGTAGATGGTCTTCGCATTTTAACCAAAGCCTTCTAATTCACAAAGGTTACCTAGCATTTTAAATGTTCAACTATCTGTTACAGCACATTACCTAGATTTGAGTTATTTTTTATGTAGAATACCTTCAAACCAACGTACTACTTATTAATACTTATGAAATTATGGTTTTGTAACATTTTCTATAATTAAGAAATGAATGGTAACTATCCAACTCTTTTTTTTAATTACAAGAATCAATATTATTACTCTGTAAATCCTTATAGTTAACAACGAAATATGTTTATTGGTTACTGGATACCTAATGTAAACTATAATAAACGGTTCTCAAAATTTACTTTCAGCATTTGTAATGAGCTTGTGATTGTTTTATCCTTAACAAATAGTTATGTATATTTACAAAAACATTTTATTTTCAGTATTTTTAATACTCTCAATCTCAATAAATCATATCATAATAAATGGAATTTTATTGTCTTTTTACTCCAATAAAAAGCTGTTCTGGAAGATGAGACTATAAAAGGGGCATGAATTAGTTATGAAATGCTCGAAGAACATATATTATCCTTCTATATTATTAGTAAAATATTAAAAAACCAAATACAATTTGATTATAATAAATTATTAAAAAAGGAAAATATTTTATATCGTACTTTTTGGACTACAGCAAATTATTAATATTATAAAACTTCACAAAATGTTGCTATGATAAACTATCATTTAAATAAAATGTTATTCCATAACTCATTTAAAGTATTGATTTACAACTCATTGAAGTAAATAAAATTAAAGTATTAAAACAAGACGGAAAGCCTGATGAGACATCTCAGACAAGGGTTCAGAAAACCTTTTTGGACGTAAACCTTGTTTAAAACTCATTATAAAAGGGTTTTCTTTGTGAAGAGTTTTCAAAAAAGGTCTATCTAAAACGAATTGTGAGGAAATAAGATGTCTTAGAACGGTCCTGACTTTGACTGGATCAAAAAATGTTCACTGTGTTTGAGTATAGTTGTAGAAAACAGTACACATTTTTTATGTTTTGAATGTTACACATTTAAATTTTACTTAAATTTAGCTTGGTTACAAAATACACCTAGCAATAAAAAATTATATAAAATATTGGCTTAATAAAATGGTATATTATATCAAGTATATACTCTTTAGATTAATGGGATATTGTTATGCATCAGGGAACATGCTAGAGCTTAGTGGTCCTTTAAAATAGTTAAAATTCTGTAGAGTATGAAAAAATTAACAAACATCTTTGTAGATAATTTTTATTCACTTTAATTTTCTGTAAACTTTTCAAATCTGCCATACATTTTTTATTAGATTTTAACTAGTCTTTATTGATTTTAATCAAAAGTCCTCTTAGTAATGTCCATAAAGTTATTTATTGGGTTACAAAACGTACAGGACAACTCTTTTAATTTCTTTTTTAATATTTTTTTATTTATTTTTTTTATTTATTTATTTTTTTTTTTTTTTTCAAAAAATAAGCCTACTGCAATTGCCATCACGGTAGCACTTACTGGAAATTTCTGCATAGATTGAAAATCCGTAAATGACCCCCAGATCCCAAAACCTCCCCCCGTTCAAATCTTTATTTATATATACATATAGAATGCTATGCTATATAATGCATCTTGTAGAAATTATAAATGTCCCAATAAAGTTCAAACTAGTTGAAACATGGTAAATGAATCTATCTCGTAAAATTCTCGGCTAAGATCGATGACCAGCTTAATACCCTATTTCGTTTCAATATAGTCATTGTTAAACTTAAAAAAATGTATAACTCAGTTGATAGTTAAGCTAGAGAAAACATAAATCTCATGTGAATAAATAAATACTATTTTGGTTGTCTCAACATCTACCAAAAGAGAAGTATTATTTAGTCTTCATGTTATGTTAAAATAAAATTATTGAATTATATAACCTAAATGACGTCTGAACCTACCAGAACTCTGGCTAAGTGAAACCAGGATAAAAGATGACTAGTGGTAAATGGAAAATTAGTTTCGACAAGCTTTTTGACTATTTTTACACATGACTATTCAGTCATATCATTACCTGTTTGGTTATAAAATACATGTTTGATTTAATACAATTGACGTTTTTTTACGTAGGGTAAATAACGATATAATTACTGGGTTATATTTTTCTATTTAACTCTAATATTGAAGATATTTATGTAGATTTCTTACAAACTTCTTAGTCATTCGATTAATGATATGATCATCATGTTACAAACTCCTTTATCGCAGCTGAGGACTCCCTCGCCAAAGTAATTCACTTACAAACTTGTTATTTACCCAATTAAAGATATGATCATCATGTTAAGAGCTCATTTACTATTGCAGCTGAGACTCCCTCGCCAAAGTAATTCACTTACAAACTTGTTATTTACCCAATTAAAGATATGATCATCATGTTAAGAGCTCATTTACTATTGCAGCTGAGACTCCCTCGCCAAGTAATTAATTTACAAACTTGTTAGTTACCCAATTAAAAAATATGATCATCATGTTAAGAGCTCCTTTACTGATGCAGCTGAGGACTCCCTCGCCAAGTAATTCACTTACAAAATTGTTAGTTAGCCAATTAAAGATATGAACACAATGTTAACAGCTCCTTCACCATCGCAACTAAGGACCTCATCGCCAAGCAATTCACTTATAGTAACTGTAAACTTAGGGGCAGCTAACTATTCGACTAGAAGTTAAGCGTTCTGTTTGGTAATTTTCCCTATTTTAAGAGTAATAATTTTACATTTAAATCACGGACATTAGCGTCCTGTCTGCTAATAAACTACGTATTATGTAAGAGAATCGTAAATAAAATATAAGCATTGTGACAGGAATTTTACATAAGGAAATAAGAGTTGTCTAAATGGAAAAGGAAGTCTACGTTAAAAATGATTACAATAAACAATATTTAGATGGAAAATTTTTTTTGTGAAAAGTGATATTAAGTATTAAGATTGATGTGTATATTTTATTATTTCACATCCTTACAAGCAATAATGTTTACATCATAATGACAAGTAACTACTTTTTTATACTTAAGTTGGTTCATAATGTTATTTTTTTCGTTACTTTATAACGAAGATCTGAAGAATTAGCGTCACAGAAATTAAATTTTGTAAGTCCTCTAATCTCAAACTTTGTTAATAGGAAAAAACTAAGATTTTATAAGTAAACTTGACAGTGTTGCTTTTTTTATACATTACGTAATAATTGTATAAGACAATTTATGTTTTATATATTTCCGTATGGTAAATACGATTGTTCATTAAAGTAAAAATGTAAAAAGAGTAAAAGTATCTTAAATTACTTCATCTTATTTCTAACCTCGGCTTTCCTTTAGTAAATCACGATTGGGCACGAAAAACAACTCCTTTTGCTACTAGTGATGAAAATACTACTTTAAAAGTAATGAATACATAGCAATTTGAAATGGCGGGACACACACACAATACTCATACGCTTTTTTACTTAATATAAATGTAAAGATGTTAGTAGTTCAGCGTGCACGAACGTTGCTGATATTGATATAGTAACATAAGGGCTCGTCCGGTCACAGTTGGCTTGGACATGAGAGACAGTTTATAGCTTATCTTGCAATATATAATCTTTCAACACATGAGAAGTAGACAAAGTCATTTTTAATAATAATAAATATCCATGTATATGCTGTAATATCCCCAACAGCATTGTTTGTTCTATTATAATGTTACGCTAACTAATGTTACGACTTTATTATAATGTAACTGACCACAATATTGTCTACAATAATCGTAGAATTAGGGTCAAAAGTGTAATATTACCCATAAATGCACTGAAATAGTCTATATACACTTTTATAACTTTATAAACAAGGCAGGAGTACGCCACATGATATAAGAAAAGTTTACACACTAAATAATGATGTATGTCTTTGGGTCATTAGCCAACAATATTTATTATGTCAGTTATAAAAATATTATATTATTTTACTCACTTTGTTTAAAAATCCATACTTTTGCTATTTCATCGTTGACACCATTGTTATCCATAAGACAATTGTAAATATATTCGTTGATCCTCAACAGAATTTCATGCAGCGGTATGCACCATAATCAAACTTAGTGTTGTCTATAAAGCCATATTATGATTTGGTCTATTTTATCATGCCTAATCAGCCGCAGCCTGATTTGAATAGGTGGCCTCTGTTTAATCTGAAAGTACCTTCATTTTTTCCATGTATGGATACAAATTTTTTAACTTTCATTTGTAAAATTGAAATACTAGTAGGTACCTTTACATCTTTATAATGCATAGATATGTGAAGAATGAACTAAGAATTTCTAAACTAACTAATCAACATCTAAAACATGTCCTAACAGAGTGTGTACTTTTTAAAAGTATAAACAGCAAAACAGTCTATTTTAATAATGCATATAATTAACTGACAAGCTATACGCATTAATTATTTGTATTGAGATTTACAAATTAAATTAAAATCAATACTAATAAATATTTATTCCCTGTACGTTACGTACGTCCTTGTTCTTTTTGACTGAAATGGTCTTATAGATATTAGCAAGTACATATTTTGAATAAGCACTTATGTTTATCTTGAGGTTGATAGAAATTTACTTCATTTATTGTTAATCTATTTCAACATTTCTTGTACTGACCCATTTATCTCAAAATAAATTCCGTATTTATACGTAACAAATATTTCATATCAAAAATTTCTTTTGAAAGAAATTTTATTTAGGATCCAAAATATATGTAATAACGAGACAAATTGTATTTTTATATATTTCAAGTGAATGTGTGGTATTTATTAATTAAAGATTTTTAATTCCTTTGAGGGGATAGGAAACTAAAAATGAAAGAAATAAGAAAGGAGGAGGAGACAAGAATGAAGGCTAGAAGGCATGATGTTTCTATAAATAAAATTTGCTTCCACACACGCTTGCAAAGTCATCATATTGATAGTAAAACGATATTTTAAAATAATTTTAATAATACTTACAACAAATTAATGTTTGCACTGATAAAAAAAGAGGTTTACATTTCCAGGCTAACAAAGTTAATTTAATATCGAATACGGTCATACTTTATCACGATATTTAATTGGTTTTTATGGAATAAACCTAATAACATGAAAAAACTATGAGAGAATTTAAACTGCTACATTTATGGCAAGGGTATTAGGTAATGGCTTAAGCCTAACAATATATTATCCTTCAAGTACCTGTTAACTTGGTAAGAACGACGCAAATGACAACGTAAAACACGTGATAAGGAAAGTAAAGAAGTTGACAAACGCGGTAGTTACCGGGGTAACGACGTAAACATCGCGCTAACAGGGTCTTCACCGTCGCAGCTGGGGCAGCACTGTCTCAGAGCGATGTACACTCTGGGTAGTAGTAATAAATTATAGCTTCTGCGACAGCTGACTCAACAAATTTTATCTCTCTGCAGGGGGTCCTTATCTGAGATAACCTTTGACTTTTCCGCATTTTTGAGATAAACACGTGCTAGATAACCTTGACCCCTTTTAAAAAGCAATTGACCTCTAATTAAATAACAATTAAATAAGTCTTATCAGACCCCAAGGTCGCTTCTATTGTTTACATTTTGTTATCGACACGCGCCGGTTCGTATCGCTAATTCTTGACCTCAGGGTTATCGTCGTTTTGAGTTATTTTGTTTGCGCTTGTTACATCGAATTCTCGTTTGATATGTAATGATTGTTGTCATAAGCAATATATTTTTCTAAGCTCGAGTGCCTTATTGGTTACTTGCATTTTGTGAAGAAATAATAACATGAAATGTAAATGTTGCCAATGTCATATTTAAATGTCATATGCTAATGCTTACTTAGAATAGTAAAATAAAAATGAAAATAATCTATTAATGATATAAATATGAATAATAATTAACGTTACAAAACTAAACTTCTTTCCCGTAACAAAGACGAGCGTTTAATCGAAAATATGTTCAAGAATATGAGATGGTGAAAAAGATTTAACGCGTCTCTAAAGAACATTTAAAAGTGCTTTTCATGAGTTACTGGGGACTATTTTTATTTGAATCCACTAAGAACGGTATTTAAATAATTTTTTTATCGTTATATATTTAGTCGTAGATTTATGCAACATTCCTTACTCAAAAATGTTATTTGTACTTGTTCACATAACTTTGAATTATTTTATAGATTTTTATTGGTTATTCAGAAAATATATAAAACCTGTTTGAACTGAATAATTTAAATACACGGTTGAACACCAGAACACCACACAACGTGTAAAGTGATTTGCTCTGCTGAGTTTATATGCAAATTCAAGACTATATTTTAATATATATTGTATCTTAAAATGTCATATGTTTGTACTCAGTTAGTGTACAAATGCCTTATTTATTTTGCGATTTTCTGGTTGCCATCGTGGCTATATATAAGAGCACTGTAAAAATATATTCTAATGCTCAGCCAAACTCTAAATATCACACGCAAAATCATCAAACTCAAATGATCCTTTACAGTTTCAGGAATGAATAGCTTCATGTAAACTTTCAAACTTGTAGGTCAGTTCGTAGTCAAGATATTGCTGAGTCATAAAGATAGGAAGTTTTACCCTAAATAGAGCTGTAAGTTCTGGTGACGCTAAATCAAATCTAAATTATTTACAAAAGAAGCAAAAACAAATAGCAGTTAACAATGAAAAATGTTTATTTAACTTGAAGAGTGATTTTGAACTATTTAATATTCTTTAAACTTAAGTGTCAATATATTCAAAACATATGGTGAGGTTTACTATAAGTTGCAATATAATGGCCTCATAAATGTTTATTTTGATAGTACAGGCTTCGATAGTCTCAAACGATAGCGCATGGTTTGAATTTAGTATTAACACAATCCTGGGTAAAACAACTGCAGGAGGGCCAAAAGGCAAATGTCATGCGAAGTACTATCCCCAGAGTGCCACACGCCAGATATGGTGTGGTGTGCTGTACACGGCTGGGACGTGGAGTTTAATGTTGTTCAACGTCAGGTTTTAAATTACTTATAAGGCGTAAAACTACTAAAGCTTAACATCGTTCTTATGAGGCAAAACTGAAGGTCGCTTTACTACAATTTATGTTCAAACAAAGAATTCATATAAAGCAGTAGTCCTTTAAGAAATGGTTAATTTACAATACACCACAATACAAAACCGTCCATTGTGAGAATAAACTTAACAAGTAAAGTAATAATATCTCATGTGGTATTAGTAGAACGCTTCTGTAGTTGCAGACTTGCGTTTAGTGTAGTACTTTGCTGTAATTTTTTACCTTAGTCAAATATATTGTAATATATACTAGCTTACTTTTTCATTAAGGTAACTCATAACAAAATAAAATATTCTTAAGGATGCTTTTACTTGTATAAAATGTTTATTGTTAAATATAAACTGTAAAATATTACATAAAGGTCATTTAAAAGATTAAGTATAAATTAAAATACTACGCAAAATCACTATTCGATAATTCTTAAACCTGTGCAATGATTTAAAGGTATGTTTCAAGCGTATTCCCCAACTTCAAAACCCACTGTCGAAAAAGTTGTTTAGCGATCCTACCAATCAATCTTACCTATCGATTAGGTTGTATAAGGTTTGTGGGGAAATGGGCTTTAAGTTGTATAATAAGTTTGGTTGAACACCACTACTGCATTTAATTTTTTATTTTAAATAAATGTTAATATTATTCTATCACATTTCAATGTTTTAAGTCTTCGTTGGGGCGAGATATGATGTAGCATATCAAAAAACAATTACAAGTTCTTAGTCATTCACCGTATATTATGTATATTTATATACATATAGAAGTGTAACTGCAAAACGTTTCAAACTTTGCACTTATTTAATTTGCAAGTTGATTTAATATTACTTGTCCATTTATGCACCGAACATTTCAATTTAAATAAAATAATAATATAAAATGAAACGTTTGAACCTCTTCGTGGGACCACCGGGCCTATATGTATGTGTATATATATATATATATATATATATATATATATATATATATATATATTCGTTTCGATCATAATTTTTATTTTCAATAGGAAAGTTAAGATTGAAAATAAAAGTCTGAGTACTTGATAATTTCTCTGCACAAATCATTATTCACCAATGTACCAGAAATTGACCATGTTGTATCTTCGTTGTAAAGGAGATTATTCATGTCTAAATTAATTGCACCCTAAATTATTCTTGGATTTCCAATCCTTTATGCAGTTCCACCGCTTTCTTATCTTTTCTATCTGTAATGGAGAAGATGGAGAGGGATTTATAATACTTATTACAGTACTTTTGAGGTTCTATTTGAAAAAATCAATGCTTTGAAATTTAGTCACGTAACTTGCTCAAAAACTTTACATGCGTAAAATGTGGGATTCCTTATTTTATTATTCATCAAATACAATATTTATAATTTTATTCGTTCTCGTTATATCACTATGAACTATATAGGCTTTGCAAACACTTAAAATTTTATCCCATTTAGTAACATGCACTATCATCGATGCTCGTTGTTTCCTATATTATAGACATTCTTGCAAGATATTAAGTGTGTAGGTCAGCTCATTCTCGAGATTTCTCAAATACACAAATATACAAAGATTAAATCTATCAGGTTGGCCTCGCCAACACTTAACCAATAAAAAACACAAATGAAAGTTTATAATAACCTATTGTGTTAACTAATCTAACAATAACTAACCTATTAAATATGTTTTTTACAATTTTTTTGTATTTTATAATAGTATATTTTAGATGGGATAAAATGTATGATAACATAAAACAATCACAACTAATTATACTTTATACTTTTTTCTCTTGGTGTATATGAAATTCACTTTACTGTTATCAATTGTATATCTTTGTTTTATGAAACTGATTCAGAAAGAAGAAGGCGATGAAGAATTGATGTAAGGGGATGAAAAGGTTGGACCTAGTAGATGTCTTTCGACAAAGTTATTAAGGGCAAATGTCTCTTAGATTTATGTATAAAGGATTCCAGGCTAGGTTTTGTTCCACCTGCTACCGTATTTTACCTAGCTCTTGGTTTTTCCTGTGTGATTTTCTAACGAGTGATTCACCAAAAACAATTTTATTATTAAGCTTACATGAAACAAATATTCAAACAAACTACTGTAACTAGCAACAAATCTTATGCTATGAAAAGTTGAATAAGACGAAAACAATTACTAATTGACACAAAACACATATTTAACATGTCAGTTGTGCATATTTACAACACTCATTTCAAAATTAACTTTTTCTTTCCAAATCTGTGTATTTGTTCTAAATGCATTACTCTAATTATAAGTAGAGTAGTTGTCTTATATATTATATAATATATCATATTTTACTATAGTGGAATTAGCACGTCATCTAGTCTAAACAAGATTGGACAAAGCCACACCACGTCGGTACCAGTCTTTACTGAGACTGCAAGTAACATTACCAGTGTAACATTACTGTTGTAAAATTTCATGTGTTAAAATGACATATGAGTTAAATCAGATCCATTTTAAATTTATCAATCCGTATTTAATGTTAATAAGACTGTAAGAATTTTCGATATGCTTAGCAAAATCCCATGGAATTGTATACACCAACATAAAATCGATATGACTTTCAGTAGAGAAATTCAGCTTTATGTAATATCTCATGTTTATAGGTCAGTTAGTTATCGTTCAGATAAATATACAGATACACAGGAAAACAGAAGCGACATTATTCTAGCCCCATGAGTAATATGCTTCGCTGACACTCATCCAACAAAGAATTGTTAATCATTTCAGGGGAGATCATTTACAGTGCGAGCAAAGTTAAATCACCATTTATTTTTTCCATCAACAAGTGTTACTTTTGACACGAACGTGTGTGTGTGTGTGTGTGTGTGTGTGTGTGTGTGTGTGTGTGTGTGTGTGTGTGTGTGTGTGTGTGTGTGTGTGTGTGTGTGTGTGTGTGTGTGTGTGTGTGTGTGTGTGTGTGTGTGTGTGTGTGTGTGACTACAGCTATGGCATTACTATTTTGTATTAGATTGTTATACGCTTTACAAAGATTAAATCCATTCATACTTTCATATAATCAGTTAAAAAAGGTACTACACTCTCCTTTAGTAGTCCAGGAGGTGTTTCATATTTTCTTATTATCACAAATATTCTAAAACATCTAATATAAACAAATGTCTTATCCGATGTGGAAGCGTCAAAACTAGATTCGGCACCATAACGCTGCGTTTTCCAACTTCATAAATACGACAGCCTATGTACTAATTGTGTGTGCTTTATGGAATATTTTATCTTTTGAGCTTAACCCAGTTTTTTGGTGCGAACATATCCTAAAATAACAGTTCTTTTTCATACATATTGTACTACTAAAAATATATCTACTCATAACATTACATTGATGTTTAAAGACGCCTGAAGACTTAAAAGATACAGTGTGAAAGTAACAAGAAAACTTCCAAGCACTTGTGTACGGATTTATGAGTGAAGTTTGTCAGCCGCTTGCCGGCAGCCTGATATATTGTAGTGATGTGATGTATAATGTCTTTACAAACTAACTTATACTGTATGTACTTACCGCCTACATAGAACCGCATTTGGAAAGTAAATTTACAATCAACAATAATTTCAAAATTGTAATCCAAAGTTAAGAATGAAAATAAAAGTCTAAGTACTTGATAATTTCTCTGCAAAAATTATTATTCACCAATATACCATAAAGTATGCACGTTGTATCTTCTTACATTCTAAAGGAGTTTATCATGTATAAATTAATTGCACCTGAAATTATTCTTGAATTCCCAATCCTTTTCGTAGTTCCACTGCTTTCTTATGTTTTCTCTCTGTAATGGAGAAGAATGAAGAGGAATTTATAATAGTTATCACATTACTTTTGAGGTTCTATTTGACCAAACCAATACTTAGAAATTTAGTCACGTAACTTGCTCAATAACTTTACATGCAAAATGATATAATTAATAAAGAAATGTATAAAAGTTGATTAACCCTTTGACCGCCAACGTCCGATTGATCGGACAGTGTAGGTTTATGCCAAAACCGCCAACGTCCGACTGATCGGACAGCCTAGGTTCGTTCCAAAAACCGCCAACGTCCGACCGATCGGACGTTCAGGAAAAAAAATATTTTTTAAATATACATATGAACTTTAAAAGTTGTGTCGACACTGTTCGACTTCCTTTTGGACTAAATAAGATGATATGTGAACAATTTTAATGTTTGGCAGTCCTGGAGACCTTGACTCAGCTGTTTGTTTACTTCTCTTAACTCGCCGAGCGTGCGCTAGTGTTTACGACTAACCTATTTTTAGAGATGCGCTAAACGATTACTTTGCCGTACCGATTACAACGATTACTGGTACAGCTTGGTACCAGTTACTTTTAGTGATTACTTTGTAATCGCGATTACTCTTGCGGACACAACTGCTATCGTAGACTGGGGAACCAGGAATCCGTTTTTGTCCGCCTGTTCCAACGAATACGATTACATCCTGTACTCACGTTTCCACCCATGACTCAGTCTGCATTCGTCATTTGGTGCATTGACCCCTATTTCAGTTCAGCAGGTTTACAAAGGATGGGGGGAGGAGGTTGGTTGGGGTTTCCAGGAATATGTCTTAGTCATCAGCGCAGCAACCAGATTGGTCGGTTACTCGGTTTATCCCGCGCCCCTTAGGAGGGGGAACTAAACGAATTCCCGTTCCATAAAGTTCCATTATATTTTCATTTCGTCGTCAATATAAGTATACTTCTTGGCTCTCTTGTGGTAAACGTGTAGTAAGCTTAGATTGTAAAAACATATTGTGTGTTGTGCAATGTTTTATAAAGTGTTAGTTAGTTGCATGGTTATTTCATTGTGTAATAAAGTGTTGTTTTGAAATTAAATGGAGCCTCCAGCAGCAAAACGTAAAGAAGACGAGTGAGATTTGGAACTTTTTTTGATCCAGTAGGTACAAATCAAGCAATTTGTAAGCTTTGTAAAAGGAAATTTTTCTTTTACTGGTTCTATTTCTAATTTTAAAAAAACATATGGGAAGGAAGCATCCAACAGTTTCATTGCCTGCCGCAACAGTAGAGTTACCAGCTACCAGTAATGAAGACAGAACTAACGTTATTACTGAAGAGACACCTATAGTTATCGAGTTTTCACAATCTCAGCCAGTAGAGCTTCCCGACACAGCTAGACTGTTGCCTTCAGTGATGTTTCCGAGTACGAGTACAATAACAAGTAAGACTACCACAGATGTAACAGTCCCTTTGTAACACGTTACCATCAAAGAAAAAACAAACACCAATTACGTCATTTGTGCCTAAAATAAATCACACCATCGGATAAAAATAAAATTGACTTGGCCATATTAAAATTATTTGCTTGGGATTTTCAGCCATTTTCAATGGTAGAGGACAGAGGCTTTAAAAATCTCATGGAAACTTGCTGTCCTTCCTATAAAATACCTGGTAGAAAATATTTTTTCTAACTCAATGATGCCAGCTATTTTTGAAGAAACCCGCACTACACTTAAACATACTTTAGAGAAGGAAGCAACAAGTGTTTGTCTTACAACAGACATATGGACATCAAGTAAAAACGACAGTTATATGGGCATCACAGGCCACTACATAACTGAAGATTTTTCAATGAAAACAGTACTTTTTCAATGCACAGTTTTCGAAGAAACCCAATACTGCTAAAAAACTTA
Organism: Homalodisca vitripennis; assembly: GCF_021130785.1. Classification (NCBI taxonomy): domain Eukaryota; kingdom Metazoa; phylum Arthropoda; class Insecta; order Hemiptera; family Cicadellidae; genus Homalodisca; species Homalodisca vitripennis. The sequence continues at coordinate 33,932,860 of NC_060207.1, forward strand.
GCAGACGAAATTTTTTTCAGCTATAAATGAGTGGGATATAAAAAAATAAAGTATCCATGATAGTTTTCAGATAATTGTTCAAACATTACTAGTGCAGTAACAAAAGTGTTGAAGAATGAAACACTATGGCTGTTACGCTCATAAGTTTAAATTTACTTGTCCAACAATCATTACATCCTGTTGAAGACCTGATAAAAAAAGTCAAAAACTATAGTCTCCCACTTTAAACGTAGTAACAAAGCATCACAAAAACTGATTAAGTATCAGGAGTTGCAGGGAGCCAAACAGCCTAAAAGGATCTTGCAGGATATTGCTACAAGATGGAACTCTACGTTCTACATGTTACAAAGGTTCGTAGATTTGGAAGAGGCTATAAAAAATTCCCTAGCAATCCTGGATACCGATTTGACCCCATTAAGTTCGGATGAGTGGGAAATTTGTAAGCAGTGTTGTGTGACGTCCTACGCCCATGTGAAGAAGTTACCAAAGAGATGAGTAGCGAAAAATATTTGAACGCCAGTAAAGTAATCCCAATAACAAGGGGTTTGAAGTCTGCTCTTAAGAAAATTTCTGTTAATGTTACTAAAGAAAGTGTGAAAGACGTGCTTAATTCCATGCTCAAAAGCTGTGAATGACAGATTTCCGAACTTGGAAAAAAGTAAAACCTTAAGACTTTGCACATTCCTCGATCCCCGCTATAAACATCACATGTTTCTAGAAGAATCTACAACCATTGAAATCAAGAAAGACCTGTGTGATTTATTAGTTGGAGTCATTAAATCAAAAAAGAAATGAACAAAATCCTGAGGACCTCAGTGATAATGAAGTTGAACCAGACCAAGAAACAGAATCTACCGAGAAAAAGATTTCAGTTTGGGATGATGTTGAGGAAATAATTGCTAAAGTGAAACCGAAATCCAATCCCACTTCAATGGCAATCCAAGAGGTAAATTAATTATTACTTTTTTATATTTTCAAAAATTACAAAAGTTACATTTGTAACCCCCTTTGTTCATTTTAGGTTGAACGACACAACGTACATTTTGTTTACTTTTGCATTCCAAGCTAACCTAACCATTAAATTCATTGAAAAAAATGTTTTAAAATAAACCCTACAGTTTTTAACTTTTTTTTAAACCTACAAATTTTATTCTAAATTGTTACAGATACAAAAATACATGGATGACAGTCCAATATCTAGGAAAAAGGATCCACTGGAGTGGTGGAAAATGCCACAAAAACATTTATCCCCATCTAGCCACAGTATTTATTCGGAGCTGTGGCATTGTCGCAACATCCGTCCCTTGTGAGAGGATGTTCTCTAAAGCTGGTTATTTTATAAGTGACAGAAGAACCCGTTTAACAACAAAAAAAGTAAATGAACTGATGTTTTTAAACACAAACCTAAAGTAGACCAAGACTTTTAAAACTGCAACTCTGGTGAATCGAGGGTAGGCCTACAGTTCTTCGAAACTCATTGTTTTTTGTATGTAATTACACCTACATAATTAATATTAATGACTCTAGTTGATCTTTTGATATTTTTTCTATTATGATGTTATGAAGTACTATCTTATTATAATTATGTCATTTCTGTTAATTTGTTCCTATTTCGTATTTAATGCCTAAGTATAAGTTACCTCAAACAAAACAGACTGATACATGTTATTTTTTCTTAATTTAGATGTGTTTTTTATAATGTTATTCGATACAAGAAATATTGATTCTCGGAAATGATTTTTCTTTATATATGGTTTGTATATAGTTAGTTACAGTTATCTGCAATATGTTTTTTCATTTAGGTTATTTGCACATAAAGGAATCCCAAAGACTTTTGTGATGTTAGCAATCATAAAAAAGATTAAATAGATGGTTTGTTTAAGATTGTTGGTATATTATTTAAAATTATACTTGTTACTCTCGTAAAATACGAAATTTAAAAAACAGCTGAAAAACCCTAATTGGAATTTCTGAGTTTTTTTATGAACCTGACTTTAATCTGAATATTTCTGAGTCACAATTTTTTTACCATAACGTTTTAACTACTGTAAGTAGCAAATGGAAAACTCACACATTTTGTTTGCCATTCAGTAAGTTCAGTAATATGATAAACCAGTACTATTTTTAATGCCTGACTTTAAACATTTAATTCTGTCTTGATTATATTTTTGTTTTTAATATTTAGATAATAAGATACGGTAACTCAAATGATTATTTTAAATACTGATTCTCGTATAATTGAGTACAAAAAAGTAGAGGCTATCAAATATGTTGTACTCAATGCTTGCTATGCAATTTACTCAGTAGTACCATTGAATTTTTAGTTCAGCTCGATTACTAATACAAGTACTATGCCAAGTAATCGCTTAGATTTGCAGTAGTAGGTGAGGGGCTCATCACGAAAACTGTTTACACGTAACTGTTACTGCTAGACAGTAGCCGCGTAGCCGCGTTCGGTGAGGAAGTGATTACTTTGTACCTGGTACTCGACGCCTAGAGTAATCGATTACTTTTTGAGAGGGCAAAGTACCAGTTACAAAAGGAGCGATTACAGTTACTTGGACCCACCTCTAACCTATTTGCCAAGTTCCCGCCTTTCTCATAGATGCCTACTTGGTTTTTTGTTTAGTTTTTCTCTGAAGTTAGTGATCTGTATTATTTGTGCAAGATGAGTCGTTCGCCGGTGAGTGACAACACAATCCACAATATTATTGTTGAGGACGAATTTCTTAGTGATAGTGAAATAAACAAATTTGCAAAACAGTTCGTCATCTGAAGTAAGTGAAAGTGAAGCTGGATGATACTGACTTGGATCCTAGTTATACTCCTACCCTAGTACAAGTTGTAATTTTCAAGGAACTTTAGCTAGCAATAGGCCTGTAAATAGGTCAGTAATTTTCGTCATCTGAGGATGAAGATCGAAGTGCAGCAACTACAACTACGCCGCGGCCACGTGGCCGGCCCCGCCTTCCTGAAAACATCTCAAGCAGTGAGTCTAATAGCGACGATGATCAGTGGGAAAATATAGAGGAAAAACAATGACCCTGGGTAATAACCATTCTTTTCAGTTCAATGAAATTCCTGGCTGTAAACATTGTCCTCCTCGAAATTCAGCCCCCATAACTTATTTGATCTTTATTTCCCTATGACTTTTTTGAACATATTAGTGACCTACACTAACTTGTATGCTAGAAATTTTATTCAACAAAAAACCTCCATAAATTAGGAAATCACAGCAGAAGTCGAGCTTGGAGGCCTGTCAGCTTTGTTGAGATAAAAGCTTTCCTAGCTGTTGTAATAAATATGGGTTTGAATAAAAAAGCCTACGATTGAGTCATATTGGAGTACAAAGTCATCCCAGAATTCACCTTGGTTCGGGAAAATGTTTTCTAGAAATAGATTCGAAATCAATTCTGAAATTTTTCCCATATGCTAGATACGCGACACTTGCCTTCACCAAAGGAGCCTGGATATGGACCCATGTGCTCGATTTGCTCCTATTGTTTGATCATGCTAACAATGTATTCAAGCATTACTATGCACCAAATAAACAGCTGTCTATTGACGAAAGTTTAGTGGGCACTAAAAATCACACACAGCTGCTACAGTACCTGCCCAAACAAGCTCCAACCCACCATCATAAGTGGGGGAGTAAAATTGTGGTTGTTATGCGACAGTGTTTACTCACTACTGTTTATCTTTTTTTTGCTACAAGGGTAAAGAGATACAGAACAAAGCAATGGACGTGTCAAACATGGACTTGGGTATACTGTTGTAATGAAATTGTTAGAAATGGGAAACTACTTGAACAAAGGGTTTCATGTATTTGTCGACAACTTTTTCACCTCATTTCCGTTGGCCAATGATTTGTACGCAAAACTTACTCATCTGACAGGCACTTTACGAATAAACAGGCAAGGAATACCCCCTACCTTACACAAAAATTTGGTGTAGGGCAAACTAAATATTGTCGCAAAGGAAAAATGCTTTTGGTTGCTGCCCGATTGAAAAAATCGCAAAAAAAGCAAGTACTTCTCTTGTCAACTAATGCTGAGGCAAAAAGTGAGTTGAAAAGTAAAAAAACGGGGAAATAAAGTATTTATTACCAGCAAGCCTTCTGTCATTTCGTCAGTATAACTCCTATATGGGTGGAGACACGTCAGACCAAATGTTGTATTGTTACCTGGACGAACGACGTTACGCTTAAATATTGGCTAAAGGTAACATTCCACATTTTTGGACGGATGATTGTCAACCTATATGTCCTATACAAAAATAACACAGGACAATCCGATATCGAGACTAGATTTTACTGTGGCACTAGTCGAAGGACTTGCTGCCGAGTGGCTCGGTGACCAAGCGCCAGTTCAAGCACAAACGTGCTGGCAATGAACCTCTTGACCTATTACCTGGTGGAAAAGAAAGAAATTGCTCTGTGTGTAGTAGGTTGAGCACAGCCCAAGGTGGCAAAGGAAGAAAAAGTAAGGTACATTTGCAAAAAATCAACCCCAAAAAACAATGCAAGAAAAGTGTTCACCCTTTGTGCTTGCCGAAACATACATGCTAAAGGAATGTGAACTGATTGTATATATTTGTAAATATGCTTCTTACTAATATTTGATAATGTTATTTGTGTATTTTCCTGTGTTCTTTGAAAGAAAACACTTTTAAATTGACAATTATCAGTACCTATAAAACTTCCATTACTATAACACGTAAGTATTTTTAAGCTTATTTAATATAAGTAGCTCTTGAAATATTAGATTATTTTCAAATGTTAACATTTCAAATTTACTTTTGTAAACACACTAATTTTCTAGATAGAGTTCTAAAAATTTGTAAATAGTTAGATATGTAACAAGTGCACAAAATACAAATGTTTGCGATGTATAAAAATATTTTTTTTACCACTGATTTTTTAGTCTAAAGTTAATTTTTTAAATAAAAATATTTTTACTTTAGGCGTTATCACATTATAGAAAACTTTTTTTTATATGTAGTGTTATTTAATCAACACTATTCGATAGCGTATACAATATGCTAGAAAACAAAAAAAAAATCGTTCCATTTGCATAAAAAATAAGGATAGCACAGAGCGGAACGTAAAAGGTTGTTAAAACGTCAATTATGCCTTGGCGGTATTGGGTAGTACAGCGGCTGAGACGCCTGGCGGCGACGGGTAAGGCCGCGGTCTCGGGCGCTGGCGTTCAAAGGGTTAAACAATTAAATGTTCCACATATATATTTTAAACATCATATAACCTGTAACTTTCATGCCGGTTTTTCCAAGTATAAGTGATTCATAACTCCCAAATTTCACGGAGTGTTATGTAACTTTAGTGAAGTGTTAATGTATAAATTATTGAATAATGTAATCACAAATTTCAATCGGATTTAATAATTATATTTTAATGTTATTGCTATAGTTAATATTCAATAACTTACAGTAACAAAACCTCATTTCCAAACCCCACTTTTCTCATTGTTTGGATCTGTTTTAAATAATGTTGTACAATACATAAGTTAAGTGACATTATTATATTTTGCATAACTGATTGGATTTAAACCTTCCATTTTAGACTAACTAGGGCCTTAACTAGGGCCTAGGTATTAACAAAGTTGGAGAGTAAGTAAAATAGTTTATATGAAACTACTAAAAAACAATATTAAAAATGTATTATTGCCTATACAAATTTAAATATTATGTTATAAACCAAAGTGGACTAGACTGTCAAGTGATGGAGTGGAGCTTGCTTATGAACGACATACGTACGATACATGGAGCTCAGATAACTAAAGCCAAGAACCTAAACTGCCTTGCACACACAAAAAAGTAACACTAATCGAGTCAACGAACATTCTTCACTTATGATATCTAACGGGCGAAAGGGTGCTGAAACGGGCATTTCAAGGGACACAGACACATTTGAAAACAAAACAAGCGAACAACATCCCACGTGCAACGTTTTCTTGAATCTCTAGACGTTCAGTACCCGAAATTACAAAAGTTTTCTAACAGTCTCCCTACTGTAAAGATATATGGTTCGTGCTGAGTTTACACAAAGTGTATCTATATATCGATCTCCAAACACCATTATACAATAATCCAGAGTTATAGAATAATAAGAGTCCTCAGACCAATCAAGGAGCAAAATTAATACAAAAAATAGTTTCACACGTTGGTAGCCTTATTTGTTATATGTTGTCTTAGGTTATAAACCTTACACTGACGTTAGCACACATTTGGAGCATTTCCTTTCCAGCCACATTGGCAGTGAAGGACTCTACTTTAAAACTCGTATACTGCAGAATACATTAAATACAATTTTACGCAAAATAATCAAGCCATTTTTAATATGTGGTGTGTGCAATATTATTACGGAATTACACTAACGTAATCTCGTATATTTTAGTCATAATTGTAAATTAGATTAATATATTAGTTTATTTTAACTAATTGTTGTACAACAGGATATATAAAAATGCACGTGAAGTCTATTGTATGTAACGATCTTTCACACACCTAAGTCATAGAAGTTGACTTATTATCAAACAAAGTATATGACTGTACTTATTCTTATGTAAGTCATAAACTCGTACTATAAAACCTTTAATATATTATTATTTTATTTTATTTATCATTTCGTCTAAAGCTATCAAAATCTATCACTATAACTACGTTTTCAAGTGGAGTAAACCATTCAACATTCAGTCACTTGTGGATCACTTTATGCAGTTGAACTGAGATGTTCCATTCTCAGATACTCTGTAGATATATCCCAACGATATCAGTCAATGAAGTAAATTATATCATTCATTATCAAAACTACTTGAGTGTTTCTGTATCCCACAGAAACAGACGGCACAGTCGTTTCTTGGATATAATGTAGATGTGATGGAAGAATATCCATAGAATGAAGTATATTTATATATACTATATACTATATGCAGTGTAATGGCGATTTTGTGTAACCATCGTCTGGTGAAGCAATTGACTGTGACCATTATTGTATGTAACCATCTATTGACAACTTTACAAAGCTGCGATAACATTTTATATTTCCAGGTAAACGGACAGTTCAGAGAAAGAAATATTCCTAAATAGGTAGAAATTAATATGGAAAAAGTACCATAGCAGGGATGTCACTGTTTTTTTTTTACTTTAAAAAAATTGTATTACATTCATAAACTACAAAAGTTACAGAGATGACTGAATACATTAAAAAATAGCAATATATACCTTATCAAATAAACTACTGAACACATTTCAAAATAATACTTGTATTAGTTTTTAAATGAGATGTCTATCAGTATCTATTGATTATCATGGAAATCCATGAGAAATCTTAGAAAGCTGTTCTTAGATGAAAGTCGCTTGGTTGGCTGTGTAGTAGTTAACATTAAAACGTAAAATTTGGCGTAAAATTAAATCATTATTACACAAAGATGGGCTAGAATAATGGGATAATCTACTTCATAGGGATATGTAGATAGTATAAGGTGTCTTGTAAAGTAATAACATTATATCGGCAGATATGTTTTAAAATCGATTTGTAAATCTAGTAAAAACGAAAAGCTCGATCACTGTCCCAAATTTGGCTACTGAACGCTATTTTACTCCATAAAATTCAAACTATGGGCCAGTAACATCATTGCTTATTGTTATTCATATTTCATGCATAAAAAAGTTGCTACATTTACAATTATCTAATAGACTAGATGTGTATAAAAACTTGCTTACCCAGTATCTGGAATAACAGAGTTTAGATGATCAAAGCTTGATCTGTTAACTTGTCTAACTATGTGTTAGAGGTTAGGTTAAATATAGGATTTAGGTTACCGGAAAGTAAGGGTTGTCATGGAATTGAGTTGTCCAAGTTGTTTAATTTTATGAGAAATAAAATATAGAAGGGTGCTTAAATATTAAGTTCTTGAAGTATTACTACAACACCTCATAACTAACTATTCATATAATTAAGTAAACAAATTTCCAAAATGGAAAGTTATAAATTTCATTGAATATTTGTAATGCGCTTCCAATAAACTAACACTCTCAATGGAGTTTAATGATAATAATGTTTGAACAATATTATATATATATATATATATATATATATATATATATATATATATATATATATAAACGGGACATTTAGACTTTTTTTTCTTCAAATTAGTACAGTGAAACGTACTCCGTGTGGTGCAATTCGCTTGATACATTGTGAATAATTATTTAAACGTTACTACCATTATTTTAATATTTTGCAAAGAAAAAAGCATTAAATGTTAAGGTTTGTATTAAACGAATTCAGGAAGAGAGCCTCTATGGAGGGATGCCTAAAGTAACATCAGAAGTGAGCAGCTTTGGACCAAGCAATATGTCATAAATTAACACAATCTAAAAGGCATTATGTCAGCTGATGTGTCTAGCTAATTTGTAACTCTCATTTACACATTAACCGCAGTGGTGTTCCTTTTGATTTACAAATATATATCTTAGGATGGAGTGAAAACTTTGACTTTGTAAATTAAAAATGGAATGCTTATAAAAGGGTACGGTTAGATAAGATAGTATAAGACAAATGCATAATGAAATAAACTGTTACTTTTAAGTATCCCAATCATATAAAAGTAGCACGTAATCAAGTATTCTTATTAAAAAAGTATTAAAGGCTTCGTAAATTTCTAATGAGGTAGTGATAAAAATGCTGTCTTAGGTAAATTTTGTAAGTTTAAAATGAATTAATTCAGTGCTTAAAATTTTCAAAGAGTTTAAAATTTGCACTTTTGGAACTGAGCGAATACATTGTACTACGAGTAATTACATCGTAAAAGCATTATAATGATACAAGACCAAACAATGTTTACACGCAGTCTTTACAAGACTTTTTGCACGGCTTTTCATATATTAGTAGACATATTATAAATTAAAACACAATTAAAGTGACTAATGTTATTTATTACTACTTAAGGTAAATAGAACTATATAAGAAATTGTTTTCTTCGAAAGTTTATTTCCAGCTCATCTTTATTTTTCTTTAGTCCTAGTTTGTAATGGACGTAGCATTTTAAGGTAAAAGTTGCAACCTATGAACAAACCTGTGAACACACAAAATAAAATATAGACTCAAAATGACATAAGCGGTGCTAGGAAATCATTAGTGTTACAAGTCATTGTTATACAAGAATTGCGACGCTTATGTTCCAGACGCGGTAAACAGCATGACTCCATCACAAAGGATCAATTCCACCAAGTCAACAAAAGCGCGTTGTGTATATCTTCTAATTGTATTCTTGTAGTAGATTAAATTAGAGTGTCTTCTAAAACACTGTATTTTGTATCACTGAGAGCAGTCCCGGTCTATGCAGATTCTGCGTATAAATCATTTGCCACTTCGTAAATCCATATTATATGTCATATGTCTTATTAAGTTTATAAACATTTTCATCCTAGTTATAGTTATAAATCTGGATGATTTTGCCTTGCTCCAAATTTACATTCATATTCATATTCATGTTAAGAGCTCACTGTAAAATGTAGAATCTCACGGAAAACATAGATATTAGTAATTGTAATCTTCACACAAATTTATTATTTATCCACATGTATTCGTTATTAATATAAAAATACACAGACATTTCAGTTTCAGGATTTTAATGTGTACTAATCCAGAAAGGAAGTCCAACACATTACAAATCAGTTGCTTAGAGACTTATATTTGGTATAATTATATATTTGAAACTTAAGCCTCTTGTAAATTTTATTCATCTTCAGTAAAGTGTTTATTTTATTTTATTTATTGATTACCCAGTAACTTTACAGTATTTAATATTCCCTGGTTTCTTAATCTTCTTAAATTTGTATACATAATTAAAAGTAGACAATATACGTATTCTTAAGATATTTATTTTAAGAATTTTATATGTAGCTGTGTTAAAAAAAATAATTTAGTCTATCCGATTAAGCTTATTCAATAACATTAAAAATTATGGTGGAAAATTTGAATAAATTAATCAAGCGTTGCACGAAATCGTTTTATAGGGTTGTTCCTTCCTATTTTTGTTAAAATGAATGAAAATATTATCTCCAATCAATTGTTAATTACTGTGCATTGATAAAATGTTGCTCCTGTTATAAAAAGTAGTCTTATGAAACAAAAAATACATAACTGTGAAGCACGTGCGTAAAGAAATTGAATTTATTTCTGCACCTTCGAATGTGGAATGGCATATCGCATTACTCGGCCAACGTTTTGTGCTTAAATATTTATTGTATTTTAAACACCTGTTTCATCCGTAATGACACAAATTACGACGTAAAAAAATTATGGTTGCCTGTAAAGTCGGTTTTACGGGCGAAGATTTTACGTGACAACGTCTTTTTCTCGGTAGAATATTTATTGATATGAATATTATTAAATTGCACAATAGGAACAAGGAATTGAATGAAAATAAGAATTGCACAAATTTTAACTATAGAAATATATTTTGTTTACTAAAACATTGTACATAATTTGAAATTAATTAAAATTTGTTATTGTAAATGGTAAAGTTGAATAAAACATTTACTAAAATTGGAATTTGAAATTCTTGCTAAACACAGTTAAATTCTAACTCCGCGCGTGGTGATTGGTCGGTTTAGTTCGTTTGTTTGGTCGCACTGTTATGACAGGTTAGAGGTTATAATTTGTTATTTTAAATGTTTGACTAGCAATACGCGCTGTTTCTTCTCAATCGACTGAATTACGATTGATTGCAGAGTGATTTAAACTAATAATTTACTTAACACTATCAACATTTGTCAATAGTATGACATAACCTATAAATTCAGTTTCTCAACTTTTGTGTCAATATAACAATTAATCAATCAATCATAGTTTACGATAATGAAATATCAGTGTACAATTATTTACCTTTATTGTTGTAGTTGTTGTAAATGACGAATCTAAGCACTCCACATTTTCACGAATAAACATAGTTATCTGCTTTATACCGTGCGGCGGACCCACAGTTATCTGCTTTATCCCGTGCGGATCCCGTGCGGCGGACCCACTGGACGGGCATCGTAACGTTACCGGGCGTTACACTTTTTCATGAGTGACTCCGAGCCGCAACCTAATTTAAGACGTTGTCACGTCAATAAATGACAAAGTAACTAAGGAAGTTTACAAAATGATAAGCTATCGGTTTAAAGATATGAACATCACGTTAATAGCTCCTTCACCACCTTAGCTAACACTCCAATGTATTTACTCACGTAACTTATTGGTAGGGGTACACGTATAGCTTATAGTTCGGTCAAGGATTTAGTATTCTGTTTGACTCTATTTCCGGAGTAACTGTATGCAAAACCGAGAAGATGCATTCAACATTTAAAATGTGATAGCACCCGGTTTTTAAGAGTCTTTGTGTTATTAAATAGGTGCATAAGCAAAATGTGAAAGTTCTGGCAGTCTGGAATTTTACATCTATGGTTTTACAAGTATTTTTTAAATCTGAGGTGCTTTTAAATTTAATATCATCTTATTTCTAACATCGGATTTGTCTCTGTAGTACAACATGATTGAGCATCGAAAACAACTAATTTTGCAATTAGTAATGAAAATACTACTCTAAAAGTAATCAATAGTGTGACAAGCAATTTGAAATGGCGGGACACACAATATTCATACGCTTTTAAAATTAATATCAGTGTAAATATGTTAGTAGTTCAGTCTGCAGAAACGTCGCTGATATTGATATAATAACATAAGGGTTCGTTCGGTCACAGATGGCTTGGACATGAGAGACAGTTTATTGCTTATCTTACAAAATAATCTTTCATGAAAAGTCGACATATTATATAAATACTTTAATATTTCACTGGACATGTTTTTCTATTATACTAATACGTTATATAATACTAAAATTCATCATATGATAACAAACCTTAATATCAACTACATTGCTTGAATTATTATACAGGGTGGAGCGCGGTAATTTGCTTTTTTGCACTGCAGGCTGTGGCGCCACTGTTGGTCGAAGAGAGGGGAGACTGGACGTGGCTTATAGTGGCTGACGGGAGATTTGTATTCCTCTGCGTTCCAGTTGCCATCATGCAGTGGACACGAGAGGAGAGGTCGTTTTGTGTTAAAGCGTATTTTTCAAATGCCCACTCGATCATTACAGTGCAGCGTGCTTTTCGTTTACGATTCGCTGTTCCCCCACGCGGACGTGTTCCTGGTCGGCAATCAATTGTAAATTGGGTAACTGCATTCAGAACAGCAGGGAATGTGTCATGTGTACGAAGGGGACCTCAGAGAAGGATTACAACACCGGAAAACATCGATAGAGTTAGAGCAGCAGTACTGCAATCTCCAAAACACTCTGCTCATAAGCAATCACTTGCTCTTGGCATTTCAAGACGTTCTCTCCACCGGATTCTTCATGATGAACTAAGATTTCACCCGTATAAAATGTGCGTGGTCCATCAATTGTCAGCACGGGAATATTTGACACGGCGTACTTCTTGTGAAGACATGCTTGCAATTATACCGCGTGACGCAATTGTGTTCTTTTCTGATGAGGCACATTTTCACCTCAGTGGGTGTGTCAACAAGCAAAACATGCGCTACTGGAGTGAAACAAACCCCAGAGAAGTCCACCAGAGACCTCTGCATTCGGACCGCGTCACTGTGTGGTGCGCCATATCACGAGTAGGCATCATTGGCCCTTACTTTTTTTAGGATAACCGTCGTGCCATAACTGTGAACTCCGAACGGTACTTGACTATGATACAGGATTTTTTTCAGCCGCCTCTTGAGGCAATGCAATTAGAGGATACATGGTTCTAACAGGATGGTGTCACTGCACACACAGCGAGGGTTACCATGAATTGTTTGAGGCAAATGTTTCCTGGACGGCTTATCTCTTTGAGGGGTGATGTGAACTGGCCGGCACGCTCACCAGACTTAGCCCCAAGCGATTTTTTCCTTTGGGGTTACCTCAAGTCGAAGGTGTATATCAACCGTCCCAACACCTTGGAAGACATAAGGAACAACATTGAGGCTAAAATTGGCAGAATACCAGTCGACACGCTTGTTAGAGTTAATGAAAACATCAGAAAACGTATGCAGCAGTGTGTGGATGCCAAAGGTCGACAATTGCCAGATACATTAATTAAAACCATGTAATTTAAAAATTCCCTTACTGTTCAATATAATTTAAAAAAATATTTTTTTTCTAAGGTTCATACTTTTTTTATTTCATTTCCAAATCAGCAAATTTCCGCGCTCCACCCTGTATTAAAAACTTAAATAAATAACGAAAAAACGAACCTTATTAGATCTTACACCTATCAAAATAGGTAGGAGTACGCCACACTATATAGTGCGTAACAGATCTCGCTTAGTAGCATGGAAATTCCAATTTTATCACTTTATCCTCGAGACGTCCTGAGGTTAGATGAATAGAACAAAGTATATTTTTACATCCCCCGGCAGAAAATAATGAGTTTATTAACCTACTTAGTGATAGACTTCAATATGTTCAGCCAAATTGCATTGTTGGACATGTACCATTTTATATAATCATTCTTGCGTTTGTAGAAATGAATTTTCATGCAAAATTAAAGGTCTGCAGATGAAATATTTCTTGACTTATTTTGTTACATGGATGCTTAGCTTTCTACGTTGGGATTCATAGAGGTGTAAAAATAGTACACATTAACACACTACTGACCTAGTGATGACGTTGTATGTTTTTGGTTAGTTTACCTACAAATGTTAATATGTCATGTAAAAATTTCATATGATTATACTAACTTTGTTTACAAATATATTTATGTTATTTTATTGTTGGTTATACATAAGACCAATGTAAATCCAATGGCTGACACTGAGTCATATTCCCTGGAGTCACATGCACCACCATCGGACTCAGTGTTGTCCTTACAGAATCGATCTTCATGCAACAATTCACGTCTATTGGTCGGTTCGATTTCAAAATATCGTACAAGACAGACAGACGGACATAACTTTTCATCTCTTAGAGTTAGTCTTCCTTGTAGCTGAAGCAGTTACAAAAATTCATTCTATAAATGTCTAACTTTTAATTACATAGGCTGTTCTATTCAGTTACCAAAAAGTTATAAATAAACTATTTCGTGTTCAAAAAAACGGGGCTCCCAATGTGTTAATCTTTACTGATTCAAAGATAAAAGATCCAAAAATTTACATTGCAGTGACAGAGGATTTACGTGCCCCGTGGCCAGTGAATATCCCAATTTTGTGTTGTAGTGCGTCATCGTTTGAGCTAGGCAAGGTAAATTCTAACAGATAACTCTTCTTTGTGTGTTTATATCTGTTTCCAAATATAAGTTTGTTTACTTCGTTCATATTATATGTTTATATTAATAATAAATTAATATTTTTAGTTATAAAAGTAAGTGAACTAAAAAATACACAATTTAATAAAACACACAAATGCATTGTGATGTTCAAGTAATTCATTGGTTTGACCTGATTTAATTAGCGTTGTTTCGTTGGTAACTTGTTACTACTCATGGTAATAATAGCTACAGACAATATTCAAAACCAACAATTATATAAACTATGGTTGCCAATAACGATAGCTCTTTGTGAGTTTAATATTTTAAAATATTTGGTTTAACTTTAAACAGGTTTAATGTTCTTATTAGACCTAAGTTCACTCGAAAGACTCTAAGGAAACTTGAAATAAATTTCATTAATTCCAACTTTTGGAATTCATTTTTTAAAGTAAATTTATTAATTTACGTATATTTAAATATATATTAACTGTTTAGATTTAAAATCAATTGCCTCATTTTAATTAGATAATAAATGAAGAAAGTTCAAAACACACTGTCCTCTGTTGAGTTCACTATTCAAAACGTAATCACTATTTAGTGTTTTTTTATCATCTATCAACTCACTATTAATTTTATCATCCAACATTACCAACCCATCTCTGTAACCTTGTTTTTGTTTTTTTTATAATTTCAACTTAAAGATTATATAAACTGTGCAACATGTCTACATTCAAATATATTTCATATTGACAATAACAATCACGATTTTGTTCTTTATTTCAAAGGCTGAAGCAATCCAAGTGTGATTAAAGTAAATATATAAATTAATTTTGTTATACTACTGCATCAGATTACTCGGGTGCACAATTCAAATAGCATAGAAAATCTCAGAGTCTATTCATTCGTTTTAGATTCTGAAACTAACTTCAGCTGTTCATTAATTTCATTGCCAAAATAATATAGTATACCGAAAAGTCGAGGAATATACACATAAATGGATGTCAATGTCTTAATATTTTCAACTACTATTTCAACTGTGATAAAATTATTATTTTTGATATATGAAAATTAAAAAAACAATATGAAAGTCATCTGGAAACCTTAAGTAACGTTTAAACAAGTTTCTTATCAATAATAAATCTTGATGAAAAGAATTACATGAAAATTTTAATATTGTTACACTTCAAATATAGTTACAATTTGCTCAACTTCCGTTTCAAAATTAAAATACTAGTACTATAGGTATCTTAATATTTCTTTAGAATTCGTGGATATTTAAGTTATCAACTAGGGTTTTTAACATAAAGTAATAAACGTCCAAGGAGTTTAGACACAGAATTCGTATTGTTTTTAATAACATAATACTTAAATACAGTTTATCAGTATTTTAATGCTTTATACAATAACTTCAAAAACCATATGCAATAATTATTTATATTGGAATTTACAAATTAAAACGAAATCTAAATACGAATATAAATGTGTTTCCTATATGCAACAGCGTTCTTATTTTATTCAATTGACTAGAATGAACTTATAATTAATTGTATGTCTATGCTTTGAATAAGCAGTAGAGTGTACCTTAAGATTAATGGTAGTTTATCTCATACGTTATTCTTTCTCAACACTTCTGATTAATAAATACATTCTTCATCTGGTATTGATTTTTTGAACTTAAAGTAAATTGCTAATTTACTTTTAACAAATACGTCCAAACCTTCTTGATAAGGAAATTTTATTTAGGATCTAAAACATATTCACTTGAAAAAAGATAATTGTACTTTAAAATAAATGTACGGTATTTGTTAATTAATTATGAACAATAGTAGAATCTGAGAGTTTATAAATTGTATCCAACATAACTGTGATTCAAGGATAGTAATGCTTTATGAGATATTGTGTTTATCTAAAACAAACAAGGATTTGTTCTCTAATAGATGTAACTCGTATAAAGTATTTCTTATGTATATTGAATACAATTGTTTAATTGAATATTACTCATTATAACTCTCACTAATAAATTATTAGTCATTCTCGAACAGCAAAAATAGAATGTATAATAGGGATGTATATAATGAATGTATAATAGGGATGTATATAATGAATGTATAATAGGGATGTATATAATAGAATGTATATAATATAATGTATAATAGGGATGTATATAATGAATGTATAATAGGGATGTATATAATGAATGTATAATAGGGATGTATATAATAGAATGTATATAATATAATGTATAATAGGGATGTATATAATAAAATGAATAATAATTCTGTTTCATATCCTACGATATCTTTGTCCCTATAATAGTTGGCCTTAAGACCAATGTGAAAACTTTCAATCCCATGGGGTAGTATGCTCATCATCGAATTCAATTTTTACTATATATAAGTGTGTGTGTGTGTCGCTCGTTTTCGAGATATACAGATATTGTGAATAGACACACGGACGGACAAACAGAAATTATATTCTCCCAGACCCTTTAGTGAGTTTTTAGTTAATTTAAAACATTAATGGCTTAGGTAAGTAACTAATAACATGGAAACACAAGGGATTATTTTAGCGAGACAGTATTGAATGTACATTACGGTACGAAAGCACATTTCACGAATGTTTCCATCTCCTTTGGGAGGCATTAGTAATTAAGTTTCATTTTAAAAAGGAAATATTTAAATTACACGTCTAAAGAAGAAAGCTTTCTTGTCCCACCGTTAGATATATTGTAGCAGAATATTGCACTGTCTGTGTATAGAGACACTGGTAGATTTATCTGCCTATATGGAAGAACAATTCCTCTCAATCGTTTCGAACAAATTGAGTTGAATTCTTGAGTGTTATTCAACACTCTCAATGGTGCATATAAACTCGTCATTTTGAGTATTCGACATATTAAGTTGAATAAATGCACGTTTTTACACTATTTCATTTGTGAATCTTGCATACAATAGCATACTTCATAGCGAAATGTAAAAACCCTAGTTACATGTAGTCAATATTAATATATTTTCGGTGTGATTTTCAAAGATTTAAAAATTATTTGATAGCTTGGTTGCATTATTATTATTAAAGCAAACGTTTTGCGAATACGATTGAAATTTCTACCATTTGGGCAATTAAATCAGATACAAAATAATGAAATATGTGTAAATTATATACATAAATATATATATATATATATATATATATATATATATATATATATATATATATATAATGTAATTTCAATAAACATTGAATCGCAAAAAGTACTTGCTCCGCCGGGAGTCGAACCCGGATCTCTCACTTGCCGGGTGAATGTGCTACCATTCATTAGTATATATATACAACTAAATATATATAAATCAAAGTCCAACATTAAAGCTGTGACGACAGTTAATCAAGCAATACAATAATTAGTTTCACTAAATGTAATATTTTTAAATAATTCACAATTAAGTAATAGGCTTAGGGCGTCGGGCATGGATAATTTATTAGGAAGAGGAGTATTCGGTAAAACTTTCTGAAAATGTAAGGGAATTTAAAAATGTGTGTTTCCTTCACAAATTAATTATAGGCAATGTAAGGTTTTATTAGAGGCAATGTGGGGCTTTATGAGAGACTTAAAGGTCTATCTGGATTGGCATCACCCTTACTTAATCTTCTGTGTCAGTTTATGGAAAACTTATGATTTTGATTATAATGTCATTTATTGTTTTCTATATTTATTGATACTTTTAAAATGCTCAACGTTAGGTTGTTCACTTCGAATTTAGGGTACAGGAACAGGGACATTTACTGACGGACAATACTCATTCTAACAAAAATTTTACCACCGAAAGTTTTTTCTCTGGTAGACCTCTCCCTGCTCTTTGATTTCATCACAGCTCTGGGTGGCCCCTATTCTAATATCTTCCCCAATATGGGAGTTCTCTGACCACCCCTCCATATATCACCATCATATTAACTTCAAACATACCTGGTTAACGGATCCCTGGATAGATTAATTCCGACTCTCTATTATAGATCCTGCATGCCTCATCGTTTAAACCTTCCTCGGAATCCAATTACCATTAAAAAAGAAGCTCTCGAGATTAGTGCTTAGCAATATATTTAGAAATTCTTTTTAACAGTAAGAATAAAGTGTAACTTTATACACCCATGTATTTATATTAGCTTCCTACAGATTGTTGTGAAAACGGAAGTAGCATGGCTTTTAGAGGATTCAATAAGAATAAAATATCCGGATCATAAAGTTGTTCCAATTTTAGCTGATGTTCATGAACCCATATGAAATCAATCAGAAGCCCCAGCCTCCGTCTTCAAAACCGTCTCATTCTGGAGTTTTACGTTTTATAGGAATTCCATTCAGTATAGGTTTAGGCTTAAATATCTACTGTATTGTCCCAAAGGATTTCAATTATACCTTTAGTTAACATTTGTTTATTTATAGCCTTTTGTTCTGCGGTGTCTGTAATGCTCTTAGTTGAATTTGTTTCATTTATAGTAATAGATTTCATGTTTATTTCGATAAAGTCCCTGTAACGATGAAGCTTTCGTGGTAGTAGTATACGCCTAAGTGATATAGTTAAATTAGTGAAAGGTAGGGTTTATACGAACTCTTTACCTTCCTTAATAATTACAAATAAACAGAGAATTGATACAAAATTCCCACTGATAGAGAAATTATCTAGAATCTATCAGTAACAGTTGTCATTAGTCTTTAGAATCATATAGTAATTCAAAAATGGCTCACACCATGCACTACATTTTAAATCTAGTACTTAATTTGTATAACACCCTAAAAATTTATTTACTTTCACATCATGAATTGTGCTGACGTAGGAAATAGCAGTTTCATTGAATATAAAAAAAATGTATTTCTCTATTACAAACTATCAAGTTATTTTACAAATAGGTAATCCCATATAATGTTTGGGTCATAAATTAGTTATATATTATCTTAAGTAATAATTATTAATTACTGTAAATTGAAGTATAAAACAATATCAATTGAAGTCTACCTGTACGGTATTGTCCAATATCTTGTTCCTTATATTGTCCAATATAAGGTTTCTAATTACAGCCACGACGTGAGAAGTATTCTGTCTCCAGTAGTGCCTTCTGACCTTTGCATTCATTGTTAAGGCCAGTTCAGTTACTTTTCAGTGAAATCTTTCTCTTAACAAGTCCATAACTTTCATCCCCATTATTTATTGCGTTTATGTGTCCTGAACCTCTTATGGCACGTTACTGTAGCTGAACATAAATTACTAAGAATAATTTGAATCCTTTAGTATTTATTCTTATCAATTTAAAACAAAAAGCATTTGTTCAAGAGATATCATTTGATCGTATTAACATTTTTGACAGATTTTCCTGTATACAGAATAAACCAATACAGACAGCTAATGATACGACATAATATGATTAACGTGTGATAGTTCCCTTTAATGACGTCAGCGCTCCTGAGCTGTGGTAAGAATGAGCTTATGATTTAACCTGAAAGTAGTAATCATACTCCTGTATGTAGTGTTTTATCACGTACTGTGTTCTTAAAAAAACACGACGTTAAAATTTTCTCTATAGTCACACACTGATTTCAAGACAAGTAGGGTAAAAGTTGGATAAGCGACGATATATATCTTCAATAAGAAATCTTCAAATGTTTAAATTAAACAGTTTCTATATTTCGGCTTAAGCCGTCTTCAACAAAATAAACATAAAGCATCAACACAGAAAATAAAAATTAAGAATGAATTATGTAGAATGGTAAACATATGATTTAATTTTATAAATTCACTTTGTTGACTAAGTCACCTTAAATTTGATCCACTTGGAAATTTTGATTTAGTGACGAGTTGATGGTCTTGTTCCATGGCTCTAAGACTGTTTGTACTTAAATTTTATGATATTTTTCTAATTGGTTTCACTGAATATGTTTCTTCAAAATTTAAATTATGTATTAAGCCATGTGCCACTACAGGTTGCGCTGTCTTTTTATGTTTATATGTACACCTATGCCCTGTCATCCTTGTTCTAAGAGAATTTATCGTTGAGCCAATATAATCTTTAGGACATACCTTGCAACTGAATTTGGTAAAACATATTTTTGACTCACATGTTAGTCTTCAAATATACTGCTTGATTTTTGTGTAGAACTACTTGTAAATCTTTTTGAAGTAGAGTACATGTTGCAAACTAAACACCCAACTGCAAAGGATGTGATCCAACTGTCACGTTTTCTTGGTCTTTGTGCTTAGGTAATTTTGGATGGACTAAAATATTACCCACCATCGATCAATACTCTTCTATATCAATGAAGAAGTATACGATTATGTACTATACGAAACAACATTGTATGTATATTCTATGCACATCCCTGTTTACACTACTCTGGATCTGTGGTAGCTAATATATTATACTCTAGGGATGTATGTAACACATCCATACCTTTGGAGTGACAAAGAGTAACTTGGTTACTTTTTATTAGTTTTACTATTTTTAATTATTTTTTAGCATTCTACTTTTCCTTCTACCATACAAGATCACATATATATATATATATATATATATATATATATATATATATATATATATATATACCTGCCGTCGGGTTGCTAGATGCTACGCCCCTAGGCCCCTATTCGGGTGTTTAAAAATACTGGAATACGAGGAATATTGTGATTAGTTGAATTCGGAGATGAGGTTCTCCAGGAAGTTAAAGAAAACCTTATTTTGGTGATTTTTTCCAGATTTAGTTAATGTTTTGACTTTGAGGGCGTTTTGTGGCTTATGACTAAAAATTACTGGACCTATTGAAAATGTTTATGTCGTCAGATTTGAGCTAAGACCTCTCGTTTACAGACCTTGAGAGTAAAGACTACATTTGTCAGCTGTACTGAGTTGCTTAGACTACTTTCATATGAATGGTGGCATGGTTTCAGATGTATTTTGATAATTATCAGAAAAATAAGTTGATTCACGCAGAAGATTACCTACAGAGGCTTCGGGACCCCTTCCGGAGGTTATATTACCTGGTGTTAAAAGATCACTTGGTTATTTCCTACAAAGAGTTGCATCTGTTATTAGAATAAGTAGACAGTAATATTAGCAGAATAAGTTGATAAGGGTAAAATTAAATCAGGATATGACCTGGGAAATATTGTTTTGATATGTTTATGATAATGCATTCGTTTTTTGGTATTGTAATATATTTTTTATGTTACATTCATAACATTTAAATGTACATTCATTGCCTTAATACATAAAAAGTATAAAACTCAATTATTTATTTATTCAGGCCCAAACAAAGCAGTCAAAGTTTAAAATGTTAAATTTATCTTAAGCAGTTTACATTTTGTTCCGATTACCAAAAACGTTTTTCTTACTTTTCCTAAAAACAAAAATTATTATAACATTTCTGTATTCCAGTTGAGTGAAAATACTAAAGTCAAAATGTGTTTTACTATTGAGTCAAATTCTGTGATTTTTAGGGTTCAAATAAAGAATATTGCCATATACAGTAACTTCTACAAGATTTGATATTATTATCCTATAGATAAGCATTGCATATAGAAGTATTAATTAAAATAAGCTAGACAATGGCGTCTTAAATATATTAGTGTATGTTATAAGTTAGTGTATACCCGTTAAATTGTTGTACAACCCACGTAAGTATAATTTTCTCTTATTATTGGTATTAATATAGGCTACTTATCTTTTAAAAGTTTTGTAGCCATATTTTATGTTTTCTTCATAATAGAGATAGAGATTAAAATAAATATAAAAGCTAATAACTAATTTGAATTACACCGCTAAGAATTATACTCTGAGATTTTACATGATGGACAATTTTATAATATTAAATTATATCATTTCAATCAACAGATAATGCTTAGAAGCTTGGGACCCTGAAGTGAAACTATAAACTATAACTATTTATGAAACTAGTTTGTTCCCAAATATAAAAAAATGTAATGTTAAATATCATCCAGTTTTACAAATTTATTTGTAGAGTTATGAGATGTATTTAATTTAAATACATAGTCTATACGCATCCAAACGCTTTATGTGTTTATTACATATTTTTATGAGTTTCTCAGACAAAAGAATTTAGTAATTCACTGTTTAAATACCCTAAAAGTTTACACTTTACAAAATCAAAGTCATTTTACTACACATCTTTCTTAAAAAATACACCATTTACTTATTTCCATAACTCAGGATTTGGATCAAAATGGTGATTGTAGATCGATATCTATAGACCCTTTATGTAAACTCAGCACGTAACATATATCTTACAATAGGGAGACTGTCAGAAAACTTTTGTAACTTCAGATACTAAGCGTTTGGAGATGTTGGAAAACGTTGCGTGTGGAATGATGTTTGCTTGTTTTATTTGCAAATGTTACTGCCTCCCCTAGAATATTTCACCATTTAAATATATATATATATATATATATATATATATATATATATATATATATATATATATGTATAAATCGAAGAAGTGGGGAAAGTCCATAAACTTTATGAGAGTTACCACTTTGTTGTACAAGGCAATTTACTCTATTGGCTTTAGTTAGTTATCTGTGCTTCATGACTCAATTAATTGTTAAATTAAAATTCTCAGCCCACCTCTTTACAGCCCAATCCATTAGTGACTAATATGTTATATTTAATTCTGCACAAGTATTTTTTTTCATATTTTGTTAAATGTTTTATTTAATCTGTTGTTCTTAGACTCCAGGTTTTATTTTATTTCCAAGCCTAAAGTAAGGGTTAGTCTAAAATTTAAAGTTCTCATAACACAATAAGTTATAAAACATACGTCTACCCTACTTAAATTATTGTAAATTTTTACGGCAGATGAAATTAAAGGCAAAAGTATGAAAAATATAAGGGAAATGTTTCATTGTCTTGCCACATTTTATGTATATAATAAGAAATATGTCATTAATGCAAGTTATCTACTACCTTTGCATAAGTTGACGCAATGAAAATCAGTGTAATTCCTAAATCATGCATGGTATTCTAATATTTGCCACTTACGGAAAGGAAAATCTTATAATAATTAACCTTACTACTCAATAACTGTAAGTTATTCATAAAAAATAGTTGAGTTGAGATGTTGGGTTATTCCATAATTTACGCATCATCTTTTCGCACAAAACTTTGCATGTACGCTGTAAGTACATACAGTATAAGTTAGTTTGTAGAGACAGTGTACATCACATTACGACAATATATCAGGCTGCCGGCAAGCGGCTGACAAACTTCACTCATAAATCCGTACACAAGTGCTTGGAAGTTTTCTTATTACTTTGACTCTGTATCTTTTAAGTCTTCAGTCGTCTCTAAACTCAATTCTATAAATTTATTAGTAAATATATCTTTAGAATACAGTCTAGTAAAGAAATAATATACTAGGAACTATTACTTCAAGATACCTTTGATACAATAAATACAGCTCTGGATTGGCCTCCCATGGGTTGGTTAAATAACCGGACAGGTAAATTAATTGAAGTATTTATGATGGTAGAAGACAAATAATATTATTACAAAGATGCTGAAAGCTTGGCAATGCTCAATCTAATCTGATTCTGAAGTTACCTCATCAAGACAAGAAATTGGTAAATTTAAAACTGTTGAAATTCATACGCAAGGATGAAAAAGTAGGAAGCCTGGACCACTCAAGAAGCGTAGTAATAGTTAGTAACCTGTATAAAACATGAAGCTGGAAATTATGTGTGTATTACCAGCTACATATTTCTGGGTTTAGCATTATATCATTATTGCTGTTTGCTACTTGAAAACAATTTCGGAAACAATGCCCACTTTGCCGAAATAACAGCACAGTCGTCGACAAATAAATAAATATAGATTTTCATTAATTTTAAAAGTCTCTATAGTTTGAAGTAAATGTACATTTGTTTACTGCCACTAAATAAATAACGTACCATCGGCCAATTAATACAGATCCAATAGTTTTTCTTAAAGTGTACAAACGTACTACAGCCAAATAATTTATAAAACATATATATATATATATATATATATATATATATATATATATATATATATATATATATATATATATAGGGCGTAAGATAAGTCCTGATACTCTTAGATATATTCCAAACTTGTAGAGATATCGATGTAAAACCTTCAACATACTTATTAAAATACTTTTTGCATAACAACCCCAATCTTGTAACATGTTATTATTGTAAAGATATATTAAAGAGAAACACTATGACACGAAGAAAACATCTATACGACGTTCCTAGAAAATGTATGTGTAAATAAGGCAAAAAATTATAAAATGTAGGACAATTCCAATATCTTGCGCATATCGTCACAATGCATGCATGAGATCTCTCAGTAACAATATGAGGTCCCAGATTATCCCTTAACGTAGTGATCTAATTTTTATGGTGTGCATAATATTATTGGTAAGAGATGAATTTTTATAGGCATCAGTACAATTTAAGGGGTTATTTCCCCATAAAGTTTGCTAGGAAAGTTGTTCTCTCTATGAGTTTAAATTTGAAAATTTGAGTTATATCGGGACTATATTTCATTTAACATATTAGTACATTATCCTACTGAAACACTACAGGTTTTGTAATTTCGTGTCGTAAGATAAAGTAATAAGAAACTTTAGTGAAGATGAAAGGAATAAGAGAATATTGTCCTCTGTACAGCAATAACAAAATATCTTACTCGCTTTGTGACAAAATACAAATTTAAATATTACCACTTTAAATCATGTAGTTAAAATATTTTGTTTAAATATTACTTTGTTTTAAGACTTATAATAATTTAGTTTAGTAAATCTCACATCAGCAAATCTTACAAAATAAACCAAGGTCTAGGTAAAATATAGCGGCAGGTGGAACAAAACCTTACCCGGAATCCTTTCTACATAAATCTAAGTGACATTTACCTTTAGTGTCTTGGTCAGAAGACGTATCTACTAGGTCTGACCTTTTCCTCCTGTTCCAGCAATACTTCACCACCTTCTCTGCGGTTAAATTTCAGAAAAGTAAGATATACGTTCTTATCAGTAAAATAATTTTTTTTAATATCAGAAGCACATTATGAAACTTTACAAATAACCATGTTTGATTTATCTTATCATACATTTCATGCCGTATAAAATACAAAAAGACATAAAAAATTGGCAATAAAGATAAACTGATACTATGAGTTATTATAACTATGGATTTATATATTTTATCTCCTGAGGGTTTTCATAGTCTTACAATTGTTCATTAAATGTCATTTCTATACTAGAAAGAACTATTTCAACAAAGGTGCATCTTACTCCACGGGATATTTGGAAGCATTAGCAATGCCTGTAATTTGGAGTGATATCTTGAACAATTTTAAACCTGAAGCTACACAACATTGTCATCTCCCGACGTCCCAGTCCTGTCCAACACACACCATATATTCCGTGTGGCACTCTGGGGATAGCACTTGGCTTGACATTTGAATTTAGGTCACTCCTGCAGTTGTGTAACACAGGATTATGTTAATACTACTTTTAAAACCTGTATTTATTAATTATAAAAACACAAAAATAGTTTATCTGCGCAACTCATGTTCTATATGAGGTTCAAATTATACTAATTTTAATAATCTTGTACATTGCTATAAAAATAACCGTTTATGAGGGCATTATATTGCAACATTAGTTAACTATTCTATACGTTTTTTAAATACTACTTAGAAGAGTATTATTGATAAATTCAAAGAATATTTCAGTACTTTTAAATGACGGTAAAATTGAAATGAATTATTTTACTGTAAATTGTTATTTTTGTCGTTTTGATATATTCTTTATATCTGGCTGAGCGTTGGTAAAGTCTATAGGTCGAGGGGTGCAAAAAATAATTTATGTCAGTCTGCACGATATCTTGAGTTTGAACTGAAGCTAGAGACTTGAAATTGTGCATGAAGCTAACATATGAGTTAGGTAAAAGAGTGAGGACAAGAATCATATAAGTTATATGATTATGCATGTGATCCATAAGACTTGGCTGGGTAGTAAATACATTATTTGTAAACAAACTGAGTACAGGTCTATGACATTATAACGTGGGCATTATTAAACTAAAGACGACATTTTGCTTACAACCTCAACGAAGCTGGTACTCGCCACGTGGTGTATCGTTTTTTTTACCTTATGAATAATAAATAAAAAAATATTTTAGGAACTAAAAAACGTAATATCATGTTAAAAATTAAACCATTTCCTCATAGATCTTTTGACTATAAATTTATTAGGTCAAAACTTTTGAAATTTTAACACCGTTCAGGCAGGATTGAAATAAAGATGGCCGCTAGTATAGCTCTCATGAGAGCCACAGACTACAGTGATACTTACTTTTAGTGAAGGGAGTTCGAATATTAATTTAATAATTAATTGGCATTAAAAAAGTAATATTTCCGATTTCCCTTACTGAAAAACTTTATAAAATAACGGAGAGCGAATAGCTAAAAGGTATAAAAACACATAATGAGGACTACTTATGGAATGTTTCCTTGAGACTTGAATTTTTAAACCTTAATTCACCATCGCATTTTCTTGAACTTGGATATTAATATTATGTCAATCGCAAAACTCGTCTTTGTTTACGGGAAGAAGGATTATTTTAAACTTATTTATAGTTATAGTTATTTATACTTATATAAGGATTATTTATAGTTTATATTTTGAATTAATTAATATATCAATTTTATAATTACTTTTATGGTTTTTCACGAAAACGAAAAATCTAGACATCATTCAAATATGGACTAACGTAAAATTGAGACATAATAAATGAATTTGACAAAAAATTTATTTTCATATTATACCTTCACGAAATGAGCAAGTGACCAGTAAGATACTCAAGTACAAACAACTTTAATGTCTATGATATCAGTCATTACCTAAATTTACCCAGAGTGTATGTTACATCGCTCTGAGACAGTGCCCTGCTTCCCCAGCTGCGACGGTGAAGACCCTGTTAGCGAGATGTTCACGTTGTTTACCCCGGTAACTGCCCAGCGTTTGTCAACTTCTTTACTTTCCTTATTACGTGTTTTACGTTGTCATTTGCGACGTTCTTGCCAAGTTAACAGGTACTTGATAACAGGGATAATTGCATTGTTAAGCTTATAAGCCATTGGCTAATATCAGGCAATGGTATAACCTTAGTATAACCTTAGTATAAAGTGCAATCATTGGAGATGTTAAAAAATTTCATTCCAATACTCTTCTGTTTTATCCTATCAAAATAATTTCCTTATCTTTATGATAGAATATGAAAGAATTTAAATTTTTTGGAATGAAAATATAGACTTTAAGTATTTAATTATAGTTTACAATTATTTCAAATTGTTCAAATTGGATTTTCCACGCAAATTTCGTTTATATAATAAGACATCTAACCTCCCTCTCCTCTTGGTTTCGGTTTTCTTCATGTAATGATCAAAAGATCTACTAACGTAGCAACTCTCTAATATTAGCAAATGAAGAAAGAGTAATTAAGTTAAAGTGAGAAACGGGTGTTAAACTATTCAAATTGAATTGGTTTTTGTTGTTCCTAAGCCTTTGGGTACTGGAGGAGTAACTGTCCACCGCCACCTTACACAAATTCATCTATGCTACTTTAAGCTTACACACTTCTGTATTCTAAAGTACTACAACTTTACCTACCCAAATTGTTCTTTAAGAGGTCCACCGTCTGCTACGCGTATACAGCTTGTGACCATTTTCTAAGGGGGGGGCCCCCGTATCATGGTTTTAAATGGTAAGGGATGGAAAACAGCCTTTTTGCCTAGTTCCAGTTCTCGTTTGTAACTCTACTTGAATTCCACTGTAAACGTGGTGTTGCTATGTTACTCCAACCACTAAAAATGTTAATGTAAACATAAACTAATCAAATAACTTCATTAATTTTCTGCATTGACCCACGATTTAGAGTTTATTTACTTTTTAATTTTTTACCGCCACAATTTTGTAACGGATAAAGCTCTTCAAGTTTGGTTTATGGAATACTTCTTTGCTTGAATAGCCCTTTAAATGATGTGCATATCACAACTTATGCTTAAATAACCAATCTTCTACTGACTCCTTGTGGAATCATTCCCATAGAAGAATACCATAATAAACAAATAAACATATGTGAAGTTTTGTAGATTCATGTGATATTGTTACAATGAAATTAATCTATTCTTGAACTTGCACATACGATCAGTACTGACACGCGCGCTCATACCCATCCTTCAAGCCCCGTCACCCCCTTTTGTTGTTAGAACCCATTGATTATTTTGAGGTCGAATTTATGGGATGATGTACTACCGCTCCCCCTCCTCCACCCCCCCACGCCACTTATGACCTGTAAAATTGTATGCACAGTCGGGAAAAAATTTTTCAATGCTTCCATTTCATATTTTCCACTGACTCCTTACAGGCCATCCTTCTGAGGTGGTGAGGAGCTACCGGACCGTTTTCAAGACTTCTTTCCGCATACCATCATATATATCATGCTCCCCAGCCATAAAATAAGTTGAAGTTTATTAAATATTCCTTAATTTAAAAAATTAAAGTAGGCAGAAACCAAAAAAAGAAAGGAGTCATTTTAACGAAATAGGACCTAATGAATGAAAGTGTACTCTTAGGTTAATTATAACAGTTTGAAAAAAAAGGTATTATAATTATTTAAAGGTTCTCAAAGTAGTGTTTAAATTACATTTGAAAATGACTATTGAGAGAAATCTCGATAAAATTCTTAACTCCCTAATTTAAAGTTATGGTGATGCACAAAAAAACCAAACTTGTCTTCACAACCACTAATTGGCCACTTACTACTTATGGGCCAAAGTTTATTGAACTGTGGATAGGGTTCTGTTATTTTAGTAGGTATATTATAAAAATTAAAAACAATTAAACTCAAAAATTTTCATTTATAAATATATTAAGGGACATTACACGAGAATTTTTTTTATCTTTAAAAATATTACAAACATCTTCTGAGATACTAGCTAGTCATTATATAAAATAGTCTCTATTATTTACTCCACTTAAGGTTTATTAAGAATGGCGACTGGCTGACATCAACATTTTACAAATTTTAATGAGTGCTCTGTAGCTCTTAACCTAAGTAAAGCTTAGAAATCATTTAGCACTTGTGGTAGCTTTCTAAAATTAGGCGATAAAACTCAATGGAAATTAATTGTTCTGAATATGTACAATTAGTAATAGCTTTGAATTACAGGATTTACATCTCTTTTTATTTTTCACATAAACAATAACTTAATATTTATGTCCTCCAAATTATAAAACTGCTAATTTATGAATTAGTACTGACGCTTTAATTAATATACAAATGAAATGGTTTAATTGCTGTTTCAGCCAACATTAGTGCGCAATATGTGTACATATATTTCTACTACGTCAGAACAGCATCTGTCTTATATGATGCTGTTTAAACTATCAAACAAATACTTTTGAACCGTACTCGTCAGGCCTACTGTCAACTGTTAGATTATTCACTCTAAACTGCTTCTAGCAGTCCATCGCTTAACCCTCATAATTATTCTTTATATCCATTCTTATTTGTCTTTCTTGGGCTATCAACATCAGTTAAAAAGAGGCAGGATTTTCAGATTATTTACAAATTTTTACTTCCTGTTACCTATAGAAATAACTGATTATCTTTTTTAGGTTTTTTAACTTCCGATTATAACTATTTATTATGCGCATCAAATTCCATACAATATTATTTAAATGTTATTCCTGATGAGTTTCAATTTTTGAAGTTTATTTATTGCTTGCATTTCTTTGGCTTTCGATTTCTATGCTTAATTGGGTGTTTGAAATGGCATTTACAAATAAAACGTTTACGTAAAAATTGCAGTATCAGCAACATTATGATTGTTTCAGGAGTGGTTTCCAAATTATTCTGATGTATGTTTTCTCTGCATAACAAATCCTTATTGTAGAAAATAAAACTTTCAACAAACCCTATACATAGATAGTAGAATAAATTAAAATACACAACAATGAACGTGATGCTACGAAATCATTAGTGTTACGAGTCATTGGTTGAACAATGAGTCGGATTGAGTCGAGCGATTTAAAGTCTCTGCCCCACCACTATCCTCTGTTCTTCTCTTAACGATCCTCTCATATCATTACGAGTGTTTTCTTTCCAATTTCCAGTTTTCCTTTAATGTTGTATCACTTATGGTGTGTTTTAAAAATGTCTTGAAGCGGTAACTATACTCTTGTGGTGCAGTCGAAAAGTAGCAATGAAAAGTGTAAATATCAAGACAAATTGGCCTAACATAGTGTTGTTCTATCATATGGTGCGCTATCATATAAATCACTATGAAATGTATTGAGTTCTTTGCAAAGAAAGTTATTTCAACACCTAAAAATTAAAATATTTTGAATGTTGCCCTACAATAAAAATGTATATGTATTTAAGCAAACTAAGTAAGGGAAATTGTATTTTAATATACATTTAGGTCTTAAAAGATCATTTTATATATCTATTCGTAATCAGACATAAATAGAGTAAACGAATTTGATTTCGAACAGTGTATCTGAAGCTTGACATGAGTTTTTGTATCCAACATAAAATCATATCGTATCGTGAGATACATTCATCCATCAGCACCTATCACGAAAAGATAATTTAGTACAATAAATACTTTAACTATTTAAATTTCAAATCTATATCAATAATAACATAGTTAGTTTGTTGTCAGCTGAATATATACAGTATTAGTTCCAGTAATTCATTTTAATTTATCTAAAACTGCACATTATATTAGCATCAATTATCACCATTTGGTGACAATGAGTAAGGTTATGAATGAATTATTGTTAAATTTATTGCTCAATAGAAAGACTATAACTCTAGAGCAATCTATAAATTAAAATCCACTCACCTTATAATCCATTTTCAGAACAATGGTTGTACAAATGTGGTCAGAAACGATATTGTAGATGGTGAGGTTGCTGAACTGGATGAGGTTAGATAACAGTTATAGTTGCATGAAAGTTGCCTCATATGCTGAATGATGGAACAACCTTGTCGTGTTGCTTGTATAATTTGTGTACGTCGGTGTATGCAAGTTCTTCATATAATTTTGATACCTTGACACATCTACTGCTGTAAATTTTAAAATTTTTAAACACAAGGAATATTACACGATGTCGTTGTTGTAGAGTACTTCTTCCGCTAAATATCAAAACTTAACGTAAACACAATATCTACAATAATAACTATATAACGAATCATCCTTTTACGAGAAGAATAAAATTGCCCTTAGTGTTTAGTAATAATATAATTAGTAATTCGCTGTCATCAATACGAGGTCATGGGTAAATTAATACTGTATGTGCAAGCTATGAACACATGTGTAAACTACTAAAGATAATCCATTATCCTCACTACGACTTGTCTGTAACGAAACAACATAGACGCGAGGACAATGGTAATTGAATGCAGATAACATCATTCATGCATACAATAGTCTCTCTCCTCAATACACGGGATTGAAGGAGTGTAGAAAAACGAAAACCAACAAACAGATATGACTAATTCTAAAGGCGATTTGACTTGGCTTATAATTATATAAAATCATGTACGTAAAACCCTGATAATGTTTCTTTCTTCCTTTATTTGACACCAAATCAAGCGTATGAAGTCTATAAATAATATAATTCTCAAAATATTCTCCTAAAAGATAGACAGACGAGCAACCAGTGAGAATAGACATTTTTACAGCCCCCAATCCCCCATTAGAGACCATTTACCAGCCTATTTAATGATAACCTTAATTATGCTCAGCCAAACCCTACGGATAGATATGAAAATAAATCAAAATAATTCTTGTCTATGTATCAATGAAGTATTTAGAAAAATTTAAAGTTAATAAATGGAATTGTTCTTCAGATATGCTATGAATATTTCAGCTATGTAAAAGCTCAGGCACATGCCTGTCATCAAACACAATAATTGCTTTGTATAAATACAAAATTTCAAGGTCATAACTCAATTCAAACTTAGAATAACATGTAAGAAAACATCCCATCGATAAAAAACCAAGCATGTCCGTCCCTATATATATATATATATATATATATATATATATATATATATATATACTAATTGTATATATTAGTTTTATTTGTATATATATATATATATATAATTTCAATAAACATTGAATCACAAAAAATTGAATCGGAAAAAGTAAGCGCTCTGTGGTGTAATGGTAGCACATTCACCCGGCAAGTGAGAGATCCGGGTTCGACTCCCGGCGGAGCAAGTACTTTTTGTGATTCAATGTTTATTGAAATTAAATAAGGCTATTGCCATTTATACAATTTAATGTATATATATATATATATATATATATATATATATATACACATACATATACAAAAATAAGGATAACACGGAGATTAAATGGACCCGACACGGTAGAACGTCTAAAAAATTCTTCCCAACCAATAGACCAAATATCACATATAACTGTGCTCAGTCTGATTAAAATGTATTTATTATACAATTGTTATGTAGTTTTTTACCAAATACTAACAAAAATAATGTTGCTTTTATAGAAATGTACCTTTATGCTAAATTCCTAGTCTATAGATCTTTTAATTTTCTAGATATCATGCGGTCAGCCAGGCAGATAGTCAGATATAAATTAAATTTTCCACCCTGTTGTTTCACTATAGGATGGAAATGAATACAAAATTGTTTGTATTATAATTAATATAAACATGAACTCGGTGTCAAAATAATATCACTCAGACACTCTGTAATTTCCCCTGAACCAGCCAGTTAATTATACAAGGAAAATGACAACTTATGTACTTCTTTTGTACCAACTAAACACAAAACAGTAAACCAAGAGTAAGAATAAAATCTTTCAGTGGTCTGGTGCGAGAGTCCTAAGTTTTAATGAGCGATTCTAACTTGGCAAAGTGGCATTCAACTTTAAAACATTCTAACTTTCTTACAGGATTTTAAAAATCTTTTCGATTGTTACAAGTTATACTGCCTCATTGTAACGACATCTGAGTTGTACAATAGGGGTTTATGTTCCATGCTTTATACATTTATGTCAGGGTATAGTTCTCCACAATCCTTATTACATTGCCAATATCTTTGACTTTTCAGGTAACTGATACATTATTAAAACAATTATAAACGAATAGTAGCACTCAATCATCATGTAATAGGTAAGGAAACTACATATTACCTAATATTTCTACCTACTTGTGGTAAGGTGATAAACGTATAAATCGTGAATTTTGAGTATGTTATACTTCAGTACAAATAATAGTTTTTATACGGGTAAAGTATACAAGATCTCCAGATTTTAGTGCTAAAAATTAGTATTTAAAGACAAATAATGACTTGTGAGTGTGTTATATTTCAGTACAAATAATATAACGGTTTTTATATGGGTAAAGTATATAAGCTATCCCAAAGTAGTAATAAATGTTAGCATTTGAAGAAAAATCAAGAATTGTGAGTATGTTATATTTGAGTAAAAATAATATAACGGTTTGTATTTGGGTGAAGCATATTATACTGTAAGATCCCCAGATGTACGAATACGTTTTATTTTAGGGAAAAAATCATGACTTGTGAGTATGTTATATTTGAGTAAAAATGATATAAAGGTTTGTATTTGGGTGAAGTATATACATCCTCAGATGTAGTAAAACGGTTTTAAGAAAGGTCTCCAGCCTGACGTATTCCCCGATGGAGCTCTAATGTGCTTGTCTAAAACACCACTAAACATACAATAAAATCTAATAGCCTTACCAACATAAATTCTACTACCTGCATCTACTACCTTTAGAATGTGAAGGAACCAATGCAGTTACAAACTCCGTACTATCTACTTATTCTTAAAAGAAAATGTGTTAGTTTATATGATATTTCACTTAGTAATTGAACACGGCTTTAAATATCAGTGGTGTTAGAGAGAATACTTATCTTGTACCATAATAGAGAAAACTCTTGAATAGTAGATTTTTGTTAATTTGATTATAATAACTGCTAAATATAGCAGCACGAGGGGTTCACATAGAGTTGTATTTAAATTAATATCAGCTGATTGGTTGTATTTTCAATAAACATAAAAGTCTGCCATATGAAGTTATAAAGTTTATTCATGGCGCCATTTTTAATTTTATTTTTGGTTTTGTTCCATCCGTTTTCAGCTTATTTATTACATTATAACCATTGTTGTCCATTTTGTGGTAGCTGAGTTTCACGGATTAATGTAAACTTATTTCTTGTTGCGCGTTAGGCTAGGCAATTACGCATTATTTAATTGGGGATTGTTAGTTAGGAAATGCGATAATTTTATGTCACCAGTTGCAGCCCGAATCTTAACCTAAAAGGACATCTAAAATAATTAAAGTAAGTGATTAGCACTAAACTTATTTTATGTATAACACAATATGAATAAACTAATTAATTAACTCAACCTTAGTAAGTACCTGAAAATTAAATCCCAGATTTAGAAATGTACATTGTAAGACAAATAAAAAAGTTTAAAAAAGTGTTAGGTAAAATGTTTATTCATATTGTGTTGTACATATTTATAAAACACTTTTAGAGGCTACATCTCTAACATAAACTTATTTTATTGCAATTTCATTAACTATATAATACCAGCCATCAATACTTAATATGAATAATTAATATCGTATTCTTTAACGTGCATGATACCCTAAGACATTAAACAACTTTAGTACTTATCGATTGATGATAGCGTCGCTGCCACCGCTGCCCGACACCGGTTGCTGACTGCCGGACCTTGACATTAATCGCAGCTGTTTCAGTAGAAAAATATAAGCTTACCGGTGCTATTTTGATCGGTTAATTCATGACCGTTGCATAAAATAACTAATTGCATCGTAAAATTTCAGGGAAGCATCGTGTTGAAACAATTTCTCACAGATAATCTGTAGTACTTTCTATCATACTAATAAGTTTGAAAACGTATCGAAAATTACTATTTTGAAAGGGATAGCACTCTTAGTATTGTTAATTATCACTAATTTAATACTCGTTCTGATACGAGCCCCCAGTCGTTTGATAAGGCAGTTCTTGGCCTCACTTCCTTAACAGTTTACATCAATGAAAAATAGAAGTTACAAGTATTTCTTTAGTACGTCCGAAAATGTGGCATACAACGGTAATTAAATAAAAATAATATAATTTAATATATAATCTATGTGTATATAATAAATGAAATATACACATAGATAATTTTCTTTGTAAATATATACCTATTATACTCGTATTATCAAACTATTTAAAACATATTTATTATTTTTTTTGTAACTGTACTATGAAACAACAATTTAACAGTGATAGAGTCATATTATAACTTTATTAACTTGAAATTGATTAAAGAGTATAAGAATGGTTAACAAACTTATACAATTTCATTACGTAAATGGCTCAGAAGTACGAGCCTAACATTTGTTGCGGTTAAACAGCAATAACTGTTATTGCACTGCATATGTAGGTTATAAAGTAATATTACGTAATCAAGATGGGCTT
Organism: Homalodisca vitripennis; assembly: GCF_021130785.1. Classification (NCBI taxonomy): domain Eukaryota; kingdom Metazoa; phylum Arthropoda; class Insecta; order Hemiptera; family Cicadellidae; genus Homalodisca; species Homalodisca vitripennis. The sequence continues at coordinate 33,968,760 of NC_060207.1, forward strand.
CATTCAGCCTGGAACAGTCAGTACATGCATAGCTTTAAGGTACAGTTGCTTAGAATAGTCTCATTACATTGAGTGACTTATTATTTTACATAGCTGAACTGGTGTTAACATCATACTAGTATATTGTTATCTAAACAATACAGGGTGTAGCAAACAGATTAAAAAGCTAAAAATGAAAAATATATTTTGCCATTTTGTTTTGTTTTTTTTTTTTTATTGGAGCAATTTAATTTTGTTATTATCTTTAGGATTGTTACAAAACTTGGTATACAAATCCATTTATGAAGATATTATATCAGAAAAAAATATTTTTAAGTCAGTTTTAATATTTTTAAAATGGTGTCCTTTAACTGTAGTTTTATAAAATATCTAATAAACCATTATTTTAATCAAAATGTTATGTTTAAGGTTTATAAATAACTTTAAATTTCCAAATATGCTTCATGAAATATTTTATTTTTTAAACCAGAGTGAAAGGTGAATATATCAAATATGGAAGGAACGCTAATTATTTTTATTAAATCTTATTCACTATGGGCTATTTCATGTATTATTCAATCAGTTTTTGATTGATAGGTTTTGATTTTATAATATTATCGGTCTTAAAATTATCTTTTGTTTTAAGTATATCTGTAATTATACTAGGGATAAATAGACTATACTTGTAATTAAATCCAACTCTTCAATTAATTAAGATAACACGACGTTGTCATCATCTCTTATTATTATAATAATACATGTTATATTTTGCAATTAGTAATGTGCCACCCCTGGGCATCTATTGGATTTTCCACATGTAGTTGACACATTTAGTTTTTCCTGTATCCATTATAGATTTTACTAGCAGATAGAAACCAACCAAAAGCGATTACACCTACTGATGTTTGCTACTATAACAATGAAACCGAAGAAGATCAGAGGTGATACTATACAACTTTTTGTAATCATCGTGATGTCAGAGTATAATGCCTATAATTTCTTGAACTTTAACATTGAACATGTTTTTTTACAACTTTATCAACCTCTATGTATTTGAAGATGTGATAGTTTATATATACATGACTAAAATGTGTTCCAACAATATATTTTCCCACACACTAATATGAGAACTAGTAGTCCTCGATCAAAATATGCAAGAAGTTGTGAAAAATATGTTTATTGTTTACTAAAATGTAATCATGTAATCAATATAATCAATTTATAAATAACTATAGCATTAATAATCAGTGTTTGTAATTATAAATAAAAGTCATTCTGCTGTGCATGATTCTCATTCAAGTGTTTTTAGATTCGAAAATGGGTTTGACTCTAGAACTCGAATATGTTGGTTCCGAGGGAGCTCGGTAAAATTTGTATTAGCTAACACTTGCTTCGTGTAACATTTCAGGTTATTTAGATTAAAAGCAGACTCACTTATGATGTTGCAAGTTAATATATTGTGTGTGCAGGAAATTTTTGGAACGTGTGAGTTCAAACCTCTTCAAACTGATTGTATACATCGCACAATATGTTTAAACCAATAAAATTAAATAAATTCATAAAATACCAATAAGTGCAGGTTAATTAGGAAGACGTGTAGAACAAGTATAAAAATTTTGCTATTCCGCTTTAGCTCAAAGGTACTGAATTACCCATTCTGGGTCATCAATATACGAGTACTTATTATTCACCATTTGATCAAACTATTACTATTCAAATTTACAAGTTTTATAAAGAATATCTGTAAAACCTTGAACGAACACGAAAAGATTTGTAGCACTATTTTTTATCATGACAAATGGAACATTCCATTTTTTATACATATTACGAGGAAAGTAGTTCTACGTTAATCGTAACTATCCATAAAGTGTCCTAATTACCACTTTAATTTTAAACCGTCTTGCAAATCTGGAGTTTATCACCTTTCAATAAAGCAAACTCAATAAAAAAATTACTATAGAAAAATTACTAAAAATTAAAATGTTCTTATGGTCTTATTGTTAAATACATATTAGTAATATCTTGTTCATATGTAAATCATCCGTCGAGTATAATCCGCAAATATATTTTAACTATTGTTTTTGTCTTTTTAAAAGTTGAATACGCTTTTAGAATACAAGCCTCATAGTGGTACGTGGGAGGAATAAGTATTTCAAACCTGAGAAAACCAAGATTATTGAATTCATTTTCTTTATACATCCTTAAAAGTATTTGTAAATGATTTTATTTGACTTACAGTACTCCTCACAAATACAAAATGATTTACATTGCTAATATTTTTAACTTACAGAAAACAAATTGACATTCCTTAAATACTCCTGCAATTTTTTAAGAAATAATTTCCTGGTAAATTTGAAAAAAATCGAAACTAAACTGATTATCTGGTCTTATATTATCTAGTGTGTAGGTTTAATTTTGTAAATTGGTACAACAGACATCGGTTTCACGTTTCGGAAAATACACCTAGACTGCAACTCTTACAATATAAACCTGTACTGGTGTTAAATAATTGAATGTGGGCTTTAACCTTTCGATGCATATATTATTGCAGACCATATTTTTTATTTTTCAGAATTCCTAAAATTAATTTTATTTTCACCTCTATAGTTGAAGATATAAAGAAGGTTTATGGGTAAGTACGCAATGAAAGCAAAGCTGCAGATGGGACTGTACTTGACGATCAGACTGTACCGAGATAAGAATCATTTATCTCCTTGGCGATAACGCTAGGAAGAATCTGTAATGATAGTTTCATCTACCAATTTTATGCAGAAAATGTTTTTGTCGAGGGATTTACATCCAAATTATTGATCATCTGTCACAGATGTGATAAGGTTTTCCTACTATCTAATAATAATTTATTATAATACGGTTTTTAACAGTTGACTGATTTATGTTTAAAATCATTGCAGCACTCAATATACATGTTACATTATGTTTCATACAGTATTTTTTTTACTAAACTTATTATTGTGTGCCTAAATAATCAATTTAGACATCCAGTGTTATTAAAGGACTGTATCCTATTCATGGTCTATTAGTAGTGACGTAGCCCTGCAAATATATTCTTTGTATTTTTGTACATGCTGTAAAAGAGGTTTTGTAATGAATTACCTGATATTCAAATAGTGAACTCTGAAATTAAACATTAGAAGGGTATCTTCGATTAGCAAATAAAATATAATCTATTCATTGAATGTTTAGCACTTATAGGCACATGCTTGAGAAGTTGTTAAGAACTAAAGTCATAACGAATTCTGCCACCATCCTGTAGTGAGGTTGAAATGAAAGGAAACTAACTTCACAACCAGCCTCAGCATTTAGGCGACAAAGCATTTCCTTCCTTAGGATCTGATTGATGTGTCGTGAGACCATTACTCACTGCCGGTGACATGTATTAAAAGAGGCTTGTCTCACCATGAGTAGGATATAATAATATTATTTGTGTTTAAAATAGTTGGTTTGGAATAATTCACTATTCAAATACCATCGCTGTTTATTGTGTTTTAAAAGTCATATTGTATATGTGAAGTGAGAATAGAAGGGGTCAGAGGTCAAAGCCCTGTGGAACTCCCCTCAGTTATCCATTTTGTTCCTCACCTCCACATATTGCTGACGTCCAGTGAGGTAAGACTCAACCCAGTTAACACAACCATCATAGAAACCACTATCCATTAATTTAATGAGGAGAAGGGGCTCTACGCAGTCTAAGGCGTTAGAATTTTTACTTCAACAGGTGAAATAGAGCTTACTTCAAAACAGGGGGATAACAGAAGAATTCAATGAAGACATTTCTTCTATATAGGCAGCGTGATTGGCAACATATATTTCAGAAAGCGTTGAGGAATATTATGAGCCCAAACTACGTTCATAGTAATTCTCAAAAAAATATCTAGTACGTCGGTTTCACTCAGAGGTGCGAACGAGAACCCACCGCTCAACGCTTTCTAAGGAGTAGTCTAAGATCAGCTGCAATCTACATCTGAATATTGATCTACTGAAATATTCATAAAATAATCATCAATCATTTTAAGCTCAAAATGAACAGGGGTGATGACATTTAATTTTATAATACTTTGATTCTTAGCTCTGTTACAGAGTGACCTCATGGAGTGTTGGACGGAATACTACCATAAAAACCTAGCTTTGGAATTTCTGATCAGCAGTTGAATATGATTCCTGCGGAATTTGTATAAGTCGTACAATCGTCTGAAGACTGATCTGTTAGGCTTTCGGAAAGCTGAATCCTTTTTGATCTGGCAGTATCTCGTGAAATCATTTATCTAAGGGGCGGTGTCTTTAGACATTCGTTTAGTGACAATCGGAACATATGTATCGGATTAGTTTATCGTTTACCTTGTTGGCGATATTAACCTCGTAGTAGTGCAGAGCAGCAGCATGATCTATGTCCCTGCATTTTTTATAAGTGGGTTTAGGCATACATATTGGAATTTATGGCGCAAAATACGAGATCACGATTTGAAAGTCCAGGGGCAGGGAGTTTTCCGAAGTGTACCACATCAATTGTGTCAGAAACATCAATGACGTCCAGCAAATTGTTGGTTCTACAACCAACAATTACGGTATGGTAAGTAGGTTTAAGTAGGAGTAAAGTTAGATTACAAGATGTAAACATTGTAGTCAAGTATGCTATGTCGTGAGTAAGAGGTCCAGTCAAACCTGAGTTCTGATCGTTCATAACGATGACGTGACTGTGACGAATTATAAGGTCGATAAGTTTGTCTTCATATTCAGCAAGGAAGCCGATATTAGGTGCTTTATAATGTACGATTACAATAACGAGCTCCTTTGACACTAACGTCCACAAAAATTTATTCTTGACGCCCTTCCCTAGACGTTTCGTATGAATATAGTATGATAGAAGGAGGCAAGTGAGACCACGGTTGTTCAGGTGTTCGTTCATAAAAAGATTATAACCCGATAGCTCGACGCCTTTGTCGCTAGTATCGGGATAATCGGTTTAGATGATGAAAATATCAGTGTTTATTTAAAACAACAAATTTTATAATTTTAAACTGAGATGTAGTAGAAGAGGAAACGTTTTAAATCGTTTATTGCGGTAATAAGAACATTTCAAAAATAATATTAAATTAAACAAATAGTTGAAGCATTGTGGAGTCCATTTTATTATCAAGATTTCTTTATTCTAAATTACAGTATTTACCTATTGAAATACATTGTTAATATATAAAACCACAAATAAATTTGTTATTGATTTATTTATTGACTATACGGTAGTGACTATCTGTGGACCGGCGTATTTACAATTCCTGTATTGAAGTTCTCTGAGACGTATATATTTAAGATGGTATTAAGTATATTTCGTGGCAAAAACAATAATGGGATAAATTGTAATACGTAGGCTATAGTTTGAGGCTTGCAAAATCCTTACAGTGTTAGCCGAAGACAATTTCAAGATTTCTCTAAACTATCTCTTTACCAATTGTACGTTACAAGAACTATCTATTTGGGTGTTAGTTAATAATATACAAAAAATACCTTTGCACCTTGAAGAGGTACGCTATATTTGATAAAAGCTATGAGAATCTATACACAACTGAAATTGTAACAGTACTAAAATAAGACATTTATAAATTAATGGAAAAATACTCTACACAGTCTCATAAACTTCACCGTAAAATTCTCGTCTAATGTGAAATTTGTTTCCAGTTTGTAACAGTCTGCACATGTATCCTGCAAGTTTTCTTGGAACTAATCCATACTGCTTTAGACTAATAAAATAAAAAGAGTGATATATTACCCGAAGAATGCAATATGTGTATGCAAAGTAAATAGAAACCCAACATTCAGTTAGTTAGATCCTCTTTTTCTTGCGTACTTCATGTCACTATAATATAAACGTAAAATAAACTTCATAACACTTTAAACTGTTACAGTTTTGCTTAAGTTACCTTGTAAGCGAACAGGAAGCTAATGATTACGTAAATACAGATGTATTGTTTAGTCATATTTTATACTGTCCATTACTCTGGATAAATATGAATCATAATGTCTGTATAAAGAATGTATAAATGATGATATTAACGTGTATCAGATAGTCGTTGTTCTTTACTTCATATAAATGTATATTATATGTACTTTATACTCAGATTATACCGTGTGTTCCAAATATTATACACATTGACGGATGTTGGAAACTATAGGAAATAGAGCAAAGATTAAATGGGTAACACACAACTAAATAAGACCCACAAGTTTGTTGTCAAGTTGATTATTCGTTGCGTCAATCACAAAACTGTCCTTGGTCAAATGTTACAAAAAGTAACACCTCTCTTATAATTAGCTATATAGAAACGTGTTCTACATGAAATCTGCATGAAATCTCTTCTAGTTTTTAAATATTATAGTTAAATTATTTTCAACATAAACAACCAGAATCTGTAGGTATCGATTAAATTTGTTTAATGAAACAACCAATATTTTACCAAAACAAAAGAAAGTATATCTTTCACTGATTTCCAAAATACCGTTTATTTTATACTTTCCTTGTTGGTTTTCATCAAATAATTTATAAAACCCGTTTGGTATGGTTGTGTGAAGGGGATTTTTATTGTACTATTAAGATAGTTAGTTAACCGCACTGATATTTCACTGCACACGTTTTGGGATCAGCGGTTTAGAAAAACTTAGAAATATCAGACAAAGAAAGAATAAAAATGATTGTTAGTGACATTTTTGTGATTGATTAGTCAAATAGCATGTCACTTTGAAATTGTATTATAGTTATAATATTATAATTATAAATTAAGATACGATTTGAAACAATTCGTCTCATTTGTTTTGACATTTGTCGTTGACATTCTATTACAAATTACACACTAACAATTATTTTAGATTAATGAATAAGTCAAAGTGTTTTTGGTATGATTAAATTTGAAATACAAATTAAAAGAAAAGAAATATAATTTCTTAACTTACTACCTAAAGCAATTTTTTCATTTAATTTAGTTTGCAATACACACAAGCACCGATGTTATGCCTTGAAGTAAAAACCACAGGTGCTTACATTATTAGGCTACCTAAATATTTTTAGATTAATATCTAAAATAATGGACCCGTATAATTTTTTTCGTAGTGATAAATACTTGTTTTAATACGTAAAATATTACTCAAGGTTAGTTCAATGGGAATTTAATCACTAGAGATAACAGTTTCTCGCAAATTTACTGCTCTCATTGTCCAATAACAATTACCATTTCTAACTATTGATTCTCTAGAAATTTGTCCATTGCAATTGTTTACTTCCAGCAATACCAATATACATTTTGTACTACAATATTCGCTGGACAACTAGAGCAATATTATTGAGAGTAATTCACGAAGTAGGAGGATGAGACACCGCGTGGCGCGTAGTACGCTAAGGTGTATGTTAAAAGTCTACAGTTTATTTAATTATTCAGATGTCCTGCGGGAAGACAAATAAAAATAAAATCATACATATTAGGGATGTTTATATCGTCATATAGAATAAAGAGAATTGAGCCAGCTTACTTCTTAAACAATTTCCTTCATTCATTAAATTCCCAAGTACATGGACCTTCGTGGAACTCATTCTTATCTATGAGGAATTGAATTTCATGCAGTCTAGAATCCTTGCAGAATGCTAGAGAAAAGTTAATACGGTAAAAACTATATAGTGCTATTTGTTTTTAAGACTGTTAAGATTTTAAGATTTTCTATTATTTTCATTAAATTGACAAAGCTTGAAGCTGATAACGAAACTGAAAAGTTGACAAACGCAAGAAGTACCGGGTTAATGACGACATGAGCATCGCACTAGCAACTCCTCGCCATTGAACAATGTATTACAAGTACTACTCTACAAGTCTTTGAGCGTGGTGTACTTACGGCAAAAAATATGTCCAAACCTAAAGCTATAACGAAATGAATTCATATGCATAACCATACAAAATACAGAATTTTGTATAAACACAGGAGGGTACGAGATAACATGGGCCGGTTGTGGTGGGAATGTCAACAGGATTTATGTTGGCCAAAACCACTTTCGGTTCCGCTGCGGGGGAATATTTCATGAGCGTTACATTTCTGCAGAATTACTGTGTTATGTCACTTTGTATATAATCGTAATTACATTTTCACAAATAAATACGAGGTATACATATTTTTTATTCCAAATTTTAAACTTCGCATTATATAATAGTGATATGCAGATTGCTATTTTTTCATTTAGTTTTTGTAACATAAAAAGTAATCCAAAATTACTAATAAAATTAAACATTATTGAATAGCTTTAAGCCTATAATCATGGTTTATGTATATACACAGTAAAGTTCGTATACATGGACAGAAAGAATATCACAACAGAAAATAAATAATGGCATTTGAAGGAACTGAAGAATTATTAACAATTGTACATTGTTACTTGTTTATACTGTATAAACGGAATATTTAGTAAATGTCTCGGGTGTGTTCTGGTAATTATTCCCCTTTCCATGCTGTGTCACTTTTCTGATCTTTAATTCCATTATAATTACAAAAAGTTCATTACAAAATACTTTAAATAATTACAAGAAAAAAGTTATCTGCAACATATAAAACATTTGGCAAATATGAATGTTGAGTTCAGGTTTATTTCACCTTCCTCTTAAAGCAGAGTCTGAGTCTGATCCTGGAATCTGGAGTCAATGTCCTACTGTAGAGATCCAAATAGTTAGGGGACGAAGAAGCTCAAAATCCATCTTGATCATAGTACAATGCCTTTTTCTCATCAATTAAACCCTTTAAAGTAATAACTTGTTGCTTTGTTTTACAATTTAATGGGAATGGTAAATGTTGTAGTAATGTCTAAAAATCTATAAGAGTAGTCTAATGTACTGCTATCCGGATGTCAGGAGGAGTATCCTTGCCTTGCGGATTTCATCCACACTCAAGACACTCCAGGAAGTTAAGTGCTTTTATATGAAATAGTTATTTGGCATGATTAACCTTAATTTATTAAAAGAGCTGAAGGGACTGTGAACTCGTATATGTATAAAAGTAAATTCAGAAGACTTTATACTTGTAGGACGAAAAAGGTATCAATTTCACTTATTTAAATCTCAGAAATGTTGGTTTTTACATTACCTAAATAACTTTATTTTGATATCTAACTAATTAAGTTTATTTAATATAAAACAATATAAGAAGAATCAAAATACAACATTCCAAGGCAACTTATAGTTGTAAACTCGCCTTCGGCTCGCTGGGCCCCCGAAGAAAGTGCTTTAAATTCGGGGATAAGGCGGATAAATTTACGCTTGCAAATTCGGGGATCAGCGGTTAGTTCCGAGAATTAGAATCTGTTTATTTTGATTGTTATCCTTGGATTTCAGCTACGACTTCTCGTTTAGCCAGGACATACCATTGAAGAAGAGTCTGCACTGGTTAGCTATTGTGAAATTTTTAGTGTAAATATAATAAAACAACGACCTTAAGTCAGTATTATAAAATTGCTTAGGGAGTATAATTTCCTCAGGAGTGTATCTAGTCATGGTAGAAATTCTGTAGTGGAGGATTTAATGTTACCGGGGGTTAAGTCATCAGGGGATTTGATTTACTCAGAAGAGTATCTGGTCATACCTGGTAATTCCAGGGGGTTCAATGTTAAGACACTTGGGCCGCTTTTGGAGGGTGTTTGTTCTGTAAACATTCAGGAATTAATCTAGTCATGCCAGGAAATTCCCAGGGGTGATAATGTTACCGGGAGTTAAGACATCAGGGGGTTTAATTTCCTCAGGAGGTTATCTGGTCAAACAAGACAATTCAACGGTGGTGGTTAGTGTTACCGGGGGTTAAGACAACAGAGGGTTTAATTTACTCAGGAGGTTTTCTGGTCAGACCAGAAAATTTCAGGAGGGGGTTAAGACATCAGGGGGTTTAATTTCCTCAGGAGGTTATCTGGTCAAACAAGAAAACTCCAGGGGGGGGTTAGTGTTACCGGGGGTTAAGACAACAGAGGGTTTAATTTACTCAGGAGGGTTTCTGGTCAGACCAGAAAATTCCAGGGGGGGTTAAGACATCAGGGGGTTTAGTTTATCCTGGAGGTTATCTGGTCATACCAGGAAATTTTCCGGGGGGGGGGAATAATGTTATCTGGGGTTAATAACACATGGGCCTATTTTAGAAGATGTTGTGTCTGTGAACATAGTAAAAAATTCACTTTATCCCTATCTACTATTGACGCTTAGCTAACGTTCAGCCAATTTGTAATGTGGGGTATATTCACTCGTTAACTGGATTAGCGGTATTCAGGGAAAGTTTATGTCCGAGCATTAGATAAGGGATCTTGGAGTTAAAAGAATAAATATTTTATCGAATTATCCAGATTTAACCAAAGTTTTGAATTTAATGGCATTTTTGCGGCTAAACCGTTAGAGATACAAGAAAAAGTGACTGGACCTTTCTTGTCGAAAATTTAATTTTCTCTTTGGATTATGCCATCAGATTTATGCTACGACCTATAATTTAGGCAGTACAGAGCTTAGGACAAAAGACTGCACTGGGCAGTTTTAAAATATCACGTAAAAACTTAATAAATCAACACTCAAAACGCGTTATGCGGCCAAACCGTTGATGATAGGGCAAAATTTTACTGAACATTATTTGTAGATCACGCAATTTCATAAATCCATTTAAAAATTTGTTTTGAGCTACGACCAACAGTTTAGCCGCTATCGAGCCCGAAAGGTAAATTTTTAGGCGAAAATTTCCAAATACTTTCACTTAATCACGTTTTTTTGCGGCCAAACCAATGGAGATAGAGTAAAGAGTTACTGAGACATTTTTGTAGATCACCTCATTTCCTAACTCCAACGTTCGTCTTATTTCGACCTCAGACCAATGGTTTTCGCCGCTATCGAGCCCGAAAACAAAAGTTTCGCGTAAAAATTACAAAAAAATAGCACATAATCACGTTTTTTTTCGGCCGAACCACTGGATGTAGAGTAAAAAAAAAAGTCACTGAACCTTTTCTGTAGATCGCGCAATTTGCTAATTTGATGGGTCAATCAGATTTGAGCTACGACCTACGGTTCGGCCACTATCAGGCTCGAAACTTTATTTTAAGCAAAAGAATCTCTGGAAATGTCAAACATTCCCGCGTTTTGTAGCTTAACCACATGAGATAGGACAAAAAAGTCACTGGACCTTTTTTGTAGTTTCACTTCATATCCTGACTAACGAATTTTTTCGTCATATCGAAGCTAGCTCCAACGGTTCACCCGCTATCAGGCTTACAAGAAAATGCCTGCAGGCGTGAAGAATGCGCGATTTTTTAGGAATTTTTTTGAGGGGTTTAAAAGTAAAAAAGTCCGGTTTTCAGACTTTCCTCCGGGTCATATTGTGAAAGGTACCTGCGTGCCAAATTTCAAGTTTCCAGCACTTCTAGAACTATGTTAGAATTTGTATCTATATATCAGTGAGTCAGTCAGTCAGTCAGTTTCACATGCGGCTGTATAGTATATTAGATGAGAAAACAAAATGTTTACGAAATATTAACGAATCACTATTTCTTCGATCCAAAATTAATTTCAAAAGTATTACTTGCTATTTAAAATTTTTAATTTAAAATTTTTTAATTTTGAATATTTAACAGAATTTAAAAATTCTTATAATGCATAATACCGATCATCTGTAAAGAAGAAATACTAGTAACCAGTTTATACTTACCAATATTTGGGACAGTTTTTAGCGTATATTTTTGACAGAAATGTGTATAGTTACAATATTCCTTATCACACACATTCAAGGAAGCTTTTCGCATGTTCTCACTAAATAATCCGAGAAATATCCATTGATTGATGTAGCAGGTTTGTGAACGCAACTACCTAATGTTTTAAATAATAAACTTCCACCTGATATAAAAATAATAGTTAGTCGTGTCTTAAAAAATTGTAGATAACTTATTGAATGAACATGCTCCAAGTAGTTGTCCATTTGTATTTGGGAAACTATATATATATATATATCAGGATTTGGAAAATTAAGACCAAGCAGAACATTTTTACTATTTCAATATTTTAAGACTATCTATATTTTCCGGTTCACACTGTGTAAAATAACGTTTACTAAATCAACTTAAAATATATCGGCGTCACTGTGGACAGCCATCTTTAGTCAACAGATGTGAAACCAAAGCCACCAGTAATAAGTAAGCGTCTGTAGACGTAGACGAGTTAAAATGTTTACGCTTTATTGCGACTAGTCAAAGCTGAAACAACCAATGACCAACTATGATCATTATGGCTGCTTCATTACAGGCTTCCAGCCCTTAAACTAGTAGACCATCTCCCTTGTTGAAGATAACGTTTTTCTGGATTATTTCTCGTCCTATCAGTAAATAGTAGTAGGAAGGAAAAATGTCTAATTTTTTGACGTTTTGTGAGTTTAAAGCGTTCCCTTACTAGTGTAAGTACGAAAGGTGTTGTCTCCCAAGGCATTTAATTTCTCTTTATAATTAGGATAAACATGATAAATACATTGTACAGATATATAGCATACATCTAGCTATCTTAAAGTATGTTAAAAAAATACTTTTTGTAATAAACAATGAATTTAAACTTCCACTTCCGTTATTCATTGCACATGCTTCTTGCTTATTGTATTTTAATAATTTTTTTATTTAAAAATCAAATTTATAATTAAATAATTTGGTTTAATGAAACACCATAGTTTAGTTGGTATACTCCCATAAAACGTGTGATTTAAATATTCTAGTATGTTTATGATGAAACTAAAACAAATAATCCGTTTATAGTCACAAACATAATTATATATCTAAACTCTTTTAACATACTTAAATCGAACCAATATCGGATAAGTAGTGTACATGAGGTTAGGCTGGCGAGAACAACGGCGACCAAAGGTCAAATGTCAAGCCAATAAATGTCACCCCCTGAACGCCACCCTGGTGTTATGTGTGTGTGGACATGAAGCGGATGTCAGCCTCACTGTTGTGCAGTTGTAGATCATTATCGAAAAGTATGCAGCCCTTCAATGTGTAGTTGTCATTAATACCTCTGTCAATAAGTTACTTGAATCATACAAAAATAGCATTTTTTCATTTTAATCCGAAAATATATTCAATGTTTTTTTTTTAAGATTAAATTTTAAATGAATATTTTGTATGGGCGTTATTATTGCAACTATAAGATAAATTTTGTTTAAATTTTATGGAATTTGTATACAACTAATCATGATATTACTATGATCTGCAAAGTCTTATTAGATCTTTATATTTGCAACGGTTCACGGCAAAAGGACATTTCTACTATACACTAAGTGTAGTAAATGATGAGGGACTCTTATGGTACTGATTCGGCTCCAATAACCCGAATTGCAACACGGAGTACATAGAGTACTCTGCAACCTTGTGCCCCACTTGCTAGAGTAGAGTTCATCAGCGCTACTGGTAGTTTTGTGTTCTACTGATTATTCCAACCCTATTACCCTACCTTATTAAACTTAAATTTAAATTGCAATTTAGAGATAATCCGTCTCCATACTCTTCACCTTGATTTTACTGACCTCAGTGTCATACCTTAGAGCATGGAACCAAATACCTCCTGGCTGTAGCCTCGCTAATTATCTCTTACACATACATGTTTGCACCTCTTTACATAACATACTATTTTATCGCGTTTGTCGTGTGGTCAACTCAGACATGCTTTAAGTGTTACGGAACGTATCTAATCATTTAAAGAATGAAGTTGTTTCAAAAGAGTCGTCTTCTTTATAAACATCAACGTAATGATAGTAAATGAGTGATAAAAAGAATGCAAGGTATTTGAAATGTTATCCTATCCATCCAGACAATTCCTCTGGAGTTTTAGGTGGACACATTTTCTGGCAACTCAAAACTGTCACGTATTCTTCCCATTTTAAAATTAATATAAAGTGACTTTGGAAACTCTTGTGATGATTCGCTTAAGCAGAAATATTTGAGACTAAAACTTCTAGACAATTGAGGTCTTCGCTAAATGATTGCGCACTTGAGGAAAACATATTATTGGCTAAATATTCTATAGTGTACTTCTAAGACTAAGCTATACTCACTGACTGCCATGTCTTAGGCAATTATTCCTTGGCTTATACATGATCCACATGATCTAGTATTTATTTGAACAAATAATCAGTGACTCATACGTAACCACTTTGTCTGCTTACTAACCACTACACACCTGAACTTCACATACCACTTTATAATCAATGACTCATACGTAACCACTTTGTCTGCTTACTAACCACTACACACCTGAACTTCACATACCACTTTATAATCAATGACTGTAACCTATTTCACATAAATACATTTTTGCATCTATCATCTTAATAAGTGTACGTCCTTGAAAAACTGTTATTCCTTAATAATGCGGATAAGAAAAAAATCAGAATCAACCTGAATGGATTGATTAGCTGTGCCATAGTATATCTGTAACAATACGATGTTAACAATTTTGAAGTTTGTTATATTACATCAGTAACAATTTTTACTATTTTTGAGATGGCAAGACAGGCCATAAGGCAAGAGTAGGCCTAATATTGAATTGATAACGATACACTGTATAACCATCGCAGGTATAACCAACTCTAGTAAAAGGCAACAGCTGGTTGTAATATCATTATATGTTTAAGATATTACATAAAATATTAAATATATTCTAAACCATGTAATAGAAAAATCTCCTAATTCGTGTAAAGCTTAGTAGACAGGCTGATTTGTAAATAATAACGCTTTAGGCGATATTATATCTTACAAGAAATCAATCTTTATTTATTGATATGTAGCAAAACTATAAGTAATGGATCCAAGAAAACTATAATAATTGGGCATTTAAAAGAGAATAGAATAGAATAGGAAAACCACATTTTTAGTTTAATCAAGAGAAAATTCCAAACAACTTTTAACCTCACTTATCAGTCACATTATTTGTGACACCTCTAAACACATAGGACATGTTATGTAACACATTTATACAAACTACAACGATACATTAAAATACTAAAAATTTTAACAATATGGTAAAAAATAAGAAAGAATGATAATGCGTCGAACTGTAAATTATACCGCATCCAGTCACCCAACAAATAAAGTAACATCATTTTATATCTATCAACATTCATTAATTGTATAATTTATTAATAAGTTATTGTTAGTTAGTAACTACTTACTTTTAATCATATAAGATACTTATGAACTACGAATGTGAACTAGTCCACTTTAACCACTGTTTTAAAGCGATAAGCATTAAAATGATTCAGATGTACTTTGCATTAATCGATTTAAATTGAATCGTCGACTAAAATGATGACGCCTATTTTCACAAAATAGTAATAGTGATACATTAAGTATACGTCATTACTAATTCGCCTAAAAGTGACTACTCAAAGTTATTATAAATTATTAACAAATGAATTATTATTTATTTATGTACTGCCCCTTCTACGCCTGAAATGCTTTCCCATGCCCATCAGTAAAAGCCAGGAACGTATTATATGTTGATCCATTAACGTGTAATTGATCAAGTTATAAAAGTGTTCTTCAGAATAACAATACAAACAATCGAATCATTTCTTGTCATATATGACCTTAGCAACTTGTAATTTATAGGTCGAGTTACTTAACCCTTCGCGCGCTGTTGACAAATATAACCGCCAATATTTACTTTGCTCAAAACGCTGTTGACAAATATATTCGCTTTTAAACATTGAGGTTATTATTGGGAGTAAGTAGTTCCCAGTTTTGCCGGTGGAGTGCAGAAACTGCTGGAGCATATATCCCTCAATAGAAAAGCACAGTAATAGTTGTCCCCGCCCCCCGGTTTTTCTCCAAGCTGCAAAATGGCGGCGCACTACCCATGCCACTGCCTGTTTTGCCAGACACAAGCGCTACTGACAAACTAACTCGCCGGTTTAGTTCGTTCGCGGACTGCGAGTGGAACTGTTGTGTTTACGTTGTCAAATTGGTTTTTGACATATTGGGAAGATGTGTTGTGTGTACACGCAACGGTTTACGCAAGGAGACCATTTACGTGTGCGAACCTGCACCCGGATACGTGTTTCAAGACGTACCACACGTTGACGTTATCTTGAACACCGTGATGGCTAATTTTAGATCTTTTTATACCCATTAATGTTTTATTTTAATCGTATAATATACATATTATACATATAATGTACTATAATATAATATTATACACGATAGTAAAATTTCGTTCAACATTTCGTTAAATTTGGTGTATTTATATTGTTTTGTAATTTAAATAAACGTATTAAAAAAATTATACTTTTTCGTTCCCAAAAGTCTTTTTATATGGTAACAAACTCAAATACAACATTAGCGTTGACTTTATGGAAAAACATTTTTTGAGGTATATGTAGCGTTTGGGTATGGTGCGTCCCAAATTGCCGTAGCGCGGGAAGGGCTAAAAGCGTTGAATTTAGTTTCAACTGCTTTATAATTTTCATTACTCCTGATGATTGAAAGCAGTGATATTGTTTCAGCCCACGAACTGGAAGTCAATGTGAGCTGGAACGTGTGTTAACGAGGGACTATAAAACGCTGTTGCCATGACAACATCATCGTAGCAGTTATTGGGATTTAACCAAAGGTTTATGCTTCCTTTTAATCCCCTCGTTAAAGCTGTAGCACCTAAACATCCTTACAGGATTGGATGCTAGTTAGCACGTATTGCACAGTTCGTTATTCCTACCTCATTGGTTTTTGAGAAACATCGTGCAACTAAGTAAAAAAGTTTATTTCTAGCTATCCTTATTTTATAAATGGTTCACTCTTATTCGAATAACTTCATTACACCAGTTGTGAAATCTCATGCTGATGTAAGTTAAGCCTCCGTTACACGATCCTTACAAGTAGGTACATGTAATTATGAAGTGTGCAATACAACCAAAATGTGCAATTGTTGCCCACCACAATATAATTAACGTGCCAAGCTTTCAGAGCTGGCACGGTTAATTGGATAAACTCCAGAAATGAAATTTCCCTCATGTGTTATAGTGCTAAGGGAACAAGATTACATTCAGGTCAGAGTGTTGGATAACAAAGCCTTTTTCAAAATGCCTAGCTAAAGGATCTAAGAGTAATTAATTTAGAAAATGCATTATACATTGTTTGAGTTGAATTGTATGGATACAAATATGGATAATTTCAGAATATTATACTCTTGTGGAAATATGCTCCTATGTTGGGATGATATAAATTATAAATCCAGCCTCTATAAATTATCTCAGACATCCACCTCAGACAGGGTCATCAGGTTATGATGATATGACTCCAACTAAGATTGGTCCTAGATATCACATGAAAACTTTCATGATTATAATCACCATGTTTCGCTACTCTAGGACCTGAAACTTGAGACGAAAGCCTTATCAGGAACATACACAGCTGTAATGTTGATACTGGATTCTTGAGGAATATAGGAACCAATTTTCCTAAATAAAAATATTTAGGATATAAATAAATGGCCAGCATCGCGTGCAACAATTACTCACCCATGCCCATATTTTTTTATTATGTTAATCTAATACCATTAAACAAAAATGTTCGTTGTACTTATCAATATATTTCATTAATATTTGAGCCACCGATTTGTTTTGTGTAATCCAATAAACATACATGTATGTCTTTGGTAATTATATAATTTATTTCACGTTATTTATGGGTGATATTGTAAGTATACGCAGTAGACTTGACTATCCGGTCAAATTTGTTGGCTAGGTAATGACTGATTTTTGATACAACAATATAACAGTAGGGTGGAAAAGAAAACGACGAAAAGAAGGCTATTTATTCATTTTTATTTTATTTCATTTCTTTATCTACATGCAGTGTTACTGGTAAAAAGCTTAATTACAACAGAGCAGTTCTAAAAACTAAACAAAAACTACTACTTGTAAGCAAGTAAAAAGTATTCATAACACAAAGTATTAAACTCAAAACGTATATAAATAGTATACATAAAAATTAATAAAAATGCGGTTTAATCTATAAGAACTGCTATAATAACGTTGCAAGGGCTACACTTTAAATAAATCCTCTAAATAACGTACGTTTATTATACATTTACATCCAGTTCATTGACTAAACCCATGTGACCTTTGTGATATACCTATCCGAACAACAGGCTATACTTCGAATACAAATACATTTAGCCTGCAAATTTGTAATATGCGATTTAAGCAATATAGAGAAAGGATTAAATAACTGGAAAAAACATGACGTAACAAATCTTTGTATTTTTAGGAGATTAAGACCATGTAGGGCTTACGATACGTCTTTCAAAGCAAATCTAGAATACCTAAATACATAATTAGACATAAGTATATCCTAGCAATAAACAGAATATTTTCTAATGTAAACCTAGGGAATATATTAGAGCATCTATCGACGTCATTAGTAAGGTTTGGTAACGAAACTTACAAAAATAACCAGACATTCCCTGATATCACGGTTTATAAAAATTATATTGACGTGTGTTCAATAAAACTAATAAAGTGCATTTGTACAATGTACTCGTATTATCGTTTTGAGATATAAATTGACATATTAATGTTACTTTGCTTATGTACTGTGTTTTACTGAATTATGACGATAAAGTCAGATTAGGGGAAACTCCCAGTAGGATTTTCAATTAATAGGTGTTTTAATCCACAGTATTTATTTATATAAATTTAAATAATAATGTAGTTGGTGTTGTCCTGTGTGTTGTAAACATAAAACACAGATACTACTGGACAGATTGACACTACTGAATTTTTAATGACATTATTAGAATCCCTGGTAAACATTTAGACTTATTCTTCTTTCGAAAATGCTTTAGACTTAGTTATTTCAACAAATAAACTGTAAATAGTTCCAAGCAATACCGTTCAGTTATATTACGTCATACGTATACAAAGTAATCTGTTACACTTTCAGTGTCATGTAACACCATGCCTAGGAGGTATAGTGTTAAATATAACAAGACGTGTGTTATATAAATCTCATTTCATGCAGTTTGTATAATCACGTATACTCCTAAATGGCCTTTGGCTCTATAGCAACTGGGTATATTTCTCGATTCTACATTCCACATTTTTCAAGATAATTAAACTTATCGTAAATAAATGTATGCTTCCTTATCATTTCTATAGTACTCAACAGCCATTTAAATTTTATTAAGTTAAATTTCGTAAATATAAATTCGTAAAATACAAACTCCTTTAACTTGGCAGCATTTTAAATTTGTTTTCTATTCATATTTTTACATATTTACAAAAAGATTTTACATTAATTATTTGTATATATATATATAATAATATATATTAAAGGTATATGTAATATATATTAAAGGTCCGAGTATATTATCTCAATATCTTGTAATTTTTACCTTAGTAGAACATATATGTGCTGTATACCGGTCTAATCTTAGGATGGTTTCTCAGTAAGTAAAATCACCTGATATTTTGATCATTTAATTGTAAACAGATCCCATAACTTAATATTACCTGATAAATAATATGGTTTCTATTTAAAATGCTAATCGGTTTAATATAGTAAATGAAACAATTACTTTAATTATTGGTGCTTAAATTACTTCACAAAGGGCAACAAACATTGGTATACATTTATTTTATAGCAATATCTGGTGCAGGAATTAAAATTGATAAAACAGAATAACAATTCCTCATGATAAAATCTGTGATAAACATATACTGATATTATTGATATTTCTTCTGATACATTCATTACATATGAAATATTTCTGTTGGTAATTGGCGCAATAACTAATTAGGTGTGTATACAAAACAGTTTACATAAAAGATTGAGCTAATTATTGTTTATATAGTGTATCTTCTGTTCCTAAGCATTACTGTGTTAGATAAAATCTACTTTTTATAACACTGTAAAATGAATAGCTCTCTAGTTATAACACATGTAACTAACAAATTCGTTGCGATTTTCATGTTTAGTTTTTCAACCGTGTCCCCTGTAAATTTAAATCCAGCCCACTGGGCAGTAGCAAAATTAGCTCTTTCGGTTTTTGAGATATTATGCTGCAGAAATCCAGGATTCCCTAATGATCAGTGACATTCTACGGAGAGACATGCGCCATCAACGAGCTCTGTGCTGCCTATATAGAAATAAAGTTTCATACAAAATTTAATGATTTTACTCAATTAATTTATGCGATACGGTGTGGACAGACAGACGTATGTGGTATTTCTCCAGATCTCTCAGTTCTCAGCCTATTCTTTGTAAGATTAGCTATGTTTAAATAAAAATAGGATAGAACACTGGTTAGTAGCTGTGTCTCCAGAGAGTTTGGTGGTGGGGAGCTTTATTACTTTGGAAACTTTCCAATCTGGCTGGAAATGTTGGAGAGGAAGTTTTCCGATTTCCGAATGTCATTTGAAGATGCTAAGATTACATTGCATGTAAGCCTGTCATGTCTAAGTGTATTACAATTATTAATTCATGTTGGTAGTTTTAAAACAGCCATATTTGTTTATTTGTTTAGCTCTTAGGTAATTCAGATACAGTTGTAAAAGTTAAATAAAAAAAATTCAGTAAAACCCTCATTTCGACTTAAAAGAGAAAGATTAATTTTCTTTCCTTAGAAAATTTTGTTAAATAACCTCCTAATAACGATGCCTTTATGTTTTTACAGATGTAAACCAAAAATACAGTCCTTTTCCACTCCTTTAATATTCTGTCTTAATGTTAAGTGATAGGTATATCAAGGTTAATATAAATTGAAGTATTATAATTTAAAAATATATGAAAGTACATTTTACGATTAAGAATAATTTAAGACTTTTTCCAATATATTCGTGGAAATATGTTATAAAATTATGAGAAGGGCATACAGATTAAGATCATCGATTGATTACTCTTGAAAGTAACTTATAGTCAAGCTAACATTTGTACCTAATCAATTTGTAACTCCAATGCGTAATATGTAACCAACAAAGTATTGTTTTTGTCCCTTTGATCTATGCAAATAATCCCCCAGACAACGTTCGATCGACAATGGTTCTGCCTTTGTTGTCTCTGATGCAGATAATTCTGTCATCTTGCACATCTTCTGCAACGCTGAATGTCTACAAGAACAACTTTATATTAAAATCAAAGTGTTATAGTTTCAGTTATATGAATGGCAGACTTTATCATATACGAATTAATTGAAAACTAAAATAAAATATGACTTTTCTAAAATAATTAATAACATAATATAATATTACTTCTTTTACAACTATTGCCCTATACTATCACCATGTTTCAGTTATAGGAAGATGTTTTAACTAGAAGTTCTACAAATTACCACTATAATACTTATACTGTTGGTAGATAAGTAAAACAAGATATGTCAACACAATTAAAGATCTAAGCCAGTCATTTATCGAAATTTTACTTTTTGCAATGTAAGTTTCTTTATAACCAACATAACAGTTCTATTTAGTAGGAAGATATAATTTTTTGGGCGAAATGAGTCTATACACAATTTATGTAGTTACATAATTTTTATGATATTACAACTTCATAAAATAAGGCATGCGGATCTTGTATCCGTCTTGCAACTAAAAAAAACTATTTGACTAATTTACATTCTTGTCATTAGTTTACAAAAGCGTTAGTTTACAATAACAATGGGAATAACTTGTATCTGTAATAGAATGTTTTGTGATAAAAAAACAAAGGTTTGAAGAGAATACAGTAACGCATATAATCAAAAATAAAACAAAAATATAAAAAATTTAAAACATATTTGTATATAGAAACCAATGTGCAATGGCCACATGTTAATAATATTTGAGTTAACAGAAAGTAAAAACTTTTGACTCTTGAACAACAAAACTTAAATAGATTTTCGTCTTTATTCATAGGAGTATTATAGCCTATAGGTATTCAATTCTAATATTACCTCATATTTGCACTTACAGAAGTAGTTTTAGGTAAATTTTTCTACAAAAGTTTACTTATTGAATTAACTGATATTCATAAAACATCAAGATGATCTAAATGTTCCCTTTATTAACATATTTATCAGCTGACAAATTTATAAAAATATCCATCGAAACCTTCAATATTTACTAGAAGTAGTTGGAAAAGCTACATAAGAAGCCCCAATAATCCATCTTCAGTAACATTGTGATAACATGAGTCGAACATGAATTTAACGCTTATGCTTATCAAAATACGTATTTCTCAATAACACCTGTATTGTTGTATCATTCAAGCATTATTTGTAATCATTTGTAACTGCATTAAAACTCATTTATCTGACATGCTTTAAAATACTGCTAAAGTAACATTTGGAGCACTAAAAAACTTTTTATAAACTTCCAGTCATTGCATTATAATGTTGCAATGCTTTATACAAACGTGACAGCTTTCGATACACGTGACGAAGAACTTCTTGAGAAATTTAAATTGAATCCTTGATAATTATAAACAGATACATTTCCAGTAAAATATGTGACTTAAGCTATGATTATATGAAAGTTTCCAATCTCTGTAATCAATACGTTATTGCTCCTTTTTGACAGATACCACGTTATCCATCAAGAGTATCACTTTAAGCCTTAAGAAATCTCCCCTTGCATCCTTTAGGTAGTTAATAGTAATTGGAATAAAAATACATATTATATGTAGCCTATTCTGTCTTGCTCCTGTAGTATATATACCACAATAAGTCCAACAGAGACGTCACTTGGACCTTAGCAAAAAAAGGGAAAAATTTTCCCTTGTTCGCAAAAAATCCTGTTATATAGTCAACAAACGATAAGCATAATATGCTGATAACGACCTAAAAGTAAAGCTTTTATATTTTTTATATATTTATCTACCACTACGTACTATTTAACTGTCTTGAAAAATAATTTTATGGGTATAAAACTAAAAAATAACGTATGAGCAACTATCTCTTTTAATATTGAATCATCTTGCTACACCTTCCTTGCCACTACAACTACCCAATACTTACTAGAATAACTTCTCTAGTTTTGTTTTTATAGACCTCAATGGCTGTCGCGATTCAAAAATTATATTTTCAGCCTCCCCATTAATGCATGAAAGGTCATTTATTAACTACTTTCATTAACAACCCACCGATATATTGTGGTATAGAAAGTTTTGAAGTATACAGTATATAGTAGAATATGTAATAGAAGACAATGAAGCTTAAAATTTAGATTATCCTGTGTCTTTTAGAACTAGTAGCCGCTTTTTTCTAAGACAGAAGACTTATACGGCTTAAGTGATGAGTTCATACAGCAGTTCTGTAAAGATATGACTGTGATTGAGAAAGTCAATATTACATTAATATTAGCATAAGACCGTAGGCAATTATTTTCGAAAGTTGATTTCATGAAATAAAGTGTACTTATGTCACTGTCTTAAATTTATGCATTCTATTGAAAAAAACATTTTCACACCTTAATAGGACCTATTTACCAAATCGTATTAAAATTTGCTTTGAATTTGTCTAAAGCTCAGAATTTTATTACTATTTATCATATATATTACTATTTTATATGATATTTATTACTATTTATTATATATATATATATATATATATATATATATATATATAATATATATATATACCCTATTTTCCTCCGATACAGTAAATTGTTTATAAACTAATAATTGCGGCAGTGGACATCAATTGATCAGGGTTTTTTATTAATTGCCGTTTTTACGCCGGAAGAAGAGGGTAGATTTCAAGTCTCGAAATTTAGTGTTTACTTTCTGTAACATACAATAGTGGCAAATGTCCATTATCCTTCTACCCTTTTAAATTATCCATCGTCAACTTTAAACAAAGTGTTTTTACTTTAAAATGAGACATTTTGGAAAACACTATGATCTGCCATGTAAAATGTATGCTCGGCCATGTTGGACTTTTATAAAAAAACTCTGTTCTTTTTACTGGTTGCTTTATGATTGGTGGAAAATTAAAAATAATCCCGCGCAAACATGCCAAGAAAGAAATGTCTTAAGTGATCTATTAAAACGTTACTCTAAACATTTCAAATGATCAACCTTGGCAGGGATTGGGACTGCCTGCGCTTAAAACAGTTGTCGTGCATTCACCACTGTTACTAGAAGCAACAGCAATGGCTGCAACGACACCGTTATGTGCACCCAGGTTAGAGCATTACATGGTACTAGGGCCAGTCTTTGGGCAGGTCGTCGCCCTTCTACCATGTAATACTCCCCTCCCTTATTAGGTTGGAGAATTGGGAAATATCTACGTCACGTGCGCTGCTATCTACCGCAGACAATATGCATCATCTAGACGGTAAGATCTGTAAATTCTAATTGTGACTTATTGAACTTTATGTACATAAGTACTTTATAACAGCGCTTTTTATTTTCAGATAATAGATTATTTTAATTATTAAGTTGGCTGCGCAGATTTAGGCAAGAAAATAGTATTTATATAAAACAATCCAGTTAAGATTATAAGAAAACTTATTTGATTCTAGCTTTCAATTTAAATAATATAATTAAAGACGCTACGCCACATGGTTTTTGTGTCCAACTGGGATTGTTACTCGAATTGTACCGAATCTTTCAAGTGCACAATGTGCTGACTTTAAAAAAATATAATAGAGTTCACAACGGTTGAAGATGACTAAATACTGAAATAATTATAAATCTAGTTTCTATAGAAACACTTTAGAAAAATGCAGTTCATAGATTGCGTAAAACAGATAAGAGATTCTCCTATGTTTTTTAGAACTTGTAGCCAGGTGTTTCTAACTCAGACGACATACAGCATTTATGACTTCATACAGCAGTTCTGTATAATTATGATTAAGATTGCGGAATTCAATATTATATTAATGTTAAAGTTAGACTTTGGGGAATTATATTTCTAAGTTGATTTTATGAAATTAAGTGTATGTATGTCATTGCCTTAAGTGTATCTATCCTACTGAAAAAAACACTTTCACACCGTAATACTTACATATCGTATTAAAATTCGGTTTGAATTCGTCCAATGCTCTGAATGTAATACTAATAGTGAGTTATAAAAACTGCAACAGTTTATTTATTTATTATTATTTATTATTATCTCCTTTATAAGGTTTCACGACCGAATTCTTATGGTTATGTTTCGAAGTTCTAAAATGACCTATTTACCTCTGATACAGTAAAATGTTTATAAACTAATCATTGCGGTAGTAGACTCATATTAATTAGGGGTTTTTAATTGATACAGTTTTTTATTACTAAAGAAGAGGGTAGATCTCAATCCTCAAAACGTAGTGTAATACTTATTTTAACGTAAAGTTTTTTAACAATATTAAATGTTCGAGATTCTACAATCCTTTCATATCATCATCTTTAATGATAAACTTCAATAAAAATTGTTTTTACTTTAAAATGAAATATTTTGGAAAAAACTATGACCTACGGCAGAGGAGTGCAATGGTTGAATTTCAGCATAGTTCTCTTGGAATTAAGAGGTTGCCAATAGTACATCTGCCTCCATCAGACAACATCACAGATTAGGTAATGGGGAATGGGAAAGAAGAACTAAGATGGGGAAGAGCATTACTCAGTGCAAATGTATCCCAACCGTTTTAAATCAACTCAAGTACTCATTAGTGAAAGTTTGGTCTCGGATTAACATACAAGTTTCATCTTCTATTAGCATTTTCGTACTTTGCGTCAACAGACCAAACGAGGTACAGTATTATACAGTCAAAGGCAAGCTTACACCAACAGTTGTTTCTTTACAGAGAGACATACGCACCTTTGATTTTGATCAGAAATAGCTCCTGGAGCTCCATGAATTTGGGTGTTTTTTTATTGTTGGACTTTATGTTCTACGTATTTTCTTGTAATGTTTCTAGTTTACTCGTCAACAAAAATTTGTTCCAGGTGATATTAGATTGTCTTAGAGCTTGCCTTACATAATCTTGAAATGATACCTGCTCATTCCATACAAGTTATATAACATGGAGGGTTGGTAAATTCGGAATGTTTAAAAATGACTCCACACAAAGTTGTAAAGCTATAAAATAAGAAATCTAATCCAAAACATTAGACGTTCTCACCACTTCAGGTAGATTTGCACCAGTGTTGTAGGGAATTTATGATTTTTGGAAGTGAACACTAACGAGCTCACATCACTAGTGCTTGTAAAACGAATTTTCATACATTTCTCTATCAATAGGGATTCAGCATAGATAAAGTAACAAAAATAAAACGCAAAGTTTTGAGGATTGGATTTTATCCTCTTCTTCAGCTATAAGGAGCCCTAAGGTATTCTTTTTTCACAATAGGAAGAGTGTTATATTGTACATCTCGCCTGTCAAATTTGCAGTAATTATTAAAAATGGTTTTACCCCATGTTGGACATTGACTAGACATCAATAAATATCTTTACTTAAATTTAGTAAGCATTCCTCAGGTAACAGTTTTTAAGTAGGGCAAATTAAAATTGTAATACATGTAGAAGAAGAACCGTAATACAGAGTACCACTCAGTCAGTTACGCTCACTGATGCCGATTTATAGATTGTAATAGTTTAAAGCATTCAAATTGTAATCGAACTTGACAATAAAGTAGTTTCAAATTAAAAAATCCTTTCCGGTGCCAAAGAAAGAACGAGATTTAATGTGTAACGACTTCCATATCTCTGGCTTGTTCGTGTGGAAATTTTATTTAAATAAACATATAGATAATAATTATTTGCACTAATTTTGTACATCTTTTTACAGCAGTATTAGAATGTACACTTAATACAGAAAGTTGATAAAGAAATAATAAATTGCCAGACCAGTGACAATGCAAATTTCCTCGTCATGCAGGAATTTCATGAAAGAAATCGCATCACGAATTAGAATTTGTACTCAAAACAGTAATTAGTTGTATACAAAAGGGTAGTGGCCAAGCCAAGCGATATGGCCTGTTGGGATTTCTTTACAAAAACTGTATGTCTTTTGAACTAATTCTGAAATAATTTGCATATAGTATAAACATTTACTCATAACAAAGTAAAAAGTAATTAACAAATGTGAAATGGTTAAGCTAACATGCTTGCTCGGCCATAAAAAACTTTATCTTTTTTACTGATTGTTTTGTGATTGGTGAAAATTTAAAAAGGTCCCACGAAAATATACCACAAAGAAAACATCTATTAAAATATTACTTACAAACTTCAAATGATCAACCTTGGCAGGGATTGGGACTGCCTGCGCTTAAAACAGTTGTCGTGCATTCACCACTGTTACTAGAAGCGACAGCAATGGCTGCAACGACACCGTTAGGTGCACCCAGGTTAGAGCATTACATGGTACTAGGGCCAGTCCTTGGGCAGGTCGTCGCCCTTCTACCATGTAATACTCCCCTCCCTTATTAGGTTGGAGAATTGGGATATCTCGGTTTACGTTACGTGTGCTGCAATCTATCGCAGATTATATGCATCATCTAGACGACAAGATCTGTAAATTCTAATTGTGTTTTATTAAACTTTATAGCATAAATACTTTATAATTGCGTTTTTTATTTTCAGATTATCAAATTTTTAAAATTATTGAGTAATCCGCGCAGATTTAGGCAAGAAAATAGTATTTATATACAACAATCCGATTGAAACTACGAGAAAACCTATTTGATTCTCGGTTGAAATTTAAATAATATAAATAAAGACGCTGCGCCATATGATATTTATATCCAACTGGGACTGTACTCGAATTATACCGAATCTTTCAATTGCACAATGTGCTGACTTGAGGGATGTATAGATATTATTATAAATATGTTTAATTTTATATTAAGATACAGACCTTTAAAAATGTGTAGAGTTCACAACGATTGAAGACAACTAAATACTGAAAACATAAATGTAGTTTCTATAGAAACACTTTCGAACAATGCTATTAATAGATTAACTAAAGTGAAGGTTTCGTTCTGGAAAATTTCAACAACACAGTTTATACATACATATATATATATATATACAGAATGGTAAAAAAGTCCCGGAACGGTTTAATATATTTTTTATCAATATAGATAAAGTAATGAGACTTGATATATCAATAATAGCCATAAATGTCTACTATTATGTTAGCCGCCATTTCAGTTCGAGTGAACCTTTTGAGGTCCGGTTTGCGGCAATGTGTTCTACTAACTAAGAACTTTAATTTGATATAAAACTCGACCTATGCTGCTATTTAAGAATTTTATCTGACTTCTCGTGGGCCGTCCCCCATAAGGGATAAAAAAGTTTTAATACCTTAAAAAACTAGAAATTTATGGCTATTATTGATATACCAAGGCTCATTACTTTATCTATATTGGTAAAAAAATATATTAAACCGTTCCGGGACTTTTTTACCATTCTGTATATATATATATATATATATATATATATATATATATATATATATATATATAATTTCAATAAACATTGAATCACAAAAAGTACTTCTTACGCCGGGACCCGAACCCGGATCTCTCACTTGCCGGGTGAATGTGCTACCATTACACCACAGAGCCCTTACTTTGTACGATTCAATTATTTTGTATTTGGCCGTATCAGTCACATATGTGTTTAAATAACCAAACTAACATATCACCGGAAGACCAAATATCTGTCAAATGACTTTTATTTACATTCAAATTGTATAAATATGTATATAAAAACACACACATCAACAGCGGTAAACCTATATTTCTTGATCATTCTTGCTACGCTACTAAGTGGACAGATCGAATATTACTTCAGTGCCTGTGTGCTATTACATGCGATTTATAGAGTAATAACAGCACGAGACATGTTTAGTCAAGAATCTTCTTATTTGCTTGAAGCAATGAGCTACTTTTTATATGTATTCTTTCTGCATTAAATTCTACTCTACATTACTGTATTATGTAACTGGCTATTCATAAACACTATATATATTTAATCATAAATATGTGCCTTTATATGAGTGAAATAACAGATGATTTCGATACTCGTATATATATATATATATATATATATATATATATATATATATATATATATATATATATATGTATATATATGAAAAAAATTAATGTGTAGCTATAATCACTATCATTAGTACCATAATGTGGATCATGCTTACAAGGTTTCCTTATCATAATGTTATAATAAATCTTCACAAAACACCATCTGTTTCCAGTTTACTTAAAGGTAGTTTGAAAATATATAATAGCAAAATATATTTAATTTACCTATTCCTTTTTGAATTTTAATGTAAATATTTTCTCCTAGATTAATCGTTCAATTTAAGAGATAATTGCAACAGTCTGCATGCGAGTGTATATTGTGTTTCGTGAAGTTACTGGGTGTTGTATCTCCCACCTAAACTGTACTTCCTTTATTAATAGTTCTCACGGGAGGGTCAATCAAGGGTCTTTGATGCCTCTGATGTTTAGGAACGTGGTTACGTTGTTACTAAGTTCTGAGTCGCCAAGGGAAGTATTACCACATTTCCTTAACAACTATAGTAATTATGTTATGGTAAAAAATATTTGAGTGAAAAATTCTAAACTCATAAAAAGGGGTGAGTTCGTATTTTTTAGAACTACTTATCATTTAATAGCGTCAAGTTCTACAATGCACTGACGGAGGGCATTAAGTTTGAAAATAAGTTTTTTGGGAAGTTAGTTAAAAATGCTTCCTTTGAGGCGATGCCATTTATAGCATTGAAGAATGTCTGTCACATGCTTGACAGATTGATAGGTTACTGAGAAAACATACGCTTTTTTGTCTACAATAAGTAATCCTATTCATTCTTAACGCTATTATACAGTATTTTGTTCTATTAAACGATAAATATTTCTTAATTACGAGACATATTTTTAGTTAATGCAATATTATAAACTGTATGTCATGTTATTTATCCTACATATCAGGAACCTATTACGTTTTAAAATTTTAAAGTTCCGCCATGGATGTTTGTAGGTTCCGATGGCTGATCGGTCTAAGATTTGAGATTTGGATCTGAGTTAGAGATAGCGCAGGTTCGAATCTTGTGTGTGACCACAACACTTTTTGTCAGCAACAACAACCTTTGTACTGTATCGACTGTCCTCCTTATTTTCTTTCATAAGATCGTCACCTAATTGCAAATCTTTTTAATGTTTCACTCCAATGTAATCACTGCTTTTGAATTAAAATAAAATTATTGCCCGATTTTTAATACAATACAAAAGATGGAATAAAATCAATATATAATATATAATTAATTGTGTCATAAAAATAATATAACTTTAATGTGTAATAACATACACGTGGTTAGTTGCACATGTTTTTAGATTTTACCCTAATGTACATATAAATGTCAATATGTATAAGTTTAGTGTTCAATAACAATAGGTTAACTAATATTGTTAACTTTGTTTATTGTTTTTGTTGAAATTGAAGAACAAACATTCAATTTAAGATTATTATTGAATTCTCTCGGAATAGCGAATATCAAGGCGGTTAATATTGTGAAAGAAGGTCTCTAGTCAGACTTTTTTGGAAGAATAATTTAAGTTAACATGAATGGTCAGAAATCTTTTCAATGGCTTGAATAGATTATTTGATTTTGTAATGGAACATCTATTTTTACAACTAAATTTCACTGTGTTTTGGTTTCGATACCTGTGAAAATTCATTCTGCACTTTTTTGATAGAACGATGTTTAAAAGCGACTAGTAAACCTTTATTAGGATTTGCCTGTATTACATTTTCGCCATTCTTTCACAAAACAGATTTTTAAATTAGATGCCTTACTAGATCTTACAGTTTAGTAAAACAGTTTAAAATAAAATATGAAATTCTAACATTTGGTACGGTATTAATAGATAGTTCGATTATTTAAAAATACTTATGTGGCACAAATCTAGGAGAAACAACTTTTGACAAATACTTATGATTACAATTATTCAGGTTACGTATATACTTAGTACAAAAATGAATAACTTAATACGTCTTATAGCTAAAGTTATCTGAGAGGTATTAAACAACGGTTATAAATAGAAATATTAGGACTATGACAATAGCTTGTATAATTTTGCAATTTGGTATTTACCAGTAATAAAGACGACCAGTGGCATTTGAATAGTGATATTTTTGTACTAACTTAAAAATTCTTTATTGTGTAAGTACTCAATGTGAAAGAATACAATCTAAGGTATGATTCAAAGGCAAAAGAATGAGTCCGGAACAACAAACTACAAGGCAAATAATAGTCTTTCAAAGTTGTAACGATAATTATGTCAGATTTAGGGGGATTGAAAAGTTTCCTTATCCCCAAACTTTGGCTTTCTTCTCTCTTATTAGCTATGATTGAAAAGCACTTATAACAGAAAGTAAACTTTAGATATACAATTATTAACTTAAAATTCTCCTTAAAATTGTACTGTTCGTATCATTGTTTATTGTTAATGATAAAAACAGTACTGAAAAAACTTTAGGAAGAAGGTTAGATTTATTTAAAAGTGTGCAAAAACTACATCTTTCATAAAAGTACAGCCCATCAAAATTGTGTGAAAAACAATCGTTCAACAAAGGAGCCTTACAAATTCAATCACTAATTTATTTTAATTTTAAAATTTGAATTTTACTTTTAATTTTAAATTTTGTAGGCGCCTGTTGTTACGTAAAGTCAATTAGCCTTATTAATTGTTCATCGTGAAAATGATATCTGCACAATTTATATTAATATTTTAGTTTTCCATACTTCACATTGGACAGCTATATAAATGTAACTATTTTGTTACTTTGGTTTTCTATTACTTAAGTATATGCCACTTTGAGAATAGGGTGACAACGTGAGCAACATTTACTGTTCATGTAAAATGTATTTTTATCTCCGTGTATCAGTGATTAGTGTCCACGCGGTGTCTAAAACTTTATATTATTTAGGTCGGAGATACTTTTGTCTTATCGAGTCCTCAATAAATAAAAAGTATAATTTGAATAGAGAATGATTTACCATCCCTCTTAAGGAGACACGCAAATATTGCGTGTGAAAATGTGGGTATAATGGACTATACATTTACAAATAAACTAATTAGGGTTCATATTTAAAATCCAACAATCAGGCATCAATTGAAAATTTTCATTCATTATCACAATAATGAATATATTGTGTATTGGAAATATTGGTATAGTAATAAATTGATAAAGTCGGGTTTGAAAGTAACAATTGTAGTACTTATATTGTTTAGGTCGTTGAAGAGAGAATCAAATTACTTGATAACTCTATGTTACTACTTACCTTCCACGTGCCAGCTATAATTTCTCTGACTCAGGTATCATAAATATTTATAATTTTATTAATTTCACAAGAGGTATTTTCTTCACCACACACTATTGAGTAAAATACCAAGAATAAAAACTAATTTAATTGGAAAACTTTATAATGCACATGGTTTTTAACTAATTACAATTACGAGTAGGTATCTGTCATGCATATAATTGCAATTACTGTTAAAAAGTTAATCAAAATATCTCTAGAAATCAAAATATTACTGATTAATTAACATTTGCTTAATTATTTCCGTCGTTTTACGAAACACTGGAAACTCTGCAGAGCGCCAATCAATAGCTAATGAAGTGATTATTTATTAATTGCATCAGTTTTCCAAGGGGGCTGTGTAGGAATGACAAATGAGAGAAGTTCAATCACTCTTGTGACGTAAAAGAACTTGCTTAGTACAGCCGCCTGTCAGCTCCTTATCGATTTTGGGATTAATTTAGACAAAGTTTAAAATTACGAAGATAATAAGATGTAATAGTTTATGTTGGTTATAAATGTATTGGAATAGTCATTACGTATACTTAACCTGGCAATTTTTTTATAATTATAATTCAAACAATGAAGCTATCATATTTTAGTTAAATGCCTATAAATAAATATTCATTTTATATTCTGCTTCCAATATTCTAGTTGGCTTCTAGCTGATCAGTAGTCTTCCTGAAGACGTAAATCAGACAGATTAATCAATTTCAAACTGAATTAAGGCGTATATGGTAAATAACTAGATTTCACAATGAACAATTAATTAATAATTTTAAAAGTCAGGCCTAACTTGTGACTTGTGTAATTAACGAATTGTTTTATTAAACAATTTACGAGTGAAAGAAAGTAAGTATGAAAGTCAAGTCATAATATGAATTGCCATTGGCTATCACCAACGACTGTAATATTGCTTGTCGTCAGTTAGCGTCGGCATACTTACCATAATTTCGTAATTTTAAAATATAAAAATATTCCCGATATCGATTATTTTGGCATTTGTCTATACTATTATATCGATCTCTCATAAAATATATGAAAGATTTTTTAGCTGGTCAATTCTCTCGGAATCAATTATCGTTTACCTTTTAATCTGTTGAGTGTTTTGATTAGTTGTCGTCTGAAATGACGTCGCGGTATAATGATGTTGTTCTTTTCTGAGTGTTTTAGTAACTTTATTGAGAACATACTCAATGAAAGTGAAAACAATGTAAGTGATGGTAATTTTCATGACGAAATTATGACTGAAAGTGATGATGAAGGAACTTAATAAAATTATGTGACAAGGCCTAACCTTCAAACTTGGGAGTGCTCAAGGCAAGGTAATGGATCCAAATAATTTTATTTCTATTGGTAAATCTGGTATAACTACATTTGTTGCTAGGCAAACAAATATTAATTATAACACTTAAATATAACATTAAGAAATACAATTTCTACATGTTATATGGCCGTTTAGTATTTTTAATTGATCATAATTATCCATACAACGGATTGCCATTACAAAATGACAAATTAATTGGATTTAGTGTGTATATATTTTTTATTTGTATTGGCAGTGAATGGGTTACAATTTATGTGACGTGAAAGCCTCGATCAACAGCAACGTCAACAGAAAATCTGCTTTGTTCACTCTTAACAAGAATATGAGTAAACCTCTCATTGCACGTGGTCCTAAAAGGTTTTTTTTCACTGCTTTCTAAGAAACAGGATATTTAGGATGATGGGTGTTTTGTTCCTCCAGAATTATTTCTTGGCTTGACTATAAGTATAATTAATACATATAATACATGGACTTTACACATCAATATAAATAAGAAGAGATATTATATTATTTTATACTATTAAGTATACATTTTTGTTTCAACAGCAACATTTTCATTTTCATTTCTATCGTGAAAACTAACTTGAAACTAAATAACAATATTAAGCTCTTTTTATAAATACTCATCAAACATAATAATAACCTCAAATATAATAACATACGTAATAAATATTACACTATTATACACCTTTTGCTTATGGACATGAGAGAACACCAAGAGCACTAATTCTGCCATCATGCTGTAACGGTTAAATGAAAGGAAACTAATTACACAGCCAGCCTCAGCATTTAGGCGACAAAGCATTTCCTTCCCCAGGCTCTGATTGATGTGTCCTGAGATCATTACTCACCGATGGTGACATGTATTAAAAGGCTTGTCTCAGAGTAAGTATGATATAACAGTTCTATTTGAGTTTTAAATTATTTATTTATAGTAAACTTGTATAATAATGAATGAAGGGGGCAGAGGTTTTTTATAGGTTTACACTATTAGAGCCTCTTTTACTCTTGGTTAAAAGTTTATTCTCACATTCAAAATTGTAAATATGCGCATTCAAACAAAATCAGATATAATATGTTTGAGGGTATACCTTTAACTAACAACTTGATTTTATATACAAGTTAGAAGCTCAATATGGTTAAAAATATTTAATAAGTCGTATTAATAGAAATAAATAATAAATAATAAATTAATTAATAAAAACATCTATTATAATCGATGTTTAATATTATTATAATGAGGACCATTTGAAATACATTATCAAGGATATTGCATAGAAATGTATTCTTGAGAGCAGTACAGAAGATGCATGTGTACCATTAAAGATATAAATTCAGCTCTCTCGGTAAACCCCTAGGCTCCTGATCTTATGTTATGACATGGGCTGCAAGACCAATTCTGATAAGACAAATAAATGAAGTCATGACATTCTGTTTACTACAGGATAAGTTTATGCTTATAGTAGAATTGAATTTATACTGTTTCTATTCTACGTATTCAAAATTTTTTGACATGCTAGCACCATTTAATTTTTGAACATAACTAAAAAAAATTAATACATTCCATCGCTTCTTGTACTTGTATTATTCCACCCTTTATTGGTATTGGGGAAACCTAAAATTACTTTTAAATTTTAATTGATACGGTTATATTACAATTTAAATATGAAAATTAATGTATACCTATGTGATTTACAATAAAATTTAAAAAATAGCAATAAATAATATAAGAATATATTCAATATTTATAAGAGAGTGATTCACTGTGATGGGAAGAAGATCTATGAGCCGCGTTTCCATTCTTTTGTGGCCGTCACTGCTTAGTTACAGCACCCTGCACCCTAAACAGAGTGTATCCATTTTTAAATCGCACAGTACATATAATGCAACTAAATAGAAGCTTATGTTGTTAGTAAAAATATTTAATAATCAATAAACTTCATACTTCTATATCAAAGCAGTTAAATGTCAAGCTTGTTTGTCGCTCAGTAATAAATAGTTTTATTTATACAGTCTTTAGCAGATTTGAAAGTGGTAAAACATTTTCATCGATTTTGAAACAGATTTTTGATATACTACGAGATGTATGTATTTGGTACTGGGTCATTTTAACGTTATTTATTAAGTCTGATTCTGGCTTTTCCCCTAGCAGCTAATTGTATAAAGTTACAACTAATTGTAACTGGTTGGTTTATGTTTTGGTTAAAATTACTCATAAAGGATTTATTAATCATTTATGTTTTTATTTAGAAGAACAATTTTTCTTCACCTTATTCACCTGACGTTTAACATAAAACAAAAACAATATAAGTTTAACATACATAAATGATACTTTAAAAGCAGTTAATATGACGTGATGTTTTTGGCTTTTGATTCTTATAGAACCTAACTACATTGTGATTTTAATTCTTTGAATTCTACTCGGGTGTAAAATTTCCGCCAGGTTTATAGCCAGTTAAGGCCATTAACAATTGCTGGAAATGTCGTGTCTGGTCGACCATAAAACGGTTACGGCTATTCCATATTCCACTGCTAGGGGCATTGATTTAACTGTACGAGTTTTAGATAGTAATAATCAATATCAAACCATGTTTTTTCATACAATAAATGTTTAATGGATATTTGTATTTGTTAACAAATGGCAAATAAAACATGGTTAAGATGGAATGGAAATTTATTACAGATGTATGAAGTATTAAATCGAGGAAGAAGACTATAAAATAGTGGATACTATATCAATATCACTTTTACACCCCTGGGTTAAAGTACTAATTTACTTTTTTTGAAGATTTGAAAGGATATAATTTGTCATCGTCATGTTTTACTGTAAATTTAAACAGAGCGTTTCGTAAATTCATATCTGCCCTCCCCAGTAGGATTGCAATCTCAGAACAGAATTGAGTATTCAAAAATGAAACAATTAGTATCATGAGCACGAACACACCAAATCCAAAGTTCACCAAAAACGTTTGTTCATAAAAATACACACACGTACAACCCAATACACAAAGTAGTGTGGATGAATCAAATCCCTAATTAACGATACACTCATAAGCAGGCTGGAACTGAAAAACTCATAATTTCACTGTAAACTTGTAGGATTAGAAGGGTCCGGAAGTGAATACTCGGCTTTGGTATTGATAGAACTCGAGCTGATTTGACTCAAAGTGTTCGTAAAAGGTCGTATAATCAAAGTCAGTATTCTTATTCGTTTTATATATTTATACGATTAATAGTTAAAGTTTAATAATTATGCTTATAGTTACGATAATTGTAATGGAATAAAACATATACAGGACGAGTCGGCAAATGTGTCATACACATGTTACGAGAGCTTTTAGAGTAAAGCAAAGAAATAAAATGCATCCCCCCTTAATACATACAGGAAATCTGTTTGAAATATTTTAATCGAAGTTAAGAAAACAGTTGTGCTAAAATCGGAGGTCCCTTGGTTTACAATGGTCATTTTCAAATGTAAACCCGTGATATATAGCACGTGTTTGTAAAGCTCTGTTTGCAAGACACATTTCTGTACACTTTTTCTTTCAAAAATGTTTTGCAGTTTTTAAATGGCGGGACGAAATAACACTAGTTTGGAGGTTTGCATATAAAAATATTACTTTTGCTCTCTTGTATTGTATCAAAATATTAAATGCATGGTTTTTATTTATTAAATCCAATTTTAAAGACATTAATCTTTTAAACCGATACTGAAAACGCAATAAAGATCCAAAGTATGAAAAACATTCTTGTATGATTTAACAATAAAAGAGGCTCTACACACGTATTCCTATATGCACGTCAGTATAAAACATTCCCGGTTTAGTTAAAACAGGTACTTACATCTGCTCGATAAAAATATCATATCAACAATACTATTCACCATTATTTTTACACGATTGATAGGAATATGCTTGAACACAAGATCATTACTTTTCCAATGAATAACTAATGGCAGGGCTGATTGACAGGTGGGATCATTTATTGGGTTCACTACTGTTGACAAACGATAGATAGCATCAGATGGACAAGCGGTCAGTGTGGCTGGTCACTGATCAATGATGCAACTGATGCTACAGCAGCGGAGTAGTTATGATGTTTTTCTCTTAGGAAATACAATTCTTATGTTTGATGACTTTGTATGTTTGAAGAACGGTCCTACTTCAGTTAATTGATGCAGATATATTCATCGAGTATCACAGTTTACTTATTTTCCTTTTTATGCGGCATTATATTTTATCTTTGTTTCATCCCTCCAGCCCAAATCCTAAACAAGCATTAGAGATTAGACATACACTAGTCAAATTTAATACTTCTGACGGCCTATATGTACTAGAACGATTTTTCTTGTTACATTTGTTCTCATCGTATGTAATTAAGACAAATATTTAAACACACAGCTTACAATGTACACGAAAGTAAAAATAACATTGCCTGAATGCGTTCAGGCATTGCACTTCGATCGAAGAGAAATAAATTATATGTGGTCTAATCATTCTTTAAATATTTTATATAGATAATAACAAATTTTATTATTATAATATAAAATTATTTAAAAAATATATTAGTTTTTAATTTAATTTTTATTTTTATAATTAAAACAATGTGAGGAAAATTCAAGGTTTCTACACTAAACTAAATGGTTTGAAGGAATTTCCTGTGAAGCAAAACTTTTTAGAGTGTAGACTAATAATTGATTTAAAATTTAACCATAAAAGCAATTAATTTAGTGTTTATTGAATCTAGTAAACTACAGAAGAGAAATGTTCTTAAACTGTCAAAAAATCTCCAATATGAACCATGAAAACATTAGGCAGTACCTCACCAATTCTTTTTCGCAACCAAACCCTTGATTATTGTAAATAGTACAATGCAGGGAGTGTCTCATAACGGTTGTTATATTCACATACTACATCGAAGTTATCAAAATGGCTCCCATATGCACAGAGTCTGTCTATCTTAAGAGAGGGTTTTACAGCACAGTTGATTTACCTATTGTGTAACATTGGTTGTTTATTAATAATAATTTCCTTTGTTTGAAGTTTATTTTTTACGATGGGAGGATTGTGAAGGAAACAGGATTTTCCTGACATTTGCCATCGTACAGTGAAACAAGAAATCAGTAACACTACGTTTCGATATCTGCAATCTGATCTCTTAAATAACTCTGATCTCAGGTAAATAACTATCCTAATACATCACTACAAACTAAGTTAAAATAAAAAAATCATACCAAAGCGTTGTAGCACGCCTATGTCAGGAATTACCAACCACCATGTTGTGTGTCAACTTCACTAACTCTAAAACATGCACTTAATAAAAATTATACACAACACTAATCATCAAAACTGAACTACGGTGTACAGATCTGTATTCTTAGTCCATGTCTCTTGCGGACAAAAAGACATTAGGCTTTTTAAATAGTTACTATGTACTATTAGATGACTATATAAGATATCAATTTTTTTTAATGTAATAGTAATCTGGGCAATACATCTTAATATAGTACTTGAACATATTAGTTAATATAGTTTACGCCAATTTGTTAAATTAGTATTAAAGTAAAATATTGTGGAATGTTTCTGAGAAATCTTTTTGTGCTATCGCTACTTATAAAAAACTTCACTGTCTTACTTTAAGAATCCAAAACATTGCTATTTAAATTAAAATTCCAATTGTTCTGAAGTGAATCATGGGACTGGAATATCTTGTATTCAGTGATCACTACTTAGGATCAGGAGTGTCATCACGCCGTGAACAACTGGCATACGTATTTATTATTTAATGGAAAATCGCCTACAAAACTGCGGGTACATGCTAATTTAGTTATAATAGGTATATTACTAATTTAATTAAGTCCAAATGAACCAACTTATTTACCTTTATTTAGTGTTCACTACATTTAATATTTATTACAGATTTACATATTAATGTATATAACTTTGTTACACCAACTAATTTGTTAATCGAATGTTATGGTATAAAATAATGTATTTATTTAATTTGTCCTCCATTTAATATTTTATAAAAATGTGAATGTGATTTTTATGCGTACGACCATTTTGTTCATATATGTATTTGAATTTATTCCTCAATTCTTTTACAATTTTACGTTTTGAGGATTACTTACAATTAAATTAACCTCGATGCCAGTAATTTAATTTAAGTAACTCCTTTAGCTCCGAATAAAGACCGATAATCATTTAGATTAATAGTATGCTTGCTATTGTATAACTTGATAATCTAAAGTTTCAGAATTTAATACAGAGCAATATACTATCGCCAGTTCTACTAGATATACAACTTGCAGAACAGTTGCTTCAATGTGGTTCTTGCGTACTTTAGTAATAACAGACTAAGATAGAGGTAAATTGCTAAGGAAACGAGTTTTTAAACAATGAATTACAATTTATAATAAAATTTGAAAAGAAAGAAGATGCATCCGTATGTTATTCTACTGTGTACTGTAAATTCAAAGTCAGTTTACACACCGTTAGCACAAATACATAAGAGAAAAATCATCTTTATAACTTTTTAACGATGAATTTGATCAAGCAAGAATGTGTGTTATTGATTCCACTTACCCGACGTTTTTAATGGTACAGCTGGTGTTTTAATTGCATGCGTGTAATTAGAGTAAATAAATTCATGGGCGGAAATTTTTCCTGCGGGCTCTCATAAATCAAAATAGCTTTACACCAAAGATAAAGGGAGAGTGACGAGATTTGTGTACCCATGGCCGTAGAAGCTCCCACATCCCAGCCACCAGCGTGTTGAATATTTCGTTTAACAATATTTCAACTATAGTTGTAAAGTTATCAAAAAGCATTGTTTCGTGGTTCAAGTGTTCTTTAATACAATTTATCTAATAAAGAAACGGTTATGAAACAATACCAATATCAATTTTTACTGCTATCGATACAAACATAGACCAATAGCAATATAGCTAACTTTATTGGCTACGGAACGTTGGTCTTTCGATTATAGGTGGGATTGTCTTCAGTTTCAAACTTTCTTCTTACGAAATATAAAATAATAATTAAAAATGAAAAAATCAATGAAAAGGTTGCTATTTTAAATAATATTAGTAACCAAAACATGTAGTAATTTCGGGAACTAATTAGATTCAATTAATAATCTTCTCATGTTGTGTTTAACTTTATTAAATTTAATACACTTTAAGAAGAAATGTTTATAATTTAATGTTTTATTGTAAAACCTGAAATGGTCTCCTAACCATTTTTTATAGTAAGACCTGTTTTTAAAAACAGTAGCTTTAAAGTTGTTTATTTGTATAGACTTGAAATTATAGTCAACCTGAACGAAGTTTTGATTTTCTTTAATTTAAATAACTGCTTAAACTTAAAAAAGGTTTAGATACTACAGTAAAAAAAAACATAATTTCTTCTACGCTTTACTTCACCACATCAGACACAATAAAAAAATCCAAATTTGATGACACAACTGAACTTAGGAACAAATGGGGGCTTACAGTATATCATTCATACTTTTTTAACTTTTTTTTGTTCAGCTGAGTCTTCTCCGATGATATATAAAGTAGTAAAAAGAAAGAAGTTATCCATATTAAACCTATTAAACCTTCTCACAAGTTCGTACCACAGCATATATTACATCACTATATTGAATTGTTTATTAAACATTGTGATGAAATGTTTTATTAAAACTTGACAAAATCATACTGTGTCAACATTGATGTTAAAATTCATCGATTAAATTCCTCATTGTTGGTACCTCGAAAGTCGATGCTGGAGACTCAAAGGATCGCAATGTGGCGAGGTTGGTCTTCGAAGTCAGTAGATCAGTAATTCTTTCCTTATTATTCCACCAATTGTAGAAAAAGGTATATTTTTGAATGGTTCAGAAATGGTACTAATGTGCTAGCGCTATGTTTGGAACAGTGTTCATAATTCAATCAATCATATTAAATTTTATTTTACCAACTTCAAAAAAAAATTTACAGGAATGTAGTGTAATGAAGTTATTTTCCCTCTAAACACCCCAGCAGTTGAATCCCTGAAATGCTTGTTTCATGCTGTAGTACATAAGGACGTTAAATTTAATAGTTATGTAAATCAAGTATGTCCGTTATGTAAACGATAGACATTGTCTAAACAGAACATTACAATAAGTAATCTTGTGTCACGTGACTACACACAAACACGCAACTGAATAGTATTGAAACAACTAAGCCAGCAATTGTGGCTATTGGTATTAATACTTAAACAGAATTAACTTTTAATTTATGGTTTTATTAAATACTGGCCATTTTTTCGAATATGAGAATTTGAACAATTAATAAAATTAGTATGATAAAACCAGTAACACCCTAAAGAAACATACATGTATTATTCACATTATTATTATTATACATGTATAGAGTCACATACATAGCTGTGAGTAAACGAAATAAATATAATAATAATTTTTTATGTGTTCCTTTTTATACACAGTACTTTTTAATTGCCATCATTTATCTTCAATGCCAACTATATTTTATTTTTGTATTGCTAAAATTCACATAAATATTCCTTTCTCTTTAGTACTGTCATTTGCTTTGTATTTTTTATGTAGGGTTTGATTTTAGTTATTTATTTTAATATTGCTTAAAGTTTTTGAGCGTAAATCTAGCTCTCCACGCACAATTTGATATCCATATGCGTACTAAAGTTCAAGTTGTTTGCTTTCATAGCATAAATCCAAATCAATTTAGTTAATACTATTTAAATAATTTTATTACTTAACACAAAACAACGACGCAGATTAAATCTTGGTCCGTATGAATATTGCGACACATTAATCCATGTGTATAAAAAATAAATTCTAATTTCATAAAACAGTCACTCCTTTTGTAAACTGATCTGAAAATAAAACTGTTTTACAGTATATTTTATCTATAAATCACTTTTATCTGAACGGTGATAAGAGTTAAAAAAAAAATAAAAATGTGTATCTCATTTAAAAAACTAACCACTTTACAATCCTTTAACTTTCTATTCAGAGTAAAGGCACACACGTGGTGATCGTTAAGGTGTTACCATTAGGTTGAAGATGGGATTATACACATATGGCATATGTATATTTAAAATATATTATCAGTGTATCATTTTAAATTAAATTTAATAATTCTATTAATCCTAGCAGTCATTGAAATTACTGTCACGACGTTCGAAATGACATCAGAGACCTACGCAACAAAACACCTTTTTATTGCCTATCCAGCCATCCAGTGTCTCTCCAGACAGATATGGACTCCAGATTCCTGGAGTAAACTCTGTGACAGGGTCAAATTTCCGACGCTGGCTAAGCGGCAGATGAAATGGAGCTGAAATCAACGTTAAAGTTTTATACTGACCTATTGATTTTGGTTTGGAAGTCACAATAAGCGGTTAATTTACTGTCTCTACAGTACAAAATAGGTCAAACTACACCAAATTTATAAGTAAAAGATATTTAGGAAGAACCGTCTCTTTATGAGAGGCTTTAAATTCCAAAACCAATGTAAAAACGGTAACTTTTAAATATGATAAGTAATCAAACACGTGGGTTTATAACGCTGAATTTCAGCTTATAGGAGATCTCTGGGTTTAAGAC
Organism: Homalodisca vitripennis; assembly: GCF_021130785.1. Lineage (NCBI taxonomy): Eukaryota > Metazoa > Arthropoda > Insecta > Hemiptera > Cicadellidae > Homalodisca > Homalodisca vitripennis. Next base: position 34,011,997 of record NC_060207.1, read on the forward strand.
CAGTGTATACAGTCCATTTCACCGTTTGAAGATATTAATATGACATTTTCAATGTTAGTCAAGTTTTTTCAGCCAGACTAATAGCACTGGAAGTTGCCTATTGGAGAACTATAAAGCTTCACATTCCAGACAATTCCTGGTGTCTAGGAGTTCCAATTATAGAGAAACTACAAACACATAGACTGTTTCAGAGTATTTGAACTTCCGACATGTTGACATTCTGGATCCTTAGTAACTCCAAGACAATTACTCTACTCACTGCTTATGTTCTTGCGTCTATGAGTATGTTGAGAAACTTATAAACCAACAGACGCCTTCCATTTTCATCCAAAGGATTAGGACAACACTGTAGTTGATGAGTATTTTTTCCTCAGTAATTTCACGGCAGTCTTGGTGAGACGTAATCGTATAAGAGCCATTTATGTTCATAGCAAGTAAACTATTAATTGACGTCATGACGGTCACATTTAACTGCACGTATAAACAAAATTGTACCAGAATCTAAGGAGGAGACACCGTCTTCGAATAAATCTCGGAAATACTCGTAAGTCTCGTTACGCTACATTCGTGCTTTACAACTCAAATATAAGATTAAACTATTAATATTAATGGGTGTTTGTACTGTTGTGAACTCATCGCCATAAATTCATCTTTGCTTGGTTAAACCTATATATTACGTTTTGACACATGAAGAAGAGGATGGACTCCAGTGTTCGAAACGTAGTGTTCTATTTTACGCTGTTAAATATCCGAAAGCATGTTATTCTTAAAAATTAACCTTTGTCGCCATACATTATTACCAGACTTGTTATATTAATCCGAACACTTAATTTTTAATACTTAAATTAATAATACAGTGCAACAATTTTTGGTTTACTGTAATTATTATGGTTTGTTATGATATATGATTCTCTGTACAATGAGAGTGTTTATAACATTAACCAAAATGTTTATAGCTCTAAATATGGAGTGTATGGGGTATTTTATGAATGCTAACACTATTTTACTTAAAAAAAGTAATAAATTATCAGTTAACGATAAGAGTAGTATTCAAGGCCAAGAGCTGAACTAACTGAAATATCGTCCCCAAACTATTCGATACCAACCTAACTGTGGTCTCACTGTAAACCTGCCCCAAAGTAACGTCTGCTCTGTCTTATCCTGTGACAGATTCGATTCCAATATTCACCAACTCCTTACTAAAGTGCTACTTCAGATACTTGAACATTCATGCCACGATTACTGTCTGGTTTATGGAAATTTTTTATTTAAATGTACGATACAAGTATCTTTATTTAAGCGATAATTATAATTACAATTATCTAAACATCTATAGACAGTTATAATTAATAATGTAACTCCAATAAATTGTTAGTGTTTGGAAAGATCCAGCATTTCTGCACTTTTCTAAATATTTAATTTCAATATAATATATATAAACTTTTTGAATTCATGCATGAAAGAAAAGGATTGGACCTTAGTACACGATGATATATATATATATATATAAACTTATTTATTCAACAAAAAAAAATATATATATATATATATATAAACTTATTTATTCAACAAAAAAAAATAAATATATATTATATATATAAACTTTTTGTATTCATGCATGAAAGAAAAGGATTGGACCTTAGTAAACAATAATATATATATATATATATATATATAATAATATATATATAGTTAAACTATGTATATTGTGTATATATACAGGGTGTCAATTAAGTCTGGAACCTCTTTTTTTATTTTTGAACCATAATAGAAAGAAATACCAAAGTTCACACGTGCTTACTGGTGATAGTAACGCACATATCTGCCCAATTACCGACCAGATAATCCCTTTGGGGGACGGTCCACAAGGAGTCAGACAAAATTCTTAAATAGCAGCATAGGTCAAGTTTGGTATTTCTTTCTATTATGGTTCAAAAATTAAAAAAGAGGTTCCAGACTTAATTGACACCCTGTATATATATATATATAAAACTATATGAAAATATATATATATATATATATATACAGTTAAACTATGTATATTGTGTATATATATATATATATATATATATATATATATATATATATACAGTTAAACTATGTATATTGTGTATATATATATATATATATATATATATATATATATATATATATAACTATCTCAAAAAATATACGTATATATATATATATTTTATAAAGTTATAATTTTTGAATTATAACCTACGTTTTCTTTGTAATTTCCCAATAACAAAGGTCTATCTTCAAGTGATTTGTTTCATATTGAAAGTGTCAACAGTTTTAATCCTTACGGTGCGCTTGACATAAGCGTATTGTTGAGATACACTGTCAACATCTTTCCTGCGAGATATCATAAATCAAAGAAGCTTAACATACCACAGATAAAGGCCGAGCAAAGAGATTTATGTATCCGAGGCCAGAGAAGCTCCCGCATCCCAGTTATCCATGTGTCAACGCTTTAGTTGAGCAATGGACAACTTCAATCTATTACAGGTATTTCATATTTATATTATAATTATAAAATACATATAATATATACATATATATATATATATATATATATATATATATATATATATATAATTTCTTATTTATTGAGAAAACATTGTGTATATGCATTACTGTAGAAGGCAAAAATTACTTGTTGGGATAAGTCTTACGTAATCTTTGTTCAACTTGAATACTAACCTAGAAATAAAAGGAAAATTTATGTTCTTTACAAAACTACTTTATGACTTGCATTAATGATACAAAATTAAAGTAAGTTTTAATTTTTAAAATAGAGTGCAGGATAAATTTTCTCAAATTCAACACACAAAATGTAAAGCTATTTTTATCCTGCACCAAATCCAAGTGCCAACCGAACATGGTATATGTGTCATATAACAACTATCAAACCACCAGGAATTGTTTCGCGATCGTTTTTTCCGCATTACTCCCAGAGCATGCGTACTTACTCCTCAGAGAACCCCCGTACAGACTTTTTTAACAAGCAACTATTAAATCGGAGAAACTTTACGTACGTTACTTTGCCTGGCGTTGGCCTATGATGAACTCAAGTTCCCCCATTCCTAGTTTCAACATTCTACAGAATATTAATGAATCGACACAATTTCTTCATGTGTACTTAAGTTATATAATTGAAATCTGGGCAACATAGTCCTTTCTAACAAATAACAGCTAAATATTAAACTTCATTTAACATAATATACTATCTTACGTCTGAATTATATTTTTAAACCATTAGACGTATAACTTTGAAAACCTCTCTTTTCAAAAGAAAACAACACAGCATCAAATACATTTTAAAATGCTCCTCTCAGTCATTCATTCCGCTTGCTTACATCCAAGCCTACCCCCATTAGTCTCCGCAGCTCTATAATATGAACGTCTTTTAAAAGTTGAATTAAACCGCACCCGGCTTTCTGTTCGATGTAAGCATTCAGCATTAACTCACTTCAAAAATTGTAATGCAACAACACGATATTTAAATTTTTACAAATTAGTAAGGATTTAAGATTTGCAGATGATTCCATGGTTGGTAAGAAACTGTGTTGAGTAAAAATATTCCTTCACATATTCTCATTCCTCACAAAAATATTTTTGTAGACGCCTCATCTACCTGACCGTATTCATAAACACCTCGTATTTGTTTTCGCTATCGTTCCTGTCTGGACTCTACCTGTAGGTTCTGGACAATTAGTATCTCGGCTCCCTGGTAAACCCACTTCTCTGAGCACATCTATTGGAACAATCTTACAGCGTCTGCACCATTGCCCAAGTTATGAATTGCTCAGTTCTAGCATTCAACAGCCACTGTAAACTCTCATTGCCAATAATGGTTCTAACGAATATTTGAGTTTAAAATAAGCAATCTGTTAGTAAAGCAATAATGATAATCATAAAAAAATTGAGGCAGTTTAATAACATACAGAGTTCACAGTTTAATTTAATTTATCTCATCTTATTTTTAGAATACAAAAGTAGAATCTAAAAATAGTATGTTTAGTTACATAATTGATCATCTATTTCAAATACACCTAATAGTAGTAAATACAGTTCTAGTGTTATTATAATCGACACAAAACAAAACCAATCTGCACTTTCCAATAAGTTGGCACTGCTATGTAACGTATTATTTTATTTTTATCACTGATAGAAAGCTAAAAACAAATTTTTGATATTTAATTAACACCATTATTTAGTTCTCATCGCAGCTAACATTTATTTCACAACAGTATTTCAGATACATAAATACACTTATTTACACAAAACACGCAGTTAATCTTGAGCGAATCATAATACTATAGCAAACATAAATGACAAAAGACCGCTTTATTTATCTTCTTTTGCCGACTCGTCACAACTTGCTTTATCTTGTCGAAACTACATCAACAGCAAAGTGGCTGAGTGAACGTTTACAACAACGCTTTGAGCTGTTCTCTGATCTCTAATCGTACCAGTTGACAAAGTTAGAATTTATAATTTGGAAAAGTGGTACATTAGTGTTATTTAGTTTAGCGATAGTTGTTTAACAAAATATATTTACGCAAGTGTATTATTTTAAACTCTGCATTTATTTGGATATATTATTATAGCAACGAATAAAATACAAACCTAATTATAATACATTTACATATAACACGGTGTTTATTATGTACGAAGCACAGACATGTTATTTAATGGCCTACATTATTAAAGAGGAGCTATATACATCAGCAAACATCAGTAAATTTTATCCGTATGGCTCTCTCAAAATGTAAGCTTTCCTATGTACTCATTATGTTATGCAAAGAGTACAACTTCATTCTAAGTAAAGCGCAAAAAGTTTACGTGCCACTCAGAAAAAGCTACAGTTCCTACAATGATCGTTACAGCCAAACTTTAGCGTGTATCCAGCGTTTTAAACAACTTAAATTGTGAGAAAATTATTTTATAAACATAATTTACAGGTGGTTAATACTGAGCAAATAGTCAGCTCAGGCACCAAGAGCGCTTACGGGAGTTTTTCTTAATTGTGATGTATCCTACATTTTAATATTATAAAAAAATATATAATAAAATTATTATTAGCACTTATTCTTTGGATAAGAATGAATTATATGATGTGAGTGAGTGATGTAAATCACGTACAATCTAATTTGAATTCTCTACAATCTAACATTTCTTTTTGAAAATCTGCATATTTTGTCCAGATTTCATTTATGTATACTACTAATAAATATTAATTTTTAAATTGTTTTTATATGGATAGTAAAAGTATATCCACAAATAACCTGGCCATAATATATCCTTCTAGGTATAAGACTAAAGCGGTATGTACCGTACTCGATGAATACGTTGGCTAAACTCCTATAACAAGTTGACAATAACGGCACAAAAACCTGTTACCTTGGTTACAGCTGTCTCAGCAACACCTGTAGTGTATTCCAGTAGCTATACAATTTAATTCATCGCCGTGTAATATCGTCGTGACATTATACAGAGAACGTCATAAATTAACGTAATTGAGTTCATCGTTTTCAGCACAATTCACTCATACCAGTTTAGTGTAATTGCATTGCCAAACACAAAGCTCATTTATAGTCCACCATTATAAAAAGCGAGCAGTAATTTTTTTAGGAATTATGGCCTGCATCCATTGCTAGAAATGCACTTTATTTTTAAAGTTACATACTTAATTTTTTAAAGTAATATAAAGATGTAACTGTGTTTTAGAAGGAAACTTCACTTAATGTTTAAGAAACAATTTTCTAAGGTAACTTTAATTACTTTACTACTTTACTTCACTTTACATGTAATATTCTAAATGTTCTCAAAAATATAACCTAATATTATAGTATAATATTTATCCATAAAGTGCATTACATGCATGACTTTATTAAATTAAAGAACATAACGTTCAAGCATGTTCTTTTTTGCTTATTAAGAAAGAACATGATTTAAAATCATTTGATTCTAAAATTAAATATGTTTTTACTATTAATTTTTCATTCAAACCATATGTTACGTTATATCTAAACTATTCAATTGTATTAATAACGTTTTTAGACAAAAACCTGGCTTTTGATTTACATAAAACAACAAAATATTTTATAATTTAATAAGCAAATAAATACCAATAGGTATTAATTGACTACAGTTAAGTACATAGATGGGAAACTTAAGTGAATTTCAATAGGAATTTAAGCTAGATCTCTTACTGGCTGAGCGTTAGCATATCCAATCACTTGTGGGAGGGAAATAGTTCATTTTTGTTTATCTGTCTGTTCGCACGAAATGTCGAAAACAAACAGACTTAAATTGTGCATGAAGCTTCATTTATATGTGAGGAACACTGGGTTACATTACGTTTCATGTCACTCCATTGTGGTTTTGCTGAACATTTGAATATTTTTACATTGGTCCTATGGGTAGCCATCATTGCAATAATAAAATATCAAAATACATACTTTTGCAAAGAAACCCAATACACTCATAAGATATTGTAACATGTGGACATCGCTATACATTCATCATTTTTCGGTTACTTTGTGAGTAGACTTATTCTACACTAATACGAAATCTAAGTTCATGAGCAAAAATATAAATATGCCATGTGACAAGATATCTTAAAAAGATTTCATAATTAACATTAAATACTGGATCAAACTATTTTTCTACTTCTACAATGAGTTCATGATTGGAATCACTTATTAGGCTTGACACAATAATTATTTTTTGCCGGGGGATGTAAAAAATTCATTTCCATTTTAATTGTATGTTATTCTACTTGTATCTTTCAATAGTTATATCAACTAAGGACTTTAAACATTTTGCACCTGAGCTTAGTAAAGATTCTTAAGCTACATATGGTGTTGCATATACCTAACATGTGTACATAGTGTTCAATTATGCCCATTCATTAATTGTTTTTAATTTTTGTATTTGTATTACGTGATTGCAAAATTATTTCTTTTTAAAGCTAAATGTAAGAAAATATTTTCATGAAAAATGGGTTTAACTACTATCAATGGTAAAAAATTTCATTACTTGTGATCAAATTATAATCACTAAATTTTCAATTTTACACTTGTCATTTATAACTAGAGATATTATTACTCTCGTCATATAAAAAACACGTTTTTTATTTCCCTGATAGAAAATCGTACTCTACTTAGAAGTCCTGGAAGAGAAAACTTTTTTGGATGGACCGACAAAAGGATACTTTCAGGGTAATGTAGATAACTTTCACAATCTACAGTGCAAGAGCCAAATGTTACGAGAATTTATGGAGGAGGAACACAGGGTGTCTTGGTCCTGAATCCTGCAGTATAAATCACATCACCCTACGTTTTGTCCCTCACTACTCAATTCGATATCATATCTCAGAACCTAATCGATAGTACACAAACATAGATTCACCAAAAAAACGTAGTTTTAGAAACATAGTGATTTAATTTAAATCGTTTTTTCAACCTAAATTTACTTACAAGGTACATTTTTTGCTATCAGATGTGGTTACATAGTTTATAACGTTAACTATAATAGTGACACGAATCAAGTATGCGCATTATGTAACTACAGACATTGTGTAACTGAACTGAGACCTGAAACATTACGATGTTGTGTCGACACACGCGCCTGTGTTATAGCCACTAGCTACAACTGACGGTAGTATTATACCATGTTAAAGACAAATTATCATTTTGTCACTTTTTGCATGTTTAGAAGGTAAGCTCCACCTGCGGAGTAAGGATACCATGTTAATAAAATTGGTTATGAAAGAAAAATTGTGTATTAAACAAACTAATATCGCAATCATTTGGGCCAATGTCGATATATATATATATATATATATATATATATATATATATATATATATATATATATATATATATATTACAAACAGTAAGTAAGTATACTGATTTTTAATGATATTAAAAACTTTAGGCAGAGTAATAAGATATGAGATACATTGAAGAAAAAATTAACGATAATGTGTTAAGTACTTTGTTTAATAATATGTTATAATAAATAGATGTTAGTAATAATATTTAAAGCACCCTTTTACACAAAATTTTTAAAAACATTTGTAGTTTCTAGTAGATATAGCATACAACAACAACTGCAGTATACTTATATAAGCGTAGTTTAACTGGATAGTTGTAAACTATTTAAAGGCAATATTAGGATTCATAGCCTTTTGTAACAATGTGCTTTGTGTAGTTTTTGAGGTTAATGTTTAAGTTAGTAGATATTAGACGACATTAACGGCAAACGAGTGTGCAATGGAACAGCCACCAGTTTTTAGACATATATTGTGTTAAGAAAATTTCAATTAGTGGATCTAATGACACTAAACATTTTCATACATTTAAATATTTGATTCTAAGCCATAGTGTTATCAATCATTAGTGTATTTAAGTAGTCATACGGCATAAAATAAAATCATTGATTAAAGTTATAGGCAAGTTGATCTTGTCTTAATATGTGGATATAAGATGTGTTTATATTTTGTAATCTGTTCTAGTCGTACAGTAAAATCATAACAAGCAATACAAAATTCGTTACTGTTCGAAATTTTCATTGCTAATTCGAAATGTTGTGGAAATTGACGTTTTCTTCTGTTGTTCAATGTAAATAGGATATAGTACGTTACGTTAACGCGCGCGCACACACACACACACACACACACACACACACACACACACACACACACACGACGTTTTAGCTTCTAAATCTACAATAATTTATTCAAATATAATCTAACATATGTAATAACAGATTTCTTGATATTTACATATGTTTATTATATTATAAAACATATAGAAATCAATTTAACAATATTGTAGTGTACGAGTAATAAAGTTTTTATTTTAGCCGTAATAAGCGTCTTTAATACAAATTCAACAACCACAATGTATATTAGTTACCAGGTATAAAAATAACTGTAGCGTTATTTACGCCAACTAAATGTGAACTTGTAGTATTATATTGTAACCCTCCTCACAAAGAGAACTAAAAATTGAAAATTAGATTTATAAATTCTGACATTTGAGATACTCTCTTTGTACATGGATTATATTAAGTATATGAAATGACTAAAGATAATAACAATGATTGACAGCTGATTATAGGAATAATTGGCAATCTTATTATTCTTTTTCCGCATAACACAAACTTATTTCGGAGATAGTGCCAAATCTCCTACTACATATATGTATAATGTAAAATATAAACCGTAACTGTGCGTCTAGAAAAGTGCACGCTGGAGAGCGTTATTACTTTCGGAACTCTCCAATCTGGCTGGAAACGATGGGTAGTAAGTTTTCTGATTTCCGACTGTCATCTGAAGATGAAATGACATCACAAGCAAAACTGTCACATCTATTTGTTTTTTTTTTCATTTACTTTAACGTCAGCAGTTGTAAGGTTCCCTGGTTGTTTGTTTATGCTGTCAAAATATCCCAAAACAAATGCTCCCAAAATCTAATAGACAATTTGTTTGGATGAAAAAATGTTTTAAAATTAAACTGGATTTTGTATTACATTGTGTTAGAATTAATTGGATTTCAAACTTCCAATTCACACAGTTGTATTGTGCTACTAGGGTCTTACAAGGTTACACAATACAATTAGTATTACTCAATAACTTGGAGTTCCTGTCCTTGTAGATTTCAGGTGGTAATAACTAATTAAACAAGTTTGTGATGTGAAAAAATCCTCATCTGATTTTCAGTTAAATGCATACCAGATTTTTTCCAGTTGCATGTGTCTTAAAAAAAATACTTCCGAGACAAATTTCATACAATACTAAGAATATAAAAATTAATGTTGGCAATTTATATCGCTAATTGGTATATGTAAATCAAAATGTGCATTTTTGTTGTTAGTTCTTCGTAGAAATGATAAACACTGGAGTAACTGTACAATGATTACCAAATCGTTATTATTATGAAGTATACATTATTAACCTGTGTAATCTACTTTACCATGCACAGTGTTTTATATCATTGGTTTTTCTAAGCATACATGAAATATTGTGATTTATTAAATATTTTTAAATAACAATGTTTATTTATAATACACAGTAAATCACATGAAACCCAAAAACACAACAATACTGATTGATTAAGTTTTGGCTAATTATTTCCGTATTTAAGACATTGGAAACACTTTAGAATTCCAATCCATAACTAATGAAGTGATTATTAATCGCACCAGTTTTCCAAGAGGGCTGAGCAGGAATAACAAATGAGAGAGGTTCAATCAATCTTGTGACGTAAAAGGACTGCTTAGTCGCAAGGCTTCGTATGTCAGCTTATATTTCGTTATCGGCTTTGATTTACAGTAAATGAAATTTTGGAATCACGAAGCAGGGGAGATTCCAAAGGTTAGGATACAAATGTATTTCTATTTTGACATGGAATGTAAATTACGCAAGTGTATAGCTTCCAAAAGCAGCACACAAGAAGACATTATTATTTATAAATGATCAAATATTGTATAATTATATATTTGTATTACAGTGAAAATTACTTTGACAAACATACAATATTACCTAAGGTTAGTTCAACGGGTGTAAAACTGAACACTGGAAACAGTTACTAGTAAAGTTACTGCTCACATTGTTCCATACCAACAACATTCCTACTGGGCATCCATTGCCTTTGTATATTTCCAGCAATGCTGATTTACGTACACAAATTAATTTATTACACAATCCACCTTTATATTATTTCTACCATTATTGCGCTATTTATTATTTCTAAAGATATAAATATTAAAAAGTAGAAAACATTCTCTTCATTTGACACATAAAGTTAATAAATCCTGACAAAATACGACCTTTTCAAGACTTTTGCCTCATAAATGTTAGCTAGTTCTCCCTCTACCGGATGGCTCCAGTTATTATGGGAATGACGTTTATATCCAGTTTTACATCGATAGGATGATCCTTATGCCCAAACATACTCGGTTCATGCCCAGACATAGTACTCGGTTCATCCTTATGCCCAAACATATATTATGTTTTCCTTTTAACAGTTATATAAATCGATGACACAAAGATCTACGTTGCCTCTAGTGTTATAATTCAAAAAATTCATAATTATCTTTTAATTTGTTAAATGGTATAGTTATCGACACAAAACAGGCAATAAATAAAATAAAGAAAATTGTCGTTACCTGGCCTTTTTCACTCACTTTAAAAGTATATTTGTAATTATATTTGAACAAAAGACGTTAAGTCACTGGCATCTCCATCATATTATCTCGATAGGTGACAACTATGATACCTTTACGCATGCACATTTGCTCTTTATTACCTTGCAATATTGAACAATGCTTCTTACTCAACTTAGGGTTTACAAAGTACGAGTACACTAAACCACGTGTTACGTACTTGGGTGTGCTGTGGTTAATTGGAAAATTTCAAGGGTATAGCTTTTTTATCCTGACGTTGTAAGAATGTACTCAGTTTGTTTACTTATTTATTAATTTTGCAATTTTCTCATTTCCGTCATGGATACCAATAAGACATGTTAAATTGGAAAACAGATCAGCCAAATCACAAAGAGTGTGACATGCACCATCATCAAATTTAATGTGGCCTATAAAGAAATTAAACTCCGTGCAAAGATTAAAGTCTGTATGTCAGTTCGTTCCAGAGTTATCATCTGGATAGACAGGCCGAGAGAAGGAATTACATATTTTTAGACCCTCTTATAGTAGGCTTCGCCCCTGCCGATTATTATTTTGATTGTGATTAAAAATTAAGAAAAAAACAATCAGAATAATTAGAATATAGCTAAGATGTCATCGTTTAAAATAGTTATTACAGTATTCGGTTCTTCCACTTTTAAGAGTACCACAGATAAGCTTATATTGAATGGAGATATAAAAAGCAAATTGAAGTATTCGACATGGCCTGCAGCTGCTAGTTTCGTTCTTTCTTGATAATATATAAAGTATGTCATATTACACCTTACCACTTCATGTCAAATCAGTGTCGAGTAAAAGATTATATTAAGGATTAAATGGAAATTTAACTCCCCGACATGGCCTGTCGATAATGTCATTTTGCAGTGAGAGAGATCATTTAAATTTGTTTTTATCTGTCTTAAAATGTGTATGTTTGATACATATGTAATACTTATGTTCCTAGTGGAATTAAGGTTATTACATTTGGTAGACATATAGGACGCCATTACTGGTAGATTTACATACTCACATATCCGGTTTATAAATAGTAAGGGTATATCTCACGATGAGACTTCCTGTAGGTCTGCTCTGGTGGTCTGTATTTTTACTAATCATTCTAGATAAAGTAACTTCGTACACAACTGGCAAATTATTTTATTTTATATGTGCTACACTAAGTTTAGTAAATTTCTTTCTAGTGTATCTATCTACTTTCACTATTGTCAGTCAAAGTCTTGTATTCTCACATTTTAACTAAAAACAATGCTTTTATCCATTATACAATTTTAATATTTATAAAACTAAATTGTAAAAATATACGGTAAATCGGTGAAATTGACCAAGTAAAGCAATGTGGGTCAGTTTCACCTAAATATTACTCTAATCGTTCTTTCAGTTTACATTCCATCTTATTTATTTATTTCCAACGGTTCCACCATTTATACATGAGTTTACTTAACTAAGGATAAAATAATCAAGATGGCATACAACCATCCTTGTTTAATTTTAGGATTTAAAACAACACTTGACGATCAGGTGGCATTTGTAATCAATAATAATTGTTTTTATTTCCTCCTCATTACATTGTTTCTCGTACCTAAACAATGAGGTATGTAAAACATTACATACGGTCCTAATAAATATGATGTGTTTTTATTGTATATCACAATAGCCCAATTACGTTGCCCGAGTGTAATGCACGTTTTGCTGATGTCTGTAAACTGATAATTGAATGCTCAGCCATTAACACCACAACCTAATACGACATTTAAGTTGCTAAAAACATTCATAGAAGGTCGTGTTATGAAGGTCAGCATATGAGGCTTCGCTTGAGGTGGTGCTCTAGAAAATGCAGAACTAATTTATGTTAGAAGATTTATGTTTCTTAAAATGAGTGAGTTGTTTCTAACAATTCATTTAGCTCTTGGTTGATTTTCAGGACTTGAAATTCTCATAGGTCCATAGCTCAAAGAAAAGATGTCGGTTTTGATGATTATATGTTATGAAGGTTATGAAGAACACACAAGAGAAATGGTGAACAAACCCTGCAACTTACTTGAATAGTTACTTAACACCATCTTAGTAAATTCAACTAACAAGTATAATACTAAACCATCTTATTTACCATCAAGTATAGTACTAAAGCCTACATATTTTAATATCCATGACAATTTTGTCTGTCCAGCAAGTAACAATAATCCCATTATACTAGGTAAGTATATTTTATATCTCATAAACTCTCAACACGCTTATTAGTTTATGTTATACTAGCAATCAACCACGACTTTACACGGCATTTCCTATATATTTAAAAGAGGAAAGGTTTGTGGTTCTTTGACCGAAGAGGAAAACATTTATACAAGTAGCAATTAAATACACCGTATTCTCTGAAGCATATATAATATTTTAATGAACAGCTAGTAAAGCTTAAAATATTTTAGGCCTGCATGGAGGAATATTAAGTCCATCGTAGTGACCTTAGTGAAAGTGTTTCTGGTATAGTATGATGGATCCCTTGATCCCTGAATCGGGATATGATAAATATACATAATATAAAATTTCCACATATACATAAATATACATACATACATAAATATAGGTAAACATATACAGTACATAAATATACATTTCCCTGAGTAGGTTGTAACACTAAATTTTTAGTACTTTATTGTTCGAATGATAAATGACAAAATGAGGTTTTATTGTTTCAGTAAACGCAACTCTTATAAACCTTTCCTTAAACAGGAATGCACAACAGCAACAAATGTACAAACCTATTGGGAAAGCTTTACTGTATGCACAGTCAATGTTAATAATTAAACTGCACGTACACGACCAATTACACTGTACTAAGTGTGCAGGTAATAACGTATGGAATCTGTATAATAGATTTGTGTGCCAATATTACCACAAGTAATTACTTCAATCCTGTTTAACTATTCAGCGAACTTTACAATCTGCAATATATCCCTAATATCCAATATATTGCCTTTAAACATGTTATAATAATCCACTTAAACTATAACTATACAACCAATATTACACTTTACTAAGTGCAGCTGATAATGTACTGAACCTAATATAATAGCTATGTGTACCAATATTGTTCTTTGTTTGAAGGTTATTTTTGACGATGGAAGGATTATGAAGGAAACAGGATTTTCCGGACGTTTGCCATCGTTCAGTGAAACAATAAATCAGTATCACTACGTTTCGAGATCTGCAATCTGAGCTCTTCTTCAGGTAATAACTGACCTAATACATAATAATTACAAACTAGGTTTAAATAAACAAATCATACCAAAGCGTTGTGGCACACCTAAGTCAGGAGTCACAACCACCATGTTTTTTGTCAACTTCACTAACTCTAAAAACATGCACTTAATAAAAAAACTATACACAACACTAATCATTAAAACTGAACTACAGAATACAGGTCACAATAAGTCTGCATTCGTCTACCAACAACGTACGACTGACTACTGCCGTCGTAGAGAACACAAAAAGAAACTAAAGTAGAGACATTTTAAAAGAAATGGTGATACGATTCTTGTTTCCCACGTCAGAAATCAGTTCTCAAAACGTGAGTTCCGTGTTACTGAGATCTTAGCCTGGATATATTCCTTGTTAACTCTAATCTGAATCATGCATCCATTCTACGGCTGAGTAGGACTAACTCTGTCTTCCTTGTTGCTAGGGCCAACCCAGGCTGGCACTCATATTATGGCAAAATCAAGCTTCCACTGTGCCTCACCTAGAAACTTTGGACAACCTTCGTAACTTTGACATTTGGTTTGTCTTGTAAGAAAGCATTTTTCAGGAATTTTCGTATGGAGGATTCCATTGCTTGCAATATTCCATATATCTCGTCCTAGGAACGAGCTTTAGACTGTATACGTCAACCACCAATACCCGCTGTAGCTATGAAACATCTTCAATAGATAGTTAGAAACGCACTAGCAACAAGCTTATCAACCCATATAGCTTAATTACCCGGTTCCACGTGTGGAAATATGGTCAACGTGGACCAACCGACACGAGTGACAGCTGTCATGGAACGTTTCCTTCCTGAGGAAAATAATCAAAAAGCCGTGTCACCACTCCAATAGTAGAATGGATATTTTATGGATAGCCTACCTGATTTTAAGGACAGTAAGTGTGGCCTACATGAAGTGTTTCCTTATTTCAATTGTTAGATATTTGACAACAGCTAGGGCGGACCAACGGTGCTTCTAATAATAGAACACTGATTGGAGTTGTTGCCTTGTTATTAGGTTAACGAAACAGTCTTTGACCGGACTTCCTCTGTGAAAAGATGAATCAACCCAGGGCCCATTGTGACTTGCCAGTACTCCCTTACCGGATCGTTCGAAAACAAGACCAAATCCACAAAGGTGCCATAAGAGTACACTCTTGTTTAGTTAAAGTCAACTTGGTGGGAACCAACTGTAACTCAATCCTTGACGTTCATTGATTATGAAGTATTGATGGTCTCTCTTTTAAAACAGATGCTAAAATTATGGTACATTACAAGTTTTGTCTCGTGGCTCTAAACGTTTCAGAGGTCATGTATCCCCCACAGGTCAATTACGCGGCACGTCTATATTCCAGAGATTGAGATAACTCTTTCGGATTTATACGTTTTCTTATAGTAAAACGTAATTTTGCGACACGAGTTTAAAGAGTATATAATTTTTAGTGGAAGATCGGTGTTTAGTATTCAAAGTAAAAAATATATGGGACAAACATTATGTGATAATTGTGGATAACCTATATTAATGTAATGGTCCGTAAGTAAAAATAATTATAAAAAAGAAAATTTAAATATGAATTTACTCTTTCTAATAATATTACGACATTTAAGAAATGTATTTTTTTAAATCAATACCACCACTTTTGGGAAGAAAAGTTTCAGACGAGAATTCAAGAAAGATAAACCGGAGAGGTAGAGATTAGACAGACAGGCGAACGTTGTTTTTTAGCGTTTTTTATTCCTGAACGAGGGGTCATTATTTGATAGAAAGCGTAAGGGTTAGGATTATAAATTATATAAAATTATGTCACATAAAGGACAATGGAATTAAAAAGAACTTCCTTCAGTCATGCCTACAAAATGTGCTTTATGATGATATAAACGAGTCCCCTAATACATAATGTAGTCAAGGGTAATTTTCCGGCCTTCAATTCAGTTACACGACTTTATGGACTGTAATCTACTGAGTTATGACATGGTCGAGCTTTCTCCGGCAGAACACATCTTATATACTCTACTTATCTCAGAAATTATGTTATCAGATGGTTCATACATTTTAGGTAGGCAAAAGTATTCAATAGACAAAAAATTTACATTCACGACAAAACATGTGTAATTTCATTAGCAAACTTGAAATGGTTCAATTAATCTAATTAATTAAAGTAAGACTATGTAGTCAGTAAAAATGAGTGATAGTTCAGAGACATTAAATATTTTATTTACCATATTTATTGATATTTAGCATATCTAAATTAATAATTTAGATAAAAATTGAATTATGGGGTTAGTTAGCTTAAATTATTTTGAATTTCTAAATATATCCAAAAATTATATATTCATATGAAACAATCACCATGGTGACGGCACAAAATATTACAACATAATTGTAGTTCCTGACTAAAGATAAAAATTATAATAAGATACTTAGCAAATAGATACATTACTTTTGGTCTTGTTAGAAGCCAATACATAATTAAAGTCACGTACAAGTGGAAAACATGATGATAAACCTGTACAGTAACATATAATTATCAATATTGCTTACAACTTTGCTCTTTTATATTTTCTCATATTCATAATCGTTATTAATATGATGAAATGAAAGAGGATACAATATTTCAAACACATGTGATTGGTGGATGATTTAACTCCCTTAAAATGGGACCACGGAATCTTTTGTAATGTCCGACTATGATAACAGGTTAAAGATTTTATTATATCTGAACCGGGTTCTAGAAAGTAGGTGATAGTAATAGAATAATCTATATAAGTAATAAAAGACTATACGACATCGATAGCCAAACATATCAAGAAAAGGTTGAAACATTCATTCACAGCAACAATCTTAAAGAATTAAAAAAGGACCCAGCCAACGAATACACAAAACTTGTAAATGCTACAATAACTAAATGCAAAATTAGTTTAACAAAAGCAGAGTAATACTAAAACTGACAAGGTATGTAAATTTTAAAATAGCAAAATAAAAACCAACATGCATTTTGAAGACAGTTAAAGTATACCAAATTCATGTAATATGGAAAATCAACTAATAATAAATGAGATACTGTAATATAATGATGAAAATTAAAAAAGAGATGAAAAGAGGATACTAATAATTATTTGTAAGAAAACATGAAAAGTTGAAGATTGTACAGATATTACACAATTACAACATAAAACTTTTTTACTTTTGAAAGGTTTTTTTATCGACCACTAATGTTTTCAAAAATTATATTCCATATAGTTAAAGGAGATATTTTATAAATTCAAACTAGACATTAAAACCCTAATGTGAACATAGATTCAAGTATTGGAGCTTCTGTTTTACCGGACACTTGCACTTTTATGCTCGTTTTTGGTTAAATCATGCCTTAATAATCCAGCATGATCATTGCATGATAACATATTTAATTGGGCGTATATTTAGCAAAATAAATTGAACAAAAATTTGTTTTACAACTTTTATAATAATACAAGCCAATACATGTTATTTATTATACACCGTGTATGTCATACTAATATAAAAGACAACTAAACATGAAACTTATTGTCCTTCTACGTAGAAGAATTTTATATAAGGCTGGGTCCTTTTTTAATTCTTTAAGATTGTTGCTGTGAATGAATGTTTCAACCTTTTCTTGATGTTTCAACCTTGTTTGGCTATCGATGTCGTATAGTCTTTTATTACTTATATAGATTATTCAATTCCTATATAATAAAATCTTAAACCTGTTGTCATAGTCGGATTTTATAAAATTCATAGATTCCATTATACATTTTGTATTAATTTATCCATACCAAACCACCGCAGGAATTACATTTATATCCCTTCTCTTACCATAATCATGAATACTAAATTACTCCTCTACATTTTGTCCGATTGTCCGAAATACTTAGAGTATAGACATATTAGCTGCTAATTCAGTTTGGCAGCGATTTATAACCTATACAATCTACA
Source organism: Homalodisca vitripennis (assembly GCF_021130785.1). NCBI lineage: Eukaryota > Metazoa > Arthropoda > Insecta > Hemiptera > Cicadellidae > Homalodisca > Homalodisca vitripennis. The sequence goes on from NC_060207.1 coordinate 34,030,410, forward strand.
TTTATAAAAATGTATTAAGAAAATGTTTACATCAGTGACAGACATTGTTCAATGTTATGTAATTAAGAGGAGATGATTGGTTTTGTAAGGTTGGAATATTTATCACACCTAGAGCTTGGAGTAGATGAAAGCTATTTAAAGTTGAAGTTCCTTTTCCATTATAAACTTGACCACTTAACGCAAAACTTCGTACAACAACTGTTCTGGCTCAACTTATAACCACCTTGTTAAGTGGATGCATTATAAACTTCATATTTTGGAGGAATTATTATTTTTAAAAACTTCCATTAAGAGGATTATATGCAATATTTATTAAAGTTAGTGTAGAATATAATTGGTTTAAAATATGTTTATGATAGTATTCTAATTTATTGAGTAGTATTTCTTTAAAAAAATACTATCTTTGTACAAACTATACTCCGTCTTTCCTACTTACAATTACAATATATGTTAGTGAACTCTTACTGAGCTACTAAAATATGATGTAGTTAGGACAATATATAATACAAATAAGGTCCAACAAACAAGACACTTGATATTACAACAGAATAAAGTAACCAATAATACGATATAACTAGAAAAATTTGCTTTGTCAATACAACCAAACCAATATTAGCAACTTCAGTGATATAGTTAAACTAAATATCCCTCGGTTACCCTGGAAATTGAATAGTTAACTATGTAGTAACACAACAATACAGGATACCTTCCCTCATTCAGCATATAATTCATGTATTCAGTTTTTATGGGGAGTTTTCATTTTTGTGTTAAACTCGGTGGTTTTAAACATTCTATTAAAAAATTTAACCATTAAAACAAGTCTGCTAACAAATTTAAATCAATAACTGGAAGAGTGTTTTCTCTTCCTTAACTTCCTTATTTAATAAGTAGCATAAAATTTTGTTCATTCTAATATACTCTTTAAACAAATTCCCGGCCGAATATTTCTACGTATCGTTATTTAAATGGCTTAGTTTTTACACAAGGCGAATACTAGAAAACAAATATTATTGGTGGCACAATTGAAATGTCTTAATGAAGGATACTAAACTAAATGAATTCTTGAAATTTTTAACTACATAAAAATCTAAAATAAGATAAGATTTAACTAATATATTTCACTCAATATTCTGAGTTCTCAATAAAATACTAGATTGAATATTAGTATGAACGTATAGTATAATAACTTGTGTGAAACCCTACTCTATCTCAACGAAGTGGAACGTTATTGCAAACTTATAACAACAATGCAGAACAAGAATAATAAATTGTGTGTCCTAAAACTATTTTAAACTCTTTGAAAATTACTCTGTAAATATTCATAAGGTATAATCAGGATGATGCTCAGAATTCATTAGTCTGAACATTTAAATGTAAGAGAAGGACACTTTGATTTTACAAGTTTTAGTAGATTCTGATACGTTTCAATGTTGTATAAAATACAACTTATATTAATTTTTAATTAAAAGCCTATTTAATATTTTTCCAATCCAAAAATTTGGTTAGAACCTACTTCAAATTCAACTTTTACTAAATTTGCACACGAAGAAATACAATATAATGTGACTTTTACTAAGTTAAATTATTTTCTTTTGTTGAGTTGCACGGTTTACTGGACACCAAACACATAATGAATTCATTTAGCTAGGGATTGTTATATTTTTTATTTAGTTAAATTTCAAACCGTGTATTGGCCAAAATTGTTTCATCAGTTTGTACTAGCGTCGTATTATAAAAGCTGTTTCAATTTTTGTTATTTTTAAATTCGTATTAAATATACAAATAAATCTTTAGCAGTTCCGTATTTTTTTTCAAATTTCAAGATATTTCATAGGTATCACAAAATCTTTTACACTCCTGGATTAAAATATAGTATTTACCTTTTTAATTAGTTTGAAACAATATTATAGCGGAAAAGTTTCATCGTCATGTTTTAATACAATTGAAACAGAATTTTTGGAGAACTTACTAGTTGAGTTTGCTAAAATACAACAATTCACGTCATGACCGTGAATATGTAAAAGTTAAAATTACCAATAAAGAAGTTTATGCATTGAAATAAATAAACCTGAAGCCCAACACCAAAGTACTGGTGAATCAAACCCCTAAATAACGATACAACTCAGATGCATTTCACAGCTAAAAACTCACAAAGCTCACTTTAGACCTAGAGGAGTAGGAGGGTCAGGAGGCGGATAATCGGTTTTGGTGTTGATATAACTCGAGCTGTTTTGACATGTTATTTGGATATTGTCATAGAAGTAATATTCATTATTTTTACTCATTTTATGTATTCATACGTTCGATAGGTCATGTTTTCTAACTATACTTATAGTTACCACGATTTTAGTTCAGTATAACATGTACAGTACAAGTTAGCTAGGGTGCCTTAGAGCGATTAGATGTTTACCAAAGAAACAAAATTCAACCCTGCTAACGCATAAATAGAATGCATTTAAATTATTTTCATTGAAATTAACGTATTATGTGTGCCAAAAATGGAGGTCCCGGGTTCAAATCTCAATATTTTCTAATGTAAACCAACGACATATGACACAATTTGTAAAGTGCCGTTTTACAGAAACATTTTGGTACAGTTATTTTTTCCTAAAATATTATACCGATTTAATAATTAAATTTGGGATTGCTATATTTAGTTATAATATTTTTCCTTACTGCATTATACCGAAATATATAGCTTTGATTGTATTCGTTATCTTTCGGACAAGGTTAATCAAAAACATTAAGAAAAATGTTATTACTGGCAAGGAACAAAACCAATCTAATTGAATGGGTAGTTCTTTGAAATTGCTAACCGAGTGATAAATATTGTTATTGAAGACATGATAAATACACACAGACTTTGCACATTAAACATTGTACTCGTAATACCACGGCAACAATTAATACATGCAGTAAGAAATATGAGGCAAACGTGATTTGTTTGCTAGCGGACTTTATACTTAAGCTGATTGCTTAAGTACGTTCTGTTATAATCTGTGGTTCGAAGGAGTTGTAGTCAACGAAAGCAAGTCAAATTACGTATATTACTAGAGATATATATTTACAACTCTTTGCACAAAGTGTAGAAGGAAGTATTGTGATCGCGAATCAAATTATACTTAGGTTTTCAACATATAGTATGATTTCTATACATAGTTAAGAACATTATTTCTTTATAAAGTCACAATTCTAATTAGACGCAATTCTAATTTCTAATTAGACGCAAATAACGAAAGCTGTAAATTTTTTACTGCGGTGGGACTTTAGAGTACTTAAGAGTGGGACTTAGACGTGTTTGTATTCTCCCGGAGGATTCATTTCTGGTTGGTTTATACCTTCCAGTTTAATCAACGCTATGGGTGACTCCATCAAAATTTTTGAATTTAACAGCTTCTTTCAGCGTCTCAATATCGGTTTATCATAAAATTATAATCTGAAAATTGGTGACTTTTAAAACTCATATTCTATCTTCACTTTGAGTTATCAAAGTGCTAGGTTTTTGTAATTATAATTTAAATATAGTATAATACCTAGTAGTATTCTTTTTCTTCCAAGTAATGTAGGAAATGGTTTACTGAAATGAATGCGCTATTTTAGGGATTTTATCTATTCATTAATATTAAATTCGTATAGATTATAGTATTGTTATCGTAATAGGAAGACGAACAGAATCATTATCACACATCTATTTTATATTCTACATAATTTATTTTTTTGTAATTCATTTATTATTAGGTACATTTTAAATAACAAAAATCTTATTGCTAAATTTGTTTTAAAGAGTAATTAAATCAGTATTTGGATATTCTGAGTATATTTCTTTGGAAACATTTCCTTTACATAATGGACAATATTATTTTAGCATTTATATCCGTTATCATGGAAGTGTAATGAACATCCGTTATTATTTACTTGAACAAATACTTTATCAAAGAGATATGTGTTAATGAATAGCAAAAATATTTAATATTCAACAATAACAAAATTATAAAAACTATATAGTAACAACAAACATAGTAGTTTATAAAAACAACATTATTTTAACTAAATATAGTAATAACAATATCAATAAATATGTAAGCGTACAGCAGTAATATAAATAACATTTGTAATCAAAAGAGCTTCGACTGGTTGATATTGGCAGTTTCGGCTTAATATCTTTTTATTGAAGATTGAGCTTAAACTGGCAGTTAATATAAGTTATGTATATGATCGTATACATTTGGATGCAATATCAATACTAAAATATTTATAAAATTCTCATATAAGAGAACAATTTTACGAGTACAATATTGTAACTTTATTAGTATTATTAATCTAATATTAAAGTCTAGTATTATTTTTTTACTGATTCTGAAAAATACAATACAATAATAATCCAAAGTTGAAAAACTTTTTGGTATTATTGTGTAATAAACGAGTCTCTACTCTTATATAATCTTATGTGCACGTCAATATAAGAAATTTAAGGTTTAGATCAAAAAGAGGCGTACATCTGCTCGATAAAAATACTGACAAACAATATCATTCAACATTATTAATTTGTTACGCGATTGACATGAAAATACTTGAACACAAAGTCATTACTTTTCCAATGGCTAACTAATGACAGAGCTGGTTGACTGAGGTGGGATCATTTATTGGGTTCACTACTGTTGACAAACGATAGAGAGCATCAGATGGACAAGCGGTCAGTGCGGCTGGTCACAGAACAATGATGCAACTGATGCTACTGCAGAATAGCAATTACGATGTCTATTCTCTTTGGTAATAAAGGTTTTATCTTTGTTGACTGTGTGTATTTGAAGAACGGCCCCACTGCAGTTGGTTGATGCCAATATATTCATCGGATGTTACACTTCCCGTATTTTCCTTGTTACACTGGTATAGAATGAAAAACTTGCGACCGTTTCAGTAAGTTGTTACATTCCTCTGATCATACCCCAAAAGAACTGTGATTTGAGATAAAATAGTTGAACTTCTTACTTCTGACTACTCAGAAATTCTTGACCTTTATGTACTAAAAGGAATATTGCCTACTTCTTTTTTTTCTTCTTGTCGATAATGAATACAAACATTAAAACATATAGTTTGGGATATACAAGGCAGTAAAGGTAACGCTGATGATGAATGCACACAGTTATTGCACTTTAGTGTATAATACGATGAATTCATTAAAATAATTATTTATTATTAAGAAATTAATCTATTGTGTGATGTCTTATTTTAACAATATTCGCGTATTTTAAAAACAAAAATTTGAAACAAAAATGCTTGCAAACTGTTTATTCATTATAATTTAAAGAGAGATTTTTTCCCCCCATTAAATTTTTTGTGAGTATGGATCTGTTTTACTAAGTTAAAGCATGTATGTGTATGGCATACGTACAGTTTATACCATTTACCATAAAAACATTTTCGGAGAGTACGTAAATTATTCGAAACAAACACCATTACCCTCATATTGGACAGTTTGGTGATACTGCCTCCGCATTATCTCTATTACCCTCATTATTTCGGGGTGGCATGCTTTACCACGTGCTACAGTCTGTGACACTCGATTTAAATACAAATCACTATATAAATGTTGTAAATTCAAACAGGGCCTTGTGAAAACAGAACGAGTTAATGGAAAAATTAATACCTTATTCCTGTACAACAGTTTTAATGTTCAATTACCACTTTACTCTTTTAGAGTATAATTCATGCGTATCAATGAAAAAATTAGTAATATACTTTAAAACCATGTTAATAAATTGTAATTCATAAAACGAGAGTGAATGTATTATCCCAATAAAGCAGGTTAACAAGTGATTCGTTTACAATAGAAATACATGGCTTTTTGATGAGTTATTAGATAATATTGATAACTAATTAAGCTAAAATAAAAAAAAAATAATTTAGGTAGATACATTTTAATATAGTACATGAACATTATAGTTTACGCCGATTTGGTAAATTCTCAATATAAAGGTGGGAAATCTCAATATTGTGTTTTCAGTCTTTCATTAATCAACTGTTGTTACCAACTGATTTTGTTGTTATTACAAAAATATGACGTGTAGAATTTCGTTCTAAAAACACACACGTCAAACAAAAACGTTTAAGAAATTCAATGCGATCTTTCTCACCATTTTTACACTCACATTATGAAGAAAAACACTTTTAAAATAGGTACTATAAAGCTTTTAAGAACTATACATATAAAAGAGCGTTTAAGAATTTAAAAAAATACTTAATAAGTAGAAAGCAAATATATAGCAATAATTTGAAACGCGTTTATGGGAAGGTATAAATTAATAATAGCAAACACCACTACCCATCATATTGTCTGCATTACCTCGATAGATGTGTGATGGGATTATCTTAAGCTTTCCACAGGTTATAACATTTACACCAATAGGATTCAAAATAGAAGCAATTGTGTTTACCTCTAATTTTACTAGGTTTTATAAAACACAATGTATCATCTATAGTATGTTTTCATTTATACTCAACACTCTCTCGTGTAAAACGATAAGTTAATCTGAATTGTCTTATTTTATTAAGAATGTACAAAATATAATATATGGTAATAAGATATTCTATTGGTTTTTTGTCTCTTGATATTTTATTATAAATAAATTTGACCAAAATAAACAGTGCTATTTTGCATTAAATTTAAAAAAAATATGTTATAAAATTCCAGAACTAAACAATTTGGTAAATACTGGTAGGAAATATCCAAAAGGTTTTTTTAGAATTAATTAATGGAAGTAAAACTGGATATTCACAATTAGTTTATATAAGTTCTGTTGTTCACTATCGTAATGAACGGGGCAAGCATTGCAGCTCACACTGTCATATAATTCTAAATTAATAAAAGTACTAATAAAAGAAGCCAATCCATCTGCAATATATTGATTCTGTAGTGCGCTATATTAATAAGAATTAATTGTTTAAGTGGTGAAAATTAATTTTATCAAATTTAAAATCCGTTTTTATCACAAGCAGTTCGCATTTTGAAACAAATTTTATATTTCCCAGTCTATGGATTCATCAATTGCCTTTTTTAACAAGGATTAAATTTTAAATGCTATGTTGATATTGGAAACGTCAATCTCTTAAACTTATCTATTTATAAAATCATTCAATACTAAAATATTAGTCCTCTTAGCACACACTGGACGCTTAATCACTTTTAAAAACAACGTTGCCACTTTCGCTACCAAGGGCGGTACCATAAGTACTGTAAGGTGTGTCACAGAACACCAGTAAATGCTTTATTCGGTAACTTATATTGCTAAGATTAACCATTCCTGCTCTAGTAATGTTGGCATACAATATTGTAAATTGTAGCTATATTGACACCTAAAGAAACTTACGTGTCAAATAATATAAGCTTTATAAATTCAAATGCCAGTTAAAAATAATAGCATACAAAATGGATCAAATAAACACCAATGAAGAGGAATAATATAATAACTCATGAGAATGGACGATATTGTTTATGATAGTGGTTTCAAAAAAGGATTGGTTTCATTGCTGTGTGTACTCATTGTTCTCATTATGTTTTTTCTAACTAATAATATCTCATCGCAGGTTATTTGTAAAAAAGGGCTATGTGGTCCTAACTTTACCTGTATAAATAAAGAATTTATCATTTTCATTTCATTTCATCTAACAATAAGACCTGCTGCTCAATATTATTGCTCGTTAAGTATTATTAACTGGTTACCAAAAATCTAAACAAATATTTAATTTAAAACACAGAGTGCTGTTATTTTTTTCAGGGAATATTCTCAAAGAAAAAGTGTTCTTTAATTTTAAATGCTTATTCAACGATTGTTCTATGATATCTTCGTTAAAGATTACAGAGGCAACTTAGTATTACATAGTAGATTTAAATGGAATTCCAGGCACAGAACGCTAATAATTTGCTTTTGTAACTTCAACACTAACATATATTAATGCTACAAATCAATATTCATGCGTATCCTCTTAATAAAACATTTACGTAGCTTAAAACTAAGTCATACTTCAATAGTTTATGTCAGATAGTAAAAAGACGCATTTAAGTTGTTAATGGAGACGTTAAATAGATTGACCAGTCTATAAAATGCTATACAGTTTCACAGTTATGTTTAATAATCCTGCTATTTGCTTACATCTCTAAACATAAAAAAGTAAGGCTCTTACTCGCTCACTCATCGCTAATTATCGAACTTCCTGATATCTAACAAAGTTGAAATTTGGCATACCTTTGCCTCAATTTTTCGATGTCCTAGAAATGGAAATTTTGACAAACGTGTATTGTGTCCTCAACATACCACTGGTACCGGAAATACCTCAGCAACATGAACAATATATTGAATAGTAGCAACGGCTTCTTCTCGGAAAGACCAGAAATATTTTAGTATATATGGAAGTAAACTATTTTTTACCCAAGCATACTTTTCAGACCTATCTATGTATATTTTTTTTATCAGAACAACAACGCAAACTATAATATAGCACCAAAAATATCTTGGGCCGGAAGTAATATACAATGACCAAAAGTAATTGCTTATTATTAAAGTACTTTAATCTAAGTATACTTTTAGACCAACGATTTATATTTGTCTTAATCGGGGCAGTAATGGAAACGGTACAATGGCACCAGAAGTAGATTATAATGCCCGTAAGTGGTCACCGAATCATGATTTATTATTTTCTTGATAGGATTACAACACAACCGCTAACAAGTACTGACAATACTTTAGACCACAAGTAAATTACAATGACCGGAAAGTAAATTAAAGTAAAGATGTCTTACTTTACCAGGCGAAATTAAATCTAAGAAGCCCTCTAACACTTAACCTTGGGCCAACGGCTTAAAGGTGACATCCAAACCATTACCAACGGCCGAGCAGGCGGACTGCTTGCAAGAACAGGATCACTCATTGGTCACCCATCTAAGCAGCAGCCGCCCTCGACGTCGCGTCGCTTGATCTGTTTATCTTACGATAATCCTGCTACCCGCTACGCTGCACCATTGGAAGTAGTAACTTTTTAACGAAAAAAAACACTTTTCACACCTAAATATGTGTGTATTTTTTTGACCGGAGAAAAAATTCAAACGCTACTACGTCACAAAAAATACTTAATAATTAGTTTTTAACCGAAGGAAACTTTTTAGATTAACCTACTATATATTAAGTTTTCCGGTGCAATAAACGCTACTACAACACCGTTTATAGATTCTAATGACCGAAAGTAATTACTAATAAAGGAACAACAAAACAAAAGCCATTATGGTGTCGGAGATACGTTAAACTGTAAGTAAATAGTTTGAAGTATACACTTTTGACCGAAGAAGCGTATAAGCTTTTCTTGGTCGTGACATTAAGGCAAACTCAACCATGGCATATGAAATATGATTGATTGGAACCAGAAATGCTTCTTCACGTGCTAAATCATAAGTCAGTGGCAATACTGTTTAGCTTTTTAACATAAAAATGAGTCCTAAAATAATACGTAACAATAAACATGTCTACTTACGATTCAAAATTATTATAGAGCTCCATATATTACACCTTAAGCCCTGTATTAGGATGCCTGTAGACTTCACTATGGTTTAATGGCATTTTTTTAACAATTAAATTGTTGAAGCTATTCATTTATATATAATGAAATATTCATAAGATTTTATGTCATTTTTACTTAAAATAATGATTCGCTCTCTGACTTTAGGACGCCAAAGCAACGCTCTTAAAAATAAATGTCCAATTGCGCAATTTTGAGACAAAAATTTGGGCTTTACAAGTATAATCACACAAAAGTCACCAATTCTTCTTGATATGGTAATTCTACAACTTATAGAAAAATGTAAAAAACTATTTAAGCGGTCTTTTCAGAACTTTCGTAGTAACGGTTTCAGATAAAAGTTACTTTTTAATGAGTAAGTTTTTAAACAATGAATTTCAAGAGAAAACTCGGAAAGAAATAGGGTACATCCGTATGTTATTCTATTGTGTACTACTGTAAATTCATAGTCAGCTTAGACACCATAAACACAACTAAATAATACAAAGATCATCTAAATAATTTTTTAACGATGAAAGTGATCAATTCTGGAATATCCAGTCTATTTGTTGATTATCACTTAAGAGATTGTTTTTAATAGTACAACTGCTGTTTCAATCCTATGGGTGTAAGAGTGGTTAATCAGCACAATGAAATTCATGGACGGAAATTTTTCCTGCGGGCTCTCATAAATCAAAGTAGCTTTACACCAAAGATAAAGGGAGAGTGACGAGATTTGTGTATCCGTGGCCGGAGAAGCTCCCACATCCCAGCCACCCACGTGTCATCAGTTAGCTAAACAAAAGATTTGTTTGCACCTTTCATACCTTATATTTTTTCATTTATCAATATTTCAACTATACTTGTAAAGTTATCAAAAAGCATTGTTTCGTGGTTCAAGTGTTCTTTAATAAAATTTATCTAATAAAGAAACGGTTATGAAACAATACCAATATCAATGTTTACTGCTATCGATACAAACATAGACCAATAACAATATAGCAAACTTTATTGGTTACGGAACGTTGATTTTTCCATTACAGGCTGGAGTGTTTTTCAGTTTTCAACGTTCTTCTTAGCAAATATAAAATAATAATATCAATGACATATTTGCTATTAAAAATTATATAAGTAATCAAAATATGTACTTTAAATTTTGGAACTAATTAGATTATATTAATAAAATTCTCTTATGGTTTATATACGATGTATTAAATAAACCTAAAGCAGAAATATGTTATCATTTAATATATTGATTTCATAACCTGTAAATTTATTGATTTCCTACATCATTTTCAGAGTATAACCTGATTTTAAAAACAATAGCTTTGGATATATTAATTTTATTTGTACAGTATTGAAAATATCGTCAATCTCACTAAAGTTTGTTTTTTTTATTTACATAATTGCTTAGATTTAAAAAAAGACCATATATTTTATAATTTAATTAACAAAAAAATACCGGTATAAGTGGACTACCGTGCTTAGATTGAATAATCTAGTGACTTTGAGCAGAGATTTAGTCTGACATCTCTTATTGGTTGAGCGTCATCGAAGCCTATCACTCAACGGGCTGTAAATAATTTAATTTTGTCTGTCTCTCTGTTATACTATTATATATCTAACACTGACCTAAGGACTTTAAAATGTGCATGAAGCTTCATGTATACGTGGGGAACACTAAGTTACATGACGGTGTATGTCACTCCATTGTGTTAGTGAATATCTTTGTTGCTCTTATGAGTAAACGTTATTACAACGGTAAATAGCATAATAAATAAAATTTGTAATAAACTCAATAAACTCACAGGAGACACATTATTAAATGTGGCGTAACTGTCGTAACACATTAGGCATTTTCAGTTGCCTTATTTTACACGAACATGAAACTCAAGGTAATTTTTTAATGTATCATGTGACAAGATATCTGAAATAGCATTTCATATGTATACATAAAATACTATATAAAACTTCTTTTCTACTCCTACATGGACAATAATATAATTTAATGATTGTAATCACTTACTAGGCTAAAACATTTTTTATTTTAGTTATGGCGGATATAAGAAATTTCTTTTCCACATTGTGTCTGTCATTATACGTATCTGCCAATAGTTAAATTAAGTAAAGATTTTAAATTTTACATCCAAACTTAGCGAAAAGATTGCTTTAACGTGTTCAATAGTGTTGTATAAATACAACATTGCATTTTTTATTCGAAAACCCTTGTATTAGATGACTGAAAAATGAATTTTTTTTACACTTAATGCATAGTAGTCGTGAAAGAGAAACACTTTTTAGACGGACCAACAAATTTAAACTTCCGGGCTAATTTACATAACTTTAACTGTCTATAGTGCAAGTGCCAAATGTTACTAGAATTTATGGAGGAGGAACACAGGGTGTCTTGGTCCTGAATCCTGCAGTATACACATCACCTTACCCGCTGTTCTAAATTCGATAGCGTCTCGCAGAACCTAATTGATTATACACAAATATAGATTGGCCAAAAATAACTTGGTTGGTAAACATAGCGATTTAATTGTAATCATTTTTACAACCTAAATTTACTTACAAGGTACATTCTTGCTATCAGGTGTGATCACATCGTTTAAACCGTCAACTATAATAGTGACATGAATCAAGTACGCGTAATGTGTAAACTACAGACATTGTGTAACTGAGGCCTGAAGCATTACGATGTTGTGTCCGATACACGTGCCTAGGTTATAGCCACTAGCTACAACTGATCGTTGCATGTTGTATGATATTATCGTACTAGAGTTAACGAGATATTATCGTTTTGTCATTTGTAACATGTTTCGGAGGTAAGGTAAATCTTCAGAGTAAGGATAGCATTGAAAACAATGTTTGGATGAGAATTAAACGTTATTAGTCTCATCGCAAAAGCCTTGGTTAACACATTAGGATTATGGATTGGCTTGCAACGCAGTTTAAGTTTAAATTCATAAAATATTTGAAAAAAATTATCTCAATAGAGAAAACATACAGTATTAAATACGGCCGCACTTTCAAAATGGTATGGGCAAATAATTGAAAATACGAATAAAAATGACCAAATCAAACCCCAATAACTTTAATAATTTTTTACGATTTACATTTTTTAATTGTACTCAATGTAAATATAGGTTTCTTCGTTCTGCAATTTTCTTGTTTGCCATTGTGCTTACTCTTAAAATAAATGTAAAGATTTCATTAATTTTCAGCCGGAATATTAAAAACGATTGTGTATAAATAAAAAGGAAGCTTTACAGAGTACTTTACGTTTACACATCAGTTCATTCTCGTGATATCATGTGATCAACAGACAAAATATAAATTTGTCCATCCTTCTTAGAGATAAGCATCACTAAGGCCAAGTAAATAAAATTGGTTATGGAATAAATAAATTGTACATTAAAAACTAATATCGCAATCAATTTTGCCATTGTCGATAATTAATACAAATAAATAAGAAAATAAACAGATTTTTAGCTATATTAAAATACTTTAGGCAGAGTAATAAGATATGAGATACATTGGAGGAAAAACTAACTATGATTTGTCAAGCACTTTGTTTAATAATAATAATTTATAATAATTGTTACATGTTAGAAAATAATATTTAGTGCAGCCGTTTACACATAGGTTTAAACAAAATTTGAAGTTTTTACTAGAAGTAGTATACGGAAACACCTAGAGTATACTTATATAAGCGAAGTTTACATAGATAAGTGTAAGCTAATGAAAGACAATGTTAGAGTTCATGGCCTTTTGTAAAAATGTGATTTGTGCAGTTAGTAAGGTTATTGTTTTCCCTACCCAGCAGGGATCACTTCTGGCTGGTTTATACCTACCAGATGAACCCACCACTGGGCACAGCAAAAACCGATGTGCCACTTCAATTTGGGCAACCTTATGGATGTCCAGTAGCGGCACATCACTAACCGCAAATGTTGAGATTCTGGGGTTCATGGGCAATTCGATAGGTCTAGTCTACTGTGGAAGATGACTGTTGGAGTTGGTGGGGTTTGTTCCTTTACCTCAGAGGTTCTTGTTAACCTCAACAAGGGTGTGCCACCCCTGCCTACTTTGACTGGAGAGGCTGGTTCAGACCTGGCCTCCCCTTCTTCCGGGATGACTTTGAGATGTAGTGCCCTAACTCTTCCTCATGGATCTCGATAGGAGGCGGCCCCTACTCCCTAACCTTACCCATCCTGAATATCCTATCACTCCGGAAGCAGCGCAAAGGTTCTTACAGGACTAAGTGCAATTTATAAGCTTCTTGTTCTAAGAGAACAAAAAAAAAGAACAAGGTTATTGTTTATGTACGTAGATACTAGATGACAGTAACATAACACGAGTGTGTAGTTGAAACAGCCTCAAGTTTGTAGACATATATTTTGCTAAGGAAATTTCAATCACTGAATTTAATGTCATTATATATTATGATATAGTTAAGTACTTAATTCTAAGCCATAATCTTATCAAAAACTATCGTATTTCAGTAGCTATACGGCAGACAATGAAGGCATTGATTAAAGTTATAGACAAGTTGATCTTGTCTTCATTTGTGAATATTAGGATATTTTAGGATGACTTTTTGTTTTCTGTTCTAATCATAAAGTAAATACCTGTATCATAACATGTAAAACAAAGTTCATTACTTATTCTATAAGAGTCGCGGATTTTGACGTAGGTTGTTCAATTTAAATAGGATATAGTACATTACTTTAATATACACACAAAGTATTAGCTTCTAAATCTAATACATTTTATTCAAATAAATTCCAATGTGTGTTATGACCGTTTTCTTTCATTTACATATGTTTTACATACATTTTAATATAGAGTGTAATTTAGTAATATTTTAATGTATGAGTTGTGCAGTTTTTAATCAGGCCTCAAAGCTTCTTTAAAAAAAAATCAAAAACCGTAAAGTACATTATATGTTATATTTACAGAAAGTATTGTAACGTTATTTACAGCAGCAAAATGTTAATTTGTCAACATTTTTATAAGCGATGGGCCTGGTTCTTAATTTATTGAGGAGGTTTATCCTCCTCACAAAAGGAACTAACAACACAATTAGATTTATAATATCTATCATTTGGGATACTCTGGATCTTAAGATGAGTTATGAATTACTTACATGAAATGACTGAACATATTGATAATAAAAACCGGTTTGTGCGAATAGGTTTCAAAGGAAACTGCAATTTTAGTACTCTTTTTCAGCATGAACGAAATTTATTTCAGAGATAATGCCTATTTTCGTACTATTTACATATATGTATGATGTAAAATATACACCGTGACTGTGCGTCTAGAAAAGTGCACGCTGTATTACATTCGGAACTTTCCAATCAGGCTGGAAACGTTTGGTAGTAAGTTTTCCGATTTCCGAATGTCATCTGAAGATGAAATGACATTACATCCAGAACTGTCACATCTATTTGTTTCTTTCAGTTACTTAAAAGTCAGCAGTTGTAAGTTTCCCTAGCTGTTTATTTATACTGTGAAAATATCACAAAACAAAAGTTCCTAAAATAAAATAGACAATCTTTTAGGATGTAAAAGATTATTTGCATTAAACTGGATTTTTAATTACATTTTGTTTCATTAAATTTGATTTCAAAGTTTCTACTCACCCAATTTTGTTATGCTGTTTGGATCGTACAAGATACTCAGTACCGATACTATTACTCAATAACATGGTGTTCTTTCCTTGTAAATGTCAGGTGTATTTTCGCATGGGCACGGGCACCCTCACTGTTTATTTTCGTATTTGACACTTATTCACAGCTCAATATTGGGAAACTAATAAAAAGGTTTGCATCGAGAAAGCTGACATTTTTTAAGTTAAATCCATACTCGTAATGTTTCAAGTTGCATGTATCTTAACATAAATCCTTCCGAAAGAACAATATTGTGAATTATCTTTTGAAAGAACAATATTTATTTATAGTAGACAGTAAATCACACGAAATCTTAAACACAACTTTCTTTTACTAACGTTAGCTTAACTACTTCTATATTAAAGTTACTGGAAACTCTTTATCTAGACTGGTAATCAATAACCAATGAAGTGGTTATTTATTAATAGCACCCGTTTTCCAAAAGGGCTGAGAAGAAATAACAAATTAGAGAAGTTAAATGAATATTGTGACGTAAAAAGACAGCTTAGTCGCAAGGCTTCCCATGTCAGCTTATATTTCGTTATCAGCTTTGGTATACAATAAATGAAACTTTGGAACCACGAAGCAGAGGAGATTTCAAAGGTTGGTTCAGGTTGACTTTATTAGAATAATTGTAATTTATGTATAGCATACCTGATATAATGTTTTATTTTACCAAATGAAACAAAGTTATAAGTATTCATGTTCCAGCTCAGTAGGAAGAATTACGTAGTTTTTTTGGAAACTGAAGTACTGATGATCGATATCTCATGGATTTACATATACTTATTTCGGAAACTGTTCAAAGAAAACAAATGGTTTATCACAAAATGATTTTCAAAAGTTATAAGCATTCCAGAATAATTTTTTTGGAAGTCTACAACAAACAAGGTTGTGACATTTTTAATGTTCCAAAGGCCACCATATTGGATCTTTGAAGCGGGGGATGGTTTTGGATTCTTGTATCCATGTTCGGTAAGGATATGTAGAACATTTCGGTGACTGCTACCACGAGGACAATTATTGCAATAACAGAATTTGTTTAAAAAATCTAAATAAAATCACACTGATAACCGTAGTTAGTACTCGAGCTCTTTATAAGCTTTAACATACATAGATCTTTGTAAGTGCCATAGACTTCTGTAGACTTTCTAATTTACGTGTAATCACTTTGACGGATATATAAATTTCTTAAAACAAATGAACAACTTCATTAAATGCAGCAAATACATTTTACTACATAAAGCAAAATCTTAAACAAAATGTACATGTAATATCCTGTGTCCTTATCTCTCTTTTCTATAAATTTATTTGCTAAATGTTACCAAACCCAATCCCTTAAGAGAATTGAAATATCTAATTTCAGTCTGCTTCTATCGACGCTAATTACCCGTACAATATGTCGATAACATACTGACCTAGAGATGTAATTTTGAAGCAGAAGCTACATTTCTATACTGAAACATCAAATTCTGTTGAGGTTCATGTCACTCCATGGGATTTGGCTGAGCGTTAGCCAAGTTTTACATTAGTCTTATATGTAACCATTATTGTCACTAGAAAATCGCTAAATAAATAAGTGTGTAAACAAACATAGTACGACCATATAACATTTTAACATGTGATGAAGTAAGCCATTTGTTTTCTGGAAGAACAGATCTGCCTGCATTGAAGACTAGTCTTTCTTCTGGCTGTACACCAGATGTATTTGAATTTATGAAAACCTTCTGTGATTATTAAAAACATTCATCTATAAATATAGAAGAAACCGGAAATGGGTCGTTAGAAAATTATTAGAAGACCTTATCTCTTGAAGACCAGTTAGTGAACATAGGAAAACATGTTTTATAAAATATTTAAATATTTAGTACGTTACATAAATTACAGTATTAATAAGCAAATATACTTTCCTTTCAATAGGAATAATTTGTTATTTTTAAATTATGATTTGAAGCATTTATTATTTAATTTTGTATAAAACGTATCCGTTATGCCCTCCGGAAGCAGCAATAAAGAACATTTTATTATTTATAATGATCATGAATTAGAGTATACAATTATTGTTGTATACTCGTATATTAACAATGCAGTACTAAATGCCTTGACAAACATATTATATTACCAAAGGGTGTTAAACTGAACACTGGAAACTACATTGTCTTGTAAAGTTACTGCTCACATTGTTCCATACAAACAATGTTTCTACTGAAAATCCATTGTCACTAGTATTACAGTGCTAAATACTTTGAAAACCATACTTTTTACCCAATATTAGTTCAACGGGTGTTAAACTAAACACTGAAAACAACGGTTTCTCGTAAATTTACTGGTCACATTGTTCCGTAAAAACAACATTCCTAATGGTAATCAACTGCTATTGTATACTTCCAGCAATGCTGATTTATGTCCTGGAATTAGATAATTCATCATCCACCTTTATAATATTTCATCCGTTATTGCGCTATTTATTATCTAAATTTTCTAAACATCTAAGCATAGGAGAGTAAATAATAAATATCTCTTGATTTGATAAATACAGTTAAAATATCCTAACAAAAGAGGACATTTTCATGACGTTTAATCTCATAAATGATGGTTTGTTATTTGTTTATGTTTACACCGGGTGGCTCCAGTCATTATGGGTATAACGGATATATCCGGTACAGTTTTACATCTATGTACATAGAGTGTGACATGCGCCATCATCAAACTCGATGTGGTTTACAAAGAAATAAGGCATCGTGCAAAGATTAAATTATGTATGTCAGTTTGTTGTAGAGTTATCGTTATCGAGTTACTATGTTATAGTGAAACATCATTGTCGAGATATCGTGGATAGACAATCACCATCATCAAACTCGATGTGGTTTATAAAGAAATAAGGCATCATGCAAAGATTACATTCTGTATGTCAGTTTGTTGTAGAGTTATCGTTATCGAGTTACCATGTTATAGGGAAACATCATTGTCGAGATATCGTGGATAGACAATCACCATCATCAAAGTCGATGTGGTTTATAAAGAAATAAGGCATCGTGCAAAGATTACATTCTGTATGTCAGTTTGTTGTAGAGTTATCGTTATCGAGTTACCATGTTATAGGGAAACATCATTGTCGAGATATCGTGGATAGACAATCACCATCATCAAAGTCGATGTGGTTTATAAAGAAATAAGGCATCGTGCAAAGATTAAATTCTGTATGTCAGTTTGTTGTAGAGTTATCGTTATCGAGTTACCATGTTATAGGGAAACATCATTGTCGAGATATCGTGGATAGACAATTCGAGAGTAGAAATTTTTTCAGGCCATCTTATAGTAGGCCCTCCTATTATAAAAAATATATAAAAACTATTAGAAATAATTAGAAGATAACTAACGTGAGATCGTTTATAATAGTTATCATTAATATAAATTAATAATAATATTATTAATATTAGTTATTTTATATTGACTGGAGTTATACAAAACAAATTGAAGTATCCAACATGGCATGCAGCTGGTAGTTTCGTTATTCGGCAAAACACGTTTTATCTTTCTTGATAAGATTTAACGTATGTCATATTAAAACTTTCCAGTTCGTGTCAAATAAGTGTCGAGTAAAAGATTATATTAAGGATTAAATGGATGTTCGATATGGCCTGTCACTAGCGTCATTTCACAGTGAGAATATCATTTAAATGTGTTTTTATGCGTCTTGAAATGTGTATGTTCGATACATACATATATATATATATATATAGATAGATACGCAAACGACCCAATTCTGAGGATTGTCCTATTCTGATGAGTGGCTCCTCAGAATGGTAACGTGAATGTATAATTTGTTCTGAGTCGTCAGAAAGGGATCACGTATGTACTAAATTATTTCTCACCTAAATTTATACTGTTATTTAAACTTTATACCATAAATACCAAAAACAACTCGCTAAACGCTTTACTGTAGCAAGAGCTTTAAATACACGTGTGTCTGGTTTTAAAGGCGTAAAACCAAGTGGATACCGAGTTG
This sequence comes from Homalodisca vitripennis, assembly GCF_021130785.1. Classification (NCBI taxonomy): domain Eukaryota; kingdom Metazoa; phylum Arthropoda; class Insecta; order Hemiptera; family Cicadellidae; genus Homalodisca; species Homalodisca vitripennis. The sequence goes on from NC_060207.1 coordinate 34,049,643, forward strand.
TATAACTTTTGTAATAACTGCTAAAATGTCTAATTATTGAGCCCAGACGATCTTGAGGTGAACCCCAGGGAAACAATTTTCAGAACACTATTACGGGAAATTATATATAGTACACACTCGTGAATTTAACGAAATTTCGCATTGTGTTTTTATGGTTTTATTCTAAGATAAAGGTACAATTGTAATGAAATAGAAAAGGCCAAAGCTTTTAGGATGAAATAAATTACTCAAAAACTAGATTTGAGTAGAGATAAAAACCTGTCACCTAGTTACATTAGCTGAAAAGTGTCAATATGGATTATATAAAAACTATGTTATAGATATTCTATGACTAATGTCTTAACAACGGTCGATATTAAACATGTTTTGAGAGGTTGAAACCTATCTGAATAGGACTGTTATTTGTTATGAAAGTCTTTTTACACATCTTGATATAAGAGTTTATTAGGATTAAACTCAAATAAGTGTGTACATGTAAACATTCTCTTACTACGTAGATAGATATATATCATTAAGAATACAGCCGCAATTCATAACGCATCTTTAAGATTGACCTTGCAACAGTATAGCAGACTCTGACCGCTAGATTGCATCATCGTTTCCTGTTTTCTGCGATGAGCAGCCCACTGGCCCATTCCACCTCCACTCCAAGTACCCGGAACAATTATATCTGTCCCACCTGTTTATCTCTCTCTCTGTCCTTCGACCTTCCTGGACCCTACATCTAGCAGTTTCTAAATTAGCAGTGTACTATTTGATATTAGTATTCGTTCTCTTAGAAATTCGTTATAAATATTTTTATACTCAATTCATCAAGTAATCGGTATTGCTGTCTTCATAAAATTCTGAAGTTTATTTATGTACAAATAAATATACTCTTGTGACTAGGTTATAGTTTGGTCTTCTAAAGACGGAGCCAGATCCCGGCGATCTCTCTCACACGCTAAACATGTCACTTCAAACGTCTACCACATTAAAACATACTCCAATATTATCTCTGAAACAATTTGTTACTACTTGGGTAATATTCACTCATGTATTAGAGTGAAAGACAAACACATTTTATTTTTGTGGATTGTGACAACCAAAATTATGGAGAAAAACACCGATTTGTCTTAAAATTTTAAGTTTTTTCCCATTTTAACACATCATTAAAAAAACAGTAGGCCTACTTGTGCCACAGTATTTGTTGTATTTGTTTTGAAGAAAGGTGTATTAAAAAGTAATTAACTTTCCTTAACTCTAACAAAACCTTTTATTAGCACCTATTTTGATGAACTGTATATTTATTTATTACTAACCGTCTTTCCTTGTAAGTATCAATCTATGAGGCCAGATTTTTTTCCATTTCCAAATAAAAATAATATATGTATCTTTTATTGTAAGAGGGAATATGTTTAATATCTATAAATTATTTTAACTTGTTCCCTATTATAAGAATTATTTACTACTGAAGTCATGTAATTAACATTAATGTAGGTGTGTTTATGTAAAACAATACGCATGTAAAGTATATTTAATATAGTCAAAAATGTTTTTTTATTGTCTCCATCAATAAGCAATGCTACAGGTTTAGATATATTTATATGTATAATAAAATGTACTCAATGCTTTTCTCAAAAACAAATGAAGGTGTAGATAAAGCGAGGTACATTTTAGACATGCTGCACCCGGCCCGCCTCGCACCGTGCCGCGAGCATCTTACATTGGTATGATAATAAACGTACCCAACTATCATTAACACTATCTGTGTCACATTCAAACATTACCTGTAGCCATTTATTACAATATCCTTTTACTTAATATTAAGTTGTTTATACATTGTTATTAATAATTTGTGTTTACATTTTTGTTATTTACTATGAAAATGGTAGGAGGCAATATACTTATACAAAAGGATGCTAAACGAGAACTCGTATAACTTGCTCCAGTGAACACGATATTTCGGGAAAACTTTTTGTCGTATTCTAAAACAATGTACATGGCAATTTGCAAACTGTTTGTACTATCAAAATGAAACACCTAGATAATTTGTTTTGTAAAAAATACGTAATTGATAAATTTGAGAAAATGTATATACAAAACATTCATCATTGAGTCTTGTCATACATGTGAATATTTGTAGCCAAATTTGTTAGTTGCGTGATACTCTATTGTATGACGATCTCTTGGGAATAGTAAAAAAATACCCGAAAAGTTTTGTTTTGTTTTGATGCGCTTCTCAGGCTAATCTGGCTTTATATGGAACCTGTAGCTCTGGAATAAGCAACAATATTACTAACATGTGATATTGCCCACTTCTGGAACAGAATGGGCAATAGTTTCACCAGTATCCAATTCACGCTACTACTATATTGTCACTTCTTCGTTATGCATTGATAAGTATCCACGTATTATTTAAACTCCATTAAATAACTACACCCTCTTCTGATGAACTTATATTTTAATAGAGTAAAAGAATAGTGTTTATGATTTTTAAAACATTTATTGCTGTTAAATCATAATAACTAAAAATAAGTTTTAAAATAGTATTTATTTGTAGGTATATATTTAAACTTGGTAAAGCAAACAATGTGTAAGTGGTCTTACTTGGTGCTTGTTAAATTCTAAATACAAATGTCACTATTTATTTCTTTGACAATATTCATGTCACCGACCATTTTCAGAAACGTTTATTGTACAATTTTAATACACAAAAATGTAATGCACAGGCCACATCTTGTAATGTAATAAGCTACGCACATGGTACTGTCTCAAAGGCTTGAATATTAATGCAAGCATTATTCAGAGACAAAGGCTTTTTTAAGGTACTATATAAAGTTCCAGTAATTAATTTAGTAAATAATAAATCCTGTACTCCATCACGTGAAGTGATAAATGAGACTATCTGAGAGGGCAGGAACACAACTTTAAAATGACATTGTCTTTAAGAACAACTCGTATATTGCTGCACGGTGTGATATTCTTCTCAAGTACCTTGGTATCAAGGACTATTGGTTATTCATTAAAATGAAAACACTGACAATAAATTACTAATTTTTAAATCTCAAGCACATTTGTTGGATTTATACTTGATGCTACTCTACTTCCGAACAACTTTAAGGTTATTTATATACGAGTATAAATATATCTTGTTAATTCTGTAACTGATATTAATACATCATACAAAATATAATTTCATCTTTCGGATTCTTTATTGAACATATTCCTAAAGAATAGAACAAAAGTCAAAATAATGCTCGTGTTAAAAAGTTTGTGACAGTGTTATTTTTATTCAAACTTAATTTATTTAGTAGTGCGTATTTGGTAGTGCCACAATTAATATCTGGTCTAAGTAGTCAAAAGTTTTGCTTAGGTCGCGAAAAGCAATTTGATTGTGTTTCCAGCAACAATTTGAAAATGGGAGCGTATATTTACTATTTAAATAATATGTAATGTACGTAAATATTTTAATTTAAAACCATTTCATCCATAATAAAAAGGAATTGACATTTACACCAACATATATTTTCTAGAATATATATTTACTGCATATAATCTACACATTTAATCATTACACATGAAATAAGCAATCGTGTGTTGTTAACAGTGAAGCGATTGACATCCACCCACAGACGTGTTATATACACGGAGCGCGGGCCGGCATGAACAAACACAGGCAGAAAATATTAGATTTAATTTAGTTAAATATTTACAAAGCACGAAATATTGTCATTTTAGTTATATAATTACAGGTTTTCATAAACAAAGTAGGGCACAAACACAAGTTAACGATCGGCAAATAACTTTCATAAAAATGAAAGAACGATTGTTTCACAAATATAAACCAACAAAAATCTATCTATTATATTTGGAGATTTAATGTTGTTACTCGTCAAGGAAATACTCTAATCTGATATATGTTTTTGTTACAGTCGACAAACTATTACAGGAATCAACCTGAGATCTAACAGAGGAGGCACCGTATTTATAACATTTTTCACAACATCTTTTACGTCACAATTTTACAAAACTGAATGCTTTTTATTTAGCAGTTTCGCAGTAGAAAACATGCTTAACCAAAAAAAGTAAAAGTTTTTCTAGAAACAACCACATAAAACTTACGAAAAATATTGCATCCAAATATTGGAACAGTGTTTTCAATAAAACTGATGTTGAGAAACATTTCAACAGAGCGTCCCCGTTATAATCCACAAAAAATATCAGTTTATAACAAGCCAAAAATTGTTACATCATAAAATTATGAAAAACAAACGATGAATTCAATGTGATTATATTTTACAGATATTAGCACAGTAGAATTGAAGAATAATTATAACTTATAAAAGTTTGGACATAAAACCGCATTTCCAGAGCAAAATCCGACTTTGAAGGCAACCTAAAAATTATCATCTATTTTAAAAGATATTCTTCGTCATCGTCAGATGGGCGATTTGAAACTCAACGGGATATCGTGCACGATCTTCAAGAATTTTTCGCTGAATTTCGTTATCGACAACAAATCTAGTACATCCTAATTAATATTATAAATGCGAAAGTGCTATTGTTTGTTTGTTTTGGTTTCACGCGTAAACTATTCAGCGAAATGTACTGAAATTTTACATGGACATTTTTACGGTCCCTGGGATGAAAAAAAAAAAAAATGGCTGGGGTGCCTTTATTTCGAAATCCATCCGAGCTACGCCTCACTGGTATTTAAAACAGCGAAAAATCCCATCTTGTTCAGTAAAAGTATGAAATATTAGTTGAAGGAGCATGTAATTGTAATCAACTGTTCTGTATAAATATTGTTTATTATGTTCAATGTTTTAACATTATGTAGTAAGCACATTCTCTAAGGAAAAACAGATATTTTGACGTCGTTTTAGATTTCAGCTATTACGTAAGTATTAAATCTACCTTACAAAATGCCCTGAAACATAAGATAGCCAGAATTTGACACTGAAGACTCCCTTTGAAGCAGTCGGCAAATACTATGCTAATGAAATTTCGCTGGACTGTGCTTCTGAATTAATGTACCAATTCCAACTAGCTCAAAATGTTCTAAAATTTTAACAATATTTTTCTGTTTATAAAGAAAAACGCATTGCGTCATTGTTAATGAACTTTTAACTGTATATTCGTGTCAAATATTAAGTATTAAATCTAAATTACAATGTTACAATTTAAATTTTACTATAAATTTAAAAGCAAATAAAAAAACGCATCTTAGTTCACTTCTAACGTGCAATCTGCCTGACGTACAGTCCGGTACGAAAACCAGAACCCTCTTCAAAAATATAGAAAAAATTACAGAAATCCTCCCACGGAGTTGAACTCGGTTATCTGTCGGTTATCTGTCTTGAACTCTGCACTCCGCTAAACAGTCCAGGAAGTCCTAATCTTAACATTTAATTCGTGACTCATCACTCCGAGCGCTAGGTGGACGAACCTTGTACTTCGCCTGTCGTCATACAGTCGCCTATTTCGTTGCAACACATAACAACTACCACGTTATCTATCTGTTCAAGGTCGTGACGGACTCACTCCGTTACCTTGGTGATTGACGAATTTTGCGTTGGCGCGCCACTACGCAAATATAACTCTGTTAAGTTGATTAGGCTAAACTTTCGTCCAGTATACCAAGAAACGAGCGTTTGAAGCACCACAACTGAATTTTTTTTAATTCTCTTCTTTATTTATCAAAAGATGTATTTTTAATTATCTCCTATCTTTACTTTCTTGTTCAACTCATCAGGGTGTCCTCACAACAGATGTGAAGATTATTAACGCTATTCATATTTAAAAAAATATATAGTTTAATCTTGAAAGCTTCAAACTACTATCAATAACTCAAAATTCTTTAAAATATTTGATAAAATATTATATTTTTCCATAACGTACAATAATCTGCATTATTATATTACACCACACTAACTTAGTTAATTACTGTACTGTCCCTCTTTCTTGAAACCAATAACGTAGGCTAATATATGCATATAAATTTGGGTTTCATCAATCTCCACAATCTCCGCTGTTTCTTTATGTCTTCAAAAAGGTGTGGCTTCCGTTAAGTCAAAATGAGCACAATTTAATTCCCTTTTTTAGGCAATTAAGGCTTTCCACGTTGTTCACCACCGATAGTGTTTTTAAAGTTGGTATATTTGGATGGAATCAAGACTAAGATATTATACAGTTATTTTTCTTCTGAATTTCAAAACAATTTTTCTTCTGCGTGGTCTCCCGGATAGTCTGAGGTATCGGACCGTGAGAGAATTGTATACAATAGGTTTAGTCTTTAGACATAGTGTCTTAACACTCCCCTCTTTATTACTTTCACATTGTATTATTTTTTTTAATAACGGAAATTGCTTAAAATTCCAGGTGACAGTGAAACAATATACATTAAAATCCTAACATTTATACAAATTAAAGTAATAACTTTTGTCATAAATAAATTAACTCTTACCTGAAAAAATTTACAATACACATAATAAAAACCTCAGTTTTAAAATATTGGTAGAAACTTACTGAAAAGTGTAACAATAACATCGAATGAAATAAAAGGTTTTAAAATAGTAAAATCGGCAAACTAAACGTGTTGTACTTCTCTAAAAAGAAATAATAACACTGTTGTATATTATCAACAAGTCACTAACATACAACTACCGTCAACAAAAATAGAGACATGAACTAAAAAGACGTGTTAAAACTATTACATTACATTACAAACTATTACAATTAGCCGTTCAAAGTGATGATGGATACATTAACAACCAGTCTCTGTCGCACACTTCCCGCGCTCCGAGCGAGAGAGAGAGCGAGAAACGGCACATTGCCATTGTTGGATATAGATGTATGCTACCGCAGAATTCTTTGTAGCCTTTTTTGAAAGGTACAGTTTCTTAGTACATTATTTTGTCACAAGTCGTAGGGTTTAGTCAGTAATAACAATTAAAGAGCTCAAAAATATTCATTTTCGCACCATACAAACTTTTTTCTACTTTCAATAATTGATGTATCATACCTAAAATCCCCCCTATTTTGTAACGAAACCGACAGTGAAAACCGCATCAAATCCGTTGATTAGTTTAGAAAATACCGATGCACAAACAGACCAACACAAAAAGTTACTTTATATTATATTATGTAATGATGTTTATACTGTTGCTAAGCATAGCAACTAAGCCTCAAATAGATGTCTTTCATACTGATAAGTAGTGTGGTCAGCATTACCATTATTTGGTTCATTTCTTGGAAAATGTTTATTATTTTACTTTGTACTAGACATTGTTGGGGATTACATACCTGACTGTCATATACTACTCAGGTAAAGTAAAAGGAACGATCCAATTGTCTTAATTTGCCAGATAAAAAGTATTTATTCACATTGATATTGCTCATACTTAAAGCTCTGTCCCCATGTCTATGACCATTTTCAGGTACAAATATAATATACAATTATACAATACATACAGTATACAATTATACACACTATAATTTTGTTGAAAGCACGCTACTAGAATTCTTGACACTGCTCACTTCAGCAATCCATTTTTTGTGAATGGCTATTTTCAGGTAGTGTATACAAGTAAATATCGGGTTCTCACCAATCTTTGAAGCATTTAACCATATTAATTGTCTTACTTGTTTAGGCTGAAGTAAATTATGTGAAATTACTCGTATTTAAAGTTATCTTTTTGGCCACTTTCAGGTATATTATACAGTTCAATGTTGAAATTCACAACGAGATCATGGGCGAAGAATTTATATAAATTTCGACCAAAAGATTCTTACGGGTACCCGTGAGTTCTCTAAAGCAAATTATCAAAGTAATGATTGCACGCCAGAGGTCGCACCCGTGACAGCTTGCCGCAATTTAAAAATATCTGTAGTAATGTTATGATTAACAATATCAGCAGCTAGGGAACTCAATTGATCTTCTCTAATATACATCTTTACAAGATATGTTAGTCCTTAACTCACTTTGTTTTCAATTTAATACAAATTGTGTTTACCAATTCGGCAGTATTATCTGATACAGAAATTTACAATCACTCACTTATAATAAATTCAAGTTAGGCTACACTTAACAAGTTGTTATTTTATTTTCTTTTTAAGTAGCCTACTAACAGATTTTTTATTCATACGTATTTGTTCTCGCATAACCTCCCACATAATCTAAATATTACGGTAAATTATATAGACCTTTTAATATGTTTTTATTGACACAGTTATTTGTAGATGTAATGTAGTATATAAATAACGAATAATGAATGGATAATGAACTTATTCCGACATGAAATGTACATCAATACATAATTATAATAAATTGGAATTGACTGACCACTTTTGCAAATAGTGTGGTCAGTGGACTGCAAAATAAAACAGGTTTCTTATCAGAGTCCAGTCTATAGATTCTTTAAGATATCAGCCGGGCTGCTCCTCGCTTCGCCTGCGGTAAACGGACTGTAGGTCCACGTTGTAAAACTGTCGGGGTAATTTCTTACTTGCTTCTGAAGAGGTGGACAGTGGGTCCCAGGCCGGGACCGTGAACCCACTGTCCGATTCACGGGTTTCTTTTGACGAGGGTTAGACAGGGGATCGCCGTACTCACTCTACTGCCCTTGAACGGTTGTTTCAAAATCTATACTCTATATCTCATAAATATTATTCAGCAGACTACTGTCTTTTTATTAGTTCTTTTAGACTCGCTACAGAAGAAGACATGTACAGAAAGATTTAAACAAAAAGCTTAATGCATAAATGAAAGTCGGGTTTATTTTCTTAAGTGCATTGTAATACACCATTTATAACTTAAGAATTGCTGTAACGATTATAATGGTCTTTGCTTTGTGGATTCGTTTTCACCCCGCGATCAAAACAACTATTAAAGTATCGTAAAATGCACGGAAAAATCAGGTAATTAGAACAATAATTGTATATAATACGAGTCTGTTAAATTTAGTTAACAGTTTTGTTAAACGATTATGTTTAAATATTATTTTGTGATGGCACAATCATATGTGTAAATATTACCACTATTTTCAATTTATTTATATTTGGTGTTGAAAGGAAAGAATTAGCTTGATAGTAACCACTATTTATTTAACCTTTTCTGCAACCACTGTTGAACAGAGAGTAAGAAAAATATTCAGATAAGAAAATTAAAAGTGTTGGTAAAAATCTACTTTGAATTGTACACTGTAGCAAATATTGAGTATGAAGTGTTTGGTGAGTACTGTAAAGCTCATATCAAAGAAGTATTTACTAGGTTTCTAACTTTGTAAATTAAGTTTTACTTAAAATAGATGTGTAATATTTACTGTAGGGCTATCGTATAAATCTCTAGCGCTAAACAATAATAAAATACACAAGGATGCAATAAACTTCATTTTAATAACATTTCTGTTGAAAAATATTATTTTATTGTTAATCGTCATACTTTTAAAATTTACTATGGATATAAATACATAGGTATATGAGTAATACACGTTGTTTTAATTTATCACCTACCTGAACTTAGGGTAATGGTACTACTTATTCAATTTGCATGAGTTATTACATTTTTCAATAACAGTATCTGTCGGTAAAGTAATTTTATTCCAGGATTATATTAAATTTGGAAGTCGAAAGTTAACTTAAATTTTAGGTTAATCTAGTGTTACTATTCAATTCAGAATTTATTAGTAAATTGTAACTAATCATGTATTTTTATTTCAAAAATAAGAATTTTTAATATGAGATCATAATTAGTTTTCATAATCTTTCGTAAAATTGTCCATATTGCAAGCATGGTTTTTAATAAACATTAAGTTCGTTCTTAGTAAAAATATTCAACGAATTTCCCTAATTGAGTTATACCTCTTTTAAAAGTTAAATTTTTTATATATCTTACGGCCTAATATACATGTTAGTACTCGTATATACTCGTACTCTATTGTGTAAGCTAATATGTCTCTGTAGACGGTTTCATTGAATTTTTTGTTTATAGGCTAGGAGCCACCATTTAAGGTAATACAATATTTTGTCTATGTACTATTCATAAAGTATTTCATACAATTATAAATATGATATCTTAAATATTGATCTAAAGTGTTGTTTTAATTAATAACAGTAATAATAAAACAATCAACTATTCATTTCAATTAACGTGTACTATGAGTGACGTGTCTACTCGCATATACCGTATTATACTAACGATGGACCGAAATAAGGAATAATAATTATTAATACAAATTATTAATACAAACTTTTTGTAGATGTTTATCATTCATTAGGATATTGCCGTATTACACAAATAGTGATGTGTGGAATTTGTCCAAATATAATCCCAATTAGCAATCCACTTCAAGCAATCCATAGCTTGAGTTTTGGTTTGAGTAAACTGTTGTTTATATTTACTGCCTAAGCGATACGATGTGCGTGTTTAGTGGAAGTATCACTGATATTCTTCCACAGGATGAAGATGAGGGCAGGTAAAAAAAATTATTGCACGGCCAGGTCAGTTTTGAAAAGTAGGACAGTTAGTCCAGGCCAACACCCGTGGACTAACTGTCCTACCCTGCAGAAAAGTGACGTCAGCCACTCTCGTCAAAACTAGGCGTGGACCTACAGTCCTACAATCGGCGCCTGCACTACAAAATTAATAATGGATAACTGGATGAGTCACCAACCAAAAAAACTCTCCTTGTTACAATCTTTTCTTACAAACTAAAAAACATATCTCAATAACCCTTCCTTCTCAACTAGAAACTAGAAATTATGATAAATATATACAAGTCAAATACATGATTCGTCGCTATTTACATATTTCTTTATGTTAATTAAATACTAATTTATTTGAACACATGATTTATATAATAACTCAAATTAATACTATAGGGTGAAAATTATTAATTGTAAAATGAGTTACAGTTTTCTTGTAATAACAAAAACGTTCTTAATTTACAAAAATTCTCTAACATTCACAGGTATTTTAATGTTATGAGGCAATTTTATTAAAAATATTTAGGCCATTGTAAAGAAAAGAATGCTTTAGTATTGACTTGTTGACTTTAGGTGTTCTGAACATTCGCCGGCGTATGCTTCTGGTAGGATAATTTAGGCCCATTGTTCCTAAATCACCACTTCTAGTGTAAAACAGCCTAAGGGTTTTAAAAATAAACAAATGTTGCAGTGGTAGAATTTTTAATTGAATGAAAATAGGAAAGGAGCTCTCTCGTATTCTTTTGTGCGTATTTATTCTTATAACATTATTTTGTATGACTCTTAACCTTTCTATTAAATATTTATACGTCCCTCCCCAGCAAACAACTCCATATTGTAGACTTGACACTATCAGAGCAAAATACAGAATTCGTAACAATCTGTCATCACAGAAGTTTCGCAAAAAATACAATTTTCTTATAGCGGATTTAAGTTTATTTTGCAAGACTGTTATATGTTTTTCCCATGTTATTTTGGATCAAAAAGTATTCCAAGATATCTAAAATTTCCTTCCTTTGCAATATATTTACAGTTACATAAGTCTCCTATGTTATCCGTACAGCTTAATTCGTGAAATTTGAAATCAGAAACCGTACTGGTTTTTACTACAACATTGTATATTATTTCAATAATTAAGTAATCTTGTTTTCATTAATTTCTCAATAATTTTAGAAAAAACCGAAAGTAAACAATTGGACGGAGATTGTCCAATTTAATAGAAACGATTTTCTTGTAAATTGTCACAACTATACTCGACTTTAGTTGTTCTGAAATTTGACCAATAGAGAAACTTAAATTAATTAGCTGAGCAAGAACAGGCGATATTATTTGAGCAATATGTTTGATTAATGCTACACTTATATTATCAAAACCTGAAGATTTTTTTGTTTTTCAGATTTTTAATTACTTGCAACAACACTTCATTTTCATTTGAATAAAAAATAAAAAAGGACGTCAGCCTAGGTGTTAAGTTTAGCTCATTGACAAAATTTGGATATTGACTTGACTGTACTTCGATCAAATAATTGTTAATTGTGTCAGCTACTAAAGACGGATCAGATATTATTTCGTTATCTAGTTCCACTCTGTCAACGGATTTCTTATAACTAGACCCACTTAAGGTATTTACAATTCTCCATTGAAGAGATTAGACTCCCCTTGCTTTCTTAATTTGTTTGGAATAAAAGTTATTTTTGTTTCATTAATTTCCATTCTTAAACTACTACAGAATCTACTGTAAAAAATAGAAACATATTCTGAGACACAGTTAGTTAAATCAGTCACATGATTTTTATAAGGATTTCCTATTGCATTATAATTTTAAAAATATAAAAAGTGAGCAAATTGCCTTCTGGGACCTCTCATGTGTTGAGTTCAACATTTTGCTTATATCTCATAAAAATATAAACAATTTTAGTTACATTATAAATGGACTAATAAGAACGGTAATTATCTTTCAATATGAATAATAGCAGTCGATACTACATGTGACAAGTGCACAGCTCTAATAAATTTAAATTGTATTTCATAACCACTGGTATAATATAGAACTAATAGCTTTAATTATATTTAAAAACTAAATAAATCTTGATTTCCTATTACTGAGTACAATACAGGAAGTACATTTAGAATTAGTACGGATTGTTTACTTCCCATGTGAATCTGCAAAAGATCGCAACTCACCGGACGTTCTTTATCAACTGGAGTTTCCGATCTACGAGGAGTCTTGGAAGTGAACACCTGACGACGCTGTTCTTCAAATAAAATACGTTTAGACTGGCTGTGATATCTATGTATTTACGTCATGGTTAATATTTGTGAAATATCAGACTTAATATTAATATTGTTATGTACAAATATTTATTCAACGCCAGTCATTATTTCTTTATTTCTTGTTCACATATGTAATTAGTAACCCAAACAATTAATTCTAATCACTTCAGGATGATTTTTCAAAATGAATACATTATACTATGTTATGATATAAAAATCTAATAGCGTATATTTTTGCATTTGTGTTTACGTTGTTCAATCACGTGAAAGGTACTGGACCAATTGAACTGAAATTTTACATGGACATTCTTAGAGTCTCTGATTAACACTTAGGTCTATTCTTATTTCGAACACCCCACTGGTTATGAAAATTCCCTTATCTATCACTCCATTATTAAATACAAAAAGATTATTAATTATTATTAATTAATTAATTTTTTATTATTAATAATTAAGTAATTAATTATTACTGTAGATAGTATTTTGTATTTAATCCCCTGTCAAGGCCAAGAATAATAAGTATAATAATTTATACACATTTATACAGCTGTTTGGACTGCCACTTAAAAATAATATGCTCGTTGTGTCCTTGATTTAAAAAATGAAACTGTTAACTGCCAGTACCATAATATAAGGGATTAATTATTTATTAAGCGTATTTGATCGTACACTTATTATTGGCATACACAATAGACATTACTTCTTTTTCATACCTCGAGAATCGTCCTAATCTATTGCAGAGTAATTATATATTTACAAACTATACTACATGCTATTTTATTTGTTTTTAAGAAAGGGTGTTATTTGCCTACTTGCTTTCTTCTATGTCTGTTGAGAAGTACAAATTAATTTTATCTGCAAATAATTTCGCAAAAACCTGAAAAACCTACCGAAAAAAACTAAAAAGCGTTTGGATGCGTAAAATACATTTATATCTTTAATATGAACATATCGCAGAATTATAGGACTAAAAATAAAGTCGAAAAAGTGCATTAGGTTTAACATATTCCAAAGGGGCTACAATCAACATAGCTACCAGTCTGTAAACTGAATCCCTATTGGGACTTCTAAATTACCTACCCAGACATTTGCTCTCTTCATATTCTCTTCAGAAACATAGGTTTTATAACCCTCGTAATAGCAGTTTTTCTACTACTAATACTGTAAATTATGTATAAAATTTAATATCTCAAATATATATTAGGAAGCATTTTGATACACTATAAAATCAATTTAATATTACCCTTTTATGATTGTATAAAAGCACATAAGTTTGTAAAAATGTAACACCTTAGCTATGCAATCGCCCATTAATGGTTTTTGAAAAACAAATAAATGACCATATGCGATATCTCACTACCCTAGTCCCCGTCAGGAAACTAATGTGCCTGTGTAATTTCTTTTTGAATGATAAGCTGAAAAGAAAGAATAACTCCCTATCTACAGTTCAATTTCAAGTCAAACACATTATGTACATGTTCATTTAAGGGTAGTTTGAAAGGGTAATATATTTACTAAAATTAAAATTAATTTACAAAAATTAATAACATGTTTTAAATGTAGGGTAAATATCCCATACAGCGGTACCGGGAATAGTTTTTTCTTAGTTTGGGGGAGGGGGGTCATGACAAGCTAAGGAAGGGTTTATCTATAAACTGTGTGATCATGGGAAAGAAATTCCAGTCTATACCTTACTAAAGAAACAATTGGCTTTATTTTTTTGAATACATCTGTTACAAATAGCCTTTCTGTCCCAGTTTTATAAAATCTCCTAACTAAAATTTTCAGCAGTTGCTGTACTGGATTACACCGGATTTCTCGTCTGTAAAAATTTGTTTTAATCACATGGCATTAGAGTTATTTTATAACCAACTTTCAAAATTCCTAATATTTTTACTGAACATAAAAAATGCACCACAATATAATACAGGTGGTATTTAAGAAGTATTCATTTTAATTAAAAATTAAACAAAATGAATCCATTACATTTTAAGTATTTCTTGAGCGTACACAATCTATGACAGAAATTAGTTATAACGCTCGTTGAATAACTATCGTAATAATTCATAAATATACACAAATATAAATCAAAGAATAATAAATCTATTTTGTTTGTTGAATGACAAAGAATAAAATTATATTTGTTATAACAAACACTATAATGCCATATTAGATATTCTTTTTGATTACAGTTTTAGACAAACTATTACAGGCTATCAACCTATAAGATCTGACAGGGGAGGGACGGTATAGACAACATATTTCATGACAAATTAGCATTTATTTAGCACTTTTTAGAAGGAAATATGTTGAACCTGAATAATAAAACTGATAATTTTAGTAAGAAAAGATAATACAGGCAAACATACTAATCAACGGTGTCGCCGAGTAGGCTTGGTTACTGGATAATACATGGTCACGTCCGCGAGTGATTAGGAGGGGGGTGGGGGACTGTGATGGAGACACGATAATATCCGCTCCAAGTTTGGCGTTAGGTGGCTGCTGTATGCCTAGTTCCTTCAGTCAGTGGTATGGTCGTGGGGTGTTGGTTGTTGTGGTCCATCATTACGCGTTATTCGTTATGGGTAATAGATAGTGGGGTAGTGGTGGAACATCCGACTGTATAGTTAACTATCTGTGTTTCGTTATGAGACAGCATTTAATAACAGTTACTAGTGATCCAAGATGTAAATGTGTTTGATCGAAGTTTTAATTGTTGTTGGAGTGCGCTACACCTGCTATAAGTGCTTTTTCTGTCAACTTAAATCAAAATAAATAAGAAAAAGCCATCGAGGTCTTCAGTCAATGAAAGTTACTGTTCGCCAGCTTCTTGAACAAGAAGAAAGTGAAGATGAAATGTCATCAGCTGTTGATGAATGTTGATGATACAGACAGCGATCCTGACTACGGTCCAAGCAGCTTCAGGGATCAGCCTCATACTCCTGATTTGAGTAAGTTTAAACCATTTATTTGCAGTACCTTAGCAGTTAGTTCTGTTATCACCGGAAAGAATTTGTCAGCAAAACGTTTTTATGAAATCTATTTAGTTTAACGTAAAGTTATACATTTTTAGTCTAAAGTTCTAGGTGTATAACTATAAATATGCTCCTATAAACTAAGGCCCTAGACAAATATTAATAACTCAATATATTTACAGCCATACATATTTTGCTAAGACACTATATTACACTATTGCTCAGTAAAAGAATAAAGCTATCAATACTAAATTCGGTTTGAAAAGTTTACAAATTTAAAATATTTATTTTTATTATTACAATGTGAATTTTATTGAAATTAAAAAGTGTAAAGAATTATCGCCCGATTTATATTTATTAACTATTAAACATTTTTAAAACAGAGTTATTCATTTCCTATGTTTTACTAATCATATTTACTAAAACTAATTTAATTTTACAAATGAAAGGCCCTAGAAAATTATTAAAAACGCAAAATATTTCCAGACAAAGGTTTTCCTGAGACACTATATTGCTAAACTAAAAAAATATATTAATACAAAACATGGTTTAAATATTTGTTTATTAACTAAATTTGTATGACAGAAATATTCATTTCCTATCTTTACTAATTTATTAGTACAAACTTGCTTTACTAGTATAAAATAAAAAAAAAAAAACAGAAAATATGTTGTTGACTGTACTAGTGATTATATAATACAACAAAATTACCAAAACATCTATTGCCATGGATGGTTATAAGTCCAGTTGATTTATAGGCATCCATAACATAATGGCTAGTTTTACATATACAAATGTGGAACACCCTTAAAATTTAAAGTCTGTTCTTTGTAGTTTACATACATGTCTATCTTTGTATCAAACTATATACCTCGGTATTTATATTCGTTGTGAGTTTAAGGTTATTGTTACTAATTTTATTTCTCATACAGGAATATAAAGGCTCGACTAACAACAAATAGCAATTATTATCGTTTTTACTGTCTAAAACTACAACATAGCAGTGCAAAATAAGTGAATGCAATATTTAACTCCGGAAATGAGGAAAATCCTTTACTACAGTCACGACAGTTTTATTACTAGGTGAAATTATAATTTAAATCTGCTAATCAATAATAAACTCTCACAATTATTTTTTTTAACATACAAAACAATATAAGGCATTTTTGTTCTATGGATTACATATAGGATTTAGCTTGTGACATTTCAATTGAAAGATTTTCTAAAACATAAAAAATATTGGGGGATACTCCTTAAAGTACGGTGGCACCATCAAAATGTGCAGAATACTATTATATTATATATAATAATTATATCACAAATATTATACAACTTTAATTGTGGAAGTTTTGATAACCTTTGTTTAGTTATGTATTTTACTAAGCCTTGATAGATACAAATACAACGTGCTAATAAAAAATACAAGAAATAATTATGATGAATTAAATAATTAGCAAATGGTAATAGTTAGGGCTTAATATAAAAGACGAAAAGGTAAAAAGTTTGAGTAATATGATTTTAAATGTTGTTTTCTCGTAAAGTGTTAAACCTGTACTAACGACAGATGTATGACCATTAGTACGACTTTCAAGTTCAAAAAGTCTTTATTCAATAATCGTATTTCATGCATTTATACATTTTATGTGCTTCACAAAGCACGTATGAAATTAGAAAGAAATTTATTTTATTATTTTACTAACTTTGATATGATTGTTCTTAATGTAATGAAATATGACATTAGTTAGAATTTAAATATTGTACATATTTACCCAAAAACGTAGTCCATGGTGTTTGAAATACAAAAGATCATTTAAAGTAATTGAATCTATTGAAATATTTAAGCCATACTAATTTAAAAACTTACAACCTTACCTCAAAAAGAAAAGAAAAATCAATATTTATAATAATAAAGGGGCTCTCCTGACAGTCTGGTGATTCTGCAATATGAGACTAGCAAAATATGTTATATACAGGGAAATTTTATGAATTTTACTTACAAAAATGAATGAATGATTATTTATTTTAGTATTTAATACACAGCAGTAGCGGGTAGATAATAAAATAAGTATAAGTTTTGGCCCCATAGCAAAGCATGGTTATTCAGTTACTTTAAAAAACTTATGTATGCTTAATCTAATTTATCATTGATTTAACAGCTATGAGCATTTTTAAGATTATGGTTTAGTGTCGAAAGAGGCTCTTTCGTGAAGATTGTTATAAGGCTCCGAAAGTTGGAGAAATGTATGTTGGTCAAGATATAAAAGGACAAAAGGGTTCAGGTAAGTTTGCATACATTACGCCTTAGTTGAACTTATTTATATTCTAATAATAACATCTAAAATATGTATACATTTATTCCTATTTCAAAAATATGCATATACATAATTATTTATATTAACTAGCATTTACTCGTAGCTTTGCCCACAATTACCTACCGAATAACAAGTATGTCATAGCCATACCCTTTTCCAATGGATTGGACTTTTTGTTTGAAGAGGAAATTTTGGGGTCGTGATGTCAGTTGATATGAGTAGCAATGGAATACATATATCTATTTGCAAAATTCCATTTGAATGTATAGCCCCAACAATGTGACATCTTTAACACTTCTACTTTGTAATATTGGAAAACTTATTGAAAACACTTACGATATAATATAATTTTTAATTGTAAGTAGACATGTTTAACTCAATATTATTTTACAATTAATTTTTAATTTAAAGAGAATCACGTGAAGCAGCATTTTTATTGTTGCCATGATAGAGAAATTATACAAGGAATATGACCCCCCCAAGCTAGTATACCAGTATATGTAATTGAAAAAGACAGAAATGTAACAAAATTTTTCAATTTCCACAGTAGGTAATTTACAAAACTATTTCAATATTCAGGAACCATTGTAACATATAAAATCCCGTATCTAAGCTAGCTATATTTCTTTCTGTATATATTTTTTTGTAATAATTTATATATCAGTGGCGGTTTAAGATATTGAACTGAAGTTCTGATTGTTTAATGGTCTAACTATTCTTGGGAAAAGGTGTTAAGTATTAACCAGATGTGGATGTTAAACAAATAATAAGGGCAAATAGTTTACTCTTTATCTAAATTATCTAATTATCTAAATCTTAGCTCTAAAATTTAAATGAAATTAGCTTTTTAGAATTTAAATAGGGATGATTTCATTGATCAGAGCCTTAAACTTACACTGCATGTGTGAAGAATGTAATTGTATTGGTAAAAGATTACTCACTCACACTTAAACAACTTATGTTTGCTCTTCCTTTGTTTATTATCTAACGCTCTAACTAAATTAATTACGGTTTATTTGAAAAGTCAAAAGTATTTTTGTAATTCTTCATTGTGTAACGTTCAATGCAACACCAAACTTCAGTCTAAATAGAACTTGCTTTGAGGCTTTGAAATTGTTAAAATGCCACAGTTTTTGCTACGTCGTCAATATTACTAAATGCAATGTATTACTAAAGAATATTTAACCCTTTGAGGGCCACGGGTGTTTTCCGAAGGCATATGCATAAAGTGCCACGCTGTTTTTTCGCATACTTGTAAGCTTTTGGGGGGAAAAGCTGTTGTAAAATAAGTACCAAACAGATTTCCATCATTTTGTTGTTTTTTTTCTTATTAAATTCAGAATATGATACATATCGTTACAAATAAAATTTGATTTATAAAAATTTCAGTATTAAAAAAAAGTTTTTTACTCTTGTATAAAAATTTAAGTTTCGACCTAATTTGAGTGTGTACGGTATTTTCAAGATCTTTTTCTTTATACCATGATAAAGGCCATATAATTCGAAATAAAACCTACGTGTAATATCTTATTCTAGAACTAAAAAAATGGCATAATATGTATTAACAAAATGCTGCCCGACATTTTATAAACTGTACTTCATTTGTCACAGTTTAGAAATTAGTAATGATGTAGTTTTCGCAATAAATCTAATAAAACGTCAATATAACACAAATAAATATGATTAGTAAATGTTGAAACAAATACTTGCTAACATATTTACATAAAAGTTTACGTTTACTAAATAATAACCCTAATAATATTTACAGTGAAAATTCACGTTTTTCGTTTGGACACAACTCACAACACTACATTACTTTTTTAGAGAAATAAATTAAAATACAGTATAAGTTGCCATTTTATTTTGTATTTACTGAAATGCTTGGTTATCGGCACATAAACAACAAGAAAGGCCGTTACGCAACACGGTACTCGTCCGCTACGTCACCACTGGAAGACAGTGCACAGTCCACTATTTTTGGACGAGTTTTCCTTATCAGAGATCAAAATAAACTTCATTGTACGTTCCTTCTTCCATAACGAATCGAATAATACTCGATGAGTCATATCTCAAATATTATCTCGCTGCCTATCTCCAAATCGTCTCCAAATAGACACACGAATGACCTGACATTTTCGAATGATGAAACGTTTGTTCTTATAGTTTTTTTATTTCGTTGATTGTCGTAATAACTTGTACATTCCAAAATTGGTTAAATAAAGTCAGTTGTTTACTGTAATTTGTTTTGTCCCCAATAAGGAAAACTTGTCCAAAAATAGTGGCTTCTTGATAAGTACCCAAACAACATAAGTTTCACATATAAA
Organism: Homalodisca vitripennis; assembly: GCF_021130785.1. Taxonomy (NCBI): domain Eukaryota; kingdom Metazoa; phylum Arthropoda; class Insecta; order Hemiptera; family Cicadellidae; genus Homalodisca; species Homalodisca vitripennis. Next base: position 34,069,995 of record NC_060207.1, read on the forward strand.
ATAGTAGAGAAAAAACATAAAACTCATATTTATTGATAGTTTGTAACCTATAGAATACAGCTGTCTGGTTATTTGGCCAAAATAATCTTGTACTATACAAAATAATATCAAAATACGGAAAGTCAAAATTGGCGACGCTGTGGCATTCAAAGTGTGACGGTTTAGACCATTAAACGCATATAGTTTCAGTTTGATATCACAAACCATCATTGAGATAAAAGCTATTACAAATAAAAACCCCCAATATGGACAGACAGAAAACTAAGCTAGACAGGGCTATTTATATGGCAAACATTTTTTGTTTTAATCTATAAGCATAACGTGGGATATGTGTCTATATATATAATGCAATATATTTTAGGCATAATTTACTTACAATGAAACTACCTCTTCTACAATGTTATAGTTGTTTTGTGAATGAGAAAGATTGTGAAACAAGAGATCTAAATTTTACTTTTTTTTCAGCAATAGTAAAGAGTTTAAAATCAATCACATGATCGATTTCTACATTTGTGGTTGTAGTCAATAACTTATTAAATTTGTTGTTTTTCGTTGTTATACCAGATTTATAATAAGCTTAACATACACATCACTCAGCTTAATACAAAATAATCTCAAGAGTCAAATATTGTTCTTCAGACTGTGTTACAGCACTTTCTGTAATACCACATTCTCTTATACATTTGCATTTTGTGGTTTATGTAGTATAGCCTAATATAGTTTATGCAGTTCTGTCATCTAATTAGCCGTAATTATTATGATATCGGTTACATGAAAATCTGGTGATAACTTGTAGTTATAAAACATATTTTGCAAAGATTTCCTATTCACGTAGAAATAAAACAGTCTGTTTGATTTTTATATGTTTGGTTATATGTATTCAAAGTAACATAATGTATGATTATAACAGTAATGCTTTTCTTTTGTTGCTTAGTTCAAAAAATACGATGTTGGAATTTTTTATATTTCGTATAAGAAATTTAATTTTCATTGTATTTTTTATATATTGTGGTTGTATAAAATACACAATAGGAGTCATACATAACGTGTAATAATTTTCTGTTTATGTACCATGATTGGTCATATTATTTTTATTTTCACATATGGATTATACAAATTAAAACAGTTATAATGGAAGTATCCATCCGAATCACCACACATGTTACTAAGGTAACAATACTTTTTATTTATTATCTTTTTTAATCTCTTGGAATAATTTTAGGCTGCTTTACCCATTATATTTGTAATCTATGTTCAATTTAAATCATATTTTTATATTTCTATGACAGCGTATTTGGGATTTGTATACAAGTAATTGCTTCTATATTATGTATTGTTTGATTCCAAAGTTAATTTAAAGATACATATTCATTAGGATTAGTCCATATATATAATCATTAACTAAATTTGTTAAGCATATCTTAAATGATTTTATGATACAAGGAATAATGAAGTTTTATATTGTATATTAAAAATGTTAAGAATAAAATGTTTGAACTTTTAGTTGTAATATAAATTTTGTAAAGATTTAACCTTTATGTAGAAATTAAATAATATACTGACATGTCCTAATTTTTTGTAACAGGTGCTACAATGTGGTTGTTCAAAATGCACAGTAATGAGTTTTAAAATGTATAATTCTTTTCTATTCATGAACCAAGTTTATGGAGGTCCGATTGTTTCCATTGAGTATTTAGTTTACATAAAAGTGCGTAAAAAATCCTATCCCAAACACCGCATGGTGATGTTACGGGTTTTAAAGAAATTTCATTTTATTTAATCATTACAAAATTTGGAAAAAGACTATGTTTTTAACACTGATATTTACTTTTGATTAAATTACTAATTTTCAGATTTGTATGACAGCGTGTTTTGCGATTTATATTTAGTTAAAATTTTCTATATTACGTATTATTTATTTCCAAAGTAAATTTCAGTTTATATTGTAGTAGGCTTATACTGTATTACTTATTAAAATGTAGGTTCTAGTTTATTATATTTTTCTAATTTTATATCTAGAAGCGTTTCAGTTCAAATAGCATTGAAAATTTATAAGATTTCAATGAGGTCATTAACATTAATTTTAAATAAATTATGTTCATAGCAAATGTGTACGTTTTCCTCCTTTTGGTACAGACCAATGACTTCGTATGCTATAGGTACCATTATATAGTCATATCCTAATGCCAAAACTAGTTTTGTTTTAAATAAATCGATTGGATCCAAAAGTCTAGAAACATATTTAAGTATGTCAGCCAAATAGTCATCAAACTCATGTCCTGCCTTTAGTACTAAATCCGGTTACAGTTTTTAAAAACTGGGTCTGTGTTATTGTTGATTGGTAGGCCACAGGTGTGCACTTCCACTAGACCTACAAGCGAGTCGTTGAAATCCCGCCTATTGGACACGTAAAACTGACCGCCAGGCGAAGGGCAACACTGGCTACAAGGTGTAGGCCGCAGGATTGCTGGTCATAATTTCACAAACTGGCGCAGTTTAAGTTATCTGACCACGAGTGTAGGTACATACCTAGACTATAGGACTTGTGACTTTTACTGCAAAGGTTATCACCCGTTTTTATTATGCTGACTAAATATGTCAGTCTTTGCTAAAGAAACTGTTCAAAAATGTACATAGAGTTTGACGTTAAAGGCATAAGGAGAAATCCTCTCCCGTAAAAAAAACGCTTTACATAATTTTGAAACAATTTGTTAAAATTTTGTTTTTATAAAATGTTTTTTACAATAAAAAGATACACAATATGACCTGGCTTGATATATGAAAAAGTTCTACATTCAAATGTTTTACCTTCAATTTGATGTACAACATGTATTTTTAGTTTTTGAATACATTTAAATTTTTAATGGCATTAAAAGGAATAGTATAAATAAAATTTACTTTTCAGTCGATTACTTCACGTGACTGATTTAAGGTTTAAGACAACTTATGAGATATGAGGAATACTCATTAAAGCTTGTTGGTGGGAAATATATTTTCCAAAATTTTCATCTTTAAGTGCAAATATTTGTATTTTAAGTATATTTGTATTATTTCTTAGCTAGACCAATATTTATATAAATCAACACCGATAATACTAGTCTGTGTTTTATTGGGAATACATATGTTTTAAGGCCAAATTTCATATTATATATAACACCACAACAAAATATCCTGTGTTGAAATCAAATGTTTTTAATACTAATTATACAATAAATTTAACACCTTCATTGTGCCATGAGACGAGTACCTAATAAATATAAGAAAGCCAGGGTAACAGCTAGAATGCCCCCAGCAAACATTAAAACAATAAACACGGATTTGGCTGCCAAAACAGACTTTGTTTAACAAGGTTAAGTGCAATGAACTTAAATTGAAATTATTTATCTTAAGGGATCTAAATAAAACTACGTTTAATTTGTTTAGTAAGCACTACACAAACTATTGGTTTAAGAAATAAAAAAGATTATCTGTGAAATCCTTTGGATGGTTTAATGGTAAGATGACTTTATACAGCAACGTGTGTAATAAATTAGTCTGGATAAATTGTATTCAATTTTCACTAATCTTTTTTCGTGTTCACATCTTTTTGAATAGTCGTGGAAACTTCTGTTTATTGACAGCAAATTTTAATTGGCAACTACAAAATTTCAAATCATTTTACAGAACTTATGACACATTATGTAATAAGTTTTATAATATATAATAAATACTATTAATATTTGAATATAGAATAATTCTTAATCAATCGATTGACTAATTATTATTATATTGTGCTTACGTACACCATAGTAGAACTTATTTATAAGAAAAGATATATGATTGTTATGTACATTGTTACATTCAGTTGTATCTGTAATTTAATTATGTAATTATACACAATGATTTTATAATAATTTTGAAAAAAGTGTCTGTTTTATAACTGATTATTCTTTTATAATTGATTGTAACCTAACTTCAAATTTAAACTGGAGAGAAATGTTTAATACATAGTTATTTTAAAAGAAGTACATTTGTATTGTATAATTAAATTAATATATTAAACCAGACTTAAATATTTATTGGAATCCCTTACTCCTGGAGATAATAAATGTCATGGGATACTTATTACTTGATTAAGATTTCCTGATTTCCTTTCGATATTTATAGTTGTATATCTCTACACTGCTATCATTTTGAGCTATAGGTAAGGAATGGTACTTGACATGTGTTGAAGCCAATGAAGAAGTTCCTGACTTGATGTGGCGAGATTATTTTTTGGACGGTTTGGTATAGTATATATTTTTATTACTATGATTTGCCTTCAATGATATTCTTATATGAGTGTATTATCTCATTGGCAAGATAAAATTTGTTGATCCCTGATGAAGGGCAGATTCTACACCTGATCAGGTTGGTGTGATGAAAAGAGGTTTTACTTCCAAAATCATTCTAAACATGCAGATAGTACTTTAATGGTAAAATTATTCAGAATGTATAACCCATGAAAAAACAAACACAAATGCTGTTTTAAAAGAACTTTTAAAAGAATAAGAATTATATTTATAAATTATATTAATTTTTTGTGATAGGTAAGGTGTAATCTAAACATTTACGACTGAAAAACAAGATATTCAATGATAAAGAAGCATTCTTTAATTTTAGTATATTTTTAATTCAATATTAATTTAATAATTCAGAATCTAAATCCAAAAAGTTAAAGAAACCTCAGATGGACCTTGAAATCAATATAATATATTTTAAACTATTTAATAGCTTATAAGTTCAACATATTTCATCTAAACTTGTAAGGTTCTTTTTAAAAACATTTTATTAAGTAAAACTGGGATAAAACGGATTTTATCTTAAAAATCTAAAGTTTTTTATACAAATATTATATTATAATACATACTTGCATAAAGTTTCAGCAAGACCAGATAATCATGTGGTCTTCATGTTTTGATTTCAAGAAACATAATGTTAAGATTGAATATATTGTAGTTTTTAACAAGAATTTGCAGAGAAAGAGAGTTTGTGCTAATCATTTGATTGATTAAAAATTAATTTATAATTTAATTGAGTTGGAGTAGTTTTCAATGAAATCTTTAATGTTTTTGAATAAAAAAGAAGGGTATTTGACTAATACCTATGTGATAAATGACAATATCCTACCATTTGTTTGCTTACAGCCGTTACTTATATTCTCATAAGTACATAAAAACATTTTTAAAAAACATCATTTTGGCCACAGAAAATCAGTTTAAAACTTATATAAAACTCATAACACTCACATAGTTTATAGGAATGGGGTTGAGAATCCCTGATTTAAAGACTTACTAAAAATATATGACTTAAGTTACTATGTGATTTAAGTTACTAATAATAGTATTTAGTTTCATTGTAGTGACGCTATTCTTTGTACCTTGTACATATTACAGAATAAAGTAGTTTGACTATGACTATGCTGATATTCTTCTACATGATGTTTCCAGGAACATTAAATGTGTATTAGAAAGATCATCAGAGCAGAACCTTACAAATTCCTTTTTAAATTTCTCTGCCACCATTTGACTCATTTGTCTTTCACAACTAAAAGCTGCAGAAATGCAGGGAGTAAATGTTAACCCATATTTTTTGAAAATGTTTTTTATATTTTTCTCAATTACTCCAATGTTTTCTGTTATTTATATGTTTATTTTCCACTACAATCTTTTCCAAACTGAGTTGCTTCTTCAATAATTATATGAGTCAAATAGATAACTTACATGTTGTTTTCCTCTTCTACAGTTGTGGAACCCCTGATTCATATGACGGTGTCTTTGAAGACACCAAATATTTAAGATTCCAAATATACGTATACATTATTAAAATGATAAAAGATATTTCCTGTTTTGAAGTTAATTGATCTAATAATTTCATTTTATATTAACAATATGATATCAGTATAGCATAGTGACCAATATTATACTTGTGTATTGAAGTCCTTTCAACCTGATCTTCCATCATATTGATCAAACCTTCAACAAAATATCTGTATTGATAGTCAGTAATGTTTGCAACATCACTTGAGCCTCCAACTAGCAAGATATTATTGAATGTTTATTAATGTATGGATTGGTCTTTAAAGCACCAATTACTGCCTGTCAAGCAGCACCAGGAAGTACATAATCAAATGTTGAAAAACCACTTGATAATTCTCCATCTAAAACTTTTGCCATATCCCTACCTATCAGTGACCACAGTTAGCTTATTTACTGGTGCAATCCCTGTTTAAGTTTTTATAAGAAATTTTGTGACATATTTTTCTGTTTATTAACAAATAACACTTTAGTTGAGTCATCTATTTGTAGTTGTTCATATATAAGATCTTTTAAAACTTAAATTCTTTCTCTAAGTACTTAATTTTATGATTTAGTACAGATATATGACCCTACACAGCTTCATTTTGTAGAACAATTTTCATCTTACCAATCTTATTTCCACATTTTTCATTATAGACATGGTTGCTTGTAAATTCATTAAGGAGAGTGTAAATTTTACTGTTTGAAAATGCAGTACAATTATTAACGATGTAGGCTAATAGTGAGCGCTTTTTTAAAATTAATTCCAATCCATCCCAAATTTCATGTTTCAATATAGTTTTATATCTATATATATTACCACTAGAAATTCTCTTAAAATCTTGTCGATAGCAAAGATGACATACAGGCCGCAATCAAAGTTGTTGATTTGTCTACCTCCATTTATTAAGGTAAAACTAGTTTTAAGATTTAATCATCCCTATAGAGTCACACAATTTATTCATTACAATTTTAGATTGTGAGTATATAATGGTATCATTCTGATGAGTCATATACGTAAAAAGTAGCACATGTGACAGATAAGAACATCCCAATGTGCACCTCCAAAACTGTCCATCAATTGAACAAAATTTATTGGAACAATTAAAAATGCCTGTGTTTGCCATAATCAAATGTTCTAAGAAATAAGTGTAATCTATCAATGATTTCAAACCACATAACTGATAATAGTATTGAAAACAAAAGAATTGTTGATGTGTCTTCCAATATACTCCTCTATTATTTTATAATATCAATAAAAATAAGGTACCAATTGGGGAATGTATATAAACATCTATAATTCCATCTTGGTGGGAGGATATTCTGAGAATGTCCCTCCTTTGTCATGTGACATTAGCTATCTTATTTCAATCTTGAGTTTCTATTTTAAAATTAATTCATTTAATGAAGTTATTTTTAAAATAAAATTTTGTTATAGAATAAGTTTTTATTCGATTTTATTCAAAAGTCCAAACAATGTTAATATTTAAAAGTTAACTGTTTATATTAATCTTCGTATTAATATTCTATTAAATAAAAATTAATTTTAGTTTTTACTGGAGGCAAAATATATTACTACTGATATATTTAAACCTGGGCTTTACAGATTGTAAGACTAGTACACTGCCACTGAGCTGCTTAGATATATTGGTAACACTATCATAATCTGCAGTTACTTCAGTCTTCCTAAAGATAACAATTTTCACTGGGAAAATTCTACCTTTTTACCAATGGTAACATACTATAAAATCAGTTGTCTTAAACCATTAAATAAATTCTCTTATACAGTTTTGTTTATACAAATTCATAACCTTTTGAGCTATTATCAATCAATACCGAGGCATTTATCGCTAAAGACAGTTAGTTTTAAAAGTAAACCTAAGCAATATTGATTGTAGGTTAGCTATAGACTTACTTTTGCAATAGTCTTTATAATAGTAATTAAGTACAGACATTGAAAACCTATATCTGATCTCTTCTACACTAGTCCAATGATGCCTATAAAAACTATTTCTAATATCAATTTACATAACAATATAAATGGTACTTTGGGATTATAACGACCACATCCAGACATGAATCGTTATTTGACATCTTGCTTCTACTGATTACTAGATTAGCGTAGAACAATATTTCGTCCATATGAAACAGGAATTGTCTTATCGCAAACCCCTCCCTATCCTCAGACAGAGGTCAAAGTCGAGCGGTCTAGTAGATAACGTGATCGCAGAGTCTCGCCGCCCGTTCAGCTGGTGCGTCGCTTTGTTGTACTTCTGTGTTTTACACCTACATTTATCCAAACACAAAAATTCAACAAAAACAAACATTACCAAACAAGAACTAAACTCTTAATTGAGAAAAAACACACAAAACTTGTTTTTATTCTTGATTACACTCCGCCACCCAAAATGCGAGTGCCTCAACGAAAGAAAAACATCCCTCGAGATAGTACCTATCTGTAAAATATCAAATTCTAGAGGGACTGATCAGAAATATAAATTGAATTGTAATGGAAAGGCAATTACGTACCGTGCAAAAAACTTAAATAATCATATGATGCCGCGCGGCCTGCCGTAATCGGGATTCTCAAGAAAGATAAGATAACAGCGACAACAATACCGATCACAATAACTGGAAATGCTTGTTGATTGATGGACTTTTAGTTCTGTTACTCAACTAGTTTCGTTTTATGACGTTCTAAGTTCATTGAAAAAAGTTAAAGCGTTGAAGAGTTGTTTTTTCGTTCTATCATGTTTGTTTCTATAAATTTTATATTTTTGTGTTCTTCATACTGGTGTAGTTGGTATAATCCCAAAGTACCCAATATATTTTAAACACTACAAGGAACCATACTCAAACATCAAATGCTAATCCACCTTTAAGCCTAGAATGGTCATAGTAGGGAAAGTTTTATATAGATGCATCATAGTAGTGCCTTCCTGTAGGCTACACGTAAACAGAGGCGTGTCAAAAAAATATTTCATTTCTACTCGTTTGAAGGGGATTATGGGTGACGGCAACATAATTAGAAAGATCTAGCTAAATTATTTCATTGAAGGATAGTATTGACCTACAAAGTACCGATAGTAGGATCACCTTACAATATTTTAATGTACAATTCTGTTTAACTGTATACAAAAAATTTAATAAATTTGAAAAGTGGAATAATTTTTTCAAAGTGACAGTTTTATAAAAATATTTTTAATCAGTCCACTAGGAATTGCAGGTATGGAAAGTTCAAAATGTAAACAATTCTGTAATGTCCCAAATAAACCGCTGAACATAAACATGAAAAAATTGTTATAGTAGCCTACGCAAATAAGACAAATTTCAGGGAGTGACCGTTATTAATTTATGACATAAGGAGATGACATTATTATAAATAGAAATTTCACTATCTAGTTATTTTTTTATGTATAGCCTTCTGTAAAGGTTCTTATTTTTATTTTCACGAGTTTTTCTGTGGGCCATGTTATAATTTCCAAAATTATGCTTCACATTCCTACCATTTTTAGACAAATAACAAATATTTCTGCATTTAGAAATAGCATCAGGGGTATCATAATACCAACAGCCTTATTGCACCACCTTAATGGGACCTAAGTACCTGTATGTATATTAACAATTTCCGTATACAGGTATCTCGCAGTACAAAGATATAAACGCTGTAAATATTTTTGACCATTCCTAATGCAGTTTTATTTTTTAAGCCTAAAATTGTATGCTTAAAGTGGTTTATAGGCTATAAGTATCCAAAGATACAAGAAATCTAATATTTAGACTATAATTACGTGCAAAACAGGACTGGTAAAAATGCGGCAACACTATAGGTCTAGGTATCGATGGGTACTATAATACTATATACTCATTGGAGTTTATAAAATAAAAAGTAAATATGAAAGTCCAAATATATTTATGATTTATGCAATCAATAGTTTTATCATTGCATCATTTTGACCATTAGGATATATAGATTATTTAAACTAAATGTAAACTATGAACACTCGGACATTGAAGTCTTAATCACATTTACTGTAAAGATATATTATATATGTATTGTTTACTAGGTTATAAACTACTGGTTCACAACTTCTAATAATAGTTTTTAATTTACACTTTCAGATAATCGGTATATCTGAGGTTTGTTGACTAAAGAGATGTGGTAATATATCATATTTTTCAATGGTAAACGTTATAAGCTAACTTAATCAATGAATACTTTCAAAGTGCATTTATACAAATCAAACCTTAACAGTGTATGAAAAAACCTATTTCATAGGTATAATCAATTTGAATTACAAAACGCGCCTGCAGCTGAAAGACGCAACTACCTGCACGCGGCCTCAATGTCCTAAGTGCTGGTTTAGACTGTAAGACCTGTACTAAAAAGACCTGGGCTACATGAGACTGCTGTCGCTCAGCCAAATTCCCTGTAAGATTTTGTAAGAGTAACAATGTGATCTATATTTAGAAATAAAGCTTCATACATCATCAAAGTCTATAAGACATTTATTTCGTTTTCAAAATATCTTTGCGAAAGACAAACAGACAGGCATAAATAAATTTTGCCAGTACACTGAATGGCATAAAAATATCTAAAATTCCAAGATTGGAGCTCAATCAGCTCTCGAGATATAATGATGAAAGTTAAGCTTAAATGGCGCTCAGTCAAATACCTTGTAGGTGTATGCATTTTTATCGAATTCGATATTTCTTACATTTAAAAGAGGCTTCACAAAAAATCCCAAACTTAATCACGATAAGTGTGGGGATGGTCAAAAGTGACATTTTCATTCCTCGATTTCGATTGTTTATCAATAATAAATTTATCCAAATAACTTTGTTTACATGTGTTTACTACTTATGAGCTGTAGGGGAGGAGGTGTATCTATAAGAAGAATGAAACAGTAGGTCTTTGTAAGCTAAGAAAACATAGCTTGTATTTATTTTGTATCTACTAATTTTAATGCAATGCATTGAAGAATTGTGCAACTCAATACAATACTTTATTTTCTCTTATGTCCAAGAACTGAAAAACATGACGTAATTATTCAGGATAAAAGAGTCTTATTACTTTTGAAGAATAAAGTAAAAACATAGAAATAGTTCAAAGTCATAAACAACATAAAACATATAATAAAAATCGTGGATACGTAGTTCCGTTTATAAATTAATAACTGCCATGTCCTATTCTGATGAGCGTCAGAATGGGCCAGGATCGTCAGAAAGGTAGCGCTTTCGTATAGAAATTGTCAGAAAGGGAGCAGTTACTTACGTATATATATATATATATATATATATATATATATATATATAATATGTATTATATATAATATTTATTATATATATATATATATAATATTTATTATATATATATAATATTTATTTTATTCTTAGGGGAATTAAGGTGATTACATTTAGTAGACATACGGGATGCCGTTACTGGTAGCTTTAGATATTTACATATCCGGTTTATTAACAGGAAGCGTAAATCTCACTATGAGACTTCCTATTGGTCTGCTCGGATTGTCTTTATTTTTACTAATCGTTCTAGATAAAGTAACTTTGTACACAACTGGCAAATATATTATATTTTACATGTGCTGCACTAAGTTTATTAATCTTCGTTCTAGTGTTAGTAAACCATTAAAATGTTTTGTATTGTCACATTTAAATTTATCAAATGCTTTTATCGATGATGTCATTTTAATAATTCTAAAATTACATTGTACAAGTTCTACGGCAAATCAGTTGAAATTGGCCATGTAAAACATTATGGGTCACTTTCACCTAAGTGTTACTCTCTTATTTCTTTCAGTTTATGTTCAATCTTTAACTTCGGGTTTTAAAATACCGCTTGAGAATCAGGTAACTATTGTAATCAATAATAACCTTCATTATTATATCCTCATTGCGTTGTTTGACATTGATTTATGTTTCTTAAAGTGAGTATGGTGTTTCTAACAATTTATTCAGTTATTAGTTGATTTTCAGGACTTGAAATTCTCATAACTCCGAAAGTTCAACGAAAAGATGTCGATTTTAATGGTTATATATTTAAAAAGTTATGAAGAACACAAAAGAAAATTTTTGAATAAACACCGTAAATTTCTTTAATAATAACTTTAACACTATCTGCTCAAATTTAACGAGTATAATCCATTTATTATTAAAACCTACGTATTTTAATATGCATTATATTTTTGTCTGTCCAGCAAGCAAAAAAAAAATACAATTATACTGGATAGTTGTTGTGGATATATCATAAAACCTCAAGACGCTTATTAGTATATGTTATACTAGTAGTAAACCACGCCTTTGTACGCAATTACCTACTCTTTAACGAGCAAAGTTCAGGGGTTCTGATGTCAGAGAGTAAAACACTTTTATAAGTAGTAATGAAATACACAATTTTCTCTGCAACATCTGTAATATTTAAAACAATAGCTAGTAACACTTGAAATATTTTAGGTTTGAAACGAGGAATCTATGTAGGTCATAGAGCTCGAATGTGTAAACGAAAATTTCAACCCCTATGAGGTGTTGGTCTTCATTAAAAATCTTTAATTTGTCTCCTGATTCCATGAGGCACATTTATATAAATTATTTTTTCTGAAAATCGAAAAGTTGAAAACAAAATAAAAAATCTTTCTTGACAAAACTGCGAGTATTTCAACTTCTATTGCTGGCTAACATTAGCAACGTTTAGCTTGTCTTTTTATAGTTTGAAGTACGTGTGTTTAAATTTTCAATATTCTATTTTATCAGGAAGCCGAAAAAGAATAGTGTAGTGTTTCTAGATTTACAACCCAATTTAACTCCTATGGATATTTGATCTTTATGAAAATGCTTCAGTTTTTCTATTTAAGTCACGAGGCATTCGTCCACCAAATTTCAACTCTTTGGGCTATTAAAAAGTTGGACAATTAGTGATGGGTGAGTGAGTCTGGGCTTTATATCACATCACCTTCGATTTAACTGCTCATTCTGTGATATATATAAAAAATGTTTCAGGTGGTTATTTCCTCGTCTGTATAAGGATACGTTTCCCCTCCAAATTCATTGCTCTAAAATAGTTTTAAGTTATATTATTGAACATCTATAAGATTAATAATATCGTGTCTTGACCTAACTCAATTAAAAAAATAAAAATTGAATTGCATACATTAGAAAACTTATAAAACTGAACTTCTAGCAAAGTTATCGATTGAGTAAAAATTTATTAAATAACACACAGTTGAAAAAAAAATATACAAGGGTTGTTTCTGTTGAAATGGATACAAGGAACTGATGCAATAATCCCTGAAAAAGTACACTATAACTGCTAAAATATGACAAGACGTTAAAACTTCATTTTAAATTCAAAGGACCAATGTAATAAAATACTAATTTCTCAATTTCTAGTACTCTTTTGTTACAATAAGAAATGAGAAAATGAATTTTGTTGTTTCAGTAAACGTAACTCATATAACCTTTTCCACAGGGATGAACATCAGCAGCAAATGTACGAATGTATTTCAAAATCCTTACTGTACGCTTAATTGATGTCTATAATTAAATTGTAAGTATACAACAAATTACACTCTTCTAAGTGTGCAGCTGAGAACGTATGGAACCTGTATAAGAGCTATGTGTGCCAATATTATAACAATTACTGCAATCCTGCCTAAACTATTCAGTGAGCTTTACAAACTGCATTATCTTCCTAATATCCAAGATATTGCCTTTAAACATGTTACAACAATCCAGATAAACTGTAACTATACAACCAATTTAACGCTGTACTAAGTGTACAGCTGATAGCTATATGAACCTGTATAATAGCTACGTGTGCCAATATTATCACAAGTAATTACTGCAATCCTGTCTAACTATTCAGCGAGCTTCACAAACTGCATTATCTTCCTAATATCCAAGATATTTCCATTAAATATGTTACAATAACCCAGTCAAACTACGCTTATCTAGGTGTAATGTAGGTGTTACTGATGGCTTCCATAACCATAATAGACGGCTTAGTGTAGTGTTGTACGTATGTAGCCCACAATTTGAATGAAAGTTTATTCCTTTACACAGTTAAATATTAATCATTAATTAGCTTGAAATTGTGTTTCAGAGGCTGGGAGTAACTGCTTTTTGAATCGGCTCAAATTTTAAATACTTTTTTCTTACAAAAAAATACTAGATAAAATAGGTAAATAATTTACACATCCTTGCTGAAAGAATCTTTAATTTTCGAATCGCCTCATACTCTTACTCTCGATTTCACCTTCTTACTTTCTTTTTTATAGTAATAAATGAAGTCCAGTTTACTTTGCTGCCTTTCAAAGGCAATCCAAATCAAACATAACTTCTTATATATTTTAAGTGTCTTTTCTCATTTCTTTCCTAATTCTATATTTATTAACTAACTAACTATATTATTTATCAAATAACTACTCATCATTAGGTATCTGATTATATTTATATTAATCAGTGTTCATCATATTCAAATCTTCATTTTATGTTTAATTGTACCATATTTAATGAGTTTTTATGTTTATATATTTTTAACAAATATTCTATCTTTAAACCTATGTTTTTTTTTCATAATTCCGTAATTATATCACTGTCTCTCCCTATTTTTGTCATTTTTTACTTATATTATTCATTTTCTGCTATTAAAATTGTAGATCCTACCTCAGGAATAGTAAAATCCCAAACCTGTTATTGTAGTCGGACATTACAAATGCTAGAGGGGCTAAATTTCGTGGTTCCATCTTTGGGGAGCTAAAGCAATCACCAGTCACAAGTGCGGAAAAAGTAATACAAATTACCCTTACTTATTTTATCATATACTAAAGAAAACTGGAAGTGAATGTCACGAAAGAGAGAAACTAGAAGAGAACAGATTTGAAACATTGTCAAGACACCAAAAATATTGTCTTCACTCCCTATATCCAGTCTCAATCTGACATTGAAATCCAAAATGAAGTTATTTCAATCAAGTTAAATACATCTCTCTGAAAGTGGTACGTGCCTTTAATTAAAATAGTTTTACTACTGTCAGGTGGTAAACAAGTATAAGTTTAAACTATTCTAGCTTTTATCCAGAGCAAAATCAATTTGTTCATAAGTACCAAAGATCGTATCAGAATTATTATCTTGTGGTCACGATTTACAGTCATTTTGTGGTTTAACTTTAATGTTTACTTTTTGCCTTTAGCGTAAGGATATAATACGAATGTACAATTTAAAGATCTTATAATTTATAATAAATTAGGTTAACTTAATTTATTAGAAAAATTGTATAGGTGTAATGAAATTTTAAATATACAGTACATATGGTTAATTCGATTTGAAATATGCGTTTCTTTTTTTCTTTTTTGCTACATATAGTCACGTGTTTTAAATAGAAAAACTGCAGCATTTCAAATTTGCTATTTATATAACATCGATTAAGTCAAGTTTACGTAGTTTACATATTCTTTTATATTCTTATGAATTCTTATGACATGAATTTATTGAAATCTATTGGCTGTATAGCTCTGCTAAATGTCTGACCATCCGTCGAGTAACGTAATTTCTTTAAGAGATAAGTAGAGTATATAAGATGTGTTCTGCCGGAGAAAGCTCGACCATGTCATAACTCAGTAAGTTACAGTACATAAAGGCGCGTAACTGAATTGAAGGCCGGAAAATTACCCTTGACTAAATTATGTATTAGGGGACTCGTTTATATCATTATAAAGCACATTTTGTCAGCATGACTGTAGGAAGTTCTTTATAATTTCATTGTCCTTTATGGGACATAATTGTATCCTTACCCTTACGCCTTATATCAAATAATGATCCTTTCTTGAGGAATAAAGAAGTCTTCTTATAAAAACGCCCACGTATCTGTCTATCCTTTCTCTCTCAAAATTTAGTCTACAACTTTTCTTCGGAACAGTTTTTTTCTTTTGTGCTCGCAGAAAAATTAATGGTGTTTGTTGCTACAAAACAATAAATTTCATTTGAAGCGTAACATAACTTAGAAGGGGTTATTTTAATATTCTATTTGTTTATTTGTAATGGCCTTTCTTTAAACAAAAACATACGTTTGTAATTATAATATAATATTATTTTAATGTAGAATATTTTGTTCGGTAAATGTTTAACAAACGGAATAAACCAAAAATATTACGTTCGTTACTTTAATGATAATCATATATTTTGTTTACACAGTATGCAAGACACTGCTATACATTCTCTACTGGCCGTAGACCTTAATTTTGGATATATTGTATGGAAAGAAGACTTTTAAAAATGTACACAGCCTTATAAGGAAAAATCTAAAAGTATATTTTAAATCATACAAAATCGATGTCAATCTCTTTGCCCTCAAACTTGTGCAGATCTATACGTCTATAAAGTGGAAGACGATACAATTTTCGTAAAATAACAGTTTCAGTTTCAGATTTCCTATTGTTATAACAACACATCTCAGGATTGTCGGTGGTTGTAAAAAATTAGAATGATTTTTGTTTTTTTAATTTCTGGTCATACTCGAATCATATCTACTCTACATTTTCATTAATTTTCACTAAACAATGGAGAAAGGTTGATACATAGAAAGAAGTACATAGAAGTGGCGGTTGCTAATTCAAGTTTAATGCTAAAATCTCCGTTATTTTTAAATGTATCAAAAAATTCTTTATGTTGTGTGTAAACGTGGCTTATTTGTATGTAATTACGTGGAGTTTATTATTTTGTAAATCTGGAATATTTATAACACCTAGAGTTTGGAGAAGATGAAAGCTATTTAAAGTAAAGTTCCTGTTCCATTAAAAACTTGACCACTTAACGCAAAACTTGGTTTGGCTGAACTTTAGCACCGCGTTATGAAGAGGATGCATTAAACTTTATAATTTGGTAGTACTATTATTTTAAGACATATCCTTTAATATGAAACTATAAAATATTTTATTACAATTTTCACTGCCTTCTGTAAAGTAAATTTTCATTCTAGATCCAACCCTATAAATTTAATATATAAAAAAGGTGTACCAATTTTATTTGTACTCTATACGTAAACATTAGTGTAAAATTTATATTTGTGTTAATTTATATTTAATATCTTCTTTATGATAATCTTACTTATAAAATACTGAATGTATATAAACCATTATCACTGTGCCAATTAGAATCGTTGAGTTGTACTTGCAATTGTACAGTATATTAGTACATAATTACTAGTCCGATAAATCATGATGTAATTATGAAAATCTATACTACATTAGCTCCAACTAGCATGGCAATATAGGTCATGACATTCCTTCTGTATGAAAGTAGCGCATATTTCGATATCGTGTACCCTGGATATAATACCATTCAGGTATACAGGGTTTATACATATCTTAACTAGAACGGTTAGCTTTGCCACCGTTTTAAAGTCTAGTGTATCCAGATATGTTTATATACGCCTATCGGATCACGGTTGTCACAAAAATCGAGAATTGATATTTAAACTGAATATCTCTCAACATCCTTAAAATTGATTTTTCAACTAAAACAAAAACCCGTACGTAAAAGATTTGCGGTAATTATATCGGCGAATGCACTTTACCTCCCATAGTAATATTGTTGCAGATTGTTTTTCAGAGATAGATGGCGTACAATAGAAAACACAACATTAAATGTTGTAAAAGTGTTTAACATACTGTACTTCTACTACTGAAGTGAAGTCGCTTCACTTCGCGTACCAGAGACTGTGCAGGGAGACATGCGGGGAGAGGCGACCGACCGACCACCTTATCGCGTTATCTGATCCTACTCCGCTTATATCCGGTTCAGTCGCTTTGCGCTATTTTATTTCGTGTCCTTTGTTACATTTCAGCTTCACAAAATGCTATATAAAAACAATGGAATTGTAGAAAATATTCCATGTTATTATCTTACTTGTAGTCGAATAAAAATGACTATAAATATTATAATGTAATTACGTGGAGGTGATTGTTTTATAAATTTTGAATATTTATCATACCTAGAGTTTGAAGAAGATGGACGCTTAACGTAAAACATTATATTTCTTTCCTTCAAGTTCATAATTCTTTTTCCTTCAACCGTGTAATGTAAACAAATGTACGTAAACTATTTAACTTTTTACTATATACCCTGTTATGTTTATGAAGTAATAAATATTTCACAGAATGGCTAACCCAATCAGGGTCAAGCAACCCCTCATACAACCTAAGAGCCTCATGTCAATTTTTCGCGTCAATGCTGTTAAATCACTCGACTATTTAAGTATTACATTGAGCTTCCTATAACATTTGTATCAAAATATTAAAAAGGTTGTATAATTTATTGAATATTTGGTCAGAGCATTGGCTTTGATTATATACTTAGTTATTAATTATTATTGTTAGTCTGAGGTCCGTGGCTGCGCCACGTAACTTAGATTGTTACCGTTCCATACTACACGGACTCACTTTTCCGAGCCTCAATTTATAACATTTGATGGGGTATTGCTGGTATAACTAATACAACTATTAGTAAAAATCAAGAAATCGAATTGAATAACAGTTGCTCTTATATCTTTATCTTTTAGTGCAAATAATAAATATTGCCATTAAAGATAAAGTAAATAAACACAGAGCATGCATGTTCAACACTGTAATACCAAATAAAACATCTGGTGAGAAATAATATGGGAGTAAGTGACTTTGTATATAAGCTGCTTGTTTATTTACATTCTGTTATGATCTGAGGTTCAAAAGAGGGGGAGTCAATCAATGAAATTCAAGTTAAATTAGTCACCCAACGTGAAGTATAAAATTAGATTTTACAAAATAATATTGTTTTCACAATTGTATGCAAATAGTGTATGAAACATTATGGCCGACAATCAAATAAAATTTGGTTTACAGCAGAACTATTTTTCTGTGATACCCTGATCCAACAATTATTTCATTAAAACGACTAATATTTAGACACAAAATATTCAAATACCCGAGAGCAATTTACGATTTATAAGTACACAATCCGATTTTTAAAATCAATAGATAATTTACGTCCAACAAAGAAATTATTGTCAGCCCCACTAGTTAGTTATATTGGAGATCGAAATAGGAGGGTAAAATGAAAGGGTAAAGAATGTGAAATGTTTTCTCAGATCGTACTTTCTAGCTTGACACACCAACTGTCAGACTCGGAATTAGCGTCAGCTAACCATATACAGACCGTTAAAGTTGCTACATTTAGTCTCTTTATATAGTTTTCTCAGATCGTACTTTCTAGCTTGACACACCAACTGTCAGACTCGGAATTAGCGTCGGCTAACCATATACAGACCGTTAAAGTTGCTACATTTAGTCTCTTTATATAGTTTTCTCAGATCGTACTTTCTAGCTTGACACACCAACTGTCAGACTCGGAATTAGCGTCGGCTAACCATATACAGACCGTTAAAGTTGCTACATTTAGTCTCTTTATATAGTTTTCACAGATCGTACTTTCTAGCTTGACACACCAACTGTCAGACTCGGAATTAGCGTCGGCTAACCATATACAGACCGTTAAAGTTGCTACATTTAGTCTCTTTATATAGTTTTCTCAGATCGTACTTTCTAGCTTGACACACCAACTGTCAGACTCGGAATTAGCGTCGGCTAACCATATACAGACCGTTAAAGTTGCTACATTTAGTCTCTTTATATAGTTTTCTCAGATCGTACTTTCTAGCTTGACACACCAACTGTCAGACTCGGAATTAGCGTCGGCTAACCATATACAGACCGTTAAAGTTGCTACATTTAGTCTCTTTATATAGTTTTCTCAGATCGTACTTTCTAGCTTGACACACCAACTGTCAGACTCGGAATTAGCGTCAGCTAACCATATACAGACCGTTTAAAGTTGCTACATTTAGTCTCTTTATATAGTTTTCTCAGATCGTACTTTCTAGCTTGACACACCAACTGTCAGACTCGGAATTAGCGTCAGCTAACCATATACAGACCGTTAAAGTTGCTACATTTAGTCTCTTTATATAGTTTTCTCAGATCGTACTTTCTAGCTTGACACACCAACTGTCAGACTCGGAATTAGCGTCAGCTAACCATATACAGACCGTTAAAGTTGCTACATTTAGTCTCTTTATATAGTTTTCTCAGATCGTACTTTCTAGCTTGACACACCAACTGTCAGACTCGGAATTAGCGTCGGCTAACCATATACAGACCGTTAAAGTTGCTACATTTAGTCTCTTTATATAGTTTTCTCAGATCGTACTTTCTAGCTTGACACACCAACTGTCAGACTCGGAATTAGCGTCGGCTAACCATATACAGACCGTTAAAGTTGCTACATTTAGTCTCTTTATAGTTTTTCTCAGATCGTACTTTCTAGCTTGACACTGACACACAACTGTCAGACTCGGAATTAGCGCGTCTAACCATATACAGACCGTTAAAGTTGCTACATTTAGTCTCTTTATATAGTTTTCTCAGATCGTACTTTCTAGCTTGACACACCACTGTCAGACGACTCGGAATTAGCGTCAGCTAACCATATACAGACCGTTAAAGTTGCTACATTTAGTCTCTTTATATAGTTTTCTCAGATCGTACTTTCTAGCTTGACACACCAACTGTCAGACTCGGAATTAGCGTCGGCTAACCATATACAGACCGTTAAAGTTGCTACATTTAGTCTCTTTATATAGTTTTCTTATGGTAATATTATTTATATGACTATTTAATATGCGTGATTGTTGTGGTAATTTCAGTTTCAACGAGTTTACATCTAAAAGAAATGACAGTTTGTTATTTTTAAGTTTACAAACATTGATAATGATACCTAAAATTGCGTATCTGAAAGTTTTAAAGCAGTAAAACTGTCTCTTTCCACTTCTCTAATAATCTAGATTTGTAATATGCGTTCTACATTGAACAAGAGATCCTCAAGACTCAAAAACGGAGCCTATCTTACTTCTCTTTCTCAAAATGATTTACTTGTTTTCTGAAATCTAATCTGAAGAATATAGATTTTTCTGTCACCCTTTACGCTGATGATACGAGTATGATATAGTAGTATGATACTCCATCACGCAAATCCAACAATTCTCAATACAAATATTTTATTTCTCTATAACAAATTAGTATAATGGTTTCAGATGACAAAATTATTTTTAACTCAGTTCATCTCATTATTGATAAAAACAAAATCACCTCCTCAAATGTTTAGTCAAACAGTCTTGATAACATATTTTAGGTGTACTCATAGATAATCATATTAGTTCTCATGACTGCATACTTTAGAATTTTTGTATTAAGAGTGGTGAACGGTATAATATGCTGTGGATTTTCTTAGCAGCAAGACTTAAATAGCGTCTTTATTCTGCAGAGAAAGGCTCTTAAGATTGTCTGGGCTTTAGGCAGGAGGGCAGTTGCCGGGAGCATTTCCGATCGGATGACGTCTTAACGTTGCTCTCAGTACTATTTATCCCACCCTTATATTTGTCTTTCAACGCCAAAATTTGTGTTCCTACTTTAAAACATAATTAGAATGCCTGAAACAGATCCGAGCTCAGTATACAAAATGTATATTATGTTGGCTTAAAAAGTCACTATATTTCTAAGGTCCTAAAATATTTAACTCTATGCCCGAAGATATTAAGAAATCAACCTAGAAACCTAGGATTAAAGTTTTCAAGACGCGTATGAGGCATCTTATCGGAGAGGCTTATTACAGTCTTGACTAGGCTGCTCCCATCATTGAATGAAATATCTGTCAATATCTGTATTTTTTTAATTACTTAAAATGTAATGTTTTAATTGTATTGTGACCTACAACTGTATTTTAGTTATTTTGCCAACAAATTATTTGATTTGATTTGACCTAATAACAGATTATCATCCAAGAATATGCTTTCAGTTCGCATATATATAAAACAGACAGAAATGAAACTACGTCCGCCTTGAGATATAAAAGGAAGAGAGTTATAATATAGAGAAGAAAAGATTATACAAGACACTACAGGATAATGAGTAGAATACCACTTAAAAACAAAAAGGCATTTAAAAAATAACTACGAAAGTTACGTGTCAAAATGTGCCAGATTTAGATAAGAATCAGATTGATAATGTCCCCATCATTAGCCTATCTTCCTCCATTTAAGAAATGACCGATTAAATAGAAAGAATATAAAGCAGACACAATATACAAACTACATTACATATATACAAGCCAACCCTAAAGTAGAAAAACTGTTTAAGACCAATGAAGGACAATACTCGACAGTGTGCGGTGAGGGTCTACGAAATCCCATGTAGCTATGGCTCAATGTACATTGGAAAAACTAATCGCTAAATACTTACAGAACACATTGAAAACATTATACTTGTGAAAGACCAAGATACCGAATGCCCTAATTCTTATTCATGGATCTCGATAGGAGGCGGCCCCTATCCCCCAACCTTACCTATCCTGAATATCCTGTCACTCTGGAAGCAGCGCTAAGGTTCTTACAGGACTAGGTGCAATTTATAAGTTTCTTGTCCTAAGAGGACAAAAAAAGAGAAGCTTAATAAATAATCAAGAAAAATCTCACTTTAATAAATACATGGTATGGAACTGTCTAAAACCTGGTCATCAGTGGTATAGAAGCCATATTGATCATGATTGAATGGTAATTGGTTCAGCTTCGCCAATCAAGAAAGTTCAACCCGCCTATACTGATGACTGCTGAATATTGACAGTTTTGTTTTTTGGGAAGTAAAATCTATTAATCGATGGTGGCAAAAATATTTCAAGAAGTTAATTTTGTAAGTAATATTTGGAAAAATGAGATTTGATTTTAATCAGTACAAAACAAATAAAAAGGAGTAATTGAACTATTTTTTTCAGTTCCAAAAATTTAAAAGAGTGAATTTATGTGTTACGTGACTTTGGCATAAAAGTCTATTTTAGAAGAATAATGTAAGTCTGCCAAATATTTCCAAAATAAGAATGACAAAAAATCTATTTTTTTGTATTTTCTTTCTGTTATGGGAGACAGTCTTTTATGATATGTATTGTAAACTTAGTTACAACAGATGTTTTTCTGATTAACAAAATGTTTCAATTAATGTTCAATGTTCCAGAAGACATCTGCATGATTTAAGTAGTTCCTGAATTAACATAAGTTATTTATATTTAATAAGTTAACAAATAAATAATAATATAAAATTTAAGTAAATTATTATTCCTCCATATTTTCAGTGACAAGCTCACAAGTCTTATGGCGGACATGAAATGTAATTTTCTGTCAATAAACCGGAAACTGCTACACTTGAAATATAACTTGTTGTATGAGATTTGATACACCTGCTATTGTCCCGTGAACAAATAATTAAACCTTATTTAGATATGAGCTCTATATCTATATATTCGTTTCAATCAAGTGTTTGCATATTTGTATTTCGTTATTAATATTTAATTTCATCATCAAATTTACAAAAAAACTACCATTTTATGGAAGTCACCTTGCTTAATGTTTAAAACTGAAAAGTTGCGCAAATTTGGAGCAGAATAAGGTACTTCATGGCTCCATTAACATTTATGACTTGAACAGCCTCTTCCACCATATCAATAACGGTTTACTGCTCTGAAATTATAATCTTAAGATCGACACCGTTCAAAACTTAAATTCCACCTGCTCTTGAAGATAATAAAATCTAGGTAGTTGTAATTATAATGTAGCTTTAGTTTAGTACTTAAAATAAAAATTATATCTTTAAATAATTATAGAAAAAGCTTACTTACTTATTCACTAAGATTGTACTATTTATTAATCTTTCATATACAAATTAGGGATATAATATAACATATAAATTAGTAGTTATCTGAATGATTTCTCACTTCATTTTGTAATATTGAATATACCGACATGCGAACTAAACAACATTCAAATATACATATCATATCACAACTTCAGTTTGTAATAAAGAACATTTTACCGTTGGCTTTAACATTTACAAATTAAGAAAATTATGATGAAAGTAGTAAAATTACTAATTACAACCCTATATAGATGCAAAATACATTTAATTAATTTAGTTTAAAGCATTTCATTTACATATTGGACAATATTAAGTCCAATTTTGACTCTATAAGAAATGATCCATAAAATATCCAGGTATATTGAGAAGTCAAAGAACACTTAAGGAACTGATTATAACTAAGTCTTGACCCCCTTGAGACCAAGTATTCTCAGAGGAAGGTGTACATACATAACGCATGCGTGATATTTTGGTGGAAAATATATTTGGAACTTCAATAATATATTTTCAATAATAACTCGTCTCTCTTGGGCCTAAAATGCTATACATATTTCACTATCATATAATAACTTTTATAAATTAAATAAATTTATTTTTTCGTAATAAATTTTAATCATGTGTGTAAATAAATGTTTATTTGCGTCAGATAGGTCTCAACAATGAGCTTCAACTAACACTTTAAATGCATACATGATCGTACATATATGTACGTTATACACACCAATATACATAAGATTCATAAATACGAATTTTACTTAGATTAAGAGTATAATCATTCAATTTTGTTAGTGTTCAAATAATAGAAACACTGAAAAATGCTATATATTGGTAGCCCAAGGAAGAAAAATATTCTTCTTGTATGATTGGACAAGACATGTCCCTGGATGCACATAGTGAAAAGAAATATCCAGTTGATTGACATTGGACAAGTCAACCAACATTTTCCTGCAGCATTATTTGTTACACAATTGACAGGAATGTGCTGGAACACAAGCTTTTCAACGGCTCACTTACGACAGAACTGGTTGACTAATATGGGATCATTTATTGGGTTCACTACTGTTGACAAACTATAGAGAGTATCAGATGGACAAGCGGTCATTGCGGCTAGTGACAGGTCTATTTGACTGCGGTGGAATCATTTATTGGGTTCATTACTATTGACAAACTATAGAGAGTATCAGATGGACAAGCGGCCATTGCCGCTAGTGACAGGTCTATCTGACTGCGGTGGAATCATTTATTGGGTTCACTACTGTTGACAAACTATAGAGAGTACCAGATGGACAAGCGGCCATTGCGGCTAGTGACAGGTCTATTTGACTGCGGTGGAATCATTTATTGGGTTCACTACTGTTGACAAACTATAGAGAGTACCAGATGGACAAGCGGCCATTGCGGCTAGTGACAGGTCTATTTGACTGCGGTGGAATCATTTATTGGGTTCATTACTATTAACAAACTATAGAAAGTATCAGATGGACAAGCGGTCATTGCGGCTAGTGACAGGTCTATTTGACTGCAATGGAATCATTTATTGGGTTCACTACTGTTGAAAAACTATAGAGAGTATCAGATGGACAAGCGGTCATTGCGGCTAGTGAAAGGTCTATTTGACTGCGGTGGAATCATTTATTGGGTTCACTACTGTTGACAAACTATAGAGAGTATCAGATGGACAAGCGGCCATTGCGGCTAGTGACAGGTCTATTTGACTGCGGTGGAATCATTTATTGGGTTCACTACTGTTGACAAACTATAGAGAGTACCAGATGGACAAGCGGCCATTGCGGCTAGTGACAGGTCTATTTGACTGCGGTGGAATCATTTATTGGGTTCATTACTATTAACAAACTATAGAAAGTATCAGATGGACAAGCGGTCATTGCGGCTAGTGACGGGTCTATTTGACTGCAATGGAATCATTTATTGGGTTCACTACTGTTGAAAAACTATAGAGAGTATCAGATGGACAAGCGGTCATTGCGGCTAGTGAAAGGTCTATTTGACTGCGGTGGAATCATTTATTGGGTTCACTACTGTTGACAAACTATAGAGAGTATCAGATGGACAAGGGGTCATTGCGGCTAGTGACAGGTCTATTTGACTGCAATGGAATCATTTATTGGGTTCACTACTGTTGACAAACTATAGAGAGTATCAGATGGACAAGGGGTCATTGCGGCTAGTGACAGGTCTATTTGACTGCAATGGAATCATTTATTGGGTTCACTACTGTTGACAAACTATAGAGAGTATCAGATGGACAAGCGGTCATTGCGGCTAGTGACAGGTCTATTTGACTGCAATGGAATCATTTATTGGGTTCACTACTGTTGACAAACTATAGAGAGTACCACATGGAAAAGTGGTCAATGCGGCTCGTAACAGGTATATATATACCGTCAACAGATACATCAAAAGACTGGAGACTGGAATATCTTCCATTGACCTTTGTTTATATTAAGAAAAGTTTATTTAGCCATGTAAATTGGACATTCCTACCTGTTTGCTGTTTAATTTAAAAGTCACATGCAAAGCCGCAGTTAACTGCTAGTTTAGTTATAATACGCCGATTCCTACTCCAACCCAAACCCATGTATATTAAATCGAATTTACTGATTTATTTTTAAATGTTTTGCAATAGCCTTTCATAGTGCTTTATTACTTTATTACGTTAAATATTTACTATACTTCTAGAATGCTTTACAATATCTACATATGCTAATCCAAAATAAGGATTTTGACTGGAAAGCGAGTTATAGGACACCAAAGTTATATTTACATCACAAAAATAGATAAATCTGAAAAACCTCTCCAAAAAAATGTTAATTGCTAATCAAACAGGCGTTACGCTATAAAATAAATATATTTGTTTAGTTTAACTTTAGCTGGTGTTTAGTTAAGATGTACAGATAAATTTACATGATGTTGTTACTCTGATTTGTTGTATAAGTACACCAGATTTGTTGACACATGTATAAAAAAATGTAAATAATAATTTATTCATAAATTGTTTTAAAATTTTACATTTTGAGGATTACATATGGTTAACCCAACCAATATATCAGTAATTTAATATAAAAATTCATTGAGCTCAAAATTAAAGAATCAATATACGTTTATATGGCCGGTATGCTTGCTGTTATAGAACCTGGTATTTTAAATTTTTATCTTAATAAAAAGAAGAATAAATATAGTACCATTTTGACACAGAAATTAAACACAGCTTTTAGAAGTTGAACAGATTATAAATGACATATAAAGTATATGAGGAAACGCTTTAATTATAAGCGGATTACCTGATGCTGACTCGTGTTCGTTCCAACTTAAGAGACTGGATATGCTATGAAGTTGCAACTAGAATTATACAAAAGAATCTTCTTGTTCTACTAGAATACAATTTGCACAAAACTAAAAATTAAGTTAAAAGTTGTTCCATCGTACTCTTGTGATTAAAACGTGAGGTTACTTCCTAAGGGATATGGGAAATTTTCAACCAAAGAATTTTCAAACTATTTATTTAACATTTCTTAGGACAATTCTTCTGTAAAATAGAAACAACTATTTTAATCCTATTGGTGTACGTTAGAGTGGGGCTAATCAAAGTAAGAAGATTCATGGGCTACAATTTTTTCTGCGACTACTCATAAATCAAAGAAGCTTTAAAACTATAGATAAGGGGAGAGTGGCAGGATTTATGTATCCGTGGCCAGAGAATCTTCCACATCCAAGTCACCCGTGTTTCTAAACTAAGGAAATTTTATTACCTTATAATTTGTTTGTTTAACAATATATCGAATACACTTTGAAAGCTAATTAAAAGCATTGTTTTGTGGTATAAGTGTTCTGTTATTTATCTAATAAAGAAAGAGTTATGAAGCACTATTAATGTTTACTGCCATCGATACAAACATAGTGACCAATAGCAATATAACTAACTTTATTGGTTACGGAACGTTAACTTCCGTTTAAAGGCAGGAGTGTTTTTCAGTTTTCAACTTTCTCTGTACCAAATATAAAATAATAACTGAATATAATAATATCATTAAAGATTTTCTATTACAGTTGATATTGTAACTGAATTGTGTACTTAATATTCGGGAATGAATTAGATTATATTAATACAATTTTCTTGTAATATCCAAATGTATTAAAGAAAATTTAAGGGTAAATTTACTATCGTTTAATATATTGACTAAATAAATTATTATTGGTTATTAATAAATTCATTAATTTATTAATATAATTGTTAATAAACTAAGTTTAAAAATTGCGCTTTATAATTGTTAATAAGTACAGACATGAATAGTTTACCTTATAAAAGTTTTAGTGTTCTTAATTTTTATATTTACTTAGTGTTTAAAAAATGTTAAACTTAGAGAGGCTGATAAAAAATCAAGAAGAAATAATAATATACTTCCATACATCAGACTCGATGAAAATTTGACGACACAATCAAACCTGAAAAATAATGAGGACATTCCTATTTTTATTTGCTTTTTTCTTGTTTCGTTTTTTCTGAATCGACTCTACTGGTATATGCAGTACTACATAAAAAGAAATTCTGCATCTTAAAGCTGCTCACCTGCTCGTAGCACACGATGCTGTACATCATTACATTGAATTGATGATTAAACATTACAAGCAAATATTTGATTAAAGATTTTATGACAGAAGCATATTGTATGAACTGATGTTAAAATTCATCGATTTGTTTACTTTCTATTGTTAAGTACCTTGTTGCTCGGACCTCTGACTATGGTGTTATAGCTAGAGTAAAGTAAATTTATTAACATTCTGCCACATACCTGAGTTATCTCAATCTGTATAGACGAGAGTATTTTACATGGAAAAGGTGAGTGGGAAAGAGTGTTACAAATTTGATGAATATATTCAAACTGTATTTTAATCCTTCATAATTCATACACAATTATACAATTCTTATTTTGATATTTTGCATCTACTTGTATAATTCTGATTGTAGTTAAAACTTTGTGTTCATATTACACGCCATATTTATAGAAAACGTGTATTACTTATCTATATATTACGGATTACTACAGGTACTCGTTTTACCGGGTAAATGAAAAAGTATAAATAAAATGTATATACAAATTACAAATCTTGGATTACGTTAGACCTAATGCAGTTTCTCGTGAAACAAAACTTGAAAATAATAAATGTATGTAGTGCTGTCTTATGGTATTTTGTGTTATGAATCATAGCTATTAAATTAATAAATAAAATCATAACAATTTACTAATTAATTTAAATAATATAAAAAATAAAATTATTGTAGCTTATATAGTTATGGCTTTTTAATATTAAAAATAAAATGGACAGAATATCTTGCATATGTTAGTAACATATTGATAGTGTAACTACAAAATTCAAGGTTAAAAATAATCATGTTATAATATGATATTTATTTTATTATCATGTTTATGATATGATATCAATTAAATATAAAAAAGTTCATTTTAATCTCAAACTTAACAATTTCAATAAAACATTGTTTACAACACATTATAAAATAAAAATTATTATATGATATTATAATTATATTACTAATGATTTTACATGATCCAAGATTACTCACAATCTGTTCTTTAGCATAAGAATACTTTAACAGCCAATTAGTGTACACTAGTTACCACCCTTAGAGCTACAAAAATTAACTTGTTGAACATTCCAACTCGATTACAAATAAATGAGATGTATGTGTTTCATTGCTTATGTGTTTTTAAAACATAATATTGGAATTGCATATTACTGCTTACGTATTTTTTCCACGGCGTAGAATATCAGAAAACTATGTTATTTATGCGTATTAAAGTACGATTTAAATAATATCCAGTAGTGAAGTTTCTAATTTTATTTGAGTGAATAGTTCAGGTTCAAGTTCAAACTCACTTTATTCAGGAAAATACAATATAATTTCATACATACACTTTCATCCCCCAAGGCGCAGAACTGCGCGTGCGGGGGCGCAGTTGGTGCTTAGATTATAAATTGAAATTAACTAATTATTACTACATACTGTAAAATGTATATAAAAAAACACATATTGCATGTCATGCATAATTACCTAAATTCATAATTTTACAAATAATTATATTAACAATTTATATTATTAAATACATTAATAACTTAAAAAAATAAATATATTAACAATTCATATAAGCAAAAAATATATTAACAACTTAGATAAATAAATATAATAACAATTAAGTTAATATAGTCAAAAACAAATTAACAATTTAAATAAATACATATATTAACAATCTACATAAATAAATAAATTCATACAATTATAGAGCAAACAAACAGCGCAAGACATAATAATATAATAAATTAATAAAAATAAACTATAAGACAGGTACAAAGCGTCAACCAGGCCAGACACAGTGATAATATGAGTGCAATAAATAGCTATATAACAAATAAATACATATACACATTACAATAAGATGACATTCATAACTATATTATATATGACAAATACAAGACATTTCGTTACACCAATTATATTATCAAACAAGAGGCAAGTTCTTGACATATTCCAGAGCTTTTAATTTTACCTTAGGTTTCCTTTAAAAAATAATTCTCTGTGATCACAATGCAGTAGGAAATTGTTGTATATTTTAGGTCCCATATAACAAAATTGATGCCGAATTGATTCCTTGGTTACAAGCGGAATTTTCAGTACTAAGTTCTGACTAGATCTTGTCACTCTATTATTTTCCCTAAATTCAAATTCACCAATAAACTTTACAACAAACAATATTACAGAGTATTGGTACAGTTGTTTAAAGGTTAAAATATTATTTTCGGAAAAAGGAAGCTCATACTGTTCATGCGTCCTACATCGTTTATTAATCTTAAGGCATGACTTAAATTCATAGTTATACTATTTAGGTACGTAATATAAGTTCCACCATAGTGAATCAATCCGAACCTAATAAGACTTTCAAACCACGAAAGGTAAACATCGCTTCTTACAAACTTTTGTAAGTGGTAGAGTACATAATTAACCTTTCTCAACTTTTTGGACAGAAAGTCTATGTGATGGTCCCATTTAAGACGTTTATCTATGTACAGCCCTAAATATTTAACATAATCTACTACCTCAATATTACTACAAGTACAATTATAAATACACTGATGCTTATGAAAAAATAAATTAAATTTAGCCTATGATGCTCATTGGTTAGGTGATAGTAAAAAAACTATACATTGTGAATTTTGCTTTTGATGAGAACTAGTTTAAGGATATCAAGTACGATTATAACATAACTATACGTGTTAGTAGCAAATTATTGCTTAGCTTGATATGACCGTTAGCTATAGATTAGTTACACAAGTCTTGTAAATTTTCAAGTGTTGGTTATTAATCATCTACATTAAACACTCAGACCTTCCCTCCTTATGATTGAAGAGTGTTATATTTCAATTTTCTCTACGTAGCTGTATACTATCCGTATTTATTACACTTTTATACACTCTCTAATTTGGGATTGGTTATAAAACTCATTTGTCACCAACTTTCACACTTCATGTGGAAATACGATCATCTGGTTTTGAGAATTGACTATTTTAAAATGAATTTTTAATAATTAATACTAGCACTAACTACACTAACTAGAATATTGCTACATTCCGTCCTTTGTACAAAGATTCTATAATATTTATGGCAAATATGAAATAATATTACTATTTGGAAGTAATAAGTTCAATAGAATTCGAAGGGCTAAGTAAATAACAGTGGCGGGTTTCTTTAACCTAAAAAGATACATTCGTGCACTTACCTTATAATGGCTGGGAGTATGATGACTACATAAGAATATAAGAGAATATTCAATCAACACTCCAATCAGAAACAAGAATTATACATTAAGAACCTTAATATTTATAAAGTTTTATTTTATGTGAAACCACACGGGTAAAGATTTTTAAAGATATGGTCTTTTCCTTATAATAAAAGACGAACTCCAGAATGCATGTAATCAAGAA
The DNA here is from genome assembly GCF_021130785.1 of Homalodisca vitripennis. Classification (NCBI taxonomy): domain Eukaryota; kingdom Metazoa; phylum Arthropoda; class Insecta; order Hemiptera; family Cicadellidae; genus Homalodisca; species Homalodisca vitripennis. Next base: position 34,101,610 of record NC_060207.1, read on the forward strand.
CAAAGGAGAATCCAACTTTGAAACATTCAGGTATCCAATAACTATGAAACCTAGACTGATGTAAAAAAGTTGAATTAGTTTGCAAACCTTCGAGATCTTCATTACTGCTTCTGTTCCTTTAAATAATGAAGTGGACTTACCAGTTTTAATGGTTACATTCAATCAACAGAATTTTCAACAATTGAAGTTTAGTAGCAAATATAATATTACAACTATTGCCTTAAGCGTTAATTTTTTTATATATACATATATTTATAATTATACTTTTTCACAGATATGTACTACCAACCTTTGAATATCCAGTGACATTTTGAAAGTCAAGGGGGAAGAATCAAAGGATCACAAAGTAATGAGATTGGTCTACGAAGTGATTAGGTGTATTCGAGATCTTTATCACTGCTTCTGTTCCTTTAAATAATGAAGTGGACTTACCAGTTTTAATGGTTACATTCAATCAACAGAATTTTCAACTATTGAAGTTTAGTAGCAAATATAATATTATAACTATTGCCTTAAGCGTTAATTTTTTTATATATACATATATTTATAATTATACTTTTTCACAGATATGTACTACCAACCTTTGAATATCCAGTGACATTTTGAAAGTCAAGGGGGAAGAATTAAATGGATCACAAAGTAATGAGGTTGGTCTACGAAGTGATTAGGTGTATTCTCTCGTTATTATTCCTGGATTTGTGGAAAAATGTATATTTTGCGAGGTTTAGAAAAATTACTAATCTGGTATATTTGGAACAAAGTTGATAACTTAATCAATCAGCCAACTTTAATAGAACATAAGAAGGAGAATCAGTTTTGCTCTACGTTTCAGAAATAAAAAACTCACCGCCAGGAATGAAGTGTAATCAAGTAATTTTTTTCCTCTAAATAATTCAGCATGAATACCTGAAATGCTTGTCTCATGCTGTAGTACATAATGACGTTAGATTTAATGGTTATGTAAATCAAGTTTGTACATTATGTAAACGACAGACGTTGTCTAAGCAGAGCATTACAATAAGTAATCTTGTGTCACGTGACCACACTCAAACACGCAACTGAATAGTAGTGAAACATTCCAGAATTGTGGCTAATGGTATTGTAATGTAAACAGAATTAACTGTAACTTATGATTTTTATGATTTCATGGAAGGTGTTACTATAACGTTGACGAAAGTGTTATACACATATGGTATATGTATATTTAAAAGTTTATGAGTTTATGAGAGGCTTGGTAAAGAAAGGTACGGTAACGTTTAGATATGATTAATAATTAATCACGGGATTTTGACTGTGATATTTCAGCTTCAAGTAGCACTTACGTCTTATGAACTTCCAGTATCTGAAGTCCATTTCACGCAGTGAAAATAGTATGCTAATACACATAGCATTCCAAATGTAAGTTTTACGCAGCCAGCCTAATAGCACTGGAAGTTACCTTTGGGAAAGCTTCTCTAAGGAAGCCATTTCCACTCTCTAAGGGCATTCAGTCTGCGAGAGCTCCTTTGCTTCTGGAATTTAGTATATGCGCAGTCTCCGAAAAATTCCAGGACTCTAGGAGTTCCAATTTTATAGAAAGTACGAACGATGAGACTGTTAGAGCATATATGAACTTCCAACTTATTGAAGGCAATTACTTTCTTCTGACCACTTATGTTATTGAATCCATGAACATTTTGAAAGACTTATAAGCTAAGAGACACCTTCCATTTTTATCCAAAGGTATAGCTTAACTGAAGTTGATGATTATTGTTTTCCATAGAATGTTCATATCAATCTCGGATGGACGTATTCATGTTAGATCCATTCATCTTCATAAAACGTGAACTATTGATTGAGGCTACGTCAGTCATATTTAACTGCACGTGTTAGCCAAATGTTTCTAGAATCTAAGGAAGACACACTGTCTTTATCTACATTTCTGAAATAAAAATCTCACCACTTTGTTCTCTAACCTCTATTTATTTGTGGTTAAGATTAAACGATTAATATTAATCCATGTGTCTACTTCAGTAAATTCATCGTCATAGATTTATCTGCTCTTTATTAATCCTATGTATTAAAGTTAAGACACTTGAGGGAGAATATACATTCCAATCCTTGAAAAGTACTTTTCTATTGTTACGCTTGCAAATGTCCGAAAGCACGTTATTCATTCAAATTACACATTTTCGATCTAAATTTTAACTAGGCATCTATGCCGAAAATGTGTTGTTTTAGTATAATTCTAATTTATTATAACATGTACTCAATGTGTTGTAACATTAACGAAAAATTTAAAAGCTCCAAATAGGGAGTGTGGGTTATTTTTTATGAATGCTCACTTTACTTGAATGAAAATGAATAATTACTTCTTAGTTAACGATAAGAGTAGTCTTCAGTTTGGTTAAACTAAAAGATTATAAAGGGCAAGAGCTGAGCTAACTTCAATCTCGTCTCTAAACTATTCGATACCAACCTGACTGGGGTCTCACTGTAACCTGCTCCAAAGTAACATCTGCTCTGTCTTGTCCTGTGACAGATTCGATTCTAATATTCACTAACTCCTTAAGAAAGTGTTAAATCTGTCTTTTTTATGTACTACTCATATTTTAATGTTCGAGGTTAGATAACTTAATTTGACCAACAATTATAAATACATTAATCAAAACTACTGGAAACAGTTGTAATTACTGATGTAACTCTAATTGGTAATTTAGTGCTTGAATAAATCTAATGCTTATATAAGTTTGAACACATTTGATAAAATTTAAATTTAGAATGTATTAGTAATACAACTAAGATGTTTAATTCATGCAGTGTAAACTATGGATCGTTCTTGAGTATACGATGATAAAAAATTATAAATATTTTTACTGTACTAAATATAATAATTTTAAGCTGCTGTCACATTCCCAAAGAAGGAACAAGTTTATATGTGTGTGTGTGTGTGTGTGTGTGTGTGTGTGTGTGTGTGTGTGTGTGTGTGTGTGTGTGTGTGTGTGTGTGTGTGTGTGTGTGTGAGACTTTCTTTGTAATTGTCCACATTGAGGGAGAAGACAATCGTCAGACTTTCTTAATAACTGAGGCAGTGTATTCTTTACATTATTTGTTTTAATATTGAGTGTCAACAGTTTCAGTGCGATGCTTTGACATAAGCGTATAGTTCAAAAATACCCCGTCAAGATCTTCTAGCGAGATATCATAAATCGAAGAACCTTAAAATACCATAGATAAAGTCCAAGAAAAGAGATTTATGTATCAGTGGCCAGAGAAGCTCCTACATCCATGTATCAACGCTTTAGTTGAGCAATGGACAACTTTAATTTCTGATTTTTCATTCATGCCTATATTACAGTAGTTAAACAAATTCTGTGGACTGGTGAAAATGGATGAATATTTATTTTGTTTGTTTTTTTATTTAGTTTGTTGAAGGCAAAAAATACTCTTTGAAATATATATTGCTCTAATTTATGTTTAAATTGAATACTAACCTAGAAATAGAAGTAACACTGTTATTCTTTACAAATATACTTGCCTTATTACATTAACTTTAAGGGTTCTGTTAATGATAAAAACAAAATAAAGTAGTCATGTTTCAAATGCAATGTAGGGTGAATTCGCTGACATTCGACACCCAAAAAGTAGTGAATTTTTATCTTGTGCCAGATGAATACGAAATTTGCCTTGTGATTAACATCAAACAACCTAGAAAATTTTATGCTACAACAGTAACTAAGATGTTCAACAGTACAAGCTATTAGGCTAACCTAAAACATTAATTTTAAAATTCCTATTCAAACCTCTCCTACAACATTTATTTTCACAACTACAAGTCCATTTATATTAATAAGGAGTAAACACAATCACACCCCACACAGTAGAAAGCTAAATATTACGTTCCAAAATCCCGGTCCAGGAATGGCTTCCGCATTACTCCCATAGGGTACATACGTAGTCCTTAAAGGTTTCCAGCAGAGACTTTTTTATCAAGCAACTTTATAATCAGAGATGATTTCATCACAATAGTTTGCCAGGCGTTGGCCAATGGTGATATCGAGTTCTCCTCTATATAGTTTCAACATTCGCCCTTATGTACATTATGTAAATATGATATAAATAAAGTAATTTGAATTTGAATTTGAACATTCTACAGAAGGTGAATGAATGGGTAAAAATTTTCTTCATTTGTACGTAAAGTATATAAGAATAATCAGGGCTACACGGCTATTCCTAACAATAACAGCAACTAAACGTAAAGCTTATATCAACAAATTAACTAACATAAAGTATAAAATTAAAAACCTTCCTTAGTAGAAGAAAAGTACACAGCAACAAATAATTGTTTAACCGATTCTCTCAGTCATTAATTCCGCTTGCTTACGCCCAAGCCAACCCTATCAGTCTCGGCAGCACTGTAATAAGAGTCTTTTCAAAGCTGAGTTAAACCGCGCCCGGCTTTCTGTTTCTTTTATGTAACCTAAAAGGGGATTTCACTCTCTATATGCGGTGAAATAGAAGGATTTATTAAGTATTCTTCTTTATGAAATGGAATCACAGCATAGGCAATCTATTACGGTTATTTTTTACCTTTATTAAAAATAAAACTTTTTTTTAAATACCGTAGGAAACATTTCAAAAATTATAACACAACACACTTAAAATGTTAGTTCTTACTAATTAGTTAATTTTAAGATTGCAGATGATGCCATGGGCGCTGACAAATTAGGTTCATAAAAATGTTCCTCCTAATATTTTCACACTTCACACATTAATTTGCAGATCCCTGATCAACCTGACCGTATTCCTCCCTGCCTATTATCTGTGGTTGCCGTCGACTTATCTGTACTCGAGATTCTGAACTGTTAGTATCTCGGCTCCCCAGGAAATCAACTTCACCGAGCAAGTCTATTATATCAATCCAGCACTTGCGACTTGTCCCAGTTATCACTTGTCCACAATTAATTTCTCAGTTCCTAGCATTCCTCAGGCACAGGAAACTGCCATTTCCAGTGATGTTTTTAACGGATATTTGAGTATGAAATAATTGAAGTATTCTGTACAAAACAATAATGATAATGGTAATATACTCAAAGTCAAAGTCAAAAATCTTTTATTCAAAACATTACAAATCTGACAATGTTTCCTACACCCAAGCACCCAAAAGGGCGCGCGAGGGTTAGGGCAATATGAATATACAAATACTATATCTATTTAATCTTCGTGGCAGCTAGCTATTTTTATCGTATTTAGATTACTACTAGAAATTTAAAATTTTACAAATATGCCAAAACTCAACAACACAACCAACATACAAATATCACCTTATACAACAATCATAAATAAACACACAACTTCAAACCGACACCAACAACGTGCTATAGAACATTTTTGCCGATAAAGTTAAATAGTACTAAATAACAAGGAAATAAAATTTAACAATATACAACAATATAACATTAAACAATTATTTATAGGTTATATAATTTATACCCCCATAACCGAGCCAACATCCTGTTCTAGACCATGCACTAGGAGTATGCTCCACACTCTCTTAAAAATAATTTTTATAAAACACAATCTGTAGACTTTATATTAATTAACAAGGATATATTCTATAATGTGATAACAGGGACGTAAGCTAAAGTAATAAAATCAGTTAGACTATGTAATAAATAACAATGAAATGTAATATAACAATATAACAAGACATAAACTATAAAGTGATAACAACAGATAGACTATATAATGAATAACAAGACATAAACTATAAAGTTATAACAACAGATAGACTACATAATGAATAAACAGAACATAAACTATAAAGTTATAACAACAGATAGACTATATAATGAATAACAGGACATAAACTATAAAGTTATAACAACAAATAGACTACAGCGATATAACATATACAATACTATAAAATGATAACTGATGAAACAGTTAACAGAGAAAACTTACAGTACAACAGATTGTGGTTAATTAAGTCTGCCAGTCTGTTATATATTGGATTATTTTCATTTTGAATTTAGGTTTACCTACAAATATTATTTCATTGCCAAAATGTTCTACAACTGCATTATACAGTTTTGGACCCAAGTAACAGAACTGGTGTTTACTAGTTTCTTTGTTCCATCTTTTAACCTGTAGCGTAATATACTGTGCAGCTCTAGTTGATCTTTGATATTGTCTTAAGGGATAGTTATTAAAATGTTTGTGCACATATTGCAAACAACAAAACTTTTAGATCTGAAAAAATGTAAAATATTTGTATTCATTAAATATATAACTCATTCTTTCCCGACGGAAGATTCCAAAAATTATCCTCAAGGCCTGTCTTTGACACATTATTACAGGACGCAATACCGTAGGGTAAGCCCCACCATAATGAATTATTGCATATCGCAACGTACTCTCGAACCATGACAGATACAATTGTCTCAAATGTTGGTTATACAAGCAGTTTTTCATGTGGTATAGTGAGTAATTTATTCTTCTTAATTTTTTGACAACATAATCAACATGTTGGTCCCATTTCAAGTGCTGATCTATATACAAACCAAGATATTTAACCGAAGCTACAATTTCAATACTAGAACATGTGCATTCATAATTGCATCTATGTCTATGACAGTAAAATTCAAAATCCTGCTCCAATTTATCTTTCTGCTGACTACAGTCAAAAAAACATTAAACATTTTGATTTTTTTGCGTTTATTAGTAATTTATTATTAATAAGCCATGTCGAAATCCTCTCCAGGTCGCTACGAACTCTAACCTTGAGAGCTTCTCTATTGTAGGCAGAACAGACTAGTGCCGTATCGTCGGCATACGCGAATATGTTAGCGTTTAACTGTAAACTTAATAGATCATTAATGTAGATCAAAAATAGCATTGGGGCAAGGACACCACCCTGTGCTGTGCCATACTTCAGCTCAACCATCTCACTATGTACATTGTTGATTTTAACAATTTGATTTCTTCCTCTACAAAACGATTCCAACCAAGATAGAGCCCTGCCACCTATTCCGTATTTTTTAAATTTAATAACAAGTAGGTCTATATCAAGGACATCAAACTCTTTTTGAAAATCAAGATAGATAGCCAATGTGTATTTATGATCATCCAAGCTGCCAACAATCGTGCTAATGTGGTCATTCAACGCCATGTCTGTACTTCTCCCGGGCAAAAAGCCAAACTGGCTAGTGGAAAAAATTTATCTAGTAGTAAAATAATGCAATAACTTTTCTTTTACAATGTGCTCAAAAACCTTAGCCACTGTACTGATCAACGAGATCGGCCTGTATGAGGATAAATCTTTGGTATCCCCAGCTTTGTAAACTGGGATGACAGTTGCTAACTTGAAGCTTTTTGGTACTATCCCATCCTTTAGTGATTTTTTAAAAATTGAAAAAAGCACCGGTGCAAGCACATCTACATTTTCTTTAATGACATTAACACTGATACCATCAAACCCAGAACTATGCTTATTTTGCATGTTTTTAATTGTGATTACAACATCAGCTAGGTTAATATCGATACCGTGTAAGAAAATTTCATGTTCAGTGTTGTCCTCATAAAACAAGTCCTCTCCAAACTCCTCATACCTTAAATTGGATACAATGCCACTGTAGTATTCATTAAAAGCATTTGCAACCACTAATTCATTGTTATTCACACTCACTGTAACATTTTTAACTGTAATTGTATCTAAACCCTTCTTTTTACTCTTAATTAACTTCCTAACAACATTCCAGTACTTTTTCGAGTCACCCTTGCATTCTTGAATTAAACTTGAATAATAATTTATTTTAGCATATTTGATTTGCCTGCACACAATCTTAGATATATTTCTATATTCGATTCTTAAAGCTAAGTTATTCCTATCTCGGGCATAAGCCTTATATATGTTATTCTTGTACCTTATTAACTCAACAAGATAATCTGAAACCCATTCGCTTCTTTTCCTATTTCTACTGTTAACTTTTTTCAAAGTGCATGATGCAAGGTGACATGCATTATAAATATCATAGAACCTTTTTACAGCCTCATCTACATCAATACTGTCCATAACTAGACTCCAGTCGGCCCTAAATAACTGTCTCTTCAGAAGACCATTATTCAGAATTTTACAGAACTTAATTTCATTTTTATTCTCCCTGAGATCGTCAATTTGAATATCCAAGGGAAAATGATCAGTCAAATCTAATTCCAAAACGCTACACATAAATTTAAACCCCTTAGTATTTCTTACCAGTGCATGATCCAGGCAGGACGCTGACTCGTTAACTATTCTAGTTGGCGTATTTACTAAATTCTCAAAACCATAAGAAAAAAGTGTACTTAGATATTCAATGCCAGACCCTTTATTTTTTAATGTGCAAATATTCATGTCTCCCACTATTAATGTAGGATCATTTTTTAATTTTAAAATATTTACAAATTCGTTTTTAAATTGATTATAAGTAAACCTACAATTCCTATAAATTGCAAAGAGCGAAAACTCAAGACTATTATTCAAATGGGGGAGGAGGAGTGTGACGTGGATCAGCTCGGCAGTGGGCAGTAGGATGGGCTCGTGAGTGTACACGAGAGCAGAGTCCAGGTAGACGATAACACCACCGGCTTGATTGTCAGGTCTCGGTTGGAACAGCATGCTGTAACCTGCGATGATGTAACTGACCTCCTCTCCGCTCTTGATCCATACTTCAGTTAAGATAATAATTTTATAACTATAGTTCAGTGAGTTTAAATAAACTATGAGTTAATTGTAGTGTTTCCTTATACTTCTAATATTCAAACAAAATATTTTAAAGTCATTAAATACATTACTGAGGGGCATGACCAATACACAATTACAACGATGTCTGACTGAAGGAAACAGGATTTTTCCGGACATTTGCCATCGTTCAGTGAAACAAGAAAACAGTAACACTACGTTTCGAGATCTGCAATCTTATCTCTTCTTCAGGTAAAGAACTAACCTAATACATAATTACAAACTAGGTTAAAATAAACAAATCTTACTAAAGCGTTGTGGCACGCCTAAGTCAGGAATCACAACCTACATGTTGTTTGTCAACTTCACTAACTCTATAGACATGCACTTAATACAAAACACTAATCATTAAAACTAAACTACGGAATACAGGTCACAATACGTCTTCACTCGTCTACTAACCACCTACGACTGACCATAGGGACTAGCCAATGGTAATCGTGACGGCTGGCTAAAACAAGATGGCGGAACGCCACAACGCTTTAGTAAGATTTGTTTATTTTAACCTAGTTTGTAATTATGTATTAGGTTAGTTCTTTACCTGAAGAAGAGATCAGATTGCAGATCTCGAAACGTAGTGTTACTGTTTTCTTGTTTCACTGAACGATGGCAAATGTCCGGAAAAATCCTGTTTCCTTCACAATCCTTCCATCGTCAAAAATAACCTTCAAACAAAGGATGTCTGACTGTCTGTTAGCCTTATCCACATCACACATCAGGTACCCTCGTCACCAACCCATCAATTTTCAACCCCAATTTAGCCAAATCGTCCATTGTTGATATTCTGGTTTTCTTATCATCGTCCGATTTTTTCACCCATATTTTTCCCTCAACAACCCATACATATTTAAAACCGATTTCTTTGAGTTTTTTTGCATTGAAAAGCAGGTGTTTATTATACGGTGTTAAGTGTTCATTGATATAAACGTTGGTCATGGGCACTCCCTGAACGAAATCAGAAGACTTAATGCCTCTGTTCTTTGATGCAATTTTGCTTTTTTTCAAAACTGCATCTCTCTTTTGCCGGTTAGAGAACTGCACAATGATAGGCCTTGGTCCTCTGAGATTTTTTACAGGTATTCTATGTATGGCTTGAATATCGTTATCAAATTCAACAGACTCCCCCACCAGACCAGCAACCTTCTGAACAATGGAAGTCATCTGTTCACCATCTACCTCTGGGATCCCCTCAATTTGCAGGTTCCTATTACGGTTGTACTGCTGCAGCTCTTCAAATTGAGTTTTAATTGTAGCCAACTCTCTCTTAAAGTTTAAATTTTGAGTCTCAATAGACAAATTTGATGTTTCAATAGATTTAACTGTCAACTTGAGTTCTTTCACCACACTGTCATAATCATCAATCTTATTTGAAAAATATTGTAAAGAGGTTTGAAAGTCATCAAGTCTTGTTTTATAACGGGCTTCAAATTCCGAAAATTGTTTTTTGATTGTATCCTCCATTTTTTTGAGGAATTCATTCTGCATTTTTGTAATAATATCCTGTGAAACGGTTTCTTTCGATTTGCTCGACTTACTTGCACCAATACAGCCCTTGCACTTCCATCCACCTCGTCTGGTATCACCCGTGCGGTTCCAGTTTTTCTCAAGAATATCAGCACATTCCAGGTGTAGTCTAATGTCACACGAGGAACATACAGCAAACGAAAGCGGTTCACTAGGCAAGGGATCACTACACGACGCGCAATCACTCATTTCGAAGCGACAGAAGACGGAGCAACAAGGAAAGACGTCTGTACCGTTCGGCTGCCACGACAATACTGATATGCTATATTGTGGCAAATAAATAACATTCCAAGGACGCAGTTTAATTTAATCTACCTCAATTTATTTTCAGAATACACCACAATTAGTGTTTATTAATAATATTTTAAATTACTTAAGTGATCAGTACTTAAAATATACATAATAGTAGTAAATGCCGTTCAAAGATTATTTTCATTCCCACTAAACAAAATCAACCTACACTTATAAAAAAGTAAGACTGTACCTTTGACTGTAATCCTTTTGCCAAAAATAAATATTTTATTATATATGTTAAAACAACAATATTTAGTTCTCATTGCAACCGACATTGATTTTCACAATAATATTTCAGAACCTTACAAACACTTACTTACAAAAAGACGCAGTTAATCTTGAGTCAATCATATTACTAAAGGGAAAGAAACTGACAAAAGACCGCTTTATTTATCTTCCTCTTTTTCCACTCGTCACAACTTGCTTTATCTTGTCAAAACTACATCAACAGAAAAGTGGCTGAGTGAACGTTTACAACAACGCTTTGAGCTGTTCTCTGATCTCTAATGATACCAATTGCGACGTTTTATCAACAAGTGGCAAAATGCTATATTTCTAGTTTTATAATCTCATTTACAAAATATACGTTCTAAATATTTACGTGAGTACATTAATTTAATACTATCCAAATAGTTTAATATATTATTTAGACGAAATTATTAGACAAAAAGCACAAACGTAAACATTTACACACACGTGGTGTTAATTATGTATGAATCACCTAATTATTCTTGAATGTCCCGCATTATTATATGGGACATTATAGAAACAATGCACATAGACAACAAATGTTATCCGCATGACACTCTTAAGATTAAAACTGCCCTATATACTTATTGTGTTATACACGTAAGAGTAAAACTTCGTTCCTGGTGAAGGCCATCACTCTTAGCATAAATTCCTACGATGCCGTTGCACCCAAAACAAAAGTTAAAATTGCCAGCAAAAGTTTTAAAAATATCATTTATAGGTCGTGAATATTGAGTAAAATTTCAGCTCAAACACGATAGAGACTAGACGGTAGTTCCTATAAACATGCATGCATGCATTTTTTTCTTGGCATGCGACATTTAAAAAATTAAAAATATTTATCTCGTGAATGTTACCGTTTATTCACAATACAAAATAGAAAAATATACCAACGCGACTAATGTCTCAAAGTTGCGTTACAGTTTCATGTAGAAGTTTATTGTACTTATAATACAAGTGGGGCTTTCGTCTTATACAATTTGAGTGTAAATCTGATTCACTTTTAACACACAATTCAAATGGACTCCTTTCAAAAATGAAATGAGAACGGAATAAATCACGTTTATTAACCAAAGTTACGTAAAAATATATAATGATTTTCTTATTACTTTTTATATTAATGGCACAATTATATGCGTTAGAGTAAGTAAATATTCAGAGGTACTGACAGCCATACAAGATTACAAATTGTACGCCTACAATGCAACGTAGTTAAAAATAAGTTATACCGTATGTACCGAACTTGATGAATACGTTGGCGGAACTACCACAGTAAGTTGACGATAACGGCAAAAAGCCGTTACCTTAGTTATAGCTGCCATCAGCGACACCTGCAGTATATCCCAGTAGCTTCACAGTTTATAATAGGTGGCTGGCACGGTATGTACTGAACTCGATGGATATATAGGCGGAACTGGCGCAATGAGTTGACGATAACGGCACACAAAGCCGTTACCTTGGTTACAGCTGCCATCAGCGACACCTGCAGTATATACCAGTAGCTTCACAGTTTATAATAGGTGACTGGTACGGTATGTACTGAACTCGATGGATACGTAGTTGGAACTGCCACAGTGAGTTGACGATAACGGTACAAAGCCGTTACCTTGGTTACACCTGCCATCAGCGACACCTGCAGTATATCCCAGTAGCTATACAGTTTATAATAGGTGGCTGGTACGGTATGTACTGAACTCGATGGATACGTAGTTGGAACTGCCACAGTGAGTTGACGATAACGGTACAAAGCCGTTACCTTGGTTACACCTGCCATCAGCGACACCTGCAGTATATCCCCAGTAGCTTCACAGTTTATAATAGGTGGCTGGTACGGTATGTGGTGAACTCGATGGATACGTAGGTGGAACTGCCACAGTAAGTTGGCGATAACGGCACAAAGCCGTTACCTTGGTTACAGCTGTCATCAGCGACACCTGCAGTATATCCCAGTAGCTGTACAGTTTACAATAGGTGGCTGGTACGGTATGTGGTGAACTCGATGGATACGTAGGTGGAACTGCCACAGTTAGTTGGCGATAACGGCACAAAGCCGTTACCTTGGTTACAGCTGTCATCAGCGACACCTGCAGTATATCCCAGTAGCTGTACAGTTTATAATAGGTGGCTGGTACGGTATCTAGTGAACTCGATACGTAGGCGGAAGTGGCGCAATAAGTTGACGATAAGGGTACATAAAGCCATTACCTTGGTTATAACTGACATCAGCGACACTTGCAGTATATCCAAGTAGCCTTACAGTATAAATAACTGCTGTATTATTTCGAAATTGTACAGAGAAATTCATAATAAATTTACGTTATCAAGTTCATCACTTTCAGCACTATTCACTCACACGAGTTTATTGTAATGACATTACTAAACACTCTACCCGTTAAGTTCGTTTTCATCGTAATAATAAACCAGCAGTAATTTTTTGTATATTTAATTTGCATTTATTTCCAGGACAACATGCACTATGAATATAAAAAAAAATCTAAGAGAGTATCTCTTTCACTTGTTCGAAACAAGCATCTTGGTAATTAATAACTTTAATGTACGAGTACTTCTCTGTACCAGATAAAAAATAAAAAAACCTAAAAATGTAATATTGACCCATAAAATAGATCACATAAATTATCTTATTAAATACAGTAATTTTTATTTGATATAAAAAATTTTTACTACCTTTGACATAATTAAATCTTAAAATTAAAATTAAATTCTCTCTCTCTCTCTCTCTCTTGACTTATAAAGTTTGAAGTGAAGGAAATGGAGGTACGAAGAACTTACAGAAATGAGATGACTGAAGGATCGTGGAACCTAAGAGAGGTTGACTGGGTGAGATTTGATGGAGTTCTGGTTGAGGAGGTTGAGGGGCTGCAGTGGGAAGGAAAAGAAGCAGAAATATGTGCACAGGAGCTTCAAGATGTGATAAAAAGGGTGATGGAGAGGACGGTGCCCAAGTCGAGGAAAAGGTCAAAAAGAAGGTGCATTGGTGGACAGAAAACAATAAGTGAGATGAGGCTAAGGATGAGAAGATATGGTAAAAGATGGAGAAGGACACGGACTCAGGAAGACAGAAGAGCTTATGTCACAGCGAGGACAGCTTATGTATGGGAAATCAGGAAGGAAAAGAGGAATGCGTGGCAGAAGCTTCTGGATGAAGACGGTGAAAAGGACCCTTGGGGGAAGGCCTACAGGATCATGATGGAAAGATCAAAGAAGGAAACAACATTGGTCAGTATGAAGAAGGGAGGATGGAAGTTTCACAACGACGATAGAGGAGACGCTGAGAGTAATACTGCAAGGTCTGTTGCCAGATGACAATCAGGACGAGGATACTAATGATCAAATAACTGTAAGAGCAGAAATGGAACTAGTTAGCGAGGGGTTGGAGGAACCAGAATTTTCAGAAGAGGAGTTGGATGCGGCAGTAAAGCAAATGAAGAACAGAAAGGCTCCTGGGCACGATGGTGTGAAGATAGAGGTAGTAAAGAGGATGTACGGAAGGATAAAAGGGCATCTGCTCATCCTATACAATAAGATGTTGGGCAAGAAGGAAGATTCCCATCAGTGTGGAAAAAAGGAGTGGTAAAAAATATTCTTAAAAAATAAAGACAAGAATCCCAGTGAGGTGAAATCGTACAGACCAGTGACACTACTTTCAGTCTTGGGGAAAGTTAGGCGAAAAGTTGATAGTAACAAGAATGAAAAGATGGGCTCAGCGAAGAAGACTTGTTAAGTGATAGGCAGTTCGGATTTAGGGAGGGAAGAGGAACAGTGGATGCGTTGATGAAATTGAAGAGGGATGTGGAGGAGACCGTAGAGAAATACGTGCTGGCCGTCTCCCCTGGACATAGCGGGTGCATTCGACTCGGCATGGTGGCCAGAAATCTTAAGGGTACTAAGGATGTGGAATTGTTCGAGGAGCTTGTATTGCCTAATTAGAGATTACTTCCAAGGTAGAGATGTGTTACTCAGGGTAGGAAATGGAAGAAGCAGGGAGAAGAGGATGACTCGAGGGTGCCCACAGGGATCAGTTGTTGGACCACTCCTGTGGAATGTGATGTTCGACAGCCTACTGAGATTAGATCTAGGGGAAGGAGTAACAATTCACTGCATATGCTGACGACGCACTGCTGATAGTCAGAGGACAGAGTACACAACAGTTGGCTGATAGAGGTAGTAGGGCCGTAGAAAAAGGTAATAGAATGGGGACAACAAAGGAAGCTGAAGTTTTCAAAAGCAAAAGACAGTGACAGTGATGTTGAAAGGAAAGTTTATAAGACCACCTAGGCTGTTAGTGGAAGGAGAATATATACGTTGTAAGAAGGAAAAGAAGTACTTAGGAGTGGTAGTAGGACAGAGGATGAGTTTTGAGAAACATGTGTGGAGGGAGGTGTGCGAGAAAATGAAAGGGGTCTACGCCAAACTGGCAGGACAGGCAAGAGCCAATAGGGGTATGACAGGGAGGCACCTTATGATGCTATACAAAGGTTGCGTAGAGCCGGCGATGTTGTACGGTTGTGAGTTCTGGGGGGAAAATGCCCGAAAGATTGCACTGAAGAGGAAATTGCTGCGCATGCAAAGAAGAGTTCTACTGAAGGTAGCAAAGGCATACAACACGGTCTCACATGACGCAATCAGAGTGCTGGCAGGAGTAACACCGATTGACCTGCAAATAGAAGAGAGGTGAAGAGGTGGGAGGATAAGGAAGAAGGAAGGGACGCCGCTGAGAGCAATGCAGCGAGACGAGAAGAGACTTTGGAAGAATGGCAGAGGCGTTGGCAGAATACCGAAAAAAGGTAGGGAGACCTTCGAATACATGCCGGACATCAAGAAGGAGACTGCAGCAGAAGTGGGACATGGACCATTACCTGACACAGTTCGTCATGGTCATGGAAATTTCAAGGCGAACCTCAAGAGGTTTAAACCTGGTGGAGGAGGAGAGGTGTGAGTGCGGAGAGCTAGAGACCGCAAATCATGTGCTCATGGAGTGTGAACTGTTTGAGGAGGAAAGAAGAGACCTCAGGCAGGTGATGACATCGAAGCATCTAGAATGGAGAAGAGGCAACTTTGACTTCGATGAAGAGGACTATTAAAGAGCTCAGAACCACGACAAGAAGGATTGGGATAAAAAGAGAGGGATAAACAGAGTTTGAAAGCTTGGAAGAGATAAATTAATATCCGATGATTCTCATCGCACAGGGGCGGTGAGATGAGGGGAGGAGACGTGCTGTTAGGCTAGACACAAGGAAGAGTGTCGAGAAGAGGATTAAGTGGCCGAAGCCCGAAGAGAAGAAAGAAGAGGAGAAGGCAAGAGGCCTGGCAAATAAGTCACAGACTTGTGTCAGGGGTGGAGGTGGGAACGAGGGGCTTCGGTCCAGCACGTCTCTCTCTCTCTCTCTCTCTCTCTCTCTCTCTCTCTCTCTCTCTCTCTCTCTCTCTCTCTCTCTCACTCTCTCTCTCTCTCTCTCTCTCTCTCTCTCTCTCTCTCTCTCTCTCTCTCTCTCTCTCTCTCTCTCTCTCTCTCTCTCTCTCTCTCTCTCTCTCTCTCTTTTACACAAATTTTCTGTCAATTCATAAACTAATATATCTCACATAATAGTCTTGGAAGGGAAGGAGGACCACTCAATTCGATGGCGTCTCCAAACGCATAATTTATTTTACACAAACATACATTGGTTGAAACAAACTTAGTTTTACAAACATTGATTAAATTAGAATAATTTCATAACTAATTATTGTCACATAATGCAATTTTATTTCTTGATGTATTGTTAATATAATTACGATATATATTATGGCAATCTAAACCAAGTACGCGTATTATGTAAACTACAGACATTGTGTAACTAAGGCCTGAAGCATTACGATGTTGTGTCGACACACGTGCCTGGGTTACAGCCACTAGCTACTCAGGGCCTAGCTAGCTACTACTGATCGTTGCATGTAACATTATACGATGTTAAAGCGATATTATCATAAACATAGTCTATTATGGACAATATGGACCAATTCATCAAACAGTTATACACATTTATAGACGCATGTTAATCCGGGAATAACAATAAATACCTTAGCTATACTCTTTCATGCTCGTTCTTTTCAATTCAACTATTATTTTCATGTTTGCAATTAAGTTATATAAAGTAAATAGGTTTCTAAAATCATATTTAAGACTATAGCTGAAGTTTGTATTAAAAATACGTCAAAGCTGTGCAAAGTTATACATATGTATGCTTTATCTTCTAAAATATTTAATGATGTTTAATTATGCAATCAAAAATATTACTGCTAAGGCCCATTATCTCAGTTGACCTCTATTCTTGCAGTTCGCTCTATATTCTAAAATTGTAGTTACGAGTTCATAAATCAACTTATTAAACTCGTAAAACAAACAGTATACTTGGATCTAAGTAAAAGAAGATTATTTAAATCTTAAAATAAAAAAAGGTTAAAATGGTTTTTATTTATCTTGCGATTTATTAGACTACGAAAACACTCAGACAAATCACATAGACGGACATGCTCAAAAATCAAACACGACATTGCCCATGTAGAAATAAATTACAAGACATAGTTCAAGTTCATAGCTCAATTCGTTTGTGAAATAACCAGTAGAAAATAAGCAAAGCAGGAAGATAAACAAGCTGAATCATAGCTAAGAAAAATATAAAATTTCCAAGTGTATAGCTCAATTTGTTCTTAACATATTATTCTAAACATTACGGTGGGCCAAATCTCATTGAGAGACATGCATCATTATTAAACCCGATGTTGCCTAAATAAAAATTAAATTCCAAATTACAAGTTTAAATGTATCGATCAGTTTGTTCTTCATACGCTTGATACTTGAATTTTCAAAATCTACTCCGTTGTACGGCTCAATGTAATGTAGCCTAACATAAACTATAAGTGATTTATTCAACAAAATATTATTTTTACAAGTTTAAATGTATCGATCAGTTTGTTCTTCATACGCTTGATACTTGAATTTTCAAAATCTACTCCGTTGTACGGCTCAATGTAATGTAGCCTAACATAAACTATAAGTGATTTATTCAACAAAATATTATTTTTACAAGTTTAAATGTATCGATCAGATTGTTCTTCATACGCTTGATACTTGAATTTTCAAAATCTACTCCGTTGTACGGCTCAATGTAATGTAGCCTAACATAAACTATAAGTGATTTATTCAACAAAATATTATTTTTACAAGTTTAAATTTATCGATCAGTTTGTTCTTCATACGCTTGATACTTGAATTTTCAAAATCTACTCCGTTGTACGGCTTCATGTACGGCATAAAACAACATAAACTATAAGTGATTTATTCAACAAAATATTATTTTTACAAGTACAAGTTTAAATTTATCGATCAGTTTGTTCTTCATACGCTTGATACTTGAATTTTCAAAATCTACTCCGTTGTACGGCTCAATGTAATGTAGCCTAACATAAACTATAAGTGATTTATTCAACAAAATATTTTTTTTACAAGTGTTATTTGTGAGGGTGTGGGGTGAGAGGTCACTTTTTGAACTTATAAACTAAACGTTGAGAAATGCAAAAGATTCTTTATTGGAACCTAAGGGTAAGTCCAATCCTTGTCACATTGCTCTTCTGGCAATTTCTGTTTTGTATTGTATATCACCTTATTATTAAATATCGAAAGATAAACAGCGTACCAACGGTTTTGCGCGCTTGTGTGATTATTAACGACTGGCTTTACGGGAAGGGGCAGTTTGTTTACAAATAATTTCAATGCAAAGATTTTAATCATATATCTGTAGATCTGCTAACTGAATGTGAATCCTTTAACACGTTATCATCTTATCATAAACGAAACAGGATATTTCCGGACATTTGTTTCCGTTCAGTGAAAGAAGAACTCAGTAACACTACTTTTCGAGATCCGCAATTTGACCTTTTCTTCTGGTAAATATCTAACCTAGCACATAACTACAAACTAGATTAATTTTTTTATCATACCAGAGCGTTGTGACACGCCTATGTCAGCAATCACAACCACCATGTTGTTTGTCAAATTCAATAACTCTAAAACATGCACTTAATAAAAATCTAAACACAACGCTAATTATATTAAAACTAAATTACAGAATACAGGTCACAATACGTCTGCATTCGTCGACCAACCACCTACGTCTGACCAGATGCGATGGTACCTACGTAAATGGCGATCGTCGCGGCAGAAAACAAGATGGTGGTAATAGAAAGGAGGGGGACAGGACTGGGCCCTTTCTTATTATTGGTTCATGCTAGATGAACTTCTTAAAACCATACTGTGACTCTGCATTGGTTTACTACAAATATCTAATCTGGTCCATACTTTTGGTTTACTATTTAGTTTATTTTTTAGAATTTTTTGTTCAAATTAAACTTCAATCGAAGAATATTATTGTAACTTGTGTAAGACATGTAATCTTAAATAGAGTTAATAGTAGACTTATACCTATTTCTGTTTAGCCTCAATGTGTCTGTTAAACACTTAATCAGTTGTTATGATAATAGCATATGAAGCCGTTTCATGTTCACAGACGCCATCACCAGCACCTGGAATACACTCAGGCATTGTAATTGGATTATTGTGACGCAATAAAGACAACATCATGTATATTAGGATTAATGGCCTTTTGTAACAATGTGCTTTGTAGGTAGATACTAGATGACATTAACATCAAACGAGTGTGTCAACTACACACAGACAGTTATAGACATGTTTTTAGAAGTCATAATATTATCAGCCATTAGCGTATTTCAATAGTCAAACAAAAGATATAGGCAAATTGATGGTATCATAATTTGTGAATATTGTTTATATGTCTTTACTTTTTGTACTCTGTTCTAATCATAAAGTAAGATATTACAACATTTAAAACACAATTCGTTACTGAATACCTAAACGAAGAGAAAATTAACATTGGTTGTATTTTTCTATGTAACTAGGATATGGTACATTACTTTTTTAAGGAGAGGCCGATTCCTTTTTAAGCCTTAATCTGTCCGTCTTTATGGACCACTAGCCTATGCGGGATTTTATCAAAAGAATAAAGGGGAGTGTCGATACAGTACTAGGTCGAAGGTACTAATTTAAATATCAGAAGAAAAAGGAATATATATATATATATATATATATATATATATATATATATATATATATATATATGCCGCTTGGTCATCGGCACTCCACAATACACAAACCAAGTTTTAGCTTCTAAATCTACTCTACTTTATTCAAATCTATTAAAACGTGTGCTATAACCATTGTTGGCATTTATACATGTTCATTACATTTACAAGTCGAATAGAAAGTAATTATGTAAATATTTCTATGTATGAGTAGTGCAGAGCGATGGGAGAGGGTCACAATATTAACTGCCCACACAAAAGGAACTATGAGCAAAATGAGATTTATAATATATAACCTTTTTGATACTATGTTTGTACATGGATTACTTACATGGAATGGTTAAACGTAATGATCAACAACCGGTTATGGGAATAATCTTTACAGAAATTACAATCTTATTATTCTTTCTCAACATAAGCGAAGCTTAGTTCAGTAATAATGCATATGTTCTTACTAAATGTAATGTAAAAATTAATAGTAACAGTGGGTCTAGAAAAATGCACACTGGAGAGCTTTATTACTTACGGAAATCTCCAATCTGGCTGGAAACGTTTGGTAGTACGTTTTCCGATTTCCGACTGCCATCTGAAGATGAAATGACATTACATCCAGAACTGTCGTATCTATTTGTTTCTTAAAATTAATTTAGCATCAGCAGAAGAACGGTTTTTTGGTGTTTATAATTATATCAAAATACAGCAAGGGTGTTCGTAACCATGTGAAATTACAGGAAACACATGCAATGTAAGGAACATCAAGTTATCGAGTAATTGAGTATGTCTTGTACGTTCCAAACAGCGCAATAAAACTACTGTGAAATAATACGATAATAAACAGCGAGGGTATTCGTACCCGTGTGAAACTACACTTGCATTTTAAAGGTACAGAACATCAAGTTATCGAGTAATTGAGTATGTCTTGTACGATCCAAACAGCGCAATAAAACTACTGTGAACTAGTATGATAATAAACAGCGAGGGTATCCGTAACCGTGTAAAACTACATTTTTATTTGCAAGGTAAAGAACATCAAGTTATCGAGTAATTGAGTATCTCTTGTACGATCCAAACAGCGCAATAAAACTACTGTGAACTAGTATGATAATAAACAGCGAGGGTATCCGTAACCGTGTAAAAACTACATTTTTATTTGCAAGGTAAAGAACATCAAGTTATCGAGTAATTAAGTATCTCTTGTACGATCCAAACAGCGCAATAAAACTACTGTGAACTAGTATGATAATAAACAGCGAGGGTATCCGTAACCGTGTAAAACTACATTTTTATTTGCAAGGTAAAGAACATCAAGTTATCGAGTAATTAAGTATCTCTTGTACGATCCAAACAGCGCAATAAAACTACTGTGAACTAGTATGATAATAAACAGCGAGGGTATCCGTAACCGTGTAAAACTACATTTTTATTTGCAAGGTAAAGAACATCAAGTTATCGAGTAATTAAGTATCTCTTGTACGATCCAAACAGCGCAATAAAACTACTGTGAAATAATACGATAATAAACAGCGAGGGTATTCGTACCCGTGTGAAACTACACTTGCATTTTAAAGGTACAGAACATCAAGTTATCGAGTAATTGAGTATGTCTTGTACGATCCAAACAGCGCAATAAAACTACTGTGAACTAGTATGATAATAAACAGCGAGGGTATCCGTAACCGTGTAAAACTACATTTTTATTTGCAAGGTAAAGAACATCAAGTTATCGAGTAATTGAGTATCTCTTGTACGATCCAAACAGCGCAATAAAACTACTGTGAACTAGTATGATAATAAACAGCGAGGGTATCCGTAACCGTGTAAAACTACATTTTTATTTGCAAGGTAAAGAACATCAAGTTATCGAGTAATTAAGTATCTCTTGTACGATCCAAACAGCGCAATAAAACTACTGTGAACTAGTATGATAATAAACAGCGAGGGTATCCGTAACCGTGTAAAACTACATTTTTATTTGCAAGGTAAAGAACATCAAGTTATCGAGTAATTGAGTGTCTCTTGTACGATCCAAACAGCGCAATAAAACTACTGTGAACTAGTATGATAATAAACAGCGAGGGTATCCGTAACCGTGTAAAACTACATTTTTATTTGCAAGGTAAAGAACATCAAGTTATCGAGTAATTAAGTATCTCTTGTACGATCCAAACAGCGCAATAAAACTACTGTGAACTAGTATGATAATAAACAGCGAGGGTATCCGTAACCGTGTAAAACTACATTTTTATTTGCAAGGTAAAGAACATCAAGTTATCGAGTAATTGAGTGTCTCTTGTACGATTCACGCAGCGCAATACAACTACAATCAGAATACGACGATCCTGTCAGAAATGGCAGCGCATAATGTACTTCACAATGTGTACCTAAAACAACCCGCCATTTCTGATTGGATAAACCTTTTGAGATGCGGTTTGCGGCATATAACTCTACTAAGTGAGCTCTTTCAAATGAAGTTACTCGACCCATGCTTTAATTTAAGATTTCCATGTTTTCCTCTGTGGGCCGTACCCCTATGGTTGGCATGTCATGGTAATAGCAAGGAAAAATAGTTTACATAGCCATATGACACTGTGCAAAGTTTATATATGTTATCTGCCATGGTTTGTAAAATATTAAGCCGTAGCCAGACTTTTCAAACACCTTGTATATATATATATATATTAGTTATAATATATATTAGATTTGTATATATATATATATATATATATATATACAAATCTAATATACGTACTAACGGTGGAACTTGTGTAAAAATTGTGTGTTAAATTTTAAAAAAATTAACTAAAACTACAGATAGATTACAGAGATGAGATGAGGTAGGTCACAGACAAGACACGCATTGAAATTTTTCTTTATTCGAGTGTTAGGGCTCACTTTGTTCAGCCAATTACTAAGTGTTTACCATACACTACTAAACTGAAGACTATGCTAATGGGCTTTCATGCTGTAGAGGTACTCATATCACCGCACGTTCACTTGAAATTGTTAATTAATCATCTGAAGAGTTTCATTGAGTAACAATTTATTCTATCAATGTACTATTATGGATACTTTCAAATAGTTAATGAATGAGATATTGAATATCAGGTAGATAATTTTTAGTGTTTTTTCATTTTTTTGTGCAGCTCTTTCTTAATAAGTTAAATTTAACAATCACTGAGGTACATTTTCTGAGATTTTTATTATTAGTACATAGAGTACATTTTTGTTTTAAGATAATTTAATTTCAAAATCTTGGTATTTTTAAGGGTTATGAGAAAAATTATTGAAATTAAATTACATATCCACCGATGAAATGGCTATAATGTAATGCAGGCACTCAACTTAACCATGACTCAGTACTTAAAAAAATATTCAAACCATTTTAGAGCACTATGATTATAGTATTTTTACAAACATGTTGTATGGTTTGAAGATATTGTTAAGAGAGTTCTTAAAATTTCGAAAGTGTTACGACTTCATTAAAATGTTATCTACTAAATTAAATCATACACTAACCATCCATAACTAATTATGCAGCTTCTATTCTATAATTCATGAAAGTAGCAATACTTAAAATCAACCTTTCTTCTATTTACGACGAAAGGGGTTTTAAATATATTGTAATGTGATAAGTTTATGGTCCGTAAACGTATTGTATGACTTAACAGCCACTCTAATTGGAAGCAGATTGCATTAAGTTCTTGCAGTTATAAACGCAATATAAATTTGAAATGGGGTTTCTTTACTTAATCAATGGAAAAATGATTTACTTACAGTAATACAAGAATTAGATCTTTTGGGAAATCTCACACGGTGTACCCAATAGAAATTATAAAGAAACGTTTTTTTTTTCTAACAGTTATGCTGTTAATTATCATTATTGTTTTAAATTAAAATGATAAAATTGTTAAAAAACTTCACATTAAAAAGTATATTGATAAAAAAACCAAATCAATAACGTTATTGTAATATTTTTATTGATGTGTAAAAGCTCTCAATTAATTTCCATTTTCATAAACCATGACGTTAATACGTTACCGAAGAACGATACCCTAAGGAAACAGCAAAGTGGAGGTACGGGGTAATGATCAAATGTTAACTGTGTATTAATTATAGAAGCAACGTGGCCTGGAGTCTAATCACATGTAACCAGTAAGAGCCTGACAGTCAGGATATTGACTCCAGCGAGGTTTCGCTCAACCACAGGTTATTTGTCACCTTCCAAGCAGCCTTTGTATCTGCTGTCTCACAAACCACACATAGGAGGTTCAGGCGTATTTAATAAACTATCACTGTGGATTCATTAGAGGAGCAACGTGGTCTGGAATCTAATTACATGTCACCAGTAAGTGCCTGACAGTCAGGATATTGACTCCAGTGAGGTTTCGCTCGACCACAGGTTATTTGTCACTTTACGTGCAGTCTAGGTGTGAGCTGCCACATACACTACGTGAAATTAATAGTAAACATTAGCTTCTTGCTGAGTGATGTTATAGGAAATCTTTAACATTTACATTTTGGAACAAATTAATATGCAGGAAAACTATTTAGAAGTATTGTTAAACGAGGAATGCTTTATTTGTATTTCTTTTTCTTTGAAAGAATTGATATTTTATGTATTGATATTTATTTATTTATTTATTTACGGTAACACCATTAGTACATGGAAAAAACAATAAGATATTCTTATATCCAACAGTAAGCTAATGAAAATGATCCACATTATAAATTATTAACAATGCCAAAATAAATTGCTACAACATAACAATAACATATAAAATAGACTATATAGAATATAACAATAATAGCATAGCAACAATAATAAATAGTAACAGTAATTATACAATCAATTATACATCCATCTGCACTTACACATATACTACATAGGAATAATTTATTACAATAAAAGGGGAAAAAAGAATCAAATGTATGCATGTAGAAAAGAGTAGATGAAAAAATAGAAAGAAATAAATATATACACATATTACTATGAGCCAGGTGTCAATGTCTACAACAAAAGAAAATGTTTTTTCAGGTGCATAACACTATCACTGAAAAAGTCATGCTGGGAGGAGACGAGGTTTCCAAGTCTGTGAAGTCTCGGGATAGTGCTGTGATGTACATAATTGGTTGAGTAGACACGACGGCAGAAAGTGGAAGGGACCTGGTCTGATGAGGCACTCGGAAGTCGATCCGCCTGAGCAGTTCTGGACAATTCACGTCTCCGTCAATTAGTTTATGGAGAAAAACCCACATCTAAAAGTTGTCTACGCTTCACAAGCGAGTTCAAACCCAAGGAAATCCCCAAATCCTCCAATGGCACAGTTCTGCATTCAAATCCACATTTGACTCCAACCACCCGCAAGAAGCGATCCTGGACACTTTGGAGCTGCTGGATATGACCAACCTGATAGGGCGACCAGACAACACTGCCATATTCAAGCACTGACCTCACCAGAGCAGTAAAGATAAACTTCATAGCTGCAACACTCAGTCCGCTTCTTGAAGTTCTGATCAGAAATCCCAGGTTACGAGAGGCTTTAGTGGTGATGGCATCAATGTGGGATTCAGGGCCAAGACTGTGGGAGATTACGATTCCAAGATCTCTAATAGAAGTTTTACGAATGAGAGCAGAGTTATTGAGTATGTAATCAAACAGTATAGGAGCGGAGGAACGGTGAAAGGTGATGACTGCGCATTTAGCAATGTACAACTTAAGATTGTTCTGCACACACCAATCATCCAATCCAAGAAGGCAACGTTGAAGTTTTAAGCAATCCTGCAGGGTTGAAACGGATGTGAATATTTTTATGTCATCAGCAAACAATAAACATTCAACATCGATACAGTCAATGATGTCATTGATAAATAAAGTGAATAAAAAGGGACCCAAGTGGGAACCCTGTGGTACGCCAGAGGTAGCAAGAAAAGGTCGGGAGGTGGCACCAGAAAATTTTACAGTCATGGACCGATTTGAAAGATATGAACGGAACCACTGAAGAAGGCTGCCCAAAACACCATAAGCCTCCATCTTAGCCAAGAGATGTGCATGACTGACCGTGTCAAAAGCCTTCGAGAAGTCGATATAAACACTGTCGACTTGACTGTGGTTTTGAAAAGAAGATAAAATGTAGTCTTGATACAGAACGAGATTGGTGACTGTAGACCTACCAGGTGTGAAGCCGTGCTGCTCATGAATAAGAGTATTCCTGAAGGCAAAACTAATGCGATCAAGTACGAGAGACTCAAAAATCTTGCCCAGGGCAGGCTGAATAACAATGGGCCGATAGTTACGAACATTAGTCAGCGTAAATGATTTGTGGATAGGAACCACGTAACTGGACTTCAGGCTATCAGGAAAGATTCCCTGCTCCAGAAGTTTATTGAAAAGCACAGTAAGTTGAGGTGCAAGTAGGGCACTACAATGCTTCAAAACCATCGGTGGTATCTCATCAGGACCGGTTCCCCTGAAAGGGTCAAGAGAAGCAAGTTTACGTTGTTTATATTATACATAACCTATAGTAAATATCCCACTGATGTATTATTTCAGTGATTTTTTTAAAACTGTTTCAACATAGTCTTAATCATAAGTAAAATTACTATAATATTACAAATGTTCTTTTAATATGAATGAAGAAAAACGTTTCTAAAATATTAAAAATTACCTGTAGACAGGTTAGTGACATATTACAATTAATTTTCTCTATATACGCTATTTTATTATTTGAGATATAGTAAGAATATGTTTGAGCACTTTATTTGGAATTCCTTACTAATACGTTGTAAACATTGAATGAGTAAAATTAAAGATTTACATAGCTGTCATGCTCAGGGAAATAATTTTCAAAACCTTTGCTACCATTATGTGCTATGAAAAAATGTATTGACATTTTTTTTATTCTGGTGTAATAAAACCTAAAGCACAAGGTTAATCACATACATAAGTTTTAAAAAATTAACGAAAGAGCGTTAAAGTAATACGTTTCGACAGCAGAAATATCTAAAGATTCTAAAGTGTACTTAATACAAAGCGTCATACACATAAACATCAAGTAACGCAATGTACAAGCCTAGTCATTTTAAATCGCCCATTTTTAACCACTATATTTGTATCGTCTCGAAGAGTGGCTCATCTCCCAGCGCAGGAGTACAAACCCGAGATCCGCGGGAGTACATCCAGATAAGGATCATGATAACAGCACACACTTGGATCGGATGTAAGCAACAACTATGATATTTATTCAATGTACGAAAAATAAGGATAAGAACTGGAAGGATATTACTTCCAATACTTAATTTAAAGATAGAAAGTCACTCTTGTTACAAAATAAACCGATATACCGGGATATCGTAGGACCCGACAGAACGTAACGAAAGATGTGACTCACAGACGGACAACAGACGGATGGATGGACAGACATACGGACGATTTCTAGAAGACTTCGTAGCGTCCTTAACACCTAAAATGTCTTTTGGGTTTATATATTAGTCTTATCTTATCTTATAAATTTACTTCTCTTGGGCGTTACAATTCTAATTTTTTAATTATCTAGAGTGAAATTAAAGAGCCAAAATGAGTGATGTTAGATACAACTCATAGTTTGTTGTAGTATTACATTAATAAATAGTTTATATGTGATTATTTTAAAATTATTCAGTAAAATACGCATTTTAAAGAACAATTTCAACATAAAGTGTTATACAGGGTGAGTCCGAAATATGGTAAAATATTTTAAGACGTGATTGTAGAGCTGGAAATAAGAAAAAAATGTTATATAAAGGTAGGTCCGGAAACGCTCCATTACTAAGTAATAGCTGGCGAAAGATTTTGCTTTGTTTTCAGTTCACCTGGTGAAATTAAGTGATTCTGAAAGGTTTTGTTCTTACTTTTTAACTCAAATAAAATGGATATATAAGGAAAATCACCTGAAAAATCAAATAAAACCACTCTAGAGGTTGTAGTGTGATCAGTTTTTGAGAAAAAGTATGAAATTTGCCAAAAATCTAATACCAAAAATACAATAATTTATTACACATTTAGTTAACTTTGTTTATTATGGTTGTTTTCAGAATTAAATTATCTACAATCTGTATTATGAAAAAACAATTTGTTTATTTGTCGTTTAACAATGTTATTCGACATCAAACATTTAAGACGGTATTTTTGTTATTAGATTTTTGGCAAATTTCATACTTTTTCTCAAAAACTGATCACACTACAACCTCTAGAGTGGTTTTATTTGATTTTTTAGGTGATTTTCCTTATATATACATCTTATTTGAGTTAAAAAGTAAGAACAAAACCTTTCAGAATCACTTAATTTCACCAGGTGAACTGAAAACAAAACAAAATCTTTCGCCAGCTAATACTCAGTAATCGAGCGTTTCCGGACCTACCTTTATATAACATTTTTTCTTATTTTTAGCTCTACAATCACGGCTTAAAATATTTTACCATATTTCTGACTCACCCTGTATATTTTTTTGTAATTTAAAACTTAAAAGTAATCTTTCAATTTTAACCTAATCTAAGCTTTGCAAAGAACAATTGAGTGTTTCTATTTCTTGGTATTTGTAACGGCACTGTCAGGTATAAATTAAGGTGTTTTGGTAGCCTTTGATCTTTAAAGGTTTTACTTACAGATTCGCCGTCACAAGAAGAACGGGAGTCGGGTCATTACATTTTATTGCTTTTAGAATCAGAAGACAACTAGCAGAAGCTTTACCTAGTGGACTCACAAGGGTTATAAAACATCTGGTATCGGTACGGCTTTTAGATAAATATACGATACACCATCATGAGTTGTATCTAATTTAATAAATATCAAATGTAGTAACGTTCTCAATGCAATATTATTTGTAAAAGTTTTCATATGATAAAATCCTCAGTGGACGGATCGTTGAAATCACATCTCACCTGGGCATTGTTTTTATTTATTCAGACAGGATTGATCGTATACACTTATCTTTCACTTACCTGGCACATTAAAGATGAGTAGTTCTTTAATACCATCTAGTTAGGCTATTTCACAAATTCACATAAAACTGCACAAACTGCGCTAGATCTAATATCATAGTACGGTGAGGGGAAACATTCTGAACATTACGTTCTGAAGATCTCAACTACAACCTACAACTACCTACTTCAGCTACTTCGTACAAGTAGAGAAGCCAGTTATAAACTTAATGTCCGAACTACGTTCTAATTCGGTTGAAAGACGTAAGGATTTATGGTAACTACCGGAGACAGCGGTGTTGGCTTGCGGTGTTGACCTACCCAGGCGGTGACACAACTTCAATGTTGAATTGGGCTCCAGTTTACCTTCCTTTTAAGATGTTGAAAGGATGTAAATGTTTCGTTTTCTGCTTTTTCGTTGACGACTTTCTTTGGATCTCATCTTTATTTCAATCTGAGACAGAGTCAGATACCGCTGCAATAAAAGGTAAGTGGGTGCACAAGGCGAGTTGTGTTTATGGCAGCGTAATTACAAAAAAGTGGTATGAATGTTTATTGTGGTGCTGAAAACATGAACTTGATGAATGTACAACCAATAAATTAAACTGCATAGCTACTCTGGAATATACTACAGGTGTCGCTGATGGAAGCTTTAACCAAGGTTACGGCTTTGTGTGCCGTTATCGTCATCTCATTGTGGCAGTTAAACCTACTTATTCATCGAGTTTGATAAACACCATATCAGCCTTCTGTTGCAATCCGTGCAGCTACTGAAATATATATGCAGATGTCACTGATGGCAGCTGTAACCAAGGTAAAGGTTTTCCAACCATTATCTTCAACTTATTATAGCAGTTAAACCTACTTATTCATCGAGTTTGATAAACACCATATCAGCCTTCTGTTGCAAACTGTACAGCTGCTGAGATATATATGCAGATGTCACTGATGGCAGCTGTAACCAAGGTAAAGGTTTTCCAACCATTATCTTCAACTTATTGTAGCAGTTAAACCTACTTATTCATCGAGTTTGATAAACACCATATCAGCCTTCTGTTGCAATCCGTGCTGCTGCTGAAATATATATGCAGATGTCACTGATGGTAGCTGTAACCAAGGTAAAGGTTTTCCAACCATTATCTTCAACTTATTATAGCAGTTAAACCTACTTATTCATCGAGTTTGATAAACACCATATCAGCCTTCTGTTGCAAACTGTACAGCTGCTGAGATATATTGCAGGTGTCACTAATGACAGCGTGAGACACGTGAGACACATGAGACATTAAGAATAATTAGGTGCTTCATTTTATTCACGTTAATTCCTTCTGTCCGAAAAAATGTATTTAAATTTATATGGAGTACTAAAATTTAGGTACTTTTGTAAATATATGGAAGGTATAATTTTTGAATTAGTTGTCGCTAAACTAAATATTTATTACTTTATATTATATTATTAATTTTTAAAATTGGTACGATTCGATATCAGAGAACAGCTCAAAGCGTTGTTGTAAACGTTCACTCAGCCACTTTACTGTTGATGTAGTTTTGACAAGATAAAGCAAGTTGTGACGAGTCGGCAAAAGAGGAAGATAAATAAGGCGGTCTTTTGTCGGTTTCTTTTTCTTTTTTAACATGATTCCCTGAAGATTACTACGATTTTTGCGTGTCTTAAGTACTGTTGTAAAACTCAATTGTGACTGCAGTTAGAATGAAATGTGCTTGTTAATCATTTATTCAAAATATAATGTTACATAATACTCATACTTTATAAGTATTTAAAATGTTTTCTGTTCTGTATAAATTTAAATAATACTTAAACTGTATTTGCTTAGTCAAATACTTTAAATAGCTGATCACTTACTGACAACTACAAATTATTATTTATAAACGTCACTTATGTTGCAACAGTGGTTTGTTAAACTGAACAGTGACTTCAAATGTTGCATGCAACCTCAGTGAAATATGTTACACATGGTGGGGAGTATGTTATCTACCTTGTATAGGTTATCACTATGGTATAATTATCATTACTGCTTTACTTACAGAGTGCTTATTACAAATACCATTCAGAACCATGACTGGTAAAGGCATTTTATTGTGGTCGTGGAATGTTGGAGCTGGCCACTTCATGATTGGGACCGTGATGTGCAAGTGCTGATAGATTATTGCAGTAGATTTGCTCGGAGAAGTGGGTTTACAAGGGATCATAGATATTAACCGTCCAAAATCTTGAGTACAGACAGGAAGGATCGGAGGAGAGATAAAATGTTGGTGGGTGTATGGGCGGTTGAATAGAGATCTAC
Source organism: Homalodisca vitripennis (assembly GCF_021130785.1). NCBI lineage: Eukaryota > Metazoa > Arthropoda > Insecta > Hemiptera > Cicadellidae > Homalodisca > Homalodisca vitripennis. The sequence goes on from NC_060207.1 coordinate 34,132,856, forward strand.
GAAAACTCTTGAGAACTGAAAATATAGGGAAGTAAATTATGGCCCGTCCTTGTTAGTTCCTCCCCGACTATGGTAACATTAGCAGTCCTAAAATTAACAAAGCTTTTATTATTCGAATTTTTTAGTATTGTATACAATACTTATCAACGACTTATTTACAATAACAGAAGCGCAAGAAATTCCAGCACTAGATGTTATCTATACTACGGACTCGTACGTCATAAAAGAGAAATATTTAATCAATCCTTTCGTGTTATCACATATAGAGCGTGAAATTGACTTTCAAGATGCGTAAAAGAAGCAGAAAGCCGCGTTCGGTTTAACTCGGCTTTGAAAAGACTCTTATTACTGAGCTGCCGAGACTGATAGCGTGGCTTAGTGTATGCAAGCGGTATGAAACACTGAGGGAATCGGTTAAATATTTATTTGTTGCTATGTAGTTTTTAGTGCAAAGGTAATTTTATAACGGTGTACTTCAAATTATTTCAAACAGTATTCGGATATAGGTAAGTAATTTAATTTTTTGATTGAAGTTGATGTTTAGTTGCTGATATTACTAGAAAGAGCTTTTTGGCCATAATTTTGTACATTTCCTGTACAAATAAAAAAAATTTCATCCATTCATTCACCTTCTGTAAAGTGTTGAAATTAAGAAGATGAAAACTTGATATCGCTATTGGCCAATACCTGACAAACTAATGTCCGGAAAATGGTTTCTCATAAAACATGCTGCTTGGTGAAAGTCTCTCAGCCGGTCAGCTGCCTCTGACCTCTAAGTACCGTCAGCAAGCACCGTCTGAAAGTAATGAAAAAGACAGTCACTAGAGGAACCATTTTCTGGACAGGTAGGGTATTTAGGTATCATTTGGAAAAAAGATGTTTATTGGAGCCAAATAGCTTGTACTGTTTAAAGTGGTGCCTACAGTTGTAGCATCCATTCTTAACGGTGGTTTTGAGATTATAGCTAATAAATATTACATATTAGGTTGGTACTTGACTTTTCTGCAGTATAAGATCTATTTACTCTTCTGTTGTTAAATTTCAGAGAGTGTACACTGATTTTAGTTATAATCAAACTGTATGTTGTTTTTATCACTAATACACAATATAGAGTCAATTTTATAAGATTATTGTTTGTAAAATCAAAAACAGCAATGTTGCTTCTAGTTCTTAGAAACTATATAAATTTAACAGTGATATAATATAATATTTATTTCAAAGTTATTTTGTTCTTTAATGGAAATGTATTTTACCCATTTCCAGATAAAGGATTAAAATTGACATTTGGTCAACTAAAGCGATAACACGCGCGGTGACTGTGGTTGTGGATGTGGGAGCTTCTCTGGCCACGGATACATAAATCACTTTACTCTCCCTTTATCTATGGTTTTTAAAGCTCCTTTGATTTATGAAATCTCGCAAGCCAAAAGTCAAAAGTGAACCTCAGCCCTACGGTTATCTCAAGTTCACCAGAAAGATTTAAAGGTTGATACATCCCAACATTAAATCCAATCATTGAAATATGCGCGTCATCAGTTGAAGAGAAGGTAAGTTCATATGGATTATGAAATAATCGGATATATGATCACCGCTTAATATTTAGTGAAATAAAAATATGTATAGATTATTTTTTTTATAATTTTAGAATTCAATGATAGTAAATGTTACTCTAGGGGATTTGGGTGAGCGCTTGCTAATATGTTGACATAGGTCTTATGCGTAACCGCGATGGCAATGGGAAAAAAGCAGAATACGTACATTTTGAAACAAGCTTAGTGCAATAATACGGGATTTTAAAATTAGGTAAATTAATCTATGTAGTTTATTCATACACAGTAGAAGACTACGGAGTGAAATGTCAATGTTAAAAGTTTAGGAGAATATTTCAGTTTACTCATACGTTTTAGTACCCACTCGATCTCCCCGAAAATTATTATATTTGAACAATGCTATTATTCAAACCAAACTCAATGAAATAGCACTTTGAGAGAAGATATTTCGTGGAAGATTCCATATCTAGATTTGACATTTTGTATGAAACTTCATTCCTACAAAGACAAATATGAACTCTATGATGGTGGTGCATGTCCAGCATTGGATTTGGCTGAGCATCATAGAAGCCTATCACTTAGTAGGCTGCAGAACTTTCCTTTTGTATGCCGGGGATTGTAAAATTATCAGTACGATGACTGCTTGTTTATATGTTTACAGGACATCTTAAGAATAAAATGAGTTTAAACTTGAAATTTGGAATTTGGTTGTCAACGAAATCTGTTAATAGACACTTGGAAAACCTATTACCTTGTATATGTGCATTGATATTACACGATAAGATACAACTGAGATTGGTATGTGCATTCTGTGGGGAAAAGTATTGAATAAATAATGGTAATCTATTGATGCATAGCTTTGGATAAAAATGAGGAAGCTCTGTGAGATTATAAGATATTTAACATAATTATGTCTACAAAGAGGTAATGCATTACGATATTTACACGATGGTAGTTTATTTAGAACTCCTAGAGTACTTCAGGGGAGTCTTCAGGAGGCCAAGCTCTCCTAACATAAATTCTGCCCTCTGGAATACAACATATGTTCTCGTAGACTTAAATGTATGTAGAGAGTGAAACTAAGAAACTCCTACCAAAGGCAGCTTCCAGTGTTACTAGGCTGATTGAGTAAAACTTCACTGTGTCTAGTACCATTCTCTGTAATGAAGGACTCTGTATCTACTGCCATTTATACGTTCAATAGAGTGCAGACACTGGCAAACCTAAACACCTGAGAGCTCCTACAGCTTGGATATCTACTGAGACGTGTACAGCCTTCACTTATTGGCTCAACACTAGAGAGCTGAATTCGGTGCTGGTACCAGCTCAGATCAAGTTAAATGTTAGGAAAGGTATTGCTACTTGTAGCTCTACAGGGACGTGGATAAACTCAGATCACGTATGGGCTGAACACTAGAGCCTATTTCGATCCCTGTTTGTGGATCTTGCAGTAAAGGTTGACTCAGTCATCTGTTTGGGGGACACCAACATCGATTTACTGTCAAAGTCATGTAGTAAAGCAAGTTATTTACGCCAACTCTTGAAAGCTAACAATGCCATTCAGCTGATAAAAGAACCAACAAGGGTAACGAGACACTCGGCTACACTTCTGGACCACATCATAGTTGACAAGTCGGCCTAGGTTGAGAAAAATGGGGTAATCGATGCGGCAAACATTAGAGACCACAGACTTATGAACATTACCGACCATAGACTGATATATTGTACATTGGCATGTAGCAAAAGAAGAAACAAAGCTAAGTTCATTACTTACAGAGATTTTTCGAAGTTCGATGGACAGCGTACAATTGACCAAATGGCCAGCATTGATTGGAACTCTGTTAACCAGCTTCAAGATGTTAATGAAATTGAGAAGGTTATCAGTGAAAATATTACAGTAATTTATGATGAACAAGTACCAGTAGTATGCAAGAAAGTTACCAGAAAAAAATCCCATGGCTGAATGATGAAATCAAACAACTAAGTAAATTGAAAAAAAGACTGTCACAAGATATACTGGACTTCAAGGAAGCAGGATGATTGGGAAAACTAAAGATTGATTAGAAATAGACTAAACGGGCTGATGTGGAAAGCAAAGAGAGAGTTTTTCAAAGACAAACTTAGTTCATCAAGAAATCCCAAAGAATTATGGTTTGTTATGAAAGAAAGCAACGCTGTTTCAAATGAAGATCACCAAGAAAACATCGCATCTCACTTGAAGGCTGAAGATATAAATAAATTTTTTGCCGAAATGGGATCCAAACAAGAAATTGATTGTGATGTAATGAACATGTTCAAACAAAGCAGATTAAATGAAACGCTACCAAAATTTACGTTTACACCTGTCAGTTCAGATGACGTGATATCAGTGATGAATGAAATTAAATCTAAGGCAGTTGGCAGTGACAATATTTCTATAGACATGATACGCTCTGTTAGTTTTTATGCCAAAAAGGCCGTTACACATCTTGTAAACATGTCTCTTCAATCCGGAGTGTTTCCTGAAAATTGGAAACTAAGCGTAGTAAGACCACTACCAAAAGTTACTAAGCCTGTGACAGTAGAGCAATTGAGACCTATTTCTATACTGCCAGCCATGTCTAAGGTACTAGATCGTAATTAGGCAAATAATTACCCACGTTGACTCAACAGATATCTTACCAAAACTACAATCAGGTTTTAGGAAAAATCACAGTACATGCACAGCCCCGACAAATTTAATATGCGACTTAATAGATGCAAAGGACAAAGGAAAATATAGCTCTCTCATAATGCTGGATTATTCTAAAGCCCTTGATTCAATACATCATGAAATTTTATCTGCAAAACTGAGTTATTTGGGCTTTGACGAAGATGTGGTTCAATAGATCAGGTCTTACCTGAGTTGCCGGCACCAGATCACCAAGTTGGGGGACGAATCTTTAACATAACTGTTGAAAACAAGAGGTGTACCTCAAGGTAGTTGTCTAGGACCAATTTTGTACAATTTGTACACGGCTGATTTCCCGAACTGTCTTCAAAGTTGCACTGCTCATTTGTACGCTGACGATTCACATCTGTATATTTCATATGAGCCAAGCCTCATGGAATCCGCCATTGATAGGATAAATTCTGATCTTGAGGGAGTTATCAGATGGTCCTTTGCCAATGGTCTGGAATTGAATGTGAGTAAGTGCACAGTTCTCCACACCACTCCAGCAGAACTAGTACAGACCTTCAATGTGAATGGGAAGGCGGTTGTTCTGTTCGATACGAGCCTTAAGGTTTGCGAAAAAGCAAAAACTTTGGGGCTAGTGTTGGACAGTAAACTTTCGTTTTCAGACCATGTCACTTACACTATTCAGCGAGCACTGGGTAGATTAAAGGGTCTGTACAGATTTAGAAGCATTTTTCCAGAATTTTCTAAGATACATCTAGTTAATTCACTGATCCTATCAGTATTTTACTATTGCTATCCTGCCTACGGCAACAGTTTATTAAGGGAGGATCGGGATCGAATCCAGAGACTTCAGAACTCTGCCGTGAGGTACATTTTCAACCTTAGACGCTTTGATCACGTATCCTCTTTAAGAGAAGAAATCAAGATGTTGCCGATGGAGGAAATATGCAGGATGTTCAGCGGCTGTATGGTCCACAAAATTCTTTCCCTCAATGAACCGCGATACCTAGGTGAGAGGCTCTCATTTCGGGAGGAGTTGTCTCAGAGGGAGGGTCGCCATGGTGGAGCGCTGCACTTTCCAAAAGTATCAAAAGAGTGTGGGAGGAAAAGTTTTTCATTTGTTGGCCCAAAATTGTATAATGACCTCCCGCATAGCCTTAAAGAAAACATATTTGTAGATACTTTCAAACGTAGATTAAGAAAAATGCTTATTAGTAAGTAAGTATGTCACTTGTAATTTATGTATATCTTAATGGAACTATGTATTGACTTGAGTTGTTCTGTAAATCAGTGTACCTGAGAAACGCTTCAAAATAAAGGCATTTTTATTATTTATTTATTTATTATTATTATTTATATTAAATTTGTATAAATGGCAATAGCCTTATTTAATTTCAATAAACTTTGAATCGCAAAAAGTATTGCTCCGCCGGGACTCGAACCCGGATCTCTCACTTGCCGGGTGGTGTAGCACATTCAACCGGCAAGTGAGAGATCCGGGTTTGAGTCCCGGCGGAGCAAGTACTTTTTGCGATTCAATGTTTATTGAAATTATTATTATTTATTATTTATTTATTATTATATTATGTATTTATTATTATTTATTATTTATTTTATTTAGAGAGCTGAATGCTAGCGGTGCTGGTACCAGCTCAGATCAAGTTAAATGTTGGGAAAGGTATTTCTACTTGTAGCTCTACAGGGACGTGAATAAACTCAGATCACGTATTGGCTGAACACTAGAGAGCTGAATGCGGTGCTGGTACCAGCTCAGATCAAGTTAAATGTTAGGAAAGGTATTGCTACTTGTAGCTCTACAGGGACGTGGATAAACTCAGATCACGTATTGGCTGAACACTAGAGAGCTGAATGCGGTGCTGGTACCAGCTCAGATCAAGTTAAATGTTGGGAAAGGTATTGCTACTTGTAGCTCTACAGGGACGTGGATAAACTCAGATCACGTATTGGCTGAACACTAGAGAGCTGAATGCGGTGCTGCTGGTACCAGCTCAGATCAAGTTAAATGTTGGGAAAGATATTGCTACTTGTAGCTCTACAAGGACGTGGATAAACTCAGATCACGTATTGGCTGAACACTAGAGAGCTGAATGCGGTGCTGGTACCAGCTCAGATCAAGTTAAATGTTAGGAAAGGTATTGCTACTTGTAGCTCTACAGGGACGTGGATAAACTCAGATCACGTATTGGCTGAACACTAGAGAGCTGAATGCGGTGCTGGTACCAGCTCAGATCAAGTTAAATGTTGGGAAAGGTATTGCTACTTGTAGCTCTACAGGGACGTGAATAAACTCAGATCACGTATTGGCTGAACACTAGAGAGCTGAATGCGCTGCTGGTACCAACTCAGATCAAGTTAAATGTTAGGAAAGGTATTGCTACTTGTAGCTCTACAGGGACGTGGATAAACTCAGATCACGTATTGGCTGAACACTAGAGAGCTGAATGCGGTGCTGGTACCAGCTCAGATCAAGTTAAATGTTAGTAAACGATATTGTTACTTGAAGCTCTACAGGGATTTTGATAACTTCAGATCACGTATTGGCTGAACACTAGAGGACATAAAGAACGAAAACTCAATCGCTTCTCATGTAATACAGTCTCATACACCCATGTGTATTATTTGTGTGTGTGTGTGTGTGTGTGTGTGTGTGTGTGTGTGTGTGTGTGTGTGTGTGTGTGTGTGTGTGTGTGTGTGTGTGTGTGTGTGTGTGTGTGTGATGAACGTGACTGTGTAACGCTATTTTATTCTTTAAATATTATTATTTTGAAAAGTAGAGTATAAATATTTTGTAATTTCAAACCATGTTACTATGCGTTAAATAAAAAACTTTTATGACCGAAAGATGTTATTTAAATTTTGTTTTCATATTTAGTTCTTTTAAATGCATTAAGTTCTGTTTAATCAGGTTTGTTGCTGCGTATATTGTTACTAATAGTGAGTTTCTAACATATGCCTGGAAATCTAGTTATTTTACTTGTATTAACACAAAACTATAGTCTTAAATGTTAATGCTTCATTAAATTTAAGACTATCATCCATATCCTACCATGTTCATAAAGAAGACTATAAGGTGTTGCTTACTAAACTGAATAACTTTCACCACTTGTTCAAAATCCAAAACTTGATTAATTATTTGTATTTAAATGTTCGTTCATATTTGTCTTTATTCACTCGGTTCAATCTCTTCAGTCCGATTGAACTACCAAAAAAACCTGTATAATTTCTAGATAAGTGTATTAAAAATTTTAACTGCGTGTATATATATATATATATATATATATATATATATATATATATATATATAATTTTGATAACGGCAAATGCCGAAATATTAAAGGAAATTTCATACCGAGAAGTCCAATAATTGTTATAATAGAGCAATTCTGCATTTATATACCCGAAGTGAATATATATAATATAAATATAATTGAATATAAATAATTTGTATATTTTTTATATATTAATATACATTATACAAATTATAGTATAAAAGTTTTTTGATACGACATACATTTTTATACATTCAAAACCCAGAAGAATGAAACCCGATTTGTAAATATAAACCTTTTACCAAACCGATATGCACTTTTGAGAAGGGTCCCCCCTTTGTTGTCAAAATCGAAAATTTTCTAAGTCCCGTAACTTTTTTAATATAAATCTTAAAAATCAAACTCATACTGTACAATGTAGGTAACACGGTCTATTTCATTTTATCATTCGACAACTTTCTTCTAAAACCTATATTTATACCTTTTTTCACCTCCGAAGCAAACCGATATGAACCTCCGGAAATTTTTCTAAGTCCAAATTTCGCTTTGACCGGACGTATCTCGGTAAATAAATTTTTTACAGCCAAACTCCAAGAGGCCTAATATGCTCAACAGATGCCCGCACACACCCACATCGGTCATTTCATCGGTAATAATTTATTTTACAAACTCGGACTCTGAAATTTTTCAGTCCCGACTTTTTTTAAGTCCAAACTTTCTTTGGAGGCCCGTATCTCGCTAAATAATTTTTTTTTTTTTTTTTTTTGAGAAATCGCCAAGAGCTTTTTTATTCTTTAAACATTGCAATACACAATAATCCGAGGTTATTTTATAAAAATTAAAAAAATATTTTCAACCGATATGCACCTCGGGTTTTTGCGAGACGTTCCTCAGGAACATCTCATGGAAATTCCAGTTCTCTTATAGGGAGGTGGTGGTGTCCTAAGAGTGAAAAATAAAAAGTAGCCAAAACCCTCCCAAAGTACAGTAGGGGCCTGTACAACATATTTAAAATGGTTTTTAGCCATCATTGTTATCGAATTTTTGGCTTTTTACCGGTTTTTACCGGGATTTCAAGTAGCCGACCCGAGAATCATTCTGGGCGGCGGGCGGCCGCTACCGATCTCGGGGCTTGTCCTCAACCCACAGCATTGCCGCGAGCCCGCCGACGGTCCTCCGTGACCGCCGGTACGCAGCTCACACGCGGCGCAAACTCCCGGGCGGCTCGAGTAGCTCGACTGCGGCGGCCTTACGGTCCCGCCAGCGACTTTCTCGGGCCGTGCCGACCCTCTTATGGTAAACACTTCGCCTCACCGGGCGTAAGCAAAACGAACTGCGTGTTCTAGCCAAGAAATAGGGCTACCGGTCGCAGATGAAACCCTGAAGTGAGTTTAAATGAAGCTAGATAAAATGATTTTCGGACCGGTGTTCGCACCGAGTACCGACATAATCATCATCCCGAGTCGCCCGGGCAGTGGCGCGCGCGTCGTGGCGCGTAGGTCCGTGACGAGGCCACGTTTCGGCGTGGTTTAAACCTCGTGGCGTTCTTCCTACGGCGCGGCGCGTTAGCGCGGCTGACCCGGACCAAGCGGCTTCCACTCTCTCACTTCTTCCACACAACGCAGCCGGAAGTCCCTCATCCTAACCACAGGCAACCTTTCCCTATTGAGCGTGCCCTTGAGGAGGACACACACAGTTTTCTCCGTTGACACCTTCAACTTCCTGCCATCACACCATTCCTTTATCGTCGCCATCACCTCTCCAGCTCTCCTCTCCAACACAGCCCTACTTCTTCCACCTACCAAAACCAGACAATCATCTGCATAGGCCAAGGCCTCTGCACTTGGTCCTATGTTCAAACTCAGGATACCCTCAAATAGGACATTCCACAGCAGGGAGCTCCAGAAAAGATCCCTGGGGACACCCCATTGTGACCTGCTTCCCTCTTGTTGCTCCGCCGATGTTCATCTCCACATTCCTATCCTTGAAATAATCCCGCACCACTCTCCAGAGGTTCTCCGGGCATCTCCAGCTCCTCAAGACGTCCAAGATTTCCGGCCACCATGCTCCATCGAAGGCTCCAGCAATATCCATGAATATGCCCATCACATATCTCTCCTCCATGTTGCTTGTCACCTCCTCCATTCTCATAAGCGCGTTCACGGTGCTCCGTCCTTCAGTGAAACCAAACTGTCTCTCTCCAATTCTTCTTCCTTCTCTCAAGAACTCTCCCAGCCGCCTCACGATCAACCTTTCCATCAGCTTGCCCATCGCCGGTAAGAGAGTGACCGGACGAATCAAATCAAATCTTTTTTATTTTGCCAGAACATTACAAAAATGTATAGCAATAGTAATTTTTCTATAATTTGGACCAATCACTCCACATTGAGACCAGTCAAACATACAGAAATTTCAGTCGCACCACATTCACTCATGCCAATTTTCCCATTTTCCAACGCTGGTTGTCAGTGTTCCAATTGTGTGGTCACCCAGTCGAATGCCATAAACTCGTCAGCACTATAAAATGTTTGAGACGCTAAAAAGCGTTTTAAACGAGCTTTTAACGCCTTGGGCGTTGGGGCGTTTTTTTGATTGAATTTGGCAACTTGTTGAGAAAACGAACTCCTGCCTGCGAAGGCAAGTGTTCGTAAACCCCCATCCTGTGACTTCCAGTTCGGTAGGTATCTCTGCCTCTTGTCCCAGACGAATGTATGTCTCGGCCACGTGTCATGGCACATTTAGACATACAAAAAAAGATTGTCTCTAGGATGTATAGACACGGCAGAGTGAACAGTTGCAGTTTTTTAAAAGCTTCCTTGCGTGTTTCTCTGAACCTTAACTGTGCGATTATGCGAATCGCTTCTGCAATTTGAATGCCCTGAAAAATTGATAGTTTCCGCTGGCTCCCCACAGCACCAAACCGTAGGTGAGGTGGGGGTAGATCAAGCCATAATAAGCCGTCATCAGTACCTGTATGGGGCAGTATTTGGCTAAAGACCTCAATACATAGATGCCCGAGGCCAGTTTTGAGCAAACATGATCAATGTGATAATTCCAAGTCAATCCCCGATCCAGGAATATTCCGAGGAATTTTGAACAGTCGACTTCCTCCAGGAAAAAGTCATCGAATAAAACGGCTGGCCCGTCATTAGAGTTTCCTGATCGCAACGCGAAAGTCAAGAAATTTGATTTTGAAGAATTTGCTTTGAGGTTGAGGCTGTTGAAGTGTTGGACACAATTGTTGGTGTCAAGAAAGATTTGCTGTTCCAGAATAGTTTTTGATTTGTTGGTGAAACAAAGTGTCGTGTCATCAGCGTACTGCACAAGTCTTCCATGCAGTAGTCATGACTCCATGCCATTGACATAGATGAGGAAAAGAATCGGACTGAGTATTGATCCCTGAGGGACACCATAGCTCAGCTGAATCGGTTCAGAGAATTTGTTTGAGATTTGGACGATTTGTGTTCTGTGGCCTAAAAATGAGCTAATCTATTGGAGCGGCACGCCTCTGATGCCATGAGATTCAAGTTTGTCGAGCAATTTCGAGCTCTTCACCTTTCTAGGGTCTTTCTCCTCACTCTTCAGAAATACCCTAATCAGGCCCTTCTTCCATCTCCTCGGGAACCTCCCATCTCGTAGGATTTGGTTAGCACCCCTCAAGATCTCATTGCCGACTATTCTCTTTGCCTCCCTGATCAGCTCGCCCTTCAGGCCGTCGATCCCTGGCGCCTTTCTCACCTTGATTCTGTCGATGGCCCAATATACTTCTTCGAGCGTGAAGTCTGTCACGCTCTCTCCTTCGCTGACTACTTCCATCCTCGCCCGCTTCTCCCGATGTCCTTCGTCGTCCTCTTCCATTGCGTCGTCAGGTACCAGGATCCTCAAGAACTCCTCCAGCGTCTCCTCAATTCCCGTTGTCATCTGGCCATCTTCCTTCATAACTCCTCCAAGCTCCACGTCCTTCTTCATCTTTCCCGCAATCAGCTTGTAGGCATATCCCCACGGATCTTCTTCACCTTCTTCCATCTTCCTTTCCCAATGCTCTCTCTTCGCCTTCTTTATTCCTTGCACACATCTCCTTCTTTCTTCTACATATTCCTTTCTTCTTTCTTCCGTCCTTCTTCTTCTCCATCTCTGAAGCATCGTTCTCAGCCTCACCTTCCTTTCCGCCAGCGCTGCATTCCACCACGGACATCTCACATCACGTCCTGTGAGATACGGGATCGAGTCGGTTGCCGCTCTTCCCAAACTCTCTTCTATCCTTCGGAAGATTTCCTCACCTTCCTCTCCTTCTCTTCTGTTTTCTTCTCAAACGACCTTCTCCTCTTCCATCGCCGTCCTAAACCTATTCCAATCCGCTTTTCTCAGGTTCCACCTCTTGGGACCCTCTACCTCTCTTCCGACTCCTACGCCTTCTACTCTCAGCTCACTCACCACCATCCGGTGATCGCTCAGCAGCTCCGCTTGCACCTGCCATCCGGCGAAAGCTCTGCTTATGTTCACTGTCGCCATCGTAATATCTATGTTGGAGACTCTCCCTCTTGTGTCTTCGAACGTCGACCACTCACTCACCTCATTCATAACTTCCAGTCTTTCAGTCACAACAAACTCTTCCACTCGCTCTCCTCTTTCATTCAACTCCCTAGCATGCCAGACCTCAGACTTGGCGTTGAAGTCCCCGGCGATGAACACCTTTCTTCCTCTTCTCCTCCGCAGGACTCTTCTCAACTTCTCCAAGCTCTCCCGGATGTCTTCTTGGCCCTTGCAGTACACACTCACCACAGTCACTTCCCATTCATCCATTCTCACGTCCACAACCATACAGCAACCATCCGATTCTTCCTCCCTGCCGAATGCCTCCACCCTGTCGTCCAAAACTGCAACAGCCGCCCATACCTGCCCCTCTCCCAGCTTTCTATCTTGCAGGACTCTCACTCCCGGCGCTATCACTCTTCCTCCTCTTGAATATGGCTCCTGCAGACACAAAATCACACACTCACACTCTCTTGCACTCTTCACTAACTCACTCGTCACAATCGCTCCTCTTCCACAATTCACTTGGCCGATCCTAATCCTCATACTGAATGGACTCCAAGTATCTTCTCTCCGCTCTTCTGTAAACAGGACACTCCTTCCACCTAACATCGTGATTCGCCTCAATCCTTCCATCCCTATGGCAGTTTACACACCTCCATGTGGCATCCTCTGTTTTCTTGCATTCCCGGATGTCATGCTCTTCCGAGCATCTCGGGCACGCCTTCTTGCTGTTGCAGAATTTGGCCACATGGCCAAATCTCTGGCATTTGTAGCATCTAGGGAGATCTATGTAGTCTTTCACCCTGCTGGACGTCCATCCTACATAGACTCTCTCCTTCTTCCTTAGCGCATTCCTCATCCTTCCGCTACATTCCACAACCAAGCTCCCTAACTTCTTCCTCCTATTGCCCTTTCCTTCCACAATCCTATTCCGAATCCTAAATTCGTCCTTCATTTCCTCGTCCGTGAATTCTTCCTTTAGATTCCTCTCATGTATCTCCTTTACCACCTCTTCATTTGTCAGAGATACCTCTACGTCATACAACATGACAATTGGCCTCTTCCTCACCGGCTCTCTCACCTCCATCCCAGCTCTCTTCATCCCCTTGCTCTCCACCATCCTTCTCGTTTCCTCCTTCGACCCTACCTCCAATGCAATCCCGTTCTTGATCTTCGTCATTCTTCTGACATTAATTCCTTCCTTCCTCGGGTCAACCACTTCCTTCATCGCCTTCCTGACTTCTTCACTTTCTTTCCCCTCCTTCCTGACTATCACAACATTCAGCGCCTTCACAGGCTCCCTTCTGGTGCCTGTCACAACCGGGTTCTTCTTCTTTGCCTTCCTCTCCTCTCTTACAAATTCTGCAAAAACACTCCTTCCTCTACTCTTCCTGCTCCTTCACTCTTTCCTCCCTCTCTCAACCATCTCTCTCAACATCCCTACTATCTCCCTCCTTTCCTCTACTCTCCCTTCCAGCTTTGCTTTTTCCAGCTCCATCTCTTTCACCTCCTTCCTCATCTCTCCCACTAGCCTGATCATCTCCCCTAACTGGACCTTGCTAACCGACTTCAGCTTAGCCTGCTTCTCCAGCCAACTCTCCATCTTCTTGATGACCAGCTCGACCTTCTTCTCCGGCGCCTTATCTTCACCAATCTCCATATCTTCTGACTCTTCCTCTTCTTCTTCTTGTGGCTTGATGTTCCGGGTCTTCTTCTTCGTCTTCTGCGGGCTTTCTTCTTCTCTGGACTTCCTCTTCTTGTTTTCTTCTTCTGTAGTTTCCCCACCTTCCGTGCATGTCGCCAACTCTTCAGATCTCTTCTCTTCTCTAGCCTTCATTCTAGCTGCTGGTGGCGATCTCTCCAAACTACTCCTTCTGGAGTGCTGCGACAGAAGTTGTCGCTCGAACTCCATTCTCTCCCTTTCCTTTCGCTCTTCCTCACGTCTCTCGACCTCCTTCCTAATCCTATCCTTCTCTGCCTTTTTGGCCTTTTCCCTTTCCTCCTTTCTTTCCATTTCTCTGCGATCCCCTTCTTCTCTCCCAAGCCTTTGCCTAAATGACTCGCGCACATGTTAGACTCCTTGGTCCGTGTTTCAAGACGGGTCGGATAAGTACCTTAAACGGACATCGCTGACCGGTGTTACAAGACCCGTCCGAGGACACGGCCGCCAACAGTTTGGCGCACCGAAGAGCCGGACACAAGTACCGTCATCCTGGTGCGCTCAAGCTTGCGGCCGGCCCGGACGCCCGATAAACGGTGGCGGTCCGACACCTGCGTCCCATACTGTCCGACGATCGGTCGGGCGACCCGGGGTCCGGGAGCACGGTACGGCAGAAGCTTTCCCGCGTCCCGGGCTACCGCCGGGGCCGTCGACCGCCGTCCAACGGGTCGCGACGTCCTACTGAGGGAGAAGTGCGGCCCACCGCGGCCGGCATAACCCCCGCGAGCGCCGAGTGATCACCGAAACGGCCCCGCAACGACTTGCGCCGTGCGGGCGTACGGTGCCATCTGACCCCGCGGGAGCCGACTCATGCGAGAGAGCGTGAATTTCCCCTTTCAGTGTTTAAAGTCTTTTCCGTTTACCCCTGAACGGTTTCACGTACTCTTGAACTCTCTCTTCAAAGTTCTTTTAGTACCTATTTTACCTACCGATTATGATTACAAAAAATAACCGATAAATGCATTTTTTATTCCTGATAAAAGATAAACTCAGATCAACAATGACTGCAGAAGAGGAATATTTTAAAGGTTATTTTTCTAATATATATTAAATAATAATAATAATAAGTAATAATAATAAATAAATAGAATAAATCTTAGTTACAGTATCTTAGAAACAAATTTTATATAAACAGCCAATGACTATGCGATTCAAAGCTAGGCAAAACAGTATTTATTTCTGACAACCTAGTAATGTTATTTAGGATAAATTCAGGTATATTACTTTCGGTTTTCAGAAACAGAAGGTACGGCCCTACTACATTTTTTAGTGTTCTGTACGTTTAAGTTCTTTTCAATTCATTTTGTAAAGCCATATAGCTTATCAGTTTTATTACCATTGGGTAAAATATAAAGGACAATTTATTACGTAATTTCCTCAATTTACCCAATTTAGTTACATTCAAATGTCATTTATAAACCCCTCAAGTTCTAAAGCCCTAATTTCTGTATAAAATGGTAGCTACATTTTTCCTTACTAAGATCAGGGAACTGTTACATATCAGGTTCTACAATAGTAAACAAACTACATCTATTTATAGGAAAATAGATTCTTTATTGTTGAGACGAGCAATAACATACCGTTTCTTTTTAAAGATGGTCAGAATAACAAATGTATGTACTCCTATATGATCTAACATGTAAATATGTATTAAATAGTAACTGAGCTACAACTAAATAAAGGTTTGCCTTTTATCCCACGTTTAACGTCTATTCCAACACCAACCTATCATTTTCTATAAAGAGATTTTTAAAGATAAATGGGCTATCCTTATTTGAGATATAAATATAAAGTGGGCTAACTAATCCACTTCCAACAAAAAATATTTATTTTAGACTACCAAAGTATTCCAGAGGTGTAGTAAATATTAAAAGTACACTAGTAAAGTATAATAAAAATTGTATTATAAAATCTATAAATGAATGAGAGTACGTCTTCATTGACTTGGGTTGGAATAGGCAATAGGCCCCAACCAATACAATAGCAATAGGCAATAGGGGGTGGATCTTTGCAAACAGTACGACTACTCCAATAGCTATGAAATTATATAAATATTTATTGTTTGGTCAATCAATTCAACATTTCCATTAAAACATTTTACTTGGCTCTATACTATGACGTATAATATTGTAATTCGATTTATTGTATTCGAGTTATTGCAGTCTGAAGCAAAGGCTATTTATTAGGAAGCTACAATTAAGCATTACAACGAGCCATTAGTAAACTATAATGGTGAAGTTAACAACTACACAAAATTAAGATTCGGTGCATGGTATTGTAAGAGTCTTGATTGTCATTTCACTCTAGTACTTATTGTTAGTAGTATTTGTGAATTGAAGTAAAGATCTTATAGAAGTAATATTTAAATTTATATAAAATTAAAAACTATGTTTTCATAAATTAATTTCAACATAATGCAATATTTTTTTATTATTGTTTAATTTTTTATGTATTTAATGATTTATTGGATCTTCGAATGAATGAGTGGAAGCTATATTGAACAGCAGGTTTTATTGCCAGATGAGATATCATTAGCCAGAAACAGAATGAGAACAATGAGTACATACAGCTGTAAAACCAATTCAGTTGTCTAACCACTACCGTGAACAATGTACTCGATGGCTTTTGTCGCTATTTATGGCTGTTTAGTTGGTTGTTCTCCATCGTTGGCGATTCACCATTAACTTTTATTAATTTAACCATTATATTGTTAATTGGTGTGATCAAATTTATCAAGTAATTGAAACGTTCATACATTCCTCATCGATGATCGTTAGTTAAAACCGTCCGCTCATTGTTACTTTCTATTGCTCTTTATAGCTTTTTATTAACTTCATTTTACTGCGTTACTATGTTCAACTTGAGTTTTCTACCTTTCGGTATAAGAGTCTACCAAGTAGTTTTTACTAAGAACATTTTATTAAGATATTAACACTACTATAGCTGTAGTATACAAAGTTCCAATTATGACTACCTAGTGACGCATTCACTTATGTTAGGTTATAGATATAAAATACAATACTCAACGTCCTTTTTAAAGTTAATCAGCGCAGAGGAAAAGCGCACTGCAGATCAATATACAGCAAATGTGTTTATGGCTACTTTTATTCTTTTAAAATATTATAACAGCATGGAACTTTTAGGCTTGCTCTATACATTATAACAGTGAATACTAGGACTTCAATGAAAAGTTTCTATCCAATTTTACTCCATTTAAATGATTCTCTAAAATTCAATTTTAGATATTTTAAATCCGTAGTTGCCAATTTTTCGGTTCTGTATATAACAAATGTATTTTTCTTCAACATTTAACACATAAAGACATTCTTTATTTTGAATAAGTATATATTGATAAGGATTGACATAATTCGCAGGGTTTATTCATGTTCTTTTTTTATTGCGGATAAAAGGAAAAAGATTACTAGGAAATAATGTTCACCAATCATTAATAATGAAATTACATAATTAAGGTGAACTTGTCATTGTAAGACAAAATAAATGTAGGTTATAAATGAAAAATATAGTTAAGGAACTATGCTTTATACAACCCAGAAAAACTAGAAGAAATACACAGTTGGTTTTATTGTTATTCCTATTAGAAAGGGATGTTCTGGAGTAGCATGTGAAAAGCTCGAAGTTATCTCTTCGAAAATCTATCGAGGTAATACAGAAATTAAGGTGGGAATATCGCAACAGTGCTGCATATCACGGCATGTTATTTGCTCTGAATTAAACACATTCCGAAAAACACCTTTCAGCCTAAGGGTATATATTTTCAGTCGACATATTACATAGATATTTAATTCTTCAAAAGGTCTTGTATTTTAAAGAGCTTTGAGCAATAACATATTATTATTTCTTGTGTTTTTTTGACGTGACAACGTCTTAAATTAGGTTGCGGCTCGGAGTCACTCATGAAAAGTGTAACGCCCGGTAACGTTACGATGCCCGTCCAGTGGGTCCGCCGCACGGGATCCGCACGGGATAAAGCAGATAACTGTGGGTCCGCCGCACGGGATAAAGCAGATAACTATGTTTATTCGTGAAAATGTGGAGTGCTTAGATTCGTCATTTACAACAACTACAACAATAAAGGTAAATAATTGTACACTGATATTTCATTATCGTAAACTATGATTGATTGATTAATTGTTAGATTGACACAAAAGTTGAGAAACTGAGTTTATAGGTTATGTCATACTATTGACAAATGTTGATAGTGTTAAGTAAATTATTAGTTTAAATCACTCTGCAATCAATCGTAATTCAGTCGATTGAGAAGAAACAGCGCGTATTGCTAGTCAAACATTTAAAATAACAAATTATAACCTCTAACCTGTCATAACAGTGCGACCAAACAAACGAACTAAACCGACCAATCACCACGCGCGGAGTTAGAATTTAACTGTGTTTAGCGAGAATTTCAAATTCCAATTTTAGTAAATGTTTTATTCAACTTTACCATTTACAATAACAAATTTTAATTAATTTCAAATTATGTACAATGTTTTAGTAAACAAAATATATTTCTATAGTTAAAATTTGTGCAATTCTTATTTTCATTCAATTCCTTGTTCCTATTGTGCAATTTAATAATGTTCATATCAATAAATATTCTACCGAGAAAAAGACGTTTTCACGTAAAATCTTCGCCCGTAAAACCGACTTTACAGACAACCATAATTTTTTTTTTCAAAGTATTTTTTTTTTAGAATGAAGTTTCCCTAAACATATATTTCCATATATGAAACAAATTTGTAATAGTAAATGATGCATTTGTTTGGAATCAAAGATATTTTTGTTCATGACGCATGGTTGTCGAAAAACTGAAAATGCGATATTGGTTTTCACAACCAATGTAAATATATATGTATGTATGTGTAACTTATAGTGTTTAATAATATTCATGCTCTGCACAGTGCCCCTTGAGGTCAGAAAAAATAAGTCTAAAGAAGACATACAAACATCTCATTTTTATAAAAGAGGTATATTTTTGTTTATCATATTAAAGTTCTCAGAAAAATAACAACCAAGAAATTAATAAAATAATTATCTTTGTATAATCAGGTAAAGTAGTACTGGCATACAACACACTATTTTAAATACCTAACAGACGCTACGACGCACACCCCCCTCCCCATACGATAGACATACCCTGTGCCGCTTGGGAGCTATTTTGGTAACTTCAATGTTGTATGAGAATATAACAAACCTTATGGGAACACGCCCTACATTGTATTAATTATAATGATCCACCCCATTGGTTACAGAAAATAACTGGGAGTCAAAGAGTGATATCGCAGTTTCATGACAAATTAAATTGCATTTCTGTTCTATAAAAAATATTTTCATGAAGCAGCTGCCAACACTGCATTCAATGTTTTTATAATAGTTTTAAATATCAAATTAGTTAGCAGTCTCCTCAATTGTTTTCTAATTATAAAACAAAGATTTGAACACAAATATCTGTAAAAATTATTTTATATCAAACATATTTAGTATAATATGAGCTGTTATCACCTCATAAATGTTTAAAGATTGAATAGAGCATATCTAATTTCAAATTCACTCTAATTTTATCCTAATGAATTCCAATCAATTTACGTGTTTACGTATTATATTTAAACTTGATATGTATGACTATGCATACGTCCACTGAGGATACATGGAATTCAGGGGGTCAAGGACCACTAGCGGTTCACAATCAATACCTCAAGTAATAATCTTTGACGATTAAAAATGCAAGGATTTGAACCTGAATTGGAAAACACTTTGTCTGAAACAAATATTAACGAGAACATTTACGACAACATGTACCTCTAGAAAGGAAAAGTTGGACTTCCCAGTCCAAAACCTCTTTCACACTAATTTCTGTACGTATGATGGATAATATTATTTAATTAAGGGCAAAAGGGTACAATAGTATTGTCCAATTATTATGTCAAAGAAATGTTTTCATGGAATATAATTCAATGTCTTTGTTATACATATAGGGTTTGAATTGGTTATTTTTATACTTTCATAATAATTGTGTGCGTTTAGTAAATATGAAAGCCCATGGCTTAAAAAATTTATTTTGTTAAAAAATCAAAAAATCAAGTTTTGTGAAATGTGAAATGTATGTACAATAATATTTTAATGTTATTTAATTAGCATGCTTGAACTTTATATATTACGGGATGAAGTCAGGAACACATTCAGATGGTTATGAATTTACGTTTTAAAGATGTAAAAGTAAATTTTTCTATACATCAAAGATTCAAAATCAATACATCCATTAAATTAAGCTTTTGCTATAGTTAAATTACAGACAGAATGTTTCATTTAACGTACATCAAAGCTATAATAGTATTAAAAATACGATTTTTAATAACTCCAAGTTTTAAACGGCGCCGATCTTCAGATTATAAGTTCAAAGTAATAAACCGTTATTGAGATGGTGGAAGAGGCTGTTCAAGTCATAAATGTTCATGACGCTATCAAGTACCTTATCCTGTTCTAATTTGCACAACTTTTCAGTTTTACACAGTGAGTAGGCTGACTATCATAAAACTGTTTGAACATTTTAAGTTGTTAATGCAATTAAATATTAATAACGCAATACAAATGTACTCAAGTGGCTGGATCGAATCTAAACAAGCTTTAACTTAACGTTAAATATTGCAACATGGAACAGTCATAGCTTATTAAACCTCATACAACAAATTATCTCTTAAGCATATAAAGAGATAATTTATGATTTATTGACAGCAAATTACATTACACGCCCACCATTAAATTTGTGAATTACCAAGATAGAATTACCAAGAACTTTCACTAAACATGTGGAGGAGTAGTAATTTACTTAAATTTGAAAATATTATTATTTATTTGTTATTGTGTGGAATATACACAATTTGAGGCCTGATTTCCTTTGATCATTCAGATGTCTTCTATAACAATAAATATGAGTATTTAGATACATATGTCTTTGGTCTATAAAACGTCTGTCATATATTTTTGTGATTCCTGATGAGAAAATCTTTAAGGAATTCACATTTTCGTAGTTGTACTGTTTATTATAGTGTTCACTGTTCTAAGGGAGACTTTGTGCCAAAGTTACTTAAAAACATAAATTGCTCTGTTAAAAATGTTAAGAACTGAACAAATATATAATGAAATATTTAATTCAGTTAAATTACTAATTTAAACGTGTTTCATAATTTGTACTGAATAAATTTAAATAATATATTAATTATATCTTAATCTTCCGCGATCGATGTCTTGAATACGTCAGTTTTCCGGTTCATACAAAGTCGAAACATACTTAAAGCAGCGGTCCCCAAACTGGGGGGCGTGGAGAAAAGTCCAGGGGGGGCGTTGACCACCCAAAATGAAATAATAAAAAAAAAATTACAAAAATTATTTCTCATAATAATACTCCCCTCCCGCTATCATGACACCCACCACCCCGTTACTCCATTTGGCCTTGGCGTGAGTGCTTAGGGTCCTCCACCCCTACACGCCCGCTACCACTACCCCACCGCATCTTCAATCCAATGTCAATAACTTGAACTTTGGTCAGTGCTTGCGTTGTAACTATCCGTTCGCCAGTCCGTTGTGCCAACAGTGCTTCCGTGAATTATCAGTCAGCGTGTTTGCTGTATTGTGGGTGTTCTGTAATTGCTGCGGACGTTTGAATTGGACGTAATTGTTTTTGTGTTGTCGTGAGTCTGTGTGAAGCTGAATCAGAGAAAATGAACACGGCAAAGAAGAAGCAAGTATATAGACAATTATATTCAATATGGGGTTGTTTCCTTGCTTAAGATAATGTTGATCACCCTCAGTGCCGTTATATGCTTTGAGGTATTAATCAATATGCCCGGATGAGGCCAATTTCGTCTTCGAGTACATTTGTCAACCAAACATGCTCTTTAAAGGACAAACCTAAGTGTTTTTCGCTGCAAAATCTAAGAATTTAAAGCGCATGAAGTTAGATTAGCACTGGATCTGCTGCTCTAGGGTCATCTCTAAAAGTGCTTGAAGCTTCATATGAATTATCTGCTTATTATTGCTCAGGAAAAGAATAAAAGTACTATTATTGGTGAAACGCTTGTTAAAACCGTGAATTTTTAAAAGCAGCCGATGTTGTCCTTGGAACTGATAGTAGGCAAAAGCTATCACAAATGACCACTTTCCAGAACAAACACCGGTTAAAACGCCGCATAGATGATATGGCCAAGGGACATTAAAAACCAGGTGGCTTGTTGGCAATATATAAATCACCTGTTTTTTTGAATCCATCTTGACCGAGAGTACAGACATAGCACAATGCTCTCATTTTGTTGTAATATGAAAATTTATAATAATATATTCGTTTACATTGAAAATGTGAAGAATGAAGGATGAACTAATGTTTGCTACTGAGCTGTTGACACTACACTAATGCTGTAAGGTGTGATGGAAGCAGTATCAGAATTTTTAGAAACAGAACTTTTATTGGCAAAAACTTATTGGTGTATGCACGATGGCGCTCCTTCAATGCTGAGGGTTCTCGTTCAGACTTTGTGCAGTTTCGGTCAAGAGAAGTATGTGATGTGATTGGGAACATTGTTTTATTCACCGCAAGCCTGGCAGCCAAAACTCGTCCTAACGAAAAACTTCAATGCTGTTTTAAAGCTTCTGTTATAAGTAGTCAAATACGTTAAGAACAGAGCATTAAATTTCGACTGTTTTAAAATTCTGTGTGAGATTTAGGAGTGATCACAAAAAAAAAACGCTGCTATTTCATACAGACGTACGATGGCTATCAATAGGCAATATGTTGGAAGACTTTTTGAATCCGTGAGATGAAGTGAAGTGATAACGTTTTGGAACAGCAGAAACAAAACGAGCTTAGTGCAGAGTTCAAAAAGCCTGGAACCAAGTGATTTTGGCCTATTTATCAGACTTTGTTTGACACCACGTTAAATAACCTAAACTTGAGTCTGCAAGGTGCATGACTCAAATATAGTACACATCGGGATGACATCAAGATGTACGTTGAAGAAAATACAACTTGGATTACGTAAGAGTGTCAATTTGAACCAGCAACTATTCAAGTTACAGCTAAGTAGTGTCAGTCTAAGAAGATTTATGTTCTTGAGGACGTTTTTGAAGGACCGCTTTTGATAAAACTTGATAATCTGGCCATTGAAGAACCGAAGGAGTGTTCAGCATGGTTACTTTCCTTAACTTGTCAGACGGTGTTGTACAAAACTATCAATGAACCGGTCACATGGACATACAGTTGTTGCCAGAAGAGTTTGCATGAGGAGGAATAGAAATAAAAAATGACTCTGCTGCATGATACGATTTTGACAAAATGGACAAAGCCCCTCATTTTGGTTAAAGTACTTAAAAGTTTAACCAGTGTTTCCAGGGATAGTGTTCGATGTACTTAGCCTTTTTCAATTAGATACAAGGATGAGAAAAAGCGTTTCAACTATTGTGGCGAGCAAATCCAAGTACCGGCAATCAAAACTTGATGTCGAAAGTGGACCTACGCTGGGCTTGTCGGAAACTCAAACCTGATAGGGCAGCTTTACTGATCTTGCTTGCGCAACCTATTCTCACGAAATGTACATTTGTTGTTTTTGGGTGTTGTAGTATGGTAGCCTATTGTTGTCACTTCCCTTATTTTTGTTTAGGGTGACGCGGGGTATTGGGGTATGGTGTTGCTCGGTAGTTTATTCTTTTGTCAGGTGTTACGTGTGTTATATTTCTACTGAAGGACTCTATTTTTGAGAGGTGTTGGGGGGCGGGAAGACGTTGGTACGTAAGGGGGAGAGTGAAGTGGAGAATTGGAGCCAACGATGGAAGGGAGAAGAGAAAACGGAGGAAGGGAGAAAAGGAAGGGGGGAGGTGATGAGAGAAGAGGGTAGTCGGGTGGAGGTCGATGAGAGGAGTAGAGGGAGCTGAAAGGAGGAGATTGGGGCAGGAGAAAAGATTTAGCAGAAGAAAGAAGTATAGGAAGTAAGAGGGGGAAGCGAGGAGGAGAGAGCAGGGGGGGAGTAGAAGGTGCGAGATGAAAGGCAGAAGCGACGGCATGACAGAGGCAGGGCACAGGCGGGGAGGGTAGGGAGGGCGAGTGAGGAAGGGGAGAGGTATGGGTAGAGTGGTGAGCATGTTGAATGTGGGAAGGAGGAGGCGATGTGGGTGAGAGCAGACGGGTGAGTGGCAGATGGATAGAGGACTGTTTCTTATTTCTGTTATCGTTTTTTTGTATTGGATTGTCTGTCTCGTTTCTGGCTTTTTTTTCTTTCTTATCTTTTCTCCCCTTCTGTATGTACTCCTACTTCCTGTTCTTTCCATGTTCTATTTTGGTGTCCTCTTTCTCTGCTTTAGAGTCTTCTTAGTTTGGTTTTCTTTGTCTCCATGTCGCTCTGGTACTTTTCTTCTCCAAGTTTTTGGTATTTTTTGTCTGCCTTATTTGTCCCTCTCTTCGTCTTCTCTACTCTCCTTAACCTTCGTTCATTTCTGTGCTGCTCCATCCTCCCCTCTACTCTCACGGTGTTCTTCTCTCGTCCTGTTTTCTCTCTCCTCTGTGCTGTTCTCCTCGTCTGATGTTTTTCCCTCTTGACTCTTTCTCCCACTTCATGTTTCTCTGTTTTTGTGCTCATGATCCGCCCAACATCTGCTCCTAATATTCAGCCTCTCCTTCGCCTCTCTACTCTCTCCAAATCGCTCTGCAGGTCCTCCTTGCCCTTTCCTCAAATAACCAGGGGGGCGCGTGGTACAAAGTTTGGAACCCTGCCTTAA
The DNA here is from genome assembly GCF_021130785.1 of Homalodisca vitripennis. Taxonomy (NCBI): domain Eukaryota; kingdom Metazoa; phylum Arthropoda; class Insecta; order Hemiptera; family Cicadellidae; genus Homalodisca; species Homalodisca vitripennis. The sequence continues at coordinate 34,157,390 of NC_060207.1, forward strand.
AGTTTTCTTGAAATATTTCCCACTCGCTGTGGAGAGCCAAAACTTGATGGTAAACTTTAACTTTCAATTAACAGCACGCGTCTGTATAGGTGAGTTGAAGGGGTGGTGCTTTTTGTGATTGGATGAAATTTAACCAACCACGCAATAATTATGATAAATATAACTTCTATATAACTGGTTACCAGCTTTTAAACAATTTCGCACAATATATTATTAAAATTAGTTTCGTTCGATTATTTCTAAATTTTTTCTCATTACGCTCGTATTACAAGTAATTTTCGTAAGTAACTTTTATTGCCGAATTCTATTGCATGTTTGGTCTTGGAACTGTTGTATGCTATGGCATATTATTCGGTATCTCGATGCTTCTTGTGTCTAGTGTGTTCACTCAGTTGTGTATATATTTAAGTTTTCGTCTTTCCAATGAACGATGAGCCACAGCTGCATAGGATTTTGTAAACCACATCGGCTTTTGAGTTATTATCCTTCACTAACCTCAAACAGTTTTTCAACCTTTGGGTGGGCTTGAATATATTTTTAATATTGTGTCTCTGCTTTATATTTATTACTTTATCGGTCAATGTTTGAATGTAAGAAGATATGGTGTTTTTGACTTGTAACTTCCATAATTTGTTTTATTAAATTCCTTATGTATTTAAGTGGTATTGTACCCATTCTCTTGTACGGTTTTATATACTCTTCTTTTTATTTCAACTCTCTTCATCGTATATGTCGAGGAGCGGGCATAGTTTCATTTCTGTTTGTCTGTCCGCGCGATATCTTGAAAATAAACTGTCCTATAGACTTGAAATATTGAATGAAGTTTTTCTATAAAGGAAACTCAACTCGCCGGTTCATTAAAAATGTTAAATGATGGTGCGTGTCATTCTATGAGATTTTTCTGAGCGTTAGTGCATAAAATGCAACGAGAGAATTGTTGAAAAATAAATTTGTAAACAAAGTAAATTCAATCATATGAGATTTTAACATGTACCATATTAAAGGTTATAGCATAACCACTGCAACACATAAATTATCTTTTGGTGACTTAGTGGTATTATTATTTAAAGACTCCTCTGAAACCCAACTTGGTGAGTATAAATGTGTATGTGTTTCTTTTCTTGCATGTTACTGGTTAAATATTCTTATTTTTGCATATGGTTATTCGTCAAATGCTTTTATCACTTTGTTGTTATTTGTTTTTTTTATCACTTATCACATTGTTTTTAGTGTTGCTCGTTTTGATATTTAACTATCTGTTACTGTATTTACCTTTTTACCTTTTTGTTTATTGTTATAACTTATAATTCTTACTTATTTATTGTTTTATTGATTATTTATTTTTAACACTGTTTTTAATTTGATTATATAATTAAATATTATTAGTGGTATTTATCGCAAATAGTCTTTTTCAACTTATTTAACTGTATTACTGGTGTAATTCCGTTTGAAGAATAAATAGTAAATAAATGTATCAAGGTAAATGTATCAAGTGGTAGTTGGTGGTATGTTGGTGGTAGTAAGAGACCTGGCATGGTTGTTACAACCATTGTTACCTCAGCATAATGTCATGGTTCAATGTCACCCTGGAGCTCCATTGGAGTATGTTTTGGAGTCTCTTGTCTTGATGCGTGAGGAGTTGGGAGCGCAGGACACTGTGATTGTAATGGGTGGAACCAATAACACTAGCTCGGACCACTGCTCACGTGTAAATGAAAAACTTGTTTATATAATTAACAACTTCAAGTGTAAAATTGTTTTGACTGAGATACCGTTGCTGTTTGGTGCCACTAAAACTAAGTTAAGTCAAATCAAAGCTTGTAATGGCACGATTTTTTTCTCTTGCAACTCAATCCAGAGTACCGTTTTTGATTTTCAACCATCTTCTAGAGAAAAATCATTACGTAAGGAGCGGTCAGCACCTGAATTTATCTGGTAAGAGATTGTTGTGTACGCATTTGTATGCTCTGTTGTCTCATTATACAAAGTTCTCTCGAGCTGACGAGCATCACTCACCAGCCTCTTTTTTATAGAATCAGACACCTTTTCTAATAATTGTAGTAAGAAGTCTATAACCTTGTTGCATCAAAATGTACAATCTGTTGCCTCAAAACATTGGGCCCATTGAAGCCAATCTCCACAGTAAAGATGTAGATATAGCTTGTTTAACAGAGCATTGGCTAACCCCCGACAAGCGGAGTAGTTTGAATATACAGGGGTACTGGGTTGCTGATATTTACTGTAGACCTAACCTCGCTAGAGGTGGTGTTTGTACACTTGTCAGTAACAGATTCCCTCATCTCGTCTCAGACCGCCAGGTTATCTCTCACCTCAACTACGAGAAGCACTTTGAGTCCTCTGTTGTTGTTGTCCATGTTCTGAATTTGACATTACTGTCACTTTACAGATCTCCAGATGGCGACTGTGGCGTTTTCATTGAGAGACTAGAGGAGGCTCTCAGAATACTTATGAGAAGCAACAGGAATATTATCATATGCGGAGATTTTAATATTCATTTTTGGGAAGTAGCTGACAGGAAATTTGTTCAACTATTGGATGTTCTCAATAGTTTTTCACTGAAAATTATTATTCGAGGAGTGACACGTCCTTGCTCTTCTGGTGGCTCGTGCATTGATAACGTCTTGACTAACATTGAGGTCGATCAGGTCTCAGCCGAAATTCTTCCTACAGCCTTATCAGACCACGAAGCCCAGTTGTTCTCCGTCTCAGACACCTCTAGTTCGACTGGTAGCAGTCCGAAGATGGTAAAAGCGAGAAGGTTCTCCTCAATAAACGTTGATAGATTTTCTAGTCTTTTGCAACAGGTTAACTGGAACAAACATGTCTTCCCATGATGATAGGGAGGATATTGAGGTCCAATTTTCTTCTTTTATGGATGTTCTTGTACATATCTTTAATTTAGCATTTCCTCTTGTCACTCGCAAGGCCGAACGTAGAGTACGTCCTAAATGGCTCACTGTTGGGGTCGTCAGAGCGAGGGAGGCGTTGAAGGATCTATATTTGCTCCAGCGCGATTATCCATCGGCTTTCCATCGCAAGTTGTATAATAAAAGAAAATCAGAGTATCGAAAGCTTATCCAATCAGAGAAGAGCTTTGTGGCTAGGTCTCATATTGAGAATAGTGACAATACAGGAAAAGCGGTTTGGCAGATTGTGGCTGAATATTCAGGGAAGTGCAGAGGTAACAAACGCATAAATGGTTTGATTGATAATGGCTTGTTGGTCTCAGAACCTAATTTGATAGCTGCAAGGTTTATTTCTCATTTCGTTAACGCTCGTAATCAGTTGGACCTTCAGAGCAAAATAACATCAACTGATTCGGGGTTGCCCAGCTCTCCATGTTCATCGAGCATTTCTTTTGCTCCTGCCTCGTACAGTGAAGTGTTGAGTGTGACTAAGGGTCTCAAGGCCAGCTCCTCTTCTGATGTATTTGATATGTCTCCATCCATTGTCAGGAGGGTTGCAGATTCACTCTCGTGTCCCTTAACTGTCCTGTTTAATAATTCTATTGACCAAGGACTCTTTCCTTCTGCGTTAAAATCCGCCAAGGTCATTCCTGTCTTTAAGAGGGGAGATAGAACCTCAGTTAACCAATATCGCCCCATCTCAAATACTTCCCACGTTGAGCAAAATATTTGAACGATTAATTCACAATAGAATGATTAATTTTCTTAACGAAAATTCCTTACTATCTCCTTCACAATTCGGGTTTCTTAAAGATAAATCAACCACTCACGCGATAAATGATTTCCTTAATACCGCCTTCTCTTCTGTTGACTCTGGCAGTGAGACTGCGGGCATTTTTTGTGATCTTTCCCGTTCCTTTGACACCGTCAACCACCAACGCCTCCTGGACAAGATGGAAATGTACGGTGTTAGAGGCATCCCTCTAGAGTGGTTTCGTTCCTATCATTCTGGTCGCTCTCAGTTTGTTGAGATCACCAACAAAGGGGGTAGGGGTAGGTCTGCTCTCTTACCGGTCAAGGTTGCTGTGCCGCAAGGCTCAATTCTTGGCCCTCTTTTATTTAATATATACGTGAATGACCTTAACTCATCTGTGAGGGGCCACTTGGTGCAATATGCGGACGACACCAGTGTACTTATTCAAGCTGACACAGCTCAATATCTTTCCACCGAGCTGGCTTTTTCACTCAAGAGTCTTAGTTCTTGGTTTTCTGCTAACTATTTATTTCTCAATCCTGAAAAAACCTCAATAGTCCACTTTAGATCCCACAAGAATGAGAGTGCGTTAGTTACTCTCCTTGACATTATACCTATCGAGCATTCTTCAACGGTCTGCTTCCTGGGACTCCACATTGATTCCAGATTTGATTGGTCAAATCACATCAGTCATGACTGTCAAAGACTTGGTGCCAGCATTTACTCTTTAAGGTACCTAACAAGTTTTCTGTCTAGAGATACCGTTAGGCTGGTGTACTTTGGTTACTTTGTGCCCATTCTAACATATGGATTGATTTTCTGGGAGACGGCTTCAGGTAGGTTGATCAGTAGGGTTTTTAAACTGCAGAAGAAGGCTGTTCGACTGATGTGTGGTCTGGGTCATCGTGACAGCTGTCGGGAGGTTTTCCCTAGGGAAAGCCTAATGACATTGCTATCACTTTATATATATTCGGTTGCCACATTTACATTTAAGAACCTTCAATCCTTCCCATCATTTAACCACGTGTATTCTACAAGAAACAGAGATGCTCTAATCATTCCGCAACACCATAATAACACATTTAAAAAATCAATGTCATATATGGGCCCTAAAATCTTTAATGCTTTGCCTTCTAGTATCACAGCGTGCGAGACTGAGACGTCTTTTAAAAACAACTTTAAAAAATACCTAATAAGACAAGCATTCTACTCCATTAACGAACTGGTGAGCGGTGCTCCAGCCTAGTGGACGATATAGATAAGATTGTTTGTAGTTTAAGTTGTACTATTTTATATTTTAAACTGTTTTTAACTGTTATTTAAATGTGTGATGTTGTATTCTTCTGTCTAGTATTAATCGGTTCTATAATATCTGACCATGTTCCATGCATGTCTCATGTCAATGAACAATAAAGAATTTGATTTGAATTTGATTTGGTGCTAGGTATATTGAGAACACTGTAGCCGTTCAATGTTGCATCTTCATTTCTAATTAGACAAATCATTGTGCATATCCATCCATGGAATTGGCTGAGTACCATTAAATCCAGTAATCAGACAAAATTTCTCTTTTGTCTGGATGTAAAAATTTTTTTTTTATCTCGTGATTAAAATAAGTAAAGAACATGAATTTTGCATGCAACCTAAGCGAAGCCTGTTTGAGTTACAAGACGAGTGGTGTACTGCTACCTATTTACAACAGCTCATTTTATATAGAAATGTAAATGTTTCTTTGGAGGATAATTTCGTACTAGGCGCAGAATGCATGTTAGAAATCTGGACAGTTTATGAGAAAAAAAGCAGTTTTAATATTTTAAGAGTTGAACCTTAAAAATAACTTATATATTGCTTTTTGATATATAAACTTTGAAACTCAAATTCAAATACATACTACTGTGACAACCATCAGGTACAAAAGTTAGTTGTATAAATGATATCACTTTATGAAAATTAGATAAATAGAATAAGAATCACAATGTAATGGGTCTTTATATGCTTGGCTGACGCTAATTCCGAGTCTGGCAGTTGGTTTTAGGTGTGTCTAACTAGGAAATGTGATCCGAAAAATTTTCACTTTATATTATTAACCCTTTTGTCACTCCCTTACTTCAACCCCCAACAAAATTAGCGCGGCTGATGATATTTTTCTCTTGAGAGTAAATTTTCTATTGATTTGAAGAAAAATCGGATTGTACACTTGTAAAATCCGGATTGGCTCTCGGCACGTGGAATATTATTTGTGTCTAAACATTACTCTTTGTAATGAGATTATTGTTGCCTGAGGGTATCGCAGACAAATAGTGTACTGAAAACCAAAATTTTATTTGTTTGCCAGTCATAATGTTTCTTACACTATGTGCATAGGATTCTAAAAACAATATTGTTATGTAGAATCGCACATCACATCTCACGTATGATCACAAATTCAACTTGGCTTTCTCATCTTTGAACCCCCGATTATGACAGAATGTAAATAAGTGAACCAGAACATAGGAAACAGATCACGTTCACCTCACATTTCTCACCAGATGTATTGTTTGTCTCTCTGGTATTACCATGTTAAACCTGCAAAGGCCTAGTTTGAGAATTTTTACCAAGTTTTGCTCTCTTTATTTGCTCCAATTGCTCTTTATTTTTCAATGAACTAATGTTATTCAAATCGATTTCTTTTGTCCCGGCCTGGCAATGATATTATTTTTACTAATAACTTTAATGGTATGGAAGTTACGTGGCACAATCTCAGACTAAGAGGAATAATCTCCCGATCCTCAGCCTATTCCGGATTAGTAGGCGTGGTCTCCATCGGTTTCCACGAAGACAGTTACTTTACAAAAAGAATTTAGGACTAAAGAATTAATTAATTTTTATGACCAATTTTGTATGAGAAAGAGATAGCGGTCTCTGGTTTTCACCATTCGTTAAGTTTTGTTTTGCACTTCAAAATAAGGGGTCATTTACGAAGGGTTCACATTTAAAATTTTTTAGTTGCTCCTTAAATCCCGCATTTCAACATTGTACCACTACCCACAGTATATTGCATATAAACTTAAGAACGAAATAGAGAAGAGGTCCTGACTTTTTATTTACCCTGTATGTTATTTGTATTGAAGTTCAGAAGGCAACAGAAAAACTGGACTTATATGCATGGTGCAAATTTTTATAGTACAAAAATGAAAATGAGAAGAACTGATATGTAAAGGTTCATTGATCAGGACGTAAAAGTCACCTATTTCCTTCACCAACTGATTATAAGAAAGGAAAATATATAATATTTTTTTAATTCAGCCGTTTTTAACGCAGTTACTCCGAGCATTTCAGCATAATTTTTAGGTAGTTAATCATTAATCTTTACTATCTCAAATAATAAATTTTCATTCAAATTGTGGCCTATATACACCACATCTCTAAGCCGTATATTATGGTTATATAAGCTATCAGTAACACCTGCAATACTCCTACATAAGCGCAGTTTAACGGGGTTGTTGTAACATGTTTAAAGGCAATATCTTGGATATTGCGAAGATAATGTAGTTTGTGATGCTCGCTGAATAGTTAGGCAGGATTGCTGTAATTACTTGTGATCATATTGGCACACGAAGCTGTTATACAGGTTCAATAAACAGCACAGTTAGTTTACTGTAATCGGTTTTATATTTACAGTTTAATTATAGATATCGACTGGGCGCACAGTAAGGATTTTCAAATCTGTTTATTCATTTATTCATTCAAGGAGAGGTTTGTGAGTTATGTTTTTTGAAACAATATAAACTCTTTTTCTTATTTCTTATTTAATTGTAACAAATAAGGTACGGAAATTGAGTTTTCTATCATCTAGTAATGTATGTATGTAAGTTACTTTTTCTTATATCGGTTCTTTGAATTTTTAATGGCTGGTATTTAATAGACGTAGTATTGTAATTTTTACAGGATTATTTCAGCAAAGCCTTGTATATATATATTTCGATCTAAACTATTTTTTGTACAAACTTTATCGCTATTCTGTGTTTTTTGATAACATATAAATCATTAGTTAATCAATAAAATGCTATTAATTTAGTTTTAGAAGTATGACACACATTTTTATATTCAGAATGCATATATAAATCGAAAATACAGTTATATATAAAAGGTGAATTCCTCACTCCCCTAATCATCACTAATTCTTCAACTTCCCAATAGCCCAGAAATTTGAAACAGAGGCAAGCATATGCCTCTTGACTTACATACAAAAACTAAAACATTCTAATAAAGATTAAACATCCATAAGACTTGAAATGGGTTTGCACATCTAGAATAACTGTATTTTAACTTTTAAATTTCACTATGTACTATATGATAATATTTGACACACACGTCTTATTCTTTAACAGAACAAGAAAAAAGTTGTTATGCCGATCACACCGACAGGGGTTTAAGCCCGTAGAAGAACTAAATTATAGTTTTTCAACTAAAAACTTTGGCCTAGAACAATGAAAATTGAAATATAAAAGCCTTACACTCTCAACAGGCTGAAAGTTGTTATAAATTTCTACCAGCATAAGTAACTGAAAAGGTTTGGCACAAAAGCAGAACTATATTTTTCTTTTTAGAATTTAATATCATACTACAATAAAATTTCATACTCATGTGCCTCATGCACTAAGCTGACAAATAAAAGATTTCATGAAGATTTTAACACTCAAAGGGGTTGAAATAGAGTTGCAGCACTAGAGGAACTATAATTTGGCGTTCAATGTCTCGCTGTCCTATAAAGGTGAATCTTCACACATATATGTATCATGCCATAACAGATCACATGCACTGAAGATACTTTAGATCGGATGTAGTCGGTTTTTTACAATAGTAGCTTTTCAGATCAACGTACGTGTACTTGTACTTACTTCATCGAAACAACAAAGCAAGCGCTACCTAGTCGCCAAATAGTAAGTTTTTGACAAAAAGTCTTCTTAGACCAAGTAATTCTTAGACCATACAATTTATATATCTACACACACACACACACACACACACACACACACACACACACACACACACACACACACACACACACACACACACACACACACACATACCGGAAGTATACTCCTTGACCGATTTTTGGCTTTTCAGACGCACGTGTATATATATTTTCTTAGTTGGGGTATTAATGAAAACCCTACGATGACATTTTAAATATAATGAGTTAGAACCAAATATGTTTCTTTACATGGTTATCCTAAATCAATAGCCAGTTTAAATTTTATTTAAAGATTAAACTTCTTAACAATGCACACTGAAATAATACATAACATAAATATACCTAATCGTACATCCAATTAAAATTTAATAGGGCTCCAACATATCACATCATAACTCTTTCACTAAGATTACTACGACCGGCCTAGTACTCCTCCATTCTGCCCTATAAAAACTTTTACGACTTATTCAATAAAATATTGTAGATGTTGTAGAGATATTTAACTGGCATTTACAAACAATGTGTCATTATACAAGCTCAGCACCTTAAAACTTTGCTCATATAAATAGAGGGTGGCTGCTATGACATAAACTACAGATCGTCTTGAGAGTTTATGAGATGTCCGAGACACTTATCCTGTATAACTGATTCTTGTTACATATAGACAGAACACAAATATAATGCATATTAACCTTTCGTAACAAATGGTTTAACGATTGTACGAAGTTGAATATTCGTAGATAATGTCGCTCAGAATTTTTCTTGTGTTTTCTTCATAAAATTATGATAATCTATGAGAATTTCGTCCTAAAAATCAACCAAGCACTAACTAATTCTTAGAAACCACTCACACATATTTAAGAAACAGAAATAATGCAGCATGAGTTTGTGTGTTTATAGAGCACCACGTCTGTAGATCTATTAAGTGAAGCGAATCCTCATATGCTGAACTTCTACTCTAAATTCTATGTGTTGTGTTTACCTGCCCTAATGGCATAATGAGTTGTAGTGACCCATTATAAGTTTACAGGCGCCATTAGCAAAACGTGCATTACAGGCAGTATAATAGAGTTAATGTGACATACAATAAAGACAACATGTTTATTAGGACACGTGACATTCCCTAATGTATTACATAGTACTGAACTCACTGTTTAGATACCAGAACCAACGTAATCAGTTGAAAATAGTGACACTTGAATATAATAGCTACCTGTTTATCAATAATTGTTTAAATCTTGAAGTTAAAGATGGAATGTAAGCTGAAACATAGATGAGAACAATCTTTAGTCGAACGTATCTCATAATTGTTTACAGTCTCATCTTACCTGATTCGCCGTAAAACATGTACGAAGTAATTTTATAAATTTTCTCATAGATTTCTCGCATTCTGTAGTAATTTGACCAATAGAAACGTATAATCAATTAAAATTGTTTTAAACAAAAAATGTGACTGACAATAGTGAATTACATATTACAATACACAAGACATATTTTTTCAACTTATCGTAGAAATATATTTTTCGATTGTGTATGAAGTTGCTTTATCGATAACGCCTAGTAGAAAATCCAGATCACATGAGCAGACCAAAAAAGTCCCATCGCTAATATATTCCCTAATTATAATCCGGGTATTGAAGTATCAGAAGTATCCTTGATCCACTAAACGTAAGCATCTTAATTCTACTAGACCATAAATATTATTATGGTGTAAAACATAAAAATTGTAAAACAGATGAAAACATATTTCACCGATAATGGAGAGATATGACGATAGAGTGTACAGTGACTTAACTTTGTCCAAATATAATTACAAATATACTTTAAAGTAAATTTACCAGGTCAGGTAATGACACTTTTTCAACTCGATTACTTTCTTATTACCTTTTTTATAGTTCATTACTTCATGTTTATTAGTAAAATACAATTCTGAATCTTTAAATTCATTACAGTAAATACTACACATATTTGTGTAATCAATTTATATAACTGACAAAAAACTTCGTATTTCCCATTGGGGCATACGGATTAGATATAAACTTAATTCCAATTAATGTCTACAGCCATACATAGAAGATGAATATGATTAACTAACGTTTATGAGTTCAAATGTCATAAAAATCTCCTTCTGTTAGAATATTTTTACTAACAGTATGTATCAAATTAAGCGATAAGCTTTATCTATTACGTCGTGCTTGACTGTTTAAAAGTTAAATGATAAATATTACATTAGTGGGAAATATACTATATTGGTAGATTATGAATTGATAAATTCCAGGACAAAAAATCAGAATTGCTAGAAATATTCAATAGCAGTGGATTAATAGCAGGGATATTGTTTATATGGAACAATGTGAGCAGTAACTTCACGAGACAATATTGTTTCCACTGTTTAGTTTAACACCCGTTGAACTAACATTGGGTAATATAGTATGGTTACCGAAATATTTAGCACTGTAATACAAATATACAATAGCAATTGAATTCCAGCAGGAATGTTGTTTATATGGAACAATGTGAGCAGTAACTTCACGAGACAATATTGTTCCAGTGTTTAGTTTAACAGCCGTTAAACTAATTTTGGGTAACGTTGTATAGTTACCGAAGTATTTAGCACTGTAATACAAATATGCAATGACAGTTGATTACCAGTAGGACGTTTGTATGGAACAATGGAGCAGTAACTTTACGAGACAATAGTATTTCCAGCGTTTAGATTAACAGCCGTTGAACTAACATTGAGTTACATAGTATGGTTATCAAAGTACTTAGCACTGTAATAGCCTACAAATATACAAGGTAAATGGAATCCCAGTAGAAATGTTGTTTATATGGAACAATATCAGCAGTAACGTTACGAGACAATGTGTTTTTCAGTGTTTAGTTTAATAGCCGGTAAACTAACTTTGCGTAATAGAGTATTGTTACCGAAGTATTTAGTTAGCACTGTTATTCAAATATACAAGGTCAATTGATTCCCAGTAGAAACGTTGTTTGTATGGAACAATGTCAGCAGTAACTTTACAAGACAATGTAGTTTCCAGTGTTCAGTTTAACACCCTTTGGTAATGTAATATGTTTGTCAAGGCATTTAGTACTGCATTGTTAATATACGAGTATAAAATAATTGTATACTCTAATTAATGATCATTATAAATAATAATGTGTTCTTTAGTGTTGCTTCTGGAGGGTATAACTCATACGTTTGATACAAAAATTAAATAATCAAACTCTCTAAATCATAATTTAAGAAATAAGAAATTATTCCATTTGAAAGGAAAGTACATTTACTTATTAATACTGTAGTTTATGTAACATACTGAAGATTTAAGTATTTAGTAAAAAAAGTGTTAAGTAATTTAATTTATATCAAACATTATGCTATCTTAATACATTTTTACATTTTATCATTAAATTTTAATACATAAAACAGAATATGTTTTACAGTTAGACAGCCTATAATTATTAGACTAATTATACAAGTTTAATGCTTCTTAGCTAAAATATGTGGAATAAGAAATTCCCACAATCCATTTAATTTACTTGAATTCAATAATGTCTCAATAAAACCACCACTGTCTGTTTCAATAAGTGTAAATTTAATGGTCGATGTAAAAAGAGCTGACGTAAACTATCAACTTTTTAAACTTTTCAAACAGTGCTCAAAGATGTATTGAATACAATATACAGAGCGAACCTATTTATAGAAGCACGATCCTATATCTCTTATTTTGTCCTGTACAGATTTCCGCCATTGGTTTGGCCATTCAAACACTTAAAATTAGAGAAATATTCAGCTCCGCTTCCGTTCCTTAGTCGTCCTTGTGATTTGATACTGTGTACATATCAATCCAAAACATTCTCTTGTACAAGAATTTTCTTTACCTTTTTGGTTTACAGTCTAGAAGAAAATCATTCATTCAGATTCATAAAATAACCAGAATAATGATGGTTTCAGAATATGGGTGAATTGAAAATGGCCATTACGATTAATCCCGTAACCTAAACTGTAATTTTACCAATTTTACCCAAGAGTTGGGATATTTTCTTTTTAAAAGAGCTAAACTAGGCTTCTAGAAAAAAGTATTCTAGGCATCTTCTAATAATCCATTTCCGGCTTGGTCTCTCTTTATAGAATAATGTTAAAAACAATTACAGAAGTTATTCGTGAATGCAAATACCTCTGGTACAGACGTAATAAAAACGGCGGATTGTTTCTTCCAAACAAAACTTTACAATTATAAACAAGGTTGGATGTACCCAAGTGTCGGTACCAAGCTGATGATATGGCAGAATTTAAAGACTATACACATTTTGCTACGTTACATGTTAAAATATCATATGATTGTACTTATTGTGACTACAAATTTATCTATTACGCGATATTGGTCATAATGGTTACCTATTTTACAATAGACCATTATAAAAAGTCTTCATTGGCTCAGCCTAATAGCCTACCATATAGTGACATGCACCATCATCGAATTTGATGGCTCTTATATAGACATGAAGTATTACGTAAAATGAGAGGTCTATTAGTGAGTTTGTTCTTGAAATATTGTGCGGGAAAACAATACAGATACAAAAGGACTGGAATTAAACTTTTCAATCCTCTCGAAGGATATGCTTTGCTAACCCATAGCCAATAAAGTAATAGAAAGGAGGTATTTAAGATTTTGTTTATGGCGTAAAATGTATTTGCTGCTGTGTTGTAAAATTTAAATTTCCATCAGAGCTACTACACGTAATTAATAAAATCGACAGAAGTCAATATCAATTGCAAATACGTATGTACAATCATGTATGTCATGGCTCACATAAAGCATGCGTACTTTAATAACCATAGTTGTTTAGTGTAGTTTTATGTAGATTTGTTAAACAAAATCAGTTATTACAACTGTTCTTATGGTAGCACTTACCGAAAATATCTGCATAACTTCACCAAACATGCACCCCAGAAGCCGAAACCATCTCCCGAACCAAAGATTCACTGTGATGGCCGTTTGAACTACGTAATAATACCGTTGTACTTAGACTTCCAGAAAAATAACCTGGAATGGAATGCTTGTAGTCTTTGACTCAATTCGTTTGTATCTCAAATGGGTTTAGATATATGTATATGTATATTCCATGTTATATAAACCATCAATATTTCAGTTGTGAAACAATATTTAATTCCTCTGCTTCGTGGTTTCTAAGTTTAATTTACGGTATACCAAAGTCTGGTAACGAAATATAGACTGCTATGCGAAGCCTTGCGACTAAGCGACTCAAATCCGCGTCACAAGATTGATTGAACTTCTCTCATTTGTTATTCCTGCTCAGCCGTCTTAGAAGACTAGTGCTATTAATAAATATTCACTTCATTATTTATTGATTGCCATTGTGTACAGTCTTCAGTGTATTAAATACGGAAATAACCAAGCAAACTTTCATGAATGTAATGTCCCAATGTATCATTCATCAATGTGTGTTGAGATTTCGCGTTATCTACTGTCTGAATAAATAAGCATTGCCCCTTCCACAAATTATTCACAATATTTTATGTATGCTTAAAAACACAAATGATATTATAAATTAAAATCTCTGTGCATTATAATGCATGATAACATAAACTACAAGTGGTTAATAAAATGTACTTTATAACAATGATTTATTTGTTATACCTACAGTTATTCCAGTGTTTATCTTTCATACGAACAACTTACAATATAAATACACCATTTTTTTAAAGATCAATTCGAAGCAAAGATTTTTAAAATAATTAAATTGTAATAATTAGCTGATCTTTAGTGAAGTTTATCACTTCTGGGACTGAAAACTTTCCATTTCTGCCTGCCTCCCTGTCTGTCGCCCGTACAATATCTCTATAACGAATTGACTTGAAATTTTGCATTCACTATTATTTTTAATTTAGAAACACTGATTTATATGACTTATCTTGTCACTCAATGGAATTTATGTTAGCGTTTGCGAATATTTTGACGTGACAACGTCTTAAATTAGGTTGCGGCTCGGAGTCACTCATGAAAAAGTGTAACGCCCGGTAACGTTACGATGCCCGTCCAGTGGGTCCGCCGCACGGGATCCGCACGGGATAAAGCAGATAACTGTGGGTCCGCCGCACGGGATAAAGCAGATAACTATGTTTATTCGTGAAAATGTGGAGTGCTTAGATTCGTCATTTACAACAACTACAACAATAAAGGTAAATAATTGTACACTGATATTTCATTATCGTAAACTATGATTGATTGATTAATTGTTAGATTGACACAAAAGTTGAGAAACTGAGTTTATAGGTTATGTCATACTATTGACAAATGTTGATAGTGTTAAGTAAATTATTAGTTTAAATCACTCTGCAATCAATCGTAATTCAGTCGATTGAGAAGAAACAGCGCGTATTGCTAGTCAAACATTTAAAATAACAAATTATAACCTCTAACCTGTCATAACAGTGCGACCAAACAAACGAACTAAACCGACCAATCACCACGCGCGGAGTTAGAATTTAACTGTGTTTAGCAAGAATTTCAAATTCCAATTTTAGTAAATGTTTTATTCAACTTTACCATTTACAATAACAAATTTTAATTAATTTCAAATTATGTACAATGTTTTAGTAAACAAAATATATTTCTATAGTTAAAATTTGTGCAATTCTTATTTTCATTCAATTCCTTGTTCCTATTGTGCAATTTAATAATATTCATATCAATAAATATTCTACCGAGAAAAAGACGTTGTCACGTAAAATCTTCGCCCGTAAAACCGACTTTACAGGCAACCATAATTTTTTATTTATATAAGTTTTAAATGTGACACTGATGGCAATGAGAAAATAGCGGAATAAATAAATGTTTAAACAAACATATTATCATATTAAACAAACAAACATATCCAATCATATTAGATTTCATCATGTGACTTTTATTTATAGTATATAAAGAAAAAGTGTGAATATTCAATATTAAAACACGGTGAAAAGATTGATTTAATTCCATCTTTTATAGCACACTGGAACTTTTGTCATATCATTAGTTCTATGAAACCTAAATTTATGACAAAAATGGGTATGCATTTTGTGGTAAAATATGTTAGGAAACATTTTATTTATTGACTTCAAATCTTACGTGAAACTTATTTCTACATAGACAAGTATGTGTTTCATCATAGTACATGTCAAACCATGGAATTAGATTGAGCGTCATTGAAGGCTATGAATCAGTAGGCTGACACAGTTTCTTTTTGTCCTTCCAGAGGTTACGTTTACGAAACTTCTTTATAATTAATTTCCACCCGACTTTCTATCTGTCTGCACGAACTTTCCAAATTAAATAAGCTATGGATTTAAGTTTCCATAAAATCCTCAGCAATCCATATAATGTGAGAGGTGGTTAGGTATACTCTTCCCCACCTTGTCATAATACATCATATGAATTGTTTTTGAAAGATTTATACTGAAATAGATAAAACAGATGGGGACTTTTTTCTCGTCAAATGTTTTTTAATTCACACAGTCACCAAGTGTTCAACTATAGTGAACTTAGTACGAAAATAAACAGTAAAGGGTATTCATGCTCATGTGAAACTACAGTAAGATGTACAAAGTAAGGTACATCAAGTTATTGAGTAATTGAGTCTCTCTTGTACGATCCCAACTGCACAATAGAACAGTAAACAGGGAGGGCATCCGTGCCGATTTGAAACTAAAGCTTACATTCGCAAGGTAAGGAACATCGTGTTATCGAGCAATTGAGTATTTATTGTACGACCCACACAGCACAATACAACTACTGAGAACTAGTACAACAGTAAACAGGGAAGGCATCCGTGCCGATGTGAAACTAAAGCTTACATTCGCAAGGTAAGGAACATCGTGTTATCGAGCAATTGAGTATTTCTTGTACGACCCACACAGCATAGTAGAACTACTGTGAACTAGTACAACAGTAAACAGGGAAGGTATCCGTGCCGATGTGAAACTAAAGCTTACCTTCTCAAGGTAAGGAACATCGTGTTATCGAGCAATTGAGTATTTCTTGTACGACCCACACAGCATAGTAGAACTACTGTGAACTAGTACAACAGTAAACAGGGAAGGTATCCGTGCCGATGTGAAACTAAAGCTTACATTCGCAAGGTAAGGAACATCGTGTTATCGAGCAATTGAGTATTTCTTGTACGACCCACACAGCACAATACAACTACTGTGAACTAGTACAACAGTAAACAGGGAGGGCTTCCGTGCCGATGTGAAACTAAAGCTTACATTCTCAAGGTAAGGAACATCGTGTTATCGAGCAATTGAGTATTTCTTGTACGACCCACACAGCACAATACAACTACTGTGAACTAGTACAACAGTAAACAGGGAAGGCATCCGTGCCGATGTGAAACTAAAGCTTACATTCGCAAGGTAAGGAACATCGTGTTATCGAGCAATTGAGTATTTCTTGTACGACCCACACAGCATAGTACAACTACTGTGAACTAGTACAACAGTAAACAGGGAAGGTATCCGTGCCGATGTGAAACTAAAGCTTACATTCGCAAGGTAAGGAACATCGTGTTATCGAGCAATTGAGTATTTCTTGTACGACCCACACAGCATAATACAACTACTGTGAACTAGTACAACAGTAAACAGGGAAGGTATCCGTGCCGATGTGAAACTAAAGCTTACATTCGCAAGGTAAGGAACATCGTGTTATCGAGCAATTGAGTATTTCTTGTACGACCCACACAGCACAATACAACTACTGTGAACTAGTACAACAGTAAACAGGGAAGGTATCCGTGCCGATGTGAAACTAAAGCTTACATTCGCAAGGTAAGGAACATCGTGTTATCGAGCAATTGAGTATTTCTTGTACGACCCACACAGCATAGTAGAACTACTGTGAACTAGTACAACAGTAAACAGGGAAGGTATCCGTGCCGATGTGAAACTAAAGCTTACATTCGCAAGGTAAGGAACATCGTGTTATCGAGCAATTGAGTATTTCTTGTACGACCCACACAGCATAGTAGAACTACTGTGAACTAGTACAACAGTAAACAGGGAGGGCTTCCGTGCCGATGTGAAACTAAAGCTTACATTCGCAAGGTAAGGAACATCGTGTTATCGAGCAATTGAGTATTTCTTGTACGACCCACACAGCACAATACAACTACTGTGAACTAGTACAACAGTAAACAGGGAGGGCTTCCGTGCCGATGTGAAACTAAAGCTTACATTCGCAAGGTAAGGAACATCGTGTTATCGAGCAATTGAGTATTTCTTGTACGACCCACACAGCATAATACAACTACTGTGAACTAGTACAACAGTAAACAGGGAAGGTATCCGTGCCGATGTGAAACTAAAGCTTACATTCGCAAGGTAAGGAACATCGTGTTATCGAGCAATTGAGTATTTCTTGTACGACCCACACAGCACAATACAACTACTGTGAACTAGTACAACAGTAAACAGGGAAGGTATCCGTGCCGATGTGAAACTAAAGCTTACATTCGCAAGGTAAGGAACATCGTGTTATCGAGCAATTGAGTATTTCTTGTACGACCCACACAGCACAATACAACTACTGTGAACTAGTACAACAGTAAACAGGGAAGGCATCCGTGCCGATGTGAAACTAAAGCTTACATTCGCAAGGTAAGGAACATCGTGTTATCGAGCAATTGAGTATTTCTTGTACGACCCACACAGCACAATACAACTACTGTGAACTAGTACAACAGTAAACAGGGAAGGCATCCGTGCCGATGTGAAACTAAAGCTTACATTCGCAAGGTAAGGAACATCGTGTTATCGAGCAATTGAGTACTTCTTGTACGACCCACACAGCACAATACAACTACTGTGAACTAGTACAACAGTAAACAGGGAAGGCATCCGTGCCGATGTGAAACTGAAACTTACATGTGCAAAGTAATCCGAATTTATTTTGGGAACAATGTTTTCGTTTTTTACACTATAAATAAACAATCAAGGAACCCTAAAACTCCTGACATTAAAGTACAGTAATTGAAAGAAACAAATTGATGTGACAGTTATGGATGTAATTTCATTTCATCCTTGGATATTGGATAACTTACGCTATAGCGTTTCCAGCAAGATTGAAAAGTTCTGGAACTAATGAACCCACCCAATCTGCCATTTCTAGAAGAACAATGACTGGGGAATGAACAACACACTTATAATATATATAGTGTTATTAGATTCAGTGATTTACCTTTTCTTTCTAAATATATGTCTAAAAACTGGTGGCTGTTCCAACTACACACTCGTTTCCCATTAATGTTATCTAGTATCTACCTACATAAGCATTGACCTCTTAAACTACACAAAGCACATTGTTACACAATGCCAAGTATCCTAATATACACGGTATTGTCTTTATTGCATGCCTAAGGAAATATCAAATATCAAAAAACTGAAAATTTTGCAAGGTAAAATATATTTTCTTGACTCTTTATTAATTTTAAACTACTATTGTTTTTTAATTAGGACATACTATGAAATTATGTTTGGAAATTAATAAAATTTCACGTAAAATGAAAATTTAAAGATTTGTGTTAGTAATAGTTAATTTTCTTATATTATTAATCTATATTCATTTTTTTATATTATTAATCTATCTATATTCGTTAAAGACAACAATAAAACTGAAAACTTTTAACCGACAGGCAATATAGTTAGCTTTATGGTTATCGGTCTATATTTGTATCGATAACAATAAACGTTGATAATGGTATTGTTTAAGATCTATTTTATAATATTTTTCATTTATTAAATGAACTACAGACCAGTTGAACCACGAAACATAGAATATTACTCTCTTCACAAGTAAAATTGCAATATTGTTCTACAAGCAAAAGATAAAGTACTAAAGTTGCTAAAAACCCTAGTTAAACAAAATGATGACATGCGGGTGGCTGGGATGTGGGAGCTTCCCTGGCCACGGATACATAAATCTCGTCACTCACCCTTTATCTATGGTTCGTAAAGCTTCTTTGATTTATGAGAGCTCGCAGGAAAAATTGTCGACAGTGAATCGTCTTACTCTGATTACCCAAATCCCGTAGAGTTATACAGGATTAAAATGGCGATACTATTAAAAAAAAGTATTCTTTCTAAGAGGTATATATAATTATATTGAAAACTATTTGACTGGAAACCATTCACCATCATTATCATAGTGTCCACACTGACTAAGAATATAAAATACACTATCAAATATTATACAAATGTTTCTCATTTTTGTTTGATTTTCTCCTGAAATTCAATGTTTTAAAATATATTCCATTCCTTAGAAAATAACCTCTTGCAACTTCTATTTGAAACTGGTATTACAGAACAAATGGAAGGACAACTTTCAAAACCCTTTTTGCATAAGTTGTTCTTTCATTGTCTACTCTACTTAGTCACTACAGTTTATACGAGTATTATTTATTATCAGTATCAGGCATGAAGCTATACAACATTTCCTCATATACACCCAAATTCCATTTATAATTCTTTCAAATTCTAAAATCCTAAATTCTGTCTAAAAATGGTAGCTGCATTGCTCTGTACTAATATGGAGGATCTGTTGGATATCAGGTTCTGTAAATCAAACATACTAAATATGTAAATGAAATAGATTATTTATTGTTGATACGAGGTATCACTAATATAGTAACAAAACGATAGTGTGCAAAAAATTAGTTAGTGAAATCAAGTACTAAGTCTTCTGCCAAAATCACCAAATCTATGTACTTGGGCGATAGAGTTGCTAGAGTCCCTTCTGAGAAATCTGCTGTTATTGCAAGATTTTGTCGTCGGTTTAGCTCCACCATACCTGACTTCACCTAGACGTCAGCTATGGATGGACGTGTATCCTACGTTATTAAATTAAATGTTAAGTTATTAAATGCTCTTGACGAAAGGATCAACCTAAGAGTGCCTTAAACAACTAGGTCTCAGAAGCTTTCCGTGAGGCTGCAGGTGCATACACACTTCAGACAAAACAGCGCAATATCTAGGATGCAGAGAATCGGCTGCGAAATATCTCCAAAGTGGTTGATTCGAAGTCGATCTTGGCGTGATGTAGAAGCACCTAGTGATATCAATTGCACACTCTGTTGCTTCTAATTCAAAGTATATTGTTGTTATTGCATTACATAGTCTATTCTTGTTGTATAATTTATATCACTTATTACCGAAATGTTGTATGTGTTTTTAATGTAATCAGAGTTTACTCTAATTTTATTGCTGTTTTATTAATTCTGCTTCAAAACTGTGATACTTTAATGGTAATATTTTTGCTCATTTGTTACCATATTTGGGTCTGTATATCACGCATACATATATTATATTTATATCTTTCCTGTGGATGTTTTGTATAAAATTATGTTGCCTCTAGAAACGTAGGCTTGCCTATAAATAAAAAAAGGTTGTTATAAAATCTGTTAATGAAATAAGTGAATTGGAGCAAGTCTTCTTGGTCTTGGGTTGTAGTAGGGTACAACCTATTACAACTGTCTATTACAACTAAATGTTTGCAAACAGTATGGCCACTCCAAGTATCTGTGATGTCATATAAATATTTATTGATCAACCCATTGAACACTTTTAGTGCGACTCTACACTACTTAAAACATATAAAACAAGTCTACTGTAGTTCGACTTAGTCTGAGGCAACGTCTATTTATTAGGAAGCCAAAATTAAACAATGAAATGAACCATTAGCAAACGTTAATGATTAAGTTAACAACTACACAAAATTAGGATTTTGTGGATGGTATTTTAAATTTGCCCGAATTACCATTTCAGTCTAGTACTTACTTTTAGTATAAAATTAAAGAGTATGTTTTCTTAAATGAATTTTCGAACAATGCTACGATTTTAATTGAAATATTGTTTAATTTACTGCTATCAAAGTAATAACCAGTTAACACATCAAATGACTAGAAGCTACATTTAACATCAAGTTCAATTGCTAGGTGAGATATTGTTAGATAAAAACTGAATGAGAATAATGAGTTCACACAGCTGTGAAACCAATTCAGCTGTCTAACAACCACCATGAAAAATGTATTCGATAACTATAGTCATTTTTTATAGCCGGTTAATTGGCTGTTCTCCATCGTTGGTTTTTCATAAATCTATTTTATTGATTTATCCATTAATTTTTAATTTTATTAATGGTGTCCTAATTTACGCAGTAATTAAAACGTTCATACATTTCTCATTGATGATTGTTTGGGAACATCGTCATCCTGTGTTTCGTTGTAATTTTTTTTATTGGCCCCATTTTACTGTGTTGCCAATTTCAACTTGGGTCTTATACTTTTCATTATAATAGGGTAAGCGTGTAGTTTTAGCACGTATTCTATCTAAATATCAACACTATTATAGTTTTAGTATATAATCTTTATATTTTGACCACCTAGTGACTCATTTAGTACTAATGCTGGGTAACAGCCTGCCTTATTGAACTGATAAATACACTGTAAGTGTATTACTCACAATGAATTAATGAGGTTTTTAGGCGTTATTAAATTTTTTTATTCTTGTGAATTATACTCTAGAAGAATACATTGATAATTGACAATTAAAATGGTAGTACAAGAAAAATATTTTTTCCATTCTCTCAAACTCGTCCAGTTTCAACAAACCCCCAATTTGAATTTGCAACGCATCCTTGTGTTTTATATTTAAATTGAGTGACACCAAATGTAATATATGTCATAGATTGAAACAATTAAAGTAATACAGATAGTGTGGAGACAGCATCTACAAACTGTCAAATTCCTGGAATGTGGTGTTTGCTTTAATAATTTACTATCTCTCCTGAAAACCGTTTAGTTAAATTATATAAGAAAAACCTATTACCTAAACTTAGGCATTTTGCTACCGTAAAAAATACGTTTATATTCGTAATAATTCAGTGGATGACATTAGCAAGATTATTATTTTCTATATTGGTTGACTAATACAGAAATATTGTTCAAATAAAACACTCCAACATATTTTATTTTGTTTGATTGCTAAACAACAGTTAATTCATTTCCATAATAGATAATAAATTTCCCGTATGGGGAGCCGGTTGTCTCAGAAGCTATGTTCGGCTTTACATATAGCTACTGGTAGCGCAGGGACCTATTTTGTGTGTGACTCTAGTAACTGTTATCAGTACCGTCGATGTTGTAGGAAACTGCCTTCCTCCTTATCCTGTTTGATAAGATTCTCGCTTCAAGTAGCACGGTAAAAGCCTCTCTTTTTTATTAAAAAAAATAAATTTGGTATTACATCATAGTTATCAAAAAAATTATCAGTTATTTTAATTATTTTTGTACACTCAGGTAAACTAGTATTACGTCAACACATTTTATCCAAAGACGTACAGCACACCATTTTCATAACTCTGACGTTATATGAGAATATAACAACACTTGTGGAAACATACCCTGCATTGCACTATTTACTATGATCTTCCCCTTTGCTTGTGAAAAAAGTATCGAAATATCCAACTGGTGACTGATATTGTTGTTTCGTGCCAAATTAAGGTGCATTTCTTTTCTATAGATAAAACTATTCATTAACAGCTCTTGACATTATATTAATTGCTTTTATCATAGATTTAAATTTAAAATCAGTAGTAGGCTACTTTATAAAGTCTGAGTAAATAGAAAATTCATTGAAACCATTGTGTATAGTTTATTGCGTGCTATCTTTGAACTCCTTACTCTGTTTGTTCTAATTACAAAATAATTAAAAACGAAATGAGAAAACCATTTTATATCAAACATTTAGTGTAAAATAAGTCATTATCTCATAAAAATAATAAGATTGAGTAGAGTGGACATAATTTCAAATCCCCTCTCCTCTTCTTATACTAAATCTCAATAACTGTAAGCATTCATTTACGTTGTTATCTGTACTTGTTTATATCTTCAAAATTCGATGTTTTAATATTTGTTTTGATTATCTGTGAGAAACATCAACACATCAAAAATTTTTTTTATTCTAGTATATATAGTTAGAGTTATTGTTAATGATAATAATATGTTTTCTGAGTGGCCAGACGCATGAAGTTCGACTATTGTGTGACAAATAATGTCAGCTGTTTCAGGGTTTACCCTACATGGATATAACGAACACAATAAATTATTCGCAAGTTCTTTATTTTACACCGACATAAAATAATACGGGAACTATGGTACTCAATGAATATATTGCATCAACCAACCAATATGACTTTTTTTCATGCATACACAGTTGGTAAAGATTAAAATTTATCACCAACAAGAAGAGACACCATAACTGCTGCACTAGTAACATCATTGATATGTCACCAGCCGCACTGGCCGCTTGTTCATCTGATACTCTCGGTCGTTTGTCAACAGTAGAGAACCCAATAAATTATCAAACATCAGTCAACCATCTCTATCATTAGTTAGCCATTGTAAAGCAATGATCTTGTGTTCAAGCATAATTCTGTCAATCGCGTAACAAATAATGCTGGATGATAATATTGATCAGCTTTCTCCAACTGTCTCTATTTCAATCCAATTGGCATTTATTTTGATTGCATTCAGGGACATTTACTGTCCAGTCGTACAAAAATGTTTTTATTCATTAACTACCAATATATAACATTTTTCAGCATTTTTTCAAGACTAATACAATAAAAAAACTATATACTCGTGCCATTCTTATCTATGGACCTTATTACAATTTGTGTTGATAATGTATAAATGTAACGAGCTAGTTCAAGCATACTATTGAGACACTACCCAAAATGTATTATAAGAAGATGAATTTATTTAATTTAAAAGTGTTATCATAAGTTAGTGGAAGTTTTAGGACGATTTTGGCTCAATGCTTAAGCTGCAACTATAAATACATTTTCCACCCAACTATCCTGCATACGTTATTGATGGAGAGCTTCCATTGTGGATATTAGCACTCAAGGTGCCCCAGTCTCAATTCTCAGTCAGTCTTCAACAAAACTATCCTGGACGCGTTATGGATGGTTCCATTGATTCGAGTATAAATGCCTCTGAAGAAAAAAATTTGACATCTAATAGGAAATTCCTCTTTTGCTTGAATTCATTTACAGATACGAGTAATTGATAAAATATTATAATACAAGTAAAATAAAATATACTAAGAAAACCCATTAAGCTAAAAGAATGCTTAGCTTAGAAGTGATCTGAAGATAAACAGGATATTTGGTTTCGATAGTTAAATTTATAAATAAAATAAAGCAGTGTCTTATTTTACCAGGCAAACTTAAGATTGAGAACACTTAACCCGGGGACCAACGGCTTAAATGTGACTTCCGAACCACCAGCAATCGCCGGACAGATCCCTCAGTAGTTATCCATTCAAGCAGCAGCCATGCTCAACAGAAGCATGTAGACAGTAGAACAGAAATAATGTGAAAATTTAGTAGTTAATGAATTTTTATGAGTGATAATTAGTGAAAATATTTTGTAACGTGATGATGACAACTGAGATTAAAAATAAATCTAATACAGTAGTTCTGAGCACGCTCTAGTTTGTCCAACTGCTCAACGGTCACGTCACTCATGACGACGTCACAGTAATCAAAGTGTGTTAGTATAAGAGTCTTAATGATCATCATCTTAATATTGAATGGCAGGTACATAGCAGACCGCTTCAAACCATGGATACCAGCAAAGATTCTTCTGCACGTTATTGTAACTTGGTTAATCCACTTAAGGTTTGTATTCATAGTAATATAGTTCACAAATGTTATGTTTAATTTGCGGTACGGTATCAAAGTCAATTCGGTGTATCATTCTTACAATTCACCAACTATCGATGCTTGCGTTTTGTTTTCAATTAGTTTCAGTCCTTGTTATTGCCCAATAGTCAATGGCTTCAATATCCTAGTTAAGTAGTAACACAAAAGTGGATAGTTCGTTTGGTAAACTGTTGTATATTTGTTAATCATTGGAGTAAAGATGAAAATTTGAATGTGTTATTGTGTTTGAAGTGACATTGTTTTTATAAAGTGAGAATAAAAGGGACACAAGTACAGAGCCTTATGGGACCCCCTCCCGCGCCCGTGTAACAGGTTTCCAGTCTGACATTTTACTCGCCTCCTTCACAATATTATTGTTGACGTCCAGCAAGGTAAGACTAGACCTAATTAACACAACCATCGCAGAAGCCATGCTTCTTTAATTTGATAATGAGGAGGGGTTGCTATAGGGAGTCAAAGGCTTTGGAGTCAGCAGTTAAATAATATTACGATATATTAAAAACGAATTGAAGTATAGACTTCAAATCTTGCATAGAGCTACATTCTGCAAAGTTTATATGATATAGCAGATTAATGGTTTTTAGTTTTATATTTCGAAATTTAAATATATTATTATTTTGCTTGTAATCACCACAATGCATGAAGTAGCCAAATGAACTCAATTCCCGCACAGTTTAATAGTGTATTTGTTATATATACATTATGTATTGTTTTATTATTATTCTGTTTAAAAATACGACCTTTGGCAAAAATACATCACGTCAATTTAATTTTATAGTACAATTGTATAAAGTGGAGGAAGATTTTACCAGTTCCGTTCATGTCAATTGTTATGAAAAATATTAGAAAACAAACTTTTTTAGTTAAGAAACACATTTTATAAACATTAAGCATCTTTTAAAGTTTAATATGTTCAATTATATCTTAATCTGATTTATGCTATCAGAATTAATGAGACTGTATCTCAAATTACAAAAAATTACATTTATTATAATTATGAAGCAATAATAGCAAAAGGTTCCGAGCAGCACTTGTTTGTTGTAACAATATTTGAGAGGAGAATTTAGTTTAAAGTGACTAATAGTCTTATATTTAACTAAAATAACTTAACAGTTCCATTTATGTCAGGTTATTGAGATGCATTACAAATGATTCAACTTACTGAGAAAGTGTTACTTTTCTTAAGTTTGAACTGAAAATAACATCATCATAACAAAAGTGAGTTGACTTTGTAAGTAAAATGTTGGTTCACTCCTGCACACGGAATATTTAAATAACAGTTATTGCTACTTTTCTAGTTTATTTTCGATATCTACATGTATTTCAACACAGCAAACAAGTATTGAAATCATTTATCTTTTTTTCCTATTACTGAATAAAAGTAATCAATTTTGGGAAGAAAAATATTCAGATTTAATTTCTGCTTTTGTTTTAGGTTAAAAAATTATGGTTGCCTGTAAAGTCGGTTTTACGGGCGAAGATTTTACGTGACAACGCCTTTTTCTCGGTAGAATATTTATTGATATGAATATTATTAAATTGCACAATAGGAACAAGGAATTGAATGAAAATAAGAATTGCACAAATTTTAACTATAGAAATATATTTTGTTTACTAAAACATTGTACATAATTTGAAATTAATTAAAATTTGTTATTGTAAATGGTAAAGTTGAATAAAACATTTACTAAAATTGGAATTTGAAATTCTTGCTAAACACAGTTAAATTCTAACTCCGCGCGTGGTGATTGGTCGGTTTAGTTCGTTTGTTTGGTCGCACTGTTATGACAGGTTAGAGGTTATAATTTGTTATTTTAAATGTTTGACTAGCAATACGCGCTGTTTCTTCTCAATCGACTGAATTACGATTGATTGCAGAGTGATTTAAACTAATAATTTACTTAACACTATCAACATTTGTCAATAGTATGACATAACCTATAAATTCAGTTTCTCAACTTTTGTGTCAATCTAACAATTATTCAATCAATCATAGTTTACGATAATGAAATATCAGTGTACAATTATTTACCTTTATTGTTGTAGTTGTTGTAAATGACGAATCTAAGCACTCCACATTTTCACGAATAAACATAGTTATCTGCTTTATCCCGTGCGGCGGACCCACAGTTATCTGCTTTATCCCGTGCGGATCCCGTGCGGCGGACCCACTGGACGGGCATCGTAACGTTACCGGGCGTTACACTTTTTCATGAGTGACTCCGAGCCGCAACCTAATTTAAGACGTTGTCACGTCAAAAGGAATAGTTGTTTTATAGAACTTGGGCACTATTTGGAATCTTGGTGTAAATAAAATAAAATATTTAAAAATATATAAGTTAATTTTGGGAATAAGCAAATCACATTTATATAGTTAGCAACTTAATATATTTTTTCCTACTCGAGAAGTTCTTTTTTTTAATGTAATTATTTGTTTCTAAATAGTTTTAAATATTACCCTGTAGGTGTATAAGATATGCACTCTAAACTCGAAATTAAATCAGATAATTTATATTTTTTAATCCATTTCGGTATTTTTGTCCTAGTATTTTTATAAAATACTAATTATTAACAAAAATTTCATCATAAAACAATAATAAAAATATCGTAATTTATTCATTCATTCATAACACAGATCTATTTGGTTGGCTGGTGAGTGAAGACCTATTGTTACCTATAGTCCGTAGCTCAATTTTAATATATAGTGTTTTTGTTAAGTGCATGTTTTATAGTTAGTTTGTATGGTATATAAACACAACATGGCTGTTATGTACCTAACATATACGTGTTACAACGCTGTGGTATGTTATGTTTGATTTAACCTAGATTTTAGTCAAACACTAGTTTAGGCATTCATCTGAAGAAGAGATCATATTGCAGATATCGAAACGTAGTGATACTGTTGTATTGTATCACTGAACGACGGGAAATGTCCGGAAAAATTATGTTTCCTTCACAATCCTTCTGTCATAAAAAACAAACTAACATTATATTACATATGTTAGCAATTCTACCATTTTCGAGTTGAGCGAGTCATTTTATCAAACGTGTATATTATGCAATATGCTTACACAAATCATATATGGAAAACTGAGTTAAATCTCTCATATTAAAATAATTTTATTATATCGATTATAATAAATCAAAGAAAGTACTTTACCAATTAAGATATGGAAACAATCAAGCAGTTGGGTAATGGATGACTAAATTGATTTCAATACTTAGATAATATTGGAATATATGTATAGAGTATCGGAGAATATAAAATCTCAGTTGAGCTTTATAAAGTGCTCCACTGGCGACTGAGACACAGTCAAGTTTGACAAACGACTCCGCCAGGGCTTTGGGCTTACACGAGTCACTTGGATATTGAATGGTTCACTTTAACGACTTGGAGATTCCGTTGTTACCATTGCTTGTTGAGGCTATAAGTGGAACCACATCAATTTCATCAGAGCTTTGTATAATGTGTTATTACAACTTTTAACTATGTCAAAATATTTAACCTTTTAAGACAGAATCCTGTTATTGTACTTTGTTAATGAAGTAAAACTAAGTATATATTGGTTTGGTAAATTCAATTCATATATTTATAAATGTGTCCAACATTATTAATTTTGCCGATAAACTTATATTGCTTACATAGACTTTCTTTAAATAAAGTATTTTCTTATTTTTAGATATCGGAAATGGTAACGTAAATATACGTTTGTAAAACAAATATAAATGCAACGATTTATAAAACCATAACTACTAGATTAACTTTCTTATTATTCAAATACCTGTCTACTACATTTTGCCTTTACATCTTTTAATTTATATCTATTTACGTTTTTAGCAGTGTAGGTTAAAAGAGCTAATCCCAAGTATGACAGTCGAGAAGATGAAAGCTATTCTGTATTAAATAAGCACAAAACGTGGCTGTTATTGAAATTATGTAAAAAATAAATCGATCGTAAGCCACGCTAATGTTGGTGGAGGTCAAATGGGAGGGTAAGCAAAGGGTTAAAGCAGTGGTTCCCAAAGTATGCGCCACTGCGTCCTGGAGCGCCAAGGATTGTTGTCAAGGGCAATGCGGCGGTGCCTCAAAATTAGATATCTAACTAAAATAACGTTCAGTGATGATGCGTGTTGCTCCGTGGGATTTGCGCTACACTTAGCGAATATTTTTACATTGTTCTTCTGGGTAACCATAATAGCAACAAGAACATTGCTGAGTAAATAAATGTTTAGAAACTAATTTGTCTAGTAACTAAACAAAGTAAAATCATATTACATGGTAACATAGGTCATATTACCACGTGTAGGCAAACACCCCGATCACACACATTACATTTTGGTGACTTTGTGTGTAGAATTAATTATTTAAAGACTGATATTAAACTCAACTTGGTGAACAGTATGAATGTATTATGATGCAATTTATATCTAGAAAATTTCGTCTGCCTAAATATGTCAGCGGAAGTAATAGACGCCAGTGATGCTCATCAAAATCCTTACATGGACATCACCAACATAGAACACGTTATTTTAAATTTTAAGGTATATATATATACATATACACCTTGTGGTAGTAAGGTCACACATGGCTATATCATATGGTACATTGCACTCAGTTTGTACTCATATGATTGTAATCGGTTTCTTAAAAAAATTATTCTGCGACTTTATCGTTGCCATAAGACCCGTGAGATTAAGTAAACATGTTCGCAAACGTTCAGTCAAGTTTTATGGAGTCACTTACCATCACCGAACTCAGTGTTGCCTACATACAACTGAAACTTCTGCATAACTTTAGGTCTATAGGTCTGTTCGATCTCGGGATATCGCGAGAAGAAACATACAGATGGACAAACAGACATGAATGACATATTTGCTGCCTCTCGAGTCTTCACTAAACCGTAGGCAATAACTTGCAAGATAAACATTTGTTATACATATAATAGTTTCATAACATTACACAACTTAATTAAATAGTTCATTAATAATCTGGAGCTCATTAAATGACGATTGGTTAAAGCCAGACTACATATATTACTTAGTATATCTATTGCTATATTAATAATATTAAATTACTACTATTTCATCTGTTTAATGGTAATTAACTCAAAGTTATGAAACTAATATCAATTGTAATTCAAAGTATGGTTGCAGTTTGAATAAAGCCTGTCCTGGTTACATAATATTACTTTATGGTCTACATAGGTAATGTAATAACAGTTATTGCGGCTTGGCTGCAGAGATATAGCAGAGGCTGTAAAGCATTGAATTCCAATAGTTGATCTGATCTTTGGGAATTAGTATGTAAATTTAAAATGCTTTTTATTTTTAAGATACTTTTTATTGCCATAATATGGTTTTATATTTAAATTATTTAATAAAGGAAATGTTGATATATTAAATACTTAATTAATATTACAATTGTTCCTTTCAATTGTTCATTATATTTTATTTTAAAACTGCTCGTTCCTTTAGGTGGACCTAAAGCTACCGCAAAGTATCAATGGAGCTGTTCCTTATGCAACTTTTACTACATTTGCAGTCTTTATTTATATTTACACGCTTATGCACGGCATTGGTACGCATATTACATTTTTGGATCTTTTTTACTCAAGTACATTACTCATATTACACAATTTTCTAAAATATGGAAAAATCCTATCACAAAACAGATTAATTCCCACAAACCTACACTACAATTTGCCTACACGGAAAAATTACATCGTTACACAAGTCCCACCACAAAGGCAATTATTTCCCAAGAAAGCTCGCCAATTCCAGTGATGCCGAGGGAGAATGTAACCAGATTTTCAATTTATGTTAACAACAAACTGGAAGTGACAAGCAAATAAAAGGAGCAATTTGTATATTTATTCTAAGTTCAATATTTTATATTATCTTATTCAAACGATCATATTACTTTATTAACTAACTATTTCAACATCAGATTGAAATAATGAAATAATCAGTTTTCTTCCACAAATAATACAATTGACAAACATGGCAACGATTAAAGCCAATGTTTGAAACAATTGTGATTAGTTAACAAAATAAGAATACGTATTAATTGAATTCAGTTGAGTATAATCATAACAGTTTACGGGAAGTTGTTTGTGGACCGTGTATTGTTGTGGGAGAGTCGAACATAAGATAAGATAAGATTGACAGAGCAATTTGTATATTTATTCTAAGTTCAACATTTTATATTATCTTATTCAAACGATCATATTACTTTATTAACTAACTATTTCAACATCAGATTGAAATAATGAAATAATCAGTTTTATTCCACAAATAATACAATTGACAAACATGGCAACGATTAAAGCCAATGTTTGAAACAATTGTGATTAGTTAACAAAATAAGAATACGTATTAATTGAATTCAGTTGAGTATAATCATAACAGTTTACGGGAAGTTGTTTGTGGACCGTGTATTGTTGTGGGAGAGTCGAACATAAGATAAGATAAGATTGACAGAGCAATTTGTATATTTATTCTAAGTTCAACATTTTATATTATCTTATTCAAACGATCATATTACTTTATTAACTAACTATTTCAACATCAGATTGAAATAATGAAATAATCAGTTTTATTCCACAAATAATATAATTGACAAACATGGCAACGATTAAAGCCAATGTTTGAAACAATTGTGATTAGTTAAAAAAATAAGAATACGTATTAAATGAATTCAGTTGAGTATAATCATAACAGTTTACGGGAAGTTGTTTGTGGACCGTGTATTGTTGTGGGAGAGTCGAACATAAGATAAGATAAGATTGACAGAGCAATTTGTATATTTATTCTAAATTCAACATTTTATATAATCTTATTCAAACGATCATATTACTTCATTAACTAACTATTTCAACATCAGATTGAAATAATGAAATAATCAGTTTTATTCCACAAATAATACAATTGACAAACATGGCAACGATTAAAGCCAATGTTTAAAACAATTGTGATTAGTTAAAAAAAATAAGAATACGTATTAATTGAATTCAGTTGAGTATAATCATAACAGTTTACGGGAAGTTGTTTGTGGAGCGTGTATTGTTGTGGGAGAGTCGAACATAAGATAAGATAAGATTGACAGAGCAATTTGTATATTTATTCTAAATTCAACATTTTATATAATCTTATTCAAACGATCATATTACTTTATTAACTAACTATTTCAACATCAGATTGAAATAATGAAATAATCAGTTTTATTCCACAAATAATACAATTGACAAACATGGCAACGATTAAAGCCAATGTTTGAAACAATTGTGATTAGTTAACAAAATAAGAATACGTATTAATTGAATTCAGTTGAGTATAATCATAACAGTTTACGGGAAGTTGTTTGTGGACCGTGTATTGTTGTGGGAGAGTCGAACATAAGATAAGATAAGATTGACAGAGCAATTTGTATATTTATTCTAAATTCAACATTTTATATAATCTTATTCAAACGATCATATTACTTTATTAACTAACTATTTCAACATCAGATTTAAATAATGAAATAATCAGTTTTATTCCACAAATAATACAATTGACAAACATGGCAACGATTAAAGCCAATGTTTGAAACAATTGTGATTAGTTAACAAAATAAGAATACGTATTAATTGAATTCAGTTGAGTATAATCATAACAGTTTACGGGAAGTTGTTTGTGGAGCGTGTATTGTTGTGGGGGAGGCGAACATAAGATAAGATAAGATTGACAGATAACAATACTTACAGTGAACCTAAGCTTAGAGTCTTTACAATATATATTGTTTATAAAACTTTGTTTACGATTTTATTTTATTTTATATATAAATTAAGAATATTTCATATTTATTGTATGTAACTTCGTATTTAATTGTTTGTATTAATAGGTGGTACATCAAATTTCAGCTGTTATTTCCTGTTTTTCACACTATTTATAACTTATTCATTTTGATGTAGGTGTTAATTTATATGTACGTATATTATGTTAAAATTTGGTTATTTTATAACATTGTTTTCTACTATCTACAATTACGTCTTGGCGATATTTATTTGGATTTGTCAATTTCTGGCATGCCATCTGTTATTTAGATATACATGATAAGAAAGAAACGGTTTACCGTTGACTTATAAATAAATAAATAAATGTAAGGCATCAGCGAGATGGCAATTTCAACCATACATATGAGTTAGCACATATTCTCTTGTAAACAAATAAGTTCTTTTTTACCTAAAAGCCATATTTTCAATTTCTTACAAAAAAGGTTTGTATTTTGCATTTCTTTGATTTTAGTTGGTAAATTGTAAAAATACTTCGGGCTCAGATATAGAAATGATTCTTTAATTATAATCGTGTTTACTTTTTGTAACATGAATAATCTAAACTTTAATCTTTTTACTACGCACTTTTCTAGTGGCTCTATGAGAACCCTCTGTTGCTACTTCTTATAAGTAAACAGTCGTAAATTCTTATAAGTAAACACATTTATACTAAGGACGTTCAAGTTTTGGTAAAGCTCAATTGCAGATTATGATGATTTATTTTAAGAATAATGCGTAGAAACATGTTTTACGTCTTTCTTAGGTTGTCAATAACTGTCATGGCCCATCTGTCCAACAAACAATACCATATTGCAGTTTAGAGTGTATCAGTCCAAAGTATAAGCCACGCATATACCACAAAAGTTCCTTAAAAAGATAAAACTTACGTAAGTTATACTTATCTGATTTTGCAAAAGGATTCCATGGGTTTTCCATGTTAGATTTTCATCGAAAGTCATAACTAAATATTTAAAGGATTATATTTTTTGGAATAGATTTACAATTCCATTAACATATATTATTTCAGCAATCATCGTGGTATTTCATTGGAGACTGGAAATCAAAAGTTTTATGATCAAAATTTATGTACTTATTATTTATATAATATTTGATATAATCTTTTTTACTTAACTACTATTTACTTCACACCACTGTTTCGTAATATTAAGATCGTGAGATTTGTGATAGTGAAGATTAACTTTAACTTTATCAGAATATACAAACACAACATCACCACAATCTCATAAGAAGCAAATATGTTACCTTTAAATTTTACTCGATAAATCAGAATTTTTAGTATACTTTTTTGCCATAGAGTTACAGATGTAAATTATTAATATATCAATACTGCAACACATTATTAACAACATTCTTTACCACAGATTAATAAAATAAAAAAAAAAAAAAAAAGTAAAGAATGTCTTATTTTACCAGGCGAAGTTAGGGCTAAGAAGCCCTCTCTAACACTTAACCTGGGGACCAACGGCTTAAAGGTGACTTCCGAACCACCACCAATGGCCGGGCTGGCGGGCCGCTTGCAAGGACAGGATCGCTCAGCGGTCAACTATCCAAGCAGCGGCCACGCTCGACGTTGCTTGATCTGGTTATCTTGCGATAACCGCCGTACCAACTACACTGCGCCATTGGCATAGACAAAGGGCTGAACTTGTAAAGGTACAGTTATAATAAATATACACATTATTGAACGACAGCTGCTATCTAAGCAGTTGACTTTGTCTCTGGATTGGAGTAGCGCAGATTAAAATCCTGTCTGTGATGAGAGCACGTTTTGTGATAACTGTACAGTTTGTACTTTACTCTGATAACATATACTCGAGCTCTACAATGATGGGAAAAACAAGATTATCAAACCTTCGTATATTTCAACAAACAGAAGTGATGTTAATAACAATGAAAAGGGCCTTGCTTGAGGAACATAATTTCGAATACAGTTTCTAAAGGAACACTTTATAACGTTTCGTTGCGAATGCAAATTTGGAGCATGTTCAGAATCATGAAGATTAACAAGTAATTAAAAACAACTGTATTGTTCTACAAATTAAATAGTGACATATGAATAAATTTAAAAAAAATATAATATATGGTGTATATACATGGTTTTTCTGTGGTATCGATCAGCATTTTACATGTTTTGTTCAATAATTAAAAATGCATTAGGTTTGACAGGCACTCTAACTCAATCTACTGCAAGTACATAATTAGGAGTGATACACAACCGCGCTTCTGTTGACTTGGTGGAATTGATCCTTTGTGATGGAGTCTTGCTGTTTACCGTGTCTGGAACACAAGTGTCGCAACTCTTGTTCAACAATGACTTTTAACACCAATGATTTCTTAGTTTCATACTAATTTATTTAATGTGCATGCAAGTTATTTAAAATTTATTTTGTATTATGATTATGATTTTAATAATACGGAATAACTTTTAAATAACTTGCATATACATTAAAAATACTAAACCTTCTAAAGATGTATATGTTTGGTCAGTTATTTTTATAGTCTCTTGAGGAAATTAAGGCCAAGTAGAAAGTATTTTGAGTTATGTCTCTCCAGTTGAATATAATTAATTGTTTTTAATAACATGTGTAATATTTAAGAAAACTTACATGTTTCCGAAGAACCACGTTGCCACTGAGATCACCGCTTGGAGATGGAGACGCAGACAGTTGTTAGTTCCTCTGATATGATTCTAGGACAAGGAAGTACTGGAATAAATTTAGTAGGATATTTAGTAGAATTTAAAGTTTGGTCAGAAAATGGCAAATGGTTAGGTGTTTGTCATCATAAATAATACAACATAATGGAGGTAACAGTTTGAAATTTTCCTTAGAGATAGCTTTAATTCAAGATAAATACCCAAAGAAATTAATGATCATAGTTCCAAGAGATATAAATAATGACATTGAAAAATATATAGTGGCCAAATATGTCTCTGTGCAATATTTACAGTAACTTTATCGTTGTATAAACTTTTAAGCTGCAATGTGGCGAAGGTTATAACGTCATCCACGATGGAAGTGTTTTTCACGGGGTGACGATGGTGGAAGACAATTCCCATATTCTTTATAAGACATCGTATATGGCAGTTCCTGTAAACCGTGGCCGAGACATAGGCTGGTCTGGCCTTAAAAATAGGTCTACTAGGATCTTTTGTGGGCGGAGATTTGTTAAAATGTTAATACTAATTAGAGAGTGTATGAGCATAAATTTATCCTTAGCCTACGCTCTGTAAGGAGGCAAATTTGCGGGCGGTGCTATGATGGCTTGTCAGGTCATCCTCCAAGGCTACGTAATTATCCTTATTATCTATAAGATAAGTAAAAAATCTGGGGTGCAACTCCAAGGATCAGTATTCCTCTACCGAAATTCTCCCAAATTTATCTATTCATGATAATTCTTGTTTGTAGAAAGTTTGTAGAAATTCTTGTTTAAGTTAAGTTGTTTATAAGTTAACTATATAAATCTTGTATATAAAATGGAAGTATGTCCGTTGGAAATAAAATAACAAATGACGTTATGCAACCTCCTATAATATATAATATATATTATTTCAAGTCTCCATACCATGATGATAGCTGAAATAATATGTGTTAATGGAATTTTAAATCTATTCTAAAAGTATAATCCTTTAAATATTTAGTTATGACTTTCGATGAATATGTAACATGGAAACCTTTTACTAAATCAGTTGAAGTATAACTTACGTAAATTTTATTTTTAAGGAACTCTTGTGATATAACCTTAATGCGTGGCTTATACTTTGAACTGATACAGTCTGGACTGCAATATGGTATTGTTTGTTGGGCAGGTGGGCCAATGACAGTTATTGACAACCTAAGAAAGACGTAAAACATGTTTCTACGCATTATTCTTAAAACAAACCACCATTATCTGCATTTGCGCTTTACCAAAACTTGAACATCCTTAATATACATTTGTTTACTTATAACAATTTACGACTGTTTTATTGCAGAAGTAGCAACAGAGGGTTCTCATGGAGCCACTACGAAGTGCGTGGTAAAAAGTTCAGATTATTCATGTTACAAAAAGTAAACACGTTTATAATAAAAAAAATCATTTCTATATCTGAGCGCAAAGTATTTTTACAATTTACCAACTAAAATCAAAGAAATGCAAAATACAAGCCTTTTTTGTAAGAAATTGAAAATATGGCTTTTAGGTAAAAACGAACTTATTTGTTTACTAGAGAATATGTGCTAACTCATATGTATGGTTGAAATTGCCATCTCGCTGATGCCTTACATTTATTTATTTATTAAGTGAACGGTAAACCGTTTCTTTCTTATCATGTATATCTAAATAACAGATGGCATGCCAGAAATTGACAAATCCAAATAAATATCGCTTAGACTTGGATAATAGAAAACAATGTTATACAATTTTAACATAATATACGTACATATAAATTAACACCTACATCAAAATGAATAAATTATAAATAGTGTGAAAAACATGAAATAACAGCTGAAATTTGATGTACCACCTATTAATACAAACAATTAAATACGAAGTTACATACATTAAATATGAAATAGTCTTAATTTATATATAAAATAAAATAAAATCGTAAACAAAGTTTTATAAACAATATATATTGTAAAGACTCTAAGCTTAGGTTCACTGTAAGTATTGTTATCTGTCAATCTTATCTTATCTTATGTTCGCCTCCCCCACAACAATACACGCTCCACAAACAACTTCCCGTAAACTGTTATGATTATACTCAACTGAACTCTGTAAATATATTGTAACTAATATGAATTCTTATTTTGTTAACTAATCACAATTGTTACAAACATTGGCTAGTATATTTAATCGTTGTCATGTTTGTCAATTGTATTATTTGTGGAATAAAATTAATTATTTCAATCTGATGTTGAAATAGTTAGTTCAAAAATTAATATAATCCTTTGAATAAGATAATAAAAAATTTTGAATTTAGAATAAATATACAAATTGCTCCTTTAATTTTCTTGTCACTTCCAGCAATAATTGAAAACCTGGTTACGTTCTCCCTCGGCATCACTGGAATTGGCGAGCTTTCTCATGAAGTTTTGACAAGGTTAGGTGTTCAGTCTTTGACTTTTACAAATTATGGTTTCCTGCTTGACAGATCTCAAACCTTGTCATCATTCTCGCTCTTAAACATCAATTCCCGTCCAAAGTGAGTCTATAATAAAATTGATTTTTCTGTGTATACTTAATTAAATTATGAATAATATAAGTTTTTTATGTGTAAGTTAGGAATCACAACCACTACGTTGTGTGTCAACTTCACTAACTCTAAAACATGAACTTAATAAAAAACAAAACGCAACACTAATAATTAAAATTGAAGTACAGAATGCAGATCACTATAGGTCTGCATTGCGAATCGGTTGGTCGGCGAATACCACAACATGGTGGTTGTGATTCCTGACCTATTCGTTTCACAATGCTCTGGCATTGATTGATCTATAATCAAGGGCCCTGGTTTGATTTGTTTATTTTAACCTAGTTTGTAATTAATTGTTAGGTTAGTTATTTACCTGAGGAAGAGATCATATTGCAGATCTCGAAACATAGTATTACTGATTTTTTGGTATCACTGGATTATGGTAAATGTCCGGAAAATCCTGTTTCCTCCACAAAATATAATTATTTTTGTTTCAAACTGTATTTATTGTTACTCATGTCATTGTCTGTTTCTTTTTTAAAGCCATGTGACTTTTACATTTAATTATTTAATGTAACTTTAAATCTATTATAATAAGAGGCAACTGAACAACTCAAATAGACATGATATATTTATGTCAAGACCAGGGCACACGAGTGTGGATAATGCGTAAATGCAGATTACAAATGAGACTCTCTAAGCTGACATAACGCTTTTTAGATAGTGTTAATTTCTGACTAACTGTTCATCCCCTAGGTTGGCGGCATCACATGCCACTTTAGGCGCCCTCGTATAAAATCTCTCACTGAATTCTTTAGTGATAAAGATGACAATGATGTCGTCTTTCTTTATAATACATTAGAAAAATAATAATATAATAATTTTCAATTGAACAACAATATAAGAAATGTATGTCAAAGTACTTTTTATTATATGATTCAAATAAATAACGTATAAATATTGTGTTAGTAGTGTTACTAACACAATACACTTAAATGTTTGGGAAACATTTTACATTGACACAAATAAAGAAAAACTTATCAATAATGAAGACGGACCAATTCAAATCAAAATTCAGTTTTACTCTCATCTCAATTTATAAAATATTAAATTTTAATTCTGATTAAATATTTTATACTGGCTAACCGTACGTCCAAATTGTTTACCATATTTTATTATAAAATTAATTATTATTTTAAAAAATGTAAATATTTGATAATTTGTGAAGTGCATGATGATGGAATCTTTGATTCAGAAAGGCATTGCACAAAATAAAAATTATATTGGAAAATGTTGTATTCGTTTATAATAGTGATACTGTAATTTTAATGTTCAATTATATAATTTCAGAGGCACAAAATGAGGCTTCTGTTCTATAACTATTAGACTGCTCGTCCGGCAAGTGGAAGGTGGGTTTTACTATGGACGGAGTAAGTAATCTATATGTGTCAATCTTTACAACATTTTGTAGAAATTTTTGTTACTGATTTCAGTGATAAAACATTATATAAAATCACTATATTCACGTATAACTTACTATTGTCGTCTAGACCTCTAGCATGGATGCAAAATAACACCTTGGTAATTATTGTAGTTACAGCAAATCTTTCCCATCTACTTCATCAGGCTCGCATATATACGTATACTTCAATATTGTGTATACAGTTGAAATCGTTATTTACTCAATCAGCATATTTCCTGTACGAATATTATAAAATAGGAACGTCATTGAAAAGCCTTATTTTCACCCCGGTCATTTCCTAAGCTCCTTTAATACTAATAGTTGTAACAAATCGGAAGGCCTTTCAGTGCCTCTATCCAGTGGCGTCTTGTTCGGAACTCAGAGGTTTGGAGCCTCCCTTAAGTAAGAGTAAAACCCCTATATTTTATACGTTCCCGAAACCCTAGAGTTAGTTATTGGGATAAATCCATACATTGCACCTCGTCCAGTCTAACGACCCAAGACGGAAGATCGTGACTATAAACTGGGATGATGACATAGAAATGCATATTCTGTTAACATTGAATAAAACAATAGCATCTTCTTTTCAAACATTCTGGGGATCAATGATCCTTTTTAGTTTGAGATTTCCATCATTGCAATTATTTAATTCTACTGCACGAAGAAGCCCATGGTTTGGAATTGTAATCGTACAAAGTAACATCTGTACGAAACATTTATCTTGAAATATAGTTAATGTGTAATACACAGTGTAAATAACTAATTCCAACTGCGAGATTACATGATGTAACTAGAAATAGTAAAACGTACATATTATTAAAGGTTATGCATAATCAAGATTTCTCCGAAAACCAGACGCGCAATCAGCAGACGTATACTTTTGGGACAACATGAGTAATTATTGTTGTTGGGTTACTTTTGAGTAATTATTGTTGTTTGTTAATCTTTATTTTTATTTTTTGTTATGTTTTGGATATTTATAACTTGTTATATCTTTGGATACTTATTATTTATTATCAAATTTTTGTATAGGCCTACCTATTTTGTTACTTTATGTAGATTTTTCATCTGATTGTATTAATTTTTTCCCCCCGCTGTATTCTACCATCTATGCTTGTCTTTGTAAATTGGCTGCTGCCGTTGGAAATAAATAAAGTAAAATAAACATGAAAAGTACACAATTCTTATCCAATAAAAAACGCCCTTAAAACACGAATATCACCATTCATACCCTAGTGGCAGGTGCTCGGTAACATTATTCTTTATCGTGTTACAACATTGTCGTTAAATTTATAATCAGGAATTTAGTAACAACATTTGTGAAAGATTATAAAAGTACTATGACTGTATCAATATCATAAATTTGGTTTTGTAACTTTGAAATACAATATAATACGTTCAGTTTACTTAAAGCAAATAATGTCCATTATTATTATTACTATTGAACTACCTCTCACTTGCTAAGCGAGTTTATTTCATTCCGTTAAACATATATTTGTCTGTCCCTTTTTATATCACCAGATACAATGAGAGGAAGCAGATCGTGCAAAATCGAAGTACTCATAGGTTCCAAACATTAATATTCTCTGTTTAAAAGAGAATAACACGTAAGCAATGTGATTTAAAATCTTGGAGGATGCATAAAATGTATTAAAAATTGTAACAAAGATGATAATTTATTATATACGACAATTACAATCCCTTCCGTGGAAATAGGATATTTTTGGCGTTTCTAAAATAATTCACTTACCACTATTCCCTACCATTATTAAGAAACAGGAGTTGTTGGAAAACATTTTAACAACAAAAAGCCATATTAGAGACTCCAGCTTGCGTCATTCTTTTTTTTTTTCAGTAACTTTAAAATGAAATGTTTCAAGTGACTGAAAGAATACATAGAATATGATATTTAATATCAGGTGTTTAGTATAAAATATTAATACTAAACAAACATTATTGAAAAATACTATTTATTATCTGAATACATAAAAAATCAACTAAAACCTTTGCTAAATGTTATCAGAGCTCAGCCAGTTTTACTGCAGTGGTCAGTTGCGCACTATAAAGTTCATGAGTTTATCCCTGCAGGACATATTAAATGTTCACTCCTACGTTTAATAGCTGCCTCATGTCATGAAGTGGAGACGTTTTATTTATCGTTATACTATCCATCTTAGAGTGGTGTATTTCCGATTGTAAGTATTGTTATGGTTGGGAAAGGATTCATAAATTTTATATCTACTTTTAGAGTTTACTTTC
Organism: Homalodisca vitripennis; assembly: GCF_021130785.1. Taxonomy (NCBI): domain Eukaryota; kingdom Metazoa; phylum Arthropoda; class Insecta; order Hemiptera; family Cicadellidae; genus Homalodisca; species Homalodisca vitripennis. The sequence goes on from NC_060207.1 coordinate 34,199,550, forward strand.
GATCACTCAGTAACTAGATGATTATTATTTACCTCTTTCGGGGTATATAACTACTCTTGGTTAAAATAATTAAATTATAAAAATGTAAAATTAACTGTTGCAAAATCTTACTTAAATTAATACTTTTGGGATCATTGCAATGTACAACTAAATGTAACATAAAACAATAAAAGGAAAAAAGAATGTGCTGGAGATAAATTATCAGTCAGTAGGCCTATACAATTCCACAAACAATGGTATCCCACGATAACGGCATTCTGTCGTTATTGTTCTCTGTTAACACCAGCAATATAGGGATTGAAATAGATAAAAATAACTCATTCTTTTCTTTTTTTTAGGGTCTTGTATACTTCAACGTTTTCAAATAGTAATAATGTTGTACTTTCGTTTTGACACTCTAGATATATAATACTGTGAAAACATATTTTTAAACCCACTGTAAAAGGAAAGCTCCTAACAAATTTAGAATTATGCTTTGGGTTATATTAGTGAATTTAAACGACTTCTTCAGCTGGACCCCAGCAAATGCAGTTTAGCATCAAGCAACAATGTTCATCTTATTTGTATAACGAACCACTGGTTGTCTAAAGTAAACATTGTAAATATTAATTTACCAGGATATAAAATTGCAGCCTTTCTTTATAAAGAAAATCACTCTGTATGATGGCAGTGTAATTTTGGTCGAGACTATGTTATTTCACAAGTTTATCAACATTCACCTAATGTTGCTGAGGAGCTGGTTTTTTAATCTTCTTCAGTACATCTAAAAACTTTTATAGAACCCAAATAGAATAAAACCTAAACATATAACAAGGCCAATTAATTGTAAAAACTCTGTTAGATTCTTTTCTAATATTAGGAAAGTAGACTGGTTTGTTGTATATAATAGTAACCTAGATACTAATAATAAGTTTAATGTGTTCTTTGATCGGTTTCTATGGGCTTTAAATAATTCTGTACCAATAAAACTGAAAGTGTTTAGAACAAAACACCAAAAAAATTGTATAATGAAGAATGGTTTGATTTAAAATAAGAAGTTGAAAAGGCATTATTTTTAATTTTGCATTACTTCAATTAGCAATGTAATTAGGGAAAAACACAAATCACTTGAAGCAATATATATATATATATATATATATATATATATATATATATATATATATATATATATATATGAAATTAGGATAGCCAAACTAAACTATAACAATAATTTAATTACCAGATCATTAAATAAGTTAAAGGCTTCATTGGCAATTATTAATGAAGGTAGAAGTGTAAATACAGTAGTAAGCCCCTGTATACACCCGATTCTCTGTCTGCGGATAGTTTTAATTCTTATGTTATTAAAAGTATTGAGGGTATCAATAAAAATGTACGAACTTACTCAAAGGACCACAATCTTTTCTTAGTAGAAGTACAAAAATTAAAATATCTTTTACTCAATAATTCACTGTTGAAGAAGTTTTCCTACCTATAAATAAACTAAAAAATAGCTCTTGCCTAGATATTTATGTAATAAATAGCTGGCACTTAAAAATAGTTTCTAAGCACATGAGTGTGGTCGTAGCATACTTATTTTACTTATGCTTACACGGGACTTTTATCTTCACAAACTTTAACAAACTAAAGTGATACCAATACATAAGAAAGGTCAGAAAGATTTACGTTCAAACTATAGACCAATATCCATTGTGCCTGTAGTGTCGAAGGTCTTGGAATGTAGTCGGATGATAATCTTCCTGAAGGGAATATTAATCTTTTATCAGAATGTCAACATGGTTTTAGGCCTAAGTGTAGCAGTGTTGCAGCCACTCAAGCTATAACAATTACAAACTGTTTTAAAGTTCTAGAGGCTAAAAGGAGTTTTCTCTTTGGATCGTGTGATATTTCCAAGGCATTCGACCCTGTGACACATGATGTCCCTGTATTTTTAGTCGTTTGACAGTGTTGCCATTTCTTTTTTTTCCAACTTGGAAAATAGATGGCAATCTGTATATATAATTGGGTCTTTCTTCAATACTTTTCAGACTGTATAAGGGGTTATTACAGGGGTCTATAGTTGGTCATACCTTGAACATAATTTACATAAATAGTCTTCCAAGCGACATTATAGAGCAACTTTTTTAGAGCAAGTGTTTTATGTTGATGATGATGATATGCCAGATGATCTGGCAGTGTATGTTCAAAAAATTAGTCTTCAGATAGCTAAAGCTATATTGGTATCTCTAAATCACGACATGACTGGTGTTATGCTACTAAGATGAGCTTAAATTGGGAGAAGGTCAGGACATACAACCTTGCCTTCGCTCTGGTTCCAAGAGATTGGCTTCCTTACAATTCTTGGGCTTCCATCTTCAGTCCAACCTCAAATGGCACTCGCATATTGACAATATGGCCGCAACAATTCTAAAGGGTTTATTTATAATTAGATCATTGAGTGAAAGTGTGTCTCCTGGTGTCCTCCTTTGTATCTACTATGACAAAGCCACACCTATGTGTTTGTGTTTACATAGCCACTTGTCTTATTGAACTTCACTTTGAGTGAATTGTTCTTATGCTCATAAATTATTTGTGTTACCAAAACACTTGTCTGTCTTAACTTTGGTGTTAACTGGCAGGCTTCCTGCAAACCATTCTTTTGCTAGGAACAAACCATTTTTTGTGTGTTTTTTCCAGTTCTTGTGTATGTGAAGGAGAACTTGCAGAGCACAACTAAAGTTAGGGGCATACATAACTATATAACAAGAAAGAGACATAATATCGCTCAAACAAGATGCATATATTCAGCTACTCAACAAAGCTTTGTGTATCAAGGAGTGAAAATACACAATGCATTACCTGAATATTAAAAATTCTGACACCTCAAAGTTTTAAGATAGCACTTGAGACAATGCTATTGAATAAACCACTGTATAATATTACAGAATTGTATGGTGTAATGCGTATACTTTTTCCTTAAGTTTATATTTTTGAATTGATGACTGTCATGCATTGTGTAAAATGCCAATCAAGATTTATGATTTCATGTTCTTGTACGCTCCCCGCCTGCCCGACCGTTGGTAATAGTTCAGAAATGACCTCGTATAAGCCGTTGGTCCCCAGGTTACGTGACACAGAGGGCTTCTTAGCCCTAACTTTGTCTGGTAAAATAAGACATCTTTACTTTACTTTTTTACTTTACGTTATCATTTTAAAGAATCGAGAATCTTTCCAACAAGAGCTATCGCACAGACAGGAAGACGGATAGATAGCCAACAGGGTTCATCCTTGGACAAAGAGGAACCCATTTTTCATATATAAGAGTTATTGCACAGTCATACAGTCAAACAAATAGATCAACACATGTTCCTTTTCGTCTTGAAATTGATAAGATTTTTCTGGGACCACGAGGAACCTATTTACCTTGTTGTATGTGTTTAGGACCTTTCCATCAAGAGTTGTCGCAAAAATAGGCAGATTTACGGACAAAAAGATAAGATGGACTGCCCGTTAGTCATTTTATCCCCAAATTCGTAGCGATCTTCGTTGGATAAAGAGGCACCCATATATCAAATGTTAAGTATCTAGCTCGTTTATATCAAGATTATGTATCACAGAGACAGACAGATGGAAGGTCTACGACGCGGTGTTAAAAAAGCCATGTAGGGTCCTTAGTGATGGATACTAGGTTTATACTTTGTAGTTGATTTAACGTATGAACATTTTAGGTGATTTTGCGTATAGTAAAATAAACTAAATAACATAATACTATAAACCCCCTATCAGCTTAACATCTAGTTAATTATGAGATGTAGAAGAACATATTAATTTAGAGGATATTTTCTTTTAAATGCCATATTTTTGTAACCGCTAAATAATTTATTCCAATGGTTTGTATTTATTAAATATTGATGCGTTTTATGAAAGAGCAAGCCGAGAAAGAAAATTAATTTCACTAAAATAAACAAGATTTATTCTTTAAAGGACTCGATTAATCGTAAATAACTCACATAAACAATCAAATTATTCACAAACAAATGCAATACCGTTTATTAATTATGTTTATTCCAACCACAGCATTTGAACAAAGCGCAATTAATTCTCTAAGGGCGAAGTAATAAATTGCATAATAGCTTCCGCTTGTACTTATTTAATTATTACTCATGCTAAACCATTTTCATCAATTAAAGATATTTATAAAATACCACGGCAAATTTACGACACACAACTACCCACAACAGATTGTGTTGAATAACAACTAGAATAATGGATTTTTTTCAGAACGTTCTGAAGAAAACTCGGTTGCTTTGCCACCATGATATGAGATCGTGTCTAAAATCGTAATACACGCTATTAGACAATGAGAATACCTATTCATCTATGTTACACTATATTATGTAGTATATGAGACTCGCTTTGAGATTCATTACTGACTTATTTAAGATCTCTTCAGGACTACATGACTCCAGATTTCAGACGCTGCACTAAGAGGAAGGTGAACTGAAAGAAACTCAACGTTCACATTGAATGAAACCCTTCTCACCATAGCTATTTTTAGTTTGTAAGTGTTGAATATTAGACTATGCCATTGATATTTATAAATACATAAAAAGTATAAATGCAGATTGAATGTTGTTGGTGACTTGTACCCAGCAGGTTTGTTAATGATAACAGTTCACTAAAAAAACCCGCAATAAAGTTGGTTATATAAGAATGCAGATAAATTAAAGTGTATTATACACATTCCGAAAACTAATATTATCATTAAAAATCCTTTATCAACTACACAGATCAAGTGACTTACTTGATTTCTAAATTCAAGGCTATGACGACACTAAGGATTCTGAGAAATTGCTTAACACCTTTAAGACTTAGAATAGAAGGTCTTACTGTGTAGAAGTTGATCATGTATATGTTACGCTGGGAGATATTATTTTGCAATCGTAGTCTCTGGTACAAATACTAAGCATCTCCAAACTCTTGAGTTTTATTTATCGTGCAGATGGGCAATACCGAGAGTATTGTTTCCATTGTAAGCATATTACCATTTTCGATTAGAGAACAGCTGTGCTAAAAGTGTCAGATTGAACATCTATTACTTTTGATATTTGATTTAAATAAAATGTTGTATTTAAATAAAGCTGTGTTAGTTACCAAATGTTTATTTAACATGCAGCGTAGACTTAATGTTACCCGTTCCTGGTAAATCTTTACTAGTTACAATTGAACTGAAATTTTGTAAGCTTGGGTTGACACTTAACCTCATCTATAAAAGCTTAATAACTGTTTATTAATCATATATTGTTTTAATGGGGTGTACAAATATATTTCTCTCTTTATAAATGAAACATATTATAATGAGGTAAATTATGATTAAGTCATAAACATAATTGTCATATTTTACACAAATATGACACAGTATCAAGGAGTGCGTTAAATAGATACATTTTAAGTATTTAATATCTATGGTTTCAATGCATTTTGCAGGCATTGTAAGTAAATACTTCCGAGTTCATAACCTGTTAATTAGGGTTTCTGGCATTACAATAACTTTTAAATAATTATTTATAGGATAGAGTTCTAAGAATTATTACTTTGTAAGGTTATAAGGAAATAAAAACAGCCTATTACTATGTGATTGAACTATTACTAACACATAGTATGAATTACGAGACTTGAAACATTTAACTCAATTGTATTATGTGTGTAGTAATATTAAATAGAATTAGTCTAAGGGTTAGCACCATAATTTTTATGTTTAGTATAAATATTGGTTTATATGATACAGCAGATTATTGGTTTTTAGTTATATATTTCGAAATTTAAATATATTATTATTTTGCTTGTAATCACCACTATGCATGAACTAGCAAAATGAACTCAATTCCCGCAACTGTGTAATAGTGTATTTGTTATATATACATTATGTATTGTGTATTATTATTATTATATTATGTATGTACGATATATATATATATATATTTGGTCTCTAAACAATTCAGTTTAAAAATACAGTACATCACGTCAATTTAATTTTACTAGTAAAATTCTATAAAGGGGAGGAAGATTTTACCAGTTCCGTTCATGTCAATTGTTAATAAAAATATTAGAAAACAAAATTTTTTCTAGTTAAGAAACACATTTTATAAACATTAAGCATCTTTTAAAGTTAAATATGTTCAATTATATCTGAATCTGATTTATGCTATCAGAATTAATGAGACTGTATCACAAATTACAAAAAATAACATTTATAATAATTATGAAGCAATAATAGCCAAAGGTTCCGAGCAGCACTTGTTTGTTGTAACAATATTTGAGAGGAGAATTTAGTTTAAAGTGACTAATAGTCTTATATTTAACTAAAATAACTTGACTAGTAGTTCCATGTATGTCAGGTTATTGAGATGCATTACAAATGATTCAACTTACTGAGAAGAAGTTACCTTTCTTAAGTTTGAACTGAAAATAACTTCATCATAACAAAAGTGAGTTGACTTTGTAAGTAAAACGTTGATTCACTCCTGCATACGGAATAATTAAATAACAGTTATTGCTACTTTTCTAATTTATTTTCGATATCTACTTCAACACAGCAAACAAATATTGAAATCATTTATCTATTTTTCCTATTAGTGAATAAAAATAATCAATTTTGGGAAGAAAAATATGCAGATTTAATTTCTGCTTTTGTTTTAGGCTAAAAAGGAATATTTTCCTTATAAAACTTGGGCACTATTTGGAATCTTATTGTAAATAAAATAAAATATTTAAAAAAAATATAAGTTAATTTTGGGATTAAGCAAATCACATTTATATTTGTTAATCACAAATCACAAAATATATTAAGTTAACAGCTTAATATATTTTTCCTACTAGAGAAGATGTTTTTTTCTAATGTCATTATTTGTTTCCAAATAATTTTAGATATTACCCTGTAGGTGTACAAGATTTGCACTCTAAACTCAAAATTCAATAAGATAATTTATATATTTTTTAATTCATTTCGATATATTTATCCTATTATTGTTATACAATACTAATTATTAACGAAAATTACATCATAAAACAATAATAAAAATGTCGTAATTTATTCATTCATTCATAACTCAGTTCTATTTGGTTGGCTGGTGAGTGAAGACCTATTGTTACCTATAGTCCGTAGCTCAATTTTAATATATAGTGTTTTTATTAAGTGCATGTTTTATAGTTAGTTTGTATGGTACGTACACACAACATGGCTGTTGTTGTACCTAGCATATGAGTGTTACAACGCTGTGGTTTGTTTGATTTAACCTATATTTTAGTCACCCATTAGTTTAGTCATTCATCTGAAAAATAGATCAGATTGTAGATATCGAAGCGTAGTGATATCGATTGTATTGTATCACTGAACGACGGCAAATGTCCGGAAAAATTATGTTTCCTTCACAATCCTTCTGTCATAAAAAAACAAACTAACATTATATTACATATTTTAGCAATTCTATCATTTTCAATTGGTCATATTCGAGAACAGAATATTTCTTTTCAGCTTTATGAATAGCTGAACGAAAGTCATTTTATCAAACGTGTATGTTAGGCAATATGCTTACACAAGTCTTATATGGAAAACTGAGTTTAACCTTTTATATTGAAATAATTTTATAATATCGATTATAACAAATCAAAGAAAGTACTTTACCAATATTAAGATATGGATAAAATAAAGTAGTTGGGTAATGGATGACAAAATTGATTTCAATACTTAGACATTATTGGAATATATGTACAGAGTATCCAAGAATAGAAAATCTCAGTTGAACTTTATAAAGTGCTCCACTGGCGACTGAGACACAGTCAAGTTTGACAAACGACTCCGCCAGGGCCTTGGCTAACACGAGTCACTTGGATATTGAATGGTCTGTTTTAACGACTTGGAGATTCCGTCGTTACCATTGTTTGTTGAGGCAGTAAGTGGAACAACATCAATCCCATCAGAACTTTGTATAATGTGTTATTGTACATTCATACAGCATCTACGTCAATATATTGAATATTTTAAGAATATTAAAAGAAGTAAACCTAAGTATATATTGGTTTGATAAATTAAATTCATACAATTGCAAATGTGTCCAACGTTAGTAATTTTAGGGTAAGCAAAGGGTTAAAGCAGTAGTTCCCAAAGTATGCGGCGCTGCGCCCTGGAGCGCCAAGGATTGTTGTCAAGGGCAACGCGGCGGTGTCTCAAAATTAGATATCTAACTAAAATAACGCGCACTCTGTTCTCGTTGTCAGGCTGTTCTCTCAGTATAAAAATAAACTAGTGCCCTTGCGCCGCCAGGCAGTAGCATTGAGCATGGCAACAGAACAAGACAGAGCACAGTCTGCTTTCAGAGAGCAGTGTAGTCAAGCAGTATATCTCATTAGTCCAATGCATGTTTGTTTCGCTCAATATATTTTGTTGGAATCGCTTTTGTGCTGTGTACTAGTATTGTTCTTCAGTTGATTTAAACAATGAAACGGTATTTAATTGCAAATGTGAGTACTAACTCTATAGGAGACAAAACAATCGGTTTCACTTCCTCCGAAATGAAAGATTCAGGAACTTCTCTTGGACCTCGCAAGGCAAAATAAATAAAAGAAAATATTATGATAAGTATTTAGTATTGGGGTTTTCATGCATTGTTGTGAATAATGAGGAACGCCCACAATCTGTTGTCTAAAGGTTGTATCAGTTGAGTCCACGCTGCTTAGCAAGCTTAAACTGCACATAGAAACGGCCCACCCCAGTATGGTAGGAAAACCAATAGATTTTTGCAAGAAAACAAACTGAAGCTGATGAATAAAAGTATGCCTTTTATAAACAGTAGTTAATATTAACGCTCTTCTAGCTTCATGTAAGGTGGCATATCACACTGCAAAGAGGAAAAACACACACAATAGCAAAAGAGTTAATTTTACCGGCTGCTGTCGACATGGCTAAGTTTATGACTGGTGAGGAAGCGGATAACCAACCAGCATCTCAAAATTCTTCTGTCAAACAATACAATAAGTAATAGCTCTTGATATTGGCGATCACCTTTTAAATTATATGCACGGAAAAGAATTTGGAATTCTTAGATGAGGCTACTGTTAGTCACAAAGATTGTAATTTAATTTGCTACATTATAATATATGTAAAGAAAAGCCAGCTAGTCGAGGACCTGCTTTTATGTATAGCAATTGGTGGAGGAACAACCGGAAATGATTTATTTGAGATTCTAGATTTCTAGTAACGATGTTACTGCACCTTACACTAGAATGTCCGTACTATTTCTCACCAGGTACTCAATAATGTATTTTATTACGGTAATTTTGATAAGAAAACGGACTTAAAATGTCATCAAAATTAATATTTGACACTAATGATAACAAAAATATAAAGCTTTCCTGTAAAAGTAACAACTAATTTTTTTTTTAAGTAGCAAAATGTTTGAGTAGAAGTTATTTGCCAAAGAATTTCTAAAAAATAAAAATTTGTAATTATATAAACCTTTTGTATTTTGATTATTTGTTGCATTAGTCTTAAACTGTACAAATAAGCAATACAATCGTATTATGAAAATATTTTATGGTTTTATTAATTAGGGAGTATTGAAAAATCCTATAGTGAACAGTCTTAGGTAAGGTATCGTTTACAACTAATAAATTATACATCTTAAAGCGCCTTGTTAAAGTTTACACCCTTGGGAATCTTAACGTACATCTTGAAACTACTGGTATGATGTGATGTGCTATGTAATAAATATGTTAATGATTAAACTATCGATTAAAATTATAGTTTTTATTTTAAACAGAATAAGTAATAGATAGTTCATCATATACGTGGATCGATTAATGTAAACAGAACTTTACTAGGTTAAACTATTTAAACAATGTGTATGCATTACACGATAAGTAAATACGGCATAACAAGCGTTACAATCACACCAACAACATAAAATATTTCAAACTGGTTAGTTGAAATAGAGACGTGTAGTTCCAACGTAGTACATCATTCTCAACCTATCCCAAATGTAACACATTATCAATTTAGGCCATTATAAAAACTGACGATTATAATATTTCGTTGAATTATTTGTTTAATCTGATTTAATTGCAGTTATAATGATAATAATTCAGTTTTCGATAATAAATCTCACACTAGCAAAATCTTACAGGGAATCTCTAAGTCTAAAGTAAAATATAGCGGTAGGTGGAATAAAACCTTGCCCGGAATCCCTTCTACATAAATCTAAGTGACATTTGCCTTTAGTGTCTTGGTCAGAAGACGTATCTACTAGGTCTGACCTTTTCATCCTCTGCATCAATTCCTCACCACCTTCTTTCTGTTACAGAAACCAATATATGGGATTGTATAGGTAAGTAATTATTTATAAATATAATTAACAACGATAAAATGTAAAAATGAGAATTAATATTCCTGTTATACGTTTAGTTAAAGTAAAAGAATATTTATTTATAAAAATATAACGTGGATTTTACAACAAAACTACATATTAAATTACTTTGTTACTGAACAGATAAAAAATATAGTTGTTAACATTCGATTGTGAGTATAATACGCTGCATCGTTAAAACAATAACGGAATAAATATATACAGGGTGTCAATTAAGTCTGGAACCTCTTTTTTAATTTTTAAACCACAATATAAAAAATACCAAAGTTCACACATGCTTACTGGTGATAGTAACGCATACATCTGCCCAATTACCGACCGGATAATCCCTTTGGGGGACGGTCCACAAGGAGTCAGGCAAAATTTTTAAATAGCAGCATAGGTGAAGTTTGGTATCAAATTAAAGGTCTTACTTAGCAGAGTACAATGCCGCAAACCGGACTTCAAAAGGTGGATTCATTCAGTAGTTATAGCTATTTGAATTTTAAAACAATTGAACAATGTAAATTATTAAGTATTACAAGTAAACACCAATTTTTAAGTACCTGTGATCAAAGTAAGTGTTCAAAATGTTCCCCTCCCATCGTCTGACAATGTAGTAATCGAAGCCAGGAATCAATAATTATTACCAATAACACAACTACTGTTAGAATGTGAAAGTGGCAGATAGAGTCATACACAGCATCCACAGAAACTTAACGTTTGGGCATGTATTACAGGAAATCAAATTATGGGCCCATTATTTATTAATGGTAATTTAAATGGTGACTCGTATCTAGCAATGCTCCAAAATGAGATAATTCCTACACTACAAGCTGCTCTTGGTCGACAATTTCAAAGAATTTATTTCCAACAAGATGGCGCGCCACCACACTTTGCTCTCCTTGTTAGAGAATACTTGGATACAATATTCCTTCGCAGATGGATTGGAAGACATGGTGCAGTAGAGTGGCCTGCTCGTTCCCCTGATTTATCTCCGCTGGATTTTTTTCTTTGGAGATACCTAGATTTCTAGAAATCGAACACTTGACTTTCGGTTGGAGTCCCGTAGCCTAATCCCTACGCTAAAACAAAGGTTCTGTCCCTGAAGCGCCCACCTCTTCGATCCGATTGGTACAATAACCAACTTAACATAGCCACTCGAATGTAAAATGTCTATGCAAATTTTCGTTAAGAAATTTGAGTTAGAAGTTCCAGTTGTAATTGTGATAGTACATATTTATACGTATACTTATTGCAATAGGTAGACAGTATGAATCTATCTAAATATGTTAATCATGTTTTTTACTATTTTCTGAAGCATAAACTCGAGTTTCTGAACCATTAGGCGTGTATGTTAGTAAATGACGTAATCATAAGTTTCTGCAATGCTAAACTGATATCAAAATAGAGAAGTGGAACTGAAGTTACATAAAACACCTCAGACGAAACGTCAGTTGTTGAAAGTTAGCAAAGTGAACTAACATTAATTTACACAGTCAGCTATTTCTGTTATAATGATGTTACTTGATATTAGCGTAGAATTGCACTTTTTTATAAAATAAGTAAAATTATTCACAGCAGAATATGAATGAATGAATGAATGAAATGAATGAAAAATTTCTTTATTGTTGTCATTGGACATTTTACATACAGTAGATCTTAAACTAAAATCAACAATAAAGCCCGAGGTAACAAAATACCTGTTCGGGAATTACACTAGTACACATAAAGAAACAGCAACTCGAAAAAAAGGACTGCCCTACCAGATCCTCGTAATGATACACTCTAAAACAACTATAACTAGATTAACTTCTAAAAAAAGTAACATAAAACAGAAATATATGTGAAATGTTGATCAGATGTTCAAGTAAATTATAATATAAAGTTACAATTTAAAAGTGTAATGATCATACTATAGTGTTGTAAAACCTGTCTACATCTTCTTCCAATAACAAAACATGCCGAAGCATTTTAACAAACTTATTTTTGATTTTACATTTTCTTAAATATTCTGGTAAACAATTAAAAAACTTTGGTCCTAAAAAAAGATAGGATTTCTTAAACAAGGTTAGATGGGGTCTCGGAACTTGAACGTTTATTCTTCTCTGACTATAATGTGAATTTGCATTGTAAAAACTGCTGCTTTGATTATAAAATGATTTTAATACTTTATAGATATACAGATTTTTTATCGGTAACACATTTAAATCTCTAAAAATTGGAGCTGAACTCTCCATTTTATTTTTAAATTTTATTATTCTTATGAAATGTTTTTGCAGAGTAACAATTGGTTTGAGGGTTGTAATATAAGTTCCTCCCCAAATTTCTAAACCGTATTCAATTTTAGAATTTATAAAGGCAAAATAAACTTGTTTAAGCAATCCTGTATAGCATACCGTTCTAAGAGAATAAAAAAGTCTAACATACTTCACTAGTTTAGACTTAACTTCAGCTATATGAGATTTCCAATTCAACTTTGAATCTACCAGTAATCCAAGATACTTAATACTATCAACCTGTTCTAAGTTTGAACAATTACACACTATATTATTATTAGAATGACAACTCAAAACATGGTATTTAACAGGTGAAATAAAGGATACTTTTCTACATAAGTTAAATAATAAGTATTTGGTTTTAGGGCTCATTAACATGAAATTATTAGAAAACCACCATCTTAAAGCATTTACATCATGTTGCATACTCAGTTGTACTTGTGCTAGTGAGTCTGCTTTATAAAATAAAGCAGTATCATCCGCAAATGCTACAATCTTGCCCTTGAAATTACCATTGCACAAATTATTAATATAAATTAGAAAAAGAGGGCCAGACAAAACTGATCCTTGGGGTATCCCTATACTTAGTTTACCTACTTCACTGAAAGTTTTATTAGCTCTAGTTACTTGGGTTCTATCTGTCAAATAAGAACAAAACCATTGCAAAGCAATTCCCCTGATGCCTGCGTCATGCATTCTATTTAAAAGTACTCGATGATCCACTGTATCGAACGCCTTCATGACGTCGACAAATAGTCCAGCGCACACTTTTCCTTCATTCATGCCTGTGTAGACCTGAGACATGAAGTCCAATAAGGCAGCACTTGTATTTAACTTACTTTGGAACCCATACTGTTTTTTACTATAAAAACTATGTTTTGTAAGAAAATTCACTAGCCTCACCTTAACAACTTTTTCGAGTATTTTAGAGTATATCCGATTGTATATCCGCCAATATCGGAAGTTATCAGGATGGATTATCAAATATTCAGGGAATGCTTTATCTGAGCTGGTTTTAAAACTTTGTTTGGTTAGGCGTTCAAAGTAATTGTTCTAAATCTAATGGAAATAGAGCTCTACAATATGAAGCGTTTTCTTTATTTACAATTCGCACGTTTCCAAAGCGTGGTGCATAAACCTTTCTTTTACAATGAATAAAACTCATAGTTAAATAGGTCGAGAAAGACATGAACAGGTTTATAATGACGCTTCATTATTATTATCATTTTATTATGAGCTTCAATTTATATTATTTTATCACTTACTGTCATTAGTAAAGCTTTTCACATGAATAACGTTTTATTAATGTTAATAAATATATAAACTAGGTTTGACTTATTTAGACATATCAGGATATCAAAATTAGGCTACATATAAAAGTTGCTCATTAGTGTAATTTTGATCAAACAACTTTCATACTGAAAAGTATGACCTCATGTTTTATACAATATCGCATTTTCCGCTTGCATGAATGTTAAAGTGTTATGGTTAACATATGCTGTATATCAGACCTTAATATTTCACAAACTTACGCTAAGCCATTCTCTGCCCCTCTTCACATGCCACTGGCTTGTGTGAGGATCGTTTTAAAAATAATAAGGGAAAAGCCGATACAGTACAAAGTCGATGGTACTGATAAAAAGTTCAACTTTCACAGTCAGTTCCTGCTCTATTTCTAACTCAGATCCGAAGTCCGAGATCTTAGAACGCTTGGCCAGTAATTAATAAATAATTTCGCTTGGCCATAAATAACTTCGAGTATTGTTGCAAGTCAAAACTTTGTTTATTTATAAATTAAACATTGGCCATCGACACTCTAAGACACTCAATAAGACTTTTAAAGTTGTCAATCCTGTATACTACCAAAATACATGTAAATGTGTTAACATTAACTGATTAGTATAAACTATTGAACAGTGTCAAGTACTAGACGTTACACAATGTACTAATTACTGTACTAATTATCTATAAAATAAATGATTTTATAGATAATTGTTTTGTTTATATAAACACCAATAGAATTAACATCGGTTATAAATTGCGCATGTTTATTTTGATGAGTACATTAAAATCTTTATTTGACACATGGCAACACAAAAAGCAAAGCCCGTTGAAGCACGAAGTAATTTAAATGTGTTGTTAATAATGTGAAGTTTTCACCTTTCTAGTAATCTGAAAAGATTTTTAGATGAAGTAGAAACTATTATGTCAAAAAATAATATTAATTAAAAGTAAGTGTGATTGTACATGTATTTGCATAAGAATTGTTCACACTGTAAGACACATGTACCTACTAAACAATCGTAATCAATAATTTTGAATATACAACATGCAAGATTATATGGATATTTGAAAATGGTGAATAATACTCAAGATTTTAATTCAATTTATTGAGAATGTATAATAGAAATTGCGCTCCACATATAGGCAGATAAATCTACCAATCTCTGGACACAGACAACGCAATATTCTGCAACAATAAATCTATCACTAGGGCAAGAAAGCTTTCTTATTTGGTCGTGGAATTTAAGCCTTTTACTGTTAAAATTTAACTTATTTAGAAATGTTCCCTCTATTCGACATTATAGTGCATTTCTAAAATAATTTCGAGTATTCTTGTCAAACAAGTCAAAACTTTGTTTATTTATCAATTAAACATTTATTTATTTAAAATTACTGCACAAAAACAATTTGTTGTTAACGCATTTAGTTTAGAAAAATATTTGCACTCTAACACAACTATAATTTCAATCGTGTGAAATTTTTGGAAAGATGGTAAACATTTATGTATTAAGACCATCTATTTAAAAGCGTATCAAGAATCCAAACTCACAACGTTATACGGAAATTATAGAAATATCTGTGACAGAAAACATGGCATTTAAAACATATACAGATTTCAGGTACTGCACGTTTGAGGAAGATGAACTGGAACTAAACTCAACATTCGCATTGAATCAACCCTTCCCACTGTAACTGCGTTACGTGTAGAAGCTCGGTTGCTCCACCGTGCTTTGGGATCGCCATCGTATTGCACTCAATTGTGCACCTGATGAAACAATGAGAATACCTCTTCACCTTGATTGACCTACTGTTTGTAGTCTGGGTGTCTCTGATGTCGAAACAATGCGGAGGGTTTCGTTTAGAACTTCTTCGTTCTTCGTCGCTGACTGTTTTTGGATCCCTTCAAACGAACATGACTTCATATTTCAGGAGTTAATTCTGCAATGGCAGTAGATTTTAAATGGTGCACGTAAGAGGACGGTGAACTGGAGCTTAACTCAATAGAAAATTGTTGTTCCATTTATTCCAAATTCATTAATATTTTCCATTAACAACATTGCTAGTATTATAAAATGTACTCGTAATAAAATAATATGTTATTTTACAACGTAAACAAGTCATAAAAACCCACAATATAAAGTAGACAGATATATTGTTTGCTATCATAAGACTAGAGTATGTAAACTTTTCGTTTACCGTTAGGTTCTCGAGATATCTTGCGGACACATATAGAAATACAAGTTTTTCCATCCCCTCATGTGACAGGTTCTAATAAGGTAAACAGGGCATGAAAAAATTAATTTTAACAGGGAAATTTAGGAGCCTTCCAAACCATAGATGTATCCACCACAACAACATTATTTTTTGTTTTATTTGTTTATTTTAACATATTACAATTGGTTATTTAGATAGGGAATGTGCTTGAGGCGAGATACAAGAATATAGAAATCTGCTCAGCTCAAGCGATGACACACGACAACAGGAAGTGGGGAACTCTTCTGGCCACGGCTACATAAATCTTGTGTCACTCTCTCTTTATCTGTGTTTGTAAAGCTCTTTTGATTCATGAGGCTGCATAAATGTTGAGCGTTTATCTCGGAATTGGAAAATACATCTATCGGAATTTTGGTGTTGGAAAAGTTATACTAATTTTAGTTATGGTTATCTACTACATAACAGTATATGATGGAGAATATGGATGCATTTTCGAATATTGTGACAAAATTTGTTGATAATGGTGGTACTGCGCTTATATAATAAATATGTTATACGCACCATTACAAAAATTCAATCCTAATAATTTAAGTTTCTTCTATGAGGTTACTCTTGTTGTTATAATAATTCTTTTGTAGAAAGTATTAACTAGTATTAATATAAACTGTAGTAAAACAGATTGTGTTTTATTTAAGATATTAAAATAAATTAAATTTGACATATTTTAAGTACGGAAAATTAATTTGTCTACTTCTCATGTGTTGAAAGATTATATTGCAAGATAAGCAATAAACTGTTTCTCATGTCCAAGCCAACTGTGGCCGGACGAGCACGGGTGATATTACATCAATATCAGCGACGTTCCTGCACACCGAACTAGTGACAAATGTACACTTGTATTAAACTACGGATCTCAGGACAATCCGTGAATTATGATTTACAAATTGCCTGTCAAACCATTTATGAGGTTTCACGCTGTAATAGTTTTTAAGATTGGCAGTGGTTACAAACTGTGTTATAATACGGTGATCATCAAATTATTGATATAGTAGCAGACGAAGAAGTCACATAACTGAAGATTTCATAATCTTAGATTATACGAACTGTTTCACTAGGCGCCATCATAGGTTTTGCTATCACTATCATTGATTTCCTCTTTACTAAAGTACCGGTACAAATGTATCTCGTAGTAAAATTAGGACTATGTAAACATCCATCTTGCATTGGCAGTTTTGAAATTTTAAGTATATAGCTCAATATGTTCTAAAACAATTGTGTGGGAAAGTTCTTGAAAATGACTGAGAATAAGAATATCGTATGCTGAGTGCTAGAGGTCTTATTACTAGAATGTTTAACGTAGGATGACTTGTATATTTGTATATTCTGGTTGTTGATTTGTATGTTTAGCAAACGTAATCTGACATGAACACATCAGAACTTGTATTCATGGATTTAGAACTCAAAGCACTCTACTCCTGAAACCTTTTTCTTATACATTCAATTCCTGATAGTCCAGAAATTAAATTAAAAGAGTCGCTGGATTAATCACAAGTTTTAAATTCTAGAAGACAAAAACGTATTTTATTTGACAGTTCAATAATTTTGAAATTTACACTATGTATATTTGCACAGAACAAATATAATAATTAATTGTATCATGATTCACATGTCAAATTTATAAAAGAAAATGTGCACATATATTATTATACATAACAAATATATAGCGAAATAAGTGTGTACTGTCGTACAGGAACGATTTAGCTCTGTGTCTCTAAATTTGATCTCTTGTATCATTACTCAATATTGCTTAGTGGAATTTTGGTAATACTACAGTTTTATTACCAGTACATCTACCTTCCACTCTGATTAAAAAAATGTAAAACGTAAATAATGATAAGCTAAATTCGTCAGAATTGTAAACGTCACTTGTCTTCATTGTAAACTTAATGACGTTATTTTCTAAATCCCGAAAAAAATACGCTCAGAAATATGTATGGTGCCGTAGTTAAAAAAACTATTTTAATTTTTAAGTATACAAATTGTGTTCACGTTTTGTTGTGAACTTAGAGTAATATATTAATTTTAAAATTTAAATTTGAAATCAATACGATTTATGTGTAATTAATTTAATCATAATCCTGGATATTATATAAGTATTGCATTATTATAGTATTTTGTATTATTTCATACAGAATTATCTACTTATAAAACCAACAAATAAATACTTATGTTCCAAGTCATTAACTTACTCAAATAGTAATACATCATTCAAGACTTGGAAATGTAAAGAATTCCAAAATAAAAGGATATTTAATTTTATATCTATTTGAGATAAAATTATAATACCAATAGCGCAATAAAGTCTAGTCTGAGAAAAAGGGAAAAATCTCATGGGAAATAGTAACGTCTCTTTTGTGTACTCAACGCTGAAAATATTACCTATCTGATTTGAACTCTTCACTTCAAACATATGAAAAAAGCTTATAATTAAAAGAACATATCTATTTATGTATTCATGTAAACCTTCCTTAGGTTTAGTGAAAAATGCATAGTGAACTTGGATTTTTATAATATGGATATTTATCAAAAAATTTTCTATATTATAATACGTTTAGAGTACCGAAGATTTAAACTATTTTACAAATATCACTTTTTGGTGAAATAAAAAATAACCTTCCATAGTGTTCTCACTTGTTCTGAGGTATTTGTTGACAGCGAGGAGTACGAACAGTGAACTCCTCGTTGCAGCTCAATCATCTCAAGTTGGACAACACTGAACTGACAATATCTGCTCTGTCCACAACACGCACCATAACTCCTGTTTGGCGCTCAGGGGACTACGTTTATTGACCGCTGTTGTCCTTGCCAACTGACCCTTACCTGGAACAAATATTTATCATACGCATACTTTACACGAGTGATTTAATAGAAGTAAAAGTTTAATATTTTTACTAATTATACGGCCAAACAAGTCTTTATTTTTGCACTCTTATTAGCTTAAGAAATATGTTAACAATAACCTGCCAAGAATGGTTCACTTTAAATATGCCATCTCGAATCATGGAATGCAGGATGCATTATTAGTTTTTGTACAAAAATTGATGGTATGACAGCTCTGATGGTTCACATGTTATATTTTCATCATTTAGAAACTCTCTCTTCTTGAAAACTTAGAAACAACTGGAATATAAATATTAAAAGTAGGAGTGAAATTCAATTACCATCCGCAATTTAACTAACCAAAATTTTCAATGTTGGTAGTCACTTTACGTAGATGAAGAAGTTTATTTGTTTATTGTGTCTTTGAAAATTTCAAGTTGCTAGGATAGTTTCATCATCGCTCTCGTGTTGTTAATCATGGCTACTCCACTTTCTATTTGCACCAAAAAGAGAACCTTCAGTGATCTGCTTTGTGTTGTCGAAACGTGTATTAGGGGTGAAGATTCACAGGAGACTTTCGGTACAGTACGTGAACAATATTGTAACACAACAGAGTGTGTACGAATCGACTGAAAAATTCAAAAACGGTTACAAAAAATGAAAGAGACAGACGACTGTTTACCGCCACAAATGAAGAAAACATTGAGCGTTCACGTAAAATGGTTCTCTTCGACGGACAAGTAACTATTGACGAAATAGCACA
This sequence comes from Homalodisca vitripennis, assembly GCF_021130785.1. Classification (NCBI taxonomy): domain Eukaryota; kingdom Metazoa; phylum Arthropoda; class Insecta; order Hemiptera; family Cicadellidae; genus Homalodisca; species Homalodisca vitripennis. Next base: position 34,219,349 of record NC_060207.1, read on the forward strand.
TCGTCTGCAAATTAGCCACGATTCTACCTACGAAATCATAAACAACAGACTGGGGTTTCTGAAAGTTTTTGCACGATCTAACTCACACAGTTACATGTACAAACGCGCTTGGCCATCTGCCAAAACATTTGGATCACTACTGTAACGAACTTCTTTGAGAGGATTGTTACTGGTGACGAAACATGGATCCACCATTAGGAGCCGGAGAGTAAACGGCAGAGTATGGGATGGAAACCTTTTTCGCCTTGCAAGTGTAGACCCAACCGTCCGCAGGAAAACTGATGCTCGTGTTTTCTTTTTGTATTCACAGGGTCCAGATCTGGAATATTGTAAGGAAAGGTCACAACAACAATCAGTCTACGTTACAGTGAGATCCTTACTGCCAAGTTAAAGCCTGTAATTCAGAGCAATCGCCAAAGACTGCTGTCAAAAGATGCTGCATTATAGCACGACAATGCCTTTCCGCATGAATACCGCTGAAAAGCTCTATAAAATTCATTTTGAAGTACTGGCTCACCCTTCACATAGGGTCTTGTCCCTTCTGACTATTACTTCTTTGGTCCACTCAAAGAGGCGTTAAGGGGCCGTCGATTTACCTCCGACGAAACATTGAAAGAAGCGGTGAATTCTTGGTTCATTTGGTTATAAATTATCTTTATAAACATATTCACTTGTACTGATTCGATTTTATCCCATACCTTCGTATACGTATGTATTTTTGCTTCGTTATTGTAAAGTACTTAAAATGTTCAAGGCAGCTACCTTGAAACTATTAAAATATCACAAATCTTTAATAATATTGTTGTAAATGAACTTGAAATTCTAAATGTTATGCTGTTCAATAATGACTAAGATACAACAATCAGTATATTTTAGAAACTTGTAAAGATATAGGACATAGAGAAATTTTCTTGTTTCTTGTTTTATCAACAGAACAATTTTATATACATTGGATGACAAAGCCGAATATTCTGGAATTATTGCGGTAATTTAAATAGGCTACATTTTTACTTGAATGCAAAGCCAAGTGTAGCTTTCTTCATCATCACCTGTTTCTTAACAGTATTTATTCTCCTCGTGTAGTACTACTGTATGTATCTTATTGGATTATTAATTTTTTAGTAGATTTCTGGAGTATATTATTTATGTTTTTCTTTTACTTCTTATGACGTCAATTATAACTTTATAGATACATTACCTTTATAATTATTGTAGTGAATACTCACTATAGTTTAACGTTCATTGTTTAGTCTAATTTCTCTTGAATTAAGGACTGTTTTAAGTGAATGTATTGACTAACAAATAAATCTCTAAGAAGTATCTTGGTAAAGCATAATTCTGTATTTAACTTGGTAACACGTTATGATTTGTAATTTAAAATTGCATAATTGCACAGTCTCAAAAATAATAAAATGTAAAATATCAGCTAAAATCTAATTTTTTATTTTATTGATTTAGTGAAATTAAAGCCTATTTTACAACGCTTAATTAATACTTTTAATGCTAAAACTTAGTAAAGAAATAATCAGGCATTTTTTGTAATCAATGGCTTACTGAACTTTGTTAAGACTTAACTACGATGTGTCCCTCTCCTAAAGCACTAAAGTAGCGGTTATGGTGAAAACGTCAGGCTGTGTTAGGGCCTGAAACCACACCGTGAGTAGCTTGTTATGGGTTAGGTTTAAGCTCTACATTATTTTGACATGACTATCCTAGATTAGCATGACCAGCTGCTATATGATATTTATCAGCATTTCAGTTCAAGTGGATACTACTTGTAATAATAGTGATAAATCACTTTATAAAGTTTGTTTAACATATCAACCAGTTCAATAGTATCATCAAAAGCAATAAATAAAGAAATAGGGTAGGAGTACGCCACTCCAAATAGCCGTCATAATTTTTTTAAAGTGAATAGCTCATTTTATTAGTCTATACGTATCATCATATCACATGTTAAAGTTTCATATGACTGTACTCAGTTAGTTAAAAAAATTATTCGTGCTAAGATTATGTCTTTGTCTTTACGGTTACCAATGAGATATGCACTACCATCGAACTAAACTTCAAGTCCATGGTAAGTTCCTTTCCGAGATTTCTTGCATACACACTAACAGAAATGGCATTTTCCTAGCCCAGAGACTGATAAGCTTTGCTAATGCTCAACCAATAAATAAGTTGGAAATAAGAAGTGTGTTATTATTTCCGTAAGCTCAACGTAATATTTGTTCAATTCTAACATTTTGATTCGGTGCAGTAAGATAATGTACACGTTTTGTGTATCAATAACAGTTGTTGGCTATGAAATGATATGTTAGTAATTGAGGTCTGAAAATAGAAAGTATGTAAATTTATAATGTATAATACCATTGAATTTTTTATTGCTAGAAGCAAATTATATTATAAGACCACCATATATAAACTGGAAACAGAGCCTTAAAGTCCCGGCATGGACTTATACGTAACTAAATATGTTTTAGGGGTGAGTAGAAGTAAATCTTTGAAATTCGACATCGGATATAAGACGGTACTTTATGAACACGATGGCTCATCAATCACCTCGTATATAAGAATGTCTCAGAATGAGTCGATAGCTATCTATTTGTGAACGAAATCATGGGTTAGCATCGTTATAAAAAGGTAATGTAATCCAAAGCCCAATGAGCTTATGTGACAAATGTTAGGGAGTTTATTTGTTGGAGTTATTTGCCAGATTGTTTTAAAATGTTGTTTAAAAATTAAGTTATTGCACTTTTATTGCAATTGTAAATGCTATGTGGAGTCATGTATTTTTGGAGCTGTAGACTTCTAAAACAAAATTTAATATTAATTGTTATTTTTAATTATTGATCGCTTAGTAAATTGCACTCTTACGGAAAAACAGTTAATAACAAAAAACCTAGAACGCCTAGTGGAGATAGAATATATCATCAGTTGATGATTGGAAGTTTAGATTTAAATAATATTTCTATATGATTAAAGAAAATGTCCAAAACAGAACACTGGACAAATTCAGACCCATTTAAAAACCTTTATTTAACATATGTGTATAATTAAATTAAATAGCCTTATCCATTCAAATTTTACTGTAGATTATCCTAAATAACAGTACACGGATATGGCCTACATATATGCGTTCTTCAGTTTATTATTAAATTGGATCAAAATTATTAAAGTCATAATGTAATTAAAATGTCTTTATCTATACATTGGATGAAATATCTAAAGTAAAATTCTCCTAGTAAATATATATATATATTATTTTGCTTGTACATTAAAATCTTTTCGTACTATGAAATCTAGAATACTGTAAATTTGTATAGTAGCTGCATTTTGTCTTGTATGGAAGAATGATTATTACTGTTATAAAATAAAAACGGGTATAGTTTGTTATTAAAATTGTATAAATGTTCAAGTTTAGGTAGTTTACTAAACAAGTCTCTACTAGGCTGAAGAAAAAAACGGAAGACAGCAGAGGAAAAGTGAATGACTTAAAATTGAACCTTGCTGAAATACTAGTTTAAATATTAGAAAAGAGATCATTATATAGATATGACATACTATGACATCAGTATTAGTTTCGAAAAAATAGTAACTTTAATTCGTTGATTAAAGGGGATTGTTTTACACCATGAAATGTTTGGTAATAAAAGAATTGCTAAACTTCTTAGAGTGCTAGTTATTTTAATATAGAAGTGATGGAACTCCTCATTTATGTAGTTATATATTTATATAGCAATCACAAAATAAAAAGTACTTGAGTATTTAAAATGTTCCGGATGTGTTTATTATCATGTACATTCACATAAGTTCCTTAGTAAATTTTTATGTTCTTAAAACCTGATATTTTTCTATTTCCACTTATATCTTTAAATTTTAGAGTAGTTATTTTGGTTCATATATTAGGTTTTTGCTAAAAACTGTACTTATTACTGGTTAAAACTTTTAATTTTAGTATCATAAAGCTAGTTTTCTATCAAAATAATGCTGAATTTATTTTAGATTTATAATGACATTTTTTACTATAAAGGTTTCGCAATTTGTTAAAGTGAGAATACTACTGCAATATGGACGGTAATGGAACATAAATTACTTTCAGTAACTCAGGAAGCGAAGTCACAACCGCCAACGTAACTATATTTTCAAGAAAGGTTTCTCCGATTGCCAGTTTCAGCGAAAGTAACTGAAAATAATTTCCAATGTTTCCTTACATGACAAACCTTGAATACCCGTAACAATTAAATTGCTTTAATCTTGGGTACATTAGAAATTAACAGTAAAGCATAAATTTTAGCAAGCATTCGTTTGTTTAATACTAGAATAGTGTATAAACAGTAAATTATTTTTCAACGTAATTACATTCCCTTAATCGAACTATTTTTCACAAACTAAGCGTTTCTAATTTCCAATTTGGGTGTTTTCCATTTATTGTAAAACAGATTCCTTGCTAGTACAATAAATTACAAAAGTGGTTTCCACTATTAAAAGTATTTAAAAGTGTAAATATAAACACATTTTTAACGATGCATAAGTAAAACATATATATTTTATTATTTGTGGAGAAAACTCTATTTTGGTAGTTCCCTGTTACATATATTGTTATAATAAAATGTAATAAACATAAAACAGGAAAGTTCAAATTTTCCAGTGGATTGAGTACAAGTGAGATAAGTATAAAAGTGTATAGTCTTAATCGTGCAGTTACTCTCAATTCACTAATCAGGATAATATCAGCTAATTGTTTTTAACTAAAATGACACATACAAATTTCAGTTAATGCGAGTCCTTCGCGTTTTTTTCACTATTTCCTTGATTGATACAACATTCAGGGAAAAGATTATCTTATTTAAGCATAAATCTTACGCAGTTTTGATATTGCAGTCCTATCAAATTAGAAACAGTTAATTATTAGAAAAAACAGATAAATTTTGAAATTTTAATTATATATTGATTATTTTAATGTTTATTTTTAACTTAGTACGACCACCGAAGTTTCAAAACAAAAAACGGCTCACCATCAACAGCAGAGAGATAGAAGAGTTAAGCAGGCTGCTGATGGTCGTGTCCAAGAACGGGCAGCGAATACAGCTGCCAGGCGTCAGTGATGTGAATACCAGTCAGAAGATGAAGCCTAGAACAGAATGTCAAAAGTCGCCTTCAGCAAAGCGCCAGTGCCAGCGCGGAGCAAGTTCTACAAGGCGAATGTAAGATGCTGAAGCGCATCACAATCAACGTGGATCTGTGGATGTTTAGCGAGTTGCTGTCGTACATAGACAAAATACCGAAGCCTACCATCGAGGACGGAAATCTTAAAGATAAGGAAAATGATCTGCAAATCCAACGCGAAGGTCCGTGGTGGGACGAAAATGAGTCACGATTTCCGGACGCTGCTCTAAGAGGAATGTGAACTGGAGCTAGACTTAACATTCTCACGTATCAATACCTTTTACGTATCACCTCCAATCGAAGGACGAGTCCCCCGTGTTAGTTACCTATAACATGTATGCTTTAGTACGTTTATAGAATGTATTCTTTTACAACAATAAATAATTTATTTTACTTGATGAATTATATCGAAATATTCTGTTTCCATTTGTCTCGTAACTAAAACTGTACTAATAGCAATGTAATTAATTGGATTTCACGTTTGTACACGTGTTGTACCTCAATTGTTGACGCTGTGCAACAGTACTCTCTGTCAGTGCTTGGTGTTTGTAGACAAACCTTGACACAGCTGCCAGCGCTCGCTGTGTCGAATCAGTTGACAGCATTGACGTAATTCTGTGACAACAATGAAACGGTGCATTTTTTTTAGCAGTGTATTGTTATTACGTTTAGAAGATAAAACGGTGTATTTTTGTTTATTTGCAAGTCAACATGATTAACGAATGCTGTATTATTTTGAGTAATAATTGTTGTCATGTTGAAACGGGAAAGCAAGTTCAATTCTTACTGAAGTAAAAAAATAAATTTAATGAAAAAGATTATATAAGCACATTTCTATATGTTAAGTGGTATATTTGTTCATAGATAAATCGGGAAATGTATTTGGAAGATAAGATATTCTAAACTTATGAGGTTAGGTTAATTAAAGTCAAGAGAATTATTTAATTTACCAGCATAATACTAAGCAGCAGAGTCACTCATCACCCACCATCTTCAAGAGCCTCACCTAACAGTTCTCTAGGGCTTACTTTTTTTCCGTTACGTGTAATACTATCTTACCTATACTATTTATTCTTTTAAACATAAGTGCAATTTTCTAAGGTTGCAACACATTCTTTTAGATGTTTTACCTTCTTTCTCTTTTCGATATTGCATTATCAGCAAGACTTTCTAGTCAGGAACCTCGGCTCTCATATCCTCTACCTTTGTCCAATCCTGCTACTTCTTCACGTCTTCCCGTTGTGTTTCAGGTTTAATATTCACTAGGTATTACAATTTCTAACTATTCACCAATTTCTACCTCACAGTCAACCTCACACATCAACAGTCTCTTTGTCCCTCTATCCTGGTTCCATGCCCGACTCTTTTCTTTTTGGCCACTTCTTATCCAACGGCCTGCATAAGCCTCTCAAAGATTTCTGTCTATAGCTTTGATATTTTTGCCAAATGGTGATTTGCCTCGCCCATTAAAAGATCGCCACACCCGCAATATTACTCAGAGGGTCCTTCCCTAATGCTTCATCTTCTATATCCTTAACCTCTTATAATCTCAGCTTTCTCTTGTCTAAGGGCAGAGGTAGAAACTTCTACCGTGTTCTCTCTATTTCATCATCCAACTTCCAAATCCGAGTCTACCTCCTGAAAATTGTGGTTTCCACTCGTCCGTTACTTTACCAAATTGTCATCCTCGATTGTTTCTCCAAGGGATGTTTTATGCAATTATTCCCCTCCTAGAGTAATAATTATATAAAATATTTTTACGAAGCAACAGCAAGATTGTGATAAATTTATTGAAAAGTTTACTTTATTTCTTAAATGTTAATTACTAGGGATAATACAATCCTAAAAGAGAGTATTATTAGTACCGCTCGTATTAATCAATATGTCTATATTTCTTACACAAACATATTCTCAGTCCCAAAGTTATCTATACAGTATAAAAATCATAAATATGTTTGTAATTTTAGTAGAATATGTGTCAAAAATACTTCATATTTTGTTTTGGTTAGTGTTTAATGCAAAATGAGTTTTAATATTTGGCTTTCTCGTAACCATCGAAACCATATGTTATTTCTGATTGGTTAAAATGTTTACTAAAGTATTAAAGTATTACACTAGTTAGTTTAGTTGATATACAAGTCAGATGTGAATAAACAATGATAGTTTTTTCTTATGTTTTGAGTAATTAATACATATAATAATAAATCGTAAATATAATAGAAGTATTATTGGCAGAATCATTGGAATGATTGTAGAAAAATGAGCCATCATACGAAGTTTTAATAACAGCTACATAAGACACATATAAATTAATAATTAATTAAATTAAACCATTAATAAATTAATTACACAACGATTAATTCATCAAACATTATATTGAAACTATCCAAATGCATGCTTGTAATAGAAGGTAAATGTGTATATATTATATTAAAAAGACAACCTTGAAGACAGTAATTTTACAATGATATTTTGTTAACTTTTGATTATATAAATTATTGCTTTATTTACATGGTTCACTACATTATAATGACACTTATTAAGAAGTTGAGACGCTATGCCAAGCCTTGTAAAGTGGTTTGGCGCAGTGCGGCGCTCTGCACGTGGCTAACTACAGCTGCAAGGATACATGTCTCAGCGTATCTTAATCAATATAACATTCTTTGCAATTGAAACTTCTTCGATACATATTTATACTGGGAGTACAGCTTTATGAATTACTTCTTTAAAATTTTGCATGATAATAAATATTTATCAACCAAAGTATTTTTATCAATTTATATAAGTCTTATTAAAACATTAGTCTGACCATTCTTCACAAATTAGTCAAAATCTCAAATTTCTATAATCTAAATACAGATTTGTAATAATATCCCTTCAATACACAACTATATTTTGGTTATTATTCCTTTCGTAATTTCAATTTATCTAGATGTCCACGAATTAAGAACAGGACTCAGCACTTATAGTTTAAGCCTGGGCGAATCTTTTTTCAATTATCTCTTGCTGATGCTAGAGGGAAACATATCTTAGTAATATGTCTCTATGATATCTCTCGAAGTAAACATTTCTTTAACTTTGCGAACTAAAAAAAAATAGGGTTGATGAATCACTCTACTCATTTCACTACGACACTTGAATTGTATGCATATAATGGCATTTAAATATTTGGAGTATTAAGAAACGTAAAAATTTGATTACTTGTTCCCTCTGTTTGTTTTTATTACTTCTGACATTATTTGAATCACTAAATCAATTCCTGGAATCCTTTCTTCAACAACGCTTTGAGTTTATTGTAAATAGAAAGTATAATTATTGTGTACTTTATCGTTAAACAAATAAACAATGAGTATACGTAATATAATTATCTCAATAAAAAAATACATATTACAATTTTTTTAACTGATATACAATTCCATTTAAATTATTTATGTATCTAGAGTTATATATTTTTGTATAATTCTCCAACCACAAAAAAGGCAAACCGTTCTCTAAGTTCAAAACTAGTTTTTGAGCTTAAAGTCATTATAACTTACTGGCCCTCAGTACAACAGTTTCTTTTTAATATCTGAGTATGAAATGGGTAAAATTTCATATCTACTGATTTTAAAATATACAGGATAACCGTAAAAAGAAGTGTTTGGCTATTTAATATAAGTAACAGTTCCGTAATTACAGTTGATAATAAGCAGGCGCTATGAAAATTCTTTTGCAGCGTCACCTTCTGGCGAGTTTCATAAATGGGCATAGCATATAAACCTCCTCTGTGGAATAATACATATACATACAAACTTTCATAATGATCGGTAAAATAGTTTCTGAGTCTACCAGTGTCATACATATAAACATCCTCTTTTGTATACTAGCATTATATTACCCGCGGCTTCGCACACAATTTCCTGTTGAAAAACAGGGCATTATATTCTTTTCCTATTACATTCTAAACACTCCTGAGATAATTGATAGTCACTCAATACTATTCCAATCTCCTAATCCATTTTAAAGAACACTTTTTGTGAACCTGAAATCAAAGTGTTATACAGTTTTAATAAAATTCGAATATCCCTCCTAAAATCTATGATATGTAATTAAATTTCTCCAACTATTTCAGTAACAATTGAAGTATTTTAGGCCATGTGAAGGAATCCTTAAGCCGAATTATTACCAATTAATGATATATTGCATGATGGGGCTTATGCAGTTTTAGAATGGAAGTAGGCTTATCTTATATATATGTATATATATATATATCATGTTTGTGTCAATGTTTAACAGCTTTAAATGATAATATAAACTGCTAATGGCTCTTATTTTAGACTTTGCGTTTAGGTGAGTAATTCTGATTTGAAACAATTGTATTTTCTACGCCATGGTTATGTTTTCCATGCTACTACGATCAAGAAAGTATGTCAAAAAGTGAATGCTTATAGCCATTGTAGTTTAACCCGGTCCAAGGTACTTCTAGTAATTTGTGCGGTAACTCTCCTTACTTTATAGGTCGGAGGAGGCAAACCACTGCTGCTCTTAATTGAACTTCGGCCTACATTCCCGTAAACAAGGTGCAAATTATATCTCATCGTAATATAGTTTCTTCCATATTTTGCTATATTTTGCCACAGAGGAGCCCGATCCCACTCCGCAATTGAAATGCTATGTTTAAAGTGTTTTGTAAAGTCAGAGTAAGAGATATATGGAATTGGCCGAAACCTCTCACAGGCTGTGCTATTGAAGGCCTCTATAAAATCCTTTATAGAACAAGATTGTTTGGCTTTTCGGCTCTCAGGGGAAAATATAATAGTGGAAATGTTCATTGTTAACTATGTTCTTGATTAAAATAGTTTTATTAACGTATATTTATTGTTTAAAAAATTTAAAGTATATAAAAGCAAAGTAAGAAGCAGAAGGGGGAATTTCTAGTAGGAGGATAGTTGCATATAAAGAACCCTTGGAGAAATAACCGGGAAAGTACATTTAATAAAACAACAGACGAGTGGAAACCTCGATTTTACATAGAATAACTTTTTGTCTCAACGAGCAGTCTAGGAGACTCGGATTTGAGAGCTGGATGATGAAATAGAGAGGGACAGGGGAGAGGCTACTACGTCTGCCCTCAGCCAGTAAGAGCCTGAGGCTCGAAGATGTTAGGGAATATAAAGTACGAGGCATTAAGGAAGAATGCTCTGAGTAGTAATGCGGCTGTGGTTTTTTTTATGGGGATACGCAAACCTCAATAAGAAAGAAATATAAAAATTGCAAACAGAACGCTTTCTGATAACTAAAAATGACTAAGGGTAAGAGGAAATTTTAAGTACTTATAGTTCTTAGCTCTAAGATGACAGTTGTCAGTTAAAAAGAAAGCTGAAAATAAAATCACGGATGAAAACCCTCCCTACTATATTAAACACATACAATATGCATCATCCTTAGAGTACACTCAAGTAAGAGATATAACCTGGAGAATGTTGCTTAGATCACACTAAACGTAAGTAACTACTAATTAAACCAAAAACTATTATAAAAAACTATAATAAATCAATTTTATATTTATGAAAATAAACCACAACTATTTAACATAACAATGACTTGTAACAATAAAGTTTTTAATACACGAGAACGACGGAAAGAAAATTCTTAATCATGACGGTGACGCTGCCATTGTGTGTGAATAATTGAGTAAAACATTCCCAAGTTTGTTCTAGTTTAGCTTTTCTGCTTGCATCTTCTAGAAAAGTTTTTCAATTAGCCAGCAGTCATGATTTAATTAACTGGCAACCGAATTGTTTTGAACTCTAATAAGAGAGTTGTGTATTTATTATAAAGAAATACATAATAATTAATGCTATTATTATTTAGATCCTTAAATGCCATTACATATTAAATTCAACGAAAAAATAATAATTCTGGGAAATGGTGAGTTTGCGTATTCACTGTCTAAGGCGTAAGACTTTTGATCGGATTTAGAGATTGTGGGGTTCAAATCATGTTCCTTGTGACCTTGTGTTTTTATCATTAGCATTGATGACCTTGTACTACACCGACTTGTCTGTTTAATCTGTTTTAAAATGTCTGCGCTCATAACATAGGTTAAAATAAGGTTAAAAAGGGGATCGACATCCCCTTCATAAAAAATATTAAAATTGTTTCCTGTGCAAACTCTTCAGATATTGCCCATTCAGTGCGATGTAATATTAATAATAGAATAAAAACCCAAATTTTATGTTCAGAATGTTTAAGGATTCTGCGGAAACTTCTTATTTAACAGAATGTGCCAAACTACTACTGTTACACAGCCAAATACTAGTATAATTTTTTAATAATTTAATCATAATCATTTTTTAATAGTTATAATTTAGTAACTATAGAAGATTGAATTAATCATAATTGTACATTGAAGTTTTGTTCACATTGAAACTATAATCCAACATGTATAATCTGTGACAAACGCACAACAGCATGCAACAGTACCGTAACAGTATATCAGATCTGGACAGTGAGCGAGGGCTATGTTTAACCTCACCGCAGTATATCATAGTGATAACTACTATCGCAGGTACAGCTCTATCTGTTCTCTGCTATCGGTTCCATGACAAATACCATTTGATTAAGTGCCAAATACCACAGTCATCTATCGAATTTTAAGTAGGTTTTGATTTTTAGTTAGTGCCTAAGCAAATGTTTTATTCCAGTCGATAGTGACTATTATTTTAGGTAGATTTCATCAAAATCTGCCTGTGGCAATCCACCACATTATGGAATTTCCGGAAGATATTTTTTATTTTTTCGACCATAACTTCCAGAATCAGAAACCACCATAATCCGAACATTCCTACAGAGTGTAACAAGATATCCCACGCAACACGCAAACTTTAGAATATTATTTCTTGGTTATAATTAAGAAAAAATATAATGCAACCACTGGTCTATCTCATCCCTTAACCGCCTTTCAACTGTTTCAAAATTATGGTTATTCTAAGTTTTAGAAACGATTTATTATACATAAACTAATAATAATGTACAAGTATTATATCATGTCAAAATTTATACAATTCTCTAGTCATTTAAAATGTTTGTTTAAACGTGTTTTTTATATCACGTACGTTTGCAGATAGTGGATGTACAGAATTTTATCTAGTAACACTGCAGGATAATTGTGAAGACGACAGTTACCATAGTTCTTACTACATGCAGAACACTTACTGCACTTCGAACAGAAAGCGTATTTGTAAATGGTTGGATGAGTCACTTAACTATTATTAACCAATAAAACGTTTAAAAATGGCGTTTCTACACATTTGACTAACCTTTCCATCTCCAATATTTCACAAGATAAAAAAGAACACTTGTCATAGCATTATCAAGTTGTCACAAGCGACATTTATTCCTATTTAATTTTCGATAACTTTAAATGTTTCAAGATAGTATCCATTTAAACCTATAGCAGTGTACACTTGATTTATTATAAGTAGATACGTTTAAAAAGTCCACGTTTTTAGAAAGAAACTTATATGGTTATGACAATCTTTGTCATACTAATACATCTAAACTAATAACACATCTTCAGTTTGACATTTCGAGATAATGGTCTCATGTAATATTAGTCGTTCGACTGAGTCGGAAGGTATATTTAATTTCTTATTATTTTACTTTTATAGAAAGTACATAAAAGTCCGATAAAACCGTAAAGAAACTAAATAAAAAAGATTCATGTAACTGATACAGTTAAGAATTAAAAGCGTTCGGTAGTATTCTATAATAAAAAATGACTTTTGGTACTTTAATATGAATTAAATATTAAAGATAGAGATCGTCTTACAAAGATACTGGAAGGTTAGATTTCATAGAATTATTTCAACATAAATGAACTCTGTCCATGGAATATACAAAATACTATTTGTTTTTCCTGGAAAACAACTTCATGAACATTGAGCGTCATTTTATGTACGCTAAGAATGTATTCAGGCTCGATTGCATGGTTGACGTGATATGTACTAACGTGTATTCACTACGCTAATAAGTATAAATTTTTATATTTTATTACTATTCTACGCTTTTTAAATATCGTATTTTATTGTTTGGTCTCTTAATTGCTCATAAACTTCCGTTTGTTACCCATAAATACAGTTTTGTAATGGATAGAGATAGGAAAAAACTGTAAACGTGAATGTAATTCTGCTTTGTACGGCCTTGAGGGGATTATCTCGCTTAGAATTTTAAGTTTTAGGTCATTTGTATTTTTAAGTTTACAAAAATATAAATTTTACAGTGATAAAAAACGTTTGATAAAAATACAGATATCATTTGAAAAAACGTATTAAGAATAGAAGCAAACTTGTATTTTGTTGTGGGTTCATATCACAGGAGTGACAATAACAAATAAATTCCTGTACACTTTAGAACACCATTTTAAAATTAATAAATTTATACTGCAATAAATAATATAATAACAGTTTTCTTTGCAATAATGTTTAGGATCTAAAATCTTTTAAAATTATATACAACATGAGTGTGTTACAATTTGAAAGTTTACAGATTCGAACACGTAACATGTAAGAAGTTGATATTATTGTAAACAAATTATTTAGGGTATATTTAGTGGGAAATCCGTTTAAACAACCAAATCTCTGCCGTTAGCCGTTTGACAGTCAGGCATTTGAGACCGGCGGTCTAAAACACTGTGAAATAGTATTTAGTTAATATGTTTATAAAAGATACAAGGTACTACTAATGTAAGCTGATACAATCAGGGTAATGGCGAGAAATCGACTGTGACGTCAGTGCTCACTCTCCAACATCGTTTAGTCAGTGTGTTTCGTTTAGAAAGTGGATCTATGAGAAGTGTTGACGAATTTGTTTCTTTAGAAGGAATAGGGCGATAAAAACTATTAAAATTATTTTAATATGTATGTAAATATATGTAGTATTATTAAATTTTATCTCATTCTTTATAAGTAAAATCTAGTCAGAAAACGTTGATAATAAATAATAATATTTAATAAATAATTAACTTATTAATTAAAACAGTCTTCAAATGAAAAATGCCCCAAAACTGTAACCTATTATATTAATTTATAATATAGAATGTTATGGAAAAATTCGTAACTAAACATTTCCGATTTTGTAAACGTTAGTTAAACGCCCACTACAGGTTTAAGTTTGGAGATTCCGTTAGACAATTTGTCCTGCTTCAGCAAGTCACATTCTCTTGAACTCTGTCGTTATTATTGATTGGTGATATAAATTGTTGTATTTTACCTGAAACCAACGATCCACTGTCACAACGATATCTTGATGTAATGTATGGAGCTGGTTTCATTAGTTGCATTAATGTGCCAACCAGAGTTACTGGATTTTCCAAAAGTTGTATTGATCATAATACGGATATTAAAACTACGGACGGTGTTAAGTCGGCGGTCATCAAAGCGGAAATGACGGATCACTATTTTACTGTCTCGCAAAGTCAACACAGTTTCATTAAAAGTAAAAGAAAACAACCATCTTTCGTTAAAAACACATATATTGACTTTGATATTGCTGGCCGTCTTGTCTCTGAAAGAAATTGGACACCGATTTTAGAGATCGAGGATGTTAATCTGTCTGCATCTAAGTTTGTTGAATATTTGCAAGATATTCTATTACAATCCTCAATTAATAAGAACCCAATTTCTTCTAAGCACGTCAAGCTAAAGCCGTGGGTTACCGCTGGACTAATTAAATCAATTCGAGTTAGAGATAGAATGAGTAAGCAGCTCAAAAGCCAGCCTTTTAATGCAATGTTAAAAACCCGTTTCAAGCACTACAGAAATCTCTTAAATAAAACTATTAAATTGGCTAAAGAAATGTATTTTAGAAATAAAATAAATGAATCAAAAAATAATAATAAGCTCTTGTGGAAAAATATTGCTGAAATTATGGACATGAATAAAAAAAAGATTCCTTTCGTATTGAACAGTTTCTGGATGGCAAAATTAATATTGAGACAAATGATATAAATAATGTAGCTAACACATTAAATGAGTACTATGTTAGGGTAGGTGCCAACTTAGCCAGTGCTGTGCCTCCCGTGACTGAAGTCGTTATGAATGACGAGGATTACGGGGCGAATTCTTACTTCCAGCTGGAGCCGATATCCGAGGATGTCCTTGCTCGTGTTGTACAAAACCTTAGAGGCGGGTCTGCTCCGGGAGAAGATGGAATCCCGGTTACTCTTATCAAAATGTTTTTTAATTTACTAAAGCTTCCACTTCTACATATTATAAACAATAGTATGTCACAGGGAATTTTCCCAGCATCTTTTAAAATGGGTAAAGTAATTCCAATCTATAAGGGAGGCCCAAAAAATCGATGTGTTAGCTTCAGGCCAATAACTTTAACTAGTGTTTTATCTAAATTATTGGAAAAATGTGTTAGAATTCAACTCGAAAAATATTTAAACATCAATAATATTCTTGTACAAAATCAATTCGGTTTCAGAAAAGATAAGAATTTGAATGACGATTTATATTTGCTAACTAAAAGTGTTCATGACACGATTAGCCGTAATAAAAAACCATTATTGATTTTTATAGATTTAGCTAAAGCTTTTGATACAGTTGATAGACAATTACTACTACAAAAATTAAAATATATTGGAATACAAGGGAACTCTTGGAGATGGTTCAAAAGTTATTTGTCCGATCAGTATCAAGTTGTTTCTGTTTTGGGCCATACAAGCGTTCCTCAAAAAATTGAGTATGGGGTTCTGCAAGGCAGTACTCTTGGACCCTTGCTTTTCTTAATTTTTATTAACAATCTAGGAAGATTGACTCTGTGTAAAGGACAGATATTTCTTTATGCGGACGACACCGCTTTGTTATTTGAGGGTGAAAGCTGGGAGGAAGTGAGGGATGTGGCTGAGCGCGGTCTACTCACTGTCAAGCGCTGGTTTGATCAATGTCGGCTCACGGTTAATATAGCCAAAACTAAATGTATGCCAATCTCTATACGAGCTGACGGCGATCCTTTTGTTTTTAATCTACGGTTGCATACTTGTGGTGGCCAGGATGGATGCGTTTTGTGTGAATGTATTGATAGGGTGAGTGAGTATAAATACTTGGGTGTAGTTTTTGACAATCGTTTGAAGTGGTGTAATCACGTAGCTTACATGCGGAATAAACTTCGTAAATTTATCTTTATATTTTGTAATCTGCGTAATATACTTACAATAGATCTTTTAAAAACTGTATACTATGCTTATGTGCAATCAATTCTTCAGTATGGTAATTTAGCATGGGGTGGCTGTTTTCAAAATAACCTTGCTCCCTTAGAAGTCGTTCAAAAAACTATTATAAAAGTAGCTCTGAAGCGAAATCGTACTTATCCAACCAATTTATTATTTGAAGAATTTAAAGTTTTTAACGTCTCGCAATTATATATCCGAACATTAGTTTTGTACATTTTTCAACATCGAGATTCAATTTTCATTCACAGTAACCACAGCCATTTTACGCGTTCTTCACTTCATAACAGAATTATTGTTCCTAGACTCGTTAAAGCCTTTAATTCAACATCATCTCACTATATTGCTCATATAATTTTCTCGAAATTACCATACTTTATAAAAAACCCAAGACCTTGCACTATTAGTACGTACAAAAAATTAGTCAATAAATGGTTAGTAAATGCTGGGCGAGATGGATTTCGTCAGTATTTTTCCTCAATCTACACCTAGATATGCTTTTTTATGTATTAAATTTCTTTATATTTTTGTATTACAATCAATGTTAGTCTGAGTGTTTGGTGAGTCTGTACAATCGTTTTGACTGCAGGCCAACGAGGACATGTGGTGCGAGCAAGTGTGCGGGTGCGTGATTGGTGTGTGTGTGTGTGTGTGTGTGTGTGTGTGTGTGTGTGTGTGTGTGTGTGTGTGTGTGTTTTAGTGTGTGTGCGTGGGTGTGCAGGTGTGGTCCAAATCTCTCTCTACTTATATCGGCTAATTTTTAATTAAGTCTTTCTGATTGCTCTTTTTTATGTAAGTCACAAGTTTTTATAAATTACATTTTTAAGTCTTCAAATTGTATTTTCTAAAT
Source organism: Homalodisca vitripennis (assembly GCF_021130785.1). NCBI lineage: Eukaryota > Metazoa > Arthropoda > Insecta > Hemiptera > Cicadellidae > Homalodisca > Homalodisca vitripennis. The sequence goes on from NC_060207.1 coordinate 34,236,580, forward strand.
AAGTATATTCCTTTCAAATTTTAGATTATTTATTAACTGGATTTACTCATGTATTCCATGGTCTGGCCTTGTATGGTTTATTTTAGAGGTTAAATCTTCATTTTTCATTTGTTTATGAAAATGTTTTTATTGATGACAGTTCATTTCCTTATTTTAATTTAGGTTTTTTTTGTGTTATTGGTAGTGCAGACTGAGGAACTCGTTTCCCCACACACAGGCTGATGCCCATGTGGGGATAATTTCCTATAATATTTTTGTTATGTATTATATTTGACTCTGTACATAAATTTTGGAAATAAATAAATCAATCAATCAATCAATCAATCATTATTAATTTTGCTTATTATAATATTTATTATCTTAGAACTACAAGCTCTCAAAGAACAGCAACTACCACAATGGCTGGAAGGACTTTAAGAGTAAAAGATTAAGTGCTACTGAAATTGCGTGCTTCCATAATGAGCATATTCTCGTGATTTTAATAGTGTAAAACACACAAATCGAAAACTCACGCAAAGTATTAGCTTTCCCACACGCTTAGTGATTCCAGAGGAAAAAAGTTTCATACTGTGTGTTTCCATACGCAGAAAAATCCTATAATTTAGAGGCTTCAACGTATGATTGTTCCCAGAGGCTTAGGAACCAGAGATGGCAGAAATTCCCGATGTTGGCAGTTTCCATAGATTTATTTATTTCAACGGTAAACGCTAATTTTATACAGAAATCACAAAAAACAATTATGGCCAAGATGTACTAAAGTTTTCTTAGCAGCTAACAAGACAGAGGGTAAATAGTAACGTACACTAAGGAGGCATGACTAGCAAACAACATACGCAACAACTGTACAAGACTGGAAATTGTAAGGCTAGTAAACATTTTTTAGCAATAGAGCATAGAGCCTAAGGAGAGCTATCAAAATAAGAAATAACAACAATTAATTAAATACTATGAAGGAAAACAGTAAATAAACAATATAAAAAGGACTAACATCAGTAAAGAATCTAAGATAACAGTAGGATAAACTAGAGTTGGATTGAGTCAACAGTGTATAGGGCTGCAGTTTTTATAATAACGAAGAAATAAACTATATATATATGTATATATATATATATATATATATATATATATATATATATATATATATTCACTTCGAGTGTATAAAAGCAGAATTGCTCTGTTATATCAATTATTAAACTTCTTGATACAAAGTTCCTTTAATATTTCGGCTTTTTGCCGTTTTCAAAAAGGTATAATACAAAATAACAATACAGCAACAAAATTTACAAAAGTAAATAAATAAAAACTGACATAAATAAATAAACAAGAATTTTTGAACATGTGGTTAACACCAAAGAGAAATAAATAATATCATGAACAGAGAATGAATTTAGAAAAATAATTTAGAAAAAATAATATATAATTGATCATTTCATCTTTTATTCAGACCAAAGGGTACTTTTGATTTTAATATTAATTGATGTGCCTGTTCTAAATTTTCTAAGTCAATTTTGTTTCTATCTTCGGGTACTTTGCAAATACCTGTCAGTGCATAACATTGTTCAAAATTTTGTTGGTGGCCTAATGCGTGTTGTGAAACCAATTTTTCATCCTGTTTTTTAGACGAACAACGATGATTATTCATTCTTATGTGCAATGGATTTGTTGTCAATCCAACATAATCCATTGCACAATTTTTACATGTTAATTGGTAAATTACATTTTTACTTTTGCAATTAATTTCTCCTCTAATAGGGTAAGTTTTCTTTGTATTACTACTGGTGAAAAAATTGGACGATTTTATAATTTTGCAAGTATTACATCGTTTGTCTTTACAGGGTTGACACTTAAAATTTTTCTTCTTTTCTGAATTTTGAATGTCAGTAGGTGGCAATTTGGGCCGTACCAGAAGATTTTTTAGGTTAGTATTTCTACGAAACACTAGCCTGGGTGGTTTTGAAAATAAGTTTTTAGTAATTGGTGAAGATTCAAGAATTTTGTGTGCCGTTCTTAGAATATTGTTTGTTTTATATAAACCAGGAAAATATTTTGTTATAAATTTTACGTCATCATTCTTTTGGGTTTTATGGACATTAGAGTGTTTAATTTGATTATTTATAAATTTTGAAGGATATTTTCTTTTTACAAATGCATTTTTTTTTCTAGATAATTTTGAAAATCTGCACTATCAGTACATAATTTTTTGGCCCTAACTGACAAACCCTTTGGTACTGATTTTTTGACATGTACAGGATGGCAGCTGTTGAAATGTAGATAATCCATTGTGTTACTGTCTTTAATATGAATTTTTGTTTTGAGAAATCCAGATTTAATAAAAACATCTACATCCAAGAATGTTATGATTTCTTTAGAAAATTTCCAGGTAAATTTCAAAATCGAGAATTTGTTTAGATTTTCCAAAAATTCTTTTAAATTTTCAAAGCTATTATTCCAAATCATAAAAATATCGTCAATGAATCTCAACCATACAAGAGGTTTGTAGGATTATATATATATATATATATATATATATATATATATATATATATATATATATATAACATATATATATATATGTTACCGGCAATGTGTACAATTCAGGCATTGTATGGAATACCTAGGCATTGTATACATTGCCGAGTGAATCCAGGCAAAGTATGAAATAAACTCATTTCTTAACAATTGTACAAACTTTGCCTAGGCATTATATAGAATCGAGTTTGGCAGGTAAAGTATAAAATGAACAACATTGTTAAAAATTGTTTATTGCAAATAACAAACATGAAATGTATTAAACATAGGATCTGAAAATCCTCATATTTTACTAGAGTAAAATTTAAAAGTGAAATATTAATTTAAGAAATTACTTGTTACAGCAGGAAAGGGAACTATGGCACTTCGAGTTGCATTTTCGATTGTTTTTAACACAAGCACATTGTTTGGTTTGACATTTAGTTTTGCAAGTGCATCCCACAAATCCTTGGCCGCTTCCTGTTGACTGAGCTGTTGCAACGGTACGAAGTCCTGTTTCTTGATCAGGCACGTCTTCTACTCGAACTAGGCTTTTTTGGCAAACTGTAAACTGTGACCTTGCGTACAGTTGTTTCAAAACTCCGTTGGCGGTCCCTAATTTGTAAAACCCATCTTCTTTCGTATCCATGACCACTGCCAGAATATTTCTCAAGTCACCTCTTCCTTTGTCAACGTCAGGAATTGGAACACGAACAGTGACTCCTTTGGTGACGGGGGGAAACTTTTTATCGGAATTAGCTTTCATTTTCTTAGCTTGTTTTTCAAGACAAGCTTTTGACCTCTTCCTCTCTTTATCAATATTTTCCGAATTAAAACAAAGGACACACAACAGGGTTTTTTCAGTATCATCACACCCCTGAATTGAATGGCCACATGAAATATGTATGTCCACTAAACATTTTGTGCAGTTTTGTTTCTCATTAGTTTGCTGCAAACAAACGCTACACAAATGTAGAAGGCTAGAACTGACCGAGACATCAACGGTTGCCTCATTAACTTCTGAAGTGTTATGATCGGTTTGGAGTGGAGGTTCTAGACTTTGACATTGTTTGTGTTTCTGTTGTGTGCATGTTATTAAACACTCTTTCCAAATCTTCTTCGCTGTTAATGGAATCCAAAATGTCTCGAGGCAGAGAAGATGTTGTAAGACCGACCTTTACTTTACAGCCGAAGAGAGCCTCATAGGGCGTTCTTTTGATTCCTGAATGTAAAGCTCTATTTTTCATAAGTTGCACAAATCTCAATCCCTCACTCCAACGGTCAGTTTTTTCATCTTGCATATAAGTCGAAATCATGTTTTCAATATCTTGGTTTGCACGTTCTACACTACCCTGACTTTGAGAATGACGTGGTTTGCCATGAACGATTTTTAACGTAGGCCGATAATCTTTTAAATTGTTTTAAACTATTTTGTTTGCAAACTCCCTTCCATTGTCTGACTGCAATATACTTGGTGCTCCAGTGAGAGTAAAAATATCAACTAGGTGATATGCTACTTCCTCAGCGGTTTTAGTTTTGAGAGGCTTAAGAATCACAAATTTTGTCAAATGATCCTGATAGACCATTATGAACTTAAACTCCCTGTCGGGCTGTGACTGGAAATCAATTAAATCTACTTGACAACGAGAATTAAATTCTGATGAAATCAGGGGCTTTACTACCACTCCTCTTTTCGAACCCTTTTGTTTCTTCTGACATGGCTCACACAAACTAATATATAGCTCAACATCATGACGTGTAACATTTTTGTACTTAATATTTTTAACATTCTCTTTTAACATTCTCTTTTAACAGCTCTTTTAACATTCGATCTCTTCCACCATGACCAATAGCTAGCTACATAAGCTTCATGGAGAACAGTAAATAAATCTGAATCGTGGACATAAAATTTTACAACACTGTCTCCTTGTTTTAATGGGTGTATTAGTTTTTGCACATTTTCTACGATCATTACATCATACCTGTTGAGTAGCCAGTAGTGACGAGGTTCCTTTATGGGCTTGGCCTTGGCATCTTCGACCTCCAACACCAGCTTCTTATAGTCGTCTTCAGTCAAAAAAACACTATTTTTAGCACTTGCATTCCGAATTTTTACAAGTTCGGCACTAAAACGAAGTTTCATTAGCGATAAACGATCACTAGAACTACTGATACTACTGTTCACTTGTGACATTTTCAAGCAACAATACAGTGGCACGACAGAACAGAACTGAAGCGTAGGCCTAGCACAATACTGTGGCGTGACGGAACAGAACTGAGAGCAGCGTTATAGCGGGGATGGGCGGGGGGAGTAGGTGAGGCAAGCACGTTGTAACTTGAAAACAATGGAACAGACAGATTTTTAACTCTGCCTGAACTCCAGCAGGCATTTTATAGAATGCCTAGGCAAAGTATGAAATGTTTAAAATTTCACACTTTGCCTGCTTACTTTTGGCAATGTATAGAATGTCTAGGTATTCTATACAATGCCTGATTTTACACTATGCCGGTAACATATATATATATATATATATATATATATATATATATATATTAACAACCATAGAAATATCAGGTAACAATAACAAGAATAGAGATTAGGTGAACAGTGAATAGAGCTACTATTTCAATTAATATAATTAACAGAAAGACTATAAATACCATAACAAACAAATATACAATAAATAACAACGAAAAGAACCTAAAAAACTGAAGAGGAGGCACTGGCACTATAATGAGGGGAATAATGGGGGAGAGATTGTAAACTCTCTTTAAGCTTGCCATTGTCTAGACGTGTCAGAGGCCAGGAGCTCTCAGAGGCGGTGTGCTCTCAGAAATAAGAAGGTACGTGTGTCCTCTATGTTGAAGAAATCTGTGAACAAATGGTGTATAGAGCCACCGGTAGACGTTGAGAACAGGTATACACTCTCTACCATTCCTCTGGCTTCACCATATCCTACATGGATGATAAAACCAGAAGCTAGGAATCCTAGAGGGTGATTAGAAGAAGAATCTCGAGGATTTCGAGGGCTGGTTATTAATAGAACTTATTTTGACAAAGTGAGATAATTTTAAGAGAAAAATTATTTCAAGGTTATTTATGGAATTTTAATTTATGCATTATAATATTAGCTTACAGTTTATTGGGTTAGAGGCGATCCTAAAGAGAAAATTTTCCGTTGAAATCAACCAAAATAAAATTATTATATTAATTGTTGGAAAAGAATTCTCCTAATAATCTGTGTTATAAAGAAGCCGTATAGAATTAATGGCAAACTTGAATAATATACGTAGAATATTGCGAGGCCTACGACAGTAACTTGCTTTAATTCCAGACGTTTCCAGCATCTATCCTATTTCTTTGAAATTAGACCTTGACAGATTGAGAGAAGGAACCTATAAAACACCTAGTAAATTTTTTGAACCAAAATCACCTTAATGATTCATGTCGGAAGTACGGTCTACAACCTGAAGAATGCCTTGTCTAGGAACCTGCTTCTATTAATCATATCGGGCGTAAAATCAAACCTACTTTTATATAGTCATTTATTCATCCTATAACTGATGGCTCTAAACATCAACGGGAATGCAGTTTATATATTATATAGTCTGTGTATATCTTTATATATATATATATATATATGAAGTCCTCATAAATGGCTGGACCGACCTTAATGAAGGTTTTTGTCTGTCTGTAGTTAGATTCGAGAATGGTTTATATTTGCACATGCAATTACAAATTAGGTTTAGAAGATAACAGTTTTCATACCGCCTGCACATTATAAACTGCAATTACACGACAGTGACTTACATTAAATAACTAAGAATTTACTTGACTAATATACGTAGAATATAAGAGTCCTAGATCAATCACTTGATTTACTGCTTAAATTCTATAGGTGTGCCTCATCTATTCTATTTCTTTCAAATTAGAGCTGAGAGAAGGAAACCTATAAATCATGTCGATAGCAAGGCCTCCAACTAGATAAATGCTTTGCATAGGGATCTTCCTCTATGAATCATATCGAGTTTAAAATCAAACTGACATTATATGCAAAAGTATCGCAGAGTTTGTTGCAAAACTTTTTATTGAAGCAGTCCACACCAAAATCTAAATCTTTTAAGTCGATGATGGTCCATGTTACTATATGGTAGGCTATTTGGCTGAGCGTAAGACAATGAAGATATTTTTACATTGGTCTATTTTGACATCGGTAAACTGAACACTGGAAACATTGTATTGTAATGTTACTGCTAATATTATTCCGTACAAACAACATTCCGACAGGAAATCCATTCCATTACCATTGTATGTGTTTATTACAGTGCTAAATACTTTGACAATCATACTATATTATCCAAGGTTAGTTCAACGAGTGTTAAACTGAACACTGGAAACAACAGTGTCTCGTACAATTACTGCTCACATTGTTTCCTACAAACATTTCAACTGGTAATCCACTGCTGTTTTACGTCCTATAATGTATCAATATATCATCTACAGTTATAATATATCTCCCATTAATGTAATATTTATTAATTATGTTTTTAGGCAGTTAAGCATGACAGAATAGATATCGCCTATTCCTTCATTTTATACATACAGTTAAAATATTCTAACGGAGGAAGGTTTTTATGTCCTTTGAACTCATAAACGTTATTTAGTCATTTATTAACTCTCTAACTGATAGCTCTAGACGTTAATGGGAATGGAATTTATATCTAATACAGTCTGTATATATTGAGTGGTTCTTAAGCTCCATTGGAAAATACGAAGTTTTAGTTATAACATTTAGATAAATTGATTACACAAACACTATATAGTGTCTGGGGTTATGAATTTAAAGGTTCATAATTGTATTTTACTTGACAACAATGACGAAGTTAACGACACAATACAAGTAATAAAGAAAGCAAACATGTTGACTAAAGTGTTATTACCTGTCCTGATACTTACTTTAAAAGTATATTTGTAATTATATTTCAACATAAGACATTGTCACTGGGCACTCCACCTTCATATCTCTTAATTGCTATTCCATTTCGGCTCTTAGATACGTGACAACTATCTTTACCTTTACTCTTCCACATGTTCTCTTTATGATCTGGCAATACTTTAAAATGATTCGTACTCAATTTCATATTTACAAGGTAGGAGAACACCACACCACGTGTAGTGTATCTAGCTTAAAAGTGTATAGCTTATTTTCATCCTGATAGCTAAATGTCATACGAATGTACTCAGTTTGTTTACTTATTTATTTTTACTTCGATTTTCTCTTTATCATCATGGATACCCACAAGACCAAACTAAAATCTCACTAACGCTCAACCAAAATGCACCAAGCTCGATGTTAAGAATAAAAACATTAAGCTTCGTACAAATTATGTCTATACGTCAGTTCCTCCTCTAGTTATTATGTAGAGAGACAGTCTAAGAGAAGAAATTGCATATTTTTAGTCGCTCTTGTAGGCTTCTCTAACGCTCAGACATTTATTAGTTTAATTTAGATTTTAAATAAAAATGATACTATAATTAATTAGTTTACTGAGTATCTTAAAAGACCCTCACCCCCCTTAATTAACTTTTTATGAATATAGATGGAGTGACTTATTTTGGAGTATATTTATATGGCCACCTGAGGGGTTTTTTGGTGTATAAAAATGGTTTACAGTATCTCCCACAAAATGGGCTTTTTAGGAGTAAGTGAAAATTTTTAAATAGGAAACACCTCATTGTATTAAAAAAAGTATTTTTTAAAAAGAAGAAGAACTGCACAAGATAGATTTGTCTAATGTTACTCTATCAAATACGGTGGTCAATTAAAATTTAAAATCATAAAACAAGTTATTACAAGAACCAACAAACATCAACAACCATAATTAACATAGCATTTTGTCTGACCAAAGCTCATTAGGAAGCCTCGGGAATACCAATAGCTAATTTTGCCATGTTATCTCTTATTGGTTACCTGTTAGTATATTAGACACATTCATCCCCTGTAACTGGTCAATAACTGTGGTTGTTTAAAATAATTATTATTAAACACTAAACACCTCTTTCACAATGAGTATCAAAGACCAGATTTTATTGAGGGGAGATATAAAGAGCAAATTTTAGTCTCCTACTTGGCCTGCAGCACCAAACGAGGCTACCACGTTTTTATGTTTATTGATAAAATATTAAATACGTCATATTAAATCTTTCCACTTCGTGTCAAATAAGTGTCGAGTATAAGGTTATATTAAAGGTTAAATAGAAATTGGAGTCGCCGTCGTGGCCTGTCGATAACGTCGTTTCGCAGTGAGAGGGATCGGAGAATTGTGTTTTCATCTGTCTTCCACTTTTATTTTTGATACATATATAATATTTATAGCCTAGTAGAACTAAGGTGCTTACATATGGGAGTAGACATCTAGATACCAATACCTGGCTTATATTTGGAATTATATCTTACGATGGGTTTTAGTGATGGTCTGCTTTTGAGGTCTAGATTATATACTAGGCGTTGTAGATAAAGTAACTACAGAGCTAGCAAATACAGTAAGGCGAAAAAGTCTTGCTTGCGTATAGTGATATGTAATTTACTATTGTTACTCAAATATTTTGCTTTGTCACATTATAATTGATAAGATGCTTCTAATGATCATATTACTACGGGTTGTTAGGTATAAACACTTTAACATTTATAAAATGACTTTGTACAATTGATAGGTAAATCTAATGAAAATGAAGAGTGTAAAACATTATGAGCTACTTTCAACTAAATAATAATCTCTTCTTTGTTTCAGCTTATATTCAATCTTTAACTCCAAGATTTTAAACAATAAATGACATTCAGGTAGCTATTGTAATCAATAATAAGTGTCACTATTGTTAACTCGTTACGTTGGTTCTGGTATCTAAACAATGAGTTTAGTACTATGTTAAATATTACAGAATGTCACGTGTCCTAATAAACATGATGTTGTCTGTATTGTATGTCACATTAGCTATATTATACTGCCTGTAATGCACGTGTTGCTAACAGCGCCTGTAAACTTATAATGGATCACTACAACTCATTATGCCATTAGGGTAGGTAAACACAACAAATAGAATTTAGGGCAGAGGTTCAGCATATGAGGATTCGCTTCACTTAATAGATCTACAGACGTGGTGCTCTACAAACACACAAAACTAGATCATGCAGTATTAGGCCTATATCTGTTTCTTAAATATAAGTGAGTTGTTTCTAAGAATTAAGTCAGCGTTTGGTTGATTTTTAGGACTTAAAATTTTCATATATTTGCTTAATTCTATGAAGAAAAAACACAAAAAAAGGTGAACAATACTCTGCAATTTGCTTCATTTAAAGTATTTCAACACTATCTACGAATATTCAGCTTAGTACAATCGAAAACCATTAGTTACGTAAGCCTCCTTATGTTAATATGCATTATATACGTTTTATTTCCAGAAAGTAACAAGAATCCACTTATACTGGCTAAATGTCTCGGATATCTCATAAACTCTGGAGAAGGTTAGTTGTATACGTTATAGCAAACCACCTTCTATTTATAGGAGCAAATTTTTAGGGTCCTGAGGTTGAAGAGTGATACATATTTCATGAATACCAGTTAAATACACAGTTTTCTCTACAATATTTTAATGAATAGCTTATAAAACTTTACAAGGTAGAATGGAGTAATACTAAGCCCTTCGTAGTAAATTAAATGAAAAAGTCTTGATGCGATATGGTAAAGCCTTATAAAATTTGAATTGGATTACGAGTAGATATTTATTATAGGTATTATTTTAGTGTTAATGGGTGATAACTTCAAATTATGAACAAAATTTTCACTTGCTATTAATTCAGATAATCATGTAAAGAAACATATTTGGTTCCTGTTAATTATATTTAAAATGTCATAATAGGGGTTTCCTTGTTACGTATAAAGTAAGAAAATATATATAGGCTACGTAGGTCTGAAAAGCCTACAATCGGTCAAAACTCGTTCACTTCCGGTCGTTATACTCGTATATAATTGGTCTGAGAAGAATTTCAGTCAAAACGTGACCATTTCCGGCTATTGTAATCCACTTCTGGTCTAATGTATTTCCAGCAACGTATTAGCGTTTCTCGCGTTGTTTTGATCAAGTAAGTACAAGCACACATACGTTGGTCTGAAAGTCTACTAATGTCAAAAACCGATTACTTCAGGTAATTGTAATTTATTTCCGATCTAACATAACAGTGCCTGTAATCTGTTGTGGCATTATACATTTATGTATAAAACTCCACCTTTATAGGACAGCGAAAAATTGAAAAACAAATTATAGTTCTTTTAAGGGTGCAGCTCTATTTCAACCCCTAAGGGTGTTTATTGTTCAAGATAAATCTTTTTATTTGTCAGTTTAATGTATGAGGCTTATGTGTATGAAATTCCATTGTAGTAGGATATAGAAGTATAAAAAACTATAGTTCTGCTTTCGTACCAAACCTATTACAGCTACTATTCCTGGTTGAAATTCACGAAAGAAACTTTTAACTTGTCTGTTGCCACCATAATGCTCATGTATTTTAATTTTCATCGTTCTAGGCCATCAGAAGGTGAACAGCATTAATATTTTTCTTCTAGGGGCTAATTCCCCTGTGTCTCTGTTACGCATAACAATTTTGTTTCTATTTCTGATCACGAATAAAGCAAATGTGTAGCAAAGTTAATTAAAACAATTTCAAATATCATTCTTCTAGGGGTGCAAACTAATTACAACCCTTATGGATGTATAATCTTGATGAAAATGTTTTAGTTTTCTATTTAATTCACGAGATGTGTGTGTAGTATAAGTTCGACTTTCAGGGCTATCGAGAAGTTGAAGAATGAGTGATGATAGGGTGAGTGAGTAATTCGCTTTTTACATGTATACATATCTTCCGTTTATATATATATATATATATATATATATATATATATATATATATATATATATATATATATATATATATATATATAATGTATATATACATACATTATGTGGTTAAAAAGTGTTTCAAACTTCTAAAACTAAATTAAAAACAGTTTATTGATTAACTAATGATTGATATGTTATTAAATAACACAGAATAGCGATTAAGCTTGTACAAAACTTGTTTCGATCGAAATATACATGAGGACTTTCTGAAATAATCCCTGTAAAAATTACACTACTACTGTTATAAAATAACATCCATTAAAATGTTATTTTTAATTCAAAAGTACTAATGTAAAAAAATCAACGTTCATAAACTACTAGGTCATGAAAAACTAAATTCTTAGTTCCTTATTTGATAAAATCGGATGAAAAATGGGAAAATGAGTTTTTATTGTTTCATTGAAGTAACTCATATAACCCTTTTATTAAACAGGGATAAACAACAGCAGCAAATGTATGAAACTATTTCGAGATCCTTATTGTTCGCACAAATAATGTTTCATAGTAAACTGTACAACCTATGTATTACACTGTATAAAGTGTGCAGCTGATCGTGTATGGAACCTGTGTAATAGCTTCGTGTGCCAATATGATCACAAGTAATTACGACAATCCTGTCTAACTATTCAGCGAGCTTCACAAACTGCATTATCTTCGTAATAACCAAGATATTGCCTTTAAACGTGTTACAACAACCCAGTTACACTGCGCTTATGTAGGTGTATTGCAGCTGTTACTGATGATGGCTTCTATAACCATAATAGACGACTTAGTGTAGTGTTGTATGTAGGCCACAATTTGAATGAAAATTTATTCTTTTCGACAATAAATATTAATCATTAGTTAGCTGAAAATTGTGTTGAAAGGCTAGGAGTGACTGTTTTTAAAACGGTTGAATTTCTTCCTTCCTTATAATCAAATGCTGAAGAAAATCGGTGGCTAATTTACACATCTGCTCAAAGAACCATTACATATCAGCTACCCTTATTTTATTTTTTTACTATAAATAATACTATAAAATAACTTTATGCTATAAATCTGATTTCAGTTTATTCTGTTGCCTTTTGAACTTCAATGCAAATAACATATAAATTCTTATTTATTTTAAGTCGCTTTCGTCAATACCGTACATATAAGATAAAATCAATTCTTAATTCCCTAATTTTGATTATTATTTTTGATGTTTCTGATTATATTTCCCTGTGTTTAATTAATAATTCTTCACCATTTTTAACTTAATCATAATTTTAATGAGAATTTATTATTATACACAATAAATACCAATCATTATTACCTGTGTGTAATAAAGCTGGAAGTAAATAATTTCAAAACGGCTAGGTTTAAAAAATTGTAAATTTATTTTCTTATCTTATAATCAAATAATAAAACTTTATACTATAATTTTAAGTCCAGTTTCTTCTGTTTCCTTTTGAAATATTGCGTGCAAACAACATATATATCTTCTTGTCTATTTCAAGCTTTTGCCACCGCACCTGTAAGATAAAATCAATTCTTGTCTAATTCCCTTACTCTTCATGTTTCTGATTATATTTCACTAATGAGGGCGCCATAAAGGCGCGTAACTGAATTGAAGGTGGGAAAATTGCCCTTGACTACATTCTGTATTAGATGACTAGTTTATATAATTATAAAGCACATTTCATGAACATTTGCAGATATTCTTTATAACTCCATTGTTCCTGCGAAATAATTTAATTCTCACACTACGCCTTCTATCAAATGATGATCCTTTGTTGAGGAATAAAGAAGAATTCTCATAAAAACGCAAGCGTATCTGTCTAACTTTTCTCTCCCTCGTTCATCTCTCTCGAATTCTATTCTGCAATTTTTTTTTGAAAATCTGTTTCTTTTGTGCTCTTAGAAAAAAGAAAGATGTAGTTCATAAGAAACGATACAGTTCAGTCGAGATGTAATATACTTTAAACAAGTTATTTTATTATTACATGTGTTTACTTATAAACACATTAATTTGTAATTTATCTACACAACTACAAGTGTATTTTGTTCGGTAGACATTTAAAAAAATTAAATAAACCAAACATACTACATTTCTAATATTTATTATAATTACACAATTTTATACAGCGTATGTATACACGAAACTCCTGTAAATTCTTTACTAACTGTAACTTATTCAGAAATACTTAATTTTGTCTACTCAATTTTAAAGCTTATAAGAGAAAACCACAATGTACATTTTTAATTGTATAATACTTTTTAAAGCCATTTGAATATAAAACTCTAATATCTACATCAATCCCGTTAACTAAAAGTTTAAAAATTTATTCGTATATAAGGTGAAAGATATTGTAATTCTTGTAAAAATCACAGTACACATTTCGTATTATTTTTATGACACCACAGCTCAGGATCACCTGCGGGGGTTGTAAACTGCCCTTACCCTAATCATGTATCACGCATATGTACTCTACTTTTTAATACTCTGAAATATTTAAACAAGTACATATATATCTCATATATTTACACACACACACACACACACACACACTCACACACACACACACACACACACACACACACACACACACACACACACACACACACACACACACACACACACACACACACACACACACACACACACACACACACACACACACACACAGAGAGAGAGAGAGAGAGAGAGAGAGAGAGAGAGAGAGAGAGAGAGAGAGAGAGAGAGAGAGAGAGAGTGGTTGTTGCTAAAAATCTCCATTTGTTAAATGTACCAGGAATATTTTTCTGTCTGTTGTAGACATTGCTCAATCTTGTGGAGATGATTGTTTTGAAGGTGTGAAATATTTACATAACCTAGAGGTTGGAGAAGATAAAAGCTATTTAAAGTTTAAATTCCTTTCCATTATAAACTCAACCACTTACAGCAAAACTTCGTACAACAACTGGTCTGGCTGAACTTTAGCACCACGTTGTGAGGAGGATTCATTATACTTTCTATTTTAGTAGTATTATTATTTTTTAACATTCCCATTAGGATCAATATATCCAATACTTTATAACGATACTCATATCTAAATTCCTTAAATGTAAAGAATTAGGGTGAAAGTTATTAACAAATCTTCATATTGGTTCTGAGTCTTGGAAATCATTTATGCAAACACACACATCATAACAAATAGTTAGACTGGTCAGACGCCCTTTTTTGAAATCGTACGATTTATGAAAATTCGCTTGAACAAACATCTCCACCCTTCATGAAACATGAAGTACGCTGGTTACTTTCACGAACGTCACTTGTTTCAAGAGATATAAACAGTTTATCTTCTCACAGTAGCAAATCGTATATTCCGCGGAGATCGTTTGTCAAAAGTGACAACAACTAGATTTTATTTCTTTCCTCTAGCGTTCGTGGACCTTTACGTCTAAAACGTCTATGAGATTTGACGTTTTCGTTAGTACTCGAGTATATTTTTTTATTTACATTCACATCCCCAATGAAACGTAAGAAGCTGCGTGCAAAATTAAAAGTATTTACAATTTCTTAAGAACCAATTTAAGGCAAAAGGTATGCCTGAGGAATAAAGGTGGTATATTGTAGTTACCTCTAAAAGTAAATATAATATACTCGGCACGTGGTCAAAGATAATTAACAGATACTACTTTTTTGTTTGAAGGCTTGAAAATTAAACTATGTGGAAAAATAGCAGTTAAACATTGGTTCAGTATACGTGATCGGGATACAAAATTAAAGTTTTTTATGTGTAAATGCATTGGTTAATATAGTATTTAAAAATATCAAAATTGTAGCAACAGAGTTAAACAAAGTTAAAAATAATTTATACATTTGAATATTTTGAGAAACACGTTAAAAATTGAATTTTTTTGTGTTTATATTTTATCCAAGTAGAGTACCAAACTAAAAAACTTTTACTTGATAACTCTGGTATGGTCTCGTTAAAGTTATTTAAAAATTGAAGCAATTTTTAGGGATTTAAATGTTTCTAATACACTGGAATGAAAGTTTTGATTGTGATATTATCTTTGAGTCACAAAATTCTCCCCATGTGGGGTCCATTTTCCTAAAATAACACATTATTATACTGTTTTTGACTGAGCAAAGGATATCATTCGAAGTTCTAGAAAAATTTCATTCAAGGCTGTCTATCTGCGGTATGATACATCGAAAACAGTCTGTCGTATAAACCTCTTATTTTTCTTGAAGCTTCATTTCTATACAGGTAACAATGAGTTCGATAATAGTACATGTCACTTATAACCACGATGACAACGAAAAATAAATAGAGCTAAATACACCAAGCTAAGTACAATCATAGGAGATTTTAACACGTATGGCGTATTAACACTTGTATGTTATTCGTCTAATATTCTTAAGAGAAATAAGTTATAGATTAAAATTTCAATGTCAAAAGTCGGTGACAAAATTTGATTCTAGGAGACTCTTGTCTTAACCCACCCTATCTCATCGGAACTTTTATTATTAAAACACTGCTATGAAACCTAACTCAATAAAAAAATAAGTGAATTTAATTGGATGGTAGATATCTTAGAATATCATGTGCTACTATATACTATATCTAAGATATCTCAAGAAAGATTACAATTGTAGGCTTTAAATTTTGCATTAAACTTCATTTCTATAAATAAAATCTCTATTATGGGATATGTGCAACCATGAAATTTGGCTGAGCGTCATTAAAGCTTTTGGTAAAGTAAATAACTGAATATTGGATTTATAATTTTTAGAATGGCTGTATTTCTCTTTCGTCTACTGGTAAAGTTAAACATTTATTTCCTGTACGATGTTTTTGTCTGTTTATCTGTCCGTAAGATAACTCGTGAATGAAATCAACCTATAGATTTGGAATTTGTACATGCTTCCTTAGCGAAGCACCACATCATGTGGTGCATTCTTGAGTTAATTAAGGCGTCTGGCTGTCTACAGTTATTGAAGAACTGTCCACCATTTTGAACCATATCTTATAATAGAATATTTTTCTATCAATAACTCATAGCATTCCTCATATTTATAAACAATTGTATGATACAACTATAGCATTGTTTAATAAAAAATCTGGTGAAATTTTCTTCAGCTAAAAAGCTAGGTTTAAGTTGAAGTGGTGCGAAGATATCACCGACTAAGTACCCTACATGGCTTACTGAACATTTATGGAACTCAAGATAATTGGATTCTTGCTGTTTCTTTTCAATTTGCAGTATCTCCAACCCTGCCGCTTCTACAAACCAGTCATTAAATTTAAGATCCGTTCTCCCTCTCCGTTGAATTAAAATAGGTGATAATAAATACTAAAACATAAAATAGTTTCAATCCGTTCTCTTCCCTTTTAAATTAAGAGGGTTTAAATTACATATTATACTAAGTAATTACTTTAAATGAACACATTTTTTGATAGTTATTACGTCTAACTACTTAATTTGAACATTTGAACATTGGCGAATGAAAGAGGGTACTTCCATCTATGTAGCGCTTTGGTGATTTTCCATTTTATTCCAAGTATATTGAACTTGCAACAAAATCCGAAGCAGGAACAAAAACTGACCTATATACAGTGTGCAATTCTTCTACCAAACACCTTTGGACAACTACTCGTAATTTCAACCGTCCTTGGTTTATTCTGATCGAATGCAATTTTATTTTGCAGTAAGACATGTCGAGGAATGTAGGGAAAAGTTTTGTTGCTATAAAATAATTGTCCCATAACTTTAAAATATAAAATGCCTAAAATACGTTTACGTTGTAACGTGATGTACAATAAGATTGTAAATTTACGATGACAAATTTGTAAAGTATACACGTAATATTAATATTATTGAATACGCCAAGCGGTACGAAGTAAAATGCAACACTATCTAACTATCGCTAATAATGTATCACAAGCGACAAGTAAATGGTGTCATGCTCTCTAAATAATTAATAAATTTGGTGCAATCCGTAGTCCACATTCGCTCCAGCCTGTGTTTGTCTTGACCCTTTACACTACACTGAAACTCAGTAAAAGTTTGTTGACAACGGCAATCTTACTTATGGCCTAGTTTGTGAGAAGTAACGAACGATTGCGTACGCAACACATATTTAATAAAATCTTTTCACTAGTAAATATATTAATTCATATTTAAGAAAGTAATCTGTTCATTCTAAAAAGCACTTATCACTTTTGAGAGACAAAATTGTACGAGAATGCATTTTGTCTTGACACAATCACGCTCAACAATATTATTAGCTGAGCGTTAGCGAAACCCAACCCTTAAGATGATGAAAAAGCTCATTTATATCTATCTGCTGACCTGTTTGCACAGTATATCGAGAAAGACATTTGAAATTTTTCACGTAGTTCAGTACTATATAGCAACATCGAGTTCGATGATTGTGCTTGTCAAACAACAACGAGGATTTAGCTTAACGTTAGCAAACATATATATTATACATATATTATATTTCTCTTTATGGGTGACCATGGTGGCAAGGATAAAATACCAGGACACATAAATTCGTGAACAAACAGTAGTCTATGGCATTTCAAAATGTGACTTAACAACACATGTAGTCTACCGAAATAACCTATACACTTGAAATTTTAAATTCAACCGCAGCGGAGTATGTTACGCGACACGTGGAGTGGTACTCCTGCTTTATTATTAAAACTACTACATAGATTACTTTTCATTTGAATCTATTTAAATAAAACAATAAGTTTTACTTTTAGTTATTCTGTCAAATATAAGAACTATTCGGTTTAAATTTATTTGAGATCGATCATACAACTTTTACAATTTTACAGTACCACAGTTTTAATGATCTTTAATGATGGAACTAGCCCCTCTTCCATTTGTTCAAAGAAATAATAACTTGTGTTGCAAATAAATTAAACTAATATATTAAATGTAATTATTTTTTACAGTTAATATACCATATCTTTAACTAATCCACTATTGATAACTTTTGTTAATAGTGTTTTGAGATAAGCCTATAAAATATTTCGAAAGCCCCGCAGATTTCCAAACTCCAGGCAATTAAGTGAATATTCATTGATTATCCCAAGTCCATACAAGTGGGAATGACAAATGAGAGAGTAAGTTCCATTAATCTTCAGCAGTGGATTAAGTGTTCAATCGCTAAGTTGTTCTGTGCGTATCGTTGTACTTAATTATCGTATATTTGGCATGTTTATTTTTAATTATTTATTTAGTTACATTCTCAAGCGCTTACTATTTTAGCAGTACTATGTTAAATATGTGAATTGTCACTGTCGAGGTATCCTTCAAATAAAACTGGAAAGGTTAAAAGCAGTTATTACTACTTTTAAAGTAAAAAAAAGTTTAAAACTATTAACTGATTTAAAAAATACATAACTCATTTAAGAACTCTTCAACAGAGTTATATCTCCGGTTTATGCACATGCACTGAATAATTTAGTATTTGATTTTTTGTGTTACATGTGAATGTGTCTTAATTTGGATGAAACTGTTTACTATTGCATTAGGCCGAACTTGATTCAATCTTCAGTTTTTAGTGATATTTGAAATTACTATTTTCAAACCTACACAATTTTACAAAATTATTTAGTATTATATTTTAATTATCAGAATAAATGAGGCTGTTATTAAAAAAACACATATAGATATACAAATTTTACCTTGATGTGTCACATTTTAAGTTTTTACCTAAAATAAAGAATTTAAATAAATTTTCCGTTTACTTGACGATGGCTAGGTCTAAAATCCACATTTCTTTGACTGTGCCGGTAATTTTTATATCAGTTACCGATAACATAATAAAATGTTTAAATACATTGCTGCAAGCTATAACTAGAGTCAAACAATGTAAATATTTTCAAGAGAGTTTTATATAATTTATATCTGTTTATATATTAATACTTTACTCTTTATTGACTCTAGGGAACAAACAGTGCTAATTTATATAAGAATAAATTTTAATAAGACATTTTATTTATATCATATACTTACTATCTCATAACTAATTTTGCTGTGCTTGTGGTCTAATTTATTTTTTTTACTTCTAGGTGAACTATTACTGTTTTATTACCATTGGAACCAATAATCAATATACAAGATATACAGTAGCAAAGGTGTTTAGATGAGTACGATAGTTATCTGACGTTGAACAAAAACTAAACGAGATATGTAATCGGTAATCCCAACTGTAAAGATACCGAAGTAAACAACATTGACAATTTCTGGAACAGTAATTCAATAAGATTACCCCCCCCCCCAAATTATGTACGACCATGCATTGATTACCAATTAACATTTAAAGCACACTAAAATATTACGCCACTGTTGGTTTGTCTGCCGAGTATACTGCCTTAAACTAACATCCATACTCTAAAGGTGCCATAATCATGTGAGTTCTAATTTATATTGCATGACATCACAGTGCAAATGAATAAATCACAAACTCTGTTCCCCAACACATTGCAGTTTGTTATGGATATACATCATTGAAGGAACACATTCTCTCTTTCAACACTCATTATTGAGTAAGTTTTAACTTAAACTATTCGGATGCTTTGTAAATTGCTTAAATTATTCGCCATTGCTCCAGTTTCGCTCGTTGCTATTTCATAGGATTAATATGCGAACGAATTAAGAATCAAATGGTTACTTTTTATTCAATTTAAAATGTTATACGAATTACATTTGATTAGTAAAAGGAATTTTGAATTAAAATAAACCTTTTTAGAACTGTTTTTAATATTGTTATATGTTAAGGAACATGGATATGTGTAGGATACCAAATTGTAACAAGAAATATGTTATAACACGTACACGAAAAAGACGCAAATTACTGCAATATCAAATGGCATTATAAAAGAAGCTTTGCAGCAATGAGTTTAAAATTGCAATAATATATTTCGACTGAATAATTATATAATTAAAAAATTCCTTATTAGGAATAATACTAATTGCTGTTGCAGCAATAATTGTAGTAATTGGAATAGTAACACTCTACAAACAAGCTGTGGAATTGATTAATTACTCATTCATGTCAATGATATTAAGAACGGTTTTATGTCAGGGGGAATAAGCTATTTTTATGACAGAAATGTGGCTAAGAGAAACGTGTTACTCTTATATAGTATTGTTAAAACGAATTCTGACGAGTATATGCTCTATTCATGAGCTAATTTTAAGTTAAAGTGGTACGAAGATATCACCGACTAAGTAAGGTACACGTCTTGTACATTCGTGGATCTCAGGATTCTTGCTGTTTCCTTTCAATGCTGCAAGTATCTCCAATCCTGCCGCTTACAAACTCGGTAAATTAGATTATATACATTTCAACCTATCTGTCAAATTTAAAAAGCTAAAAATAAACATACACAAATTTAAATTTGACAAATTATCAGATCGCTATTAGAAACCATCGCGTTTTAAACCCTTTACTAAAACGTTTTAGATTGACTGCAAACAGCACTTTTTTTCATTGTATCTAAATGTTTTTAGATATGTTTATTGTGTCGTATAAATGGTTATTTTTGAGCAAACCAAAGATGGTAATGAAAATGAAATATTTGCAAACAAAACGTGATATTACTATTACTAGAGTTACCTTGAGTTTTTACTGTATATATTTTCATCTATGTGTAAAATTTAAGCAGTCAGTACTATAAACCAAACAATTGAGGGTAGATATAATTTACCATTGCACATATGTAACATAATTACAAAATTTCATAACGTGACGTTAAACATTAAAATTTTAATTCTATGATGTGAGATTTATGAAATATATAAGGTATTAAATTGAATATAGGGAATGCACCAAGCAGTAGTAATTAAAATTAAAAAGTATTTGGTTTGACAACTGCTTGTAAATTGTAGCTCAACAAGTGACGCACAGGACACGAGGGATCCACTCCCTGAATAATTAACAAAGTTGGTGAAATCCGTAGTCCAAACTCGCTTTCCTCTGGCTTTGTTTGCTCGTTTAAACTGAACTTAGTAAAGCTAACCGACAACGTCAGTCTCACTTACGATCTACTTGTAAGTTACAAGAAGTAATCAACAAGAACTGTCTGCGAGTGTGTAAACCACAAACACTTCATCGGTGGGTCTCATCAGTATATTTTGTGTTCTCTTAGATAAAGAAGAAGCTGAGAATTGCATTTTGTCTTTAAAGTAATTTTGCGCTGCTTCTGGACTGACAGGATATTCTTGATGGGTACGGTAGGTGGTAGGGTCCGCCTCCTGTCAAGGTCCACGAGGAAGGGTTTTGGTCACTATCCTCGGTCATGCCTCCTTGGAGAATATGCCAGCTCTGCTCCAAGCTCTCCAGTAAAAACAGGCAGGGGGTGCCATGCACTTAAGTGTAGACATGCAGCAGCCCCTAAAATCTAAGGGAGCCCAATCAACTCCAGTAGTCATCTTCCGCAATAGACTAGCTCTATCGAGCAACCCGTGCATCCTAAAATTGCCGTTAGAGATGTATCACTAATGGACATCCATAAGGTTGCTTAGAATTAAGTGACACATCCTTTTTTGCTGTACCCAGAGAAGGTTCAGCTGGATTGTATAAGCCAGTCAGAGTAAACCCTTCTGGGGTTCACCGGTATATTGGTTTGCAGTGAAAAAGGACTTGTAACGGATAAGGAAAGCTCCGCAGGTTTCTAAACGTAATTTACTAAGTGATTATTTATTGATACCCCCAGCCAGTTCTATATAAGCGGGGATGACAAATGAAAACCGAGTTCCATCAATCTTCCGGCGTGAATTAAGCCCTCGATCGCTAAATTATAAGATTTGCCTGACTGTCTTCTTATAATTAATAATCAAGTCACGGCGTCTACACAATTTGTACGAATATTTTGAGATTTATAATTAAAAGGGATTTAATGACTAAAGTGTAGGCAGAATCAGATTATCAATGGTAGTTAATAATATAAAGTGTACATAAAAATATTCAATTTGTAGGGTAATTTTTCACCGATAAAATAAATAAAATAATAATAATCAGTGGGAGCTGAGAGAATGTAATGAAAGAGCTGTTGCATAGTCGGAAAAGATGTCCATTTACCTACAGATCTCAAAATTAATAGAGATCTTCCTTGGGCCTAGAGAATTTTGTTTGCTAAGTTCCAAGTCTCTATGGGATCTTCCATCAACAGTTGTTGAACAGAGAGAATTATTACACATAGGTTTTATTAGCGATCTTATGTACAGTAAGCTATTACCATTAGGCTATTAGTCAAATTACCAATAACGTAGCTCCCAGTGTTATCACATTTGAAATCACAGTCACATATGGCTGTTAAAATATGGCATAACATGATATTTGTAAACCCTTTGTTTAAACTGTAAATAATAAAATAATTGCTTAATGTTTTTTTCATTAAAAATTGCAAGTGTTCAAAATATAGGTGTTCTGTAAAAATGTATATTAGAAAATGGTGACAAAATGAAATTTTAACGTTTTTAATGGTCAACGATAAGCAGGTGGAAGCCATTCTGAAAAATCTCCTGTAAGTCTCCTGTATACCTTCATGACCAAACTTAATGAACAAATTTAATAAATATAGAGTCTTGTGACAGGTATCTGGTATTACGATTACATGTTAGTTTAGATTTTTTAATAAATGTACAACTAAAAGGGACCAATTACTAAGTGTATATATATACTATATTATGTATACACTAATATATATATATATATATATATATATATATATATATATATATATGTATATATTATTTATTGAAATTAAATAAGGCTATTGCCATTTATACAGTTTAATGTAAATAAAAAGTCGTTTGACAGGTATTTGGTCTTCCGATCATATGTTAGTTTGCTTATTTAAACGCATATGTGATAGATACGGCCAAATACAAAATAATTGAATCGGAAAAAGTAAGCGCTCTGTGGTGTAATGGTAGCACATTTACCCGGCAAGTGAGAGATCCGGGTTCGACTCCCGGCGGAGCAAGTACTTTTTGTGATTCAATGTTTATTGAAATTATATATATATACTGTGTATTAGCAACCTCTCGCTGTTTAATAAAGTATTTTATAAAATCAAGATTGATTAACATCTTTGTATATAAGAAAAACCACAAAATAAATATAATGTATATGGTGAATTTCTGTTGTAAAGACGAAGGAGTACACAACTCAACATTTTTATATTCTTGTGATATTACTCTGGTGTACAGTCCGCGCAGAACCGTGTCATTCATACATCTACATACATCTCTTTAAATTAAAAGAAGCTATCGTGGATACCACCGCACTTTCATAATGTCTGTCCTTATCTAATACCCCTTCTCTACCGTGTCAAGTATTAGCATTTAGCAGAGTTATTATATTTTATTAAGTTAATCAAACCTGCTAGATCTTACAACAGTTATATAATCAGTCTAGTTAATTTCTTTATGCTTTGTTGGGTATGGGCAAAAAGACAATAAAAATAAAATAGCAATAGGAGTTATCACTGCTTTAAGCTGAAGAATATCATTCTTCCGAAATACTATAAACATTACAATACTCATAGGTGTAAATATGTTTATGTACATAGTAATGCATGATAAATCTAGTAATGCATTAACATCTACTAATGTATTCTATATATACAGGGTGACCATTAAGTCTTAGGACGACTTTATAACTTTTAAACGACAAGAGATATCATAACCAAATTTTGTATACCGTTACTGGAAATTGTAAGCTACTTTTCTGTGTACATGGTGGTCGGATTTCACCTTTGGGGGACGCCCCGTCGGGGGTTATAAGAAAATCTTTAATGACAGCCTATGTTGAGTTGTACATCATTTTAAATGTCTACTTAAACTGAAAACAATGCCGCAAACCGGACTTCAAAAGGTTGATCCAGTAGGAAGAAATCGCTGTTCAAAGTTAAAAAAATTTTTAATACCATTATTACATAAGAAATAACTAATACTGTAGCTGTTATAAGTTAAAGGGAATACTTAGTGAACTCATTTAAAAGTAGATGTTCAAAATGTTTCCTTTCGGCCGTCTGACAATGTGCTACGTGTAATCAGAAAAACCTGCTGCTGTACTTTCATTAAGAAGTACAATGAAAAGTGAAAGCAGTGCCTCTAGGTCAGGGTTTCACATCCACTGGACTTCCCCATAATAGCTGTTATCTGTCTATCAGTTCACTTATCAGTTCCACTCAAGCTACAGTACTTTTTGCAGCCATATCCTGTTACTGTAAGTTATAAGTTTTACGAGATGTCGCTTAGTGAGCTTGAAAGAATTACACTCTTAATGATGTGCGGCTGGGGTGATAATGTAAGACCGTTTGCAGAAGTAACACATTTATTCAATGCTACTTTTTCTGATAATGCTCCTATTTCTAATTCCACAGCACAGTACACAGTTGCTCGCTTTTTGGACACTGGTAGTGTTAAGGATCGAGCCAGATCTGGACGACCAAGGATTGTGACAGACGAAGACGGCTCATTAGACATTCTTCAGTCTTTCATTGAAAATTCAAACGAATCCGTTAGATCAGCAGCACAATCTCATGGAATAGGTCGTGAATCAGTTCGCAAATTATTAAAGAAGTCTGGTTTCAAAGCATACCGTGTTACCCTGTTGCAGGAACTAAGCGAAGATGATTTTGATCGCCGGATGGAATTCAGTGAAATTATGATGAATAAAAGTGACCAAAACCAAATACTTTTAGACGCTATTGTATTCTCAGATGAGTCGACTTTTATGTTGAATGGCCATGTTAACAGGCATAACTGCCGGTATTGGGATAATGTATACCCACATTGGATGAGTGAGTGTCACACACAACATCCCCAAAAAATAAACGTATGGGCAGTTATCTTACATAATTCAGTTATAGGACCATTTTTCATCGATGGAAATTTAAATGCCAACAAGTATCATGATACGCTCCAAAATGAGATTGTTCCTGCTTTACAAGCTACTCTGGGTGCTGACTTCCAAACATGTTTTTTCCAACAAGACGGAGCACCGCCACACTATGGTGTTCAGGTAAGGCAATACTTAGATGCAGTATTCCCACACCGGTGGATTGGAAGACGTGGTGCGATTGAGTGGCCGGCTCGTTCCCCTGACCTAACTCCGCTTGACTACTTCCTATGGATCTACATCAAAGACAAAGTGTATCGAACTCAGCCTACAGATCTGAACGAACTCAGACATAGGATATCACATGAAGCTCAAGCTATTCCACGAGAATACATACAAAATGTAGTAGCCGGCTTTTATAACCGGTTAGCACATTTCCAGACGACCGATGGTGAACATTTTGAACACTTACTTTGAAAGACTTTCAGTAAGTATTCCCCTTAACTTCTAACAGCTACAGTATTAGTTATTTCTTATGTAATAATGGTAGTAAACATTTTTTAAACTTTGAACAGTGATTTCTTCCGACTGAATCAACCTTTTGAAGTCCGGTTTGCAGCATTGTTTTCAGTTCAAGTAGACATTTAAAATGATGTACAACTCAACATAGGCTGTCATTAAAGATTTTCTTATAACCCCTGACGGGCCGTCCCCCAAAGGTGAAATCCGACCACCGTGTACACAGAAAAGTAACTTACAATTTCCAATAACGGTATACACAATTTGGTTGTGATATCTCTTGTTGTTTAAAAGTTATAAAGTCGTCCTAAGACTTAATGGTCACCCTGTATATATATATATATATATATATATATATATATATATATATATATATAAGTAGATATGAATATGCCGATTCTGGCGCACTTTTGGGACAGTCAGAAAATCAATGTAAAATACTGTCCATTGAACCATAAACAAATCTAAGAAATCTAACAGGAAACCACGAATGTAAAATACTGTCCATTGAACCATAAACAAATCTAAGAAATCTAACAGGAAACCACGAATGTTAAATAACCGGATCTATAGCTGTTTTACTGTTCATTGTAGGCTTCTAATTTCTTAAGCTATTTTAATGAAAAAATCCAGAAATCTTAATGAAAAATCTATAAACGGAAATAATGAATTTTGCTAACATTCGCTCAACAGAAAATAAGACGATTTTTACTGAATTTCTTTAATATCGTTCTTAATCACATCATAGGCTAAAAATTTCTCAGAAACCACAACCACATAACAAATCGCGTTTGTAACAGCATTTTGAAAATCCATATTGATAATTATATCGTTCTTTGAACTAGAAATATTTGTCAAACTCTTTGTTGTATCAATGACATAAATGGGTCTATTTGCTATAAATTCTTTGGGGTTGTAATACATTTCCATATTTTTGTAGTAAACTTTCTTAAAATCTTGATACATCTGATACATGATTCTGAAAAGACCACCGGAAATGTTTAAATTTTGTAATTCATCTGGATAATAAGAACCGTTCAATTTTACTCTGATATTTTTTACATCCAAACTATCAAACTTTGAAGGATTTTTTTCTTGATTATTCTGTCTATCTGTTTGAAAACCAATGATAACGAACTTGGGATTGAAGATATTTCTATAAATATTTGTGATATCGAACGAATAAGTTGTTCCGGAAATACCTTTTTGTTCAATACATTGCCAATCTAGAAAATTAAACGTGATGTTTTGAGATTTTATAATTTCATCAATCAACTGAATTTTACTCGTGGTTTTGTAATCAATCATCGGAACTCTAATGAAAAACTCGTTAATTGTAATTTTGCCATCAACAGGCATAACATTTCCAGTTGCAGTCTTCAGAATCACATCATCGTCTTCTGCTCTTATAAAACTTAGATAAAATCCTCCTTTATAGATCGGAATAGTAACATTTTCAAAAAATCCTAAGCCGAAATGTGCTAAATCACCGACCGCTTCAAATTGTCCAAATTTAAAAGTTGATTCAAAACTGTTTGAAAATACATCACTTTTGGAATAACAAATAGTTCCTTTAATTGTGCTTAATTGACCACAGTTTTCGACTTCTTCTATCAATTTATTGTGTTTTCTTACTTCAATCTTAGAAAATAAAAACGGTATAAAATTATCGATTAATCTAACATTATCAGTTCCAAGATATGCTTGACCATCTTGTTTTGTTAAAGTTCCAGAAATATAAAACTGGAAGTTAGACGAGCAAAAGTTATCTCCAAAATCAATATTAAACTCAGTTCTTTTATTCGGTTCATTCAAATGTTGTTTACTAATTGGATAGAAATTTTTAAACTCCGCCCTTTCAATATCACTAGCATACTTTCTGTAGTCCACCATTTAATAAGAGAAATTTTAAACATCATGTATAAGTCGATAAGAAAAGATTTTAGTCATTTTTTAATGATCTACTTCGTCATATTCAGGATTCTGTTCCTTAAATTTTGCGATCTCGGTCACATATTTCAATAAAATCTGCACAGGATAGTAACCGCTATCTATAATATTGTTCCAATCAACTGTATCTTTATTTTCATCCAAAAACTTTAGACTCAAGTGTTGATAGAGACAAAGAACAGACATATGATCTTTTAATTGATAATGTATATTTTCTTGAATGAACTCTGGGGACAGATTTTGATATTTTGCAATGTTATACCAATTCAATTTGTTTACGTATAATCTCATCATATCTTCGGATAATTCATATTTTTGAGAAATATCATCCCAATGTTCTTTTTTCAAATCTCTTTCGTGTTGCATGATAAAAAGATCGAAAGCACTGTAATGTCCCGCCATCTCTATTTATTAGGAAAAAATTTCAAGTTTTTATAAATTGGCTCTTTTTAGTGTTACATTCAGCACATTTTCCAGAAACTCTTTTAACTCCATTGATATTTGCATAGTATTTTATATCATTTGTTTCAGTTTTTGCCTTACACCTCACACAATATATGAGCGCCATTTATTTAGGGAAAATTTATCGTGCATAAAACCCTACGCGAATACCTATTTCAGTAAGATCTTCCTCCATATTATTAAGTTTTTTTTCTAATTTTTGAAATTTGACAGCATAAGAATCATTGTATTCAACAAATTTATGACCAATATTCTCAAAAGTTTTCGTAGCATCTAAACTAAACTTACAAAAGACTCTTTAAAAATTAGTAAGTTTTTCATTAATTTCACCAACATCGTCTACTGATCTTCTATTTCTGGCTTCTAACTTGTCATAGACTTCTGTTGTAAAATCTTTAACATGCTGTTTATGATTCTCATAATTTTGTTTTAGTTCATTAAACATTTTAATAGGATCTTCTAATTGAATCATTACAACAACATCAAATGGATTAATTCCTTTACTAACACCGCTAATTCTTTTTCCTTTAAAATCTAAGGCATTTTTAACATTCGGATCATGTAAATCAACAATATCGATGTTTTCTGATAATTTTAGAGGTTTTAAAATTTGTTCTTTAACAACAACATCATGTTTGTCAATACCAGGTCGAACACCGACAATTCTTTTTTTATTAGCCAAACTAACATAATTCTTTTCAACTTTGATCGCTTCAGTAATTTTATCAGCTTTTTCGATATGAGACATTAAATTGGTAAATAATTTTTTTACACCATCATCAACTTCTTTTTCCAATGTTTTTATTTTATCAGCAACTTCATTTGAACTCATGAAATTTACAAGTTTGTTATCATATTCTGCTTTAAAATCTTCAATCTCGACAGCAAACGTATCTGAATCTGGAAGGTTTTGTAATAAATTTTCTAACTTGTTATCAAACTCATTTCTCAAACTATCAAAATTCAAACTATTATCTACATTTTGAATAATTTGTGTTCCAAATACGTCAAAAATATTTTGTGAATCCATATTTATTAAGCAATAATTTGTTAACAACTTCTTTAAAATCTTTACCATTACTCAGTTC
Organism: Homalodisca vitripennis; assembly: GCF_021130785.1. Classification (NCBI taxonomy): domain Eukaryota; kingdom Metazoa; phylum Arthropoda; class Insecta; order Hemiptera; family Cicadellidae; genus Homalodisca; species Homalodisca vitripennis. The sequence continues at coordinate 34,265,885 of NC_060207.1, forward strand.
ATTCAAAACAAAAACACATAAATGACCACAAATTGGGGGATCTTTATAGTCTTGAATCTGAGAGTCATTGTAGTAGACGCTTGATTTTTTCAAATATTTGATCAATTCTATAGGTGGTTTGTCCTCAATTCTTCCATACGAATCAAAATAACATGCATTCTTATCATTTTTATAATAACAAACCCAATGCGTTCCACTCCCCAAAATCGAGTCTAAATTCACAATTCCACATTCGAATTTCTTAACTTTTTCAGGTAATGTATCTCTCATGAAAATTCCTCTAAAATGTTTAATATTTTTGCAGATTTCTTCCAATTCCCCGAATGTTAATGGTTCAAATTTTTTTTCCGATGTTTGTTTTCACGTAATTCAAAGTTTTTTCATCTAATCCAGATCCTGTAACATCTTCCAACTCTTTATCTAACCAATTTAAAATGTTTCGAACAATAGGAATCACATCTTTTTTAACGATTGGAGCAGCTTTACGAACATAAGGAACAACATTTTTAACAACTGGAATATTTTCTCCAAAATCTAATAAATCTTTCAAAAGTCCACCATTTTTAAGTTCTTTCAACTGATTATAAGAAAATTCTATTCTGGTTCCTTTATTGTTTTTCTTATGTTTTTCGAGTTTATTGTATTGTCTATTTGTTAAAAATATCTTATCTTCGCCATTTTTTAGTTGATCTATTTTAAATTGAATACTAACGGGTATTTTTTTCTTAAAAGCGGATTTTATTTTTTCTTTCTGATTTTTACTGAAATTTACGTTCACCTCCATTTATATAGTTAAAATTTCAAGTTCTCTTCGATTCCCATTCCTAGTTTTCTCTTCAAAAACATTGCTCCAACTGTTGGAAGTGCAACAAATCTTTCACCTAAACTAGCATCTTTTGATAAAAATCTATCCATTGCCTTATCTTGCAAAACTTTATCTGCTATATGTCTGGAATTTGTGTCTCTATGTTTTGCATAAAAAAATATCGTGTTCCATAGCAGCTTGATCTAATTTATTTATACCAGGATCTCCTCTTTTTAGTCTTTTTTCGAGTTTTGTGCCAGGCCCCAGATACTGATAAGTTGGTACGTGTAATTCAAAAGGTAAATTGTTGATAAAATCATTCAAAAGTCCGCTACCTTCAATCATAGATGAACTTATTGCTGGCAAAACTCGCTTTAAATATTTAATTCCATCAGGTTTTTCAATCATTTCATCAAGTTTGTTCGAAATAAAATCTTTAATTGCTTTCTTTTCATTCAAAAAATTGTTATTTCCAGCCTTCTCTTGAGCATAAATATAATTAATAATTCCATCGAGTTTTGTCAAATCGTCGATATATCTGTATTCAATCTTATTATCACTGTATTTTCTCACACCTGATCCTTCGATTCGTTTTTCCCAAATTGGTTTAATCAAATTGAGATATTTTTTACCTTTACTTGACTTTGGTTTCTTAGTTGATGGATCATTATTTTTGTAAATTGAATCAGATTTCCATAAAATTTCAGTATACTTTTTCAAATCTTCTTCAGAATATAAACCGTCTTTTGGAACATCATTGCCTGTTAATAATCTCCATAAACCTTGAGTTCCTTCATATGTTTTTTCATTAATAATTATATCATTTTGTTCAAAATTAACGGGTAAATTTCCAATCATAAAACTTTTCTTTTTTCTATCCCAATACAAACCAAATTTATCATCCTTTGCTCTAGGAAGAAATTTTTTACCAATTTCACCAATTATTATATCCGTTGTTCCAGGACTTATTGGTTCAACTATGGTAGAGTCTTCAATGATTCGAGGTCTAAATGGTGTTGAAGATGGTAATTTTGGCAATTCAAACTCAGATTCTGGAATCGAAATATCAGCAAATTGTCGTACAACTGGAACCAAATTCATTAAATTTTGATTATCGCTTAAAACATTTTCAATTTTGCCCTCAACGTTTTTTATTGCAGATGTTACAGGTTGATTGATTTTTTGAATAAATTCTTGTTCTTTTTCATCAATTCGAATCTGTTCTTTAAATTCTTTGATTAATTTCTTTTCTATTTGATCAAGTTTTTTTGCTTCTTCAGAAGTTACGTTCACCATTTATTTAGGAAAATTTTGAAACGTGGAACACGAAACGTGGAACGTAAAACGTGAACACGAAACGAGAACACGAAACGTGGAACGTAAAACGTGAACGTGAAACTTAAAAACGTGAACGTGGAACGTAAAAACATGAACGTGAACGTGGAACGTGAACGTAAAAACATGAACGTGAAACGTGGAACGTGAACGTAAAAACATGAAAACAACTAGATTATCACACGTTTATATTGGAAAATTTATTCAAATATTTGCCATTTTTAGGCTTCAAAGTTAGATTAATAGTTAAAAATCCATAGTCTTCTTTCCAAATTTTATCACACAATTCATTAAAGTGGTTAAAACTCATATCAGATCCCACATAATTGTTGTAAATCTTTCTCGAATAGTGATCGTCTTGCTTAAAAACACACAACATATTCAAATTATTTCTAATAACTTGTTTATCAACCTTTGAAAAGCATTGAGAAAGATAGATACAAGAGATATTTTTGTGACGAGACATTACGAAATATTCCTTAATAACGTCTTGATTTTCTAAAATACAGTCATCGAAAACGATTAAAGAATTTGGTTTACATTCGCTTAACGGAACTATGTCCTCAGAAGCATTATAAAAATGTGATATTTTTTTGTTTAAGTTTTTCTCAATATTTTCAAATCTTTCTTGTAATTTTTTATAGGCGTCTTGTTCTAAAGATTTACTAAAAACATACAAATTGGAATAAGGAATCAACCTATTGTAGATAAAATTCAATAATAAAGTTGTTTTTCCACATCCACTTGAACCAACAATTAACAATCTGATTGGTTGATCTTTCTTATTTTCTTCAAACGTTTGAAGTTTTATCTGATCTTTTTGCTTTAAAAATTTCTCCATTTAAATAACTAAAATGAAGCTGTTCAAGTTGACTTCAGAAAGCTCTAAATTAGTTTTAAACTTGGAACATCCTATACACTTAGAGGAAGAATCAAATTATTTTATCGGTTTAAGCGGTTTTTATTCTGACAATTTTGTAATAAATATTAGTGAAAGTTCTCCTTATTGCATAGGATTTAGTGAGAAGAACATAACAAAATACTATGGTTTAAACAAAGGATATTATACTTTCGATCAAATAAAAAATTCCCTTAAAAATTATCTGAAAACATTCAAACAATCAGATATATCTTTAAACTTTGACGACAACAAGTTTGAAATGCAAAAAAATTATCTCTCTAATAAAATTCAAATAAAATCACCAGTAAGAATAATGTTTTCAGCAATTATTGTAGATTTGTTAGGGTTTGTTCAAGAAACTATTGAGCCAAATCAGGTATATTTAGGAAATAAAACGCCAAAATTTAGACCGTTCGATGTAATTGAAGTGCACTGCAATCTCGTTGAACCTAGTTTTGAAAATCATACCGAACATTTACACAAAGAATCTGAAATTTTGTACACTTTTTTCCCAAATGTTGCTTATGGATCAAAAATCAGTGAAAAACCGAATGAAATCGATTATATTCCAATTAAAAAAAATATTAAAAGAATTCAAAAAATCGTTCTAACTATACAAGACTCTGAGGGAAATTTAATAAATAATGAGAGTAAAACAACAATATATTTAAGATTGTCGAAAGAATGATGAATCAAGGGGGAACGAATCGTTTCTTACCTTCAAACTTTCAAAACGAGTTGATAATGATGATAAATACCAATACTTTTATCTAAAAGATAAGGTAGCCCTCGAGGGCCACCTCACAAATATTCACAAAAAATACGAATAAAGACAATGTTAAAGAAAAATACAAAAAAGCTTTGAAAACATAGATTCTGACAAGGGCGTCGATTCGACGCTCTTACAAAAATTTTAGAATATGAAAATACTATGCAAACGATCAGAATAAACGTTGACGAAGATGATAAAAACTTCTATTTTAATCTAAATATAAGGGGGGCTATAAATAGCTTACCTTCAAACTTCCAAAATAACACTGTTTTCATTAATGAATCTGGGCTTTATTCTCAAAATAAAAATTACTAGTTAAATTTCTTTTCTATCTAAATGGAGTCAGTTGTAGACCTACTCAATAATCAACTTAGATTTAAAAGCAAACATATCTTTACAATTGTTGACGAAAATAATGAATTTTGGTTTAAGGCTAAAGATGTTGCAGAAATATTGGAATTTAAAAATACGAGACAAGCTATCATAGATCATGTTAAAGAAAAATACAAAAAAAGCTTTGAAAACATAGATTCTGACAAGGGTATCGAATCGCGACTCTTACAAAAATTACATCCAGACACTATTTTCATCAATGAACCAGGCATATATTCTTTAATACTGAAATCTAAAATGAAGATTGCAGAAACGTTTCAAAATTGGGTTTTAGAAGAAGTTTTACCGAGTATTAGAAAATATGGCGAGTACAAACTTGAAAACGAAAATAAGCAGTTAAAAGATGAAATAAAACAGTTACAAATTTCAGGTCAAATGAAATCCTTGAAAATAGAGAATCAAGAATTGCGAATGGAATTAATGAAGAGAGATATGGTATGTAAAGATTTTGATAAGAAAAAACACCATGTTTTTGTGTTAATTAAGAAGAATCACATGTGGGAATGGCCTTATTACGTTATCAGAGCTCAGAAACGAGAAATACCAAACCGATTAAAACATCTAAAAATAAATTATCCTGAATTAGAGATTTTGTTCATTGATGACGAACCAAATTCTATCAATCTGTATAACCAAATGAAAGAATCTTTGAATATTTTATGCAACGGAAATCATTTTACTACAAATATGACAGAATCTCGACTGATTTATAGAATATCTAAATTACACGATGAAAATGTTAAACATTCGAATTATGATAGTTTGTTTGTAAATGTCTTTTAAGACTATAGAAATGTTGAATTTCTCTTCCGCATACGCAATGAACTGGTCTAGCAAAGATTTGTTTAATACATTCTTTACAATATGCTTGTTTTTTATCTTTACTATAATGCCAATTGTTAAATTCAGAAATATTCTTAACTATTTTACAGCGTGTGCATTCTTTCTCTTCTAAAGTTAATTTTTTCATTTTATCATATAATTCTTTTCTATATTTCTTATTACAATCTTTACAATAATAGTATAATCCATCTTTGGTATTCTTATTTTTAGAAAATTCTTCAAAAAGTCTAAATTCTTGACATATTGTACATTTCTTTTGAGACTCCATTTATATAGAAAAAATTATAGCTTTGACTTTCTCAATTCATATTCGTAAACACTTCCGGTTATTTCTCAATTTTCAAAGTTTCCAAGTTTATTTAACTCATCTAATATATCAGATTTTGCTTCATAGCCATACGGTACTGTATCGATCTTATTTTCTAGAACGATTCTCTTATCATCTTTAGCGTTCAGTGCCAGCTTGTTTATGGTGATGGTATACAAATCATGTTTATAGCTTTTGATTACTGTCATCTCTCTAAATTCTTCTTTATCTTCAAACAAACATCTCTTCAAGTTTTCGATATTTATTGTTTTATTTACAACGCTTCTCTTAATTCCTTTACACCTAACTGGATTTTTGTCTAGATATTTGTACGAGTACATCTTTGACCTCAAACCACAAAATTCTTCTAAGATTTCCCCATTTAGTTCGTCTTTGAATTTCCCTATTACCTTCTTGTTTTTAGTAGTGAAACATTCATGATCTTTTGGATAATCGCTCGTATCGAAATCATCTATATTTTCTTTAATAATTTTGTAAGGATCACGTTTCAATTCTAGGAAGTAACTGTCTGTGTCCATGTAACACAGATTCAAATCTGGATCAAACTTCTTTAATTTGTTGTAATAAAACTCGTACATTAACAATTTTGAAAGGTCAAGAACTGAAAAACCTATGTAGATTGGCTTGTTAAATTTAACTTTCTGCTTGTACATGTGACTCGCTATACAGTTGTCGTCAAAGATGTTAAAGCATTTGAAATTTGTTTTCTTAGCTTGTTTCATTGAAAATTCTTCATTTTCCTAGTCTAATATCACATCTGTTTCTCACATTTTCCATAGATTTTCCAAAAACAGAGTTGTTCATCAGCTTGTAAAAATCTTTCTCAAAGTCGCTTGTAGCTTTGGTTCTCATACTAGTATTAAAATCAATGTAATCTTTCATAAAAGGCTTCTGATCGAATGCAATAACTCTATTCACATGTTTCAAAATCATACCTTGTTCCAAATAGAACTTCAAATTTCTCGAATGAACAACATATTCAGTTTTATCCAGTAGAGTTGTGCAAAGTTTGTTGTTATAATGTTCTGGAGCAAGAGGCAAATCTTTATGATTTTCATGTAAATTCTTCGGATATTCTAGATCGACTTCTAAAATATATCCATAATCTTCTTCTCCTGTAAGTTCTAAAATTGTTTCTTGCCATTCTGCTGTTGTATACGTTTTAGGATCCATCCACTTGATTTCGTTATATGGTAAATTTTGCATAAGTCCATACCCATAAAGGTTGTTTGCATCGACGTACAACAAATAGTTTTCGGGCTTTGTCTTATCAAAATCTTTCAAATATTTGTTATTTGCTTTCACATATCGTTTAATACATTGAGAAATGCCTCCGCGAATACCTTTTTCGATCATCAAATACATATTATAATCACTAATTAATTGTAATTCTATATTCGTTAATTTTAACATAGCATCCCATGCAAGACTGGGAGCTGTTAGATAGTGTGCTGGATCAAGTTTATAGCAATTCAAACAAATATTCCTAAAATTTTCAAAGATATCAGCGAGCAATAGAACATCTTGAATGTTATAGAGATCAGAGTAATTTCCAAGATTTTTATCTTTTAATTTGTTCCATACATTTAAGTAGTGTTGAAAATCTTTCTCAGATATGCTCTCATCTGTCAAAAGTGAATAGAAATCTTGAATTCTCAATTCTTCTGTGTAATCAAGTTTTTCAATACTGTCGATAAATTCGTAAGGAAATATGCCTTTTCCAGATAGAATTTTAAAGATTTCTTCTTCGTCATTTGGTTGTCTATCTAGAATTGCGTTCAGACCATCTTGTATAAAATGATTTGTATGTTTGAAATCATCTTTTTTGAGGTTTTTAGCTAACTTTTCTATAGACGATGCCATAAATCTGAACGTGTCTACGAAAGAAAACTTGATGAACTTTCTTGGTTTATCATCTTCAAACTCATACCCATATCCTGAATTTACTGAATAATTTATGTATTTTTCATCGGTGTTTGCGATCAAATCAACATTACCATACTGTTTTGCCAATTCTTTTATGTACAAATGAGTATCGTAACATGACATATTGTGGCAGAAAACGGGAATATTTTGAGGAAATTTGAGATTCAAGTTACAAGATAAATGAGCAGCACCTCTAAATTTACCTGTTAAATGACAATGATCTCGTACTTTTTTTCTTGTTTGATTATCAAAACCCTCACATTCACAAATATGACAAACGTTTGAATTTTGATATGAAATTTCTTCTTCTTCAGTTAATTTCATAGGTTTTTTGTTCTTAGAATTATACTTTTTAGCTATGTATTTCGATAATTTATTAAGTTCTTCAAACAATTTTGCAGGAACATTTGGCAAATCTTCTTCATTTTTGGCTCGATAACATATCGGCTTGTACATACGATTGGTCACATTAGACACTAAGTATAGAGTAAAACCATATGGAATGTGCTTCTGAATCTTGGTTGTGATCGATTTTTGCGGATTGTTTTTGCATGTGGGAATCTTCTCTAATATGCTTTCAAAGTCCATATAAATTACGTACGGATGGCTAAACTTCTTTTGATAATTAGTAAATTTAGTTGTTTGACCCGGAAACGGCATAATTGGCTTACAAACTTCGTGATTTTTACAAATTTCTAAATGGTCTGCTAAATCTCTAGATTTGTAGAAATGGCTTAAACATCTCCTACATAGAAAATTTTTATGTCCATGTTTGGATGTTTGAGAACTCACTAACCTACTTAAATCGGTTATCAAAACAAAATGAGATTTGTCTTCTTGTTTTACATACAGTAGATCAATATTTAATTCTGCATCATATTTTTCAGAAATTTGTAACGGAACAACCTTAATACTTTCATCAAAACTGTAGACATTGATAGACATTTTTGGATATTTGTACTTGGAATTGTAACTTCGTTTTTCAAATAATTGTATATCTTTTAAGGACATTGGATACTCGAAACCTGAAAATATCTCGTCATTTACAAATTTTTCATATTGTTTTGATCTTTCGCAGTCTCTTTCGGGTTTTTCAATAGCGCATCGGATAGAATAAATAAAGCAATAATCATCTTTATTTTTGATATTTATACAAGCTTTTTTATCTTTGATTTTCTTTGGTAAATCGATATATGATCCTGCGTTCATAAATTCGTGTTTATTAAGGCTCAAAACTAGTTGTTTGCAGCGTTTTAATGTCCATCCAGAACCTTTATTTGGATGATTCGTTTGTTCTCGATGTGTTAATTTATTAAATTGCTTAGTAATAAAGTCGTTTATGTCAAAGATCTCGTCTGCTTTGATAGTAAAATACATTAGACATGTTTGCGGTTCACCATTCACTAAAGTTCGTTCGTATTCGCATTCTAAAGAGAGATAGCCCTTCATATTTTTAACGGTTTCTTGAAATTTTTCGATTAAACTTTTGATTTCTGGACGCAAAATAGAAAGATATTTGTAAATTGACATGAAATTTTCATTTAAATTCGTTAAAATGTATTGCTTGAAAAGACCATGGATAGAGGATAAAACTTCGACATCAATGATATTTTCAGGTTTCTCATTAAGCGTTTTGTCAATTTCTTCGATCATTTCAGACTTAGTTTTATCGTTTGTTTCAATGGACAATTTTTCAGCGATTGATTGAATTTTTTCATCTTTAAATAGATTGAGATCTTTTTTACTTTCCTTAAAATTTTTCTTTAGTTCACGCAATTTTTTCTATATTATACATGTTTTGGTGATCGGCAATTTGATTTTCTTTAGCCCAAGTCCTCAAATAATTTAGTTCTTTTTCATAAATGTCTTTGTTTTTTAGATGATTTTTTGACTTATAATGTCGGGTAAAATGATGTTCGAAAACATCTTTTTTGCAGTATGGGCACTCTATCTTTTTCCGCTCCATTTAAATAGGGAAAATTTGAATGTGCCAAGTTTTACTATTTAGTAAAATATATTTTTTATTAAGCTGAAAAATAGCAATAATTCAGTAGATTTCTAAGGATTTTTATCAAAATTTGATAAAAATCAGCACAATTTATGGTTAAACAGCCTTTGATTCTTCTATTTAAAGAAGAAAAATTTGTTTAACTAACACTTTGAAAAGTGGAGAATTTTACTAGAATTTTACACAAATCAGCACAAATTGTAGTAAAACAGCTGTAGATTCTTCTATTTATTATAGAAAAATCTGTAAACTAAGACTTAAAATTATTGAAAAAATAGTATAGTTATAGTAATAAAAGTACTTTTATTACTATATTGGTTTGTAGGGGGTAATTTAAATTCTATAATACTATTTTTTCAATATTTTTTTCTTTAACTTTTCCAAGATTTTTCATTAAGATTTTAATATATTTACAACAGAATTTTCGAGAAATATCGTTCACATTATCAACTTTAAAGCTAAAAATTCGCAATAATTAGAGAAATTCAGTAGATTTTCAGGATTTTTCAAAAAACTCTAGTATATGCACCTTAAGAGCTGTGGTTTTGACCCTAAAAACCGTGTTTTTTAGGGTCAAAACCCGGTTTTTTGTGTATTTTGGAAGTATAGTGTTGATTTTTCACCTTAAAAGTGTAGAAGTATTAATTTTTTTCTATGTAAATGGCACTGTTACAAGAGTTGAATAAGGTTGGTGATTTAACATTCAAAGAATACAAGAAATTAATAGAATTAGAAGAAAATAAGAAATACAAAATTTTGAATCTGGAGAAAATGAAAGATAAATTCGGGTTTACAATAATTGCCGAGTTGGAAGATTATAAAGTACACTTACCGAACAGATTTTTGACTGTTTTGGATGAAAAAAAGATTAAAGAATTGAACAAAAATGAAAAATTACACTTAGTTGTTACTGGAAAGAAGACTATTAAAGATAAAGACTGTGTTACAATTAACTTTGTAGAATAAAGATTTCGAAGATTTCTGGATTTTTTCATTAAAATAGCTTAAGAAATTAGAAGCCTACAATGAACAGTAAAACAGCTATAGATTCGGTTATTTAACATTCGTGGTTTCCTGTTAGATTTCTTAGATTTGTTTATGGTTCAATGGACAGTATTTTACATTCGTGGTTTCCTGTTAGATTTCTTAGATTTGTTTATGGTTCAATGGACAGTATTTTACATTGATTTTCTGACTGTCCCAAAAGTGCGCCAGAATCGGCATATTCATATCTACTTATATATATAGAAATGTATGATAAAAACTATATCTATATATATATATATATAAGTAGATAGTAATATGGGGTTCCTGGCGCACTTTCGGAGCCGACCGAAAAGCAATGTAAAATACTGTTCAATGTACCATAAAGGAAGCTGAGAAATAACACAGCAAATCTCAATGAAAAATTAACCGAATCTACAGTCGTTCGTCTCCAAAAGCGATCGGTACATTACTATCTACTCTGTGGAATGAAAAATTAACCGAATCTGAGCTTCTACTTTCTTAAGCTGTGCTTTGTAAAATGTTGTCAAATCTGCTACGAATAAAGGATTTATCTAAATAAAATTTAATCAATTTAAAACATTTTTACTTAAAACATACTGTACTTTAATAAAAAACTTTTCTACTAAATAAACAACATGAACTCACCAAAGTCTCTACAATTTCTAGCATTTCAAAAACTTACAAAGAAAGACAATTTTAACGAGTTCAACGAATTACCAAAACATTTTAAAGAACAGTTGATACTTTCCTTAAATGATACAGAATTCAAAGAACTTGTAAAGTCTTTTGCAGAAAAAACGTCTAATGGAGTGTTTTACTATCGGCAAAAAACTAAAAAAGTAAGGGATTACATATTTAATATAATTACGAAAGATATTGAAAAGAAAGTAAAAAATAAACAAACAGAGAGTTTTCATCGTTTTTTTATGACATTTTTCCCATATTATACGTTCTTTCAAGATAATCAAGACTTAATTGATGAATTTCTTAGGAATTTTTGTGAGTATCAAGATTTATCAACACAATTCATTAAAGAGCATTATAGAATTTTTCTTATAGAATATAGCCACATTTTGTGTGAAACAAAAGGTATTACTGTAGATAATATTCCATGTGATTCCTATGAAGAAAGACACCAACTATGGTTATCAAAACAGTACTATGACGTGGGGAGGGACTGCAAGTTTTAGAGTTAAGACTTTATTCTACAAAGTTAATTGTTATAATTTCTTTATCTTTTATAGTCTTCTTTCCAGTAACAACCAAGTGTAATTTTTCATTTTTGTTTAATTCTTTAATCTTTTTTTCATCCAAAACAGTCAAAAATCTGTTCGGTAAGTGTACTTTACAATCTTCCAACTCGGCAATTATTGTAAACCCGAATTTATCTTTCATTTTCTCCAAATTCAAGATTCTATGTTTCTTCCTTTCTTCCAATTCATTTAACTTCTTATACTCTTTAAACTTACATTCTCCAATATCATTTAACTCTTTCAAGAACTCCATTTAAATAGAAAAAATTTAAAGACGGAAAAAATGAAATTCGCTAACCTTCACTCGAGAAGTCGGGGAGAATGTGAGTAAAACCGCATTCTTTTCAAGAGGTTCTTCGTTTAATTTCTCCAAATGTACTATAAAATCATCGAGGATTTCTGGTTCAAAATCATAAACAAATTCAACATCCAGATAATGAAAAAATACAGGTAATATCTTTTCATAATAAACGTGTGTATCGATACCTATAAACCTAATGTATTCTTTGAAAAGGAAAATAATTTTGTCAATGGTTCCAAGAGATAAGTAAAAATTTTTATTCTGTTTTCTAAATTCTGTAACAAATTTTGTTTGCTTCTTGTCTCCATATTGCAATTTTGTAAGCAGGTTATTCAAATGTGTTAATTTATTTCGAAATTTCTTAGGTTTAGGTCTTTCTAACAAAATTAAATTACAACCTCTACAAACTAAATATCTTTTATCGATAATTTCTCCTCTATTAGAACACTTGTAACAGTTGGCATTATACTCTTCCATTTAAACAAAAAGATTTTTTTATAAATGGAGATTATGGAACTAAGTCTGCCGAGATATAAATTTTTCAGCGCAAATGTTTGTGTTTACATTTCTACAACAGAGATAAATAGAAATAATTTCATTCTATTGTACAACTATTTAGGATATTATGTGTACGATTACAAAGATTATTCCGGAAGAAATCGAGATTTTTCATCAGCGAAAGAGTATATTTTTGAAGTTTTAGAAGGAATGAAAGAGAATAATATGAACATCATCAATTATTGTAAAAGACAAAATGAATGATTGTGTCTTTGGTGTAGTGTTGTTAGTGTGCGTGTTTGCGCTATGGGGAATCACATCACATTCAACTTCTACGGTGTCTATTGTTTAGAGACTTGGCCCTGCACTGCTACTGTCCAAACCAAGTTAATGGCTAGGAGCTGTAATTCGGGTCTTAGACTCTGGAATTTTTTTGTTCCCAAGTCTCATTTTTCTTTGGTAACTACTGTGTAGAAGTTGATGGAGAGATACAATTAGGGAATTTGTGTCGGGTGTTTTGTAAGTGTAATGTTGTATTAATGAATGATGTGAATGATGAATGTAATGAACGAATTAAGGAAGAGAAGGAATGTACGAATTAAGGAAGAGAAGGAATTAAGGAATGAAGTGGAAAGGTGAGGAAGCAAATGGCGCGCCAACCACAGTTGTCATTACTCGGCTTGTTCTATAGTCATTACACTATGGCCACTCGTGTAAAGACTTGTCCCCAACCACTGAACGACAACCATGTCTTCCTCAATAAAAAGCGCGCCTGAAGCTCTGGGATTTGAACCCAGAACCTCAGGCTTTGAAGGCAAGCGTCTTACCAACTGAGCTACGGAGAGTCTCGAAAAGTTATAAGCTATATCTCTGCTATATAAGTTGTTCAATTAGGAGTGCTAGTTTACAAAAACCACTCAACCGATTTTAATGAAATTTGGTACACATATAGTAAATACTTAACTCTTTCGACTTAACTTATCCATAAGGGTGAAATCATCCCCTATTTCTTAATATTCATAAAAAAATAAAAAAAATTATCAGAAAAATCTGAAACTTCAAAAACAAGCGAGTTCAACTTAAAATTTCATGAAAATAACAAAATTTTCAAAAACTACCCCAATCATCCCTTATCTTAAAACTCTTATATCTCGAGAACTATTGGAGCTTTTTTGCTGAAATTTGGTATATAGGATCAGTAACTATTAAAGTATTTTTTAAAATCATAACTTCCGGTCCAACCCTTAAGATGACCTTGGAATAGTTTTTTGTTAATATCATCCCCATTTTTTAAGATATTCTTTTGAAATTAAAAATGAATACTTATATCAATGTCTTTAACAATTCTGTAAAGTTTTAAAATTATCCGATGAATAATAGTGAAAATAACGTGAATTTTACTGAATTTCTCTAATATCGTTCTTAATCACATCATAGGCTAAAAATTTCTCAGAAACCACAACCACATAACATGTCGAGTTTGTAACAGCTTTTTGAAAATCCATATTGATAATTATATCGTTCTTTGAACCAGAAATATTTGTCATACTCTTTGTTGTATCAATGACATAAATAGGTCTATTCGCTAAAAATTCTTTAGGATTGTAATACATTTCCTTATTATTACAGTAAACTTTCTTAAAATCTTGATACATCTGATACATGATTCTGAAAAGACCTCCTGAAATGTTTAAGTTTTGTAATTCATCTGGATAATAAGAACCGTTCAATTTTACTCTGATATTTTTTACATCCAAACTATCAAACTTTGAAGGATTTTTTTCTTGATTATTCTGTCTACCTGTTTGAAAAACCAATGATAACGAACTTGGGATTGAAGATATTTCTATAAATATTTGTAATATCGAACGAATAAGTTGTTCCGGAAATACCTTTTTGTTCAATACATTGCCAATCTAGAAAATTAAACATAATGTTTTGACTTTTTGTAATTTCATCAATCAACCTAATTTTACTCGTGGTTTTATAATCAATCATTGGAACTCTAATAAAAAAATCTGTAATTGTTATTTTTCCATCAACTGGCATATCATTTCCAGTTTTTGTTTTTAATATCGCATCATCGTCTTCTGCTCTTATAAAAACTTAGATAAAATCCTCCTTTATAGATCGGAATAGTAACATTTTCAAAAAATCCTAATCCAAAATGAGATAAATTTCCAGCTGCTTCAAAAACACCAAATTTAAAATCTGATTCAAAGCCATTAGAAGTTTGAGAAATAACATCACTTTTTGAATACGAAATAGTTTCCTTTAATTGTGCTTAATTGGCCACAGTTTTCGACTTCTTCTATCAATTTATTGTGTTTTCTTACTTCAATCTTAGAAAATAAAAACGGTATAAAATTATCGATTAATCTAACATTATCAGTTCCAAGATATGCTTGACCATCTTGTTTTGTTAAAGTTCCAGAAATATAAAACTGGAAGTTAGACGAGCAAAAGTTATCTCCAAAATCAATATTAAACTCAGTTCTTTTATTCGGTTCATTCAAATGTTGTTTACTAATTGGATAGAAATTTTTAAACTCCGCCCTTTCAATATCACTAGCATATTTTCTGTAGTCCGCCATTTAATAAGAGAAAATTTAGAAATTTTAAACATCATGTATCATTTTTTCATCGATCTAATGTACGTTTTTATAAGAAAAGATATAAATTTTAGTAAAATAATTAAAAAGATTAGAGTCATTTTTTAATGATCTACTTCGTCATATTCAGGATTCTCTTCCTTAAATTTTGCGATCTCGGTCACATATTTCAATAAAATTTGCACAGGATAGTAACCGCTATCTATAATATTGTTCCAATCAACTGTATCTTTATTTTCATCCAAAAACTTTATACTCAAGTGTTGATAGAGACAAAGAACAGACATATGATCTTTTAATTGATAATGTATATTTTCTTGAATGAACTCTGATGATAAAGTTTGATATTTAGCAATGTTATACCAATTCAATTTGTTTACGTATAATCTCATCATATCTTCGGATAATTCATATTTTTGAGAAATATCATCCCAATGTTCTTTTTTCAAATCTCTTTCGTGTTGCATGATAAAAAGATCGAAAGCACTGTAATGTCCCGCCATCTCTATTTATTAAGAAAAAATTTCAAAATCAAGTTTTTATAAATTGACTCTTTTTTGAGTTACATTCAGCACATTTTCCCGAAATTCTTTTAACTCCGTTAATGTTTGCATAGTATTTTATATCGTTTGTTGCAGTTTTTTCTTTACATCTCACACAATATATGAGCGCCATTTATATAAGGAAAATTAGTCATCGTAACCACCTAATCCATTAAATCTGTTATCAATATTTTCAAAAGTTTTATTAACATCTTCTTTAAATTTATTAAAGTTTTCTTCTAGTTTATTTACTTTATCGAGATATAAAGAGTATCGATCATCTATACTGTTAAGTAATTCATTATTATGTGTTATTTGCTCATTTAAACGTGTACCAAAATCTTCAAAAAAGTTTATTTTCTCATTAAAACTTGTATCAAAATTTTTCAGAATTTTGTTAATTACTTCACCAACTAATACATTAACAGTATTTTTATATATATCAAAGTTTTCTTCTAGTTTATTTACTTTATCAAGTAATTCACCAACATCGTCTACTGATCTTCTATTTCTGGCTTCTAACTTGTCATAGACTTCTGTTGTAAAATCTTTAACATGCTGTTTATGATTCTCGTAATTTTTGTTTAGTTCATTAAACATTTTAATATGATCTTCTAATTGAATCATTACAACAACATCAAATGGATTAATTCCTTTACTAACACTGCTAATTCTTTTTCCTTTAAAATCTAAGGCATTTTTAACATTCGGATCATGTAAATCAACAATATCGATGTTTTCTGATAATTTTAGAGGTTTTAAAATTTGTTCTTTAACAACAACATCATGTTTGTCAATACCAGGTCGAACACCGACAATTCTTTTCTTATTAGCCAAACTAACATAATTCTTTTCAACTTTGATCGCTTCAGTAATTTCATCAGCTTTTTCGATATGAGACATTAAATTGGTAAATAATTTTTTTACACCATCATCAACTTCTTTTTCCAATGTTTTTATTTTATCAGCAACTTCATTTGAACTCATGAAATTTGCAAGTTTGTTATCATATTCTGCTTTAAAATCTTCAATCTCGACAGCAAACATATCTGAATCTGGAAGGTTTTGTAATACATTTTCTAACTTGTTATCAAACTCATTTCTCAAACTATCAAAATTCAAACTATTATCTACATTTTGAATAATTTGTGTTCCAAATACGTCAAAAATATTTTGTGAATCCATATTTATTAAGTAATAATTTGTTAACAACTTCTTTAAAATCTTTACCAGTACTCAGTTCATTCAACACAAAAACACATAAATGACCACAAATTGGGGGATCTTTATAGTCTTGAATCTGAGAATCATTGTAGTAGACGCTTGATTTTTTCAAATATTTAATCAATTCTATAGGTGGTTTGTCCTCAATTCTTCCATACGAATCAAAATAACATGCATTCTTATCATTTTTATAATAACAAATCCAATGCGTTCCACTTCCCATAATCGAGTCTAAATTCACAATTCCACATTCAAATTTCTTAAACTTTTTCAGGTAATGTATCTCTCATGAAGATTCCTCTAAAATGTTTAATATTTTTGCAGATTTCTTCCAATTCCCCGAATGTTAAAGGTTTAAATTTTTTTTTCAATGTTTGATTTCACGTAATTCAAAGTTTTTTCATCTAATCCAGATCCTGTAACATCTTCCAACTCTTTATCTAACCAATTTAAAATGTTTCGAACAATAGGAATCACATCCTTTTTAACGATTGGAGCAGCTTTACGAACATAAGGAACAACATTTTTAACAACTGGAATATTTTCTCCAAAATCTAATAAATCTTTCAAAAGTCCACCATTTTTGAGTTCTTTCAACTGATTATAAGAAAATTCTATTCTGGTTCCTTTATTGTTTTTCTTATGTTTTTCGAGTTTATTGTATTGTCTATTTGTTAAAAATATCTTATCTTCGCCATTTTTTAGTTGATCTATTTTAAATTGAATACTAACGGGTATTTTCTTCTTAAAAGCGGATTTTATTTTTTCTTTCTGATTTTTGCTGAAGTTTACGTTCACCTCCATTTATATAGTTAAAATTTCAAGTTCTCTTCGATTCCCACTCCTAGTTTTCTCTTCAAAAACATTGCTCCAGCTGTTGGAAGCGCAACAAATCTTTCACCTAAACTAGCATCTTTTGATAAAAATCTATCCATTGCCTTATCTTGCAAAACTTTATCTGCGATATGTCTGGAATTTGTGTCTCTATGTTTTGCATAAAAAATATCGTGTTCCATAGCAGCTTGATCTAATTTATTTATACCAGGATCTCCTCTTTTTTAGTCTTTTTTCGAGTTTTGTGCCAGGCCCCAGATACTGATAAGTTGGTACGTGTAATTCAAAAGGTAAATTGTTGATAAAATCATTCAAAAGTCCACTACCCTCAATCATAGATGAACTTATTGCCGGCAAAACTCGTTTTAAATATTTAATTCCATCAGGTTTTTCAATCATTTCATCAAGTTTGTTCGAAATAAAATCTTTAATCGCTTTCTTTTCGTTCAAAAAATTGTTGTTTCCAGCCTTTTCTTGAGCATAAATATAATTAATAAATCCATAATATGTCAAATCGTTCGATATATCTGTATTCAATCTTATTATCACTGTATTTTCTCACACCTGATCCTTCGATTCTTTTTTCCCAAATTGGTTTAATCAAATTGAGATATTTTTTACCTTTACTTGACTTTGGTTTCTTAGTTGATGGATCATTATTTTTGTAAATTGAATCAGATTTCCATAAAATTTCAGTATACTTTTTCAAGTCTTCTTCAGAAATATAAACCGTCTTTTGGAACATCAGTGCCTGTTAATAATCTCCATAAACCTTGAGTTCCTTCATATGTTTTTTCATTAATAATGATATCATTATGCTCAAAATTCACGGGCAAATTTCCAATCATAAAACTTTTCTTTTTTCTGTCCCAATACAAACCAAATTTATCATCCTTTGCTCTAGGAAGAAATTTTTTACCAATTTCACCAATTATTATATCCGTTGTTCCAGGACTTATTGGTTCAACTATGGTAGAGTCTTCAATGATTCGAGGTCTAAATGGTGTTGAAGATGGTAATTTTGGCAATTCAAACTCAGATTCTGGTATCGAAAATATCAGCAAATTGTCGTACAACTGGAACCAAATTCATCAAATTTTGATTATCGCTTAAAACATTTTCAATTTTGCCCTCAACATTTTTTATTGCAGATGTTACAGGTTGATTAATTTTTTGAATAAATTCTTGTTCTTTTTCATCAATTCGAATCTGTTCTTTAAATTCTTTGATTAATTTCTTTTCTATTTGATCAAGTTTTTTTGCTTCTTCTGAAGTTACGTTCGCCATTTATTTAGGAAAATTTTGAAACGTAAACGTGGAACGTGGAAACGTGAACACGAAACGTGAACACGGAACGTAAAACGTGAACGTGGAACGTAAAACGTGAACGTGGAACACGAAACGTGAACACGGAACGTAAAACGTGAACGTGGAACACGAACGTGAAACGTAAACATGAACGTGAAACATGAACGTGAAACACGAACGTGAAACATGAACGTGAAACATGAACGTGAAACATGAACGTGAACGTGGAACGTGAACGTGGAACGTGAACAGATTTACCGTTTTTCTGTTATTTTCATAATGTAAATAAAAAGTAAAGATAATGTAAAAATAATTGTAACAAATATTTTATCGAGACCACTGAGCAGCATTTATGTTAGAAAATTTATTCAAATATTTTCCATTTTTAGGCTTCAAAGTTAGATTAATAGTTAAAAATCCATAGTCTTCTTTCCAAATTTTATCACACAATTCATTAAAGTGGTTAAAACTCATATCAGATCCAACATAATTGTTGTAAATCTTTCTCGAATAGTGATCGTCTTGCTTAAAAAACACACAACATATTCAGGTTATTTCTTATAACTTGTTTATCAACCTTTGAAAAGCATTGAGAAAGATAGATACAAGATATGTTTTTGTGACGGGACATTACGAAATATTCCTTAATAACGTCTTGATTTTCTAAAATACAATCATCAAAAACGATTAACGAATTGGGTTTACATTCGCTTAACGGAACTATGTCCTGAGAAGCATTATAAAAATGTGATATTTTTTTGTTTAAGTTTTTCTCAATATTTTCAAATCTTTCTTGTAATTTTTTATAGGCGTCTTGTTCTAAAGATTTACTAAAAACATACAAATTGGAATAAGGAATCAACCTATTGTAGATAAAATTCAATAATAAAGTTGTTTTTCCACATCCACTTGAACCAACAATTAACAATCTGATTGGTTGATCTTTCTTATTTTCTTCAAACGTTTGAAGTTTTATCTGATCTTTTTGCTTTAAAAATTTCTCCATTTAAATAGAAGATTTTCATCTTGAAGCAACGCTTGCAAAAATGAAGCTGTTCAAGTTGACTTCAGAAAGCTCTAAATTAGTTTTAAACTTGGAACATCCTATACACTTAGAGGAAGAATCAAATTATTTTATCGGTTTAAGCGGTTTTTATTCTGACAATTTTGTAATAAATATTAGTGAAAGTTCTCCTTATTGTATAGGATTTAGTGAGAAGAACATAACAAAATATTATGGTTTAAACAAAGGATATTATACTTTCGATCAAATTAAAAATTCCCTTAAAAATTATCTGAAAACATTCAAACAATCAGATAAATCTTTAAACTTTGACGACAACAAGTTTGAAATGCAAAAAAATTATCTCTCTAATAAAATTCAAATAAAATCACCAGTAAGAATAATGTTTTCAGCAATTATTGTAGATTTGTTAGGGTTTGTTCAAGAAACTATTGAGCCAAATCAGGTATATTTAGGAAATAAAACGCCAAAATTTAGACCGTTCGATGTAATTGAAGTGCACTGCAATCTCGTTGAACCTAGTTTTGAAAATCATACCGAACATTTACACAAAGAATCTGAAATTTTGTACACTTTTTTCCCAAATGTTGCTTATGGATCAAAAATCAGTGAAAAACCGAATGAAATCGATTATATTCCAATTAGAAAAAATATTAAAAGAATTCAAAAAATCGTTCTAACTATACAAGACTCTGAGGGAAATTTAATAAATAATGAGAGTAAAACAACAATATATTTAAGATTGTCGAAAGAATGATGAATCAAGGGGGAACGAATCGTTCTTACCTTCAAACTTTCAAAACGAGTTGATAATGATGATAAATACCAATACTTTTATCTAAAAGATAAGGTAGCCCTCGAGGGCCACCTCACAAATATTCACAAAAAATACGAATAAAGACAATGTTAAAGAAAAATACAAACAAAAAAGCTTTGAAAACATAGATTCTGACAAGGGCGTCGATTCGACGCTCTTACAAAAATTTTAGAATATGAAAATACTATGCAAACGATCAGAATAAACGTTGACGAAGATGATAAAAACTTCTATTTTAATCTAAATATAAGGGGGGCTATAAATAGCTTACCTTCAAACTTCCAAAATAACACTGTTTTCATTAATGAATCTGGGCTTTATTCTCAAAATAAAAATTACTAGTTAAATTTCTTTTCTATCTAAATGGAGTCAGTTGTAGACCTACTCAATAATCAACTTAGATTTAAAAGCAAACATATCTTTACAATTGTTGACGAAAATAATGAATTTTGGTTTAAGGCTAAAGATGTTGCAGAAATATTGGAATTTAAAAAATACGAGACAAGCTATCATAGATCATGTTAAAGAAAAATACAAAAAAAGCTTTGAAAACATAGATTCTGACAAGGGTATCGAATCGCGACTCTTACAAAAATTACATCCAGACACTATTTTCATCAATGAACCAGGCATATATTCTTTAATACTGAAATCTAAAATGAAGATTGCAGAAACGTTTCAAAATTGGGTTTTAGAAGAAGTTTTACCGAGTATTAGAAAATATGGCGAGTACAAACTTGAAAACGAAAATAAGCAGTTAAAAGATGAAATAAAACAGTTACAAATTTCAGGTCAAATGAAATCCTTGAAAATAGAGAATCAAGAATTGCGAATGGAATTAATGAAGAGAGATATGGTATGTAAAGATTTTGATAAGAAAAAACACCATGTTTTTGTGTTAATTAAGAAGAATCACATGTGGGAATGGCCTTATTACGTTATCAGAGCTCAGAAACGAGAAATACCAAACCGATTAAAACATCTAAAAATAAATTATCCTGAATTAGAGATTTTGTTCATTGATGACGAACCAAATTCTATCAATCTGTATAACCAAATGAAAGAATCTTTGAATATTTTATACAACGGAAATCATTTTACTACAAATATGACAGAATCTCGACTGATTTATAGAATATCTAAATTACACGATGAAAATGTTAAACATTCGAATTATGATAGTTTGTTTGTAAATGTCTTTTAAGACTATAGAAATGTTGAATTTCTCTTCCGCATACGCAATGAACTGGTCTAGCAAAGATTTGTTTAATACATTCTTTACAATATGCTTGTTTTTTATCTTTACTATAATGCCAATTGTTAAATTCAGAAATATTCTTAACTATTTTACAGCGTGTGCATTCTTTCTCTTCTAAAGTTAATTTTTCCATTTTATCATATAATTCTTTTCTATATTTCTTATTACAATCTTTACAATAATAGTATAATCCATCTTTGGTATTCTTATTTTTAGAAAATTCTTCAAAAAGTCTAAATTCTTGACATATTGTACATTTCTTTTGAGACTCCATTTATATAGAAAAAATTATAGCTTTGACTTTCTCAATTCATATTCGTAAACACTTCCGGTTATTTCTCAATTTTCAAAGTTTCCAAGTTTATTTAACTCATCTAATATATCAGATTTTGCTTCATAGCCATACGGTACTGTATCGATCTTATTTTCTAGAACGATTCTCTTATCATCTTTAGCGTTCAGTGCCAGCTTGTTTATGGTGATGGTATACAAATCATGTTTATAGCTTTTGATTACTGTCATCTCTCTAAATTCTTCTTTATCTTCAAACAAACATCTCTTCAAGTTTTCGATATTTATTGTTTTATTTACAACGCTTCTCTTAATTCCTTTACACCTAACTGGATTTTTGTCTAGATATTTGTACGAGTACATCTTTGACCTCAAACCACAAAATTCTTCTAAGATTTCCCCATTTAGTTCGTCTTTGAATTTCCCTATTACCTTCTTGTTTTTAGTAGTGAAACATTCATGATCTTTTGGATAATCGCTCGTATCGAAATCATCTATATTTTCTTTAATAATTTTGTAAGGATCACGTTTCAATTCTAGGAAGTAACTGTCTGTGTCCATGTAACACAGATTCAAATCTGGATCAAACTTCTTTAATTTGTTGTAATAAAACTCGTACATTAACAATTTTGAAAGGTCAAGAACTGAAAAACCTATGTAGATTGGCTTGTTAAATTTAACTTTCTGCTTGTACATGTGACTCGCTATACAGTTGTCGTCAAAGATGTTAAAGCATTTGAAATTTGTTTTCTTAGCTTGTTTCATTGAAAATTCTTCATTTCCTAGTCTAATATCACATCTGTTTCTCACATTTTCCATAGATTTTCCAAAAACAGAGTTGTTCATCAGCTTGTAAAAATCTTTCTCGAAGTCGCTTGTAGCTTTGGTTCTCATACTAGTATTAAAATCAATGTAATCTTTCATAAAAGGCTTCTGATCGAATGCAATAACTCTATTCACATGTTTTAACACCATTCCTTGTTCCAGATAGAATTTCAAATTTCTCGAATGAACAACATATTCAGTTTTATCCAGTAGAGTTGTGCAAAGTTTGTTGTTATAATGTTCTGGAGCAAGAGGCAAATCTTTATGATTTTCATGTAAATTCTTCGGATATTCTAGATCGACTTCGAGAATATAGCCATAATCTTCGTCGCCAGTGAGTTCCAAAATTGTTTCTTTCCATTCTGCAGTTGTGTAAGTTTTTTGATCCATCCACTTGATTTCGTTATATGGTAAATTTTGCATTAGGCCATACCCATAAAGGTTGTTTGCATCGACGTACAACAAATAGTTTTCAGGTTTTGTCTTATCAAAATCTTTCAAATATTTGTTATTTGCTTTAACATATCGTTTAATACATTGAGAAATGCCTCCGCGAATACCTTTTTCAATCATCAAATACATATTATAATCACTAATTAACTGTAATTCTATCTTCGTTAATTTTAACATAGCGTCCCATGCAAGACTGGGAGCTGTTAGATAATGTGCTGGATCAAGTTTATAGCAATTTAAGCAAATATTTCTGAAATTTTCAAATATATCAGCAAGCAATAAAACATCTTGGATATTGTACAAATCAGAGTAATTTCCAAGATTTTTCTCTTTTAATTTGTTCCAAACATTTAAGTAGTGTTGAAAATCTTTCTCAGATATGCTCTCATCTGTCAAAAGTGAATAGAAATCATGAATTCTCAATTCTTCTGTGTAATCAAGTTTTTCAATACTGTCGATAAATTCATAGGGAAATATTCCTTTTCCAGATAGAATTTTAAAAATCTCGTCGTCGTCATTTGGCTGTCTTTCTATTATCTCATTCAATATTCTTCCATCTTGTATAAAATGATTTGTATGTTTGAAGTCTTCTCTCTTTAGATTTTTAGCTAACTTTTCTATAGACGAGGCCATGAATCTGAACGTGTCTACAAACGAAAACTTGATGAATTTTCTTGGCTTATCACCTTCGAATTCATAGCCATATCCAGAATTTACAGAATAATTTATATATTTTTCATCGGTGTTTGCAATCAAATCAACATTTCCATATTGTTTAGCCAATTCTTTTATGTACAAATGAGTATCGTAATTTGACATATTGTGGCAGAAAACGGGAATATTCTGAGGAAATTTCAAATTTAGATTGCAACATGCATGAGCTGCGCCTCGAAACTTGCCGGTTAAATGACAATGATCTCTCACTTTATTATAACTCTTATCTTTCCAACTATCAGGAGTAAAACCATACTGAATTGACCCAACATCATAAGCAGACCATTCACAGATATGACAAACGTTTGAATTTTGATACGAAATTTCTTCTTCTTCTGTCAATTTCATAGGTTTCATGTTCTTAGAATTATATTTTTTCGCTATGTATTTCGATAATTTATTGAGTTCTTCAAACAATTTTGTTGGTGACGTTTTTTTTCAAATCTTCTTCATTTTTGGCACGATAACATATCGGTTTGTACATGCGATTGGTCACATTCGACACTAAATATAGAGTAAAACCATAAGGAATGTGCCTCTGAATCTTGGTTGTAGTCGATCTTTGTGGATTGTTCTTGCATGTTGGAATTTTTTCTAATATGCTCTCAAAGTCCATATAAATTACGTACGGATGGTTTAAATTTCTTTTGATAATTAGTAAATTTAGTTGTTTGACCTGGAAATGGCATAATTGGCTTACAAACTTCATGATTTTTTACAAATTTCTAAGTGATCTGTTAAATCTCCAGATTTGTAAAAATGGCTTAAACATCTTCTACACAAAAATTTTCTTTCTTTATGTTTAGACAACTGCGAAGAAACAAGCTTATTTAAATCGGTTATCAAAACATAATGAGATTTATCATCTTGTTTAACATACAATAAATCAATGTTTGTTTCAGCGTCATATTTTTCAGAAATTTGTAACGGAACAATGTTAATATTTTCATCAAAACTGTAGACATTGATAGACATTGTTGGATACTTATACTTGGAATTGTAGCTTCGTTTTTCAAATATTTGTATATCTTTCAGAGACATTGGATACTCAAAACCTGAAAATATTTCGTCATTCACAAATTTTTTCGTATTGCTTTACACGTTCACAGTCTCTTTCTGGTTTTTCAATAGCACATCTTATTGAGTAAATAAAGCAAAAATCATCTCTATTTTTTATATTTTATACAAGCTTTTTTATCTTTGATATTCTTTGGTAAATCGATGTATGATCCTGCATTCATCATTTCGTGTTTGTTAAGGCTCAAAACTAGTTGTTTACAACTTTTAAATGTCCATCCGGAACCTTTATTTGGATTATTCGTTTGTTCTCGATGTGTTAATTTATTAAATTGCTTAGTAATAAAGTCGTTTACGTCAAAGATTTCGTCTGCTTTGATAGTAAAATACATTAGACATGTTTGCGGTTCACCATTCACTAAAGTTCGTTCGTATTCACATTCCAAAGAGAGATAGCCCTTCATATTTTTAACATTTTCTTGAAATTTCTCGATTAAACTTTTAATTTCTGACCGCATAATTGAAAGATATTTGTAAATTGACATGGAATTGTCGTTCAAGTTTGTTAAAATGTATTGCTTGAAAAGACCGTGTATTGAGGATAAAACTTCTACATCAATGATATTTTCGGATTTTACTTTAAGAGTTTTATCAATTTCTTCGATCATTTCAGACTTGGTTTTATCGTTAGTACCGATAGCCAACTTTTCAGCTATTGAATGAAGTTTTTCATCATTAAATAGGTCGAGATTTTTCTTTTCAACTTTGAAATTTCTCTTTAATTCACGTAATTTCTCAATATTAAACATGTTTTCGTGATCGGCAATTTTATTTTCTCTAGCCCACTGTCTTAAATAATTTAGTTCATTATTGTAAATTTGCTTGTTTTTTTCATGACTTTTAGAATTATAATGGCGATCATAGTTTTTTCTTAAAATTTCTATTTTGCAGAACGGACATGATATTTTATCGCGCTCCATTTAGATAGAAAAATTTATTTAACTAAATGGTGCTTGTAAACCAACGATTGCGCCTCTCACGGCGTGATATCACTACGGATATGACGCAGGCGAAGCGATTATCGTGATGGTCGGTCTGTAGTAGCACACCTCGACTGTCATTGATACACACAGCGCAATCTTTCGGAACTAAAATGTCGGTAATGCAGATTTGCTTTTAAGAATAAAAATTGTGTTCCCGTTTACTATTATAACATTTTCTTTTTCAAAATGTTAGATAATTTTACCTATTTTAAATATGCGTACATTTTGTTACTTGTAATTTTCAAATTATATTTTAAATTAATTTCTTAAATTTTTACTTCTCGATGGGCTGTTGTATTGTGTTGCTGAGTATATATGTCCGCGAATTCGGTTTGGTCGGTTAGGAAGTTTACTTCTGAACTGTTTCAATGCGAGTGGCCATAGCGGAGAAACACCAAGTTCAGAAGTATTCAGATCGTATTCCGGAACCATTTCTCTATCCGTATCTCGCTCTTCTCTCTCTCTCTAGCCTGAATATAGATCCTAGCCTATAAACGGCAGAAGTGATCGTGTCATAGGCATAAAAAGAGAGGGAGAGAGAAAGAGACAGAGGGAGGAGAAAAGGTCGACCGAGAAATGGTTTTGCACTTTTTGACTTTGAATTTTTTCTATTTAAATGGAGTTCAAAGATAAAGAAATTATAACAATTAACTTTGTAGAATAAAGTCTTAACTCTAAAACTTGCAGTCCCTCCCCACGTCATAGTACTGTTTTGATAACCATAGTTGGTGTCTTTCTTCATAGGAATCACATGGAATATTATCTACAGTAATACCTTTTGTTTCACACAAAATGTGGCTATATTCTATAAGAAAAATTCTATAATGCTCTTTAATGAATTGTGTTGATAAATCTTGATACTCACAAAAATTCCTAAGAAATTCATCAATTAAGTCTTGATTATCTTGAAAGAACGTATAATATGGGAAAAATGTCATAAAAAAACGATGAAAACTCTCTGTTTGTTTTATTTTTTACTTTCTTTTCAATATCTTTCGTAATTATATTAAATATGTAATCCCTTACTTTTTTAGTTTTTTGCCGATAGTAAAACACTCCATTAGACGTTTTTTCTGCAAAAGACTTTACAAGTTCTTTGAATTCTGTATCATTTAAGGAAAGTATCAACTGTTCTTTAAAATGTTTTGGTAATTCGTTGAACTCGTTAAAATTGTCTTTCTTTGTAAGTTTTTGAAATGCTAGAAATTGTAGAGACTTTGGTGAGTTCATGTTGTTTATTTAGTAGAAAAGTTTTTTATTAAAGTACAGTATGTTTTTAGTAAAAATGTTTTAAATTGATTAAATTTTATTAAGATAAATCCTTTATTCGTAGCAGATTTGACAACATTTTACAAAGCACAGCTTAAGAAAGTAGAAGCTCAGATTTGGTTAATTTTTCATTCCACAGAGTAATGTACCGATCGCTTTTGGAGACGAACGACTGTAGATTCGGTTAATTTTTCATTGAGATTTGCTGTGTTATTTCTCAGCTTCCTTTATGGTACATTGAACAGTATTTTACATTGCTTTTCGGTCGGCTCCGAAAGTGCGCCAGGAACCCCATATTACTATCTACTTATATATATATATTGATTATAAACTAGTAATTGATATATGATTTAAATATTGTTTGAGAGATACTTGCTTTTAATTTGTCAATAAATAAAGGTAAATAAGGAAGCTTTAATTAGGAACGTATATACCGAAATAAATAAGTAATATACTCAGCTTAATAGGTTAATTCAAATGCCAATACACTGAAGCAGTATAACTCGCTACAATTACAAACCATATTTTAAATATTTGTAAGAGAGTTAGAAAGCATTAAAGTTGAATGCCACTTTACCAGGTTAGAATTGCTCATTAAAACTTTTGACTTCCGCACCAGATCACTGAAAGATTTTGTTCTTATTCTTGCTTTACTACTTCGTGTTTGGTACATAATAATACAGTTGACATTTACATTGTACTATTTACTGACTGATACAGTGCTGATTACGAACTGCAATAGACGTATTTGAGTGAAAATTGATTCACAAGAGTTTGAACTCTCAATTAACATTTTCAAAATTTTACGCATAATTATCGTGAGACTTAAATTAAAGTGCTGACTTACAAGCTGATACCTCGATGGACTAAACTTTCCAAATGGATACTTATCCGTCATATTATAAGCTCATTTCACATGATACAACGCCGTACGATTGATTATACTCAGTTTGATTACAAGTTTAATCATTGTACAAGCTTTCGTTGCCATCATGGTTACTCAATGCTTTATTTGTTTACTTATTTCCCACGAAAGCTCACTAACTACGGCTATTCCAAGGGAGAATTACCAGATTTTCAATTTGTGTTAACATCAAACAGGAAGTGATAAGCAAGTAAATGAGTATGGTGCAATGTGTATATTTATTCTAAGTATAATATTTTATCTTGCCATATTCAAAGGACCTCATTAATTAATTAACATCTTATTGTTACGTAGTATATATTTTATATTAAAGTGACTTTATATAAATAAATGATTAATACTGCAATACTACATCTTAACGTTGTTTACAGAATTGTTTACAACGGATTAATGAAATTAACATGGAGCTGATTTGAAAATGTAAAGTTATAATAAATATAAAAATTTAGTGAGCCGATAGATGCTGTCTTATAGATACGGACTGACTTTGGACTTTGTCTCTGGATTAAAGTAGTACAGATTAAAATCCTGTCTGTGATGAGAGAACTTTTGTCATTACTGTACAGTTTGTACTGACTGTACACTCTCTGTCTCACTTTACTCTGATAATATGTACCCGAGCTCTACAAAGACGTGCAGCATAAGATTACCAAACCTAAGTATATCTCAATATATAATAACAAATAATATAAGTGCAGTTAATGACAATAAAAAAGGATCCTGCGTGTGGAATATAATTTATAATGTCTATTATTTGTCGGTTTCTAAGTGAACACTTAAAAACTTTCGTTTAGGAATGTAAATTTCCTTAATAAGAAAGATTAAAAAGTAATAAAAATAAACCCTAGGGTTCAAAACATTCAATATATATATATATATATATATATATATATATATATATATATATATATATATATATATATATATATCAGATGGATGTAGCAGATTCCAAATGAATCGTTTTATACAGGATTTATGACGTATTGATTATGATTAGCACGTCACGAGTTTTGTTCAGTAACGAAAAATGCAGTGAGTTTGACAAGCTCTATGACTGAATATACTGTAAGTATACAATTAGAAGAGATACACAACCGCGCTTCTGTTGACTTGGTGGAATTGATCCTTTGTGATGGAGTCATGCTGTTTACCCGTGTCTTTAACACAAGTGTCGCGACTCTTGTATAACAGTGACTTGTAACACTAATGATTTCGTAACCCACATCACACTTTGCTTTAGGTGAACTCGTAAAACATAATTATATTGCGATAAAGATAACAGTATTGTCATTTTTCTTTATAACACAATCAATTAGAAAACTTTGATTTTATTCATCCTAAATTATCATAGTTATTTTTCATACAGGAAGTTGAAGACACAACTAAAGATAACAATCTTTGTTTTCAAGCTGCTATCATTTTTGGATGCCT
This sequence comes from Homalodisca vitripennis, assembly GCF_021130785.1. Lineage (NCBI taxonomy): Eukaryota > Metazoa > Arthropoda > Insecta > Hemiptera > Cicadellidae > Homalodisca > Homalodisca vitripennis. The sequence goes on from NC_060207.1 coordinate 34,295,843, forward strand.
ATATTACTTTCTGTTTTAATTATTTTTACATAAAATACAGATTTTTTACTGCTTTAATATTTTAAATTTGCTTGAGTTTATTTTTAGGAAATTATAGGGTTGCGAAAACCTTGTTCATGACATAAGGGAGTTAGTACAGAAATGTGTGGAAGTGTAATCGTTACAGACAACTTAGATGTATAAAAACTAAGTTTAGTATACTTGGTATTGATATTAAGGTAGTGGAATAGGTTTTTATTTCAGTTAACCGTAAAGTCTGAGCAGCAGTCCTTGACGATAACCTCATTAAGGCAGAAAAAATATAAAAACATTGTGACTCTTCTCCAGATATTAGTAACCAAAATACCTGGTTATTTCACAACCAAAAGCGACAGAAAATAAAGATAATGACTTATTTATTGTTTGTATATGATAACTACCACTAGAGATACTATGTTTCGTAATGTATTAAAACTAAAGAAAACTTAAATTTTAATGAATTAAAATTTTAGGAAGTTACAGAGATTTAATGAAATAATAATTAAGACAATTCGATTTTTTGCGTGTTATACCATACATAGAGTAAAGATCCGAATCCTATCTTTAGGCATTTTGAGGGTCTGATTTAAGGATCTCCAAGTTACTTCTTCAAATACTTATTTATACCTCTCCGATAAACAAATAAAAATAATTGTTGATACTTTTTTTCTGTAACTGTCAAGTAATATAATGAATTAACCTACTAAAAATTGGTTTTCATCATTTTAATTTAATAGCGTTTCTTTAAAATCCTTTTATTAATTTTAATATGTTTTATTTTCGGGTACATGATTTGCTTGTTTGAAGACATTTATGGCGGTAAAATTCAAATACATATTTTAAATGTTCAATTATACAATTGAAATGCAAAAAATGAGGCCTCTGTCTTATAAAGACGATCTTCTAATTCGGCAAATGGAATGTGGGTTTAGCTGTGGATGGAGTGAGTAATAAGTGTACTACATTATTACATGTTATTCACTTTTTAGTTACAGGACATTAGTAACTAAACATTAACTAAAAATCACTATTTTCATGTAGATATCTAGAACTAAAGCCTGATATATTTCATTGCACCAGGGATTTCTGAGATACTGATGGTAGTTGCGGTCTTATCACTACAAATCCTCCATTTCCACTTCACAAAGCCCGGAGCTCTTACACCTTAACGAGTACGTCACTAAAATCATTATTTCACTCAATCAGCTTATGTATTAGAAAAAGTAATTGAAAAGCCTTTTTCACCCCTATCAGTTCCTAAGGTTTTTTAAGACCAAAAGTAGTCAAAAGGCTTTCCAATACTTTCCAATCCAGTCACGTCTTGTTCCGAACTCGGAAGTGTGTCCTACCTTACGAAAGAAAACTCTTGCCTTCTACTTCAAAAGTTCCCATGAATCCCTAGATTTGTTAGGATAAATCCATACCTCGCGGGAAACCGAACGGACAATCAGCAGACACCTACCTTTGAAACAACACAATACACAATGATGTTTAATACACAACCCTTGTGCAATAAAAGACCTATTTCAATCTCGAATATCCAATCCGAGAAGACATCACCGGTAGACGGGTCCAGGAACTTTTAGGTCATGTGGAACGGACCTAAATGGGACTGGAAAGTTGTATGCTGTTTTTTCACATAAAAGGTACATAACAAAGAAGCAACTTAACGGCTTATGTGGCCTTTCGTACGTCTTCGTGAAATTTAACGATGCGTCCACCTTATGTACTAATGTCCGCCCTACTGCCAAGTGCTCAGTGATATTATTTTGCATTATGTTAAGAATAATTTAATTAAATTTTAAAGCAGTAATTAAATATTTAATAATCAGATTATAAAATTTTGAAAGGATTATACATTTGACCTGACTGTATCTATATAATAAGTTTTGATTTGTAAATTTGGAATACAATGTATAATCGCTCAGTTTACTGAAAAATATTACGATCGAATTGCAAATTCATTTGAATAAATCTTTGTAAGTACCTAACTCATTATTACGCGCCCATATTTGAATGAAGAAGGGATCTGCGATTGAACCATTCATTACTTTAATGGAAAATTAGCAATTGGAATAATGTTTGTGCTTTAGCACATAAATCATGTTTACACAGTTATTGTCTCTACAATTTTACTCGCATTACGTAGCCAAAAGCATATTCTGAACTTTTATTGTAATTTAAAATTATTAAGGAAATTAATATCACTGTATGGATGTGATAATTTTAATCTGTGTGCTTTTGTTACGCAAAATCTAATGAACACGATAGCAAAATCTTTTGTACCTAAATTCGCCTACTCACACTTCATAATTAAAATATTCATTCATCATATTTTATCACTAATGTTCCCTAATGAGAACACTATAAACTCTGCCTTACTATACTGGCTATAGAATCCCTCAAAACTGGCTTAAAATCATTCTGCTTTAACCATTCGAGCTATTCTAGACCAGAAACCCAGAGTTATAGAGTGAGAGAAGTTACTAAGCACCTGATCAGACTGTGAGCAGGTGTTGTGTTAGTTAATTTCAAACCTGAACATATCTTACATTTCGTGCCTAATACACCAGATACGCACAGTTATCGAGCGAGAGGAGATAGTGGGTGACAGATCAGACAGTGAGCTGGCGTCGTGTTAGTTAATATCAGACCTGAACAATTCTTACATTTCGTGCTTAATATAATACAGGTAGACACCCAGAGTTATCGAGTGAGAGGAGTTAGTGAGTGACAAATCAGATAGTGAGCCGGTGTCTTGTTAGTTAATTTATATTTGTGCCTATTAGACTTGGCACTTAAGAGTTGTCGATTAAATGTTCAAAAATGTTTAAAATGGATGACAGGTCGTCTGATAGACATAGAAGTCGTCTCAGTGGATGGATGGTCACAAAGTTCGAGATGTTCAGAAAGTGGACTGGAGGCCGAATTATAAAGTTTGTTTACTACAGGTCAGTTAGTATTAGAAGCCATGTTGAGGTAAAGTTAGTGTTTGGCCAGATAATGATAGAATGACCCAGTTCAGTATACTGAATCAACATTAATCAAAGATGATGTTCACAAAACTTATGCAGACTACATTTACCACGAAAACTTACAAGGGACACATTAATTCCATTTCCATGCAGAAACAGATCTGCATACAGAAATTTTAGCGCGTAGCCATAACTCTAGCCCCGCTCCCACAGTCTAATCTTTAAAGCTCAAATTATACTGTCATAAATATTGCACACACATTAATCATGATCTCCCAAGTGTTGATAAACTCTAGATTAACCGCGTATATACTAATAAACACTAATAAACATATATATATATATATATATATATAATATATATATATATATATATATAGTATTCATTGTTTTTATGTACTGATATTTTAGAATATCGACGAGATCTTTGTAAAATTATTGAAAAATGTTTAGTTAAATAAACCTTTATGAAACTCAAACTAAACACTTATTATTAATGCAACCAACAAAATATAATGGAAAATAAAACAAACAAAACTAATATGTGTTGCTTTGACTTAACAACTTGAATAATATTTCAGCTAAATGGACAGAGTCCACTACTCCTACTAGTTAGGAATGGAGATTGCGACTGAATCAGCCCATATAAACATGTTTCAGAATTAAACAATTTATTGAAAGTTGTTATAATTGACATTAGTTCTGTCATGAAATAGTATATTCATCGCTACAAATAACATATTTATAATCAAACTTTTATATTTTTATTTTAGTCAAACATTAAAAAAATACCGTTTGCTTAGATGGACTTTTGTACTTCCATAACATAAAAGTACTAATGTGACTGTAAAATGCACGTATATTTAGTTTAAATAACTTAAAATATGTGAGTACTGTACATTTCATGGATTAGCTAAATAATCTGGTGTCTGTCATCTTCTCTCTCTTTCTATTTGTTAACAATTTAATAAAGTTAAGGCATTTATGTAACTTATACCGATAAATATTATAAAAGAGTAATGTACTCGTTTTCTCATAGAAACAGTATATTAAATAGATAAATTACTCCTATAATTATCTAATTATCAATGATTATTAATTTATTACATTTTTCAAGTTGAAAGTGAAATTAAATGAGTCGAATTTAATTTTGATTTGGTTTTATTGTATCTGCTCTGTTGTTTAATACTTACTAAATACTTATCTAGTGCAAAGAAGTCCCAGGAAGATTTAATACTGGCTCATATATAACTGTAAGTAGAAACTATTCTAGTGATAATACAATTGTGACATTGGAGTAAAAAGGGCTGGTGGATAGGTATTGTTTACTGCATAGAATGACTGTTGGAGTGGAGGCTCCTTAAAGCATAAACATAAGGGAGCATTGTTTCCCATGTTGGCTTTAGAAGTGGCTGGAAGATCCTTCCAAGTTGACATGAGTGAGATGCCCGTTCTTCCTCCTCCTTGGATCTCAACAGGTGGCGACTACTATATCCGACTTTGGCCATCACAGATATTCTGTCAATCCGAAATAAAGCGCAAAGGTCTTTTTATGACGTGATGAAGTACAGTCAGAAGTTCCCTCTTAATGTTGTCATACATTAATGTAATGTAGTGCAAGAGAAAACGTAGAAGGTAAATAGGTTAATAATGCTTCAAATTTGTTTCACAAGTTTATTATAAATGTGCATTAACAAATTGTTAAAGAAAGATTTTGTTAATGTATTGAAAAGTGCATTATTGACCTAAATTATCCCACTGATACCTATGAAGGATACCCCGTTCCAACGTAATAATTATCTTTAGTCATCATATTAGCCACAGACTTTTCAAGCAGTTGTGAGTTATAATATTTAGTTAAAATGGAAGGAAAATTGTGGTGTTTTTGAAACTATATGGTACAAGGTACAACACTCTTTCTTGATCTGTTTTTGTAAAGCTCCTTTGATACATGAGAGATCGCAGAAAATATTTTGATAGTTTCTAGTAAGATCTCAAGAAGATTCTCAAAAGAGATTGATTTTCAGGCTCGTGAGATTATACACAAATTCCATTATACGGGTGTCCCACGAAGAGGTTTAAACGTTTTATTTTATACTACTTACATTTATGCACCGAACATTTTCAAGCTCTAAACAATTCATTAAATAGATTTTAAAAATATTCTGTGAAATTTCAGCTCCCTAGCAATTGTTGAAACAAAATGGTGGCAGTTTGAAAAACTATACTTTAAAAAAGGTAAAAATCTATATTTTATAAAATTATTTATTGTCATATTCTAGAGAAATAAAGCATTTCAAACAGAAAATTAGAACATAGCACATTAAAAAACCTACAATTACAGTCCACAATTATTCGAACTGTAATCCATACACACCGACACACTGATAATAGCGCTTAACAAATGAATCGTAAGCTCTTACAAAACAATTCTGCGGTATCCGGAGAAGTTCCTCTTCAATTGATTGTTTTAATTCCTCACCATTATTGAAGCTACGAGTATAAACTTGTTCATTTAAGTAACCAAAAAGTAAGAAATCACACACAGTTAAATCTGGGGGTCGGGGTGGCCAATTTAAAAAATCACTTCTACGACCTATCAAACGGCCATGAAGTAATTATTTGGTATCATTTAGTAATCACTTGACAGGATTTGCAACATGAAGAGGAGCACTATCTTGGTGGAAGATTGCATGATCCATTTCTGGAATCGTAAAATGAGGAAACACTTTTTCATACCTATTCCTAGTAATTATTGTGCTGTCTGAAATGTCGTAAGATAACACCCATTACAACTGACACCTGCCCAAACAGTAATCCTTTTTTCTTTTTTATTTCAATAGAGTCTGTTCAAGAATTTGTGGATTACCAGTGTTTTAATAATAACTATTATGCCTATTTACAGCACCATTGCGGTATAAAGTAGAATCGTCTTAAAAAACAATTTGAGTATGCCAATTAGGGTTTAGCTCAATGAAACTCAATGATAGGAGAAAAAAATTCCATCCTCCTGTCCGGATCATCTTCAAGAAGATTATAGACTAGAAGATTATAAAATTTAATTTTGTTTTTTTTTTTTAATTAATCTGTGTACTGAAGACTTTGGAACACCAGTTTCAAGTTCAACCTTCCTTAGTGATTTCGGTTTACCTGGAGAGCGGAGCATTGATGCGCATACTACTTCTCTTTCCTCATTTGATCCTCTAGAGTACTTTTTACAACACTTCCAGTCTCTAAAAAAACATTTTTCCATTATTTATTGTTGGATTGCTAGGTGGTTCAACTCCTGGGTAGGCAACCTGAATTTGTCTAATTGCTTCTGTAATGTTGCCAAAAGCAATAGCCCACGCAAAACTCTTCACTTTTTGTTCATCATTAAAAAATTAAAAGCCATTTCTCGAAATTCAATAATTATAAAATTTAATGAATGTTAGGTTATGTTTCTATAACACAAGCAATATTCTTCAATAAAACAGCTGTTTTCAACAGTGATCATTATTAGACAGCTGTTCTTTATAGCTGTAACGCAGTAATCAAATCAGGTAATTAAAGAAATTAATGTTTTATGGGAAGCAAAATGATACAATATTCAATATGTCACCAAATGGTTTCTACAAGTGTTAGGGATCTTTAACTTTTACAGAATATTTTTAAAACCTATTTTATTAATTATGTACAGTTACAAAATGTTCGGTGCATAAATAGGCAAGTAATATAAAATCAAACGTTTTAACCTCTTCGTGGGACACTGCATATTCAGTTCGTCTAAAGCCAATAAAAATGACTGCCAATATACAGGCATACCAAATCTATATAAGTACCTAATTAATTTTAAATAATTGCCTTTGCACTGTAGTAAGTGTTATATAATAATTGTAAAGTTATACACAAATTCCATGAAATACTTGATTCATCTTAAGCCAATAACTATATCTGCCAATATACAGACATACACTACAGTTAATTCGATTAAAACAAATACCCAATTAATTAAATAAATCCAGTGCCTGCGAATTGTATTAAGTTTTTTATAATAATTCTAAAATTTGTATTATTTGAGATCAAATAAATATATACGTAGATAAAATCAGTACGTAACATTGGGCCTTATTTGAAAAAAAAACTTCCATAGTAGAGATATTCTCCATGAGGCTATTTATTCTGAATTTACTAACCACCGAATTTCGCTCACGCACGAGGGATTCTGGAGGCTAAATCTACAAGAAACGAAGGCGAGTGATTTATGTAAAAGCAGGCAGGCATAGTAATATTATGTCACCTGGACAATACCGGCTGTATTGATGTAATTGGGCTACCTGTCAGTCTGCTTCCGTCGCTAAAACTGGTACAACGTGACTTGCATGTCTAGTATAACAATAGTATATGAAAGTGTTGAATTTAAAATATTAATAATGTAGAAAGTGAAATTATTTAAATTTTTAAATATCTTCTGCGTATCTTTCTTCAAGTCCATCACTAAAAACTACAAAAAAAAAACAGTAGCAGTCGTGGGACTGCCGATAGAAGTAAAAACGGAACTATTAAGTTGAGAGTAATTAAAACTATATGCAAAAATTATATGAAATTTTTTATGTTTTATTTATTAGTTACATATGATGGGTTAAACAAATCATGAACAAAATATAAATACAAAGTGGTTGAAAAAAGTGGTTGAAAAAATAATTAATAGACAATTATCTTAACAATATCTTAATAAAAACAATAAATGAACATATTTCATAAAATCTAAAATTATTATAACATTTTTTAATTTTCCAATTTTAAAATCCACGAAAAAATATTATCAAATAACTAGAAATCTATTTTACCACGCTAGTAAGGTAAATCTTATACCGTAATAATACTCATTTCATGATGAAGAGGTTAAATATTAAAAACATAATTAAAATGAATAATGCTAAATTTTAAATACAAATATTCGTACAAATATTAAAAATGTTTAAAAATATATTCGTTGTTTTCATTATTCATTTATCTGTATAACTACGGATAAAGGATATAATTGCAATAACAATTAAACCCACAATATTTTTAAGACTAATAAATTAGTTAAATTAACTTGGTTCTTTCGTAAAGGTATTTTTATTGCACAATAAACTAATTTATTGAGTTAATACGGTATCAGTGAGCCAATGCGCCAACTACAGTTCCGGCAGAAACGTTCACTCATCACTTCATACGCTACTACAGGCTAAACTAAACTTCCAATAAAAAAAATGATAAATTACAAAAACAATATTCATCTATTTTCACACAACTTTCTCGCTGACAAATTTTGTCTGACCAAAAAAATAAAAAAAATCCTCGCTTACTATTTTTTTCTTGTCATTGTAAACGCTATGTAAAATGTAAACAATAATCAAAATTATTTCGAAATTTTTTTAATATTTAAAAATGTAACCAATAGATTGCCAATATTAAGAGCTTTAATTTGACGCATCTTACAGAATTGTACGACATTGGCTTCACTTTTAAATCGCGAGAGGAAGCCGTAAAGGTCACTGATTTTCGCAGTCTGTTTTCATACTCCGCCGGGACAGTTTTAACACAGCGAGACTGACTTTTTCATGCAGTTTAGTAGTCCGCGGCCAAGTCTACTATTATCATTAGCATGTCGGTGACGCGAACCGAGGATTTTACCCTCTACCAAAACGCTCAACGCGCCTAAAGATGTTTTCACTTCAAAAATACTTTGGATGAATTTCCATACACTTTTTTGTACTGAACAATCAGAGGAAAAGTCCTATACAAATCTAGAGCCGTCAATGGGTTTTGTTAGTGTAATTTAATGTCTTCAACGTTTAAACTGTAAATTAGCATACCGATGCAGTGCAATACCGAAGGACCAAAAAGTACGTAATGATAATCGAATTTTTAAAGGGTAGATTTACTAAACTTTTATTCATAAAAAAATTGACTGATATTAATTCACACAGATGGTCAAATAAGTTAATAACTAATAATAATTAGCTGAGAATTAAAGGATAGGACAGAACGTAATGAAAGAGGTAGCGCAAATACGGATGAGAGAGACGGACGGATTGCGCTTTTGCTCAAATCAAATCACCAAGAAGGAACCTAAGGACCAAGTTTAAAATTTCTTGTTTTTAAAGGCCTTTCAAACAAGAGTTGTTGCCCAGACACTTAGAGGGATAGAAGACATATAAAACGTACAAAACCAGTGACCACAGAATGTTATTGTCAGATAAACACAGAAACATACCAGAGCATTGTGAAACGCATAAGTGAGGAACACTGCCATGTTTTGTGTTTAATCCATGCACAATAAAAACACACACACTTAATAAAAACTAAGCATTAATTATTAAAACTGAACTAGAAAATACAGGTCACAATAGGTATGTACTCACTGGCCAATCAAATAGAACTGACTGGTTGGCTGAATGGACTGATGTTTTGTTATCTTTAACTTAGATTGTAATTATGTACTAGGTTACTCATTCACATGAGGAAGGGATCAGATTGCAGATCTCAAAGCGTACTGTCACTGATTGTCTTGTATCACTGAACGATGGCAAATGTCCAAAAAATCCTCTTTCCTTCAAACGGATCCCTTTTAAGTCTTTGATCAGATTTCTGATTATGGTGTTTTCTTAGACCACAAGTAACCTATGTGTCATGATTTCTGTTTTTAGGACCTTTATTATTATTGCATTAAGAGTTATCGCAAAGATAGGCAGACGAAAGGACAGAAATAAGACGGTCTGGCCTGAAGCATTTTATTCCAAAATTCATAGGGATCATCCTTGGACGAAGATGCACCCATATACCACTTTTCAAGTCTCTAGGATGTTTCTTTTAAGAGCTATGTATCACACAGAGATGGACAGACGCATGAACGGACTACGACATGATTAAAAAAATGCCCTCTCGGATCATTAGTAATGGGTACTAGGTATATAGATTAATTTAGAAGTTCTTTGACTCTTTGACTTTAACTTAATAGTATTACACTCTTTAACTTCCATTAAGAACTAATAAGAGGCAAATTCTATTTTTCTGAATTGCAGCCTAGTTGGGTAACATGACTTTTTATAAAGTCCCATATTTTATTGTTATTCTACCTTGAATTAATTCAAAAGTTAAAAATGCGGGTGGGTAAAAACTTTCCTTGCAAATTGAGTTTTCTACAAATGATAAAATTATTATATCTACACGACTGGTAAACTACCATAACTTGTAATTAACACTCCCCACCCTATTTAATAAGTATTACGTTAAATAAAATCGATATATAAGATATTTTCCTATATAAATATATGTACATATATATTACTATATGTATACATATATTTATATGTATTGGCACCATCATAATCAGCTGTGAAAAATTCAGGCCGAATAATTTAGATTAGTAGACGTTTTTTTTTTGATAACCAAGTATTCTCTTTTTTATGCTGAGGGACATAACACATAACATAAAATTAGGGAACAACACATGGAGCAAAAACACGTAATGAGCAGTAAATAAAGAGTTTCTTTCCAATGACCAAACTTTCTTAACAAATTCTAAGTCAGACCAATTACTTTTTGTTTTAGGGTTTGAGATCATTGCGTATTACAAGAACTGAAATATCTTAAACTTTTGTAACAATCAACTTATTTACCTAGCATTTCAGGTAATTGCGTATAGTCAAACTAATTAAATAACATTAAACTATAAAATCGCTGTCAGCTTAATATCTTATATTATAAGATGTAGAAAAACATATTATTTTTACTTTTAAATACTATTTTGGTTGTACCTACTACATAATTTTTCTATGCACTTTATATTTATTTAATGTTGGTGAGTTGTATGAAATACCAGGCTGAGAAAGATAACTCGTTTTACTAGACTAAACAAGAATTCCTTTTTAAAGGACTCGATTATGTGAAGAGCTCATATAAATAATTAAATAAGCCATAAATAAATGCAATACCTTTTGGTAATGATATGTATTCGAAAACAAAGTATTTGACCAATGCGCAATTAATTCTCTAAGGGCGAAGTAATAAATTGCATAATATCTGCTGCTGTTGGTATTTTTGTTATTACTCACTATAAATCATTTTCATCAATAAAAGCGATTATGAAATACCATGGCAAATTTACGTCAGGCTTCTAACCGTTCATAAATTGGGACAAAGCAATCAAACAACCGATGTTAAATAGCCACTATAATAATAATAGAATTCTCTCACTCTTCTGATGAAAACTCGGTTACTTTGCCACCTTGCTTTTGGACCGTGTCTAAAACCTCGTAGTGCACTCGATTATGCCAGAAAGAGACCATAAGAGACAATGACAATACCTTTTTATCTAGATTACAATAAATATATGTGTCTCTGATGTCAAAGTTCGTTTTGAGATTTTTCCTGGCCGAGGTTTTTTTTTATTCTCTTCAGACGTACATGACTCCGTTGCACTACGAGGAAGCAGTATCAAAATTCACATTAAATCAACCCTTTCTGCCGTGGCTACGTTATTAGTTTAAGTTTTGAATAGTAGACTATGCCATTGATATTTACTATTACTATATAAAGTATAAATGCAATTTGAACATTGGTGACTTGTACGCCAGCAAGGTTTGTTGGTGGTAACAGATAACTCAAACTCCTGCACTGGTGTCATTGAGATAAGAATGTAGGTAATATAAGGTGGAGTAATAATCTGACAACTATACCTGTACATTCCGATAGCTAATATTATCAAAAAATATCCTATATCAATTAGACGTATTAAGTTGTTTTCTAAATTTAAGGCTATGAAGATCGGGATTAAAGGTGTAGGCATATAAGGATTAAAGGATTCGGAGAGATTTCTTTAACATCCTGAGACAGAAATAAAAGTTCTTACTGTGGAGGAGCTAATCATGTGGATGCTACACTGGAAGATCTTATGTTGCAACTCAATCTTGGATATAAGTACTAAGCTTTTTCAGACTCGTGCATTTTATTTATCGTGCAGATGATCAATACCAAACGTATTGTTTTCCCTTCGCAAAACACCTGTGTTAAGAGTGTAAAACTGGACGTGTGTTACAATGATTTTGTATTTAAAAATAGTTACAGGAAACAAAATTTTATTGTCACAAGAAACAAATACACATTCTGTAAATCTTAAGCACCATTTAAGTTAAATGTTTTTTAAATAAAACGTTTATTTTATAAGTAACTAATATTCTGATATTTAAGAATTCGTTCCATTTATATCAGATTTCTCAGATGCAAGACGAACTATTCACTTAACTGAGAAGTAGCTACCTTTCTTAAATTAGATCTCAGAATAACTTCATCATAACTAAGTGAGTTGACTTTGTAAGTGAAATGTTGGTTCACTCTTCCATACGGACTGATTAAATAAACTCTAATGTTGCTCCTCTAGTTCATTGTCAATATTGTTTTAATATCATATAATAAATAAATCTTAAAATCATATAAATTATGATAAAGGTAAATGGAAGACAAATATGCAGTTTTAATTACTTCTGTTTCAGGTTAAAAAGGGTTAATTACCTTTAAAAATTTGGGAACTATTTGGAAATATATTACAGCATTGGAAATACAATTAAAACTATATTAGTTTAATTGAGTGATTAAAACAAAATACATGTAAAGTTAGCAATTCGTGTATTTTTCCTACAGGAGAGGCTGCTATTTCTGATACACTTATTTGTTTTCCCAAACAGGTTTATATGTTACCTTTTAGTTGTATAAGGACTCTTGATTTCAAGTTTAATAAAATGATTTATATTTTTTTATCCATATCGGTAAATTTTTGTTGTTTTTTATAGAATGCCACCTATTAACAAATAAAAAGTGTTACATAACATGTTAGTTACTATATCGTAATTTATGCACTCATTCATATTTGAACATATTTGATTCATGGTTACTATTGCCCTATCTCTTGCTCTACGTTTCGAAGTTGATCTGAAATTATTTGATGACACACGTTCATTATTTTATGATCAAAGTCTTCCGAAGTCTCTAAAATGGTGTCTTATTAAAAAAAAAAAAAAAAAAAAAAAAAAACAACCAATTACAAAATTTCCCCCACTAAAGTCTAATGAAGTAAAAATTTTTATAAATGTGTAAAAATTAGGGAAAGGGTCTTTTAAAATTCATTCGGTATATATTTTTGCCTATATTTTCTTAAAGGTGTCTAATAAGTAACAAAATATTCAGAGTTACAATTTAAAGAAGCAGAGTACAAGATTTTATTATTTTAAATTAAACATTTATCTGACATATACTATATATGTACTCGTACATTTATTTTTCCATAAACGTAGCATATACCTTCATATAATTTGTATTAATGCTACTTAACTTGTACTAGGCCTATATATAAAGCAAATCATTTTCAATTATCCGTATTCGTGAATAGAACATTTCTTTTCGGCTTTATAACTTGGACATGGACAGCTGATCCAAGTTTAAGTTTATCAAAAGACTTCTCTTAATCTCTGATATTGAAATATATTTTTGGTTCAGACACAAATAAACTACTGTGTCAATTAAGATACAAGCAAGAGGATTGGATAATGGACGGCTAAATTACCTTCAAGACTTTGGTATCATTGTGATATATGTACAGAGTATCCGAGAATAGGAAATCTCAGTTGAGCTTTATAAAGTGCTCCACTGGCGACTGAGACACTGTCAAGTTTGACAAATGACTCCGCCAGGGCTTGGGCTTACACGATTCACTTGGATATTGAATGGTTTACTTTAATGACTTGGACCTTGTTACCATTGTTTGTTAAAGCTAAAAGTGGAGCAACAAATCAATCCCATCATACATTTGTATAATGTGTTATTTATTGTATATCCATACAACTTTTAACTATGGCAATGTATTTTACCTTTTAAGACACAATCCCGTTAGTGTACTTTGTTACTGAAGTAAACCTAGGTATTTATTGGTTTGGAAAATTAATCTAGCCTTTTTATTTTCCGGGAATATTTGTCAAAAATTACTAATTTTGCCTATACTCTTTTGGTTTAAATCGCATTTGTTAAAAAATAAAGTATTTTCTTTTATCTATTCGCAATCATAGATTAAACACATACGTTTGTAAAAGAAGTAAAAATGCATTGGTTTGTAACACCACATCTGGTAGTTAATCTTTCATATTATTCAAATTCTTGTCTTTTACATTTTTCCTACGTCTTTTTATTTGTATCTGTATACTTTTTTCAACAGTGTAAATCGTTGCCCAGTTTGTGATAGTCTAGAAGCTGAGAGCCATTTTGTATTGCATAATCACTTAATTTGTTTTTTATTGAAATTCCGTAATACATCGATTGTCCTCGCCAGTGTTGGTGAAGGTCAAATGGGAGGGTATGAAATGGGTTAAATATATGAAACGATGAGTTTTATCAAATTTTATCTTTATTCACTTAACACACCTTAACAAAATGTCAGACACTTAAATAATATGTATAGTTTAAATTTAATAATAATTTTTAATTAAGTAAATCCTGTAAATCAGACAAACAGATAAAGAGACTGCATATGGTTGTCTGACGGTAGAAAACGGGCAAATGTTCCTATGACACAATGTCAATCTGCCAAGGTGGAAGGAACAACAACAGCCATTGTCTACTAACTGGGGATATCTTTAACGTCTTTATATCTGTACTGTCAATATCTCACATACGTTTCTTCCTTTTATATGTTCGTAATTAACTCTTCGCCACTATTCTAAAGACTAACAAGTAATAGCGATTTCAAAACTGATACAATTTCTCATATATATCATTATTCCTTAACATACTAAAAGAAAGATTCATAATAATTTAAACAGACATTTCGGCAATGCATGATTTGATGATGGCATATAATGTGACAATTAAATGACTACAATTTGATTAGTCCTTTGAATTGAACTTTTATGGCATTGGGCTGTTTTACAAAGCTAATTTAACGATTCTCCTATTTAACTGTCTGCTAAGCCCGGTTTGCGCTAGCTGACACAACAATGTACAAGGTCAACGCTTACCAAAAGTCTTTGCAATAAAGGACCGTCAGTGACATCTTTAGATTCCATGGAGCACGGTGAGTGGAAAATATTGTTGGCTTAGTCCATCTTGCGGATCGTATACAAGTTTTGGCATTCAACAATAAATCATGAAAGTTGTGAATATCAGTGAGTATGACAGAGTCACCTCTTATTGTGTACGGAGGACTTTGTTTTCTAAGTACCAACTATCCAGTCTCCGCATTCAAGATACATATCTGAAAACTAAGATATTCCGAGGTGAAATATCTTCATACTATGTTTAAATATTTGTTAATGTTACAATTTACATTAGTTATACCGAATATAGATTACAGAGTTTGTAATCTTTACGCTATCAAATCAAATATCATATTTTTACTACAAAAATTTTTGTATTCCAAATATAAGGTAATTGCTTTGTCATTCGCGGGAGCACTATTATTGTAACTTATTAGGAAAATATGTAAAAAAATATTGATTTACAATGTTTTCAACTAAAATATTCTCTGTAAGTCTACTAATTCGTGTGATGTGGGTTATCTTCTTATTTATAACTCATCTCTCCACTACACACCGGGTAACATTGGAGTACAATAACCACTGTCGTATTATAACAAGAACAATAGAGTTTATGATAAAAACGCATAAATTCAGTTTAAATGAGAAATAATTACAGGACATTTATAAAGATTTTAATGTAGTATTTTTTAACATTTTTATACTGATCAATCCTTTACTAACTCAATGAAGTATTATGTATGCTGTACTTACAGTATAGTTTGTAAAGACAGTACACATCACGACAGTATGTCAGGCTGCCGGCAAGCGGCTGACAAACTTCACTCATAAATCTGTACACAAGTGCTTGGAAGTTTTCTTGTTACTTTGATTCTGTATCTTTTGTAGGTTTTCTGTCGTCTGTGAACGCAAAACCAATATTATGAGTAGATTTATTTTTTAATTTATAAGTACAGTAGTCATATATTACAAACTGTCATTGCAGGTTTTATTGATATAACTGTTATACAATTTAGCATAGTAGACTTAAGAGATTTTAACATGCCGTGCACAGGTTGGGTACACAGATTTAAGAATTGATTTACTCAGGTCACCTGTCTGGTACACTTACGATGTTGTCAAGTTCAAAGAAAATACTCTTACGGAAATAATAAAAGGACCTTCTGTCATAATGTACGGTTGGATTTCTTTAAGTATATATAATGTTGAATCGGGTTTAGACGCTCAAACGCGTACAAATCCTTTTCATATAATGTGTTTACGAAGGCACATTGGGATTAAAATGTAAAAAGCCACTCTGGGACTACCTAAAGAACGTGATAATCTATGCCACACATCTCACTGGCACAAGAGTTCATCATGTTGTTTTCGTCTTCACCGTAGGAACATCAATGCTAGATTGATATTATTAAAAGTATAGTACATCAGTAGAAGTAAAATAATGCCGAAAATCCGGTTTGGCTCGAAGATGTATTTTTTCAGCTGTAAGCGTACTGTAGTTTAAGCGTGAGACTGCAGCTCTCTAGTGAGGAATTTACGAGTTCGATTCCTAGAACATCAATAACAAAAATCTTTTAACTTTGATATACATTATTTTATTTTATCATAACTGATTAAAATGCTCTTTGCATTAAACGAACCTTCTTAAATAGGTGAAATAGGTAGTTCGAAAATCTAACTCTCTTACGATTTTACTAAACCACATAGTTGAGTGTTCGTACAGTGTCTCACCAGGAACTCAATAAAGTAGTTTAATACGGTAATATTGATACTTTGATACGATAACTTTCTGAGCACAGACTGTGTTAATGATTTAATAATCTATTAAAAAAGGTATGAAGTCCTTAATATATGGAAATTGATTATTGTAAACACAATTTTCTTACTAAATTGAACTATTATTAAAAATATGCATACATTAAACTATAAGTAAATAAGAAATAACAAGCATTATAAACACATCAAAATACGATATGCCGAACCGATTAGTTGAAATAGACATCTTGTACCCATGTAGTAAGTTTTTCTCAACACAAACATCGTCTTTACAATATTATATTCAAATTAGGACACTTTATAAACTAACGATTACAATATTTTGTCTAAATATTTGTTTGAGCTTATTTAGTTGCAGTTATAATGCAGTTTTACTTTTAGTAAATCTCACATCAGCAAAATCTTACAGGAAAATCCGAGGTTTAAAATAAATTATACCGGCAGGTGGAACAAAATATGCCCAGAATCCTTTCTATATAAATCTAAGTGACATTTGCCTTTAGTGTCTTGGTCAGAAGACTTATCTACTAGAACCGACCTTTTCATCCCTTGCAGCAATTCTTCACCACCTTCTTTGTGTTGCACAAAGCAAGATATGCGGTCGTATCAGTAAGTAAATAATAGTATCATAAACAACACTGAACTTATATTTGACAAAGATTTTCTTGTTACACGTTTAGTAAAAATCAAAGTATATTTTATTTTTAAAATATAACATAAGTATAAATAAAATAAAAATTATTAATTTAAATAATACAATAAATTAATTAATTAATTTTTTCTTTTTATGTTTGCTTACTGAACAATAACAGAATGATTAGTAAAATTAAATTGTAAATTTTCTACACGGTATCATCAAAATAACAACAGAATAAATATTTATTAAAAAAAAATGACAGATAACCAAACTGTAATGTAAAATAGAATATGATAAAATTGAATCCTCCGGGAATGGAATGTAAGTGATATTTTGGTTGGAGACTTGTAGTCTAATCCCTACCCTAAGATAAAGGGTTTATCCGTGAGGTTCTTTGCCCCCTTCGATCTGGTTGATACAACAACCAATTTGACATAGCCATTTAATTGAAAAATCTCCATAACAATTTTCGTTGAGAAAGTTGGGTTAGGAATTCCAGTCGTAATTTTGATAGAACATATTTATACGTATACTTACTCAAATAAACTGCGATAGGTAGACTACAGAAATCTATCTAAATATTGTTTATCATGTTATTTTTATAATTAATGCTGAAGCATAAACTGAAGTGTTTTAAGAATTGGGTGTGGATTTTAGTATGACGTATTATAATTTTATTTAATGCTAATTTGTTATCATTTGAAATAGAGCAGCTGAGCTGAGCTTACATTAAATGCATCAGATGAAACGTCAGTTGTTGTTGAAAGTTGGCAAAGTAAACTAACATTAATTTTCAGTCATCTATTTTTATGTTATAATGATGTTACTTTTACATTGAATTAGTATAGAATTTCAAATTTTTCTGAAATAATTTACAGTATAATATAATGATCACAGTGAATTCTTAAATATGAAGGCTAATCTTCAACTGTGCTGGTTTTTAAGTTTTGTTTGATTATGCGTTCGCAGGAACTGTTCGAAATCTCATGGAATTAAAGCTCCACTGTGCTAAGTTCTTTATATAGAATTCGTACGCTTTCAAAAGCGAGATTCATACAATTTTTTCCCCAATAAAAAACTTATTTAAATATCTCGAATTATTTGAATATGCTTATAAAGACACTAATCAGCTTAAAAGCATATAGTGTTTTTTTTATCTATCTATAGTGTATCTTTTATCTAATTAGAAGAGCTATTTGTATTTAATAAAATTTTAATAAAGTTAGTAAATACACAAAAGACATTAAGGTTATTTAGACACATCAGAATATTATAAGTAGATTACATATACGACATATAAACTACGAGTAACTTCTCGTCAGTGTAAAGTTGGTCAAACAACTTTCATACCGAAAAGGATGACCCCGTGTTATATACAACATCAAATTTTCCACTCAACATTGTGGAATGTTTTTACAGTTATTTTATGTTAATATGTTATGTTATGTTAATACAAAACTAGTTACATAACTAGCATGAATTTTAAAGTGTAAACTTGCCGCAGCATATCATCGATATATTTAATTTGGCATTGCGGGCCAAAGGATATAATTATTTGTTTACCAATAAATACCAATAGGACTGACATTGGCTAGAAATTTTGTATGTTTAGGTTGAAGAGTACATTACAAATAGTATTTCACATATTCCGTCAGAGAATACAAAACGAGAAGCGCATTAAAAAGATAAAGAACATGAAAATGTGTTTACGTTAATAATAAGAAAAATGTTCACCTTTCAAACAATGTGTTTTAATCAGTTTTGAACAGACTTTGTTTGTATGGAGTGGAAATATATGTTAAATAACAACATTAATTGTAATTACAGTTACTGTGTTTTTACATGTACTTTATTACAGGCTATGCTTTTGCATAAACATTTTTATAACTGTGAAATACATGTAATCACTGAACAATTGTAATCAATAAATGATGAATATTCAAAATGATAGTTAACATGCACACATGAAATTAGTCAATAATACTAACAAATTCAACTCAATTTGTGCAGAATGCAAGATAGAAATTGCGCTCCATTCAGGCAGATAAATCTACCAGAGTCTTTGGACACAGACATGGCAATATTCTGCGACAATAAATCTATCACTAGGGCAAGAAAGGTCTTATTAAGTCGTGGAATTTAAGCCTTTTACTAATAAAATGTAATAATAATAACAGATTTTTCCATTATACGACTGTGTATTGGCTCTAAAATAATTTCAAGTATTTATGAATATCACAATGTTATTTATTTCTCAATGAACACCTTTTTTGATAATCCTGAAAATCATATAACAGGATTCGCAGTTAATGCGTTGAGTTTGAAGAAATATTTTTATCTTCTATAACACAAAGACGTTTTCAATTATGTGAAATTTTGGGTTGGTTAGTAAAAATATACGTACTTAGGAGCATCTAGTTAAAAGGTTAACTCGTTATGTTACACGAAGATTTTAAGACAACTATTGACGGAGAACGTGGCCATTTTTACAGAGCATTTGATGAAAGTATCATTCACAGCAAATTTAAATCAGCATTTGCAATCTTTAGCAATAGAACGGTTAATTTTAATTCAATACCATATATAAAAATAGGAATCTTTAATAACATGTAAAATATAAACGTGCAAATTAAGTACGTTATACCAACCGGGGAGATATGAGAGGCAACACCATATTGTGTAGTAATTGTGAATATTTATTTATATAGAAAGCCAGTCTGACTGGAATTATAGGTAAGGTGAGGTGGACTCTATTCAATTTCGGGCAGCAGCAAGAGGTTTTAAGAGCTCTAAATTTGGTGTCAATTGACCGACCGTTATAGAATTAACACCATACACTCTTGGAACTAGAAACACACTATTTCTGTCCTTCTTTCTTACTGTCCGTACGATATCTTGAAAATTATTTAACATATACACTTGAAATTTTGCATCAAGCTCCATTCCTATATTAGAGTGTGATGATGGTGTATAACACTTCATAGAATTTGATTGAGCTTTTGCAAAAATGTTTGCATTGGTCTTATAGATAACCGTAACGGAACGAAAGAATTGCAGAATACATTCAGAATACATTTTTAAACAAACTTAGTACAATCGCATGACATTTTAACGTGTTAAATAGTAATATATTATGTAGATATAAACTTGAAATTTTGCTAATCTTGTTTCGTGACATAAGGTGTAGCATACCCTTACCTTTTTTATTGTTAAATTGTGGAAATTTGTACTACTTATATAATTTACTAATATTATTTATAAAAAAATAAATATAGTTAGTTGATGAGTAAGATTTTTATCATATATTTTATTATCTAATTATTTTTTGAATTATGTGACTTTAGTTCACATTTTTATCGATAGGAAGTCGTATATTAAGTCCGTCCTGGACAGTGTCAGAAGGGGAAATGAAAGTTGCATTCAATTTATGTTTGAGGAAATAGAATGAAACTTTTTTATTTATTAAATGTATTTGGGAGTAGGTTTAGAATAATATTATAAAATATAGGATTGGTTATTTCTTTCTCAATGAAATATGTTCACCTCAATACATTTTCTTAATGGCCAAGTTAAATCTTAGTATTATTAGTTAGAATTAATTGCCACGGTTTAAACTAATAATTTAGAAGTTCAACCAAATAATTAATATCATGCTTGCTTCTAGAATCATTAGTGTTGCTTGTAAATATTTCATGAATAGAACGAGAAACGAGATTGAAGTTTTGAGAAACTAGATATGGTTTTTGGAACATAAGTTTCCATAAGGATATTCCAAATATTTCCATAGGACTCCTGGGCATATTTATGTTACCTCACAGTATAAACTACTGTTCCATGCTTGCAGATTATAGTGATGAAGGTTAAAGTAAACAGTGTTCAATTCATTTAATATCCTTATAAATATTCGTCTATGACATCTTCGTTTTTTTTAATGGCACTTTCGAGTAATATTGTTTTAGATTACAGTTAGTATTAACTGGATTATGTAAACACCAACATTTCTTTATTTTTGATTGCAAAAGTAGACTATTATCTTTCGTAATTACTTAAAAATATTAAATTAATATTTATTATAAAAAGGGTAACGGAGTTTATAAGAAAGTAATACAAATAAGGAATCCCAAATAAGCATAAAATGAAACGGGGCGCCAGTAAAAAAGCCACTGGTTTACCGTTGCTTTCTTCTTCTTTAAATGATTTAGAATTTTGTTTTAGTGCTGGAGATCCAATATTGGTAAATGATTTATTTTTATGTAAGTGTAATTTTACTAAATTTATTTGGGCGACCATGTTAACAACTTTCCATATCCAAGCTCTTTATAAGATTTTTGTTAACGTGTATAATAAGACGTTTATTTGTATAACGAAAGATAGGCAAAACCCAATGTAACAAAGTTTGTGAATTGAATTAATCCAATACTAGATTCAAATAAAACCTCTAAGGAAATATAGTGATTTAAAACTTTCATTTTACAACTCTAGTTTTCTTTCATTTGATTGTTTAAAGCAAAAGAAACACATTCATAGACATTTGTCCTATCTTTGCACATTTACTTATTATGTTTTCTAAGGCGAAAATATAATTAAATTTGTTCTTGATGTTATTTTGGTAAATTTCTAAACATTTTTTACGATCTGTCTCTTGTCTGTATGTAAGAAAAGACTAATTTGCACCCTTTCAGCCCCTCTAAACCCAAAAGGCCTCTCGGCCAATTATTGCTCACAATACCTGACAGATGCTCATCCTGGCTCACGGTAAATATGACTTTATTCGGGAAAACTTCATATAGAGCCCTCAAAAAGTTTCACTGACTCTTTCATCATAGTTGGACAATAACAATGTTGCCTACATAAAAATTAAGCCTCGTGCAAAATGTAAAATCTATAGGTCAGTTCCTTCTCGAGATATCGTGCAGATAAATATGTAGAATTACTGGCATTCATCCAATTAGGTATACAGGGTAAAACACTAGTTTTACCTAGACAAATTTCAGAGTCTCCTGGACCATAGGTGTGTCCGCCACAACATCATTCCTCACATGTTATCCGTGTTTACTTAAACACATTATAATTGGTTATTTATATATGGAATGTGCTTGAGGCGAGATATTATGAAGTACAGAACTCTGCTCAGGTCAAGCGATGACGTACTACAACAGGAAGTGGAAAACTCTTCTGGCCACGGCTACATAAATCTTGTGTCACTCTCTCTTTATCTGTGTTTGTAAAGCTCCTTTGATTCATGAGGCAACAAAAATGTTGACCGTTTATCTCAGAATGTATGAAAAATACATTTTAAGGAATCTTGGTGTACAGTTTTGGTGATATAATAAATAATAGTAGGATAGAGCAACTATTTAAAACATTTTTTACTTTTGCAAAAAATAGTTTGTTAATGTTAGTCTTGTACTGATAGAAGAAATGTGTCATATGCACCATTACAAGGTTTCAGACTCCACAACAAAAAACTTGTTCTTGTATGTTACATTCCTGACAGCCCGGAAATGAATTGTAAAGAGTGGCTGAAATACAAGTTTTAAATTCTCGGAAATGAAAGAAACTTTATTTTGTTCAATATTTTTAAATATTCCATAATTTTGAAAATTTATATTTTGAAAACTGATTAATATATATAGAAAATAGAGTGCGAAATAAGAACTGTTTGAATAGTTCTCTTAAAAGCGTGTTATTTAATACATGATTCAGCTGTGATGTCTTAAATTTGGTCTCTTATATGGTTAATCAATATTGCTTTGTGAATGTTGACACGACTAAAATTTTATTTGTAAAACAAATTCCTTCTTCTTTAATTGCAACTTGTAAAATGTAAATAATTATAAACTAAACTCGTCAAAATTGCAATCTCCTCTTTATTGTAACCGTAATAATACACCTGGCCAAAAACGTACAAGTAGAGAAAATATTATAGAGTCGTAGTTAAAAAACTTCAACTGTACAATTGCTTTTGAACCTTTTTGTTACAAAACTACATAAATATATTTTAATTTCACAATTTAAATTTGAACTAATATTACTTAGGTGATATTCATTTAATATGAGATTAATAATATTTAACTATTGTTTTATTATACTACTGTTATTTCATACTGTTATTTCAGTTGCTGAAAACTCCCAATTTTGATCAAACCCTGTATTAATGGTTACATTTAATACAGCAATTAAAGTTTCTACTTTCACGTTATCAATGTTAAAACTGTTGAAAACGTAATACATTGTTTAATGATTTGGACGTGTGACAGAATTAAAAAACAAAAGGATATATCGTTTTAATATCTATATTGTATAAAATTATAATAGTAAAAGCGCTTTCAACTATCTTAGGAAACGGGAAACTCTTATGTAAAACCTCACAATAGTCTTCGTGTAGAGAAAGCCGAGATTATTACCAATCTGATTTAAACTTCCTCTTGAAAGATACAAATAAAATTTTAGAATGAAAAAAAAATATTTATTAAGGAACGTATGATAAAAAAATTCAAAGCGAATTAGGATTTTTAAAATGTCAATATTTAACAAATAGACTCTCTACGTTGTAATACGCGTAAAATACTGAAGATAAAGTTAAATTATTATAAAAACATAATATCACTTTTTGGTGAAATAAGAAATACCCTTCCACCGTGATCTTACTTGTTCTGAGGTATTTGTTGACAACGAGGAGTACGAACAGTGAACTCCACGTTTCAGATTAATGATCTCAAGTTGGATAACACTGAACTGACAATATCTGCTCTGTCCATAACACGCACCATAACTTCTGTGTGGCTCACGGGACGTTTATTGACAGCTGTTGTCCTTGCCCAAATAAAAGTATAATTATATAAGTACTACAAATACGATCAAAAGATTTTGATTTTAGTACTCAGGTTAGCGAAGAATAATATGTCATCAATATTCTGTCACAAACGTAAGAAGGGTATATTTTAAATCTGTCATACTGAATCATGATGCAAGATGCATTATTTATGCAGCATTGATGGTATGACGAGTATGATGACTCACACGTTAATATATACTTTTCATCATTTTGAATCTCTCTCTTCTTGAAAACTTAGAAACTTCACTTAGGAAAAGGTAGGATCCGAAGTAGCACAGAAAAAGTTTGGATAACTACTTCCTGTGCTCTATAAGATCCGGCTATAAGTGGAATTTTTCAACGTTAAAGGATTGTGGTAACATTTAGATTAGCTATCTGTAAAACCCTTAACTTTTTGATGTCCAATAACTCTCCTCAGTTAAGAATTTTGTTACATATAACATCATAATTTTTATTCAGCTTGATGTATACATAAGACGCAAATGAAAGTTGTGTTGAAGATTTGCCAATTGTGTTGTTCCATCCCCTCTACTGAAAAAAAACTTAAATGCCTACATTAGTTCAACAAAATTTCATACCGATTTTGATCCATATAACCTAAAAACCATCTATATAGCCTTATTATTGTTTCGATATATATGTTTCAAAGTTTATTTTGCATATCTTACGTGTATTTCGATTATTTCTTTCACACTTTCATTGGATTTATTTCACAGAGTAAAGTATACACAATCGAACTAAAAATAAGAAACTTTAACCTGGGATGAAAGAGTCGCTTTGCTTAAAAATAAAGAGAAGGGATTTCATCTATACAGTTATAAAACTACATTCAAATAACGAAACATTAAAAAAATATTACTTAAGATTTAGGAATTTTTGTGAAATTAAGAATGAAAATTAAAAAACGAATTTTATTTCAATAATTTTATAGATCCAAGGGTAATTCGGGTGGCAATTTGAATACTACTAATGAAATAACTGGACTAAAAAAATAAAATAATAGGACCGTGTATTTGGAGAATAGTGGCTAATGTATTTTCTCAATATAGTAGACAATGTCGATTTAGGAAATAATGCACCTCTTGGATTCTCTTCACTGATATTGAAAAACTAGTATCCAGTAATCAATCAGCTAAATTCAATATTTTGTCGTACCTCATTTATCACAGAATGTTGAAAGTGCAATAAAAACTATAAAATATAATGCAGCTTCAGTAACTGGTAGGATTAGATCTTTTCTATTAAAATATATTTCTTTTAATATATAAGGAGTTCTAACTTTTTAAATTAATTTAAGCTTTCAAACTAACGTTTTTTCCAAAAACGTTTGAAAGTTGCATTAGTTATACCATATACAAAACTGGCTCAAAAAATTCAGCAGGTTGTGAAGCAAACGTTAGTTCAGTTTTTATAAAACAACATTTTTTAGGATGAATCAGTTGGGCTTTAGGGAATGGATGAATACTGAAAGTGCTGAGTCGAATTGTATAACTTACATCCATAATGAAAACAAATATGTCAGTGGGTTTAATTTTAAGTATAAGAAAAGCACCGTTGATCTTGGTATTTTATTTGACAAATTATACACCAAGTGAAGTAAGGGGTATTAATCATAAATGGTTCATGAGTTATTTACTACAAAGGGAGGAGTGTGTAAAATACATTTGAACATCAATGAAATGGGTATAATAAAGCAAGGGTGCTGAAAGCAAACCTTTTCATAATTTATGTAAATGATCTATGTAATGATAGATTTCAAGGAAAAGATACATCATCTGCCGATGACACGACCCTTTGTTACGCGGTGGTAGATAGTTCAATCAACAATGCAAAATTGTACAAAGGCAATTCAATGTTGGTTCATGAATATTAATATGCTGATAAGTGCAGAAACAAACCAAGTACAAAAGTTTTAATTTTAAGAAAAACATTATTTTTCATAACAATCTGGAATATAAGTTAGCTGATCGTCTTATTTACCAGGGAGTTTGTAGGACGGGTAAATTTGCTGTTTTAAAAAGAGCGGAATTCATTAAAGTCTTATAAATTTACTTAACAATAAAATCAATTATAAAATTCATATTATTAAATAAAACAAAATTTGAGCAATATTTTGAGATACTTTTCTTACGAAAAATGTCTAATAATACCTTTTTACGAGTGTTATATTTTGATTTGATCCAGAGTAAATTAAAATATAGAGTTTTTTGGGGAGGTACATACTTTACAAACATTAAGCTAATATACATTTTGCAAAAACATTTCATAAGGTTAATACCCTTTAAAAATATAACTGAGTTTCACGTCCTCTTTTTAAAAAGTACAAATAATTCCATTACAGTATATGTTTGCCTTCAGTGAAATGAGACTGTTCTATAATAATAGTGGTAACATGCCTCATGATAATAATGCATACAAATATAAACTTAGGAATAAAAATACATTTATTTCCCAAAACGATGTACATGTACATCTTCTTTTACATCTATATTTTCTGCACCTAGAATTTATAATAAATTACCAGACTGCATTAAAAGTTCTAAAAATGAATATTCTTAAAAAGACTTAAGCATTGGTTATTTAGTATAAACAAAATTTAAACACTGCTAATAATTCCCGTATGAAGCAAGTTAAAGTTATAATAGCATACATTTATATCGCAACAAGTTCTTGTTAATTAGTTTTGTAATTTCTTCTATTTTTATATCTGTAATGACTGTATTAATATTATTTTATTATTATATTATAGTATCTTATTTTATTATTATGTGTATATGTGTATATGTGTATGTATGTGACCTTTGTAGTCACATATAGTACATGTGTTTTACAAGCAATTATTTTATTTTACTTTATATGACACAATTAAAGCGTGTGAAATAGACCTGTTTTTTATGTATCTTTGAGCGAGAAGTTGAATTTTATTTTACTGTTATTATGAATCTGAATTCTTGAATATCTGTTATATACAATGGTAGAATCTCAATAAAGGCTTAGCCTTGAAAGGCCTGTTCTTTTTTCCAAAATATTTACACCATATTTTTATTGTGTTTTAAAACTTATGCAGTAAACTGCATTGTTTAATGTTCATAATCTTAACTTAACTTCATTCTTAAGTAGGGCTTATGTAGCCTAAAATAAACCTGGAAACAAGACAATTGAGTTTTAGTTTTAATTCTCTTTTGATGTAAAACGAACTATGTATAAATATTAATTGTATTTTGAGGAAATAAATGTATTCTTCGTCTACTTCTACTATTTAGTGAAAAATGGTTTATGGCTCGTGGGTCAAGTTGTTTTAACAATGACCTACAAATTATACATGTTAATTCTATTAAGATCAGTTAAGGGTTAAACCAAAATAGTGATAACAATAGACTAATTTTTAACGATGAAGAGATTGATATCGTACTGGAATATATGTTAATATTGTTATTAAAATTTCTTCTTATATTTCCTCGAAGCTGCCATGAAGTATGATATCTTTAGATTAGCGCTATTTCAAACTTCAAATAAGCAGTTCGTTTGAAACAGTGTGTAGTTTGAAACTTAGCTGGCTATTCAATTGCCTGTACAAAGCTGTTTACTGAGGCCCAGTTGAACCTCCTATTGTCTCTTGTGAACGGTTGAGATTCCGAGCCACCAAGTTCAGTTTCTTTACATCGGTAACAGTATGGGCATACTCCTTAGTCTATTCCATCTCACGGTATGCAAATAACGCTAAAAATTCGGGACACATTTCATTGATAAGCGTTCATTAAAATTTGGAAAATAATGAAAACATAAAAAGTACAGCTCTGTTTATAATATCCCATAATAATTCAAATATTATAATTTATAATTATAAACGTTGTGGCTAAATGTTGTTTTGTTGTTTCAAATAATTTGGCTTGATGACAGAAAGCCTTGTCCAATAATTATTTGTTGGAACCCTTCCAAATGTATCGAGGTAATTTGGCAATATCCGTGACGGAGTTCTAGATGTTATCTCAGTTCGATTGCGCTCTATGTTCTCTTACAAATGGCTGCAATAAACTATTAAAAATTCAGTTTATATAAACACTTTAGGCTTTATCATATAAGTATTAAAGATTTTAACTGATTTGTTGCATTGTTTTAACAAAAGTGGTCGGGACATGTTCATATACTTTTATTTGTTCTGAGATAAGGGATTGTCTTGTGACATTTAAAACAAACATGGATAAGAATATTATGCACGATTGTATGTTTTTCTCAAAAATTTATAATTAATTCAGATGGCTGTTGCCGTTTTCATTCGCTCGTGTCAAAGGTAACAAAAACAATTTTGTAGAAACTAGATCACAAACTTGTACATTCTGGAAGTATTGCGATTAGTTAAATAGGCTACCTTTTTACTGAAATATACAAACAAATATTTCACGTATAGCTTTCTTTAACATCACCTGTTTCATAACAGTATTCATCCTCTTCCTATCTTACTTATTAGATTAACACTAATTTAATAGTTTTCCAACAACATTTCACTTTATTTCTTAGACTTTATATAATATAAAGAATATATGTATATGATACGGTATGAGATGTTCCTCCACGTACGCCCGTCTGTTGTCGATATTAAAAACCTCCTGTACGATAACAGTACCTCAATGTATATTATTTACATTTTCCTTTCACTTTACAGAGAAACTTATTATAGATCAAACACGCACTGTAGTTTAAGGATCCTAGGATTTTAAAATGTCTCTTGAATTAAGCTCTTTTTTCAGTTATTATATTGAATAACATATAAAAATTGGATGTTCTTTAGTAAAGTATAATTCAGTATTTAATGTCTTGAAACATTGAACATGTTATAATTGATAATTAAAAATTGTATTAGTGGACAGTCTCAAAAATAATAAATTTAAAACATCAGTTACAAAATATTATTTTAGTCTACTGATTGGTAAACCCAATGCCTATTTTTAAACAGAAAACTTAGTATTTTAAATACTAAAACTGATTACAAATATAATTTGGCTTTTGTTGCAAACAATTATATTTAGCATCAATTATTGCAATTACATTTATGATTTTATTACATTTTATGAATACTTTGACTTAATTAAGAAATGTGTATCTTAAGACCATCGGTTCCAATATTGAAGGAAAGGATAACTTTGGCACTTTATCTGTGATTTACCAATCCCCATACATCTCTCTCCAACCCCTAGAGTAGCGGTTGTGGTATCAGTGTCGGGCAGTTTCATAGCCCGAAACCACACCATGAGTAGCTTGGTACGGGTTTAAGCTCTAGATTATCCTGATACGATTATCCTAGATTAGCTTGGCTGGCTGCTATCTATCAACAGCAAAATCGTTTCAGTTTAAGTGTATAATAATAATAGTAATACATCACTGTACAGTACATTTAATAGATCAATCAGTTCAATAAAATCAAACACTTATTTTACAACAAATAAGGTATGAGTTCACCACACCAAATGTAGCGTAACAGACTTCGCTGAGGTTTTATGCAACATTTCTATAATAGCTTATTTTATTAGGCTACATGTTATATGAATTTTTACAAATTTATTTATCCTGCGATTTTCTCTTTATCACTATGGATACCCATAAAACCAATATGAAAATGTTCACTAACGCCAACAGCTAAATCCCATTGAGTAACTTGCAACTTCATCGAACTCAGTGTTGCCTGTATAAAATTGTAGCTTCAAAATTTCTTTTCTTCAAGAAAAGAAAGAAATTAAACTCAATCTATAGGTCTGTTTCTTCTCGAGATATTATTGTGTGGACAAATAGACAGAAATGACATTTTTCCATCCCATAAAGTGATAGGGTTTGCCAACACACAGCCAATAAATAAATTGTAAATAACAAAAGTGTTCTATTGTGTCCATAAACACAAAATTTCTTTCTATTCACACATTTTGATTCATTCCATTTGATAACAAATACGTTTTTTTTATAAATAACAATTATTGGTTAGGAAATGATAGTTTTATGTGTGCAGTATTATGGAGGTATCGAATGTATCTGTAATACTTTTGTTTTTTGTCATTCTTAGTGCTATTTTACAATATAGTAGTGTTTGGTCAAAATACAAATTATAAAGCTATAAAGACAAATTCCAAATCTGTATGTTATTTAAGTTAAAATAAGTCTCTATTTGGGTTTCAGAAAAAATACAGCAAAGAAAAAGTGGAGGACTTCAAATCCAACCTTACTGAAACACGAGTTTAAATTTTAGAAAATTTTATTCCATTATAGAGATATGACACAAATCATTTCACGTGTATTTTTTTAAATTTTAACAATTTTAACTCGTGATCAAAAGAGAATGTTTGACACCATGAAATGACTGGTTTGAAAACAAAAGAATTGCTAAACGTGTTTCTTGAGCACTAGCTATTTTCAATCCATGGCACTTTTTATTTATGGTATTTCTATTGCCGGAGTCAAAATATAAGTATTAAAAATTTTTCTGATTTCTTTATTATCACTGTACATTACCAATGTTCCTTAATAGATTTTGATGTTCTAAAATTTAATTCTCTTTCCATTCCATTTCTATGTATTAATTATAAAATAGTACTTGTGGCTCTTTTTTAGGATCATACTGAAAAAGGTCACTGTTATCGATCAAAAATTATAATTTCTTTATAATATTAGTTTCTATCAAAATAATGCTACATTTATCTTTGATTTAAAAAGAATTGTTTTTATTATAAATGTTTAGGAATTTGTAGATGTATGAATGCTGCTCCAACATGGACAGTAATGAAGCAGAAATTACTCTGAGTAACTCTGGAGGCGAAGTCACATCATCCAACGTAATTATATTTCAAGAAAGCTTTCTGCGAACCCCAGTTACAGCGAGAGTAACTGAAAATAAATTCCAATGTATCCTTATATGTCAACCCTTCTTTGGTTCATTACAAATTAATAGTGTATTAACAAATTTTAGTGAAATTTAATTTTTTTAGTACAAGAACAATGCATAAAAACAGTAAATTATATGTTGAGGTTAATCTAATTCGATTTATCAAACTATTTTCACAAACATACTGTTTCTAATATCTAAATGCGTTTTCCCTTTTATTGTGAGAGCAGATTCAATACTAGTATAATAAATTACATAAGTGGTTTTCATCATCAGTAGTATTTAAATGTATGAGTTTTAAGATACCTCTTTTAATAATGAACTGAATGTTTAAAATTTGTTTCGTATTAATTTCTAATTCAATAAAGTGTCAATTATATAATAAAAGTAAAACATGGGGAAATATAATTTATACTTTGTGAAGATAATATTAGAGAAAACGCTATTTTGGTTCTTTCTCCTTACTTATATTGCGATAATAAATAAACATTAGATGAAGTTTGCATTTTCCTAGAAGACCGACGTTATCACTCGCAGTTGCTTCCAAATGCAGGAGGGATGTGGTTCATTATTAAAAGACGAAGCAATACCTTTGTTAAACATCACTGATTTATATTCCATCCTCGAAGATCACTCGTGCGAGTTAGCTATACAATGCATGCTGTAATGCATTTAAGGAATATACTTCATTAAAACCATTCTTAATTAATTTTACTTGATGAATTATAGCAAAATAAACTGTTTCCGTTTGTTTCGCTACTAAAATTGTCCTCAAAGCAATATAATTAAATGTGCCGTTTGTACACGTGTGGATGACATAAAACCCCAATTGTTGACGCTGTGAAATAGTCCTGTCTGTCAGTGCTTGATGTTTGTAGACAAACCTTGACACAGCCGCCAGCTCTTGTGTCGAATCAGTTGACAGCATTGACGTAATCCTATGACAACATCGATTTGTGCACGTTATAAACATTGTTATTACGTTTAGAAGACAACAAATGGTGGCTTACTGTTTAGTTACACATCGAAATGATTAACAAATGCTATTGTATGTTTATGAGTCATACAGTAGTGCTGTCATATTTTAACTGAAAAGCAAGTCACATTCTTACTGACTTGAAGAAATGAATTTAAAGAAAAAGATGACATAAACACATTGCAATGCGTTAAGCACTATATATTGTTCGTAAATAAATTGGGAAATGGGTTTGTAAGATAAGATATTTTAAATGTTTAACGTAACGCTTATTAAAGTCAATAGAATTATTTCATTTTCCAATCTAATATTGAGCGGCAAAGTCACACTTCAACCATCAACCTCAAGAGCCTCACTCAACAATTCCTTAGGACTTTACCCTTTTTTCCATAACATGTAAACCTATCTTCCTATACTATTTATTCTTTTAAACATGAGGCCAATCTTCTTTGGTTTAAACAGACTCCTTTAAATGTTTACATTCTTACTTTTCTTCGATCTTGCATTATAAGCAAGTCCTCCTAGTCAGGAACCTCGTCTATTATATCCGTCACCTTTAGCACATTTACTGCATTTTTATTCCCCTTTGTGACTCACGGGTATAATATTCACTGGTATTACCTAACTATTCTCTAACTCCTCTCTAACAATCAACCTCATACTTCAAGAAAATCTCTTCGTTCCTCTATCCTGAGTTCATACCTCATTCTTTTCTCCTCGTTCTACCACTTCTTACCAAATAGCTTGCTTAAGTCTCTCAAAGAGAACAAACCATCAGAACACGGTTTGTTCTGCCTGTGGCTTTAATATTTTTCACTCCTTGTGGTCTGCCTCGCTCATTAAGAGAACACCTTAGAAGTAATATTATTCAGAGAGTCCTTCCCTAATGTCTCATCCTCTATATCCTTTACGTCTTCTATCCACGTCTTGTTATTGTCTGAGGGTAGACGTAGTGACCTCTCCCTTGTCCCTCTATTTCATCATCCAACTTCCACCTCTGAGTCTACCAGACAGAAAGGTATACTTCCGAAAATCGTGGTTTCCAAATCTTTTCCCAGTGGTTTCCCAATTTTCTTCCACATTTGCTTCTCCAAGAATTGTTTATATGCAGCTATCTTCATCCTGGAGTTTTGCTGCCCTCCCTTTTCGGGTTTCCTATACTTTAACTTATTCAATCATTAATTGGTGTTAATAAAACTAATTTAACCAGAAACATAGTAATTAGTGAACTTTTAAATTATTATATTATTCTTTCCTGAGCTCCGAAAAGCCAAATAATTTTGTTATATAATTATAAGATTTTATACAGACTACATCTTGTGGAAGCTTTCGGCTGATTCCATAAATGTCTTCCTCTGACTAACAAAAAACCCATTAAACATACCCATCTCAATTGCATGGTGGACCTTAATGGCAAAATTCGCTACTACGAGAGAACATCTTATGCGTTACATATACTGTCCTGATCACATGGTTGACTTCACTACCTACTAATCTTGCATCTATAATTCTTTATTATTTGTTGTATTTTGAGCATATGAATTTACTGTTACACCAATATTTCCCTCTCGTATTATTTGTTGATTTATGGCATCATTTATATCATACCATGTAATTCAGATAGACGATAAATTATTATAATTTCAACCCACAGTTCAAATACTAAGCACCTTATGGGGACGATCTCTGATATCATAATATACGTTGTGGTGAAGTGGAGTGGGGATGTTTCATGTATTAAGGAAAAACAGACAACTTCATAGGTTAAATAAAGTTTAGTACTTCACGTAAAAAATTACATTTATTAATATGACATATATTAAGAAGAATTATATAAATTATTTATTCAAAACAAAACAGCAAGGATGAGACAGATTTATTGAATAGATTACTCTATTTGTTAAATGATACTTACTAAGGACAATACAGTTCCAAAAGAAAGTTTTGGGAAACTTATTGTACAAGTATAGTTAGTACCACTCGGGTTCATTTCCAAACACAGTTGATAATCAATTTCTTACATAGTAATTTACTCGAGATCCTAAGTTATAAGTAACTTATAGTAGTAATCAGAAAAAAATACAGAACAAGTACAGTAGAAATCATAAATATGATTTTAATTTAAGTAAAAAATGTGTCAACAACACTTCATATTTTCTTTCGGTTAGTGTCTAATACAAAATTAAAATGTGGATTTCTCTTACCATCGAAACCATATAAATCGGTTCATGTTATTTTTAAGTGATTAAAATGTTTACGAAAGTATTATATTAAAGTATTACACTAGTTAGTTTAGTTTAAATACAAATCAGATCGGAATAAACAGTGATAGCTTGTTTTATGCAGGTTTAATAACAGTTACTTTAGAAATATATCAAGTAATAATGAATAGACAACATAGTGTAGTGTAGTGTAGTGTTTTATTAATGTTAATTAGTGTTATTAATGTTTTATAACATTAATAAAATGTTTGAAGGTTATTTTTGACGATGAAGGATTGTGAAGGAAACAGGATTTTTCCGGTTATTTGCCATCGTTTAGTGAAACAAGAAATCAGTAACACTACGTTTCGAGATCTGCAATCTGATCTCTTCTTCAGGTAAAGAACTAACCTAATACATAATTACAAACTAGGTTAAAATAAACAAATCTTACCAAAGCGTTGTGGCACGCCTAGGTTAGGAATCACAACTACCATGTTATTTGTCAACTTCACTAACTCTATAACCATGAACTTAATAAAAAACTATACAAAACACTAATCATTATAACTGAACTACAGAATACAGGTCACAATACGTCTTCATTCGTCTACTGACCACCTACGACTGTTCTTTACCTGAAGAAGAGATCAGATTGCAGATCTCGAAACGTAGTGCTACTGATTTCTTGTTTCACTGAACGATGGCAAATGTCCGGAAAAATCCTGTTTCCTTCACAATCCTTCCATCGTTAAAAATAACCTTCAAACAAAGAGTATGATACTGATAAAAAAAACATCTGACAAAGACATTATTTTAATCCCTACAATCTCTAAATCAGATCGAAAGTCTGACGCTTTAGACTGTGAATCTTCAACGCTATCCTATTCCTAAATTTATTGATTTTTCGTTGGATTCAATATGTAATTGCTTTTAAGGGCTTAAATAAGAATAAAATACATTTAATTTTTTTATTTCATTATGATAAATACACGACACCAGTTAATTAAATCATGACTGCTGAATAATTGAAAAACTTTTCTAGACGATGCAAGCAGTAAAGCTAAACTAGAGCAAACTTAAGAATGTTTTTCTCAATTATTCACAAACAATGGCAGCGTCACCGTCATGATTACTAATTTTCCTGCCACCGTTCTTGTGGATTAAAAACTGTATTATTACTAGTCATTATTATGTTAAATAGATGGATTTTATTTTCTTAAATCTACATTTGATTTACTTTATACTTATTTAAAATAGTTTTTGGTTTAATTAGTATGTTATTTTTAAAGCCTTAACTAATGAAATCTAGGTAACATCCTCTAGATAAAGATCTCCTACTGGAATGTGCAGTAAGGCATGACGAGATTTCACTGTCACAACACTTGTATTAAATAAGCCAACGTGTGTATGTTGTGTGTGTTGTTATTTGCAATCTTTGCAAAATATGGTGAAACAATAAAGAAAGGTTAACCCCTGGTTTTTAACTAACAACTTTAATCTACTACACTTAGCTCTAATGATCATCAATATTTAAATTTTCCTCGTGCTCTTAACCCATTATTTATCTTAAGTTCGATATCCTCAGTCTTGTTTGATATACCCGTGGTCTTTCGATTCCTTTTGCTACTTAGGTGTTATCTCAAATATATCTTTCTGTGTTGATTTTCTACTTACCGATCTAAAACTCGTAGTCTTTTATTCTAAAATTCCTACCATTGCATTTTATGTAAAAATACCGTTTAACTCATCCCCGATATTCTTTCTTTGTACACTCATCTCACACAATTTTTATTAACTTCTTAATCTGTCAGTTCTGAGTCTCAGTTTTACCTGTCTGTAATAGGCATCATACATTTTCACCCATTATACTCAAGGGCATAACTCAACAGTTCCTTAGGGCTCTGTTTGTCTTCCGCTTCGTGTAATATTATGTTCCTTATAATATTTATTCTTTTAAACATAAGGCCAATCACATATTATTTTAAAAGCCTTTCATCTTCTTACTTTTCTTCCCTTTTGCATTATGAGCAATCTTCCTGCAATCATATTTGTCACCATTGGCACCATTGTTGCTTTTCTATGACATTTTGTGGCCTTCAGGTACCTGCTGTGTATTGACGTTTCCCAACTATTCCTAAATTCTCCCCTCACAGTCAACTGCACACTTCTACCAAATCTTGTTGTCTCTCTTTATGGTACCATGCCTATTATGGTTGTCTCTTTGTCCAACACTGCTTATCCAATATCTTCCATAAGCCAGTCCAAGAATTCCGTCTGTGATTTCGATATTTTTGCCTTATTGTGGTCTACTTCACCCTTAAAAAAATACCACAGCTGCAATACTACTCTGAAGTTCCTTCCCTAATGTCTCTCTCTTATATCCTTAACCTATTCGAGCTTCTATTTGTTTCTGGCTGAGGGCAGACGTGGTAACGGCTACATTGCCGTTCTCTAAGTCCGGATCTTCCAGACAGCTCATTGAAACAGAAAGGTATCCTTATGCAAACTATGGTTTTCACTCATCTGTTACTTATCCAAATTTCATCCTCGGTTGTTTTTACAAGGGATCCTTATACGAAATTATCTTTCTTCTGGTGTTTCTCCCTCATTCTTCTTTTGGTTACCTAGACTGTTAATTTATTTAAATGTTAAATTAATAAAATTATTTCCAACCAGGCACTTATCCAGTAGTGAAATTTTCAACAATTATATTATTTTCCCTGCGCACAGAAAAGCCAATCACATTTTATTCTATATAGCATTCTATAAAAATGCCACACCCTGTGAGAGGTTGTAGATAATTCAATTAATCTCTAATGGCAATATTACTAACATGAGCGAAACATCTGTTGTACACATAGCCGGGATGGTAATAAAGTAGCGTACACCTTCAGAATCCTAGCTTACCAGTGATTCAAATGAATACAAAACTTTAATAACTTTACAATCCACCATACAATTTTTAATTACGTTACAATCTCTCTTTTTAATCCTATGTATAAACGATTGTTCTTAAATAATGGCTTATCTTATTTCCGACTTGAATAAAATTGTGATCATTTGAAAAGGCGAACTTAAACGAATTTTCCTAGGACATGCCCTAAATATTTCATAATATACGCAATGCAGTCCATAACCCCGTGCATAAGAAATAGATTTTCTCTCGCGTAATATAATTAGCATCTTGTTTACGGATGTAAGCCGAAGTTCAATTAAGAGCAACAGTGGTTTGCCCCCTCCGACCTGTAAAGTAAGAAGACTTGACGCACACGTTACTTCCATAATTTGATGTGCTGGGTTACCAGATATCTCTAGATAATAAAAGTTATATACTTGCTACTTTTATATATAATAAAGCAAGTGATCGTAGTTTATGTGTTATAAATTGTGTACCTTTTAATTTATAGCATGATTTTAAAAAAAAATTAAAAATACAACTTTCAAACTTTAACCAAATTACTAACTTCAAAAATTAGTTTCTTATATTTTTGTACTAATTTTAACGGAATTGAAACAAATAGTATTTTAAAGTGACGCAAGAAAGTAATAAAACCACTCCAGAAGCTTATATATTAGTATTACAATGATATCATTATGATAAAATATTTAATCCATGGAGAGAACCGATCGTCGTATACATACATTAAGCTCATCACAATGCAGCTATTTTGTTGTTGACTATCTTTTTACAGCTATCCTGTATATTTCAAAATCGGTAGATATGACTTTTTTACCTATTTCATAGTCAAATATTAAAAATGAAATGTTTAAGAGACGGCTGTACTTGGGGCCAGTCTGTAATAATGAATTTTTTATTAATAGTGTTATACTTAGAAAATTGCTTGGAAAGTTATTTTTGCTTGGAGAATTGTGTAAAATATATAGATTTGGGTCAAATAATAAAAATTGAAAAGAAGTTTAATTTTTAAATGAATTTTTATGTGTATTTTGTATTAGGAAAACTATATCTTGCATACTTAATCGGTTATGTGTTTCAACTATGAAGTATGCAATAAGTATAATGTCACTTTACAATAAAACTTGAAAGCTTTTATGACGTTTAATGATATTATAAAAATGGGTCATCTTCCATAATCATCTAGCTAAAATAATATGTAGACAATTAAACATAAAATAACTCATATGTATGGAAAAGTCACTAAAGCCGGTTCTCAGAACAAATAAATTGAGAAAGTTTGTATTTGTACTGATTGACTGTATCGTGAATATTGAAATACGCATTTAAATTCTAGAAATTGAAGTAGTCATTGAAATAGTGACAGAACAAGTAATAGAAACAAACAGAGGGAACAAGCAATTAATACATTGCACTGTTTTTGACGCCAAATATTTCAATTCTTTATATATCAAATTCAAGTATTGTGGTGAAATGAGAAAAGTGATAGAGCAACCCTTTTTTCACTTAGTTTGACATGTTAAAGACATTTTTCCTTTGAGAGATAGTCTTAGGCATTACTCAAGCCCTTCAATATCAACAAGAAATCATTCAAGTTCAAGTTTTACCTGAGCTTAAACTGTTACTGATACTTCCTGTTCCTGATTCGTGGGCGTCCGGATGATTTGAGCTTACGAAACAAATATAAACCGCATTATAGTCTTGTAATAAGGGGATATTAATAAAGATCTGTATTTACTTTTTATATATTTGAAATTTTTTGAGAAATTTCCATATTTATTATTTAACAGGACTTCTGTGAATTAATAAAATGACTTTGCTTGTTATATGTTAATTCATAATGCTGTACTCCCGGTACAACCATTTATCGAAGAAGTTTCAATTGCACAGAACCTTATATTGATAAAAAGACACGCTGAGACATGTATCCTAGCAGCTGCAGTTAGCCACGTGTAGAGCGCCGCACTGCGCCAAACCACTTTACAAGGCTTGGTATAGCGAGTGAGTATGGCATATTCTCAACTTCTTAATAAGTGTCATTATAATGCACTGAAACATATAAATAAGGCAATCACATATATAATCAAAAATAGGTGACAAAATATATTTGTGAAATTAGTGTCTTCAAGGGTGTCTTTTCAGTATAATATTAATAAGTAGCCTATACATTCTATTAAACGCATGCATTTGGATAGTTGTAATGTAATGTTTGATGAATTAATTGATGTGTAATTATTTTATTAATGAAGGAAACAGGATTTTTCCGGACATTTGCCATCGTTTAGTGAAACAACAAATCAGTAATACTACGTTTCGAGATCTGCAATCTGATCTCTTCTTCAGGTAAAGAACTAACCTAATACATAATTACAAACTAGGTTAAAATAAACAAATCTTACCAAAGCGTTGTGGCACGCCTAGGTCAGGAATCACAACCTACATGTTGTTTGTCAACTTCACTAACTCTATAACCATGCACTTAATAAAAAACTATACAAAACACTAATCATTATAACTGAACTACGGAATACAGGTCACAATACGTCTTCATTCGTCTACTGACCACCTACGACTGTTCTTTACCTGAAGAAGAGATCAGATTGCAGATCTCGAAACGTAGTGTTACTGATTTCTTGTTTCACTGAACGATGGCAAATGTCCGGAAAAATCCTGTTTCCTTCAGTAACATACTGTTGACCTTTTACTGAACTGACTCGTCTTTTTAATCTGTTTTAATGTATCCTCGCACAGACGAGACGCTAGAAAAAGGTTAAAAGGATATTCCATTAATTTTTAACAGTCTTTTAATTTTTTCTGCATACTCTGCAGATATTGTAAACAAAGTGCAAATTAATATTAATATGATAAATACCCAGATTTTATGTTCAGAATGTTTTAGGATTCTACGAAAACTCCCTAATTAGTAGAAGGTGCCAATCTATTACTACTCCACAGTCAAATACTAGTATTGTATTGACCTTTCTTTACTAGACAGTTTTTATTAAGACAGCTCAATATTACGTAATCGTCTAATTGTCTGAAGGTTTCAGCTATAGCCATTGTTCTGACTATTTTAGTACTGTATGGTCAGTATTCGATTTAAATACAGTGAATGCGTGTATTAAACGACACAACTCAGCGGGCGATGACATCTTTGACGATAATTCATAGATTTTTCACAGATATTAGGTGACCTTGAAGTGGAGATCGTACATAGTCCATTAGTGGCAAATTTATAACAACTTAGGCGTTTTTAAGTCCTTGAATTATGTAATTTATGAATAACTAGCTAGTATAAAAACGAATGCTCAATTGGCAGATAATGCCAAACATAAACTATTGCTCATGGAAGACCCAGAGCCATGATTGAGTTTTATTCATAGTAAATACAGTAACCGTTCTCTCCGTGCAGAATTAAACTTCTCAGTTTTTTTAATGAAGAATACAAATAATTTGAGGGAAATCTTTAATGTGACGTGGGAAAAATAATAAACCATTTTTAAACGTAAAGGAAAGCAACATGTGTGAACGTTTAATTTAACTAAGTAGTATTATAAATTATTTAAATTGTGTTATGAATTAAGATTCTGCATTAATTAGATCTGCACACATAATTAAGAGAATTTCAATAACTAAACACCTGTAATGAGGAAAAGCAACTTATTGCATTCAACTCCAAAAAAATTAAAATAAACGTTTAGCTTATGATTGTTTATAATAAATATTCAGTTTGCAGAGAAACACGAAGAAAACAGCAACTAATTTTACACTTAGCAAATACGAGTAGTTAAGGTTGATTTTATTAACTTCATTTATTTTTAACGTTGCTTACGTTAGTTATATAAGCACACAATTTCTTGGAATTCGACAAGAATTGGGATGAATACTCTATAAAATAATTTCATCGAAGACCAATTATTGAGGTTTTTTATTTTAAGTAGTATAGCTCCAGGTCCACAAAAGATTTTTTTGACAAAATGAATCTTAAAAATAAGGGGATATGGGTTATAATCAAAATTGCCATGAATTTAAGCACCAAATTTGAACAGAAAAAGGCCAATAGTATGAGGTTTAAAAGTTAAACTATTATACTACTCAACATGACCGCCTTCCTAAGTTTTTTTAATTCACTTCACATCAAGAAATTACTAAGATAAATAAAACCTTAAGATATTTTGACATCACTTTGTAGAGCTCCATTATTAGTCAAAATATTTAAACCAAAACAAGCAATGTTTTGATACGTGTGTTTAAGTATACATAACATGAGTCAATGACATAGGCCTTTTAGACCTAATAATTGAGATTACATAGAATATCTCAGTCAAAATTTTAAAATTATAACATGGTCTCTAAAATTATTATTATTACTGTCAATGTAGAAAAGCTTATGTATCAATTTATCAAATTTCTCGAATATTAAAATTTTATATTTGTGTCAAAGGTTGTGTAGTACGTTCAGAATGCTTTTTGATGTAATATTTATTTTGGGAGAAAATTAATAACTTCACTGAATAATGCTAGAAAATATCATGGAAATAAGGAATTAAAAAAAAAACTGGTTGTACAAAATAAATCAAGAACGAAGGTGTGTAACATTGTTTGGTCTACGATTTTTTAAATTTCTGTGGCTTAATTTTATAGCGTTCTTTCCACTGTCTGTTTGTTTCTTAAAATCGCAGTACATTGATTTACGTGTCAGATTTCTTTATCGAGTAACAAATTATTTTAAAAGTATCTCATTTAGTAATATCTGTAAACATAGTACATATGATAATAATAGATATGTCAAAGTGTATTGATGATTGTGATTGATTTATTAAAAAGGTTGTGATTTTGGTATTTTTGTGATATTTTTATTTGAGTTTACCAACTTATTCAGTGTTATATATGTGATAATAATGCTAATGTAAAAGAAAATACACCTGGAAATGCATGTTGTCATAATGCTAGAAAATAGAAATAGGTATGGACATTTCGTCTGCTTTGTTTTAAGATTACATAATATGCACTACAGTTGTATGGTTTTAATTTTTTTCAAACTCCACTGAAATTTATTTTTAATTAAAGAGTTGTATAAGCTATTTTTAAGAAAACGTTATAAGAGTATCAAAATATTTTTGTCAGTAAATAGCTTTTTTGCTCTTATTTTACTGTTGATCTTTTCAGTTTTGAAACACACTCTGTATCAAATAAAAATTACTTCTATAAATGTTATACATTTTATTGTTAATCACATAGTAAGTATAGAAAATAATAAAATGTTTTACATTGCGTTGCATTAAAGTTTTGTACATATTAATCACGATAATCCAACATGTATAATCTATGACAAACGCACAACAGCATGCAACAGTACCGTAACAGTATATCAGATCTGGACAGTGAGCGAGGGCTATGTTTGACCTCACTGCAGTATATCATAGTGATAACTGCTATCGCAGGTACAGCTCTATCTGTTCTCTGCTATCGGTTCCATGACAAATACCATTTGATTAAGTGACAAATGCCACAGTCCTCTATGGAATTTTAAGTAGGTTTTCATTTTTAGTTAGTGCCTAATCAAAATTTTAATTCCAGTCGATAGTGACTATTATTTTAGGTAAATATCATAAAAGTCTGCCTGTTGCAATCCTCCTCATAACGGAGATTCCGTGAGAATGTTTGGTCCCGATCATGACTCCCGAAACTAAAAACCACCACTGTCTGAAAATGTGTATACAGGGTGTATTTAAATACTTTAAGGAAACTAAAGAAAAATACTCTAAGGTAAAATGAAGCAAAAAATCAAATTCAACCCATGGTTTCGCTAACCCTATCTGTCTGTGTTTAGTTTTTACTTAAAGATTAAGTAAAAAAAAAAACTACTAAACTGATGGGAATCAAATTTTAACCAAACCTTTAATTGTTTATCGCCTATCAAAAGACACATATTTTGTTGAGTTAAGTTCAGCTGTTTCAAAATGGCGGCTATTCAAAGTTTAGGAAAGGATTGATTATATATCAGTTACTAATAAATGTATACACATTACCTCGTAAAAATCATTTTTCTACAATTCTCAAGTCATTTACGATAATGTTTGTTCTAACGTGTTTTTTTATAGCGTACGGTTACCAGGTAACAGATGCACAGAGCTTCTACTAGTATACAACATTGAGGGAATAAAAGTTCTGTGAACACGACAAGAGAGACTCCTCCTTACAATTTTTTAAATGTTATGGTTTCAATTATGGTCATTTTTATATTTTTCTAACAAATAAATTGTTAAATATTATACGAATTAAAAAAATATTATCTTGAAAAACTTGAATTCATGACTTGAGTATTGAAATATAATTTAATGTTGTCCAATGTTCGTATCACAGGAGCGACAATAAAAATGAAAAAGCCTTGTATTTTATACATTTTAGAAAGACATTTTTAAATGAATAGAGTTGCACCGAAATAGATAATATAATAACATTCTCTTTGCAAGTATGTTAAGGGTTCCAAAGAACTTTAAAATTGTATACAACATGACGCGTGTTTGGATTTGCAAGTTTTGGGATTGAAACATGGGACCATGTTTTTGGGACATTCTGTATTTTTACAGAGTTAAAATTATTGTAAACATTAATTACTTTGAGAAGAGTGATCTGTAACATTCTGTACAGTATTAGTTAATATGTTTCTAAATGATGTAGTGTACTACTGAGAATAGTAGAGATATAAATTAGCTGTTCTACAATAGAGTAAATTTACACTTGCGACATTAACGTAAGCTGATACAATCAGGGTAATGGCGAGAAGTCGACTGTG
Organism: Homalodisca vitripennis; assembly: GCF_021130785.1. Taxonomy (NCBI): domain Eukaryota; kingdom Metazoa; phylum Arthropoda; class Insecta; order Hemiptera; family Cicadellidae; genus Homalodisca; species Homalodisca vitripennis. The sequence continues at coordinate 34,339,901 of NC_060207.1, forward strand.
ACGTCACTGCTCACTCTACAACATCGTTTAGTCACTAACGATTAGGAGCGTTCTCCACGGCAATGTGGTTAGCTTTATAAAGCAAAATAATGTTCAGAACGGAAATAGTGCTTAGTGAAACTGGATCTATGGAATCTTATTAGTTAAAATCTTATTAGCTTCTTTAGAAAGAATAGAGCTTTATAACTGCTACTGTATTATTGTAAGTTGTGTGTGTGTATGTGTGTGTGTTTGTTTGTATACGTGTGTATGTCGTATTATTAAATTTTATCTCATTCTTCATAAGCAAAACTTCTAGTTTAAATGCTTTTGTAACTAATAATATTTCACAATCGATATCTTAAACATTAAAACAGACAATATTCTAATGAAAAACCCTTTAAAAAACTATATCGATTATAATAAATTACAATATAGAATGTTACGGTTAAATTCATAACTGAACACCTCCGATGTTTTAAACTTGATTGTAATGCTCACATCGGATGCAAGTGTGGTAATTTCCGCTAGACAAATTGACCTCTTTTAGCCACGAAGAGAAATTTTCTCGAGCTCTTTCGTTATTGTTAATTTTGCGTATTATAGTAGTTATTAATCCAGAAATACAAGCTCTCGAAGCAACTCCTATTAGCCAAAACACCACAATAGCTGGAAAGGTTTTAAGAATAAGAACTTCCAGAAATTAAGTGCTACTGAAGTTGCGTGCTTCCATAATGGGCACTTTCTCGTGATTTTAACCATCCATAAATCGAAAGCTTACAGAAAGTAGCAGCTCCCACGCGTCTAGTGATTCTAGAGACGGAAAGTTTTACACTCTGTGTGTTTCCATACGCAGAAATATTCTATAATTTAGAGGCTTTGAATTTACGTTTGTTTCCAGAGTCTAACGATCCCACAGGGGTTACTACAGGAACTTAAAGCCAAGATCACCAAAGGGCAGAGGCTCTAAGAGATGGCTGAAATTCCAGAAGTCGGCGGTTTCTGGTTGTGAATTATTGGAGACTTGTCATTTTCTGAACCTGTCAAAGGTCTGGAGCTTTCAGTAATAAGAAGGTACGTGTGGCCTCTATGTTGAAGAAATCAGTGCACGTATTATGTATGTCACCGGTAAACTTTGAAAACAGACCTACCATGCCTGTGGCTTCTCCATAGCATACAGTTGAGACCAGAGGCTAGGTATTCTAGATGATGATTAGTACACAGATTCATTACCTTTCATTAACACGTTGTGTAAACTTCATAGATATCTGCACTCATCCTATGTTTCCGGGGATCTTTTAGATTTTTCACCGATGATGCAACATTTGTAACAGATTTAATGAAGCAGAGTATACCAAATTTCTAACGTATTTTTTTAAGTAGAGTATACCACATTTGTAACAGATTTTTTTGAAAGCAGATTGTACGATATTTGTAATAGATTCTTGGAATCAGATTAGACGATGTTTGTAACGGATTTATCGAGTCATTGATTTTGAGACATTTGACTGATTTTTTGTTAAATCTTTCTCCATTGACTGTAGCAGAGTTTTCATTGTTAGTAGTAGAACAACAACATATATTTTTCAGTTTTTTTCTCAGATTTTTCTTAGATTTCAAGCAGATACATTATTCAGCTGCTTTCAAGTATATTTTATCTTCACTAAAAACTTAAATCTATTATAATACATATCTTAGTTGTCTTTTGACATAAATAGGCTTCTCTGATTTGTGATATATATTTTCTTATTCGAGAAACAAGACAAAATCAACTATGGAACAACAATTACCAAGAACGAAGTAAATTACAATGGCTACAAATATATACATTATTTGACGTGTTTTCTTTATTTTGGTAACAGGAAAAACTCAAAATTGGCGTCGGAAATATATAACTCACTCGAATCAAGCAGTGGTTATACAAGTGCTATACCTACTAAATTATGTACAAAGAATGCGGGTAACTGCTAGCATTGCATATATAAAAGGCAAAGTTGTCTAACTTTTAGTATAGATTTAAAAACAGATATGAAACCTATCTTCGTTTTATTTTGATAGAACTAGGCTTGTCAGAGCTGCATATGTATATTTATTTACAGCGTAGGTATATTTTCCGATCCATTTTCTTGACCGAGAAAAGATGGATCTTATGAAACAGTCATCTATGAAACAAAACATACTAAGTAAATAATAATAACATATTAAATTGCAGTGTCTATAAATACATACCTAACTTTGTCTTCATCGTGGCAAGAAAGAAAACTGAACATTGGTGTCGGAAATATAATTCATTCAAACAAAAAGTGCAAAACCCACGAACTTGCGTGCGAAGCCGCGGGAAACTGCTAGTATGTATGTATGAGCACGAGTAGTGCACCTTAGTGCTAGTAAAGCCCCTGCTAGTGCACCCTCCGATTCTGAAAGCAATAAAATGTAATGAGCTGATTCCCGTCCCTCTTGCGATGCTGAATCTAAATTTTAAACTCTAAAAGATCAAAGGCTGCCACAAATCGTGATTAATACTTAACAGGGCCGTTCGATCAAGAACATTTTATCAAGAATCAAGGAACCCTAAGTTGCTTATTATAATAAAATTATAAAGATTACTTTCTATATTAAATTACAGAAATTGATAACACTTATTCATATTGTATTTTAAAATTAAATTTCAGTGAATGATTTTAAAAGAATTACGTAAAAACTATGTTATTAAACTAAGATTACACTAAGTAATAGTTTTACATTAAAGTTGCATATTTAATGTTACTATCACTAATTTAAATTATTAGAATCGAAACTCTCAAGAGAAGTAAATTTATAAAAAGATAAGAGCAGTAAATTAAAACCAATTTACTATTTTTATTAAGCGTTGATGACCTGACAGAATCTAATTTGATCTGTCCGTCTGTGCGATAAATCATCTCAGAAAAGTCTTAGATATAAATTTATATAAAATAATAAACCTTTTTAACACTGCTGGTATATTTTTTATTTCGTACGATGTACATTTCAAATTCTAAGAATCCATCATCAGGTACATACATAAAAAGTGTTAAAAAGGTTTATCATCGTATATATTTTTATCAAACACTTTTTGAGGCTACATCTCTAATAAGCCTTAAATACTTAAATGCTCATCTATGTCCCTTTTAGGAAGGTCCCTCTAGGTCCTCTGTCCGTCTGATCCATAACTCATGATATTATAAAGATATTAAATTCTTGAAAGTTTTTAAATAGGTCCCTCTATGTCCACTGCCGTCTGTGAGATAACTCATGATACATGGGTATTAGATACTTCAAAATTTTTAAATAGGTCCCTCTAGGTCCCCTGTCCGTCTGTGCACCACATCTTTCGTTACGTTCTGTCGGGTCCATCGATATTTCGGTATATCGGTTTATTTTGTAACAAGACAAACTTTCTACCTTTAAATTAAATATTTGGAATAATTATCTTTGCAGTTTTTATATTGTAAAAATAACATTTATGCAAAAGTATATTTGTCTCTACAAATAATAATTTGTACGATTACAAAATCGGAGATTAACATCTATCCGTCATTACGATAGAATCGTACTTAATTACTTCTGACTCGTGTAAATTTATTGGACATGCTCTAATGCAATCTTGTAATTATTTAAGTGGATAAATGCATTTCTGTGGATAATGCACTGCTATGTTTTGTGTCATTACTACTTGTATCGCTCGTTTGTGTCAGTTATCGTCAACTCACTGTGGCAGTTCCGCCTACGTATCCATCGAGTTCAGTACATACCGCGTCAGCCACCTATTGTAAACTGTATAACTACTGGTATATACTGCAGGTGACACTGATGGAAGCTGTAACTAAGGTATCGGCTTTATGTGCCGTTATCGTCAACTCACTGTGGCAGTTCCGCCTACGTATCCATCGAGTTCAGTACATACCGCGTCAGCCACCTATTGTAAACTGTATAACTACTGGTATATACTGCAGGTGACACTGATGGAAGCTGTAACTAAGGTATCGGCTTTGTGTGCCGTTATCGTCAACTCACTGTGGCAGTTCCGCCTATGTATCCATCGAGTTCAGTACATACCGCGTCAGCCACCTATTGTAAACTGTATAACTACTGGTATATACTGCAGGTGACACTGATGGAAGCTGTAACTAAGGTAACGGCTTTGTGTGCCGTTATCGTCAACTCACTGTGGCAGTTCCGCCTATGTATCCATCGAGTTCAGTACATACCGCGCCAGCCACCTATTGTAAACTGTATAACTACTGGTATATACTGCAGGTGACACTGATGGAAGCTGTAACTAAGGTAACGGCTTTGTGTGCCGTTATCGTCAACTCACTGTGGCAGTTCCGCCTACGTATCCATCGAGTTCAGTACATACCGCGTCAGCCACCTATTGTAAACTGTATAACTACTGGGATATACTGCAGGTGACACTGATGGAAGCTGTAACTAAGGTATCGGCTTTGTGTGCCGTTATCGTCAACTCACTGTGGCAGTTCCGCCTACGTATCCATCGAGTTCAGTACATACCGCGTCAGCCACCTATTGTAAACTGTATAACTACTGGTATATACTGCAGGTGACACTGATGGAAGCTGTAACTAAGGTAACGGCTTTGTGTGCCGTTATCGTCAACTCACTGTGGCAGTTCCGCCTACGTATCCATCGAGTTCAGTACATACCGCGTCAGCCACCTATTGTAAACTGTATAACTACTGGGATATACTGCAGGTGACACTGATGGCAGCTGTAACTAAGGTAACGGCTTTGTGTGCCGTTATCGTCAACTCACTGTGGCAGTTCCGCCTACGTATCCATCGAGTTCAGTACATACCACGTCAGCCACCTATTGTAAACTGTATAACTACTGGGATATACTGCAGGTGACACTGATGGAAGCTGTAACTAAGGTAACGGCTTTGTGTGCCGTTATCGTCAACTCACTGTGGCAGTTCCGCCTACGTATCCATCGAGTTCAGTACATACCGCGTCAGCCACCTATTGTAAACTGTATAACTACTGGGATATACTGCAGGTGACACTGATGGAAGCTGTAACTAAGGTAACGGCTTTGTGTGCCGTTATCGTCAACTCACTGTGGCAGTTCCGCCTACGTATCCATCGAGTTCAGTACATACCGTATCAGCCTCCTATCATAAACTGTACAGCTACTGGGATATACTGCAGGTGTCGCTGATGGCAGCTGTAACTAAGGTAACGGCTTTGTGCCGTTATCGTCAACTCACTGTGGCAGTTCCGCCTACATATCCATCGAGTTCAGTACATACTGTACCAGCCACCTATAATATACTGTACAGCTACTGGGATATACTGCAGGTGTCGCTGATGGCAGCTGTAACTAAGGTAACGGCTTTGTGTGCCGTTATCGTCAACTCACTGTGGCAGTTCAAGCTACGTATTCATCGAGTCTGTTACATACCTTGTTAGCCTCCTATTGTAAAGCACCTTGTAGGCCAACCATTTTTAATGTTGTATGGCTGAAATAGCCTCTAAATATTTATTTACTGTAACTTACGTATTATTATAATCAATTTAAATTTTTTTAAATAAAAAAATATTTTTTATTTGTGTATAACCTTTGTAATGCAGCTTGATTTCTTCGTTCGAAGACGTACAAGTTTACAGTAAATATTGAAGTCAGATCAAAACTTGTAATCTGTTAAGAAAAAAAATATTTAACGAAGACAAATAATACATATTGTATGTGACTTACATAAACCGCCACATTTTATATGACAAAAGTCTTAATTTGTTGATTAGTACACTTAACTTCTGCATGTAATATGTTTCATCAGTTGCGTTGCTTTCTTATCATATGAATTAGAAAACACTAAAGCAAATTATTTATAAAATGAAAAGTATTAGACATTTCAGTTAATAGGGATTACCCTACTACTGTATTGTGGCTTGGGCAGACATTTAGCTCATTATTTATCACCCTTAAATCCTAATCTTAATAATACTTATAAATTCGAAAATGAGCTTGTTTGTTTGTTGCGCTTTCACGCGAAAACTATTAATGTTAATAAAACTGATTGTAATAAAAAATATTACTTGGACATTCTTAGGGTGCCTGGTTAACACATAGGTCTCTTCATATTTCGAAATCCCTCTGAGATAAGTCCCACCGGTCTCCAAAGTTGCGAAAAATCTCAACTTGGTCTATAAAGTTACATATTACAGCAAACACATATTATTAATTAAAAGAGCCTGTTAAATGCAATCAACTGTTATGTGTAAACATTGTTTTATGACAGCACAACCATACTTTAAATTAATTTAAGCCCTATTTTCAATTTGTTTACATGTATAGTATGAAAGTATAGAGCAAATTTGATAGTAACAAACTTCTTATCTGCAACCACTGTTGTGCAAAGAGTAAGAAAATATCCAGATAAGAAAATGTAGTAAATATATCCAGAGGTTTAGTAAATATATACTTTCTACTGTACATTATATTATATTCTACAAATATTAAGTATGCAGTTCTTGGTCAATACTTTGATATAAAAAGACATAAAAGTCAAAGTTACTATCTAAATTTTACTATAAACTTAGACTGTTATAAAACCCATCTTAGTTGTCTTATGACAGAAGTAGCCTCCTGTGTATTTATAGTTTCTTCATCCAGAAACAAGGCTATATTAACTATGAAAAAAAAATACTTAGACCGGAGTAAATTAAAATCACTATAAATATACACTTTTGACACATTTTATTGGTCATGGCAAGAATGCTAACTCGAAATTGGCATCAGAAAAAACAATTTACGCGAATCAGAGTAGTCATACACGCGTACACCCTTCAAAATTGCGAGAAAAGCGGCGCGGCGTGTTACTGCTAGTTATGTTCATAAAACTTTTGGTAACAGTTTTAAGTACTTTTCAGGTTGAAAACATTAGATAAACGTCAGGTTTGTTAACAATGGTCATAGAAGGGACTGTGGGTTTTTGCTGTAACACGTGATCTTTGTTGTGACCTGGAATGGAGTACTTTTATTGTAGTTTTAAAATTAAAAATGTCATCCGGACTAAATTGTTATTGTCTGCTGATATATAAAGCTTCTATGTAATAATGTGAGCTATTAAAGAATAATTAGGTACTGCATCTATAATAAACACCATATAAGTAAATATTTTACGATTACGTTCATGCTTTTCGTGTATTCCTTCTGTCCGAAATAACATATTCATAAATATGGAGAGTATAAAAATGTACTTACTTAAACACATATTTAAATTTATTATGTGATTTAATTGTCGTCAAACTAAAAATTTTACACATAATATAATACTAGCCTTGAAAACTGGAACGATTTGATATCAGAGAACAGCTCAAAGCGTTGTTGTAAACGTTCACTCAGCCACTTTGCTGTTGATGTAGTTTTGACAAGATAAAGCAAGTTGTGACGAGTCGGCAAAAGAGGAAGATAAATAAAGCGGTCTTTTGTCAGTTTCTTTTCCTTTGGTAATATCATTGACTCTAGATGAACTGCGTTTTTATGTAAATAAATGTTTGTAAATATCTGAAGTATTTTTGTACAAATCAATTTTGGTTGCTGTTAGAACCAAGTGTTGTTGTTTATCATACATCCAAAATTTAGAGAATTATAAGTTACGTAATATTGATGCTTTATCGATATTAACAGTTTTGTTCCTTTTTGTACCTATTCAGATAATACTTAAACCGTAATTACTTATGCAGTGCATTTTAAATAGCTGATCGCTTTAGCAACTACAAATATTATTTTTATCGATTATCTTTACAACTGTGGTAGGACTGAACTGACTTTTCAACAGCGGCTTTTTCAATATTTTAATTGGAAAAATCTATCACTCAAAAAGCTGAAAACTTTGTTTCATTTCTGACTGTCTATCCGCACAATATCTCGAAAACGAACTGACCTATAGACTTGTTTAATTTGTGCAATCGAGTTCACTAACGGCATATGTCTCTCCGTGGGATTTGGCTCAGCGTCAGCGGTCATTTTTACATTGGCCTTGTGGCAAACCGTCATGACAACGAGAATATCGCAAAAAAATACATTTGTAAACAAACTGAGTAACATCTTGACAATCACGAAACAAAGTAACCCCAAAAGTGAAACATGTTACGTAATCATAACTTGTATGAGTTATTCCTGTAGTATAATTATCATTATTGGTTTATTTACAGAGAGCTAATTTCAGAATCAAATACCCCATAGAACAATGACTGGTAAAGTCAGTTTATGGTGGTTGTGGAGTGTTGGAGCTGGCTACTTCATTACTGGGACTGTGGTGCTAGTGTCGATTGATTCAAAAGTGGGTTTGCTCGGAGAAGTGGATTTACCATGGAGCCGAGATACTAATTGTCCAGAGACCCAACAGATAGGACAGATAGGACAGATTGCACCACAGATAAGAGGTTGATGGGTTGTATGGACAGGTTGAACATAATATTATAAATGTGTGATGAGTGGAAATAGGGGGAGGTAAATATTTACTCGATCCAGTTAGTACCTCAACGATCATGGTATTACATATAATCATAGTTTTCTAATTCTGATGTGTTCTATTATATTCTTAGAAAAAGGTTTCCACATTATGTTATCAACGACTTATTTGTAACAATGGTAGTGCAAGAAATGCTACTACTATTTTATATACTGAGGAATCCAGACCAATTCTTAATAAACCCTTCTTTGTTGCCACATTTAGAGCGTGAAATTCCATTTCAGGTTGCATAAAAGAAACAGAAAGCCGAGCGCGGTTTAACTCAGCTTTGAAAAGACTCCTATTATAGAACTGCCGAGACTAATATCGTGGGCTAAGTGTATGCAAGCGGAATGAATGACTGAGAAAATCGGTTAAAACATTATTTGTTGCTATGCAGTTTTCTTTTGCAAAAATAAGGTTTACAATTGTGTACTTGAAATATTTCAAAACATGTTAGAGATGTAGCCTCGAAAAGTGTTTTATGATAAATAACATAATATTAATAAACTTTTAACACTTTTAAACTTTTATTCTTCTTACTATGTACATTTCGGAATCATTGATTCCATCTTCAGGTACAAAATAAGGTACCTAAGTTTATTAATATTATGTTATTTATTTCAAAACAGTACTCAGATGTAAGTAATTTATTTTGTTGATTGCAGTTTATGTTTAGTTGATGATATTGTTAGAAAGGGCTTTGTGGCCGTAATTTTGTTCCTACAATTCGTGAACAAATAAAGAAATAGTATACATTTATTCGCCTTTTATAAAGTGTTCAAATTGGACAGATGAGAACTTGACATTGCTATTCATCGACTGTTAGTAAACTAAAGTCCGGAAAATTATTTTTGATTAAAATTTTCTTATTGAAAGCCTCAGATGGAACCTCTGAGGCCTAAGTACGCAGCCTCTAGAGGTATTGCGGAAGACATTAACTGCAGGAAGCAATTGCTGGACACAAGGGATATTTAGATAATATTTGGACTTAGCAACAGTTTACTGTTCGCGATGGCCTTGTATTAAAAGTGGTTTTTTAGGTCAGCCCATAATCGTTACAGTTGATCATCGTGCTTACTGTTGTAGCGTCCATTCTTAACGGTGGTTTGATGATAGCTGCATGGCAAATATGTCATATTCGATTGGCTTTTGGCTTTTGTACAGGATAAAAAACTATTTACTATTTACATTTCAGAGAATGTACACTGTATTTTAATAACAATGAAACTTTATTTTGTTTTTTTATCACTAACACAACTTAATATATGACCTTCGCCAGAGTGTAGGGGTAAGACTGCGGCTATCTAAAAAATATCTGAGAGGTCTCGGATTCGATTTCCGAGTAGGTCAATAAATATTCGAAAAATGTTTTATATTCTCAATTAAAAGGCCATTTGCGTAGAAAGAACCCTCTTCAAAAACATATATAAAGACAATTATATTTGAAAAAAATAATAATGTTACGGTGATATATTGTAACATTTACTTCAAAATATATTATTGTATATAAAAAAATTATTGTACTCCCTAAAAAATTATTGTATATATAAAAAAATATAAACATAAAAGACAGATCAGGGATTAGAGTTGTCAATTGGTCAGCTAAAGCGATGACACACGGGTGACTGTGGCTGTGGATGTGGGAGCTTTTCTGGCCACTGATACATAAATCCCTTGCCCTCTCTCTGTCTATGGTTTTTAAAGCTCCATTGATTTATGTCTTGCAGAATAAAGTAGTCAGTGAAACGCAACACTACTCTTATCCGAAGTACACACCGGAAATTTCAATATAGATATTATCAAATATTAAATCCAATCATGCAAAGATGCAGGTCATCAGTTGATGAAGAGGTATGAGTATTGTTCTCTGAACAGCAAAAGGAAACAATCAAAATTTTTTAATGGTTAGAATTAGCCATTAAAGCTAGCAATTTTTAACGTTCATATGGATTATGGAATAATCTTGTTTTCGCTACCCGTAATGTGACTACCACTTTAAATTATTTTATTTTGTCAAATAAAAATAATTACGATTTCTTTTTTTTTATTGTCGTATAGTCAAAGCCACTTTCACTTAAATAGTGTGAATTAAAAAAGTATAAATATTTTTAATTGATAAAGGTGTGTTGAAAACACTGCATTTTCTCCATGCACAACACAATAAACTAGAGTAACAAATGGAAGAAGTTCTAGTCATTTAGATTATGTCACTACATTAAAATATGAAAAGTCTACAAAGCATTAAACAAGGCATGAATCTTAAAGGGACTTGAGTAGAACTTTTATGAGTAGCCGTGATTATTACAACCGTATATATCACAGGAGCAGGTCAACAGTGAGATTGCAGATTTAGAATAGTTCAGAGACAAGATTGGAATTAGCTCAGCGCTTGCTCTTTAATCCCCATGTTTAAACCTACTCGAGACTACTTGTAACGTTAACTTAGATTTAATTACTCTTATTTAACTTAAATGAAGTAACCATTCATAAGGAATCCTATATACTCATTTTTTAATGTTATAAAAATTGTTATACAGAAAAATCAATAACGTATAGTAAAAAAGCTGAATAAATCTTAAAAAATGTTGTTGCATTTATGTGCAGTACGTGTTGATGTTACTGGTTACAACGTATTATTAAAGATATATAAATTGAAATAATAACATTATTTTGGACTATTGTCATTGTTATAAGTATGAAACACTATGTTTCGAGGACTGGGACTTTCCTCTTATTAAAGTGTCAAAAACTTAGGATTAATCAAGCACTATTCAATATATTACGATAATATTAACACAGAAACTTCTAGTTGATTGAGTTATTAATCTTAGAATTTAGTAATAAAGCACAGATTTAGGGAGCTATTTTTATTTTTGAGTTGTAGACCAAGAGAAGATGTAGACAAAGAGTGTGTCACCTCAGATTCTAGTAAAATTGACTATTGTCAAAACAACAGAAAAAGTTGTACATCCAGAAAATAAATCTTTTACCTGAGGTTCATAGCTGTGTGAAAGATTTAAAACTATAAAACAGCAATATACAGGCGTACTAATACAACACATATTGTACATAGCAAATAACTTAAGATACTTATCAGTCAATGTATAGTACATTGTCGACAGTCAATAAAAACATAGGTTACCTACCACTTCGCAGTACAAATATTTCTACTGATATCAAACCAGTCAGATATAAGTAACAGAAATAAATGTACTGAATAAAGATCTGATTGAAATAATTGTGCGCACATTATAAATTACCTACCACTTCGCAGTACAAATATTTCTACTGATATCAAACCAGTCAGATATAAGTAACAGAAATAAATGTACTGAATAAAGATCTGATTGAAATAATTGTGCGCACATTATAAATTACCTACCACTTCGCAGTACAAATATTTCTACTGATATCAAACCAGTCAGATATAAGTAACAGAAATAAATGTACTGAATAAAGATCTGATTGAAATAATTGTGCGCACATTGTAAAAAATTTTAACATAAATTTAGCGTTTTCATTGGATAATATACCATCTCATAAAGCATTTGGCGTGAACGGGAGAACGCTTGTTCTCTTAACCTTGCCATGGACGTCATAACACTTTCATTTAAATATGTTAAAGTTTTAAGGTATAAGATATTAACATGTAACTTATTCATACGGTAAGTAAAAAAATCAGTGAAAAGTCAATGTTACAAGCCAGCGAAAATTTCAGCGCACTCTTGCTTTGCAGTACCCTCTCTATCTCACCGGAAATTGTATTATTCCTACCCTGCTATGATTTATTGTTTAAACATAAGTCACAGAGCAAATTGTGTAACAAAATATTTAGATACAAATTTCATATCTAGAATTGACTTGAAATTAATATAAATTTTGCATGAAAGAACATTCCTACATAGACAGGATTGAATTCTATGATGGTGAATGTCAGGTAATGGAAATGTAGCGTCATTGAAGCCTATCTCTCAGTAGCCTGTAAAAACTCTCTTTTTCGTGCCAGAGGGATGTAAACATTTCTTTTCTATATTGGGCCTGTCTATTTATCTGCTCGCAGAATTTCTTGAGAATATAGTAAGCTATAAACATGAAATTTTGCGTTGATCCTCAATGAAGTCTGTTACGTGGTACTTGGTGTGCCGTACTAAAACCGTGTATCTTTCCTGTAAGGATGGATTTATTTTACACTAATAGATACAACTTGCATTACATCTAAGAGAAGATCTAATTCTGTGATTAGATTATGCGGGAAGAGTACTGGTTAACTGAATTTCACCTACTAATGTATATTTTTTATGAAAAGGGGAGGTTCTGTTGGTTATAAGACCTGTAATATGTTTATGTATTCAAGAAGTTAAGTAATGAACAAAGTAATTAAGATCATTACTTTGTTCATTACTCAATATATTAGAAGTTCCTACACGCTGAAAGAGTCTATACGTTGGTAGTTTATGTAGAATTAAACTAGAACTAGCAGAAACCCCCAAGAGTGGATCAACAAGTCTTCTGAAGGCTTGATGTGTCCTTGTATTCAAAAGGCCAGAAGTTGTCGTAGACTGAAAACCTAGGAAGGTAAGTTTCACCAGAGAGTGAAACTTAGGAAGGTAATAAAAGCAGTTTCCACTGTTTTCAGGCTGATTGAGTAACATACTTTACTACTCGTATGTGTAGTGGTATTCTCTATAATGATGGGCTTTCCCTACAGCCTTTTTAAGGTTTAATTTACTGCAAACACTGGAAAACCCAATAATCTGAGAGCTCCTACAGGCTGACGTTTAGGCCTCATTATCTAGTTGTGTGATGGGGATGTAACTACTATATAGGGGAAGCTAATAAAATAGAATCTGAGCTAAATATATATTGTTTCTTACTTTACCATTTTGATATCCTACAATTCAACCTACAACAAAACTAGCGTGACCGATGGTGGAGTTCTATTATAGATGAATTTCCTCTATTGAACCCAAGGAAAACCACCTGACTCTCAACTCCTAGACTATAAGACAGACCTCTCTAATCATCACGTGCTTATAATTCTAATCTCAATGTAAACCTAGAGGATCGCATTAAATATTTGTTTTATTTATATTACACCTCCAATAGTAATTTTTATCACATAAATATTAAAGGATTAGGATATTAACACTATTAAATAAGCTACTAGAACACTGATAATTCCTGTTTAAATTGTATTTTCATCCTAACTAAATAACTCTGTCTCTAATTTAAACCTCATATCCAAATCTCAATTCTTATGTAAAGTGAGAAACATCAAATGTTTAAAATAATATTAAACTACTGCTAGTTTTAGCCATACTTATTTTTCTTAACTACTGAAAACCTTATACTACCAAAAAAATAATGACCACTTTATAAAATCAAAACTTTTTGCTAAGTTTCCGTTATTTATATTTGATGGTAATACCACTAGCCACAATTGCTGGTATGTTACACTACTGGCTGAACACTAGACGGCTGAATGCAGTGCAGGTATCAGCTCTGTTCACGTTAAGTGATATTGATACTTGGAACTCTACAGGTACGTGGCTAATCTCATATCACGTACTGGCTGAACACTAGACGGCTGAATGCAGTGCAGGTATCAGCTCTGTTCACGTTAAGTGATATTGATACTTGGAACTCTACAGGTACGTGGCTAATCTCATGTTACGTACTGGCTGAACACTAGACGGCTGAATGCAGTGCAGGTATCAGCTCTGTTCACGTTAAGTGATATTGATACTTGGAACTCTACAGGTACGTGGCTAATCTCATATCACGTACTGGCTGAACACTAGACGGCTGAATGCAGTGCAGGTATCAGCTCTGTTCACGTTAAGTGATGGGAACGATGTTGATACTTGGAGCTCTACAGGTACGTGGCTAATCTCATATCACGTACTGGCTGAACACTAGAAGGCTGAATAAAGTGCAGGTATCAGCTCAGTTCACGGTAAGTGATATTGATACTTGGAGCTCTACAGGTACGTAGCTAATCTCATATCACGTACTGGCTGAACACTAGAAGGCTGAATAAAGTGCAGGTATCAGCTCAGTTCACGTTAAGTGATATTGATACTTGGAGCTCTCCAGGTACGTGGCTAATCTTATATCACGTACTGGCTGAACACTAGACGGCTGAATGCAGTGCAGGTATCAGCTCTGTTCACTTTAAGTGATGAGAACAATATTGATACTTGGAGCTCTACAGGTACGTGGCTAATCTCATATCACGTAATGGCTGAACACTAGAAGGCTGAATAAAGTGCAGGTATCAGCTCAGTTCACGTTAAGTGATATTGATACTTGGAGCTCTCCAGGTACGTGGCTAATCTTATATCACGTACTGGCTGAACACTAGAAGGCTGAATAAAGTGCAGGTATCAGCTCTGTTCACGTTAAGTGATATTGATACTTGGAGCTCTCCAGGTACGTGGCTAATCTCATATCACGTACTGGCTGAACACTAGAAGGCTGAATAAAGTGCAGGTATCAGCTCAGTTCACGTTAAGTGATATTGATACTTGGAGCTCTCCAGGTACGTGGCTAATCTTATATCACGTACTGGCTGAACACTAGACGGCTGAATGCAGTGCAGGTATCAGCTCTGTTCACGTTAAGTGATAGGAACGATATTGATACTTGGAGCTGTACAGGTACGTGGCTAATCTCATATCACGTACTGGCTGAATACTAGACGGCTGAATGCAGTGCAGATATCAGCTCTGTTCACGTTAAGTGATATTGATACTTGGAGCTCTACAGGTACGTGGCTAATCTCATATCACGTACTGGCTGAACACTAGAAGGCTGAATAAAGTGCAGGTATCAGCTCAGTTCACGTTAAGTGATATTGATACTTGGAGCTCTCCAGGTACGTGGCTAATCTCATATCACGTACTGACTGAACAGTAGAAGGCTGAATAAAGTGCAGGTATCAGCTCAGTTCACGTTAAGTGATATTGATACTTGGAGCTCTCCAGGTACGTGGCTAATCTCATATCACGTACTGACTGAACACTAGAAGGCTGAATAAAGTGCAGGTATATGCTCAGTTCACGTTAAGTGATATTGATACTTCGAGCTCTCCAGGTACGTGGCTAATCTCACGTACTGGCCGAACACTAGAAGGCTGAATAAAGTGCAGGTATCAGCTCAGTTCACGTTAAGTGATATTGATACTTTGAGCTCTCCAGGTACGTGGCTCATCTCATATCACGTACTGGCTGAACACTAGAAGGCTGAATGAAGTGCAGGTGTAAGCTTAGTTCAAGTTAAATGTTAGAATCTATACTGTTCCACGTAAAGCTCCAAATTCAATGGCAATGCGTCTATGAAGTTAGTTAAAACAATATTTTTCCTGAGAACTTAATTTTATTTTGGATAATATTTACTTACATTAATTTCAGTTTTTATAATCAACTTTGTAACATTTTTCGTTTTTAAAGTCTCTGGAGTTATTTAATGTATGATGGGAGATTTAATGTCGATGACTTAATACCATATTTGTCAGTGTTTATCATTTTAATATATACAATTTGCAATGCAAATGATACCATTTTTAATCTACACTTCAAGCTAAATGTTTCGTCATCATTGCAATATACCTATTAATATTAATATAAGGGACAGGTTCAAATAGACAATTTCTTCTTTTTTTACAGTATGTATTAATGGAGAAGATTCAGGAGTATCAAGCATGTCCTCATTCCTCAGTTATTTTTGTGAAGTAAGTTTTTTGAAATAGTTTTTAAAATATTTTGTTTGCATTAGGTCCGATTTGAGGAACTAAAGCATAGAAAAATTATTAAACCTTGATTCTGTATCGATGTCTCCAACTATTTTCAAGCTTAAACCAAAATAAGCAAATATATAAGCAAAAATATAAGCAAATTGAAAACACCAAAACTGTTCATGGTATAAAATATTTTCTTGGCTGAATTAATTATATAGTTGTAAATAAATTTAACTATGAAATAATTATTTTACTATGAAAATTATATTAGGAAATTATTTAAATTATAGGTAAAAAATAAATAAATTAAAATAATTGCTTATAATAAATGATTTTGTCCTCTAAGCATTAATCGAAAGAGTAACGTTCATTAGCAAATAAAGTTAGCTAAACTGATATCAGTATAAGTTTGTATTGGCGGAAATAACCAATAATATAGACATTGTTTCAATTTTAATTCATGATTAAGACTCAAAAGTTTATTTTCTTTATTAAATGAATTACAGAACACTTGAACCACGAAACAATGCTTATCTATCACATAAAAGTATAGTTGTAATATAATGAAATAATAAAGATTAGGTACTAAACCTGCCAAAAACCCCTAGTTTAGCTAACTGATTACAAGCGGGTGGCTGGGATGTGGGAGCTTCTCTGGCCATGGGTACACAAATCTCGTCACTCTCCCTTTATCTATGGTTTGTAAAGCTCCTTTGACTTATGGGAGCTCGCAGGAAAAATTTTCGACGGTGAATTTTCTTTCTCTGATTACCTTCCCTCCGCCCGTAGGGTTATACAGGATTATAAACGTTGTTGTTATTAAACAACAATTAATCTATCAAAAAAGTATTCAGTAAGTACATTTGACTTTTGTTATTCGAAAATATTCACCATAAACATTATTACAGTGGCTGCAGTTACTGTGAATTTAAAATAAATTATAGAATAATATACGAATTTTTCTCCTTTCTTTCCCATGTTTCTCCTGAAATTAATTGTTCTAAAACTTTTCCTATTCCCTAAGGAAGTTTCTAAAAACAAACGTCTTGACACCTCTGTTTGAATTTGGTATTACAGAATTACTCAAAGGACAACTTTGAACCATTTTTTTTTTTTTTTTAGTTTCGCAAGTTATATTCCTAGTGGTCAGAACCTTTCCTTGCATAGTTTTACTTGCTCCTTATTGCCTACTATGTCTCTGCAGTTTATACTAATACCAGTACCAGGCATATAGCTATAAAATCTACTAGTTACACTACTGGCTGAACACTAGACGGCTGAATGCAGTGCAGGTATCAGCTCTGTTCACGTTAAGTGATATTGATACTTGGAACTCTACAGGTACGTGGCTAATCTCATATCACGTACTGGCTGAACACTAGACGGCTGAATGCAGTGCAGGTATCAGCTCTGTTCACGTTAAGTGATATTGATACTTGGAACTCTACAGGTACGTGGCTAATCTCATATCACGTACTGGCTGAACAATAGACGGCTGAATGCAGTGCAGGTATCAGCTCTGTTCACTTTAAGTGATGAGAACAATATAATATTGATACTTGGAGCTCTACAGGTACGTGGCTAATCTCATGTTACGTACTGGCTGAACACTAGACGGCTGAATGCAGTGCAGGTATCAGCTCTGTTCACGTTAAGTGATGGGAACGATATTGATACTTGGAGCTCTCCAGGTACGTGGCTAATCTCATATCACGTACTGGCTTAACACTAGACGGCTGAATGCAGTGCAGGTATCAGCTCTGTTCACTTTAAGTGATGAGAACAATATTGATACTTGGAGCTCTACAGGTACGTGGTTAATCTCATATCACGTACTGGCTGAACACTAGAAGGTTGAATAAAGTGCAGGTATCAGCTCAGTTCACGTTAAGTGATATTGATATTTGGAGCTCTACAGGTACGTAGCTAATCTCATATCACGTACTGGCTGAACACTAGACGGCTGAATGCAATGCAGGTATCAGCTCTGTTCACGTTAAGTGATATTGATACTTGGAGCTCTACAGGTACGTGGCTCATCTCATATCACGTACTGGCTGAACACTAGAAGGCTGAATGAAGTGCAGGTGTAAGCTCAGTTAAAGTTAAATGTTAGAATCTATACTGCTCCACGTAAAGCTCCAAATTCAATGGCAATGCATCTATGAAGCTAGTTAAAACAATATTTTTCCTGAGAACCTCATTTTATTTTGGATAATATTTACATTTCATTAATTTAAGTTTTTCTAATCAACTTTGCAATATTTTTCGTTTTTAAAGTCTCTGGAGTTCTTTAATTTATGATGGGAGATTTTGAAAAATAAGTCGAAGACTTAATACCATTTTTGTCAGAGTTTATATTTTAATACATACAATTTGTAATGCAAATGATACTATTTTAATCTACACTTCAAGCTAAATGTTTCGTCAACATTGCAATGATTAAGACTCAAAAGTTTATTTTCTTTATTAAATGAATTACAGAACACTTGAACCACGAAACAATGCTTATCTATCACATAAAAGTATAGTTGTAATATAATGAAATAATAAAGATTAGGTACTAAACCTGCCAAAAACCCCTAGTTTAGCTAACTGATTACAAGCGGGTGGCTGGGATGTGGGAGCTTCTCTGGCCATGGGTACACAAATCTCGTCACTCTCCCTTTATCTATGGTTTGTAAAGCTCCTTTGACTTATGGGAGCTCGCAGGAAAAATTTTCGACGGTGAATTTTCTTTCTCTGATTACCTTCCCTCCGCCCGTAGGGTTATACAGGATTATAAACGTTGTTGTTATTAAACAACAATTAATCTATCAAAAAAAGTATTCAGTAAGTACATTTGACTTTTGTTATTGGAAAATATTCACCATAAACATTATTACAGTGGCTGCAGTTACTGTGAATTTAAAATAAATTATAGAATAATATACGAATTTTTCTCCTTTCTTTCCCATGTTTCTCCTGAAATTAATTGTTCTAAAACTTTTCCTATTCCCTAAGGAAGTTTCTAAAAACAAACGTCTTGACACCTCTGTTTGCATTTGGTATTACAGAATTACTCAAAGGACAACTTTGAACCATTTTTTTTTTTTTTTTAGTTTCGCAAGTTATATTCCTAGTGGTCAGAACCTTTCCTTGCATAGTTTTACTTGCTCCTTATTGCCTACTATGTCTCTGCAGTTTATACTAATACCAGTACCAGGCATATAGCTATAAAATCTTTCCTCATGTACACTTAAATGTCATTTATAATCCCTTCAACTTCTAAAACTCTAATTTCTGTCTCACAAATGGTAGCTGAATTGTTCTCTACTAAGATTGGGAAACTGTTAGATATCAGGGTCTACAATATCAAACATACTATCTATATAAATGAAAATATATTCTTTATTGTTGGGACGAGAAATCATTAATATAATAACAAAACGTTTGTATGTGTTAAAAGATCGTCAGAATAATAGTTGTATATGAACTAACATGTACATAAGTACGAAATAGTAAACGAGCTAAAACTAATAAAGTTTTTTATTTTATTCCAACTTTAACGTCTATTCGAAAACCAATCTATCATGTTCTACAAAGAGAGTTTTAATGATTAAGGGATTATCTTTATTTGAGATATGAATATAAAGTGAGCTTACTTAATCCACTTCCCAAAAAATATTTATTTTATAGTACTAAACGTAGATATTTTAAAAGTATTCTAGAGGTGTAGTAAATATTAAAAGTTATTACAGTATAATAAAAAGGTTATTATCAAATCTATAAATTTAACTAATTAATTACAGTACGTACGTATATTAAGACTTGGGTTGGAGTCTATTATAACTAAATGTTTGAAAACACTAGGACTACTCCAAATAGCTTTGAAACCATATAAATATTTATTGTTGGTCAATCCATTAAACGTTTTCATTAATATCTACAACGCGGCTCTATACAATGTATGGCGTATAATATTTATTGTTTGGTCAATCCATTAAACGTTTTCATTAATATCTACAACGCGGCTCTATACAATGTATGGCGTATAATATTTATTGTTTGGTCAATTAAACGTTTTCATTAATATCTACAACGCGGCTCTATACAATGTATGGCGTATAATATTTTTAATTTATTTAGGCGGAGGTAGCGACTGGGTTAAACATTGAAAAGAGCCATTAGTAAACGTACACAAAATTTCTTGATTGCTATTTCACTCTAGTACTCTTTGTTAGTAGGCATTGTGAATTGGAGTGAAGATATCATATAGAACTAATATTTGAATATGTATATAAAACTATAAAAGTTTCTTAAATGAATTGTCAATATAATTCTATTATTGTAGCTAAAACATTGTTTAATTTATTGTTATAAACTTAATGATTAATTGAATCATCGAATAATTGAGTGGAAGCTATATTGAATAGCACGTTTTATTGCCAGATGAGATATTATTAGTCAGAAACATAATGGGAACAATGAGTACAAACACAGCTGTAAAACCAATTCAGTTGTCTAACCACTACTGTGAACAATGTAATCGATGGCTTTTGTCGCTATTTATGGCTGTTTAGTTGGTTGTTCACCATCGCTGGCGATTCACCATTCACTTTTATTGATTTGATCATTATTTGATTCAAATATATGAAGTTATTGAAAGGTCCATACATTTTTCATTGATGGTCGTTTGTGAAAGTCTTCCGTTCGTGAGTTTATTTGTTGCTTTTTATTGCTCTTTGTAGCTCTTATTAGCTCCGTTTTAATGCGTTACTATGTTTAACTTTCACTATAAGAGTTTAGCATGTAACTCTATTTAGATATTAACACTACTATAGTTGTAGTATACAATGTTCTAATTCTGACTACCTGGTTGACGTATTGCCTTACGTTGGGTTATAGATACTATGTACAATGCTTATTATATCGTATTTAGTGGCGAAAGACTCAAAGTTCTTTAGAAGTTAACCAGCACAGTGGGAAATCGCACTACAGAGCAATATATAGCAGATGTGTTGGCTTGCTATTTAAAGTACTTTTATTCACAAATATTATGACAGTATGAAATAAAAATGCTTGCCCTATTTATTATGACACTGATTATGTAATTATTAACATCCATGAAAAGTGTCTATTTAGTTGTACTGCGGTTAAATTATTTCAGCAAATTTTAGCAGTTTTAGGTATTTTATACTCGTAGTTTCCAATTGTTTAGTTCTGGATAAAAATGTCTTCGAAATTGTTTTATTTTGTTGAAATATATATTGCATAAAGCTTGAAATAATTCTTTTTAGGTCCAAATTTCAAATTTTTTAAGTCCGGACAAAAGGGAAAAAGTGTTTTACTTCATAATATAGGTGTGAATATTGTGAGTAGTAACTTATTATTATTTCTTGCAAATTTATGTTCAAAGTGTTTGTTTTTTATTACTAAAAGACTGAAAATATGATATAGGTCTCTCACAACTTTATTTTAAGAATATAACAAATCGGCGTAAACTAAAATCCTCCTGAAGTATATTAAAAAGTTAATACCTAAATTAACCTTGTATGTTTTAAGTTAACAGCTTATTGAATCACCTAATATGACAATTTAACTCATTAAAGCCTGAGAGACAAAAATTCTATTGTAAAGGAGTCAATTGTTGCTATTCCCTATTCACTGGAACATGAATGAATAGGGACCAGTTAGCCTTTTTTATTGGCTGGTAATACACTCTGATGTTAGGGCTCACAATGAATTAACGTGTTTTTTAGGTTGTATTTCTATTTTTCTTAACACTCGTAGATACCTTAATACATTTCTTAATACCTCTAGAAAAAAAGGTGGTAGTTACAGGAATAAGCTACTTTTTTCATGCCCTGAAACTCGTTAAGTTTAACAAAACCCAATTTGAAGTTTATAACTCCTATTGTAATTTATATTTAAATTGAGTGTCACAGAATGTAACATGTGTCAGACCATGACAGCCCGGAACAATCAGGGTAATACAGATAATGTAGATGCAATATCACCAAACTGTCCAATACCAGGATAGAGGCGTTTGCTTTAATAATTTACCTGCGCATCGAAAATGGTTTTAAGCATAAATGGTATAAATTGTACTATTTCCTAAATTACGCTTTTTACACAGTCGTACATTCCTAATTAAATTATTATTGGTATAAATTACGTGTTATCATACGTGTTACTATAAATTACGTGAATGTACACCGATGTACATTCCTAATAATTCAGTTAATGGCATGGAAAGAAATTTTTTGAACTCTAATGTATAATAAATAATTATTTTGTGACACTCTGTTTTCTATATGTGTTAACTTATATACAAATATTTTTTTAAATAACACACCACACCATATTTTAGTCTGTTCATTAATAAAAAATTTATTTTTATGAATTTAACACACATCTCTCCACAGAGTTATTTCGTACCCTCTACATTTTTAACAGTGACATTACATCACGTTTGTACAAAACCATTGATTACTGTTGGTTACTGAAATACTACGAACTTGACCTTCGGCTTTGAAAACATGAGTTTCACACCACAGCGGTAATGCGAAAAAAGAAATTTGCATTATGTTTACTTTATAAATCCTATAAATTGGTTTTATTTTAAGTCTACTAATTTATAAAACAAATCTCGATGTAGCTTCTCATGACAACTAGGGAGATCCGGTGAGCTCATGGCCTAAGGTGTCAGACTTAATGATACCGCAGGTCAAAGGAAATGTTATCAGTACCGTTGGCCTTGTAGTGTTGTGCTCTCCTCCTTAAACTGTTTGATAAGATTCATACTCAAACCCCGTGAGACCAGAATAAATAAGTCTAAAGAAGGCATATAAACATCTTATTTTTATAAAACACTTTTGTTTGTTATCTCATTAAACTGATCAAAAACTTGTTTATCAGCAAGCAGTTGATAAAATTATTAAATCTACTTAATTTCCATTATTTTTTTATACTCAGGTAAAGGAGTACTGACATACAACACATTTTATCCTAAAGTTAACACACGCTGTGCTGCATAGCCCCCGCTCCATACGATAGACATACCCTGTGTCGCATGGGAGTCATTTTGATAACTTCGATGTTGTATGAGAATAAAACAACCCTTGTGGGAACATGCCCTACATTTTACTATTTAAAATTATCTATCCATTTGATTCGTGACAAACTAAAGTGCATTTGTGTTCCAGAAATAAAACTATTCATTAAACAGCTCCCTACACAGTATTCATTGCTTTTATGATAGTTTTAAATTTCAAATCACTTTTTGTTCTAACTATCAAACAAAAAATTTAAAAATATATATGTTCTATATATTATTTTACATCAAACATATTTTGTATAAACTGAGCTGATATCATCCTATAAACATATGTCATGGTCAGTGTTATCATTACTTTCTTGTATATCACGAACTCGATATGATAATTTCTTTATTATCTGCTAGGAATACCACCACAACAACAAATATTACTTCTCGTACCTAGAAGTACCTCTCGTTCTAGAAATTTTGTTAATGATCATAACACATTTCTGGGTATTCAGATGTATATAGTGATCTAGAAGTGTATGACAAATCTCGGCTATTTTAGGGTTTAACCTAGAGGAATATAACGAACAAACGGAAATGTTCGCAAGTTTTTCATTTTATACAGACATAAAAAAGGTAATACAGAAACTTTATTACTCAATTATATATTTGTATCAACCAACGCAGTAGGACAGTTATTCCAACATACATAGTTTGAAAAGATTAAAATATTTATCGCCAACATCATTGTTCTGTGACCAGCCGCACTGGCCGCTTGTCCATCCGATACTCTCTGTTGTTTGTCAACAGTAGTGAACCCAATAAATGATTCCACCGCAGTCAAATAGACCTGTCACTAGCCGCACTGGCCGCTTGTCCATATGATACTCTCTGTTGTTTGTCAACAGTAGTGAACCCAATAAATGATTCCACCGCAGTCAAATAAACCTGTCACTAGCCGCAATGACCGCTTGTCCATCTGATAGTCTCTGTTGTTTGTAACAGTAGTGAACACAGTAAATGATTCCACCCAGTCAAATAGACCTGTCACTAGCCGCAATGGCTGCTTGTCCATCTGATACTCTCTGTTGTTTGTCAACAGTAGTGAACCCAATAAATGATTCCACCGCAGTCAAATAGACCTGTCACTAGCGGCAATGGCCGCTTGTCCATTTGATACTCTTTGTTGTTTGTCAACAGTAGTGAACCCAATAAATGATTCCACCGCAGTCAAATAGACCTGAATACTATCTGTTGTTTGCCAACAGTAGTAGACCCAATAAATGATTCCACCGCAGTCAAATAGACCTGTCACTAGCCGCACTGGCCGCTTGTACATCTGATACTCTCTGTTGTTCGTTAATAGTAGTGAACCCAATAAATGATTCCACCGCAGTCAAATAGATCTGTCACTAGCCGCACTGGCCGCTTGTACATCTGATACTCTCTGTTGTTCGTTAATAGTAGTGAACCCAATAAATGATTCCACCGCAGTCAAATAGACCTGTCACTAGCGGCAATGGCCGCTTGTCCATTTGATACTCTTTATTGTTTGTCAACAGTAGTGAACCCAATAAATGATTCCACCGCAGTCAAATAGATCTGTCACTAGCCGCACTGGCCGGTTGTCCATCTGATACTCTCTGTTGTTCGTTAACAGTAGTGAACCCAATAAATGATTCCACCGCAGTCAAATAGACCTGTCACTAGTCGCACTGGCCGTTTGTCCATATGATACTCTCCGTTGTTTGTCAACAGTAGTGAATTCAATAAATGACTCCACCGCAGTCAAATAGACCTGTCACTAGCCGCAATGGCTGCTTGTCCATCTGATACTCTCTGTTGTTTGTCAACAGTAGTGAACCCAATAAATGATTCCACCGCAGTCAAATAGATCTGTCACTAGCCGCACTGGCCGCTTGTACATCTGATACTCTCTGTTGTTCGTTAATAGTAGTGAACCCAATAAATGATTCCACCGCAGTCAAATAGATCTGTCACTAGCCGCACTGGCCGCTTGTACATCTGATACTCTCTGTTGTTCGTTAATAGTAGTGAACCCAATAAATGATTCCACCGCAGTCAAATAGACCTGTCACTAGCGGCAATGGCCGCTTGTCCATTTGATACTCTTTGTTGTTTGTCAACAGTAGTGAACCCAATAAATGATTCCACCGCAGTCAAATAGACCTGAATACTATCTGTTGTTTGCCAACAGTAGTGGACCCAATAAATGATTCCACCGCAGTCAAATAGATCTGTCACTAGCCGCACTGGCCGCTTGTACATCTGATACTCTCTGTTGTTCGTTAACAATAGTGAACCTAATAAATTATTCCACCGCAGTCAAATAGATCTGTCACTAGCCGCACTGGCCGCTTGTCCATCTGATATTCTCTGTTGTTCGTTAACAGTAGTGAACCTAATAAATTATTCCACCGCAGTCAAATAGATCTGTCACTAGCCGCACTGGCCGCTTGTACATCTGATACTCTCTGTTGTTCGTTAATAGTAGTGAACCCAATAAATGATTCCACCGCAGTCAAATAGGCCTGTCACTAGCCGCAATGGCCGCTTGTCCATTTGATACTCTCTGTTGTTTGTCAATAGTAGTGAACCTAATAAATGATCCCACCTCAGTCAACCAGCTCTGTTATGGAAAAAGTAATGCTCTAAGGTTCAAACCTATTCGTATCAATCCTATAACAAATAATGCTGCATGATAATGTTGATCAACCTGTCCAACTGTCTCTATTTCAATCCACTGGGCATTTCTGTCGTTGCTTGCATGCAGGGACATTTATTGTCAAGTCATACAAGTATCTTTTTCCTCATTGGACTACCAATTTATATTTTTTTCATATTTTTTAAAAATTTCATGTCCAATATAATTAAACAGGTAGTACATGTACAATCCTTATCTATGCATCTTATGTATATTGGTGTAGATAATGTACTCATATATACGTTCGTGTATACATATAGATTGCTAGTTCAAGCTTATTGTGGAGACCTATCTGACGTATAAAATACATAAAACATTTGTTTACACATCTACCTTAAAATATGATGAGTAGATGAATTTATTTAATTTATATATTTAAATAATTGAGGAAATTGGGACTCAAGGGGAACAAGACCCAGTTTACAAATAGTATCCCTAGTAATTATGTTTGACGTCTAAAAATGCATGGATTTGAATCTGAATTGGAAAACACTTTGTTTGAAACAAATGTTACCGAGGACATTTACGTGAACTAAGTGCCTCTATATAGAAAAAGCCTTCCCAGTCAAAAATCTCGTACAAATTCCTGTACGGTTGATGGATAGTAATATATATATATATATATATATATATATATATATATATATATATATATATATATATATGTATATATAATTTTGTTCGCATACTTAAACATTGCATATTACGAGATGAAGTCAGAAAAACATCTAGATGGCTATAAATTACATATTCGAATTTATCAGTACATTTTTCTATATACCAAAGATTTAATATTAGTACATTTATTAAAGTAAGATTTTGTTTCGATTACTTTAAATATACAATGTTTCAACGTGTATCAAAGATATTTTAGTATTAAAAATACTTCGATTTTTAATAACTCCAAGTTTTAAACGGCGCCTTTCTTCAGATTATAATTTCAGAGCAATAAACCGTTATTGAGATGGTGGAAGAGGCTGTCCAAGTCATAAATGTTCATGACGCTATCAAGTACCTTATTCTGTTCTAATTCTAACTTTTCAATTTTCTGACTATCATAAAATGTTTTACATTGTTTAAACTATTTAATGCAATGACATATTAATAACGTAATTCAAATATACTCAAGTGACTGGAGTGATTATACTCGTATAGATATAGCTCATATCTAAACAAGCTTTAATTTCACCTTAACCATTGAATCATAAAACAGTCATAGCTTATTTAACCTCATACAAAAAGTTATCTCTCAAGCATAGCTATTTTTTTATTTATTGACAGCAAATTATATTACACATTCGCCATAAGATGTGTGAATTACCAAGATAGACTTTCGCAAAACATGTGGAGTAGTAGTATTTTACTTAAACTTTTTTAAATTTTTATTTATTTGTTATTGTGTGGAATATAAATAACTAATGGGTTAGTTTCATTTGTTTATTCAGATGTCTTCTGGAACAATCAACATGAGTTGACGTTTAGATTTTAATTTTTTATCTGTAAAACGTGTGTTATAGTTAACTTTAGCGTATATATCATGAAAGACTATCTGTATTAACTCAAAAAATAAACAAATAGATGTTTGTGACTCCTATTTTTAAAATCTTCAGTGTAGTCACATTTTGGTAGCCGTAATATTTTATTTCAACAGAGAATATTTGCTAAAGTTACTTCAAAACATAAATTTCATTGTTCAAACTCTTAGGAATTGAAAAACGATATGTAATGAAATATTTCTCATTACATTCAATGAGAATATTATTGGAAAATGGAATATTGTTTGTGTCTAAACATTACTCTTTGTAATGAGATAATTGTTGCCTGAGGGTATCACAAATAAATAGTTTATTGATAACTAAAATTTGATTTGTTTGACGGTTACAATATTGCCTACACTATGTACACAGTATTCCAAAAACAATATTGTTGTGTAGAATCGCATATCATATCACCTCACGTATGACTAATTTAATTTGGCTTTCATTGGCTTCATGTCTTTGACCCCCGATCATAATCGGGAGTTCTAAGACAGAATTTAAATAAACAAACAGCTGATGTACAAAGTCCGTTAGGAAACAGATCACGTACGCCTCATATTTCTCACCAGATGTTTTATTGTTTCTCTGGTATTACCATGTTAAACCTGCATGGGCCTAGTTTGAGAATGTTTACCAAGTTTTGCTCTTTTTATTTGCGCTAATGTTTTCCATGAACCAAAGTTATTCAATCCGATTTCTTTTGTCCCGGATTAGCAATGATATTATTTTTACTAATACCATTGATAGTATTAGTTATACAAGTGATATCTCATCCAAATTTATAAATTGAGATACGGATAAAGTTATCGAGAGAGTGAGAGAAAATTGGTGTTTCATATCTACCAGTATTTCTATATCACGCCTTAGTTGCAATGTTTTCAATTAAATTTAATTCAAATGTATTACTTGCAGTATTATTGTCCTATGAGTTTTTAAAATGTTGTGTGCTGAGGAGTAAGAATGTGTGTGTGTGTGTGTGTGTGTGTGTGTGTGTGTGTGTGTGTGTTTGTGTGCGCGCGCGCGCGCGCGCGTGCACGTTCCTAGCACATAAAACATACTGTACAGTGAACTCTAATTGACAATTTGACATACATACAGCTAATTTAAGATAACAATGCAAACAATCTAAAACAATAGATACCGTTAACAATATTTGTTTGCTTGTAAATGTTTGCTAACAATATTAAAAGATAGCCACACAAGGCCTGCAATGTATTTTCCATAGTTCCCTGGGTATCTCTAGGTTTAAATAAAATATTATTTGTGTTATTACATATTGTTTATGTACCTAAAGTTCTTGGAATCGAAAAAGAATAATTATAATAATATATAATAATCAGTAAAATGGTCAAAATTAAATTCCTTTTCATATATCACACCAATCATCAAATCAGTGCCAAATATTATATGAGCGATACGCAGAATGAGTGTGGATATTCCGTGTAGTCGTGTTACTTTCAAAGTCTGACTGATATTTAAAAAAGAAGAAGTCAATTTTAAGGAAAACTGAGTAACGATAATCCAACTAACGATTATTTCTCAATTCTTGTGACGACCGTGATCCCTTTGGCTTACATAAACAAATCTGGATACTCTCGACTGTGGCAAAGCTGAATGTTCCAGTTAACACGCCTACATCCCTTAATCGTAAGATTTCAAGGGTTACAGGATATCAAAATATAGGCTACTTTCTTATGTTATAAACTCACTTATAAATTGCTATTTTGGCCTTAATATCGTGCAGTTTTTCATAATTAAATCAATTTTATGACTTTAGTAGAAGTGCATTTACAACTTCCAGTAAAAAACAACAAATCTTGTTGGCACAATGATAATTAATATTTTATAAGTAAAAATTGTATAAAAAACAGCTTATTTATGCTAATTTTCACGTATAAAGTACAAATAAAATTAGAGTATTTTTTTATATTTTACATTTATAGGATTTCAACTAGAATTATACTCAACATATAATCCAATTTTAATCAAAATTAAACCAGCTTCAATACTTGTAGTAAAGGCAATGGAATGAAAAGTAAAGAATATTTTTAATTAGACTCATTCCAAAGTCAAATACGAAAAGTCGTCGCAATTGTACGAAAACCGCATCTCCGAAAATT
This sequence comes from Homalodisca vitripennis, assembly GCF_021130785.1. Lineage (NCBI taxonomy): Eukaryota > Metazoa > Arthropoda > Insecta > Hemiptera > Cicadellidae > Homalodisca > Homalodisca vitripennis. The sequence goes on from NC_060207.1 coordinate 34,369,529, forward strand.
GCTTTGTCTGTCTTGCGGTTATGTGGAAAACTTCCAAAATGATTTCCTGGTCAGATAAACTTATCTTATCATTAAAGAAATTATGGAGGGCCACTATGAGCTCATCTTTCGTTCAAAAATAGTTTCATCCAAATCGGTTCAGTAGGTTCGAAAAAATCAGTGGACATAATATAAAAAAGGAACATCGAAACATATCGAATTGTATAACTTAAATCTATTAAAAACAATAAAAAAAATATTTGGATATATTTATCCAAATGGGAATGTTTAAAATAATAATACTACGAAAAAAGTTGTAATCTTTTAAGAAAAATTATTTAACGAAGTCAAATTATATTGTATGTGACTTACAAATAAGCCGTCACATTTTATATGACAAAAGTCTTAATTTGTTGATTAGTACACTTAACTTCTACATGTAACATTTTTCATCAGTTGCGTTGCTTTCCTATCATATGAATTAGCGGTAAAACACTAAAACAAATAATTTATAAAATGAAAAGTATTAGACATTTCAATTGATAGGGATTACCCGTACGATCTCTATTGTGGCTTGGCAGACATTTAGCTCATTATTTATCACCTTAAATCCTATTCCTAATAATACTTAAAATGCGAAAATGAACTTGTTTGTTTGTTGCTCTTTCACGCGAAAACTATTAATGTTAATAAAACTTATTGTAATGAAATATATTACTTGGACATTATTAGGGTGCCTGGTTAACACATAGGTCTCTTAATATTTCGAAATCCCTCTGAGATAAGTCCCACCGGTCTCCAAAGTTGCGAAAAGTCTCAACTTGGTCTATAAAGTTACATTACAGCAAACACATATTATTAATTAAAAGAGCCTGTTAAATGCATTCAACTGTTATGTGCAAACATTGTTTTATGACAGCACAATCATATTTTTAAATAATTTAAGCCCTATTTTCAATTTGTTTACATTGATAGTTTGAAAGTATAGAGCAAATTTGATAGTAACAAACTTCTTATCTGCAACCGCTGTTGTGCAAAGAGTAAAAAAATATCCAGATAAGAAAATGTAGTAAATATATCCAGAGGTTTAGTAAATATATACTTTCTACTGTACATTATATTATATTCTACTAATATTAAGTATGAAGTTCTTGGTCAATACTTTGATATAAAAAGACATAAAAGAAAAAGTTACTATCTAAATTTTACTATAAACTTAGACTGTTATAAAACCCATCTTAGTTATCTTATGACAGAAGTAGCCTCCTGTGTATTTATAGTTTCTTCATCCAGAAACAAGGCTATATTAACTATGAAACAAAAAACACTTAGACCGGAGTAAATTAAAATCACTAGAAATATACACTTTTGACTCATTTTATTGGTCATGGCAAGAAGGCTAACTCAAAATTGGCGTCAGAAAAAACAATTTACGCGAATCAGAGTAGTCATACACGTGTAAACCCTTCAAAATTGCGAGCAAAGCGGCGCGGCGTGTAACTGCTAGTTATGTTTATGAAACCTTTGGTGACAGTTTTAAGTATTTTTCAGGTTTAAAACATTAGATACACGTCAGGTTTGTTAACAATGGTCATAGAAGGGACTGTGGGTTTTTGCTGTAACACGTGATCTTTGTTGTGACCTGGAATGGAGTACTTTTATTATAGTTTTAAAATTAAAAATGTCATCCGGACTAAATTTTTATTGTCTGCTGATATATAAAGCTTCTATGTAATAATGTGAGCTATTAAAGAATAATTAGGTACTGCATCTATAATAAACACCATATAAGTAAATATTTTACGATTACGTTCATGCTTTTCGTGTATTCCTTCTGTCCGAAATAACATATTCATAAATATGGAGAGTATAAAAATGTACTTACTTAAACACATATTTAAATTTATTATGTGATTTAATTGTCGCCAAACTAAAAATTTTACACATAATATAATACTAGCCTTGAAAACTGGAACGATTTGATATCAGAGAACAGCTCAAAGCGTTGTTGTAAACGTTCACTCAGCCACTTTGCTGTTGATGTAGTTTTGACAAGATAAAGCAAGTTGTGACGAGTCGGCAAAAGAGGAAGATAAATAAAGCGGTCTTTCGTCAGTTTCTTTTCCTTTGGTAATATCATTGACTCTAGATGAACTGCGTTTTTGTGTAAATAAATGTTTGTAAATATCTGAAGTATTTTTGTACAAATCAATTTTGGTTGCTGTTAGAACCAAGTGTTGTTTATCATACATCCAAAATTTAGAGAATTATAAGTTACGTAATATTGATGCTTTATCGATATTAACAGTTTTGTTCCTTTTTGTACCTATTCAGATAATACTTAAACCGTAATTACTTATGCAGTGCATTTTAAATAGCTGATCGCTTTAGCAACTACAAATATTCTTTTTATCGCTTATCTTTACAACTGTGGTAGGACTGAACTGACTTTTCAACAGCGACTTTTTCAATATTTTAATTGGTAAAATCTATCACTCAAAAAGCTGAAAACTTTGTGTCATTTCTGACTGTCTATCCGCACAATATCTCGAAAACGAACTGACCTATAGACTTGTTTAATTTGTGCAATCGAGTTCACTAACGGCATATGTCTCTCCGTGGGATTTGGCACAGCGTCAGCGGTCATTTTTACATTGGCCTTGTGGCAAACCGTCATGACAACGAGAATATCGCAAAAAAATACATTTGTAAACAAACTGAGTAACATCTTGACAATCGCGAAACAAAGTAACCCCAAAAGCGAAACATGTTACGTAATCATAACTTGTATGAGTTATTCCTGTAGTATAATTATCATTATTGGTTTATTTACAGAGAGCTAATTTCAGAATTAAATACCTTGTAGAGCAATGACTGGTAAAGGCAGTTTATGGTGGTTGTGGAGTGTTGGAGCTGGCTACTTCATTACTGGGACTGTGGTGCTAGTGTCGATTGATTCAAAGTGGGTTTGCTCGGAGAAGTGGATTTACCATGAAGCGGAGATATCAACTGTCCAGAGACCCAACAGACAGGACAGATTGCACCACAGATAAGAGGTTGATGGGTTGTATGGACAGGTTGAACAAAATATTACAAAAGTGTGATGAGTGGAAATGAAATGAAATGAAATGAAAATGAAATGAAATGAAATGAAATGAAATGAATACATATAATCATAGTTTTCTAATTTTGATGTGTTCTATTATATTCTTAGAAAAAGGTTTCCACATTATGTTATCAACGACTTATTTGTAACAATGGTAGTGCCAGAAAAGCTACTACTATTTTATATACTGAGGAATCCAGACCAATTCTTAATAAACCCTTCTTTGTTGCCACATTTAGAGCGTGAAATTCCATTTCAGGTTGCATAAAAGAAACAGAAAGCCGAGCGCGGTTTAACTCAGCTTTGAAAAGACTCCTATTATAGAACTGCCGAGACTAATATCGTGGGCTAAGTGTATGCAAGCGGAATGAATGACTGAGAGAATCGTGAAGGAAACAGGATTTTTCCGGACATTTGCCATCGTTAAGTGAAACAAGAAAACAGTAACACTACGTTTCAGGCTGACTCAGGCGTGCCACAACGCTTTAGTAAGATTTGTTTATTTTAACCTAGTTTGTAATTATGTATTAGGTTAGTTCTTTACCTGAAGAAGAGATCAGATTGCAGATCTCGAAACGTAGTGTTACTGTTTTCTTGTTTCACTTAACGATGGCAAATGTCCGGAAAAATCCTGTTTCCTTCACAATCCTTCCATCGTCAAAAATAACCTTCAAACAATGAGAGAATCGGTTAAAACATTATTTGTTGCTATGCAGTTTTCTTTTGAAAAAATAAGGTTTACAATTGTGTACTTGAAATATTTCAAAACTGTAGTCAGATGTAAGTAATTTATTTTGTTGATTGCAGTTTATGTTTAGTTGATGATATTGTTAGAAAGGGCTTTGTGGCCGTAATTTTGTTCCTACAATTCGTGAACAAATAAAGAAATAGTATACATTTATTCGCCTTTTATAAAGTGTTCAAATTGGACAGATGAGAACTTGACATTGCTATTCATCGACTGTTAGTAAACTAAAGTCCGGAAAATTATTTTTGATTAAAATTTTCTTATTGAAAGCCTCAGATGGAACCTCTGAGGCCTAAGTACGCATCCTCTAGAGGTATTGCGGAAGACATTAACTGCAGGAAGCAATTGCTGGACACATGGGATATTTAGATAATATTTGGACTTAGCAACAGTTTACTGTTCGCGATGGCCTTGTATTAAAAGTGGTCTTTTAGGTCAGCCCATAATCGTTACAGTTGATCATCGTGCTTACTGTTGTAGCGTCCATTCTTAACGGTGGTTTGATGATAGCTGCATCATATTCGATTGGCTTTTGGCTTTTGTACAGGATAAAAAACTATTTACTATTTACATGTCAGAGAATGTACACTGTATTTTAATAACAATGAAACTTTATTTTGTTTTTTTTATTACTAACACAACTTAACATAATTATGACCTTCGCCAGAGTTTAGGGATAAGACTGCGGCTATCTAAAAAGTACCTGAGAGGTCTCGGGTTCGATTTCCGAGTAGGTAATAAATATTCGAAATGTTTTATATTCTCAATTAAAAGGCCATTTGCGTTAAAACGAACCCTCTTCAAAAACATATATGAAGACAATTATAGTTGGAAAAAATAATAATGTTACGGTGATATATTGTAACATTTACTTCAAAATATATTTTGGCATTCAACAGCAACAGAAATATTTCGTCCATTTATATCAATCCCTAAAAAATTATTGTATATATAAAAAAATATAAACATAAAAGACAGATCAGGGATTAGAGTTGTCAATTGGTCAGCTAAAGCGATGACACACGGGTGACTGTGGCTGTGGATGTGGGAGCTTTTCTGGCCACTGATACATAAATCCCTTGCCCTCTCTCTGTCTATGGTTTTTAAAGCTCCATTGATTTATGTCTTGCAGAATAAAGTAGTCAGTGAAACGCAACACTACTCTTATCCCAAGTACACCGGAAATTTCAATATAGATATTATCAAATATTAAATCCAATCATGCAAAGATGCAGGTCATCAGTTGATGAAGAGGTATGAGTATTGTTCTCTGAACAGCAAAAGAAAACAATCAAAATTTTTTAATGGTTAGAATTAGCCATTAAAGCTAGCAATTTTTAACGTTCATATTGATTATGGAATAATCTTGTTTCGCTACCCGTAATGTGACTACCACTTTAAATTATTTTATTTTGTCAAATAAAAATAATTACGATTTCTTTTTTTTGTCGTATAGTCAAAGCCACTTTCACTTAAATAGTATGATTAAAAAAGTATAAATATTTTTAATTGAAAAAGGTGTGTTGAAAACACTGCATTTTCTCCATGCACAACACAATAAACTAGAGTAACAAATGGAAGAAGTTCTAGTCATTTAGATTATGTCACTACATTAAAATATGAAAAGTCTACAAAGCATTACACAAGGCATGAATCTTAAAGGGACTTAAGTAGAACTTTTATAAGTAGCCGGGATTATTACAACCGTATATATCACAGGAGCAGGTCAACAGTGAGATTGCAGATTTAGAATAGTTCAGAGACAAGATTGGAATTAGCTCAGCGCTTGCTCTTTAATCCCCATGTTTAAACCTACTCGAGACTACTTGTAACGTTAACTTAGATTTAATTACTCTTATTTAACTTAAATGAAGTAACCATTCATAAGGAATCCTATATACTCATTTTTAATGTTATAAAAAATTGTTATACAGAAAAATCAATAACGTATAGTAAAAAAGCTGAATAAATCTTAAAAAATGTTGTTGCATTTGTGTGCAGTACGTGTTGATATTACTGGTTAAAACGTATTATTAAAGATATATAAATTGAAATAATAACATTATTTTGGACTATTGTCATTGTTATAAGTATGAAACACTATGTTTCGAGGACTGGGACTTTCCTCTTATTAAAGTGTCAAAAACTTAGGATTAATCAAGCACTATTCAATATATTACGATAATATTAACACAGAAACTTCTAGTTGATTGAGTTATTAATCTTAGAATTTAGTAATAAAGCACAGATTTAGGGAGCTATTTTTATTTTTGAGTTGTAAACCAAGAGAAGATGTAGACAAAGAGTGTGTCACCTCAGATTCTAGTAAAATTGACTATTGTCAAAACAACAGAAAAAGTTAATTGACTATTGTCAAAACAACAGAAAAAGTTGTACATCCAGAAAATAAATCTTTTACCTGAGGTTCATAGTTGTGTGAAAGATTTAAAACTATAAAACAGCAATACACAGGCGTACTAATACAACACATACTGTACATAGCAAATAACTTAAGATACTTATCAGTCAATGTATAGTACATTGTTGACAGTCAATAAAAACATAGGTTACCTACCACTTCGCAGTAGAAATATTTCTACTGATATCAAACCAGTCAAATATAAGTAACAGAAATAAATGTACTGAATAAAGATCTGATTGAAATAATTGTGCGCACATTATAAATTACCTACCACTTCGCAGTAGAAATATTTCTACTGATATCAAACCAGTCAAATATAAGTAACAGAAATAAATGTACTGAATAAAGATCTGATTGAAATAATTGAGCGCACATTATACAAAATTTTAACATAAATTTAGCGTTTTCATTGGATAATATACCATCTCATAAAGCATTTGGCGTGAACGGGAGAACGCTTGTTCTCTTAACCTTGCCATGGACGTCATAACACTTTCATTTAAATATGTTAAAGTTTTAAGGTATAAGATATTAACATGTAACTTATTCATACGGTAAGTAAAAAAATAAGTGAAAAGTCAATGTTACAAGCCAGCGAAAATTTCAGCGCACTCTTGCTTTGCAGTACCCTCTCTATCTCACCGGAAATTGTATTATTCTAACCCTGCTATGATTTATTGTTTAAACATAAGTCACAGAACAAAGTGTGTAACAAAATATTTGGAGAAAGATTTCATATCTAGAATTGACTGGAAATAAATTTAAATTTTGCATGAAACATCATTCCTACATAGACAAGATTGAATTCTATGATGGTGAATATCAGATCATGAAAATGGAGCGTCATTGAAGCCTATCTCTCAGTAGCCGTATAACTTTCTCTTTTTCCTGCCGGAAGAATGTAAACATTTTTTTCTATATTGGGCCTGTCTCTTTATCTGCTCGCAGGATATCTTAAGAATATAGTAAGCTATAAACATGAAATTTTACGTTGAACCTCAGTGAAGTCTGTTACGTGGCACTTGGTGTGCCGTACTAAAATCGTGTATCTTTCCTGTAAGGATGGATTTATTTTACACTAATAGATACAACTTGCATTACATCTAAGAGAAGATCTAATTCTGTGATTAGATTATGCGGGAAGAGTACTGGTTAACTGAATTTCACCTACTAATGTATATTTTTTATGAAAAGGGGAGGTTCTGTTGGTTATTAGACCTGTAATATGTTTATGTATTCAAGAAGTTAAGTAATGAACAAAGTAATTAAGATCATTACTTTGTTCATTATTCAATATATTAGAAGTTCCTACACGCTGAAAGAGTCTATACGTTGGTAGTTTATGTAGAATTAAACTAGAACTAGAAGAAACCACCAAGAGTGGATCAACAAGTCTTCTGAAGGCTTGATGTGTCCTTGTATTCAAAAGGCCAGAAGTTGTCGTAGACTGAAAACCTAGGAAGGTAAGTTTCACCAGAGAGTGACTTAGGAAGGTAATAAAAGCAGTCTCCACTGTTATCAGGCTGATTGAGTAACATACTTTACTACTCGTATGTGTAGTAGTATTCTCTATAATGATGGGCTTTCCCTACAGCCTTTTTAAGATTACTCAATAATATAATTGGAAAAACCCAATAATCTGAGAGCTCCTACAGGCTGACGTTTAGGCCTCATTATCTAGTTGTGTGATGGGGATATAACTACTATATAGGGGAAGCTAATAAAATAGAATTATAATCACTCTGTATATTGTTTCTTACTTTTTACCATTTTAATATCCTACAATTTAACCTACAACAAAACTAGCGTGACCGATGGTGGAGTTCTATTATAGATGAATTTCCTCTATTGAACCCAAGGAAAACCACTTGACTCTCAACTCCTAGACTATAATACAGACCTCTCTAATCATCACGTGCTTATAATTCTACTCTCAATATAAACCTAGAAGATCGCATTAAATTTTTTTTTATTTATATTACACCTCCAATAGTAATTTTTATCACATAAATATTAAAGGATTAGGAAATTAACACTATTCAATAAGCTACTAGAACACTGATAATTCCTGTTTAAATTGTATTTTCATCCTAACTAAATAACTCTGTCTCTAATTTAAACCTCATATCCAAATCTCTCTTCTTATGTAAAGTGAGAAACATCAAATGTTTAAAATAATATTAAACTATTGCTAGTTTTAGCCATACTTATTTTTCTTAACTACTGAAAACCTTATACCAAAAAAATAATGACCACTTTATAAAATCAAAACTTTTGGCTAAGTTTCCGTTATTTATATTTGATGGTAATACCACTAGCCACAATTGCTGGTATGTTACACTACTGGCTGAACACTAGACGGCTGAATGCAGTGCAGGTATCAGCTCTGTTCACGTTAAGTGATATTGATACTTGGAACTCTACAGGTACGTGGCTAATCTCATATCACGTACTGGCTGAACACTAGACGGCTGAATGCAGTGCAGGTATCAGCTCTGTTCACGTTAAGTGATATTGATACTTGGAACTCTACAGGTACGTGGCTAATCTCATATCACGTACTGGCTGAACAATAGACGGCTGAATGCAGTGCAGGTATCAGCTCTGTTCACTTTAAGTGATGAGAACAATATAATATTGATACTTGGAGCTCTACAGGTACGTGGCTAATCTCATGTTACGTACTGGCTGAACACTAGACGGCTGAATGCAGTGCAGGTATCAGCTCTGTTCACGTTAAGTGATGGGAACGATATTGATACTTGGAGCTCTACAGGTACGTGGCTAATCTCATATCACGTACTGGGTTAACACTAGACGGCTGAATGCAGTGCAGGTATCAGCTCTGTTCACTTTAAGTGATGAGAACAATATTGATACTTGGAGCTCTACAGGTACGTGGTTAATCTCATATCACGTACTGGCTGAACACTAGAAGGTTGAATAAAGTGCAGGTATCAGCTCAGTTCACGTTAAGTGATATTGATATTTGGAGCTCTACAGGTACGTAGCTAATCTCATATCACGTACTGGCTGAACACTAGACGGCTGAATGCAATGCAGGTATCAGCTCTGTTCACGTTAAGTGATATTGATACTTGGAGCTCTACAGGTACGTGGCTCATCTCATATCACGTACTGGCTGAACACTAGAAGGCTGAATGAAGTGCAGGTGTAAGCTCAGTTAAAGTTAAATGTTAGAATCTATACTGCTCCACGTAAAGCTCCAAATTCAATGGCAATGCATCTATGAAGCTAGTTAAAACAATATTTTTCCTGAGAACCTCATTTTATTTTGGATAATATTTACATTTCATTAATTTAAGTTTTTCTAATCAACTTTGCAATATTTTTCGTTTTTAAAGTCTCTGGAGTTCTTTAATTTATGATGGGAGATTTTGAAAAATAAGTCGAAGACTTAATACCATTTTTGTCAGAGTTTATATTTTAATACATACAATTTGTAATGCAAATGATACTATTTTAATCTACACTTCAAGCTAAATGTTTCGTCAACATTGCAATGATTAAGACTCAAAAGTTTATTTTCTTTATTAAATGAATTACAGAACACTTGAACCACGAAACAATGCTTATCTATCACATAAAAGTATAGTTGTAATATAATGAAATAATAAAGATTAGGTACTAAACCTGCCAAAAACCCCTAGTTTAGCTAACTGATTACAAGCGGGTGGCTGGGATGTGGGAGCTTCTCTGGCCATGGGTACACAAATCTCGTCACTCTCCCTTTATCTATGGTTTGTAAAGCTCCTTTGACTTATGGGAGCTCGCAGGAAAAATTTTCGACGGTGAATTTTCTTTCTCTGATTACCTTCCCTCCGCCCGTAGGGTTATACAGGATTATAACTGTTGTTGTTATTAAACAAAAATTAATCTATCAAAAAAGTATTCAGTAAGTACATTTGACTTTTGTTATTGGAAAATATTCACCATAAACATTATTACAGTGTATGCAGTTACTGTGAATTTAAAATAAATTATAGAATAATATACGAATGTTTCTCCTTTCTTTCCCATGTTTCTCCAGAAATTCATTGTTCTAAAACTTTTCCTATTCCTTAGAAACTAACGTCTTGACACCTCTGTTTGCATTTGGTATTACAGAATTACTCGAAGGACAACTTTGAACCATCTTTTGTTTTTTTTTGTTTTTTTTAGTTCTGCAAGTTATATTCCTAGTGGTCAGAACCTTTCCTTGCATAGTTTTACTTGCTCCTTATTGCCTACTAAGTCTCTGCAGTTTATACTAATACCAGTACCAGGCATATAGCTGTAAAAGCTTTCCTCATATACACTTATATGTCATTTATAATCCCTTCAACTTCTAAAACTCTAATTTCTGTCTCACAAATGGTAGCTGAATTGTTCTCTACTAAGATTGGGAAACTGTTAGATATCAGGGTCTACAATATCAAACATACTATCTATATAAATGAAAATATATTCTTTATTGTTGGGACGAGGAATAATTAATATAATAACAAAACGCTTGTATGTGTTAAAGGATCGTCAGAATAATAGCTGTATATGAACTAACATGTACATAAGTACGAAATAGTAAACGAGCTAAAACTAATAAAGTTTTTTATTTTATTCCACCTTTAACGTCTATTCGAAAACCAATCTATCATGTTCTACAAAGAGAGTTTTAATGATTAAGGGATTATCTTTATTTGAGATATGAATATAAAGTGAGCTTACTTAATCCACTTCCCAAAAAATATTTATTTTATAGTACTAAACGTAGATATTTTAAAAGTATTCTAGAGGTGTAGTAAATATTAAAAGTTATTACAGTATAATAAAAAGGTTATTATCAAATCTATAAATTTAACTAATTAATTACAGTACGTACGTATATTAAGACTTGGGTTGGAGTCTATTATAACTAAATGTTTGAAAACACTAGGACTACTCCAAATAGCTTTGAAACCATATAAATATTTATTGTTGGTCAATCCATTAAACGTTTTCATTAATATCTACAACGCGGCTCTATACAATGTATGGCGTATAATATTTATTGTTTGGTCAATCCATTAAACGTTTTCATTAATATCTACAACGCGGCTCTATACAATGTATGGCGTATAATATTTATTGTTTGGTCAATTAAACGTTTTCATTAATATCTACAACGCGGCTCTATACAATGTATGGCGTATAATATTTTTAATTTATTTAGGCGGAGGTAGCGACTGGGTTAAACATTGAAAAGAGCCATTAGTAAACGTACACAAAAATTTCTTGATTGCTATTTCACTCTAGTACTCTTTGTTAGTAGGCATTGTGAATTGGAGTGAAGATATCATATAGAACTAATATTTGAATATGTATATAAAACTATAAAAGTTTCTTAAATGAATTATCAATATAATTCTATTATTTTAGCTAAAACATTGTTTAATTTATTGTTATAAATTTAATGATTAATTGAATCATCGAATAATTGAGTGGAAGCTATATTGAATAACACATTTTATTGCCAGATGAGATATTATTAGTCAGAAACGTAATGAGAACAATGAGTACAAACACAGCTGTAAAACCAATTCAGTTGTCTAACCACTACCGTGAACAATGTAATCGATGGCTTTTGTCGCTATTTATGGCTGTTTAGTTGGTTGTTCTCCATCACTGGCGATTCACCATTCACTTTTATTGATTTGATCATTATTTGATTCAAATATATGAAGTTATTGAAAGGTCCATACATTTTTCATTGATGGTCGTTTGTGAAAGTCTTCCGTTCGTGAGTTTATTTGTTGCTTTTTATTGCTTTTTGTAGCTCTTATTAGCTCCGTTTTAATGCGTTACTATGTTTAACTTTCACTATAAGAGTTTAGCATGTAACTCTATTTAGATATTAACACTACTATAGTTGTAGTATACAATGTTCTAATTCTGACTACCTGGTTGACGTATTGCCTTACGTTGGGTTATAGATACTATGTACAATGCTTATTATATCGTATTTAGTGGCGAAAGACTCAAAGTTCTTTAGAAGTTAACCAGCACAGTGGGAAATCGCACTACAGAGCAATATATAGCAGATGTGTTGGCTTGCTATTTAAAGTACTTTTATTCACAAATATTATGACAGTATCAAATAAAAAGGCTTGCCCTATTTATTATGACACTGATTATGTAATTACGCTTATTAACATCAATAAAAAGTGTCTATTTAGTTGTACTGCGGTTAAATTATTTCAGCAAATTCAGTTTTAGGTATTTTATACTCGTAGTTTCCAATTGTTTAGTTCTGTATAAAAATGTCTTCGAAATTTAATGCATATGGAAATGTTTTATTTTGTTGAAATATATATTGCATAAAGCTTGAAATTATTCGCAAGACTTTTTAGGTCCACATTTCAAATTTTTATAAGTCCGGACAAAAAAGGAAAAAGTGTTTTACTTCATAATATAGGTGTGAATATTGTGAGTAGTAACTTATTATTATTTCTTGCAAATTTATGTTCAAAGTGTTTGTTTTTTATTACTGAAAGACTGAAAATATGATATAGGTCTCTCACAACTTTATTTTAAGAATATAACAAATCGGCGTAAACTAAAATCCTCCTGAAGTATATTAAAAAGTTAATACCTAAATTAACCTTGTATGTTTTAAGTTAATAGCTTATTGAATCAACTAATATGACCATTTAACTCGTTAAGCCTGAGAGACAAGAATTCTATTGTAAAGGAGTCAATTGTTGCTACTCCCTATTCACTGGAACATGAATGAATAGGGACCAGTTAGCCTTTTTTATTGGCTGGTAATACACTCTGATGTTAGGGCTCACAATGAATTAACGTGGTTTTTAGGTTGTATTTCTATTTTTCTTAACACTCGTTGGTACCTTAATACATTTCTTAATACCTCTAGAAAAATAAGGTGGCAGTTACAAGAAAAAGCTACTGTTGTTTTCATTCCCTAAAACTCGTTAAGTTTAACAAAACCCAATTTGAAGTTTATAACTCCTATTGTAATTTATATTTAAATTGCGTGTCACAGAATGTAACATGCGACAGACCATGACAGCCCGGAACAATCAGGGTAATACAGATAATGTAGATGCAATATCACCAAACTGTCCAATACCAGGATAGAGGCGTTTGCTTTAATAATTTACCTGCGCATCGAAAATGGTTTTAAGCATAAATGGTATAAATTGTACTATTATACGTTATTATTGGTATAACTTACGTGTTATCATACGTGTTACTATAAATTACGTGAATGTACACCGATGTACATTCCTAATAATTCAGTTAATGGCATGGAAAGAAATTTTTTGAACTCTAATGTATGATAAATAATTATTTTGTGACACTCTGTTTTCTATATGTGTTAACTTATATACAAATATTTTTTAAATAAACACACCACACCATATTTTGGTATGTTCATTAATAAAAACTTTATTTTTATGAATTTAACACACATCACCCCACAGAGTTATTTCGTACCCTCTACATTTTTAACAGTGAGCTTAAATAACGTGTGTACAAAACCATTGATTACTGTTGGTTACTGAAATACTACGAACTTGACCTTCGGCTTTGAAAACATGAGTTTTCTCACCACAGCGGTAATGCGAAAAAAGAAATTTGCATTATGTTTTCTTTATAAATCCTATAAATTGGTTTTATTTTAAGTCTACTAATTTATAAAACAAATCTCGATGTAGCTTCTCATGACAACTAGGGAGATCCGGTGAGCTCATGGCCTAAGGTGTCGGACTTAATGATAGCGCAGGTCAAAGGAAATGTTATCAGTACCGTTGGCCTTGTAGTGTTGTGCTCTCCTCCTTAAACTGTTTGATAAGATTCATACTCAAACCCCGTGAGACCAGAATAAATAAGTCTAAAGAAGGCATATAAACATCTTATTTTTATAAAACACTTTTGTTTGTTATCTCATTAAACTGATCAAAAACTTGTTTATCAGCAAGCAGTTGATAAAATTATTAAATCTACTTAATTTCCATTATTTTTTTATACTCAGGTGAAGTAGTACTGACATACAACACATTTTATCCTAAAGTTAACACACGCTGTGCTGCATAGCCCCCACTCCATACGATGGACATACCCTGTGTCGCATGGGAGTCATTTTCATAACTTCGATGTTGTATGAGAATAAAACAACCCTTGTGAGAACACGCCCTACATTTTACTATTTAAAATTATCTATCCATTTGATTCGTGACAAACTAAAGTGCATTTGTGTTCCAGAAATAAAACTATTCATTAAACAGCTCCTCATTGCTTTTATGATAGTTTTAAATTTCAAATCACTTTTTGTTCTAATTATCAAACAAAGAATTAAAAAATATATATGTTCTATATATTATTTTACATCAAACATATTTTGTATAAACTGAGCTGATATCATCCTATAAACATATGTCATGGTCAGTGTTATCATTACTTTCTTGTATATCACGAACTCGATATGTTAATTTCTTCATTATCTGCTAGGAATACCACCACAACAACAAATATTACTTCTCGTACCTAGAAGTACTTCTCGTTCTAGAAATTTTGTTAATAATCATAACACATTTCTGGGTATTCAGATGTATAATGATCTAGAAGTGTATGACAAATCTCGGCTATTTTAGGGTTTAACCTAGAGGAATATAACGAACAAACGGAAATGTTCGCAAGTTTTTCATTTTATACAGACATAAAAAAGGTAATACGGAAACTTTATTACTCAATTATATATTTGTATCAACCAACGCAGTAGGACAGTTATTCCAACATACATAGTTTGAAAAGATTAAAATTTATCGCCAAGATCATTGTTCTGTAACCAGCCGCACTGGCCGCTTGTCCATCCGATACTCTCTGTTGTTTGTCAACAGTAGTGAACCCAATAAATGATTCCACCGCAGTCAAATAGACCTGTCACTAGCCGCCCTTACCGCTTGTCCATCTGATACTCTCTGTTGTTTGTCAACAGTAGTGGACCCAATAAATGATTCCATCGCAGTCAAAAAGACCTGTCACTAGCCGCAATGGCCGCTTGTCCATCTGATACTCTCTATAGTTTGTCAACAGTAGTGAATTCAATAAATGATTCCACCGCAGTCAAATAGACCTGTCACTAGCCGCACTGGCCGCTTGTCCATATGATACTCTCTGTTGTTTGTCAACAGTAGTGAATTCAATAAATGATTCCACCGCAGTCAGATAGACCTGTCACTAGCCGCAATGACCGCTTGTCCATCTGATAGTCTCTGTTGTTTGTAACAGTAGTGAACCCAGTAAATGATTCCACCCAGTCAAATAGACCTGTCACTAGCCACACTGGCCGCTTGTCCATATGATACTCTCTGTAGTTTGTCAACAGTAGTGAATTCAATAAATGACTCCACCGCAGTCAAATAGACCTGTCACTAGCCGCAATGACCGCTTGTCCATCTGATAGTCTCTGTTGTTTGTCAACAGTAGTGAACCCAATAAATTATTTCACCGTAGTCAAATAGACGTGAATACTCTCTGTTGTTTGTCAACAGTAGTGGACCCAATAAATGATTCCATCGCAGTCAAAAAGACCTGTCACTAGCCGCAATGGCCGCTTATCCATCTGATACTCTCTGTTGTTTGTCAACAGTAGTGGACCCAATAAATGATTCCATCGCAGTCAAAAAGACCTGTCACTAGCCACACTGGCCGCTTGTCCATCTGATACTCTCTGTTGTTCGTTAACAGTAGTGAACCTAATAAATTATTCCACCGCAGTTAAATAGATCTGTCACTAGCCACACTGGCTGCTTGTCCATCTGATACTCTCTGTTGTTCGTTAACAGTAGTGAACCTAATAAATTCTTCCACCGCAGTTAAATAGACCTGTCACTAGCCGCAATGGCCACTTGTCCATTTGATACTCTCTGTTGTTTGTCAACAGTAGTGAACCCAATAAATGATCCCACCTCAGTCAACCAGCTCTGTTATGGAAAAAGTAATGCTCTAAGGTTCAAACCTATTCGTATCAATCCTATAACAAATAATGCTGCATGATAATGTTGATCAACCTGTCCAACTGTCTCTATTTCAATCCACTGGGCATTTCTCTCGATTGCTTCCATGCAGGGACATTTATTGTCAAGTCATACAAGTATCTTTTTCCTCATTGGACTACCAATTTCTATTTTTTCATATTTTTTTAAAATTTCAAGTATAATTCAATATAATTAAACAGGTAGTACATGTACAATCCTTATCTATGCATCTTATGTATATTGGTGTAGATAATGTACTCATATATACGTTCGTGTATACATATAGATTGCTAGTTCAAGCTTATTGTAGGGACGTATCTGACGTATAAAATAAAACATTTGTTTACACATCTACCTTAAAATATGATGAGTAGATGAATTTATTTAATTTATATATTTAAATAATTGAGGAAATTTGGACTCAAGGGGATCAAGACCCAGTTTACAAATAGTATCCCTAGTAATTATGTTTGACGTCTAAAAATGCATGGATTTGAATCTGAATTGGAAAACACATTGTTTGAAACAAATGTTACCGAGGACATTTACGTGAACTAAGTGCCTCTATAGAGAAAAAGCCTTCCCAGTCAAAAATCTCGTATAAATTCCTGTACGGTTGATGGATAGTAATATATATATAATTTTGTTCGCATACTTAAACATTGCATATTACGAGATGAAGTCAGAAAAACATCTAGATGGCTATAAATTACATATTCGAATTTATCAGTACATTTTTCTATATACCAAAGATTCAATATTAGTACATTTATTAAAGTAAGCTTTTGTTTCGATTACTTTAAATATACAATGTTTCAACGTGTATCAAAGATATTTTAGTATTAAAAATACTTCGATTTTTAATAACTCCAAGTTTTAAACGGCGCCTTTCTTCAGATTATAATTTCAGAGCAATAAACCGTTATTGAGATGGTGGAAGAGGCTGTCCAAGTCATAAATGTTCATGACGCTATCAAGTACCTTATTCTGTTCTAATTCCAACTTTTCAATTTTCTGACTATCATAAAATGTTTTACATTGTTTAAACTATTTAATGCAATGACATATTAATAACGTATTTCAAATATACTCAAGTGACTGGAGTGATTATACTCGTATAGATATAGCTCATATCTAAACAAGCTTTAATTTAACCTTAACCATTGCATCATAAAACAGTCATAGCTTATTTAACCTCATACAAAAAATTATCTCTCAAGCATAGCTATTTTTTTATTTATTGACAGCAAATTACATTACACATTCGCCATAAGATGTGTGAATTACCAAGATAGACTTTCGCAAAACATGTGGAGTAGTAGTATTTTACTTAAACTTTTTTAAATTTTTATTTATTTGTTATTGTGTGGAATATAAATAACTAATGGGTTAGTTTCATTTGTTTATTCAGATGTCTTCTGGAACAATCAACATGAGTTGATGTTTAGATTTTAATTTTTTATCTATAAAACTTGTGTTATAGTTAACTTTAGCGTATGTATCATGAAAGACTATCTGTATTAACTTAAAAAATAAACAAATAGATGTTTGTGACTCCTATTTTTAAAATCTTCAGTGGAGTCACATTTTGGTAGCCGTAATATTTTATTTCAACAGAGAATATTTGCTAAAGTTACTTCAAAACATAAATTTCGTTATTCAAACTCTTAGGAATTGAAAAACGATATGTAATGAAATATTTCTCATTACATTCAATGAGAATATTATTGGAAAATGGAATATTGTTTGTGTCTAAACATTACTCTTTGTAATGAGATAATTGTTCCCTGAGGGTATCACAAATAAATAGTTTATTGAAAACTAAAATTTGATTTGTTTGACGGTTACAATATTGCCTACACTATGTACAGAGTATTCTAAAAACAATATTGTTGTGTAGAATCGCATATCATACCTCACGTATGACTAATTTAATTTGGCTTTCATTGGTTTCATGTCTTTGAACCCCCGATCATAATCGGGAGTTCAAAGACAGAATTTAAATAAACAAACAGCTGATGTACAAAGTCCGTTAGGAAACAGATCACGTTCGCCTCATATTTCTCACCAGATGTTTTATTTGTTTCTCTGGTATTACCATGTTAAACCTGCATGGGCCTTGTTTGTGAATGTTTACCAAGTTTTTCTCTTTTTATTTGCTTTAATGTTTTCCATGAACAAAAATATTCAATCCGATTTCTTTTGTCCCGGATTAACAATGATATTATTTTAACTAATACCATTGATAGTATTAGTTATACAAGTGATATTTCATCCAAATTTATACATTGAGACACGGATAAAGTTATCGAGAGAGTGAGATAAAATTGGTGTTTCATATCTACCAGTATTTCTATATCATGCCTTAGTTGCAATGTTTTCAATTTAATTTAATTTCAATGTATTACTTGCAGTGCTGGGGAGTAAGAATGTGTGTGTGTGTGTGTGTGTGTGTGTGTGTGTGTGTGTGTGTGTGTGTGTGTGTGTGTGTGTGTGTGTGTGTTTATGCACACGTTGCTAGCACATAAAACATACTGCACAGTGAACTCTAATTGACAATTTGACATACGTACAGCTAATAAGATAACAATGCAAACAATCTAAAACAATAGATACCGTTAACAATATTTGTTTGCTTGTAATTGTTTGCTAACTATATTAAAAGATAGCCACACAAGGCCTGCAATGTTAATAAATGGTTGGATTATAACTAACAGAAACGAATAAATAGTAAACTCACTAAAATCTTCAATATTAACTAACTAATAAATATCATAAAAGTACATAAGAAATAGGCTTATAACCTTCATATAGTACTCTTTATTTTAAAACAGCAAATTAGGTTATAGTATGGAAGTTGTGCCACAACTCCATTATTTGTAACATGGTACTTATGGAAACTAAACAATAACATAGAACATGAAATAAATTGCGCAAAGCGGTGAAACCGGGTATAAGGGGACAGAAAGATAAAGGATCAGATCACGCGATAAGGCGGCTGCCTCTCATGCCTGCCCGGCACAGTTCAGTAGCTGTATGTTAAATACCTTTCCAACATTCAATGTTGTATTTTCCATAGTTCCCTGGGTATCTCTAGGTTTAAATAAAAATATTATTTGTGTTATTACATATTGTTTATGTACCTACAGTTCTTGGAATCGAAAAAGAATAATTATAATAATATATAATAATCAGTAAAATGGTCAAAATTAAATTCCTTTTTATATATCACACCAATCATCAAATCAGTGCCAAATATTATATGAGCGATACGCAGAATGAGTGTGGATATTCCGTGTAGTCGTGTTACTTTCAAAGTCTGACTGATATTTAAAAAAGAAGAAGTCAATTTTAAGGAAAACTGAGTAACGAGAATCCAACTAACGAGTATTTCTCAATTCTTGTGACGACCGTGATCCCATTGGCTTACACAAACAAATGTGGATATTCTCGACTTTTTAGAAGTGGCAAAGCTGAATGTTCCAGTTAACACGCCTACATCCCTTAATCGTAAAATTTCAAGGGTTACAGGATATCAAAATATAGGCTACTTTCTTATGTTATAAACTCACTTGTAAATTGCTATTTTGGCCTTAATATCGTGCAGTTTTTCATAATTAAATCAATTTTATGACTTTAGTAGAAGTGCATTTACAACTTCCAGTAAAAAACAACTATCATGTTGGCACAATGATAATTAATATTTTATAAGTAAAAATTGTATAAAAACAGCTTATTTATGCTAATTTTCACGTATAAAGTACAAATAAAATTTGAGTAATTTTTTATATTTACATTTATAGGATTTCAACTAGAATTATACTCAACATATAATCCAATTTTAAAACAAAATTAAATCAGCTTGAATACAGTAAAGGCAATGGAATGAAAAGTAAAGAATATTTTTAATTAGACTAATTCCAAAGTCAAATACGAAAAGTCGTCGCAATTGTACGAAAACCGCATCTCCGAAAATTGCTTTGTCTGTCTTGCTGTTATATGTAAAACTTCCAAAATGATTTCCTGGTCAGATAAACTTATCTTCTCATTAAAGAAATTATAGAGGGCCACTATGAGGTCATCTTTCGTTCAAAAATAGTTTAATCGAAATCGGTTCAGTAGGTTCGAAAAAATCAGTGGACATAATATAAAAAAGGAACATCGAAACATATCGAATTGTATAACTTAAATCTGTTAAAAACAATAAAAAAAATATTTGGATATATTTCTCCAAATGGGAATGTTTAAAATAATAATACTACGAAAATATAACGTTTAATGCATTCTCGTCACGATGTGGTGGTAAAGTCCAGCCAGACCAGTTATTGTACGAAGTTTGGCGTTAAGTAGTTGAGTTTATAATAGAAAAAATGGAAAAGAAACTTCAACTTTAAATAGCTTTTATCTTCTCCAAACTTTAGGTTAGGTTGATTCGCGCATACAAAACAATCATCTCCACTTTATTACATTATATTTAACATAAAACTGACATAAAAATATTCCTGAAATTCACAGGACATATTTATGACAAATCTATGACATATCATATGACATATCTATGACATATCAACCACTTGTTGAAATATTTCAGAGTCACAAATAAAGTAGAGTACATATGCTTGATACATGATTAGGGTAAGGGCAGAAATAAAAAAACTCACAAGTTTACAAACCCACAGGGGACCTTGAGCTGTGGTATAAAAAAATAATACGAAATGTGAAACTAAAACTGTGAATTTTACAAAACTCATCATTATTTACCTTTTATAACGATTTATAAACGAATATATTTTTACAACTTTGGTGCAAAGGGGTTGATTTAGGTCTTAGAATTTACTCTTCAAATATATTTACAAAGTTTTATGTAAATAAAAATTTACATTGAGATTTTGCTTATAAAGCTTAAAACTGCGTAAATCTTAAAAAATGAAATCTTTATCAACCAAACTTTGTTTTTCCCGATTTAAATTCTCCAGTTAGTAAAGAATATACAAGATTTTCGTGTATACATACTGTGTATGAAAATTGTATAATAATCATACATATAACGAGCGTAGTACATTTTGGTTTATTTTGTTTGATAAATAGTATCAACTGAACCAAATATATTATAATGTAATTATGTGATAAAACTATAAACTTAAATTTTCTTGTTTAAATTGAGTCTATAAAACCAAAACATTTAGTAATTAAAAAATTTGTTTAAGTTATATTACTTTTCAGTTGAAATGCGCTATTAATTTTCCTGTGAGCACGAAAGAAATAGATTTTCTAAAGAAAAGTAGCAGAATAGAATTCGAGAGAGATGAAGAAAAGTTAGACAGACACACTTGCGTTTTTATGAGAATTCTTCTTTATTCCTCAACAAAGGATCATTATTTGATAGAAGACGTAAGGGTACAGATTAAATTATTTTGCATAACGGACAATGAAATTATACGAACCTCCTACAGTCATGCTGACAAAATGTGCTTTATGATGATATAAACGAGTCCCCTAATAATAATGTAGTCAAGGGCAATTTTCCGGCCTTCAATTCAGTTACGCGCCTTTATGGACTGTAACCTACTGAGTTATGACATGGTCGAGCTTTCTCCGGCAGAACACATCTTATATACTCTACTTATCTCTTAAAGAAATTACGTTTTTAACTGGTGGTTCAGTCATTTTAGGGATACTATACATCGAATAGATTTAAATAGAACCGCTCTAGAAGCATCATAGAAGCATATAACAATAATATAAATTTATAGACTTGACGTAGTCTTTTATTTTTAAATCACTTGAAACTATGTAGTCACCAACAAGAAACGATACGAACACATTTCGTATTGTATTAACTATATTTAATGATATTTAACAATTCATTAAATGTAGAATTTAGATAAAACAGTTCTAGTGTTATAGGTTAACCTAATTTACTTTTAATTTATAAAAACCTCTAAATTATGTATTCGTACGACACATCCCATATGGCAATATCAAAAACTAAACGAATCCACAATGTGGGCTCTTATACATGAGTCAAAGATAATATTTCTGATAAGATCTTTAGTCGGTAGATATATTATTTTTGTTCTGGTAAAAAAGCTAGAATACGTGAAATCTATATTTGTTTACCGTACTGGCTGCCAGTTTTAAACCCAATATGATTAAATGCACATCAAAGTTGGAAAATGTTTACTTACATTGGTTAAAATTACTTGAATATGGATTTCAGGGTCTAATTGAGACTTAAAATTATGAGAAACCCGTGCAGTAATATATAGTTATTAATATTGCTTTCAAATCTGCTCATTTAAATTTGTTTATATTCCTTATCGTTTTGAATGTGGTAAAATACGAGTAAATGAAAGTAGTAATGAGGGTAGTATAGGCTATATTTCTTTTCACGTGCTTGTGATTCATGATTGTTTTAGCTCCGCAAAAATGGGACCACGGAATTCTCTTCGATAACACTGGTAACACCCGACAATAATAACAAGTTTTGGATTTCATTATGTCTGAAACACGGTTTAGAATGTTGATGACCGAAATGTAAAAAGTTATAAGTTACAAAAGGCATCAATAAGATAAAATGTGATATAATTACGAATTTATGATGAGCAAAAGCTGACGTGGAAAGATGATAATACTAAATATTTGTTGTAAAATATGTGAATTTCAAAATTTGCCTCGATATTATACAATTAAAAATATTATGATGAAGTTAAAAATGGTGAACAATTGTTCATTAAATATAGGGAAATATAATCAGAAACATCAAGAATAATAATAAAAATTAGGGGTATTAGGAATTGATTTTATCTTATATGTACGGTGATTGACGAAAGCGACTTATTATAACATAAATAAATAAAATAAGCTATATGTTATTTGCATTGAAGTTCTAAATGCAAAAGATTCAACTGGACTTACATTTATAGTATAAAGTTTTATAGTAAAAAAATAAAATAAGGAGAACTGATATGTAAAGGTTCTTTGAGCAGATGTGTAAATTAGCCACCTATTTCCTTCAGCATCTGATTATAAGGAAGGAAGAAATTCAACCGTTTTAAAAGTATTCACTCCTAGACTTTAAACATACTTTCCAGCTAATTAATGATTAATACTTACTGTGGAAAGGAATACATTTTCATTCAAATTGTGGCCTACATACTACATACATACGTACATACTTCTCTAAGCCGCCTATTATGGTTATATAAGCTATCAGTAACACTTGCTTATATAACACCTACATAGTTACAGTTTAACTGGGTTGTTGTAACATGTTTAAAGGCAATATCTTGAATATTACGAAGATAATGTAGTTTGTGAAGCTCGCTGAGTAGTTAGGCAGGATTGCCGTAATTACTTGTGATCATATTGGCACACGTAGCTATTACACAGGTATAATACATTTCATAGTTTGTACGCTGCAATTGGTTTTATATTTACACATTAATTGTAGATATCGAATGTGTGTACAGTAAGGATTTTCAAATTCGTTCATTCATTTGCTGCTGCTGTGCATTGCTGTTTAAGAAAAGATATGATTTATTTTTTTCTGAAACAATATAAACTCCTTTTATTATTTCTCATCCGATTGTAACAAATAATGTACTAGGAATTTAGTTTTTTATTACCTAGTAATTGATGTAAGTTCATACATTGGTCCTTTGAATTTAAAATTAAATTTTAATGGCTGTTACTTTATGTCAGTGGTGGTGTACATTTTACAAGAATTATTTCATTAGCTCCTTGTATAAATTTTGATCGAAACACTTAGAACAAACTTCCTCGCAATTCTGTGTAATTAAAAAATTATCGATCATTAGGAAAATCAATAAATTGCTACTAGTTTAGTTTTATAAGTTATATATAAACCGAATATATCACTATATATAAAAAGTGAATTCCTTACTCACCCAATCATCACTAGTTCTTCAACTTCCCGATAGCCCGGAAAGAGAAAATTTGGCACACGTATACCTTGTGACAAATATATAAAACTAAAACATATTCAGAAATATTAAACATACGTAAGGGTTGAAATGGGTTTGTACCCCTAGAAGAACTATATTTTAATTTTTCAATTTCACCATTTACTATATGATGAAATTTGACACGCACGTGCCTTATTCTTGAACATAAATATAAAAATATTAAGGCAGATATGGGACTGACCGACAGAATTGACTACAAAGAATGAACACAAAGCTTAATTATTCAATTTTCAAGGTAGACATCTCAAGCCACATAGTCGTGGTTCCCGCTTATCAAACCACAAGTTGCCTATACACATAAATAGTTTTTAAGTCATCATCAAGTTATAATTTTTTAGGTATAGAAATAGCTTAACTATACCAAAATATAAAATAACTATAACGTAATTCGGTTGTTATTTTGGTTTCTTTGGTAATTTAGATAACCAGAAATATCAATGATCCGATTGTCTTAACATCCCCTTACCATATTGAATGAAAACGGCGTATGTGTATACAAAAAAGCAGTATAGAACTTAAGTATTTTAAAGGATACATATTTGACAGCTTGTTGAACAAATAACAAAGTTCATCGTCATTGTAGTTACTCAATATTACTCAAACACCACACAAATGATTAACCAGTGTTGTTATTATATATTTAAAACAGCTTGCAGTAAATTAATTTGAAATAAATATAGTTTTGTATTCAATCATTAAATTATTACTTTGTATATACAAAACTAAATTAGCTATATCATATTATTAAATATCTATAACTTCATTCGGTTTGTTATTTTCAGTAGTTTAGATAATCAGAAATATCACTGATTCGATTGTCGTGTTGGTCGCTTATCATATTGCAGCCTAACCTGAGTTAGCCCAATGTCTTAATACAAATGGAGGAAAGACAGACAATACAAGAGCAACAAAATATCATGTTACTCCAATTAAAAGAGTCGGTACAAACATGCAGTTAAGTTTTTTGTAGAGAATTTGTCAAGTCATAGGTTAATTATTTTATAATGTTTTAGTTATTTACTTTACAGCTCTATCTCGATAAAATTAAGTAGCGTATAGGCCTAATAGCTATTAATTAATTACGCCCTAAACAATTTTAATTTCTGTTTAGGACTATCTCAGTTCACTGATCATAAAAGCTGTACAGTAGCTCTCAACAATTTCGATACAAACTCGGATCTAAAATAGTATAAAAAAGATAAATTTAGTTATTAAGCTTTGAAATATATATTTACCTAATGTTAAAAGCTGGAAGAAAAATTAATATTTTAATTTATCGATCATTTACAAAATAGCAAATTTATGCTGTAGGTTATTCACTTGATAAGGTTTTAGTTATTTATTTTTAAGCCTTATTTCAACAAATACAAATAAAATATCCAAATGATTCGTTTAAAATTACTGTGAAATTCGATTTAATAAAGAATTAAAGACTTCAACAAGTGTGGTAAAACTAGGTAAACAAACAATGATAATATGGATGGATGAACAGTATCAATATTAGTCTACCGGGCAGTATTAATGAGACAATCTTACCTCCAAATCCTAATAAATATTTGATGAAAGCTCTGCGAAACCTACGACGTAGGTGGTTAGTAGACGAGTGAAGACGTATTGTGACCTGTATTCCGTAGTTTAGTTTTAATGATTAGTGTTTTGTATAGTTTTGTATTAAGTGCATGTCTTTAGTGTTAGTGAAGTTGACAAACAACATGTAGGTTGTGATTCCTGACTTAGGCGTGCCACAACGCTTTAGTAAGATTTGTTTATTTTAACCTAGTTTGTAATTATGTATTAGGTTAGTTCTTTACCTGAAGAAGAGATCAGATTGCAGATCTCGAAACGTAGTGTTACTGTTTTCTTTTTTCACTGAACGATGGCAAATGTCCGGAAAAATCCTGTTTCCTTCACAATCCTTCCATCGTCAAAAATAACCTTCAAACAAACAAAAATAATTTTGATATTAAGTACGGGTTTTTTACAAAAGTAACTTTCAGATCAATTACGTGTACTTGATCGAAACAACAAAGCAAACGCTACTACGTCGCCAAATAGTCACTTTTTCACTAAAAGTCTTCTTAGACCATACAATATATATATATATATACATATATACCAAAGTATATGATTTTTGAGGAATTTTTGGATTTTCGCACGTATTTGTATATATATATATATATATATATATATATATATATATATATATATATATTCTTAGTTTGAGCATTCATGAAAACCCTACAATGGCATCTTAAATATAATTATTTGGAACCAAATATGCTTATTTACGTTGTTATCTACGGCGGGCTTAGTATTCCTCCATTTTGGCCCATAAAATGTTACGAGCTATTCATTTAAATGTTATAGAAATTGTAGATAAACTGTGTATTTAACTGGTACTTATAAAAACATCACACTTCAACCTCAGGACCCCAAAACTTTGCTCACATAAATAGAGGGTATATGCTGCTATACCATATAATAAAGAGCATCTTGAGAGTCTATGAGATATCTGAGACACTTAGCCAGTATAACTGGATTCTTGTTACTTTCTGGACGGAAAACAAGTATAATGCATAAGGAGGCTTTCGTAACTAATGGTTTTCGATTGTACTAAGCTGAATATTAGTACATAGTGTTGAAATATTTTAAAGGGAATTGCAGAGTATTATTTTCCTTTTTTCTTATTCTCCTTGTTTTCTTCATATACTTGCAAATCTTTGAGAATTTCAAGTTCTAAAAATCAACCAAGCGCTGACTAGTTCCTATAAACAACTCACTCATATTTCAGAAACAGGAATAATGCAGCACGGACTAGTTTTGTGTGTTTGTAGAGCACCACCTCTGTAGATCTGTTAAGTGAAGCGAAGCCTCATATACTGAACCTCTACCCTAAATTCTATGTGTTGTGTTTACCAACCCTAATGGCATAATGAGTTGTAGTGAGTGATCCATTATAAGTTTACAGGCGCCATTAAAAACACGTGCATTACAGGCAGTATAATACAGTTAATGTGACATACAATAAAGACAACATCATGATTATTAGGACACGTGACATTCTCTAATGTTTTACATAGTACTAAACTCATTGTTTAGATACCAGAACCAACCAAATTAGTTGACAATAGTGACACTTACTATTGATTACAATAATACCTGTTTTTAATCATTGTTTAAAATTTTAAAGTTAAAGATAGAATATAAGCTGAAACAAAGATGAGAATAATATTTAGTGGAAAGTAGGCTATAAGTGTTTACATTGTAATTTTTTGATTTGAGTAGCAATTGTACAAAGTAATTTTATAAATGTTAAAGTATTTATAACAATCCGTAGTAATATGATCATTAGAAGCATCTTATCAATTGTTTGACTAAAAATACTGAATTACATTTAACTATACACACGAAAGAAGTATTCAACTTATTGTAGCACATACGATATATATATATATATATATCGTGTGTGTGTGTGTGTGTGTGTGTGTGTGTGTGTGTGTGTGTGTGTGTGTGTGTGTGTGTGTGTGTGTGTGTGTGTGTGTGTGTTGTGTGTGTGTGTGTGTGTGTGTGTGTGTGTGTGTGTGTGTGTGTGTGTGTGTGTGTGTGTGTGTTGTATGAAGTTACTTTATGTAGAACGCCTACTAGACAATCCAGATCACATGAGAACACAAACACGTAGTTCCATCGTAAGATACCATTCCTAATTATAAGCCGGGTATTGAAGTATCAGAAGTATCCATGATATCCCATACGTCCAAGCACCTTCGTTCTACTAGGCTATAAATATTATATATGTATAAAAAATAAAAGTTCAAGACAGATGAAAACACAATTCTCCGATCCCTCTTACTGCGAAACGACGTTATCGACAGGCCACGATGGCGACTCCAATTTCTATTTAACCCTCAAATATAATCTTATACTCGACACTTATTTGACACGAAGTGAAAAGATTTAATATGACATATTTTATATTTTATCAATAAAGATAAAAACGTGTAGCCTGGTCTGGCACTGCAGGCCATGTAGGACACTCAAATTTCCTCTTTATATCCCCACTCAATAAAATCTTGTCTTTGATACTCATTGTAAAAGAGGTGTTTAGTTTTGTATAGTAAACTATACCAGTTATTGACCATTTACTGTATCAAAGTGGACTGAATGTGTCTCACATACTAACTGGTAACCAATAAGAGATGATATGACAAAACCAGCTATTGGTTTTAGGACTAAATACTTCCTAATGGGTTTTGGTCAGACAAAAAACCTGCTATGTTAATTCATGGTTATTGATGTTTTGTTGATTCTTATTAAACCTGTTTTTGTGGTTTCGTGTCGAAAGTTCTCAAAATAACGGCTGAGTAAATGTTTATCTGCCTTAAAATAACTTAAATTGAGCTTAAACTGCAGGGGTTTTGTAAAACAATTTCAACTTTAATTAGCCACAAAATGTGATAGAGTAACGACACCTCTAGTTTCTGACATTCTTTTTCTTATTGTAACACCTTTAATATGAGCTTTCAATTACTAGGGTTGCCTATATTGAAATTTTTACTTACTCTAAATATCCTACTTTGGGGGGAGGGAGTAAAAAGTGTTCATACATAAAAACTCTTTAGTTGGTCATATGAACATCTCCCAAAGTAAGTCACTCCATAGGGTACTGGGGCAGGAGTCTGGGGAGTCAGACCTAGTGTTAACTTAAGCTTTAGCCTAGGTAAACTGGCAACTGTCTTTCAGGCTGAAGTTACAGCCCTTGCAGAATGTGCAAGAGTTAATGTGGAAAGGGGCTACAAAGGCAAAACCATCTACATTAGCTCGGACAGCAGGGCTGCTCTGCAGGCCTTGGCCAACCATGACTGTAATTCGAAGAAAGTCTGGGAATGCCATAAGGTCATGAAATTGCTGGCGAAAACCAATAAAGTGATTCTAACTTGGGTGCCTGGACATAGAGGAATCACAGGCAATGAAGAGGGAGACAGTTGTGCTAACTTGGGAGCCAACTGTCCTCTTACCGGTCCTGAACCAACGTGTGGGGTCTCATATAACTTAGCACGTAGATCAGTTACCAAGTGGATGGTTAACAAACACCTACAACATTGGAGAAATACTGAGGGGAATGTACAAGCAAAGCGGATGCTCAAGGGACCATCAAGGAACATTGCAGCAGATGCCCTTAGAATGAGTAGAACGGAGATCCGAAAGGTGACTGGTTTTATTGCAGGTCATTGGATATTGCGAAGTCACCTGAACAGAATAGGTATTCCAGTTCAGGAAACACTGTGCAGGAAATGTGGCGAGGCTGACGAAACAGCCAAGCATGTCATATTTGAATGTCCGGTATTACAGAGCAAACGCTCAAGATCCCTAGGTGTTCTTATGCATACGGAAGAGGGGTTGGAACAGGAAAGCATTGTTCAGAAGATCTCATGGTTTTGTAAAGGCCTGGGATTTGATACACCTTAAACCTGTGAGAGGGTGCACAATAAGCCGGATGGCTGAGAGGCAACTACCAAGCCTAGGAAACCTGGCCCTCTGTTACAAAAGTCACTCCATCTCGGATAAAATAATATTCGGGAGGGGATGTGGAAGACACTCGGTATACTAATTAATTACACAATAATTTTTATTTTAAATCTAAATTAAAATAATAAATCTCTAATCGTTAGAGAAGCCTATTTACAAGAGCGACTGAAAATATGCAATTTCTTCTTTTAGACTTTCCCTCTATACGATAGCTAGTGGACGATAGCTACAAACATAACTTTGTACGAAGTTTAATTTCTTTATTCTTAACATCGATCTTGGTACATGTCAGAATTCATGAATTTTGCTCAGCGTTAGTGAAAGGTTTTACTTTGGTCCTATGGTATCCATGATGATAAAAAGAAAATCGCAAAACACACAAATAAGTAAACAAACTGAGTAGGCCTACATTCGTATGACATTTAGCCTACCAGGATAAACATAAGCTATAAACTTATGAGCTAGATACACGATACGGTGTGGTTTACTCCTACCTTGTAAATATTTTATTGAGTACGAAGCATTCTAAAATATTGCCAGATAAAGAGAACACGTGCAAGAGTAAAGATAAAGATAGTTGTCACCTATGTAAAAGCCGAAATGGAATAGCAGGAGTAGATAGTAATATGGGGTTCCTGGCGCACTTTCGGAGCCAACCGAAAAGCAATGTAAAATACTGTTCAATGTACCATAAAGGAAGCTGAGAAATAACACAGCAAATCTCAATGAAAAATTAACCGAATCTACAGTCGTTCGTATTCAAAAGCGATCGGTACATTACTATCTACTCTGTGGAATGAAAAATTAACCAAATCTGAGCTTCTACTTTCTTAAGCTGTGCTTTGTAAAATGTTGTCAAATCTGCTACGAATAAAGGAAAAATCTTAATAAAATTTAATCAATTTAAAACATTTTTACTAAAAACATACTGTACTTTAATAAAAAACTTTTCTACTAAATAAACAACATGAACTCACCAAGCTCTCTTCAGTTTCTAGCATTTCAAAAACTTACAAAGAAAGACAATTTTAACGAGTTCAACGAATTACCAAAACATTTTAAAGAACAGTTGATACTTTCCTTAAATGATACAGAATTCAAAGAACTTGTAAAGTCTTTTGCAGAAAAAACGTCTAATGGAGTGTTTTACTATCGGCAAAAAACTAAAAAAGTAAGGGATTACATATTTAATATAATTACGAAAGATATTGAAAAGAAAGTAAAAAATAAACAAACAGAGAGTTTTCATCGTTTTTTTATGACATTTTTCCCATATTATACGTCCTTTCAAGATAATCAAGACTTAATTGATGAATTTCTTAGGAATTTTTGTGAGTATCAAGATTTATCAACACAATTCATTAAAGAGCATTATAGAATTTTTCTTATAGAATATAGCCACATTTTGTGTGAAACAAAAGGTATTACTGTAGATAATATTCCATGTGATTCCTATGAAGAAAGACACCAACTATGGTTATCAAAACAGTACTATGACGTGGGGAGGGACTGCAAGTTTTAGAGTTAAGACTTTATTCTACAAAGTTAATTGTTATAATTTCTTTATCTTTTATAGTCTTCTTTCCAGTAACAATCAAGTGTAATTTTTCATTTTTGTTTAATTCTTTAATCTTTTTTTCATCCAAAACAGTCAAAAATCTGTTCGGCAAGTGTACTTTACAATCTTCCAACTCGGCAATTATTGTAAGAACTCCATTTAAATAGAAAAAATTCAAAGTCAAAAAGTGCAAAACCCATTTCTCGGTCGACCTTTTCTCCTCCCTCTGTCTCTTTCTCTCTCCCTCTCTTTTTATGCCTATGACACGATCACTTCTGCCGTTTATAGGCTAGGATCTATATTCAGGCTAGAGAGAGAGAGAAGAGCGAGATACGGATAGAGAAATGGTTCCGGAATACGATCTGAATACTTCTGAACTTGGTGTTTCTCCGCTATGGCCACTCGCATTGAAACAGTTCAGAAGTAAACTTCCTAACCGACCAAACCGAATTCGCGGACATATATACTCAGCAACACAATACAACAGCCCATCGAGAAGTAAAAATTTAAGAAATTAATTTAAAATATAATTTGAAAATTACAAGTAACAAAATGTACGCATATTTAAAATAGGTAAAATTATCTAACATTTTGAAAAAGAAAATGTTATAATAGTAAACGGGAACACAATTTTTATTCTTAAAAGCAAATCTGCATTACCGACATTTTAGTTCCGAAAGATTGCGCTGTGTGTATCAATGACAGTCGAGGTGTGCTACTACAGACCGACCATCACGATAATCGCTTCGCATGCGTCATATCCGTAGTGATATCACGCCGTGAGAGGCGCAATCGTTGGTTTACAAGCACCATTTAGTTAAATAAATTTTTCTATCTAAATGGAGCGCGATAAAATATCATGTCCGTTCTGCAAAATAGAAATTTTAAGAAAAAACTATGATCGCCATTATAATTCTAAAAGTCATGAAAAAAACAAGCAAATTTACAATAATGAACTAAATTATTTAAGACAGTGGGCTAGAGAAAATAAAATTGCCGATCACGAAAACATGTTTAATATTGAGAAATTACGTGAATTAAAGAGAAATTTCAAAGTTGAAAAGAAAAATCTCGACCTATTTAATGATGAAAAACTTCATTCAATAGCTGAAAAGTTGGCTATCGGTACTAACGATAAAACCGAGTCTGAAATGATCGAAGAAATTGATAAAACTCTTAAAGTAAAATCCGAAAATATCATTGATGTAGAAGTTTTATCCTCAATACACGGTCTTTTCAAGCAATACATTTTAACAAACTTGAACGACAATTCCATGTCAATTTACAAATATCTTTCAATTATGCGGTCAGAAATTAAAAGTTTAATCGAGAAATTTCAAGAAAATGTTAAAAATATGAAGGGCTATCTCTCTTTGGAATGTGAATACGAACGAACTTTAGTGAATGGTGAACCGCAAACATGTCTAATGTATTTTACTATCAAAGCAGACGAAATCTTTGACGTAAACGACTTTATTACTAAGCAATTTAATAAATTAACACATCGAGAACAAACGAATAATCCAAATAAAGGTTCCGGATGGACATTTAAAAGTTGTAAACAACTAGTTTTGAGCCTTAACAAACACGAAATGATGAATGCAGGATCATACATCGATTTACCAAAGAATATCAAAGATAAAAAAGCTTGTATAAATATAAAAAATAGAGATGATTTTTGCTTTATTTACTCAATAAGATGTGCTATTGAAAAACCAGAAAGAGACTGTGAACGTGTAAAGCAATACGAAAAATTTGTGAATGACGAAATATTTTCAGGTTTTGAGTATCCAATGTCTCTGAAAGATATACAAATATTTGAAAAACGAAGCTACAATTCCAAGTATAAGTATCCAACAATGTCTATCAATGTCTACAGTTTTGATGAAAATATTAACATTGTTCCGTTACAAATTTCTGAAAAATATGACGTTGAAACAAACATTGATTTATTGTATGTTAAACAAGATGATAAATCTCATTATGTTTTGATAACCGATTTAAATAAGCTTGTTTCTTCGCAGTTGTCTAAACATAAAGAAAGAAAATTTTTGTGTAGAAGATGTTTAAGCCATTTTTACAAATCTGGAGATTTAACAGATCACTTAGAAATTTGTAAAAATCATGAAGTTTGTAAGCCAATTATGCCATTTCCAGGTCAAACAACTAAATTTACTAATTATCAAAAGAAATTTAACCATCCGTACGTAATTTATATGGACTTTGAGAGCATATTAGAAAAAATTCCGACATGCAAGAACAATCCACAAAGATCGACTACAACCAAGATTCAGAGGCACATTCCTTATGGTTTTACTCTATATTTAGTGTCGAATGTGACCAATCGCATGTACAAACCGATATGTTATCGTGCCAAAAATGAAGAAGATTTGAAAAACGTCCCGACAAAATTGTTTGAAGAACTCAATAAATTATCGAAATACATAGCGAAAAAATATAATTCTAAGAACATGAAACCTATGAAATTGACAGAAGAAGAAGAAATTTCGTATCAAAATTCAAACGTTTGTCATATCTGTGAGTGGTCTGCTTATGATGTTGGGTCAATTCAGTATGGTTTTACTCCTGATAGTTGGAAAGATAAGAGTTATAATAAAGTGAGAGATCATTGTCATTTAACCGGCAAGTTTCGAGGCGCAGCTCATGCATGTTGCAATCTAAATTTGAAATTTCCTCAGAATATTCCCGTTTTCTGCCACAATATGTCAAATTACGATACTCATTTGTACATAAAAGAATTGGCTAAACAATATGGTAATGTTGATTTGATCGCAAACACCGATGAAAAATACATAAATTATTCAGTAAATTCAGGATATGGGTATGAGTTTGAAGATGATAAACCAAGAAAGTTCATCAAGTTTTCTTTCGTAGATACGTTCAGATTTATGGCCTCGTCTATAGAAAAGTTAGCTAAAAATCTAAAGAGAGAAGACTTCAAACATACAAATCATTTTATACAAGATGGACTGAATGAGATAATAGAAAGACAGCCAAATGACGACGACGAGATTTTTAAAATTCTATCTGGAAAAGGAATATTTCCCTATGAATTTATCGACAGTATTGAAAAACTTGATTACACAGAAGAATTGAGAATTCAAGATTTCTATTCACTTTTGACAGATGAGAGCATATCTGAGAAAGATTTTCAACACTACTTAAATGTTTGGAACAAATTAAAAGAGAAAAATCTTGGAAATTACTCTGATTTGTACAATATCCAAGATGTTTTATTGCTTGCTGATATATTCGAAAATTTCAGAAACATTTGCCTTAATTGTTATAAACTCGATCCGGCACACTATCTAACAGCTCCCAGTCTCGCATGGGACGCAATGTTAAAATTAACGAAAATTGAGCTTCAGCTAATTAACGATTATAATATGTATTTGATGATTGAAAAAGGCATTCGCGGGGGCATTTCTCAGTGTATTAAACGATATGTGAAAGCAAATAACAAATATTTGAAAGATTTCGATAAGACAAAGCCCGAAAACTATTTGTTATACGTTGATGCTAATAACCTTTATGGGTATGGCCTAATGCAAAAACTGCCGTTTAGTGATATCAAGTGGATGGATCCAAAAACTTACACAACTGAAGAATGGAAAGAAACAATTTTGGAATTCACTGGCGACGAAGATTATGGCTATATTCTCGAAGTTGATCTTGGATATCCAACGAATTTACACGAACATCACAAGGATTTACCTCTTGCTCCAGAACATTTTAAAAACAAACTTTGCACAACTCTACTGGATAAAACTGAATACGTTGTTCAATCGAGAAATTTGAAGTTCTATTTGGAACAAGGTATGATTTTGAAACATGTGAATAGAGTTATTGCATTCGATCAGAAGCCTTTTATGAAAGAGTACATTGATTTTAATACTAATATGAGGACCAAAGCTACAAGTGACTTTGAGAAGGATTTTTATAAGCTGATGAACAACTCAGTTTTTGGAAAAAGTATGGAAAATGTGCGAAATAGATGCGATATTAGACTAGGAAATGAAGAATTTTCAATGAAACAGGCCAAGAAAACGAACTTCAAAAGCTTCACTATCTTTGACGACAACTGTATAGCGAGTCACATGTATAAACAAAAGGTTAAATTTAACAAACCGATCTACAGAGGATTTTCAGTTCTTGACCTATCAAAATTGCTAATGTACGAGTTTTATTACAACAAATTAAAGAAGTTTGATCCAGATTTGAATCTGTGTTACATGGATACAGACAGTTATTTTCTAGAATTGAAACGAGATCCTTTTAAAATTATTAAAGAAAATATAGATGACTTTGATACAAGTGATTATCCAAAAGATCATGAATGTTTCACTACTAAAAATAAGAAGGTAATAGGGAAATTCAAAGATGAGTTAAATAGCGAAGTTTTAGAAGAATTTTTGTGGTTTAGAAAAAATCTCGGTGGTGAAAAGAAAAATCTCGACCTATTTAATGATGAAAAACTTCATTCAATAGCTGAAAAGTTGGCTATCGGTACTAACGATAAAACCAAGTCTGAAATGATCGAAGAAATTGATAAAACTCTTAAAGTAAAATCCGAAAATATCATTGATGTAGAAGTTTTATCCTCAATACACGGTCTTTTCAAGCAATACATTTTAACAAACTTGAACGACAATTCCATGTCAATTTACAAATATCTTTCAATTATGCGGTCAGAAATTAAAAGTTTAATCGAGAAATTTCAAGAAAATGTTAAAAATATGAAGGGCTATCTCTCTTTGGAATGTGAATACGAACGAACTTTAGTGAATGGTGAACCGCAAACATGTCTAATGTATTTTACTATCAAAGCAGACGAAATCTTTGACGTAAACGACTTTATTACTAAGCAATTTAATAAATTAACACATCGAGAACAAACGAATAATCCAAATAAAGGTTCCGGATGGACATTTAAAAGTTGTAAACAACTAGTTTTGAGCCTTAACAAACACGAAATGATGAATGCAGGATCATACATCGATTTACCAAAGAATATCAAAGATAAAAAAGCTTGTATAAATATAAAAAATAGAGATGATTTTTGCTTTATTTACTCAATAAGATGTGCTATTGAAAAACCAGAAAGAGACTGTGAACGTGTAAAGCAATACGAAAAATTTGTGAATGACGAAATATTTTCAGGTTTTGAGTATCCAATGTCTCTGAAAGATATACAAATATTTGAAAAACGAAGCTACAATTCCAAGTATAAGTATCCAACAATGTCTATCAATGTCTACAGTTTTGATGAAAATATTAACATTGTTCCGTTACAAATTTCTGAAAAATATGACGCTGAAACAAACATTGATTTATTGTATGTTAAACAAGATGATAAATCTCATTATGTTTTGATAACCGATTTAAATAAGCTTGTTTCTTCGCAGTTGTCTAAACATAAAGAAAGAAAATTTTTGTGCAGAAGATGTTTAAGCCATTTTTACAAATCTGGAGATTTAACAGATCACTTAGAAATTTGTAAAAATCATGAAGTTTGTAAGCCAATTATGCCATTTCCAGGTCAAACAACTAAATTTACTAATTATCAAAAGAAATTTAACCATCCGTACGTAATTTATATGGACTTTGAGAGCATATTAGAAAAAATTCCGACATGCAAGAACAATCCACAAAGATCGACTACAACCAAGATTCAGAGGCACATTCCTTATGGTTTTACTCTATATTTAGTGTCGAATGTGACCAATCGCATGTACAAACCGATATGTTATCGTGCCAAAAATGAAGAAGATTTGAAAAACGTCCCGACAAAATTGTTTGAAGAACTCAATAAATTATCGAAATACATAGCGAAAAAATATAATTCTAAGAACATGAAACCTATGAAATTGACAGAAGAAGAAGAAATTTCGTATCAAAATTCAAACGTTTGTCATATCTGTGAGTGGTCTGCTTATGATGTTGGGTCAATTCAGTATGGTTTTACTCCTGATAGTTGGAAAGATAAGAGTTATAATAAAGTGAGAGATCATTGTCATTTAACCGGCAAGTTTCGAGGCGCAGCTCATGCATGTTGCAATCTAAATTTGAAATTTCCTCAGAATATTCCCGTTTTCTGCCACAATATGTCAAATTACGATACTCATTTGTACATAAAAGAATTGGCTAAACAATATGGTAATGTTGATTTGATCGCAAACACCGATGAAAAATACATAAATTATTCAGTAAATTCAGGATATGGGTATGAGTTTGAAGATGATAAACCAAGAAAGTTCATCAAGTTTTCTTTCGTAGATACGTTCAGATTTATGGCCTCGTCTATAGAAAAGTTAGCTAAAAATCTAAAGAGAGAAGACTTCAAACATACAAATCATTTTATACAAGATGGACTGAATGAGATAATAGAAAGACAGCCAAATGACGACGACGAGATTTTTAAAATTCTATCTGGAAAAGGAATATTTCCCTATGAATTTATCGACAGTATTGAAAAACTTGATTACACAGAAGAATTGAGAATTCAAGATTTCTATTCACTTTTGACAGATGAGAGCATATCTGAGAAAGATTTTCAACACTACTTAAATGTTTGGAACAAATTAAAAGAGAAAAATCTTGGAAATTACTCTGATTTGTACAATATCCAAGATGTTTTATTGCTTGCTGATATATTCGAAAATTTCAGAAACATTTGCCTTAATTGTTATAAACTCGATCCGGCACACTATCTAACAGCTCCCAGTCTCGCATGGGACGCAATGTTAAAATTAACGAAAATTGAGCTTCAGCTAATTAACGATTATAATATGTATTTGATGATTGAAAAAGGCATTCGCGGGGGCATTTCTCAGTGTATTAAACGATATGTGAAAGCAAATAACAAATATTTGAAAGATTTCGATAAGACAAAGCCCGAAAACTATTTGTTATACGTTGATGCTAATAACCTTTATGGGTATGGCCTAATGCAAAAACTGCCGTTTAGTGATATCAAGTGGATGGATCCAAAAACTTACACAACTGAAGAATGGAAAGAAACAATTTTGGAATTCACTGGCGACGAAGATTATGGCTATATTCTCGAAGTTGATCTTGGATATCCAACGAATTTACACGAACATCACAAGGATTTACCTCTTGCTCCAGAACATTTTAAAAACAAACTTTGCACAACTCTACTGGATAAAACTGAATACGTTGTTCAATCGAGAAATTTGAAGTTCTATTTGGAACAAGGTATGATTTTGAAACATGTGAATAGAGTTATTGCATTCGATCAGAAGCCTTTTATGAAAGAGTACATTGATTTTAATACTAATATGAGGACCAAAGCTACAAGTGACTTTGAGAAGGATTTTTATAAGCTGATGAACAACTCAGTTTTTGGAAAAAGTATGGAAAATGTGCGAAATAGATGCGATATTAGACTAGGAAATGAAGAATTTTCAATGAAACAGGCCAAGAA
The DNA here is from genome assembly GCF_021130785.1 of Homalodisca vitripennis. Classification (NCBI taxonomy): domain Eukaryota; kingdom Metazoa; phylum Arthropoda; class Insecta; order Hemiptera; family Cicadellidae; genus Homalodisca; species Homalodisca vitripennis. Next base: position 34,408,361 of record NC_060207.1, read on the forward strand.
AACGAACTTCAAAAGCTTCACTATCTTTGACGACAACTGTATAGCGAGTCACATGTATAAACAAAAGGTTAAATTTAACAAACCGATCTACAGAGGATTTTCAGTTCTTGACCTATCAAAATTGCTAATGTACGAGTTTTATTACAACAAATTAAAGAAGTTTGATCCAGATTTGAATCTGTGTTACATGGATACAGACAGTTATTTTCTAGAATTGAAACGAGATCCTTTTAAAATTATTAAAGAAAATATAGATGACTTTGATACAAGTGATTATCCAAAAGATCATGAATGTTTCACTACTAAAAATAAGAAGGTAATAGGGAAATTCAAAGATGAGTTAAATAGCGAAGTTTTAGAAGAATTTTGTGGTTTAGAAAAAATCTCGGTGGTGAAAAGAAAAATCTCGACCTATTTAATGATGAAAAACTTCATTCAATAGCTGAAAAGTTGGCTATCGGTACTAACGATAAAACCAAGTCTGAAATGATCGAAGAAATTGATAAAACTCTTAAAGTAAAATCCGAAAATATCATTGATGTAGAAGTTTTATCCTCAATACACGGTCTTTTCAAGCAATACATTTTAACAAACTTGAACGACAATTCCATGTCAATTTACAAATATCTTTCAATTATGCGGTCAGAAATTAAAAGTTTAATCGAGAAATTTCAAGAAAATGTTAAAAATATGAAGGGCTATCTCTCTTTGGAATGTGAATACGAACGAACTTTAGTGAATGGTGAACCGCAAACATGTCTAATGTATTTTACTATCAAAGCAGACGAAATCTTTGACGTAAACGACTTTATTACTAAGCAATTTAATAAATTAACACATCGAGAACAAACGAATAATCCAAATAAAGGTTCCGGATGGACATTTAAAAGTTGTAAACAACTAGTTTTGAGCCTTAACAAACACGAAATGATGAATGCAGGATCATACATCGATTTACCAAAGAATATCAAAGATAAAAAAGCTTGTATAAATATAAAAAATAGAGATGATTTTTGCTTTATTTACTCAATAAGATGTGCTATTGAAAAACCAGAAAGAGACTGTGAACGTGTAAAGCAATACGAAAAATTTGTGAATGACGAAATATTTTCAGGTTTTGAGTATCCAATGTCTCTGAAAGATATACAAATATTTGAAAAACGAAGCTACAATTCCAAGTATAAGTATCCAACAATGTCTATCAATGTCTACAGTTTTGATGAAAATATTAACATTGTTCCGTTACAAATTTCTGAAAAATATGACGCTGAAACAAACATTGATTTATTGTATGTTAAACAAGATGATAAATCTCATTATGTTTTGATAACCGATTTAAATAAGCTTGTTTCTTCGCAGTTGTCTAAACATAAAGAAAGAAAATTTTTGTGCAGAAGATGTTTAAGCCATTTTTACAAATCTGGAGATTTAACAGATCACTTAGAAATTTGTAAAAATCATGAAGTTTGTAAGCCAATTATGCCATTTCCAGGTCAAACAACTAAATTTACTAATTATCAAAAGAAATTTAACCATCCGTACGTAATTTATATGGACTTTGAGAGCATATTAGAAAAAATTCCGACATGCAAGAACAATCCACAAAGATCGACTACAACCAAGATTCAGAGGCACATTCCTTATGGTTTTACTCTATATTTAGTGTCGAATGTGACCAATCGCATGTACAAACCGATATGTTATCGTGCCAAAAATGAAGAAGATTTGAAAAACGTCCCGACAAAATTGTTTGAAGAACTCAATAAATTATCGAAATACATAGCGAAAAAATATAATTCTAAGAACATGAAACCTATGAAATTGACAGAAGAAGAAGAAATTTCGTATCAAAATTCAAACGTTTGTCATATCTGTGAGTGGTCTGCTTATGATGTTGGGTCAATTCAGTATGGTTTTACTCCTGATAGTTGGAAAGATAAGAGTTATAATAAAGTGAGAGATCATTGTCATTTAACCGGCAAGTTTCGAGGCGCAGCTCATGCATGTTGCAATCTAAATTTGAAATTTCCTCAGAATATTCCCGTTTTCTGCCACAATATGTCAAATTACGATACTCATTTGTACATAAAAGAATTGGCTAAACAATATGGTAATGTTGATTTGATCGCAAACACCGATGAAAAATACATAAATTATTCAGTAAATTCAGGATATGGGTATGAGTTTGAAGATGATAAACCAAGAAAGTTCATCAAGTTTTCTTTCGTAGATACGTTCAGATTTATGGCCTCGTCTATAGAAAAGTTAGCTAAAAATCTAAAGAGAGAAGACTTCAAACATACAAATCATTTTATACAAGATGGACTGAATGAGATAATAGAAAGACAGCCAAATGACGACGACGAGATTTTTAAAATTCTATCTGGAAAAGGAATATTTCCCTATGAATTTATCGACAGTATTGAAAAACTTGATTACACAGAAGAATTGAGAATTCAAGATTTCTATTCACTTTTGACAGATGAGAGCATATCTGAGAAAGATTTTCAACACTACTTAAATGTTTGGAACAAATTAAAAGAGAAAAATCTTGGAAATTACTCTGATTTGTACAATATCCAAGATGTTTTATTGCTTGCTGATATATTCGAAAATTTCAGAAACATTTGCCTTAATTGTTATAAACTCGATCCGGCACACTATCTAACAGCTCCCAGTCTCGCATGGGACGCAATGTTAAAATTAACGAAAATTGAGCTTCAGCTAATTAACGATTATAATATGTATTTGATGATTGAAAAAGGCATTCGCGGGGGCATTTCTCAGTGTATTAAACGATATGTGAAAGCAAATAACAAATATTTGAAAGATTTCGATAAGACAAAGCCCGAAAACTATTTGTTATACGTTGATGCTAATAACCTTTATGGGTATGGCCTAATGCAAAAACTGCCGTTTAGTGATATCAAGTGGATGGATCCAAAAACTTACACAACTGAAGAATGGAAAGAAACAATTTTGGAACTCACTGGCGACGAAGATTATGGCTATATTCTCGAAGTTGATCTTGGATATCCAACGAATTTACACGAACATCACAAGGATTTACCTCTTGCTCCAGAACATTTTAAAAACAAACTTTGCACAACTCTACTGGATAAAACTGAATACGTTGTTCATTCGAGAAATTTGAAGTTCTATTTGGAACAAGGTATGATTTTGAAACATGTGAATAGAGTTATTGCATTCGATCAGAAGCCTTTTATGAAAGAGTACATTGATTTTAATACTAATATGAGGACCAAAGCTACAAGTGACTTTGAGAAGGATTTTTATAAGCTGATGAACAACTCAGTTTTTGGAAAAAGTATGGAAAATGTGCGAAATAGATGCGATATTAGACTAGGAAATGAAGAATTTTCAATGAAACAGGCCAAGAAAACGAACTTCAAAAGCTTCACTATCTTTGACGACAACTGTATAGCGAGTCACATGTATAAACAAAAGGTTAAATTTAACAAACCGATCTACATAGGATTTTCAGTTCTTGACCTATCAAAATTGCTAATGTACGAGTTTTATTACAACAAATTAAAGAAGTTTGATCCAGATTTGAATCTGTGTTACATGGATACAGACAGTTATTTTCTAGAATTGAAACGAGATCCTTTTAAAATTATTAAAGAAAATATAGATGACTTTGATACAAGTGATTATCCAAAAGATCATGAATGTTTCACTACTAAAAATAAGAAGGTAATAGGGAAATTCAAAGATGAGTTAAATAGCGAAGTTTTAGAAGAATTTTGTGGTTTAAGGTCTTTAAGATATACTCGTACAAATATCTAGATAAAAACCCAGTTAGGTGTAAAGGAATTAAGAGAAGCGTTGTAAATAAAACAATAAATATCGAAAACTTGAAGAGATGTTTGTTCGAAGATAAAGAAGAATTTAGGGAGATGACAGTCATCAAAAGTTATAAACATGAGTTGTACACTGTTACCATAAACAAGCTGGCACTGAACGCTAAAGATGATAAGAGAATTGTCCTAGAAAATAAGATCGATACAGTACCGTATGGCTATAAAAATGAAGCAAAATCTGATATATTAGACGAATTAAATAAACTTGGAAACTTTGATATGTAAATGGAAGATGATTTAATTCACTGTCACAAGTGTAAAAAGAAAACGAAAAATATAGATTCAAAAATCGTTCAAACTCAAAATGGATTGTATAGAATTGCTGCAAAATGTTCAAAATGTAAGACAAACAAGAGTAAGTTTATAAAGAATCCAAATCCAAAACCTGTTAAGCAAGAATTGAAGACTAAAGATGAGATAGAGATTGAAGCTCGAGAAATTCATGCACCAGTACGAAAAAAGTTTAAAAAGAGAAAAATTATAACATTAGGAATTGACGATTTATGGGCAGCAGATTTAGTTATAATGTCTAACTATTCAGATCAAAATGATGGATTTAAGTATATGTTAAATGTTATTGATACTTTCTCAAAATATGCTTGGTCAAGAGCTATCAAAAGAAAAAACGGCAAGGATATTTCAAAAGCTTTCGAAGATATAGTAAAAGATGCCATAAGGATCAATCACAAACCTCCTAACCTACTTCATACAGATAAGGGTTTAGAGTTTAAAAATAAAGAATTTAACGATGTTTTGAGGAAATACAACATTAAGATTTATCATACTGAAAACGAAGAGAAATCAAGTATTGTAGAGAGATATAACAGAACTCAAAATGAAAGAATGAAGGTTCTTTTTGAGATTAATAAAAACTTTAAATGGATCGATATTCTTCAAGAAATCGTAAAGAAATATAACGATACTGTTCATAGCACAATCAAAATGAAGCCTAAAGACGTAGATAAAGATGCAGAAAAAGAGTTATTAGAGTCGGTTTTCAAGTATGTTCCACCTGAAATTCACACGTAAACTAAATTTAAAGTCAATGATCATGTAAGAATTGTTAGTAAAAAACAAACATTTTCGAACAAATATAAGAACAATTGGTCAAGAGAAATCTTTGTGATTTATCAAATTAATAACACAGATCCTGTAACTTATAGTATAAAAGATTTAAATAATGAAGAAATAACCGGAAAGTTTTATGAATATGAATTGAAGAAGTCAAAACTGTAATATAAATTTTCTATATATAAATGGCGCATCAAAAGAAATGTACAAAGTGCAAAGAATTTAAAGATTTAAATGAATTTTATAAAGATAAAAATAGGAAAGATGGAATGCATTATAATTGCAAAGATTGTGAAAGGGAATATCATAAAGAATTATATGATAAAATAGAAAAATTAACTTTGGAAGATAAAGAATGTCTTAAATGTAAAGAAACTAAAAAAATTTCAGAGTTTAATAGTGATCACTATAGTAGAGATAAGAAAGACTCATATTGTAAAGATTGTGTAAAGAAGAATCACCATAGATTATATTATGAAGATACTCAATGTGAATGTGGAAGAACTATAAAATGGTTAAATAATTATCAAAAACATTTACAAACAAAATATCATAATTCAAGAGTTTAACATTTTCATCGTGTAATAATTTTTTCTATATAAATGGAGTCTCAAAAGAAATGTACAAAGTGTCAAGAAGAGAATAGAAAAGACTGTTATTGTAAGGAATTATACGATAAAATGAACAAATTAACTTTAGAAGAGAAAAAGTGTTACTTTTGTAAAGAAATTAAAAATATTTCTGAATTTAATAACTGGCAGTATAGTAAAGATAGAAAAGATGCTTTTTGCAAAGATTGTGCTAAAAAAATTTTCAGCGAAAGTTATAAAAACGAAATGCCTTGTGAATATGAAAAAAGAATTCTACAATGGTTACCTAGTTATGCTAAACATTTACAAACAAAATATAATAAATCGAGAGTTTTTAGTAAAATTTAGAAACATTTTCATCGTGTAATTTAGATATTCTATAAATCAGTCGAGATTCTGCCATATTTGTAGTAAAATGATTTCCGTTGTATAAAATATTCAAAGATTCTTTCATTTGGTTGTAGAGATTTATACTATTTGGATCTCCATGTCTTAATAAAATTTCCATTTCTGGGTAATCAATTTCAAGTTCTTTCAATCTTTTCGGTATTTCTCTCTTTTGAGCTCTGATAACGTAATAAGGATATTCCCACATGTGATTCTTTTTAATTAATACAAAAACATGGTGTTTTTTCTTATCAAAATTTTTACAAACAAGGTCTGGTTTCATTAAGTCAATTTTTACACTTTGTTTTGCGATTATTTCCGTTTTTATTTCATCTTTAATTTGTAACTGTTTTATTTCATCTTTTAACTGCTTATTTTCGTTTTTGAGTTTGTACTCACCAAATTTACGAATACTTGGCAAAACTTCTTTTGTAACCCAATTTTTAAACAATTTCGCTTCTGATTTATGCGATCTCAAAATTAAAGAATAAAGTCCAGATTCATTAACGAAAACAGTGTTGTTTTGAAAGTTTGAAGGTAAGCTATTCAATAGCTCCCCTTGATTCATGTCTTTAAACGTTAATTTATCATCTTCGTCAACGTTTAATCTGATCGTTTGCATAGTATTTTCATATTCTAGAATTTTTGCAACATCTTTAGCCTTAAACCAGATCATATTGTTTTCGTCTACAATCGTTAAGATATTTGTGTTATTGAATTTGAGTTGATTATTGAGTAGGCCTACAAGTGACTCCATTTAGATAGAAAAGAAATTTAACTAGTAATTTTTATTTTGAGAATAAAGCCCAGATTCATTAATGAAAACAGTGTTTTTTTGAAAGTTTGAAGGTGGGGGCGAATCACCCCTACCTTCAGAATGTATGTTTTCGAAGCTTTTTTTATATTTTGGGGTCCATTTTAATCCTTTTTCAATCTTAAATATATTGTTGTTTTACTCTCATTATTTAATAGATTTCCTTCAGAGTCTTGAATAGTCAGAACGATTTTTTGAATTCTTTTAATATTTTTTCTAATAGGAATATAATCGATTTCATTTGGTTTTTCACTGATTTTTGATCCATAAGCAACATTTGGGAAAAAAGTGTACAAAATTTCAGATTCTTTGTGTAAATGTTCGGTATGATTTTCAAAACTAGGTTCAACGAGATTGCAGTGCACTTCAATTACATCGAACGGTCTAAATTTTGGCGTTTTATTTCCTAAATATACCTGATTTGGCTCAATAGTTTCTTGAACAATCCCTAATAAATCTACAATAATTGCTGAAAACATTATTCTTACTGGTGATTTTATTTGAATTTTATTAGAGAGATAATTTTTTTGCATTTCAAACTTGTTTTCGTCAAAGTTTAAAGATTTATCTGATTGTTTGAATGTTTTCAGATAATTTTTAAGGGAATTTTTAATTTGATCGAAAGTATAATATCCTTTGTTTAAACCATAATATTTTGTTATGTTCTTCTCACTAAATCCTATGCAATAAGGAGAACTTTCACTAATATTTATTACAAAATTGTCAGAATAAAAGCCGCTTAAACCGATAAAATAATTTGATTCTTCCTCTAAGTGTATAGGATGTTCCAAGTTTAAAACTAATTTAGAGCTTTCTGAAGTCAACTTGAACAGCTTCATTTTCGCAAGCGTTGCTTCAAGATGAAAATCTTCTATTTAAATGGAGAAATTTTTAAAGCAAAAAGATCAGATAAAACTTCAAACGTTTGAAGAAAATAAGAAAGATCAACCAATCAGATTGTTAATTGTTGGTTCAAGTGGATGTGGAAAAACAACTTTATTATTGAATTTTATCTACAATAGGTTGATTCCTTATTCCAATTTGTATGTTTTTAGTAAATCTTTAGAACAAGACGCCTATAAAAAATTACAAGAAAGATTTGAAAATATTGAGAAAAACTTAAACAAAAAAATATCACATTTTTATAATGTTTCTGAGGACATAGTTCCGTTAAGCGAATGTAAACCCAATTCGTTAATCGTTTTTTGATGATTGTATTTTAGAAAATCAAGACGTTATTAAGGAATATTTCGTAATGTCCCGTCACAAAAACATATCTTGTATCTATCTTTCCCAATGCTTTTCAAAGGTTGATAAACAAGTTATAAGAAATAACCTGAATATGTTGTGTATTTTTAAGCAAGATGATCACTATTCGAGAAAGATTTATAACAATTATGTGGGATCTGATATGAGTTTTAACCACTTTATTGAGTTATGTGATAAAATTTGGAAGGAAGACTACGGATTTTTAACTATTAATCTAACTTTGAAGCCTAAAAATGGTAAATATCTGAATAAATTTTCTAATATAAATGCTGCTCAGTGGTCTCGATAAAATATTTGTTACAATTATTTTTATATTATCTTTAATTTTTATTTACATTATGAAAATAACAGAAAAACGGTAAATCTGTTCACGTTCCACGTTCACGTTCCACGTTCACGTTCATGTTTCACGTTCATGTTTCACGTTCATGTTTCACGTTCGTGTTTACGTTTCACGTTCATGTTTTACGTTCGTGTTTACGTTTCACGTTCGTGTTTCACGTTCGTGTTTCACGTTCCACGTTCACGTTTTACGTTCCGTGTTCACGTTCCACGTTCACGTTTTACGTTCCACGTTCACGTTTTTACGTTCCACGTTCACGTTTCGTGTTCACGTTTCCACGTTCCACGTTTACGTTTCAAAATTTTCCTAAATAAATGGCGAACGTAACTTCAGAAGAAGCAAAAAAACTTGATCAAATAGAAAAGAAATTAATCAAAGAATTTAAAGAACAGATTCGAATGGATGAAGAAGAACAAGAACTTATTCAAAAAATTAATCAACCTGTAACTTCTGCAATAAAAAATGTTGAGGGCAAAATTGAAAATGTTTTAAGCGATAATCAAAATTTGATGAATTTGGTTCCAGTTGTACGACAATTTGCTGATATTTCGATACCAGAATCTGAGTTTGAATTGCCAAAATTACCATCTTCAACACCATTTAGACCTCGAATCATTGAAGACTCTACCATAGTTGAACCAATAAGTCCTGGAACAACGGATATAATAATTGGTGAAATTGGTAAAAAATTTCTTCCTAGAGCAAAGGATGATAAATTTGGTTTGTATTGGGACAGAAAAAAGAAAAGTTTTATGATTGGAAATTTGCCCGTGAATTTTGAGCATAATGATATCATTATTAATGAAAAAACATATGAAGGAACTCAAGGTTTATGGAGATTATTAACAGGCACTGATGTTCCAAAAGACGGTTTATATTCTGAAGAAGACTTGAAAAAGTATACTGAAATTTTATGGAAATCTGATTCAATTTACAAAAATAATGATCCATCAACTAAGAAACCAAAGTCAAGTAAAGGTAAAAAATATCTCAATTTGATTAAACCAATTTGGGAAAAAAGAATCGAAGGATCAGGTGTGAGAAAATACAGTGATAATAAGATTGAATACAGATATATCGACGATTTGACAAAACTCGATGGAATTATTAATTATATTTATGCTCAAGAAAAGGCTGGAAACAACAATTTTTTGAACGAAAAGAAAGCGATTAAAGATTTTATTTCGAACAAACTTGATGAAATGATTGAAAAACCTGATGGAATTAAATATTTAAAACGAGTTTTGCCGGCAATAAGTTCATCTATGATTGAGGGTAGTGGACTTTTGAATGATTTTATCAACAATTTACCTTTTGAATTACACGTACCAACTTATCAGTATCTGGGGCCTGGCACAAAACTCGAAAAAAGACTAAAAAGAGGAGATCCTGGTATAAATAAATTAGATCAAGCTGCTATGGAACACGATATTTTTTATGCAAAACATAGAGACACAAATTCCAGACATATCGCAGATAAAGTTTTGCAAGATAAGGCAATGGATAGATTTTTATCAAAAGATGCTAGTTTAGGTGAAAGATTTGTTGCGCTTCCAACAGCTGGAGCAATGTTTTTGAAGAGAAAACTAGGAATGGGAATCGAAGAGAACTTGAAATTTTAACTATATAAATGGAGGTGAACGTAAACTTCAGCAAAAATCAGAAAGAAAAAATAAAATCCGCTTTTAAGAAGAAAATACCCGTTAGTATTCAATTTAAAATAGATCAACTAAAAAATGGCGAAGATAAGATATTTTTAACAAATAGACAATACAATAAACTCGAAAAACATAAGAAAAACAATAAAGGAACCAGAATAGAATTTTCTTATAATCAGTTGAAAGAACTTAAAAATGGTGGACTTTTGAAAGATTTATTAGATTTTGGAGAAAATATTCCAGTTGTTAAAAATGTTGTTCCTTATGTTCGTAAAGCTGCTCCAATCGTTAAAAAAGATGTGATTCCTATTGTTCGAAACATTTTAAATTGGTTAGATAAAGAGTTGGAAGATGTTACAGGATCTGGATTAGATGAAAAAACTTTGAATTACGTGAAATCAAACATTGAAAAAAAAATTTAAACCTTTAACATTCGGGGAATTGGAAGAAATCTGCAAAAATATTAAACATTTTAGAGGAATCTTCATGAGAGATACATTACCTGAAAAAGTTAAGAAATTTGAATGTGGAATTGTGAATTTAGACTCGATTATGGGAAGTGGAACACATTGGATTTGTTATTATAAAAATGATAAGAATGCATATTATTTTGATTCGTATGGAAGAATTGAGGACAAACCACCTATAGAATTGATTAAATATTTGAAAAAATCAAGCGTTTATTATAACGATTCTCAAATTCAAGACTACAAAGATCCCCCAATTTGTGGTCATTTATGTGTTTTTGTGTTGAATGAACTGAGTAATGGTAAAGATTTTAAAGAAGTTGTTAACAAATTATTGCTTAATAAATATGGATTCACAAAATATTTTTGACGTATTTGGTACACAAATTATTCAAAATGTAGATAATAGTTTCAATTTTGATAGTTTGAGAAATGAGTTTGATAACAAGTTAGAAAATTTATTACAAACCCTTCCAGATTCAGATATGTTTGCTGTCGAGATTGAAGATTTTAAAGCAGAATATGATAACAAACTTGCAAATTTCATGAGTTCAAATGAAGTTGCTGATAAAATAAAAAACATTGGAAAAAGAAGTTGATGATGGTGTAAAAAAATTATTTACCAATTTAATGTCTCACATCGAAAAAGCTGATGAAATTACTGAAGCGATCAAAGTTGAAAAGAATTATGTTAGTTTGGCTAATAAGAAAAGAATTGTCGGTGTTCGACCTGGTATTGACAAACATGATGTTGTTGTTAAAGAACAAATTTTAAAACCTCTAAAATTATCAGAAAACATCGATATTGTTGATTTACATGATCCGAATGTTAAAAATGCCTTAGATTTTAAAGGAAAAAGAATTAGCGGTGTTAGTAAAGGAATTAATCCATTTGATGTTGTTGTAATGATTCAATTAGAAGATCCTATTAAAATGTTTAATGAACTAAAACAAAATTATGAGAATCATAAACAGCATGTTAAAGATTTTACAACAGAAGTCTATGACAAGTTAGAAGCCAGAAATAGAAGATCAGTAGACGATGTTGGTGAATTACTTGATAAAGTAAATAAACTAGAAGAAAACTTTAATACATATAAAAATGAGGTTAATGTATTAGTTGGTGAAGTAATTAACAAAATTCTGGAAGATTTTGATACACATTTCAATGAGAAAGTAAACGTTTTTGAAAATTTTGGTACACGTTTCAATGAGAAAGCAACACATAATAATGAATTACTTAAAAGAATAGAAGATCGATACTCTTTATATCTCGATAAAGTAAATAAACTAGAAGAAAACTTTAATAAATTTAAAGAAGATGTTAATAAAACTTTTGAAAATATTGATAACAGATTTAATGGATTAGGCGGCTATGATGACTAATTTTCCTTATATAAATGGCGCTCATATATTGTGTGAGATGTAAAGAAAAAACTGCAACAAATGATATAAAATACTATGCAAACATTAACGGAGTTAAAAGAATTTCGGGAAAATGTGCTGAATGTAACTCAAAAAAGAGTCAATTTATAAAAACTTGATTTTGAAATTTTTTCCTAATAAATAGAGATGGCGGGACATTACAGTGCTTTCGATCTTTTTATCATGCAACACGAAAGAGATTTGAAAAAAGAACATTGGGATGACATTTCTCAAAAATATGAATTATCCGAAGATATGATGAGATTATACGTAAACAAATTGAATTGGTATAACATTGCTAAATATCAAACTTTATCATCAGAGTTCATTCAAGAAAATATACATTATCAATTAAAAGATCATATGTCTGTTCTTTGTCTCTATCAACACTTGAGTATAAAGTTTTTGGATGAAAATAAAGATACAGTTGATTGGAACAATATTATAGATAGCGGTTACTATCCTGTGCAGATTTTATTGAAATATGTGACCGAGATCGCAAAATTTAAGGAAGAGAATCCTGAATATGACGAAGTAGATCATTAAAAATGACTCTAATCTTTTTAATTATTTTACTAAAATTTATATCTTTTCTTATAAAAACGTACATTAGATCGATGAAAAAATGATATCTTTCTTATACATGATGTTTAAAATTTCTAAATTTTCTCTTATTAAATGGCGGACTACAGAAAATATGCTAGTGATATTGAAAGGGCGGAGTTTAAAAATTTCTATCCAATTAGTAAACAACATTTGAATGAACCGAATAAAAGAACTGAGTTTAATATTGATTTTGGAGATAACTTTTGCTCGTCTAACTTCCAGTTTTATATTTCTGGAACTTTAACAAAACAAGATGGTCAAGCATATCTTGGAACTGATAATGTTAGATTAATCGATAATTTTATACCGTTTTTATTTTCTAAGATTGAAGTAAGAAAACACAATAAATTGATAGAAGAAGTCGAAAACTGTGGCCAATTAAGCACAATTAAAGGAACTATTTCGTATTCAAAAAGTGATGTTATTTCTCAAACTTCTAATGGCTTTGAATCAGATTTTAAATTTGGTGTTTTTGAAGCAGCTGGAAATTTATCTCATTTTGGATTAGGATTTTTTGAAAATGTTACTATTCCGATCTATAAAGGAGGATTTTATCTAAGTTTTATAAGAGCAGAAGACGATGATGTGATTCTGAAGACTGCAACTGGAAATGTTATGCCTGTTGATGGAAAAATAACAATTACAGATTTTTTTATTAGAGTTCCAATGATTGATTATAAAACCACGAGTAAAATTAGGTTGATTGATGAAATTACAAAAAGTCAAAACATTATGTTTAATTTTCTAGATTGGCAATGTATTGAACAAAAAGGTATTTCCGGAACAACTTATTCGTTCGATATCACAAATATTTATAGAAATATCTTCAATCCCAAGTTCGTTATCATCGGTTTTCAAACAGATAGACAGAATAATTAAGAAAAAAATCCTTCAAAGTTTGATAGTTTGGATGTAAAAAATATCAGAGTAAAATTGAACGGTTCTTATTATCCAGATGAATTACAAAATTTAAACATTTCCGGAGGTCTTTTCAGAATCATGTATCAGATGTATCAAGATTTTAAGAAAGTTTACTGTAATAATAAGGAAATGTATTACAATCCTAAAGAATTTTTAGCGAATAGACCTATTTATGTCATTGATACAACAAAGAGTTTGACAAATATTTCTGGTTCAAAGAACGATATAATTATCAATATGGATTTTCAAAAAGCTGTTACAAACGCGATTTGTTATGTTGTTGTTGTCTCTGAGAAATTTTTAGCCTATGATGTGATTAAGAACGATATTAGAGAAATTCAGTAGTTAATGATGTTCATATTATTCTCTTTCATTCCCTCTAAAACTTCAAAAATATACTCTTTCGCTGATGAAAAATCTCGATTTCTCCCGTAATAATCTTTATAATCGTACACATAATATCCTAAATAGTTGTACAATAGAATGAAATTATTTCTATTTATCTCTGTTGTAGAAATGTAAACACAAACATTTGCGCTGAAAAATTTATATCTCGGCAGACTTAGTTCCATAATCTCCATTTATAAAAAAATCTTTTTGTTTAAATGGAAGAGTATAATGCCAACTGTTACAAGTGTTATAATAGAGGAGAAATTATTGATAAAAGATTAGTTTGTAGAGATTGTAATTTAATTTTGTACGAAAGACCTAAACCTAAGAAATTTCGAAATAAACTAACACATTTGAATAATCTGCTTATGAAATTACAATACGGAGACAAGAAGTAAACAAAATTTGTTACAGAATTTAGAAAACAGAATAAAAATTTTTACTTATCTCTTAGAACCGTTGAAAAAATTGTTTTCCTTTTCAAAGAATACATTAGGTTTGTTGGTTTAAATACACACGTTTATTATGAAAAGATATTACCTGTAATCTTTCACTATTTGGATATTGAATTTGATTACGATTTTAAGCCTGAAATCTTTGATGATTTTATAGTACATTTGGAGAAATTAAACGAAGAACCTCGTGAAAAGAATGCGGTTTTACTCACATTCTCCCCGACTTCTCGAGTGATTGTTAGCAAATTTCATTTTTTCCGGCTTTAAATTTTTTCTATTTAAATGGAGTTCTTGAAGGAGTTAAATGATATTGGAGAATGTAAGTTTAAAGAGTATAAGAAGTTAAATGAATTGGAAGAAAGGAAGAAACATAGAATCTTGAATTTGGAGAAAAAGAAAGATAAATTCGGGTTTACAATAATTGCCGAGTTGGAAGATTGTAAAGTACACTTGCCGAACAGATTTTTGACTGTTTTGGATGAGAAAAAGATTAAAGAATTAAACAAAAATGAAAAATTACACTTGGTTGTTACTGGAAAGAAGACTATTAAAGATAAAGAAATTATAACAATTAACTTTGTAGAATAAAGTCTTAACTCTAAAACTTGCAGTCCCTCCCCACGTCATAGTACTGTTTTGATAACCATAGTTGGTGTCTTTCTTCATAGGAATCACATGGAATATTATCTACAGTAATACCTTTTGTTTCACACAAAATGTGGCTATATTCTATAAGAAAAATTCTATAATGCTCTTTAATGAATTGTGTTGATAAATCTTGATACTCACAAAAATTCCTAAGAAATTCATCAATTAAGTCTTGATTATCTTGAAAGGACGTATAATATGGGAAAAATGTCATAAAAAAACGATGAAAACTCTCTGTTTGTTTATTTTTTACTTTCTTTTCAATATCTTTCGTAATTATATTAAATATGTAATCCCTTACTTTTTTAGTTTTTTGCCGATAGTAAAACACTCCATTAGACGTTTTTTCTGCAAAAGACTTTACAAGTTCTTTGAATTCTGTATCATTTAAGGAAAGTATCAACTGTTCTTTAAAATGTTTTGGTAATTCGTTGAACTCGTTAAAATTGTCTTTCTTTGTAAGTTTTTGAAATGCTAGAAACTGAAGAGAGCTTGGTGAGTTCATGTTGTTTATTTAGTAGAAAAGTTTTTTATTAAAGTACAGTATGTTTTTAGTAAAAATGTTTTAAATTGATTAAATTTTATTAAGATTTTTCCTTTATTCGTAGCAGATTTGACAACATTTTACAAAGCACAGCTTAAGAAAGTAGAAGCTCAGATTTGGTTAATTTTTCATTCCACAGAGTAGATAGTAATGTACCGATCGCTTTTGGAGACGAACGACTGTAGATTCGGTTAATTTTTCATTGAGATTTGCTGTGTTATTTCTCAGCTTCCTTTATGGTACATTGAACAGTATTTTACATTGCTTTTCGGTTGGCTCCGAAAGTGCGCCAGGAACCCCATATTACTATCTACTAGCAGGTAAGATATATTATGATGGAGTACCCAGTGACTTAATGTCATATGTTGAAATATAATTACAAATATACTTTTAAAGTAAGTATCAGGCCAGGCAATGACACTTTTGTCAACTTGTTAACATTCTTTATTACATGTTTCGTGACGTAAACTGTGTCATTGTTACATAGTAAAAGACAACTGTGAATCTTTAAATTCATAACACTAGACACTACATAGTGTTTGTGTAATCAATTTACCTACCTGTTAAAATTAAAACTTCATATTTACTCATTGAGACATATTTATAAAATGTATATATACAGTTTTTATACTTATACTAGAAGTTACCCGGACTTCGCACTCAATATGAGTAGCTAATGGTGAGTTTGCCTTCTCCCAACGATCATGAAAATATGTTAAAAAGTGTATATTTATGGCCATTGTAATTCATTTCGATGTTAGTACGGTTTGTTTCATTACTGATTTTGTGTCTTATCTGATCAAGAAAATATATATACATTCACAGCTCTGAGAACCCTATATTTTTCAAAAGACAACGAATTTGTCACTAAGTGATGGCAGTTATCTGCTTCTTTGCACGCAATTTAGTAGGCGTTGCACGTGTATGACCACTTCTGGTTCGAGTAAATTGTGTTTCCGACGCCAATTTTGATTTTGCCTTGTTTCCCGATCAAGAAAATACCTCAAGAAGTGTATATTTCTTGCCATTTTAATTTACTTTGTTAGAAAGTAACATTATCTTTTAGATATAATACTTAATATTTGATAAATATGTACAGTTAAAAGTATATTAACAATGACTGTACGTGTTCGTTTCTTTATAATCTTAAATATATTATTAATAATTTAGAACATTACGTATACTAGAAACATCTGTGCCGTTGACCTATTATTACAAATCTCTATTTAGTTTATATTAATTTGTAAGATTTTTCATACTGATTGTTCAATAGGACTTCTGTAAATATATTAAATTACTTTAGATTTTAAACATTTAATGCCATGCAAAATATTCATTTTATATAATTTATAAAGCTGTACTTCCAGTACAACCATGTATCGAAGAAGTTTCAACTGCACAGAATGTTATATTGATAAAAAGACACGCTGAGACATGTATCCTAGCAGCTGTAGTTACCCACGTACAGAGCGCCGCACTGCGCCAAACCACTTTACAAGGCTTGGCATAGCGAGTGAGTTTGGCATATTCTCAACTTCTTAATAAGCGTCATTACAATGTACTGAAACATGTAAATAAAGCAATCATTTATATAATCAAAAAGTCGACAAAAATATATTTTTAACATTACTGTCTTCAAGGTTAAGTTTTTTATAATATATGTACGTGTACATTCTATTACACGCATGCATTTGGATATTTTCAATACATTGTTCATGATGACTTAATTGCTGTAAGGACTGTTTATTGAGGCTCTTGAGGATGGTGGGTGATTAGTGATTATACCGGTTCAGTATTATATTGGTAAATTAAATAACAGGACGTTCCTGTTTTACCTTAAATAGGCCTAACCCTAAAACCATAGAATATCTTATCTTCCAATTCCATTTACGGATACATCTATGAACAAAATATCCTGCTTAACATATTGAAATGGGTTTATGTCATCTTTGAATTTATTTCTTTTTGACAGTAAGAATGTGACTTGCTTTCCCTTTTGAATATTACAACAACCATTACTCAAAATAATACAAGATCATTTGTTAATCATGTTGATTTGCAAATAAACAACAATACATCGTTTTTTATCTTCTAAATTTAATAACAATACACTGCTAAAAAGTGCACAGAATCATTTTTGCCAAAAGATTGTCAGAGATTAAAGCAACTTTCTTTTTGTTACGGATACTCAATGTTTTTAATGTAAGGAAACATTGAAATTTATTTTCCCTTACTCTCACGGAAACTGGAAATCGGAGAAAGCTTTCTTGAAATATAATTACGTTGGAGATTGCGATTTCGTTTCCAGAGTTACTCTCCATTACCGTCCATATTACAGAAGTATTCTTACATTAACAAATTGTTAAACATTTATAATAAAAACAATTCATTTTAAATCGAATATAAATATAGCATTATTTTTTATAGGGAACCAGCATTATTACATTAACATTAAAGATTTGACCGATAACAAGAACTTTTTCAGTATGAATCTAATTGAAGAACCACAAGTTCTACACAGCTGGACAAGCTAATGTAGAATAATTATCTAAATAATCATCATAATCAAGAGCTTAAACCCCTAACAAGCTACTCATGGTGTGGTTTCAGGCTCTAACACAACCCAATATTTTCACCGTAACCGCTACTCTAGGGCTTTGAGAAAGGGAATTTTGAGATTGAGTTCCTCCAATATTGGAACCAATTGTCTCAAGATACATATCTCTTAAACGATTGCAAAGGCCTAATTATTTCTTTATTCAGTTTTAACATTTAAATTATTAGTTGATCATACCTCGAGACAATGGTATACTAATTTACTTAATAACCACGTGTACTAACATATTTTCCAGGTAAAAATGTTTAAAAAATATAATTTCATTTTCGTGTCGAAACCTGATGTATAATGGTCGAAACATGTGTAATGACATATTTATATAGTTTATCTCCGGATTTTTACAACACTTTTTTGTATATTATTTCTAAGTAAACAGATATTTAGAACTGGCTAAAATAAACTTCAATTTGAAAAAGGATTCGTAGAGGAATTTTGTGTTAGAAACTAATTAAATTAACTACTCTTACTCTAAATCATTTTATGAAATAAGTCCTTACTGTGCTAAAGTAAGATACCAACTGTTAGTGTTTAAAAATGCTAATATTACTAAAACTAGTACTAATAATAAATGAGAGAAAAAGATGGTAAAAAATACTAATATGTACTGGAATAACTATTTAAAACACTGCAACTTAACCTTTACGTTTTATTAACAAAAGTTTTGAGTTTTCATAAGTTTCAGTTACACAACACTCTCGCTCAACAGTCTTAATTCTTTAAAGAGATCTACGTTACTTTAAACAATTATTATTTTGGTATTCAAAATATTTAAGACACAGACAAATACATAAACATCGTAAGCTGATAGAAAGATATCTGTATTGCCATTTACCAAGTCCTAGTAATGCTACTCCAACTCATATTCAGATACAAAGTCTCATAAAACACGTTCAAATAATTATTACGACTATTTCATAGGAATTCCCAGAAATATGCTTATTCCAATTACTTTCATGACGGAATATCCGGACTTTATCATTGCTGTCTATACAACTCAAAAACCACTATAATTGGAAAGCTAAAATATATATAATAAAATACAAATATTTTTTGGGTTTCAAGATTACGGCCACTGAAAGTTTCTAAAACAAATTGATTGTTATCTTATTTAACAACAATTTAAAACAATTTTGTTTAACGATTGTGATATTTTAATGGTTTCATATTACCTGCCTAAAAAATTTTAGTACTTTACAATAACGTAGCAAAATTATATATGTATACGTAGGTATGCGATAACATCGAATCGATACACATACAAGAGAATATCTTTTTATAAAGATAGTTTCTAACCAACTGAAACCAAAACAAATACCAAGAGTGCAGAAATGCTATCATATACGAGGGTAACTATTATTGGTAATTTAGTAATAAAACGTTATTGTACTCAAAAAGGACACTTACATGTACATAATTTTACATGTACCTTGCTTTTCTACGGACTTGGTCCATCGTTGTAAAAGCTTCCTGGTGCCTTCATAAAAGAAGGTTTTCGGTTGAGCTGCGAGCCAGGAAAGCACCGCTTCTGTCAATGCTTCGTCCGAGGTAAATCAACTTAATGCCTCTTTCAGTAAACCAACGAATTCATTTTCAGAAGGGACAAAATCCTATGTAGAGGGTGAGCCAATACTTCAAAATTTCGATTCTGGAGTGTTTCAGCGGTATCGGCAGCATTATGCGGATAGGCAGTGTCGTGTAATAACGCAACACGTTTTGACACCAGTCCTCGGCGATTGCTTCTAATCGCAGGTTTTAACTTGGCAGTAAGCATCTCACTGTAGCGTACATTGATTATTGTTGTACCCTTTCCTCGTAATATTCCAGACATGGATTACTGTGAATAAAAAAGGAAAACATATGCATCATTTTTCCTGCGGACGGTTAGGTCTTGAACCTTTTCTTGCACGGCGAAAAAGTTTCCATTTAATACTCTGCCGTTTACTCACCGGCTCCTAATGGTGGATCCATGTTTCGTCACCAGTAACTTCCTGTATAAGAAGTTCGTTACAGTAGTTATCAAAATGTTTTTGGCACATGACCAAGCGCGTTTGTATATGTAAACTGTGTGAGTTACATCTTGCACAGACTGAAACCCCAGTCTGTTGTCTATGATTTCGTAGGCAGAATCGTGGCTAATTTGCAGACGATGTACTATTTCTTTAATGCAGTGCAACATTTTTTTAATTTTTCAATCGATTCGTACACACTCTGTTGTGTTACAATATTGTTCACATACTGTACCGAAAGCCTTCTGTGAATTTTGAACCCTAATACACGTTTCGACAGCACAAAGCGGATCACTGAAGGTTCTCTTTTTGGTGCAAATAGAAAGTGGAACAGCCATGACAACACGAGAGCGATGATAAAACTATCCTAGCAACTTTAAACTTGCAAAGAAATTATAAACAAATTTAAAAAAAGCCTGCTGCATCAACGCAAAATGACAGCACTACCAACGTGAAAATTTAACTGATTTGGGGATAATAATTTAATTACCCTCGTACTTTTAATAATTTGATTTCGGTGGTTTCTAAGTTTTAAAGAATAAAAAGATTCTAAATTATGAAAATGTATCATGTGAACCAGCAGAGCCGTCAATCATCAATTCTGTACAAATAACTAATAATGCATCCTGCATTCCATGATTCAAGATGGCATATTTAAAGTCAACCATTCTTTACAGGTTATTGTTAACACATTTCTTAAGCTAATAAGAGTGCAAAAAATAGACCTTTTAGCCGTATTATTAGTAAATAAATTGATAATAATTTTATAAAACCAACCTTGTAGAATTTGTTTATAGTTTGTTTTCGGCAAGGGTCGGTTGGCAAGGACAACAGCGGTCAATAAACGTAGTCCCCTGAGCGCCACACAGGAGTTATGGTGCGTGTTATGGACAGAGCAGATATTGTCAGTTCAGTGTTGTCCAACTTGAGATCATTAAGCAACAACGTGGACTTCAACAGTTTGTACTCTTCGCTGTCAACAAATACCTCAGAACAAGTGAGAACACTATGAAAGGGTGTTATAATACCACATAATACATGTTTAGGACAGGCTATTCATATAAGTGTAAAACTTATTTCGCACTACATTCTGTATCTATATTAATCGATGTGTATGTTTTCTTTTATAAGTCTGACATGCGAATAATGGTACAATTAATTGTTTTTGTTCTGTGTAAATATACGTAGAGTAAATTTAAAAATTGTTGAATGTTTAAATACTAAGCAAATTATTACCTGTTTTGTCTTTTATTCTGAGAATTTAAAACTTGTAATTAAAGCAGCCACTCTTTTAATTTCTTTTCTGGACTATTAGGAATTGAATGTATAAGAAAAAGGTTTTGGAGTAGTGCCTTGAGTTCCAAATCCATGAATACAAATTCGAGGTGTTCAAACTCTGCCAGATATACAAATCAACAACCTATTGTATAACCTATAAATCTCTTAGTCATCCAACGTTAAACGTTCTAGTAATAAGGCCTCTAAACGTTCAGCATACGATTTCCAATTTTTGTCCCACCATTTCTTTAGAACCTAAAATATACTTTTTAATCACTGAGGGAGCTGTCAGATCGGCTCTTCCGCTCATTAACGATTTATCTCCATGACTGTCTTCCGCAGGATATTTCAAGAACGAATTGAACTTTACATTTTAAAACGTGTAGGAAACTTCATTTTTAAAGACAAAACATAGAGTTCGAGTTTTATGCATGAATATCAATGAGATTTGACTGAGTATCAGCAAAACATACAAATTGAGCTAGGGAGTTTAAATTTTGCATGAACTTGCGAAGTTAAACAACCTGTAATGTGATGTCCTTCTACCTGGTACTGCTAGGAAAACTTATGGTGGCGCCTATTGAAACAGTTAGTATAATCTAAGATAATGTAATCTTCAGATGTGACCACTTTGTCTGCTGTTATGATATCATTAATTTGATGATCACTGTATTATAACACAGTTTGTAATCACTGCCAATTTTACAATCTTGTAACATTACAGAGCACGTCACAAATGGTTTAGCAGATAATTTGTAAATCTTATTTCAAATTTATCCGTAGTATAATATTAGTGTACATATGTCACTAGATCGATGTGCACGACCGTTGCAGATATCGATATAATAACAGAAGGGCTCGTCCGGCCACAGTTGGCTTGGACATGAGAGAGACAGTTTATTGCTTATCTTGCAATATAATCTTTCAACAGATGAGAAGTAGATAAATTGATTTTTTCATACTTAAAATAAGTCCTACTTAATTTATTTTTATATCTTAAGCAAAACAATCTGTTTTACTTCAATGTATATTAATACTAGTTAATACTTTCTATATCAATTTATTATATTGTAACAAAGATAAGAGCATTCATAAATAACATTGTACCAGGATTATTATGGGGAATAAAAGTGTCCACTCAAAAAACGTAGAATGTTAGAACTGAAATCTTGTAATGGTGTGTACGACACATTTCTTATATCACCACAAGACCAACAATAACAAATTATTTATTGCAAAATTCTAAAATATTTTAAATCTGTATTCTCTATCAAATACTATTATTTAGTAGATAGCCATAACTAAAATTAGTATAACTTTTCCAACACCAAAATTCCGTTGGATGTATTTTCCATATATTTCGAGATAAACGGTCAACATTTTTCAGCCTCATGAATCAAAGGAGCTTTACAAACACAGATAAAGAGAGAGTGACACAAGATTTATGTAGCCGTGGCCAGAAGAGTTCCCCACTTCCTGTTGTCGTACGTCATCGCTTGAGCTGAGCGATGACGTATATTGAGAGTTCTGTATTTCATAGTATCTCGCCTCAAGCACATTCTCTATCTAAATAACCAGGTATAATATGTAAATAATAAATATAATAATAAGTAAGTACCTGTAGGGAAATGTGAAAATAAAGAGAGAACTGGCACTTAGAGTTCCACTAATTTGTGTATTGTAGATTTAGATAAATTAGTAAGATAATTGTAATTTCATTTTATCATAGTGTTAAATCAAGAAACAGAAATAGGTTGGTGACTTCTGATTCGAGAGTGGAGGTCTAAAAGTTTGAAAACTACGCATACTATAATATTTATATAGGTTTTTATAAGGCGAAAATACTACTAACCAGCGGTGGTGCATTATGAACACATTTACAAGTAACTTAAATATTTAAAATTACATTATTTTAAATCAATGCTATACAGAGTAAATTGTATGATATTTGAACTTAGACTTTTTATTTGGACGTAAACCAATCGACGCAGATTCATTATTCTACTTGTGTTTGAGTTTTTAAAAAAGTTTCTCACTGCCGATTCAAGATTACAGAGTTAAGAAACTTAGCTATCAAAATGTACCTGGTTATTTGTAGATTTACAATACTCATATAAGGGATATCCTTATTCCTTTCATTTTTTCTGCTGTCTTTAAGTTCCAAATGTTTGAAGAGGATTTAGTTGTGCTGTTTACGACATGTTTTACTAACGCAAAACAATATATACCAGACTGAGAGGCATGCTGGAGACACTACAAGAGAATATTGCAGGATTTAGGTATTGAATTGGTAATCAACATATCAATTTTGTATTAAAACCCTATGTGTAGTATTATAAAATTTGGATTAGTGTTTTTAGGCTTAATACTATTATCAGCCGCTGTCTATACAGTCTGGATTTTCTGTCATATTACTATCATATGACATATCATACACGCGTAATGACAATATTTATAAGGACTAAATGGTTTTTCAACTGAGATGGTCTGGAGTGGCGCTAATTAATTTTTTCTTGAATTCACAATTTCTTCTTAAGTGAGAGACCGTAAACCATTTCAAAAATGTTCATAAATAACATCTCAATAACAGGTTTAGTTTTATTATTGGCATAGAAATAGTCGTATAATAATAAAATATAGAGAGATTGGACAGGTTCTAGAAATATTTCTTAGAGTTTCGTTGAACTTCATACTTCTGTGTTTAAAATGAAAGAAAACTATACTATTGAAATGAAGAAACTTTTCAATCACTTTATTTCTATTGAATCTAGTATTGGTCCGTTTCAATTCACAAACTTTGTTATATTGGGTTTTGTATATCTTCTGTTATACCATAGAGAATGTGAGCTTATACGTGGATATGAAAGTTGGATATGGAAAGTTGTTAACTTGGTCATCCAAGTAAATTTAGTATAATTTCACTTACATAAAAATAATAAATTTGCCAGTATTGCATCTCCAGCACTAATACTAATTCTAAACAATTTAAAGAAGAAGAAACACACATTACTGAGGCCCCGCTAAATGTAATCTATTACAATAAAGAACATAATTACAGTCAATTAACTTTCAAGTTCAGGTTCTTCATCTTGTACTTTATAAGAAATTTTTATAAACACTATATATAACATTTATAATATATTATAATATTAAATTACTATAAATAAACATACATAGTTTTCATATATCTCTCCCATATTTAAAAGAACAGGGAGACTACTAATGAAGATTTATACTTTTTTTAATCACAACTAGAATGCCTACCCAGGCATGGACTAAATAGCCAATACTGGAGTGATGAAAAACATTAGACTTGGATAATAGCAATTATTGGGTATTTAGAAATTGAAATTTAATTAATGTACAAGTATATGCATATTTGTATTTCTACATAACACATGATCCGTTTGGACGAGAAAGGCACCTTAATTAATTGCATGTTCAGGCTTTGAATAAGCAATTCATTGTACATTCAGATTCATGAAGGTTTACCTTACTTGTCATCCATTCTCAACACTTCTGAATGTTAGTTTCTAACACTAAATACTAATACTAATTACCTAATAAATAACAACCACATCAGGTGGTGAACTTACTTTGAATTGCTTATTCGTAACACTTTCCTATAAACTTCCATTCCCTCTTTAGGAAGAACATTTATTTAATATTTACAAATATATATATATATATAATACATATATATTTTCCTTATTCCAAGAAATACAGATTGATATTTACACAGATATTTGATAGATTATATAAATTGAGCAACAGTTTACTTTAACCTTCACTAGTCATATCTATCATACTCAAGAATGGAACAGGAGTCCTTTATCTCTAGAATATTCTTATGAAAACTTACATTCCAAAAACACGTCGCATAAATGTAATTTCTCGTACTATGCATGACAAATTTACACCCAGACAAATGATTAATCATTCTGAGTACGAAGCGATCATGATCATTTGGTGGAACTTTTAACGTATTAGATTCAATCTAATATACAATTAGGTAATTAACGTAAGAATAGCCACTAACGTTCTCAATAATATAAACATTTAATTTGCCCATAGTAAAAACTTATTGAAGTGAACTTATTTCATTGAGAAATAAATATACAATCCTATATTTTATAATGTTATTCTAAATGTACTCCCAAATACACTTATTAAATAAGAAAGATTCATTCGAAACAAAACCTCAATACAACTTTGAATTTCCCCTTCTGACACTGACCAGGACGGACATAATAGCCGACTTCCAATCTATCGTTAAAAATGTAAGCTATAGACATCGAAGTTCCAAAAGTAATTAGGTAAGCAAATATATGTTAAAAATGTACACACCGAAAAACTGTAGTATGAATGTACCTCACAATATACTATGTACCAGTTTTAGCTATGGTTGCAAAATTTCAAGTCTATAGCAACATGTGTTTCTATGTGACCCGTTAAAATGTCATGTACTCAATTTCTTCACAAATGTATTTTCTACAGTGTTGTCGTTGCCATCAGGGTTACCCATAGGACTAATGTAAAGACTTACTAAAACTCAGTTAAATCCTATTAAATGACATACGCCATCATCATAATCGATTTTTCTGATCGAAGATGAGGCTTCATGGAAATTAAAATTAACGTAAAGTAACCGTGCAAGTTATTACAAATACTGATGTAAATTTGCTGTTACATTAAAGTAATAATTTGTTACATTTTTTGTGTTGTAATGGCCATGTTCTCTGTCAAAAATTGCAATATAACCTTGGTGTAACATAGTGAGCTTGTTTTTTTTTAAGTCGTTCTTAATAGGTTGTTAACTGTACGGTCTTATATTTTTACTACCATTCCCAAATTTCACATGATTGATGTCTTAAAGTAGAAAAAATGTCTTAAATCTTAACGCATTAACTACGAATTCTTTTATACGTTTCAGTATTATCAAATACAGTAAGGGTTTCATTAACAAATAAATAACAGTTTGATATCGAAGAACACTCGAAAACTATTTTACAGGTAAAATATACAGTCGAATAGAGGGAGCATTTTTAAATATGTTAAATTTTAACAGTGAACGGCTTAAATTCCACGACCAAATAAGAAAGCTTTCTTGCGCTAGTGATAGATTTATTGTTGCAGAATATTGCGTTGTGTCCAGAGACTCTGGTGGATTTATCTGCCTGTATTAGAACGCAAGAAAAGCCATTCCCAATTTTGCACAACACAAGCTCTTAGCTATAAGCATTATAATAATATGTATTTATAAAATTACTACTTCCGTTTCAAAATTACATATAGTTCCATCATTTATTACATCACAAGTGTATTAACTGAAAAGCTAAGAACTTTTATTTTAAGATTTCTCCACACTTGTTAAATCGGTGGTGTTATTCAATTAAATATCCTTGAGAGAAAATCAAATCATTTCACAAGTACTTATAACATCTGTTTCACTTTTCGACTTCAGGGCCCAGAAAAACTGTTGTTTAAACTATAACGGATAAGAAGATTGCAATGATCTATCAATTATCTCAGAATGTTTAGAGCGTTATTTCCCCCCCCCCCCCCCCCCCCCCCCCCCAATTATATCCCTGTGTTTCGGCAAGAAATCACGTGCGAAGCCAAGGTTAGCTGCTATTCTACTTTATTTTATATATATAAAGTGTCTGTTTTAGTGAAAACACACGCCAAAATCACTTTTGTGAAAGTAAAAGACCGATTTCACTAATACTCAGCCAATAACACAATGAAAATTCTATGGTTACATAACCTATCCTTTTTCTATTACAAATAATTGGGCAATAAATCTCTAAATAGCTCCATACAGTTCAAAATATAACATTGTGCTTATTCATTACCATGGTAGCACGTGTTCTCCATCTTCGTATGACGTTAAACTGTTTTTACTGTTTCAAGGTGCATTGCTAACAATACATTGAACAAAATTATTTATTACCTTATTCGGTGTTTTTATTAGATTTATATTGTGGAAGAGGTTTGCCACAATCGTGTGTTAAAATGGCAATACCTTCCTTTATTCGGAAATATATATTAAGAGCAAGAGTTTATTTTGTCGAAAATCAAAAGGCGGATTATATGAGCTAATTTAAACGGATCCTCGGATTGTGTCGATATTTCTGAATGCATCGTAAAGCGGTACAACTGAAGCGCGCCCGATTGGAATTTAGACTCACTAATAGTGGAAATAAAGCAATACAAACATTTTCAATTGCGGAAAATTTGAAGAGGATAAATAAATATGCATTAAGGAAGCGTACTGTTGAAAATTTATCGCACTGGCTCAAACAAAACGTGTCAGATTTTTATAAAATCAGTAAATTCTTACTTAGCTGTATTTCCATTCTAAAACCCTGTAAGCAAAACTTGTTATAGAAGCAACGGCCATTATGGAAGCTCTAAGTAAGTTCCTGACGAACATAAAAACACTTCGCGACTTCGGATATAATTATCATTTATTGTAACTTGGTGTGGCGCTCACTATTATATGAAAACAAAACATCCTTGCAAAATTTTCAAAATCTTTTTAGAAAATTTGATAATTGTTGGTGAGAAGGTATTTGAAAATCTGTTTTGAGAATTTTTAATAGATGAACGTGGTTGATAATATCTTTCGTTTTCTTTTTGTTGTATAGAATAAATGTTACCTTTGCACATCATGCGTTAACGTATCAAACGATGGCTTCAAAGATATATTTAAGCTCAGTTATCGTCCTTACAAAAGTTCATCGTTCCAGAAGATGTGCCGAGTTGACAGAATTATCTACAACGGAGACACCAAAGGCAGAGTTACCATCAATCGATCGTTCTCTAGGGGTTTCAGCTTCGGCATCAAAGTGACAAAAGCAACACTTTTACTGGATAAAGAACACCCTAAATATTCCTGAATGTTCTCAGTTTGATTTTGTAAGATTTTAAATAGAACAAAACATCGATGTTACACTTTTTTTATTGTTTTGTGATTTAACTAAACTAGCAATTATTATATTATACAGTATTACAAGAGCACCAATACTTTATGGTTATTTGAGAAGTTTCTTGTATAGTATAATCAAATAAAATATAAGTTCTAACTATATTGAAAACTGAGGTTTTAGACCTATCGTATCTTTCTTCTAAAAATCCACAAACACCCATAATCTTTAGAAAAGATATATTAGGTTTGAAAACGATATTATGCAACTGCTCAGGTTTAAAGTTCGTGTTCGTGGTCTCACTTTGATTATTTAAAATTTTAAATAGAACAAAACATCGATGTTACACTTTTGTATTGTTTTGTTATTGAACTTTACTCATAATTATTATATTATACAGTGTTACTAGTGCACCAATATTTTATGCTTATTTGAAAAGATTTTTGTATAGTATAATAAAACATACATATAAGTTCTAACTATATTGAAAGTTGAGGATTTAGATCTATCATATGTTTCTTCTAAAAATCTACAAACATCCCAAAATTTTTAGAATAAATATATTAGGGTGGAAAACTATATTATGCAACTCCTCGGTTTTAAACTTCATGTACAACTTATAAACGTCAATACACTCTTAAAATAATTTTAATGATAATAAGTACCTGTGTGACGTCTACTACTTGACACAGTTCAATAGTTTTATAGTAATCAGTTAATGTTAACACATTTACATGTATTTCGGTACGATATAGAACTAACAACTTTAACAGTCTTATTGAGAAAACATTACTCTTGGAGTGCCGACACCGAGCGGTATAAAATGTTTGGATATGAGTTAGAAATAGAGCAGATTCATATCTTGTCTGTAGCATTTTTATAAGTACCATCTACCAGATTCTGTGTCGACTTCCCCCTTATTCTGTTTGATAAGATTCTCGCACAGACCAGCAATCCATGCGTAGTAAAAAAAATATAAATGGAATGTTTGAATAATCCAATAAATCATATATTAAATGTTGTCCTTTTTCACATTTAAGTTAATAATTTCTTTATAATATTTACTATACATATTTATGACTTTTATTATCAATTTTATTTAACAGTTTTATTTTAGTTTCAACAGTATTACTCCTTGATTATAAGATAAAGTTCTAGTATTTAAAGTGAGGAACTGTTTTACATTATTCCAACCCAATAATATTCAATAAATAATAATCAACTACTAAAATGGTATGTATTACTTTAAGGGTAAGTACGAGGTGTATAGCAACGCTTGAGAATATTTAGGCGTTACTACAACCAGGCTTTACTGCAACCAGACCTTACTGCAACCAAACCTTACTATAACCTGACCTCACTTCAACCAGACCTCGTTGCTACCAAATCTTACTACAACCAAGCCTTACTACATAAACTGAATAAGTATTATGTCTTACAGTTATAAGCTCACTAATAAATTAACAAAAACTTCTCAAAGTTAATATTCAAATGTTTGAAAACTACGTAAGGTGTTTCATATAGCATATTCATGTAATTATATTCCAATAGCTATACAATTAAACTCTTAGGCCTATATTTCCACTCAGTGTTTAATCATAATGCATAACTTGGTATAAAAATAACTCGTACGCAAGCTACTCGTATATCAGAACTTATAGCTCCTATCGCATTACATTTTCTCTAACCAGCCCACGATATGTTCAGACCTTACCAGATAAAATACACAATTTTGCTCATCGGTTCAACTTTTCACTGAAAGTAAGATTAGGTCAAGTAAGGCACAACCCCATAGACATTTCAAAAGTCACTATGGTTTTGTGGACACTATCATTCTATTTCTTCAGTGAATAATAACTATGTAAGCTACAATCAACATATGGTAGAAATCTCTATCATGTATTTATGTAAATTCGCGAAATATTAAGGTCTGATAAACAGCATGTGTTAACCACCACACTTTAACTTTCATGCAAGTTATATTAAGTGGAAGATGTGATGTTGTATAAAACATGAGGTCATCCTTTTCAGTATGAAAGTTGTTTGATCAACATTACACTAACGAATAGCTTTTACATTTAGTCTACTTTTGATATTCTGAGGCGTTTAAATAAGTTACATCTCCTAATTTATTTAATAGTTAACTTTATTGCATTGTTATTCAATATGAATAGCTTTTCGAACTATCGAAAAAGATTAAATTAAATACTTTAAAACTCATAGCCGCCTTTCTAAAACTATTAAAATAATTTTAGAGATTTTTAACTATAATTTTTTATTAAAAGAAATTTTATGGACCACGCTTTTTCCAATTTCCATTAACGAATTCAAAATAGAGGAAACTCTTCACGTTTTTGAGCTTTAATTCATTTGATTTCGAATAGTTTTTCCGAGTGCATTATCAAACAAAACTTGAAAACCAGTACAGTTGAAGCTTAGCATGCATATTTGAGAATCCATTGTGATCACTTCCACTATTCTGCGGTGAATTATTTGAACATTGTGATTTAAAGGTGCAAGTCTAAGCTAATTTTAAGTATGAGTAACATCATTATAACAGAAATAGCTGACTTTGAAAATTAATGTTAGTTCACTTTGCCAACTTTTAACAACTGACGTTTCGTATAAGGTACTTAATGTAACTTTAGCTCCGCTGCTCCATTTTAATATCAATTTAGTATCACAAAAAATATAATTACGTCCTTCTACTAATATACATATCCCTTTCTTCAAAACTTCCGTTTCTGTTTCAGAATGAATAGTAAAAATAACATGATAATATAGTTAGATAGATTCGTATACGTATTGTAATGTGTTTGAGTAAGTATAAATATGCAACATCATAATTATGACTTAAATTCTTAACTGAACGTTCTTAACGAAACTTGTTATAGGGATTATACGAGTATGTCTAAATAGTTATGTAAAATTGCTTATTAGATCAATCGGATCAAAAGTATGGGAGCCTCAGGGTTACAATATTTGCATTCATTAGGCTTCGAGCCCCAACCGAACAATCACGGGTTCTATTCCCGGATGAGTGTTAATTTCAATTTTTACTCATTCTATTTCACTTTTTTCTGTTTATTTATCTGGCATTGTTTAAAAATAGATATCATTATGTTGTTATTTTGATGATACCGCATAGAAAATTCACAATTCCAAGTTAATAATTATTTTGCTAACTGTTCAGTAACCAAGTAATTTATTATTTTAGTTTATTATATTATTATTTTAAATCTATGTTATATTGGTCAAAATCAAATATATTTTAATTTTTTCACTAAACATATAAGAGGAAAACTTATTTTCAATTTTACAGTTTATCGTGGTTTTTTTTATTATTATTTATTTACCGATACAACTACATTTCTTGCTTTCTGCAACAGAAAAGTGTTGAATAATTGATACAAGAGGATGAAAAGGTTGGACCTAGTAGATCAGTCTTCTAACCAAGACACTAAAGGCATATGTCACTTAGATTTATCTAGAAAGGATTTCAGGCATGGTCTTTGTTCCCTTCCACTATATTTTACTTTAGGCCTCGGATATTCCTGTAAGATTTTGCTGATGTGAGATTTACTAAATAACATTGTATTATAATTGCATCTAACTAAGCTCAAACAAATATGTAGATAAAATATTGTAATCTTCACTTTTAATCATTTAATTTGAATAGTTATATTTTAAATTTGAAATACGATGGATGTGTTGAGAATAACTTTACACTGGTGCAATATAACTATTTCAACAAATCGATTTTGCATATTGTATGATGATGTATTTATAATGCGTGTTATGACTTATTTACTTATAGTTTCATGTATATACATTTTTAATAATAGTTCAATTTAGTAAGAAAGTTCTGTTTACATCAATCGATTCCCGTATATTAAA
Organism: Homalodisca vitripennis; assembly: GCF_021130785.1. Taxonomy (NCBI): domain Eukaryota; kingdom Metazoa; phylum Arthropoda; class Insecta; order Hemiptera; family Cicadellidae; genus Homalodisca; species Homalodisca vitripennis. The sequence continues at coordinate 34,440,560 of NC_060207.1, forward strand.
AACTTTCTATTACCAATTCCGTTCCAAAGAGGACTATAATATTTAATAGATAATTAAATCGTTAACTCAATCAGTACTATATAATAATGAAAGTACACTATTGCAATAGTAGTTTATACGAATGCTATGTTATGATTGCCAAATAGCACGATGTTGAAGTGACTAACGACATGAGCTAAGGGCGTAAGCTTTAACAAGATGCGTTAACATGTATAATGTAATACTGGTGTACGATACCCTATCTGAGACTACTCACTATAGGATTTTTCAAAACTCTCCTCAATAAAAAAAAACCCTAAAATTTTCATATCACTATTTTAGTTATTAATATACAGTTTAAGACTCACAACACGCTCAAATAAATCATCAGTAGATAAAAGATCAACATACATGTACAATTTAAAAATGTCTCATTTTTCATAAATTTATGAGCACAAAACTTCATATATACAATTTTCAATTTATTTTGATTCAGTTGCTTATTTTCACAAGAAATTTTGTATTTGTATTGTTATTTTTTGTGTGGTATTAATTCTGTCAAAATTTTAAATCCGTAAGGTATAATATCAATATTACCTTATTAAACTACTTTATAGAGTTTCTGGTGAGAAAGTGTACGAAAAGTCGAATGTGTCGTCTAGTAACATCGTGAGAGAGTTACATTTTCAAACTACCTACTTCACCTATTTAAGGAGGTTCATTGTATGCCAAGAGTATTTTAATCGGTTATACTAAAATAAAATAATGTATAACAAAGTTAAAGTATGTTTTTACTGACGTTTCAGGAATCGAACTCGGAAATTTTCCTCTAGAAAGCCACAGTCTCACCATTACGCTACAATACAGGTACAACTGAAAAAATACATCTGCTCGTTCTTGAATCCTCCAGCCAAACCGGCTTTTCGGCATTATTTTACTTGTACTGATGCATTGTACTTTTAAATATCACTCCAGCATTGATGTTCCTAGGATGAAGACGAAAACAACATGTATGAAGTCTTGTACCAGTGAGATGTGTGACACAGATCGTCATGTTCTTTAGGTAGTCCCAGAGTTGCTTCTTACATTTTCATCCTAATGTACCTTCGTAACCATATTGTATGAACCGGATTTGTACCCGTATGAGCGTTGAAACTCAATTCAACATTATACTTAACGAAATCTTAACCGTATATTATGACAGAAGGCCCTTTTACTGCTTCCGTCAGATTATTTTCTTTGTACCTGAGAACTTCATAAATATACCATACACGTGAAATGAGTAAATCTACTCTTACATCTGTGTACTATACCCAACCCATGCATGGCATGTTTAAATCTCTTAAGCCTAACGCCTACTATGCTTAGTTTATATATATATATATATATATATATATATATATATATATATATATATATATATATATATAGTTTATGAGTAAAACCTGCAACAACAGTTTATAATATATGATTAATGTACTTAAATACTAAAAATATATCTATTCATAATATCAGTTTTGTGTTTACAGCCGACAGAAAACTTACAAAAGATACAGAGTCAAAGTAACAAGAAAACTTCCAAGCACTTGTGTACGGATTTATGAGTGAAGTTTTTCAGCCACTTGACGGCAGCCTGACATACTGTCGTAATGTGATGTACACTGTCTTTACAAACTATACTGTAAGTACAGCTTACATAACACTGCATTGCGTTAGCAAAGGTTTGGTCAGTATAAAAATGTTTATTCGCTACTTCTACACTCCATAAATATTTAAAATACTGCATTACAAGTTTTGCAAAATTCCTCTGATTATTTCTAATTTCAACCAAATGTATAAATCTTAACCATAAACTCTATTGTTCTTGTTGCAATGCAAAAGTGGTTATTGTACTCCAATGTTACTCGGTGTGTAGTAGAGAAATTATTTATAAATAAGAAGGCAGCCGACATTACACAAATTAGTAGACTTACAAGAGAACATTTTAACTGTTAACATTGTAAGTCAACGTTTTCTGACATATTTTCCTACTACCTTATCATAATTACTTAATTCCAACAAAGATTTTACCCTTCGCTCCCATAAATTATTAACTCAGATTTTAAATACAAAAATGTGTGTAGTTAAAATATGATATTTGATATGATAGCATAAAAACTTCAACGTTTAAACTATGGTCGGTATAACTAATGTAAATTAAAATATTAAAAAATTATTTAAGCTTAGTATGAAGAGATTTCACCTCGGAATATCTTAGTTTTCAGATATGTATCTTGAATGCGAAGACTGGATAGTTGGTACTTAGAAAACGAAGTCCTCCGTACACACTAAGAGGTGTCTCTATCACACTAATATTCACAACTGTCATTATTCTTCCAAATCTAATGCCAAAACGTGGAAGATACCAGTAAAGATCGCAAGATGGACTAAGCCAACAACATTTTCCACGCACTGTACTTTCCCAAATCTATAGATGTCACTGACAGTGCTTTATTGCGAAGACTTTTGGTAAATGTTGAGTTTGCTCATTGTTATGTCAGCTAGCACAATCAAGACTTAGCTACGAAAATGTGTAAGTGTATTTTTCTCAAACATTGGTAAAGCAGCTCAATGACTTTAAATTCCGATTCAAAGGTCAAATCAAATTGTGGTAATTTAACTGCCACATCGTATGCCATCATTAAATCATTCATATGCCAAATTATTATGCATCTTTCTTTCAGTCTGTTATGGAATAAATTATGTATATGTTGGACAGTTATATTATTATGTATACATATATATGTATATATGAGACATTTTATCAGGTTTTGAATCGCAATTACTTGTTAGTCTGTTCGGGGTAGTGAATAGTAATCTGTTCAATCGGAAAGTTAATTACGAACAATTAAAAGCAAAAAAAAGAGTGTGAGCTACTGACAGTAAAGTTAATCCCCAGTTAGTAGACAATAGCTGTTGTCCCACTTTGGCAAATTGACATTGTGTGATAGGAACGTTTGTCCGTTTTCTACCGTCAGAACGTAAATAAATGTTAAATTTGCGTCAGACAACCACATGCAGTCTCTGTATATATTCGTCTGATTTACATGATTTGTTTGATTAATAATTATCATTAAATTTAAACTATACATATTATTTACGTGACTGGCGGTTTTTAAGGTGTGTTAAGAAAACAAAGATAATATTTACGATCAAACTCATCGTTTCATACATTTAAAACTTTTTATACCGTCCCATTCGACCTCTGCCAGCACGAGCTAGGCTGACGATCGTTTTCTTTCTTACGGAATTTCAATAAAAACCTCGTTTTGTACTTATAAAATGGCTCTCAGTTTTCTAACGTATCAGAAATTAGGCAACAGTTATTTTTATTTAGAATGTTGAAAACGTATATAGATTTTTTTTTAAAGACTTGATGTCAAAATAAAAAATATAAGTATTTGAATGATTAGAAATATCACCTAAGAGTTGTGGCGTTACAAACCATTCCATTTATATTTGTTTTACAAACGTATATATTTAAGTTACCATTGCGGATAAATATTTTTTGAACTTTACTCTTAACAAATACAGTATAAGAATTTAAAGTTTATATGCAACATTAGTAATGTTGGACAAATATGCATAAAACTAGATTTAATCTACCAAACAAATAATTATTTAGGTTTACTTTAGTAACAAAATACACTAACAGGATTGTGTCTTAAAAGGTTAAATACATTGACATAGTTAAATGTTGTATGAATATACAACACATTCTACAGAGTTCTGATGGGATTGATGTTGTTCCACTTATAGCCTTAACAAACAGTGGTAACAACGGAATCTCCAAGTCGTTAAAGTAAACCATTCAATATCCAAGTGACTCGTGTAAGCCCAAAGCCCTGGCGGAGTCGTTTGTCAAACTTGACTGTGTCTCAGTCGCCAGTGGAGCACTTTATAAAGCTCAACTGATATTTTCTATTCTTGGATACTCTATACATGTATCCCAATGATACCAAAGTCTTAAAGTCAGTTTAGTATCCAATCCTCTTGCGTGTATCTTAATTGGCGCAGTCGTTTATCTGTATTTAAACCACGTAGTTTTGAAATTGGTTATTTATAAGACAACGATTTCAAGTTTGGAAGATGTATTATTATTCATCTATTATTCATCTGTACATTATTCATCGAATAATGTACGTGTGTAATCAAATAATTCCAGGACAACTTCGAAATGTAAGGTCTTTTTCCGATTGGATGTACTACTGTGAAGAAGTGACCATCAATAATTTATGAGTTTTTCATTCATAATTTACGATTAAATTGTTATTAATAACAATTTGTATTCTACATTATGTTTTAGAATATTATAAATTACATTTTTCCTACTATTTTTATAAGAAATAGTAGTAGAAATATATTATATAATATCATGTTGTTAAAAATGTTAAGTCCAGAATTCTTATACAGCTAAAAATAACATAAGTTATACATTTATTTTGGAAACACGTGTATCAGAAATAAACTTTGACGTCGGGAAAAAAATTAAGTTGCTAACGTTATATTTAATTTGTTTAACCACTCTTTTTAGCAAATATCGTTTTTATATTGTATTATATTTCCTACACTGTAGAATATGGCTCCAAATAGTGCCTAAATTAAAAAAATTAATTACCTCTTATTGAACTAAAGGAAGCAGAAAACAAAAATAATAGAATAAATTCTAACTGCATATTTGTCTTTCCAAAACTATTATATGTGTCAGCACCAAGATTAACTAAGGTTGCGAAATTAACTAGAGCGGCAGCACTTTAAACTTCTGAGTTCAACCTTAAGAAAGGTTCTTCTCGGTTAGGTAAATAATTCGTAATGCCGTGACATATATATAACTAATTCTCAAATATAAGAGTATTAGTCAATTTTAAACTAAATTTCTTTCAAATTTGTTAGACTGTAAAACAGCAACTGTTGTCCGGAATTGTATGCAATTGTTTCGACATTAAAGACACATATACTACAATCATTAATGTAATCTAGGTGAGGAGGTATTCTCATTGTCTCATCAGGTGCACAACTGAGTGCACTACGATGTTTTAGACAATCCCGAAGTACGGTAAGCAAAGCAACCGAGTCTTCAACAGGAGAGTCTGAGAAATACATTATTCTAGTTACTAGTTAACACAATCTGTTTAAATGTCTGTGTCTCTATTTATGAACGGTTAGTTGTCTGACGTAAATTTGCCGTGGTATTTTATAAATCGCTTTTATTGACGAAAATGCTTCAGCGTGAGTAATAATTAAAAATACCAGCAGCAGCTATTATGCAATTTATTACTTCGCCCTCAGTGAATTAATTGCGCGTTGGTCAAATGCTTTGGTTTCGATTAAATTTCATTACTAAACGTTTCTATTGCAATTTTTTGTGGATAAGTGTATTATTTATGTGAGTTTTTCACGTAATTAAGTTCTTTATATAGTAACTCTCATTTACTTCAGTAAAATGAATTGTCCTTCCCAGCTTGCACTTTCATACAACACATCAACCATTTAATAAATACAAACTGTTGGAAACAATAGTATTGGTTACAACCACTACAGTATTTTAAATCATATATCTTCTAAAATAATAGTTTTTGTCTATATGTTATGATGAAGAAGAGATTAATCTTATAGTGGGTTTATAATTCAATTGCGTGTAGTAATTGAGTTTTACTACACGCAAACTCATCTAAAACACTAGGCAAATAACTTATTTGTTGCAAAAGTAGAAACGTAGTTAGTTTGGTGTAATACTTTATGGTCTGAAATACAATCACAAAAGTTACTTTATCAATAGCATTTCTGTAGTAAGTGATGGTCATTAGAAAGAAACTATGTATCTAGGCCCATTACGCCTTTTTGATGTGCATTATGTTTCCCTCTTTTGTTTAAAACATCATCCCAAAACCATATAAAAAATGTAGTTTTCTTCAGCACAAGTAAAAAAAGACTTGGCTATCTAAAAAAATCATCAGTTAATATATTATGTTTGCAATAAGATACAGTAGGTTTATCATTTAATATAGTTAAGGGTATTCCAATGCAAAACCAGTGAGCTGATTTAATGGACCTCGCCTCTATAGTACGATGTAACTGCCGCTTCTCCTATTGGCGGCCGAACTCATCGAGTGGTCCCTGTGTCAATCTGACCTAAGCGTCTCTTGAGGGCTCGAGCCGGCGGTGTACCGTCACAGTCATTCTGAGCATGACACGCTTCTGAAGCGGTCAATCGTAAAGCCTAGCCCTTTGTTGCCTCTTTGGCAGTAAGATAGTCGCTTAGAATCTCATCTTGGTAGCACCGTGAGCGGTATATCAACAAACCCTGTTTTGTTGGCTGTAGTAGTGCCGTCCTAGATCCTGATGTCCTTTCTTAACTCGTTTGCAATAATAGTGCCGACCTGAACATTTTCTAGTGTGCGAGAGACAGATGCATCCTTTAAAACTTAGGTCCAATCCCAATTCCAGTGACTGTTCTAGTGACGAGAGAGGTTCGTAAGCGGTTCATATATATATATATATATATATATATATATATATATATATATATATAAGCGATTCATGGACCTCGCTTCAACGCCCTGGAGGCCCTGAACGAGTTGGAGTACCGCCCCCCTGAGCCAGGCATGATGTTAGAACAATGGTGAGTTAGCTTCATCCCATTAACCCTTCTCTTCTGACCCTCAGATATTAACATATTTAACCATGTCCGCCTTTTTAAATATTATTATCAGTCTTTTGTACCACCGTAATACATGCTCCCTTGTTTCTATAAAATTTGCATTGATATTTGCTAGCTCCGTATACAATGCAACAAACTTAGCCACAAATGATTATACGACTATTGGTTCCAATGTATATAACATATATATATATATATATACATTAAATATATAAATGGCAATTGCCTTATTTAATTTCAATAAACATTGAATCACAAAAAGTACTTTCTTATACTTTTTGCCATTCAATGTTTATTGAATTTATATATATATATATATAATATATTATATATATATACATTTATATATTATAAGATATATAACTGTATATATCGAAATATCGATTTTGTTTAACCTAACACTTTTTAATTAGGAAGAAAACTAAATTCGTAACTAAATTGTATTACTCGCCCACATTATACATTCTAGTATCAATTCAAGGTAGAATAATAATAAAATATGGAATTGCATAAAGATATGTTAGGTTTCAACTAGGCCGCAATTACGGTAAAATAGAATTTGCATCTTATCAGTTCTTAATGGAAGTTAAAGAATATAATAATATTATTTTAGATAAAAATATGTTGTTCGACAGTCCGTCTGTCTGCCAATCTCTGCGATAACTGTTGATGAGAAGGTTTTAATGACATCAAACACGGCACATAGCTTACTTGAAACACCTTAACCAAAAACCTTAACAAAAACTTAAAGGAATCCGTCTAAATGAAACAGGATTTTCTGGAAATTGTTCATCTTTCAGTGATACAGTATAATCAACAAAACTACTTTTCGAGATCTGCAATTGATATCTTCCTTAGGTTGATAACTATAACTGCAATCTAGGTTAAAGTAAACAAACACATACCACAGTGTTGTGACACGCATATTCATGAACAACTACCATGTTTTGTGTCTATTCTAAGGACACTTAACTCTAGAACATGCTCTTAATGAAACCAAACACTGAACTACTGAATACAGATCATAATAGGTTTGCACTCACTCACCAGCCAACCAAATAGAACCTACTGGTTGGCTGGCTGATGTTTTGATTACTTTAACCTAAATAGTTGTTATGTATTAGGTTAGCCAATCTCCTGAGGAAAAGATCTGATAGCAGATCTCAAAACGTACTGATTTATTGTATCACTGAACGATGGAAAATTACCGGAAAATCCTGTTTCCTTTTGACGGATTCCATTAAGGTTTTTGATTAAGGTGTTTCTATGGGCACAAGTAAGCTATGTGCCGTGTTTTGTCTTTAGAACCTTCCCATCAAAAGTTATAGCAAAAATGAGCAGACAGGACGGACTGGCCTGTAACCTTTTTTACCCTTACTCATAGCGATCTTCCTTGGACGAAGAGACATTAAAATACACTAATACAACCTAAAGAATAGTTCTAAATTGCTATAGGAGCTTTCGTCTGACTGGTTGGTTTAATAATACGTTATTTCACCGTATTATATATTTACAGTTATGTAACATTACAGTACAACATCATTACTCAATGAATAAGATTAATTACAAAGACCTTAAAAAAGAATGAGTTATTTCTTTTAATGCAAATCACCATATTGCTCGTGTTAACCGAGAACAATAACGACAGGATACCGCAATCGTGGTATCCCATTGTGTGTAGAATTGTATAGGCCTACTGACCGATAGTTTACCTACAGCAAAAACTTTTTTCCTTTCATTATTTATATTTGAAATTTTGTTGTACATTGTAATGATTCCAAATTACTCTACAATTTTATATTTTTTTTAAATGAACAAATGAATGTTACAAAAACATTGTTTTAATAACACACTCCTGAATCCTAACGTCAATATATTCTTTTATGAATCGTACTAATGAAATCATTAATTATTGTCATTGTCACAATAAAGATTTTTGAGAATTCATTCAAAGTAAGTTTTTAACATTTTTCAGTTATGAACATGAAGAGACGCAATAGATATATGCGGGAGATATTTTCGAATGAAAATAATTTCACTTTACACATTATTGATATTTTAGATTTAACTCTTCCATGTGCTATTGTTATACTAGACATACAAGTCGCGTTGAACCAGTTTTAGTGACGGCAGCAGAGTGACAGGTAGTCCAATTACATCAATAAAGCCGGTGTTCTCCAAGTGACAAAATATTGCTGTGCCTTGCTTTTACATAAATCACTCGCCTTCGTTTTGTTTGTAGATTTAGCCTCCAGAATCCCTCTTGAGCGTGAGCAAAATTCTGGATTTAGTGGATTCCGAACTAATAACTTTATACAGAATATCTATGCTGTAGATGTTTACATTTTTTTCAGTTGGAACACATTTTACGCTTTGATTCTCAACCAATACGAATTTTCCAATTATTATAACTCAATTAGAGAGTTCAGAGATACTTTTTAGAATTAATTTAGGTATCTGTATGATATGTATAACAATGCTAATCGATATGTGTTCTTAACGTACAGGAAAGAAGGAACATTATTTTAATCGAATTAATAAAATTGTAGTGAATGCCAATTTATCAATGGTATTAGTTTTAGACTAATTGATTATTAAATTACATTTGTGTATAATCTCTCAAGCCTGAATCAGTGTATTTCCTCAAGATCTCACGATAAACCGCCAGAATATTTTCTGCGAGCCCTCATGTATCAAAGGAGCTTTACAAACACAGATAAAGAGAGAGTGACACAGGATTTATGTAGCCATGGCCAGTGGAGATCCCACTTCCCGTTGTCGTACGTCATCACTTGAGCTAGGCAGGAAAAGTTCTTTTGTACAACATGTTGTAATTTGTAATATATAGTTTCAAACGCACAACACTTTCCATTCAATTGTCATACGCTATTACATCTACTTGAAAAGTACTGTCACTAATATTATTACTAAAGATAATTATTACATAGCAACGTGGTGTCCTACATATGTACCAGTGGAATAATTTGTGTTAATAAATTAATATTAATAATCTTTAATACTTTGGTTATGTACATTTCTATTGAACTTGTAGAACAAATGGCAAGCATTATTCACATATTTATCATCTCTATTCCTTCTTGCAATATGTTATGTTTATTTATGACAAGAATAAGAGGGAATTTCTTATTGCACTTCATCACGTCATAACAAGACCTTTGCAGTTTGCCTTTCAGATTGAAAGAATATTTGGGATAGCCAAAGTCGGGGGTAGGGGTAGCCACCTGTCTATATTCAAGGAAAAGGAAGAACAGGCACTATCTCACTCATGTCACCTTGGAAAGGTCTTCCTAGATCTTCCAGCCTCTTCTAAAGCCAACATGGGAAACAATACTCTCTTATGTTTATGCTTTAAGGAGCCTCCACTCCAACAGTCATTCTATGCAGTAAACAATACCTATCCACCAGCCCTTTTGACCCTAATATCTCTACGGTTACGGTTAGAACTATGTCACTCCTATAATTCCAATGGGTTGCCTATATTTAAATGACGCACCTAGTTTTTTGTCATAGTATCGGTTCTATTTACAGTATATACCAGCCAGGAGTGAATCATCCTGTGACTTTATTATAGTAATTATTAAACAACAGAGCAGATACTAGCAAAGCAATCGACTCATTTCTCTTCACCTTAAACTTTAAAATTAAGAAATTGTTACTCATAGCTAAATATAGATTATTATATGAGAAATGTATCTATTTAATATAATGTTTGTATGTGGAAGCGAGTACATTACTCTTGTATAATTTTTATCAGATAAGTGAAAATAATACCTTAACTTTATTAAACGGGGACTTGTATGTGTGACAGAGATAAATAATGAGAGAAAATGACAGACTATTTAGTTAAGCAATAACATGTACATGGGATATTGAAAGTTATTTAAACTAAATATACGTGCAAAACTTTTACACAGTCATGTTAGCAGTTGTATGATTTGGAAGCCCAAACGTCCATCCATGCAAGCTGGCTTTCTCAAGTTTCATTACAATAAATATATGAATGTTTTATCTATATATATAAAAATGAATGTTTGTATGTTTGTCCTTTATGGAATCGTGAACTATTGGACCGATCATGATGAAAATTTGTACGTATATGTATTTTTCCACGGAGAAGGTTTATAAGCTATGCCCATCCCTTTCCCGATTCAGGATTCCGCCCCACTGGTTACAGAAATACCCATAAGAAATGCATTGCAGCAAACATATGTTAACGTCTTTTCAAATTTTTAATCAGCTGTTCTTTGTAAACATATATTACACTTATAGTTTTAAAGCATAGAGTAAGCTTAAGAGAAACGACAAATTTTGTTTAAACTGTTTTTGCAATCACTGTTAAACATAGACTTTACTATCCAGATAATACAATTCAAATTTGACGTAAAAATTCACCTTTAACTGCAATATTTATTTAATATAAACCATGCTCATGCTTGATCAGAAGAGTAATGCAGATATCATAATTACTATCTTACGTTGGCTACAAATATAAAGAATGTTATAAAATCAACCTTAGTTGTTTTTTTTTGACAGAAGTATGGTTCTCAAAACTCCGTGTGTACATATTCTCTCGATCGAGACAACAAAGCAAGCTCAATCGTGGCATCGGAGATATAACTAATTTAATCTAAAATTTATTATAGTAAAAAAAAAAAAAAATTTACTAAGTAATATAAGGACTTCGGTTCTTAAGATTTGCGTGCGAAGCCGTGGGTAACAGCTAGATAGAGGCAGGAATATGGTACATACCTTCATAATACGCCCAAGAGGCTCACGATGGAACGACTATCAATTATCTCAGCAATGTTTAGAATGTGATAGAAAAAGAATAAGTGAATATAGTGTACTGTTTTCAACGGGAAATTGCGTGCGAAGCGAATTGCGGGCAACTTTTGCAAAAAATTATTGAAATGCGCAGCAAAGCGCGCCGGGCCCGCTATAATATATATATATATAAAAATGAATGTTTGTGTGTTTGTCCTTTATGGAATCGTGAACTATTTGACCGATCGTTATGAAAATTTGTATGTATATGCATTTTTCGATGGAGAAGGTTTATATTCTATGCCCATTGGTGTAATTCGCCACCAGACAGTGCTACAAAACATGAAAGTTTTCAAAGTGCCTGCAAGTTATAAACTGCAATCACGACACAGTTACGTATATTAAGTTGCCAAAAACTATTTGAAGGCGCTAAGATGGTGTATATTTGTCTTAAAAAATAAATTATTGATTGAACTTAAAAATTGAATAGAAGACCACTTTATAATAAAGTACATGTAAGGATACAAATATAAAAACATACACTATTGACAGATTTTCCTGATCATGGCAACAAGGCCAATTCTACATCGTTGTTGTAAACATATTTCGCTTGAACCAGAAAGTGCTCAACCACGGGCAAAGCTTACGTTAAGCGTGCAAAGCCGCGGGAAACAGCTAGTAATATATAAAAATGAATGTTTGTGTGTTTGTCCTTTATAGACTCAGAAAACTATTGGACCGATCACTATGAAAATTTGTATTTATTTGTATTTTTCTATGTAGAAGGTTTATATGCAATGCCCATTGATGTAACTCACCACCAAGCTGTACTGTAAGATATAAAAGTTATCAAAGCGCCTTCACATTATAAACTGCAATTAAGACACAGTTACGTATATTAAATAGCCAAACACTATTTGAAGGCAAAGAAATATACGGGCAAAGCTTAAGAGACGCGTGCGAAGCCGCGGGAAATAGCTAGTTATATATATTTACATGTATACATGTGTGCGTGTTTTTATCCAACAATAAATATACTACGTTGTCATGAAAACGTTAAGATAAATTGTAAAAACTTAATAAATTGTTTATTTGTATGAACATGAAAAGCGATTCTATAGGCTAAGTCTGTCGTTCTCTACATTCCTCACTAACAAAAGAATCTGACGATTTGGCTGGAATATGTTTCAAATAGATAGTCGAAACAATATATATTGCATTATATGCAGCTCGACGAGTATCTCTACCTGTAGGTCCTGTGTATGACTTGTAAGTATATGAAGCCTTAACCCTTGAGTAGTAACGTGACTTAATATAACACGTGGAGTAAGGCTGTGGGAACGGAGTTAAAGTTATCGCTACGACCACAAATGTCTGTATGCATATCTGGCTCTGCATGGAAATGAAGCTAATTTCTCTTGTAAGTAATTCGTTTAAATTGTAGTCTGTATAATTTTTGTAAAGATCATGCATGATTTATATTGATATAGTATATGGAACTCCTTATGCTATCATTATCTATCTAAGGACTAACTCACACTCAACTCTAAATATCCGTCCTGTTCATTTTTTTATTTATTTATCCATGCAATATTTATTGTGACGCCCAAAAACCCAAAATATATTTATGTGATATTGTGAACCTTTCATCAATACTTTTTTATCTTGACCGCTACTTACTGAAATGCTTGTCTCTTTCTCCAAACTTAACCACATTAAATATTTATCCTTTCATATTGACGACTGCTAATACTGCCTGATCTGCTTGTAAGCTAATTTCACAATTTGGCCTCCAACCTACTTTCTAAACATCTCCAACTTTGTGACCGTCTACACAATAAGACGACTTTCTTGTCTGTCACAGCTGTCATCCACTTGGTCGACAACTCCTTAGTGTCTGGCCTAATAGCACGAAATGTATTAATTGTCTGGTCTGCAATTAATAATTACGACATCGGATCGTTGTCTCATCTGTCACTCACTAACTAATCTCACTCGACAACTCTTAGTGTCTAACCTAATAACACGAAACGTATTAATTGTCTGGTCTGCAATTAATAATTACGACATCGGATCGTTGTCTCATCTGTCACTCACTAACTCCTCTCACTCGAAAACTCTTAGTGTCTGACCTAATAACACGAAACGTATTAATTGTCTGGTCTGCAATTAATAATTACGACATCGGATCGTTGTCTCATCTGTCACTCACTAACTCCTCTCACTCGAAAACTCTTAGTGTCTGACCTAATAACACGAAACGTATTAATTGTCTGGTCTGCAATTAATAATTACGACATCGGATCGTTGTCTCATCTGTCACTCACTAACTCCTCTCACTCGAAAACTCTTAGTGCCTGACCTAATAACACGTAATGTATTAATTGTCTGGTCTGCAATTAATAATTACGACATCGGATCGTTGTCTCATCTGTCACTCACTAACTCCTCTCACTCGACAACTCTTAGTGTCTGGCCTAACAACACGAAATGTATTAATTGTCTGGTCTGCAATTAATAATTACGACATCGGATCGTTGTCTCATCTGTCACTCACTAACTCCTCTCACTCGATAAATCTGGGTGCCTGGTCTATTATAGCTTGAACTATTAAAGTAGAATTATTGTAAGCCATTTCGAAGGAATTCTAAAGTCAGAGTCAAGAGTTCTTCTCATGGAGCATATGTTATTAGATGTGATGGAGCTCTCAAATAATTGTGAAACGTAAGTAGGCATTTTTAGGTACAAAGTATTTTGGTATTGTATTCATTATCTTTTTCGTGACAGAACCACAAAGATGTAAACTATCGCGTCTATAAATTTATAATTATATTAATTCCCTTAATAATTTCCAATTTCATACATAATCTTTTCAGAATATGCAACATTTAGGTACGTAATCCGCGTAATATTGTAGAGATAATAATCGCATAAAGATGATTTTGTGGGGAATGCTAAAGCACAAACGGTATTCCACTTGCTAGTTTTGCATCAATGTAATGAATGGTTCAACCGCAGATGCTTTTGTTCAATCAAATATGGGCGCGTAATGACGAGTCAGGTATTTACAAAGCAATTCTCCAATTGAGTTTGCGATTCCATCGTTGCTTATCGTTACACATTAACCAACATCTGTGTTAAAATTGATTCTTATATTAATGAAAATAAGCACTTTTTGACCAACGAATTCTATTGTTGTATGTCTATATATATATATATATATATATATATATATATATATATATATATATATATATATAGATATATATAGAAGTATATATATATATACTTCTTATTATAATATAAAAAAACACAGTAGCGTCTATTCCGACTCATTGTTCAAACACAAACAAAAATTATAAAATAAACTAACTAATAAATATAATGATTTAATTATATTCATATATATCATGCAAATTAATATTAATTATAATTCAAAACTTCCATAAACTTGAAATAACATTTATTTCTGACAAACAATTTTTATTTTGTGGATTAACTAAAAATAAAAAACAGGAGGAGCAATTATTAATTCACTAATTTTCAATTTGCTAGAAATAATTTAAATGATATTAAATATATTGTGCCTTATCCACAAAATAAAACTAGAATAAGAGATGTGTAAGAAGCTCAATTTCTAATATTGAAACTCGCAGTGTATGAAAATAACTTATTCTTAGTAAGTTTTTTAATCATTAAATCTGGTCCAATTTAGTATAAGTATAATTTTCTACTCTTCAGTTACGTAATTTTCGCTAACTCTAACAATTGTATGCTTGTTTTTAACATATAAAACTTATTCGATATGCGAATCGTAATGGTACAAGTGGTAGTGGTGCAAGAGGACTTATAAATAAGTATACCAACGAAGTAATTGTCGTTTTACCGGGGAGGTAAACCTTGCTTAAAAAACTTGCTTTCACAACTCCCTTTCTTAAGGCAGAATATTCAAAATAGTGGTACTTAGAGACGCTAAAATGGAATTTTTTATTTTTAGGAAGATGTCGTGTTTCAAAGGAAACAGATGTTTTCTTATAAGTAGTTGGTCATCAAGATGAATAACCAACAATCAGGTTTGTATCTACAGGAGTAATAGTTCCTGGGTGTTTTTTCCAGCATTAGCTATTAGTTCACATACCTCCCTTGGTGTGTAAATCCTGTCACATTTTCTTATAGGCCTTTTAATAATGCTGAACTTTCTGTCACAAGGATTGTAAGTGTCCTCGCAACGGGAAGAATTGTTTAATAGTTTGGAACCTACCAGTATCAGTTAGGGCAAGGCAGACTTTTGACAAAGTGTGATTCTTATTTTGTCCTGGGCAATTATCTGAAAATAGATGAAGTTCAGTCCCTGACTCTGGTAAAAAATTAGCAATGTAGTGCATCAAGAATGATGTTACCTCATCAGGGCCTTTGTGAGCTTGGCCTTCATGGTAGACATAGTAGTGAGCCAAGTCGGTTTTTGTGTTAAAACACAAAATACATTCACTGTTAGTTGTTTTAGGTAGAACATTTCCTGTACAGGAATTTTCGGCAGACTGATATTTTGCATATAATCAAAAACTAGCCCTATAGTGTTTTCATTGTTCTTCGATAATTTTGTTGTTTCATGAAGAGCTGATGTGAACTTTTTCGCTCGCCTAACATGCACCATTAATTCAGCAGCAGCTACCTTTTTTGCAGAATCATTCAAGTGAGGACTTTTTATCCGTAACTTTTTTTCTTCACAAAAACAACAGGTATCAATTTGTGGCCTTCCAAACTTCAGGTTAAAATTATCATTGAAATAATTTAGATAAAACTCGTACTTGGTACACGTTCCTGGATACTTTATCTTATACAGGTCATGCATTTTTCTCACAGACAATTCAGGTGAAATATACTTAAACTCTCTAGTGCCATAGTGGGAAGTTTTTACAAGGAAAGAGCTTATATGCGTGTGTATGTTTAGAAGTTCATCTGGACCCACTTTGTTTACACATGGGTGTTTTCCACGTTTGTCACGAGGTGACTCTCCGATAAGAAACAATTTTCGTAACCGCTTTATTCTTTTATCAGTCACGTCATACAATCTGAAGAAGGCTTCACGGCAGACCTCTACTTTCAAATCTCTTAGAAGGACATGGTACTTAAAACCTTTTACCTTCAAAACAGCAGTACCATCATTTTTTCTGGGTCGGTGTTGTTTGACATCAATCACATCTATCATTCTCTGCAAGTGGAGGTCCTGTTCATCTTTTGAGTGTAGGTTTGAGTACAGAGAATCATGTATGACAGCCATAGATTTCTTATTGTAATCTATGATGACAGCTCTGTCTACATCGTCAAACTTGTTGAAGCATTTCTTCTGACATCTGTAATCAATAAAATGTTCTAGCAATTTTTGTATTATAAAATGTAAAATTGCCTGAAAATTGAAAAGGATTCGACAACAATTTAGCTTAACTCAAGTAAATTAGCCTAGCCTTAGTAAAACTCAGAGCGAGTTGTTCAGAAAAAATTTACTTTAAATGTTATAGTAAAAACATGGTAATGTAACATTTTATAAATACAAGGCTGTAATTTATTTACATGTTAGTGTATTTAAGAATATTACTAACCTGCATGGTGATCGAGATGATCTATGTCGATGCAGTTTACCACCATGGCCTTTATATTCTTTCCCCTCCAGCTTCAATCTTTTAATAACATTCCTCTTGTAGGTTTCTGGTTGACTTTTTCTTTTTCTTGTTTTTTCTGGTGTTTGATGTACATCAGATTCACTCATTTTAAAAGTTAAAAGTATGCTTTACAAGGCAACACAGCATTACATTACGAACTATATCAATTAAGACATAACCTTAATAATACTAATGGAGGGAATCAGTTGTTTAGCAGGTGATTGTCAAACAGCTGATGGCAGTGGTGCCAAGTGTTGAGTGTTAAAAGGTACTTCAGTCAGTGACTCAGGTACCTTTTTACACTCTAACAGAAATTTATCAAACCATAAAGAGTATTTAGAAAGCTTGTTCAGGGTCCCTTTTTACACTCAAATGTAGATAGACCTCCAAACATATGAAAACCTCACTTAACTCAAAACTGACAAAAAAGTGACTTAGGTCCCTTTTAACAATCAGCGATTCATTTAGAGACTCGGACTAAACATAAAATACACAATATTAGGCAACATACAAATATGAGAACAAATATATTTTTAAGGAATTCATTTCACATTTTAATAGTTTCATTTTTTCCAAACGTAGCATTAAAGTAGTTAAATACCAAGAAAGATGTACAAAAAAATCATCTAGTTACTGTGTGATCGAAAATGAAATCTAAAAGTAGAATATAAAATTTGGACCAACCATAACAATACTTACAGTTGGAAATATATCACTAGTCTATGGATAGAATAACGATGGAAAAACAACATCTCTACTGCATGACATGAGTCTGCCTTTAAACTTGAACATTTAATATGTCCTGCAGGGATAAACTCATGAACTTTATAGTGCGCAACTGACCACTGCAGTATAACTGGCTGAGCTCTGGTAACATGTAGCAAAGGTTTTAGTTTTCCTTCGTTTGTATTTCAAATAATAAATAGTTTTTCAAAAAGATCTTTTAGTACTTACATAATGTAAAGTACGTTTCCTAATTCATAGGCTTATTGGCTTAATTATTTTCACGGTATACGCATTGAAGTGTATGTACGGGCCTGGTGAAGTTGAAATGTAGGATTTCCAGTAACAAGGCCACAATTCCCATCATTACCATCGTGATATTTAGCTTCCAGGTTAGATTTATAGATGATAATCTGTATGAAAATAGTGGTTTCTAGTTAATCACTGAGATCTAGTAACTAAGTATCTCCAAAATGTTATATGGATTGACATATATAAAATATTTACTGCGTCTATAGTTAACACTCCTTCATCTTGCCGGACAAGTAGACTAAGCTTTACATGATAGAGGCATCATTTTGTGCCTCTTTTGAGTTAGATAACGGAACATTATAAACACAAATTCGGCACTACCATACATGTCTTCAAATAAACATACCATGTACCCGAAAAAAACAAATTAAAACCGCTAAACGGGTTTCAAAGAAAAGTTATTACATTAAAATGATGCAATTTTTTTAAATATATTAATTGATTATTTTAATCATAGTCCCAGAAGACATAGAAATTATGAATAATATTTTGGTGTGTTCCATGAAGCATTTTAAGTATTTGAAGAAGTAACTTGGGTTAGTGAAATCATACCGTCAAAATGGCTAATACTAGGATACGAATTTTTACACTACTCATGGTGATGTGTTTTTACGTGCAAACAATCCAATTTTCTTAAGTTTCTAGGGTTTCATTAAAAACCCTGCCACTTCCTAAAATTTGATTTCTTTATTTTTAAATTAATCACAATAACAAAGTTTCTCTAGTGATATGTTGTCATATACAAACAGTAAATAAGGCAATGTTTATTTTATGTCGTTTTTTCATTGAGCGTGGTTGAAAAGTTACCAAATAATGGTTACTAATTTATCTAAAAATCCCGAGAAGTAGTCAGAATTGTTTTCTCTTTTTCTTCCTTTTACCTTCAACGACTGCGATTCTGAATTTGTATAGCAAGTATTATTTTGTAACTATATAACGTAATTTAGTTCTAACAATTGCTCTTACATTTCTGTACTACCCTCCTTATTTAGTTCAGAAGGTTGTTCTAAACCTATAATTTTCTGAAAAATAGACATCGCAGCAGAAAGCCCTGATAACACAACACGTAGTGCCCGTACCTTAAGCGACTATAAAATAAACTATCGAAAAATAATCCTTATATCTAGATATTAATCAAATATTGAATTTTAATTTAACGTACCTGTATTAAACTGTTGTAAATTTACTGTATACTATATGAGGTTGAGTAATAGAGAGGGTTTGATAGCCCTAACTCTGCCTCTTTAATAAAGGCATTATTTCATTTAAATTTGTATAAACAAAGTATTTAATACAGAGAAATATAGTAAGATTAAAGCAAGATATTTAATCTTGAGTTATGCCTTCGAAAGTAACATTGTTCATCTTTATCACAATATAATTCAGTGAGAGATGTTATACGAGGACGCCTAAAGTGGCATGTGATGCCGCCAACTTAGGGGATGAACAGTTAGTCAGAAATTAACACTATCTAAAAGGCGTTATGTCAGCTTGGAGAGTCTCATTTGTAATCTGCATTTATGCATTATCCACACTTGTGTGCCTTGGACTTGAGATAAATATATCATGTCTATTTGTATTGTTCAGTTGCTTCGTATGATGAAAAATTTAAATTTAAATAAAATAATTAAATGCAAAAATCGAATTGGATTACAAAAATAATAGACTATTGTTAATAAAAATAAGTTTAAAATGAAATTAATTATATTTTTACAGACAATATATATATATATATATATATATATATATATATATATATATAGAGTTGACTACCTTCTGGTTGGTTCACACTGCGTCAAAACGTTCACTGCGCCAAAGTCACAGTTCAAGATGAACTCATCTTGACTACAGATGGCTCTCCAGAGCGGGTCCAAAATGTCTCCATTTATGATCGTGCTGGCAATGTTTTGACGCGGTGTGAACCAGAAAGTAGTACCCTAAAAACTAAAAGTACAGAACTTATTCTTCCATTACTGTAATAATGTATACTGCGGTTTATGTATAATATTTGACACAATCGCATTTATATTGGAGTCATCTGTGAGTTGATCCAGTAGGATTATTTCGTTATTATGTAGATCAAATTAATTCTTTTAATTATAATTGGAGGTACTGCGCGGTAGGTTGTGTACAGCACTTTAGTAGACATGCACCTACAAGATAAAAAACAAAAATATCAAAGTGTTATACTGTATATGCATGTTGTTCTTCTCCTTTATCAGTTCAGAAGCACTGCACATGTACTGCAGTCCAACCAGCATAGGTTAAATTCATATTACCTGTAACCCAAATAAAATACTGACGTTTGATTCATTCACTGTGAATACTACAACTTGGAATCACCATTAGCTGCTGAGCTGGATGTTCACGGCATATTACACATTAAAAAATCACCTTTCCATATTCTCTCGTATTCTTGATGGGAGTTAGTATAGCATAAGATAATAGTGGTTTGTAAATCCAATGGAAGTTCGCTGAGCCCATTCAGTTAAGAAAATAACATTTGGATTCTCCCGCGTGTAAATAACTGATATCCACTATAATTAAATTGTCCATGCAGAGATAATATAATACAAGTTTCTTTTAGACTCTCTCGGAACGGGAAACCTATATATAAGAGCGAGGATGATATATGTCAAGCAGAAAACCAAAATTGGTAAAATCCAAAGTCCAAACTTCTACCTATTCATAACTCTCACAAGGTATATGGAAAACAAAATGGAGTCAAAATTGTCCAAAGCAGTTTAAATTTTTATAGGGACAATCTATTCTTATTCTGTACCCACTCATCTTAACTAAAGAATCATGAAGGCAATCAGCAGAGAATAGATACTGGTGGATAGATATTGTTCCTTGGAACTTCAACCCAGGTTTTTATTTATCTTATCAATAACGAGGTTAACTAAATAACCTTGGAGGATGACTTGGTAAGCCACCAATAACCCACCCCCCCCCCTTTCAGAACGGCCCCCCTTACGGTGCCTATACTCGTGAATTGTAACACTCGATAACTATTAAATTTTGTTAAACAACTATTAACTTTTGTTTAACAAATCTCCGCCAACGGAAAGATGCAAGTAGACTCATTTTTAGGCCAGGATGGGCCACACCTGAGCAACGGTAACAGAAACTGCCGTATACGATGTCTTAGGGAATAATATGCGTCAATGCCATCACATGACAATCTTTTCCATCATGGAGGAGGTAGCCTTCATCATTAAAGCTGTAGAACTTATAGGCAATAACGATTCTAAATATATTGGAACTGAGACATATATGACTACTTGTTTTTCAAAACCGTTATTTACACAAAAAGGGCTTAGGTCATCAAATTCTATTGGTATTTACTTTTAATTACAGCCTACCTCTATAGAAAATTAAAAACTTTTATCTCCATTCTGTCGTTTTCTCGTAGCCTCGACTAAATTCTACTAAATATGCTAGTATATCCTTCCCCCATAATGAGATTAGAGGTACTAACAACCGTCTGCATCTTCCATCTCTAAACGCCACGGTTATGAATTGGCCATCTGACCCCGATAGCCATGGGATCTTCATAAATATGTTGTTTTTCTTAAATGCTACACACCTCACTTCCAACAATTAATTCAACTCAACAAGAAGGACTTAACCCAACATATCTTCTACTGCGTCTTAATTTTCTCAAGAGATTCAATTAAAATGCTATAAAACTTACCAACCATACACACATTTTTAGGAGATTTATTCTTTATAACTGTTAATTTTTGTTTTGTAAGATGACGTTGGTTCACAATGACTTTTAAACAACTTGAATTCACAATAAATACATTAGAGTGCAGCTACGAAATCATTAGTGTTACAAGTCATTGTTATACCAAAGTTGCGAAGCTTGTGTTACAGACACGGGCAAACAGCATGACTCCATCACAAAGGATCAATTACACCAAGTCAACAAAAACGCGGTTGTGTATCTCTTCTAATTATATAGACTACTTGCAGTAGACTCAATCAGAGAACTTGTCAAACTCATTGCATTTTTCATTACTGATCAAAACCCGTGACATGCCGATCAATACGTCATTAAAACCTGTATAACACTATTCATATGGAATCTGCTACATCCATCTGATATGAGCTTCACTGGCCTAAAGTCACTATAGAATTTTTTGAACAATAGAATTCATTTAAATTACTTTTTAAACTTGATGATTATGGAAATAATTCAAATATACATACATACATGCACGAAGGTTTCAAAGTGTTTACTTGGAAACAGACAATAATAGATATTAGAAATTACATTCTACACGTAAGGTATTTTCTATTGTCATTAACTGCACTTATATTATTTGTTATTATATATCGAGATATACTTAGGTTTGGTAATATTATGCTGCACGTTGTTGTAGAGCTCGGGTACATGTTCTCAGAGTAAAGTGAGACAGAGAGTGTACAGTCAGTACAAACTGTACAGTAATGACAAAAAGTTCTCTCATCACAGACAGGATTTTAATCTGCACTCTGTTAATCCAGAGACAAAGTCCAACGCCTTATACAGCAGTTATCGACTCTCTAAATTTTTATATTTATCATAACTATATATTTACAAATCAACCCCTTGTATATTTCACTAATGTGTGGTAAACTGTTTGTAAACAAATGTGTGTTATAATATTGATGTATTATTCATTTATTTGTCTGAAGCCTCTGTAATATAACACTTATACTTAAAATCTGAGATTGTATTAATTAGTTAATAAAGTAATTTGATCATTTGAATAAGGCAATATCCAAAGTTAAACTTAATAAATATACATCATAAAAATGTACACATTGCACCATACTCTTTTATTTGCTTGTCACTTCCAGTTTGTTGTTAACATAAATTGAAAATCTGGTTACATTCTCCCTCGGCATCACTGGAATTGGTGAGCTTTGGTGGGAAATAATTGCCTTTGGGGTGAAACTTGCGTTAGGATTTGATGTCTCTGTGTAACATTAAAAGCGTTTTCTTTCCACTTTTGAAGTTTGAAGACTTGTCAACAAAATGGGGTGTTCTAAGCATTTTCTGTATTAGTAGAATTATATTTTAAAATAATTAATGTTGGTTTTTATAATTAAACGTGTAAAGATAACAACTAAATAATACACATTATTTTGATATTGTTTAATATATTGCTCCCAGTATTACTATAGGTGGCATGTACAAACATCTATTATCTGAGCGTGAGAGGTACTGGCGTATCAGTTAAGGAGTTGTGCTCATGATATTTCGAAAACGAACTTATCTATATAGACTTGAAATATTCCTTGGAGCTTCGTTTCTACACGAGCAACATCGGGTTCGATGATGGTGTATGCCACTCCATAGGATATGGCGGAGCGCTATTGAACAGTATATAGTTCTTAAGGTTAACCATGATGACAAGGAAATCTTGCACAATAGATAAATTTTTAATCAAACTGAGAATAAGCATACGTCACTTTAACATGTGAAATGAGCTCCTTACTTGAAATAAGATTGATCTGTATCCATTTAAAAAAGTTAACCTTAAACAAGGTTTGTACTTATAAGTCCGCCCTTTAATTCACGCGACAATTAAACGTTTGAATTTTTAAAATATTAATTGATAGTTCAAACTCTTATAAATCAATATTCACTCAGATACGTCTATTGCAGTTCGTAATCTGAACTGTATCAGTCAGTCAATATGCAAACTGTATTTCTTGATGTACCAAATAAACACAAAGTAGTAAAGGAAGAATAAGAACAAAATCTTTCAGTGGTCTGGTGCGGGAGTCAGAAGTTTTAATGAGCGATTCTAACTTTGTAAAGTGGCATTCAACTTTAATGTTTTCTAACTTTCTTTCAAATTTTTAAAAGATGGTTTGTAATTGTAGCGGGTTATACTGCTTCAGTGAATTGGCATTTGAATTAACCTATAGGGATTTAATCTGTGTTTATTTCTTATTTATTTTGGTATTTAAGTTTCTAATTAAATCTTCCTTATTTAATTTATTTATTGACAAATTAAAAGCAATTGGATCTCAAACAATATTAAAATTCTATATTAGTATAAATTATTAGTTGAATCATACATTTCTATATTTTATCATTAATTATTAGATTTTAATGCATTACTAGTATTATAATACATTAATATGTACATAAACATATTTATATCTGTGTTTGTGTTCTATTTTTATTGTATTTCAGAAGTAAGACTTTTAAGCATAAAGCAGTGAAAACTCCTATTAGTATTTATTTTTCTTCTAATTTTCTTCTTGCTTCAACAGTGCATAAAAAAATTAACTAAACTGATTATATAACTGTTATAAGATCTGGCAGGATCGATTAACTTAATAAAATATAATAACTGTACTAACTGCTAATACCTGAGATGGTAGAGAAGAGGTATTAGACTTGGACAGACATTATGAAAAGTACTCTGATAACCACAATGGCTTCTTTTAATTTAAAGAGCGCGGTAGATGTATGAATGACATGGTTCTGCGCGGACTGTACACCGGAGTAATATAACAGGAATATAATAATGTTCAGTAGTTTACTCCTGCATCGTCTTTACTACAGAAATTGTACAGGAAGTGATTCACCATATCTTTTGATTTTTTGGTTTTTCCTTATACAGTATGTAAAAGATATTAATTAATCTTTATTTTTTTAAATGCAACATTAAATAGCAAAAATACACCAGTCTCGCACTAACGACAATTGTTGTCTCGGCGTTTTCAGTTTGTTGAATTGAACAATGTTTAAGAGTTTTCCATAGTGTAATGTTTAATGTAGTACGCTTGAAAAGAGCATCTACAGCAATCAATTACAAATAGAGATACGCTGAAAACTGTGGAAGGCCTATTCAAAATCCCGATTCCCCGTACTTCCAATTTCAAAAGGAGCTCTTTGGAAGAGGATTCAACCTCATGAACTTCAACAAGAACCTAATCTATCATAGAGTTTGAAAAATTCTGAACTGCTGACGTTCTACATCTGAAAAATCCCACATTCCTGTCAATTGCTTTCCATCAGTTTTGCACCAGAGCTTCATACTTCTTCACTTGACCAAAAATGACTCTTACATCTACAGAAAGAATTTACAGTCGATATTCACCATTAAAATAAATATTATATACATTTACTTTAATCCTTCTCCTTCATTAGGTGCGAAAAATTGTCGCTTCTATCATGGGAGAGATAAGCAGCTTAATCAGTCATCTATAAGTTCATGATCATTAGTAGGGGTATGATTATGTATTTAAGGTATTTGTAAGTACAGTACCCACATCCACAGTTATGGACACTACACTAAATCGAAAAATGCCGTTAAAAACACAACGCCATCCCATTCCAGAGCACCAAGTCTGTAAAATGATGTCCTCAACATTGATTTCCTTTATCTGAATAGTGAGATATCTACAAATAATTCTGTAGTCAGAAATGTTTATAATAATTTGCACAGTATATTATTATATCCCGTTTCATTAAGTCTCGAAAGTTTCTTTGACCAGTTAGGGTAATGTGTCTAAACAATTATATAGTCAGTAATTTCCAGAAGAATTATAAATCACAGTACTTACAATAAAATACCATCCTACATTTCTGGGTTCGAAAAGGTATTATATATGTATTACGTATACATACACAACAACAGGATATAATTAAATTGGTGGTAAGCTTATAACAAATACTGAAAAAGCAGAAAATTATATTAATTATATTTGTGAGTAAACAGTACAAGTAAGTGTCGTAAGAATGCGTGCAATTGTATGAGTAATTTATTTATTGAAGGGTTGAAGAAACAAATCTTAAGAGGTTCACTATATCGTACTTGTCTAAAATAACATAAATATGGAATTGCCACGCATTTCAATCCCGGAATTAAGCTCTTTACGGAATGGTTTACGAGTAGAGTGAAAGGATTTGTAGTCTTTAAAGCCAAAGTTCGAAAAAATGTTTTGGGTAGTCAAATTATGAAATGTTCGTTGACTTTTAGCAAAGCATATAAATATATATGTTAACAAAAACTGCACCCCCCCCCCCCCCCACCCCCCCCCCCCCCCACCCCCCCCCCCCCCCACCCCCCCCCCCCCCCACCCCCCCCCCCCCCCACCCCCCCCCCCCCCCACCAGGCCCCGCGTCGTGTACATTCCAGGGAACATAATCAGGACAAAATTGAAAACTGTTATAAATTCAAAGGTATCAATAATGTTGAATTGCATATCAATGAAAATATAAATAAATTTAATTTGAGAAGGAGCGAAACTGCTCATCAACTTGTTTTTAAATCAAAATTTCTTTTAGTTTGAACATTCGTTTATTTCTAAAATTATGTTTTTACTCTTTAGTATTTCTGATGAAACATCAGCTGTGAGGTATTTTCTACTGCTTATTATTCTATTCAGGTTCTCCTTTTTCTTGTTTATAATTTCTATTTAGATTAATAATTCATTTTGTAAATAGTCATGCAATATTCAATATTACGTCTGAAGAAGTACAATGAGACGTACGAAAATGTATGAAGAGTTTTCCACTATTTGGTGTTTTATTTAGAAGCTAACTCATATTGATATACAGGGTGTATATTAATGTCTGGAAACACCCAAAAATATATCCTTTAATAATTTAAATATAAATTTGAAACCTCTTACAATCGTGATAGAGATTGGGGCATCTACTTTTTGGAACAATGTTTTGTTATGTCACACCAACGGGGGACGTCCTGCCGAGGGTATCGTGAATATTCTTAATGGAAGCCTATACCTTGTGATACATTAATTTTAAAGGTAATAGCTTACTGAATTGAATGCCACAAACCGCATCTCAAAGGAATTATTCTATCAGAAAATAGAGCATTTTTAGCATTGAAAATTTACTGATGTTCAACAATGTAATTTTAACATGGTTCTTGCCACAAAATGTGTTACACTAATTTTTTTAGCATTTTTTTTAAATGTTTCAATTAAATAAAACAAAAAATTTCATTTTAAGCTGGTTCTATTAGCACCAAATTTGCCAGTTTTTATTACAGTACAATTATGGAAAATACTTATGTTATTGATTTCTTATTACAAAATAAAAAATAATGTATGCTGTTAGAAAAGTCTTACAACAAACGTTTTACCTGCATTTGGTGTCAAAAGCAATTTGTTCCGAACTGTGTTCCTTCTACGGTTTGACAATGAGCCCAATCTTGTGTAAAATGATTCGACAGAGTTGCCTAACATTTCTTCAGTTATCAAAGCAAATCTCCCTCTATAATCCTGTTTCTTAGGTCTTCCAAATTTATGAGGCTTTCTTCTATAAACATTGGATTTTAAATGGACCCCATAGGAAATAATCGATTGGTGACAAAATCCGGAGATCTTGGAGGCCATTCGATTTCTCCTCTTCGGCCAATCCATTTATGAGGAAACCTTAAAATCCAAATACTCTCTTACCTGTCTCCCATAATGGGGTGGAGCACCATCCTGCTGAAACCATACATTATCAAAGTATTCTCCTGATGCAATTTGAATAGCTGGGATTATTTCATTTTGGAGCATATTGTAGTAAAGTTCGGCATTTAAATTTCCATTGATGAAAAAGGGTCCAACAATTTTGTTACCTAAAATTCCACACCATACGTTCAGTTTTTGTGGTTGCTGTGAATGGGACTCAGTAATCCAATGTGGGTTTTCACTAGCCCAGTAACGGCAATTGTGCCTGTTAACATTGCCATTTAGGAAAAAAGTTGCCTCATCAGAATATGCCTCATCAGTATGTTGGTCAGAAAATCTCTATTGTCATCACATTTGCGCATCACAAGTTCACAAAACTCAACTCTTCTGTCATAATCATCCTCACTTAACTGTTGGACTAAATGAACTTTAAATGGTTTTGTATTTATTAATTTTCAAAATCTTACTCACAGACATAGGTGCATATCATGTTGCTGTGCAGCTTTTCTGAGCGATGTATGTGGGTCTTCAATAAATGTTTGCAAAACATCTAGTGCATGTTCTTCATCTGTTGCAGATTGTATCCTACCCGACTTTGGCCGATTACGTACACTCCCTGTCATTTCAAAACGCTCAATAGTTTTTGATATTGTTTGAAACCACTTATGGGATTCCTTTCTGGGAAAGTGGTCATTTAATAACAAATTACAAACTTCCCGATAAGATCTTTGGACGATCGCCATATCCATATCCTCGCATCATTCAACAGAGTAATTCGTTCTCTTTCAGACAATTCCATTTAAAATGCCAAATAAAAACTGAACTACTGTAATTAGATAACTTGTTGACAGCAATGCTTCAGAGACACTGATTAACTCGACAGGAATGATATGACCTTTGTTCCATTTGTAATTCCCAAGCTTAGACCTGTCTAGTGAAAGGCTTTCATGCTCAACCAAACTGAAACCTGTAGACCAGATGATTAATAAACACAATAATGTTTCTCATAGGCTAGTGACCTTTGTCTCTTTAAAACCTTCCTGCTGACTGGAAAACACCAAGTACAGATTCATAAGTAATCAGAGAAAAGTGACTCATAAGTTTTATTCATTGTAATAAAAACTGGTAAAATTTGTACTAATGAAACCAGCTTAAAAATAAATTGTTTATTTTATTTTAATTGAACATTTAAAAAATGCTAAAAAATTAGTTGTAACACATTTTGTGGCAAGAACCAATGTTAAAATTACATTGTTCAACAATCAGTAAAATTTTCAATACTAAAAAATGCTCTATTTTCTGATAGAATAATTTCCTTTGAGATGCGGTTTGTGGCATTTCAATTTCAGTAAGCTATTACCTTTAAAATTATGTATCACAAGGTATAGGCTTCCATTAAGAATATTTCACGATACCCTCGGCAGGACGTCCCCCGTTGGTGTGACCATAAACAAAACATTGTTCCAAAAAGTAGATGCCCAATCTCTATCACGATTGTAAGAGGTTTCAAATTTATATTTAAATTATTAAAGGATATATTTGGGTGTTTCCAGACATAATATACACCCTGTATATATACACCAAATAGTGGAAAACTCTTCATACATTTTCGTACGTCTCATTGTACTTCTTCAGACGTAATATTGAATATTGCATGACTATTTACAAAATGAATTATTGATATATATATATATATATATATATGCGTTAAATTGTATAAATGGCAATAGCCTTATTTAATTTCAATAAACATTGAATCACAAAAAGTACTTGCTCCGTCGGGAGTCGAACCCGGATCTCTCACTTGCCGGGTGAATGTGCTACCATTACACCACAGAGCGCTTACTTTTTCCGATTCAATTATTTTGTATTTGGCCGTATCTGTCACATATGCGTTTAAATAAGCAAACTAACGTATGATCGGAAGACCAAACACCTGTCAAACGACTTTTATTTACGTTAAATTGTATAAATGGCAATAGCCTTATTTAATTTCAATAAACATTGAATCACAAAAAGTACTTGCTCCGCCGGAGTATATATATATATATATATATATATATATATATATATATATATATATATATATATACACACACACACACACACCACTCAAAGGTTTTTACACAAATTCAGTATAATATTTTGTTAGATCAATAACATTTATGTGATTACGTTCAAGCAGTTTCACATACTTTCAGATGCCATTTGCGAATCAGTGAGCTTTCAGATAGCTAGAAATGAGAGTTTTACAAACAATAAATTGAAGAGGGGAATAGTTTGTTTAAAAGCTGGATGACGTTAGTGATATGAATTGCGTGCAGCAAGTTCACCATATCTAGACACGAGATTTTTTTATACAATGTAGCTTCAACGTAGCGTAGGCAAGTCAGGGCTGAGTAGATAGACTTATCTTTAGTGCTGTGACGTCAGAGGCAGACGTGAATAGGCCAGTGGCGCGATTCTGCTTGAGCCAATAGGCGCATCAGCTGTGTTCCCGCTTGGCAGAGGAATGAACAGCTGTTGTGTGTGATAACAGTGCAACGATTTTGTAGGCGCTACGAATGTATATCGCTTTAAATCTCTGATAATAGTAATGTTTCCTTGCTCTGTCATATGATTGACTTCGAAATTACGTTAATTTTATACTAACTTAAGATAAGTAGAATGGTTATCAGCGAAATTATACTGCCTGATAATGTTGTTAATTATTAAATACGTTACTTTACTTGTTAATGACATCTTTAAATTACACAGCTGAATTTTACGTTTTAGTACTTATAAAGATGAAAAAAATTGTAATTGAAATTATTAATGGCCCAACCTGCATTTTAATCCGTCGTTTAACCCTGTACTGAACACACTGAACATAGAAATTGACATTGCTTATCTATTCTAATCTATTCTATTTTATCCCAGCCATTTAAAAAGGGACTCCCAAAAGGTTCAATACAGCAGATTTATTCTTAATTTAATTTATCTACACATAAATTGGCATCAAATATTAAAAATCTACATAGATAACAGTACAATGTAAATCTATTTCGTATAAATATTGGTTTTATAACCGAAATTGCGTACCTATATGAGTTAACAACAATTAATTAGGGACACCTTTAAAATTTACCTATTATTAAGAGGCGGCTATTAATAAAGTAGCAAGACGTGACAAGCATAATGCTTCTACTATGCTTGAAGGCTCTGATTCTATTCTCAGTTAGTCTAGAGCTACAGGTGTCTCTATCTGTAGTTCCAGTCTGCTGTTCCAGGACTAGAATGACAACACCCAAAGTTTTAATTTTCTTTGCAAAAAGATAAAAATATTCCTTAGCAAGAAGTTAAAAAGAAGCATCCCTACCAAATACTGCATTGTACGCCTTCGAATGTGCCTTTGTATATACAAAATCAACCTTTTGTAATCTTCCTCAAGGTGGCACTTACCGAAAAGTTCTATATACCTGACACGTCCACGCGTGTCATATATATCCGTCGCCAATGTTGAGTTTGCCTTGGTACTACGATCGAGAAAATCTGTAAAACTGTTTATATTTATAGCTATTGTAATTTACTCTGGTTTATGCAGTTTTTTGTTCCGTTTTGTTTTAACAGACTAATTATATAGTAAAAGTTGGATAGTAAGTATGTCTTTTATATCAATATTACAATACTAACCAAGCACTGCATACTTAACATTTGATAAAATGCACGATTAAAAGTATATTTTCATTTAAATTTTAAAGTTTTTGTATCTGGACATTTTCTTACTCTATGCTAAACAGCGGTTGTAGAAAGGTTGATATAAGAAGTGATGTTACTATCAAGCGTACTCTATGCTTTCAAGACTTTAAATGTAAACCAATTGAACATAATTGTGGTTAAATTAATTAAACATATGGTTATGTCATAAAACTACGTTCAACACAGTACATCACAGTAGGCCTAATCAACCCAGTACAGTTGATTGCATGTAACAGGCTCTAGAAGTGAATTTAACCCCTAAATATCAATAAAAACCCTTAAATTTCCAATAAAAATTTGACGTTTATTAATCGAGATGAAAATTATGCTATCCTTTAAATTGGACCAAACAATACACATGTTTAAAATTTCATGTAAATCCGTTCAGTGGTTTCGGATATTAGCGTAAAAGAAAATCGTGACAAGAGATTTATATCTATAAATTGTATAAATTCGTCCATTTAAGCAATCTACATAGCGCGCTTGTGGAAACAATTACTGCCCCAGAACACCCCAAACAAATTCGAACTTGCTACAGATATTGATCTTATTAAACAGCTGATCTTATAATTATCTCAGCTAAATTTGTTTTCCAGCTTGATAAGCCATTACTTTTCAATATATCGTCCGTCCGAACTTATAAAATTCCGAAATCCGTTATTTACGGACCTAGAAAATAAAACCAAAGTGTTGTGAAATGCTTATATCATTCCTAAACATTTTTTTCGTAAATAAACTTTTATGTAGCTTCAGTGATTCTGAAGCTAATACGTAGGCTTACATGTACATTCCATTAGAAATAAGTTATTAATACTTCAGCCGTCACGATATCTATGTAGCTACTTCTTTCAAAGCTCGGAAGGGCTATTGCTATTCAACTTTTTATAACACAAATATAAGAATATCTTACATTTAGAACTAAGCACAATTCTTTTACAAATCCGTCGCCTTAAATGAAGCCCGATATTGTAATATTGGATAAAATTGTGTTTTACCTAATGGTGGGATGTGATAGGTTACCAATGTTTTGTACGAACTACTGGACCAATATATAAATAGTACTATCATTAATAAAACGGTAGGATTGGAAACACTTAAATTTTCTTTTGTTGGTATGTTTTTATGCAAGTGGTCATCTTGTTCTGATCCTTTTCTCTGACCGATTATTTTCGATTTTTCTTCATCTTTTTCTGCTTACTAGTATTTAAATTGATCGTGCATGTAACTTTCTACTTACACCAATAGAACACAACATACACTAATATACGTCAGGGTTTAAAGTTTAACAACACCTTTGAGTGATCAGAACTTTTCTAATATCAGTTTATTATCTTTGTGATAAGGCTAATTTATATAATAATATTTCAGTATTAAAGATTAATCGGCAAGATCGTGCCATACATAAGGACGCCTTAAAAATAATAAATGCTAAATATAAGATGTATTAATTGATAAAATATTCTTATATTACTATTATCATCATCAATCAAAATGAATTATTTCAAAATATCTTTACAAGACATCTTAAAGCGCTCGCTGGTTCAAAATGTGCAGACCATAATTAATTTAGAACATACTGGAAATTGTATGGTTGTATTTGTTACTAATGCCATTGCATTTTAAATACGGTAATTTATTTCACCCAGACAAATTTTTGAACACGAAATTGACATTTTTCTCAAAACTACATTTTGAATATATTAAAAATAAACACTCCACAATTTACTTAACATTTACTGGACATTTCACCATGTACTGCATCCTTGAGCTAGCTAAACAAAATTTGGTTGTGTTTTGCGTCTTTTAAAACGTCGTAATTCCACCGGTTTAATGGTTATTTAAAAGGAATTGTCAACTGTCAAATCATAACAAAATAGTAATAAGAAGTTTGAATTAACTTCTTCATTATCAGGTGTTCTTAAAATACAACGAAATAAAACGTGTGGATCAGCAGAGCTAAGAAGAGGTTTTAAGGTTTGATTCCTTTTACATAAACAACTCAGCTTATCTTGTCGTTATTAACTTTTGTACGCATTCTTATAGAAATTCCAATTAAAACACTTTTACATTTGCCTGTATAAATATCCAGTCCAAAGGATTTCGAAGCACAATTATGTTGTTTGTACATGTTTTGGGGTATATGGAACTGCCTCAGGAAGGCAATATTATTTTCGCAGTCATCCAACCAGTGAAGTAAATTGTGGAGGATTGTAAATTATTAAGTTCGTGGTGTTTTGTTAATAGCGATAAACCGAGCATGGCATCACGCTCCGTTACACATAAATTATTAATAGTGTTGGAGGAAGTAAAACGCGTAAACTCGTACATTACGTTACGCCATATTCATCGTGACTAATCAACTATACGCTAGACTATGATGGGTAATAAAGGTTCAGCATATCGATGTGCTAATCAAATCATAATCAGTCAATTTGCAACTGTGCTGACTTCCGCCATTCTGATAACTAATAAAGTTCCAGCATATCGATAAGCTAATCGAGAAATACACTGTAGTTTTAGAAGTGCTGACTTGCAGAATGCTGATAACTAATGAAGTTACAGCATATCAATATTACAGCAATCTAGTAATTCACTGTAGTTATACAACTGTGCTGGATACTGGCATTCTGATAACTAATAAAGTTCCATCATATCGATAAGCTAATCGAGTAATACACTGTAGTTTTAGAAGTGCTGACTTGCAGAATGCTGATAACTAATGAAGTTACAGCATATCAATATTACAGCAATCTAGTAACTCACTGTAGTTATACAACTGTGCTGGCTACTGGCATTCTGATAACTAACGAAGATTATTAATTATATCGATAAACTAAGTGAATCATTAAGCAGTACCTAAATTTACAATTGTACTGACTTCCTGAATTGTGACAACTAACGAAGTTACAACAGATCAATAAGCTAAACGAGCCATTATGCAGTAATTTCTCAATTGTACTGACTTCCTGAGTTGTAATAACTAACAAAGGTACAGCATATCAATATTCAAGCAATCGAGTAATACACCGTAGTTTTACAACGAAAATTATTAATCATATCGATAAGGTGAGCCATTAATCAGTAAATTTACAATTGTTCTGACTTCCTGAATTGTGACAACTAACGAAGTTACAACATATCAATAAGCTAAACGAGCCATTATGCAGTAATTTCTCAATTGTACTGACTTCCTGAGTTGTAATAACTAACAAAGGTACAGCATATCAATATTCAAGCAATCGAGTAATACACCGTAGTTTTACAACGAAATTATTAATCATATCGATAAGGTGAGCCATTAATCAGTAAATTTACAATTGTTCTGACTTCCTGAATTGTGACAACTAACGAAGTTACAACATATCAATAAGCTAAACGAGCCATTATGCAGTAATTTCTCAATTGTACTGACTTCCTGAGTTGTAATAACTAACAAAGGTACAGCATATCAATATTCAAGCAATCGAGTAATACACCGTAGTTTTACAACGAAAATTATTAATCATATCGATAAGGTGAGCCATTAATCAGTAAATTTACAATATTGTTCTGACTTCCAGCATGCTGATAACTAATGAAGTTACAGCATATCGGTAAGCTAAGCAAACCATTAAGCCGTAAATTTAAAACTGTGCTGTCTTCCGGCATGCTAATAACTAATGAAGTTACATCAAAACTATTTCAATTACCAAATTAGGGATTTATATAATTGATTTTCAGTATTCGTCATCTAAACTAGATTGTATAAATACAATCTATAGATTGTAAATTGTAAATTTATACAATCTATAGATTGTATAAATTTAATACTTGAATAAATTAAGATCAATTGACTCAATTGAAATTTTCCTTTTAATGGCTTTATGGTATCTTTTACTCATTAATATTCTCTTACCAGGTCAAATATATTACTTGTTACTTAATTAGACAAGTAGGGACATTGGTTAATTCCACGGCATAAAGAGAAAACTAGTTCAGGTTGTCTTTGGATTTGCGTGTTTTAATTCATTTGTTATCTTTCGGATGGATTTGAATTAAAACACCTACCAAGTCTTATCAAATCTTGATAGAAATTTTGTTTGTGATAAAATAACATTTCATTAATTTTGTTTTAAAAAATGTTCGTGATAAACGTACCGGGTAATTCACGTGGTAATTTTGCGGCGAATTAATTACAAACCCGGGTTTTCATTTAAATGCATCATTGTTGTAGTTAGGTTAACGGGCAAAATCGTGAATATATATCATCGTGAAAAATCGTGAACAGCTATATTCCAAATTGACCAACATTCTCGTTTACATTTGTCAACAACCACGCTTAGTTCGTATCCGTTGCTCATATCAGGGACGTACCCAGACGTGTATTTCGGGATGGAGACAATTTCAGAGATTAAGAGCGTGGCATACAATTAAGAATAGAATAAAAGTTAAACTATGAAGTATTATATACATAAACGTATGTCTGCATAAATATATAGTAAGATTTAAAATAGATTTACTTGTGTCCGACTGAAAAACGTTCAAGTGAAAGAGAAGTTTTAAGGATTGGTACGAATACCCCTCCTGTGTGTTGGGGTAGGCATACGCCCAAGCTCGTACTGAAGTGCAAGATGTATTATTTATTATTTAGGTGCATATTTAATTGAACAATTAACTCACCATTTCAACGTTATAACGCGTTTATGTGTTTAATTCGAACTCAGCACACTAATTGTAGGGAAGTGCAAACATGAAGAACTGAATAAAAATAAATGAACAATAATTCGCCACTAACATAGTGATTTCGCAGTCATTGATCGTATCTGAATGCAATCTGCAGGCATTGTACCTCAATTGAAACTAATGAACTGAAAAATATGGCCGTCACGTGAGTGTGAGATGTGTTCTTGAACACTGGCGTCACTTGGCCGACACGAGCACAAGACTTCATCTGTTCGGTTGTGAGATAACGTTAATTGTATTGTTCAAGTGACTCTTCACATCGGAACACATATATCAACGTTATCGAGTAGGCTACTGTTAGGGTTTATATCATTGTAACAGAACCTCTTAACGTAATCGAGCATGGTGTTCGAACTTGATAAACCTGCCTGAGCCGTGCAAGCCACGTGGTCCAGTCAAGTTCACGGCCGGCCATCTTAAATGTGAATTTGATCCAAGTGGCGAATATATATATACCCACCACATGCAGCTCATCGCTACACCTTTGGGCGAAGTTGCTACTACTTCGGCAATCCAGTACGTCTTGATCACAATTGTTTTATTGAGACATATATTAGATTCTATTCGACAAGTTATTGTTAGTTAGTTAATAAAGAACAATTTTAAATTGTGGTAAATAATCCTTACCTACTCTAAAAAATTATATGGCTTTTATCCTTTTACCTAAGTAAAGTTGTAACTAACGTTACTTTACAGTCCAACATTCCACGTAACATTCCGTAAATATACGGTTGCATTAACTTCAAGAATTTTGCCTCTAATAAATATAGTACAGGAACAATTGTAAGTGTATTACGGTTGATTTAATTTGTAAAAAAAGATATTAACCCAAAATTAGCGAATAACTATGTAATACATTATTTTATAAGCAACTCTATTTTTAACTTCTTGTCAAAACTTACTAAGATAAAATAAAAATGTGGGCTACACCGTTATAAATTGCGTTTATGTTACGTAACAGAAGAAACGTGACCGTTATTAAATGATTTTGTAAAAAATAGGTTACGTGAACATTAATAACTGTTAGTAAAACTATCTTATACATTATTATAGTGATTTTTGTACATTTGATAAGAAAATTTGTTAATTATGGGGCAAGACTTCTATTGGCCTGAGTGAATGATTCATTTACGTACAATCATACAAAATGTTAATGAAAACGATTAGAAAATCAGTAGGCCTACCAATAAGATCCGAGGCCTAAAGGTTAATTCGACCTTAACAGCGACAACAAAGCCGAATCGTTTGTGATGTAGAGCAATAGAACTCTAATAGAATCAGCTAAGTCGCTGGATCAAGTTCACATCTAGTCGGCCGTGAACTTGGCCGGGCCTGGTGGCCGTGGCTCCTACGGAGCGCACAGGTTTGCCAAATTATTGTTTCTATGCCCTTTGGTCCTTATAGTACATGTATACGGGGTGTTCATGTACCATGGATATGTTTTAGAGACCAGCGTCGAAACATGTTTTAGAACCGCAGATGTTCCATACAAAATTGAAACTCCCGGGAGGCTACAAATCCTCATTACATCAACTATATCCGTTGCAGGAACGGATATAGTTTATATGATAAAACTAAAACTAAAAGTTATCATATAAACCAGTTTTATGACTACTCTGATACAAATGACCAATCTTATGTGTGTAAGATTATAACTGAATATACAGTAAAAGCCAGATATCAAATGGCATTCTTAGCATCCTCTATAGTAAAACATATACTTTCTGTAATTTGAAGTAAATTCAGTAATTTTAACTGAAGATAAACTATTTGTCTGAGGTACTATTTTGAATAAGATTTGGCTATGCAAGAATGTGGAATTTTTTTGTGTTTAAACGAATTATCAGTAAAGTCATATGTTCACAAAGACACTATCAGTCGAGACAATGTTATAGCCTAAATTAAATTGAATTTTGATTTTTGTTGGACTTAATAAAAGTTGTAGACTGATCCTACCTTTTAGAAAAGGGAGAGAGTGGTGTTACAAATTTATTTAGTTTTATTTGATAAACTGTAAAAGAA
The DNA here is from genome assembly GCF_021130785.1 of Homalodisca vitripennis. Lineage (NCBI taxonomy): Eukaryota > Metazoa > Arthropoda > Insecta > Hemiptera > Cicadellidae > Homalodisca > Homalodisca vitripennis. Next base: position 34,478,639 of record NC_060207.1, read on the forward strand.
CTCTAATATCCCACTTATTGCGTAAATCGCAATTACGAAAAAAATTGCAAAAAAATAAAATAGTTTGCAAATTAGAAAAATTGCATTGGATGTGCTCAATTGAGATCTTTATAGTTTAGCCTATGTACAGACCACCTCATAAAAATACTATGTGAGTATGACAGAGTAGATAGGCGAAGTTGTACGGTCGAAGCGGGAAGTGTGAGGGACCACGACCTCTCCACTGGGCCTAATATTAGCCGTCCACCTCCCAGCTTACTATTCTTATACCCACTGTACGCTTTATTGTTGCTCTTGATCTCTTGATTCCGATGGACCCACTTTGGTTCTCTAGAACTTCCAATCAACCTAGAAATTATCGGTCGACTTCGGTTATATGTACACAAAACTGTTTTATTGGCTTACGACGATATGAATGTTACTAGTATTATATTGGAACTGTAAAATACTAAATAGTGTGTTTTATTTGTTTATATACATTGTAACCTAACCAAGTTTATTCAGATCAAACATATTATTGGGAATCGGCAAGAACGTAGTCAAGAAAAACTGGGGCGCGAAGTCCGGACAACTGATATTTTTCCCATAGTGGACAGAGAGTAAGGCATTTTGTTTCTTAAAACGTTCTTGACCCGTTTCTTTGTTGAGAACGATCAGTACATGTCAGTAATATTGAATTATTTGAATAATAATAATAGTTTACTAAAAAAATAATTGAAACATTGGGGGAGGGTCCGGACCCCTTGTACCCCCTTGCTGGCTACGTCCGTGGGTACTCACTGCCATTAGATACTTGATCGAACTGGAAGGCTCAGCTCCTCGGGTGACCTAGTTCTGTTATCGCAATCAGATAAGACACCTGTCCAGTTGCAACGTACATTATCTTTAAACGTCGTAAAATTTGTTCTTAGTAGTAGTTAGTAACGTAGAATAACGCAGTAACCTGTATTTAAAACCCTTAAAACCGAAATAGGGACACGTTTGACTCGCCAGGGAAATATCGGTAAGTCAGACCGCCCGAATGTTTCACCCGCCAGAGAAATACCGTGTCTGTCAGACCACGCCCCCGACTAGTATTTGGTTTTTTTTTTTTACATTGGAAAGCCTTTAAAGTTAAAATCTTAATCGATTAAAATGCAAAGCTTGATGAATTAAAGAATTTTATAGCATATATCCATGCCAAGGGTATTTTTGTTGATTTTGGAAACAAAGGAATAATGAAAAATGATCACTTTTGTTTTCACATTAAGATTTGTTTATTTGAACATGTATACGTAATAAAAAAAGTACTTAAATATAAGATTAATCACACGAAAACTTAATATTCCCCTGATGAATGATGAACCACTAGTCATTTCTACCATTGCAACAATTTAGGCACACTTTGCGGGAGCATACCAAACAAATGCGTTCTCACATTCAATGCCATTTTGTATTGGGGTTTTTCCTCTTCTTTCATAAGCAATGCCTGCAGGTTTTTTCCTCTTTGAAGGCGATCGTCACGCACTTCTCCTCGCTCACTGTTCTTGGTCAAGAACAGAAAGAATGGTCTTTTTCAGGTCTGCTCTCAAGTTGGCATTTTCTAGGTCCGTCTTCTAATCTGAGGCGCCTACTAGTTCAAAAGCCAGCTGCTTTATAAACTGAAATCTTGTCAAAACTGACTTCCTCCGCCGATAGCAAAGAAACATATGAACGACTTTTTAACACTGCATATTCTTATGGCATAAAATACTTGCCATTGGCCAACGACGAGTCATTTTTCGATTACTCCCATAGATAGATGTCTTCAATCTAGGGTATCACACGGAGCCAACCCTTAGTCTTATTGTGAGTAATCCTACAATTTCAGGCTTATTTATTTCAGAATTTGTCATTCAATATCGTGGTGCATCGTTAGGAAATAAGAAGTACGCGCGTGCCTTAATTTTTCTTCGGCACAACAGAAAGTAACGTTGTGTTTTATTGTGGAAAGCATACAGCGAAAGATAATTAAAGAAAGATATAAAAGAGAAATTAAAATAAAGAAAATGACAAGAGAGAAAAAAAAAGAAAAAGAAAATAAAGAGACAAAAAAAAAGATAATAGAAGAAGATAATAAGAATGAATTGAAAAAGAGAGATTAAGAAAATGAAAGAAAAAGAATGAGAAAAAAAAAATAAATTGATAAGAATAAAAAGAAAAAATGAAAAGAAAGAAAAAAAAAAGAAGATTTGTGGAAGAAAGGGAAATTGAAAGAAAAAAGAGAAGGAATGAAATCATAAAAAAAAAGAAAAAGATTAATTTATTCAATGAATAAAGAAAGATGGAATAGTAAAATAGAAAATTCAAATAAAATTAAAATAAAAAAAAAGAAATAATAAAAAATAAAAAACAAGAAGAAAAAATTGAGAAAAATAAGAAAGAAGATAAGTAAATAATATAAAAAAATTTTGACGAGAATAAAGATAAGAAAGAAAGAGAAAAAAATAGCGAAGGTAAAAAGAAAAAAAGAAAAGAAATTTAAAGAGAACAGATGAAAAAAAAAGTAATGAAAAGAAGATAATTGAGAAGAACAAGAAAAAAAAAAAAAAAACAAGAAAAATGGAAAGAATTTAAGAGTTGAAGAGATGTAGATAAAAGAAAAAGGATGAAGAATGGTAAAAAAAGAAGAAGGAAAGAGAGAAAAAAGAAAAGAATGAAAGAAGAGAGGAAAAGAATTAAAATAAGAACGAAAGGAAAAAGGGAATTTTTAAAAATAAAAAAAAAAATGAAGAAGAAAATAAAAGAATATATAGAGAAATTAAGAAAAAGAAATACAAATAAAGAAAAAAAAAGAAAAATAAAAGAAGAATAAAAGAGAAGCAAAAGAAAAAGAAAATAGAAAAAAAAATGATTGAAATCCCACACTTAACAAAATAACTAGGGAATAACGACCTATTGCCCTTGTGAGGTAGAAAATTCTAGGAGGAATCTCTTTTTTTTTTGGTTTTTTTTAATAGTGGCCAACAAATGTTAATACCCCTTAGTTTCATTGGTCTAACAACTCGATGGAAGTGAACCAATTATGTCAGCAGTAACATTAAACGATTGGTTTCTTTCTATAAATGCTTGTTAATTTTATGACAGTCTGCGTAACTCTTCAGTAGTTGTTGTTCATTTCTCCTGGTGAGACCAACACTGTAAACATTTTTTTACCAGATGTAAAATAAAAGCATTACACGAGATACGAACACCTGAAATCCGGGCCATACAAAATATTTTTATGCCATATTTGCTGGATTTTTTGGCATATACAGTTTGAAAACGGCATTTGCCCCTAAAAGGCACAAGCAACTCATCCACAGTTACATTTGCTTTTGGACAAAACAACGCCGCCTGCCATTGAGATTAGTTGATATGAATAAAATCAGATATTGCTGCTGCTTATCTTCTTGCCTAGCGCTGTTTCCTCTTGTCGTGGAGTCGTCAAATCAAGACAAGATAAAAAAATCACAAACCTTTTACACGACATATGTAGCGTAAAAATATGTGGTCGCCCGCAGTAGGATTCTGTTGTTGAACAAGATCACATATCTTCATGTCGAGATTGTAAATATTGGAAGGTATAAAAGAAACATCCCAAAAAGAGCTCTTACCTCTACTTGATCACACGGATTGTAATTGATACTTATTGATGTAGAGGGTCCACTTATTCTTCCTCTAAGCTCCGTCAGCTTTCTATTGGTTCCTTCACCTATAGTACTATCATACTATCTGGGAAGATCAATTTCCCAAACGTCCTTTTTTGTTGGATTTTTCGCCCACAGCTTTAGCCTCATCAGCAGTAAGACCAGACAGCCCCCTAATAATATTGTGAGCTGGCGTTCGCTCGATTTCTTGGAGGCTCAACAGTGCACCACTCATATCCCGTTTTTTTTTCCATGGTTAAAACTTGTTGCTGCGAATCTAGGTAGTTATCCTACAGTGGACAACACCTACCGCATCCTCCAGCATTATATCTGTCATCATCACTGGAGCATTGTAGTCACAATTGGAGCTGTCGCTGTCTGATGAACATAGTTGGGATCTTGATCCGAAATCGTCAGCATCTATCTGAACTAACATCAGAAAGGTTTATCATCATCGTTTCAGAAGTCTTCTGGATCCTGGTATCCGAAGTCCACATCACTTGCTAAAATCCTTTGGACACAGACTTGATGAAGGTTGTTGATCCATAGTGAAATGAACCAGACCTTTTTTCCCACTCACTTCCACTATTTCACTTTTTCCACACCCACTATATACAAGTCAATTACAAGTATTTACAAATGTTCACTCTATTAATAACATGTCAAGTAAAGATAAACAAAAGAAAATAAGAATAGTTCAAAATGTTTTTGAGCTCATTCCAGAAATCTCATTATGTAGACAGCTAAAACGGGCAGCGCCGATAAAGAAAATTACCGGTATAAAGAGACCGCCAGACTTTTAAAAAGACACAACCTAACTGGCTTCACAACTGGACTGGGAACTGAAGCGGGAAGATGTTGATCGACCGAAAAAAGAAGTGGGGTGGATGGTACACCAGGCCGCGTACGCCTCAAGTCAAGTAGTACTACCAAAAACAAAAACCCATTCACAAGTCAAAATAAACCCTAGCGGTCTCCAAGACCGGTATTTCGATTTAAGGGTTAAGGGAAATATCTTACTAAAAGTAGTAAAAAAGTCTTACTAAAAAACTGTTTTGTGGGCATATAACCTAATTTGACCGGAATTATCAAATAACCAATAAGTTAAATGTGCGTATTATCCTAACATTACTTTATGATATCAATAGTTGTAATTTCTATTTGTCCTAACTGCTTTTAATAAGTTAGCCAAAGGTAATATTTTCAATTGGATCTGTGGTGTACCCGCTATCTTATCTCTCATTGGAGAGGAGGAGACCAATATTTTCTTTATTACATATCTAGAAATGTATCTCACTATCTGCAGAAAAGTGACGTCAGCCACCCTTGTCAAAACTAGGCGTGGACCTACAGTCCTACAATCTCTACTAAAACAGTCACTCTTAGAAATCTTCCCAATTTTTGGGGCCTTCCTGTTCTCGATCTAGGGCGCTTGACAAAGTTACTCCAAGGGATCAAAATAGGTCACTACAAGGGTGACAGGAGGAATTTGATCTCTAGCGCTCAATTCCTACGTGGACCAACTTAAGCTCCAACCACGGTTTTGTGTTACAGAAGTAGTATTCAGTAACTCCCGCTCGAAAATTCTGCCCACAAGTCGACTTTAGGTGTGCTAGCAATTCGCCAGATTACCCGCATAAACGCAAGCAATTTCTTGCCGAACAACTATTTCTCAACAAACTTTCACTTTGCCTGACAGGTGCTATCTACTCCCTCCAAATTATTTTTCAACAACTACTCCGTGGTCAAACTATTGTATACATGTATACAATACGGTAAATATAAACACACACATATATTAATAATGGTGTATATTTATTTATTTATTTATTATTATTATTACGGTAGTATATCTGCTCCAAACATTTTTTTCACAAAAATTCAAGTGGTTTTTTAACTATAACTTTTTTTAATTTTTAAGTTATGATTAAAACATCATCCCAAAACGTCATTTTATTGTGAATTTGAAGCGCTACAAATCCTATGATTCAATTTTGTCGTGCTTAGCTTTGATCTTTTAACGGTCAGAACTCAGTCAAATTTGTTGCTACAAAAATAATAAAAAAAAAACAAATTGTTTCAGTAAAAAATTACAGTTATATTCTATCATTTTTATAGCTATCATAATTTTTGAAAAAAGTTGATTAATTTTTTTAATAAGTCAACCTTTTTTTATTTAAACCTTCTAAATCCATCCAAATTCCCTAAAATTATTGTTGATATATAAACACAGTAAAGTAGTAATGAATTACGCTTAATATTCTTTGCCGTCAAGTAATACATTTTAACACAGTTACAGTCCAAAATTTCATACCAATCTATCCAGAAAAAAAAAATGGTAGCCAAAATATTTCTGGGTCATCATAGGTATATCCTTTTGAAATGTAATACCAAACACTCCTGTGATAATTTACTGGAAGATATTCCTATTTCCATAAACAAATATTAGGACTTCAATATATTGGACAAATATTCTTAGCCCTGAACTCGGAAAGTTAAAAAGCGTTTATTAGTACATTGAATTAAATCAAACGACTCAGTAAAATTCTGTGATACTTGATAGAATGCATCATAATGGTTTCAGTGATACTTGAAATATTTTAGGCCAATTGGCAGGAATAAAAAAGTCAAAGTCTATAATCTTTCTAGTGAAAGCATTTATAATGTATGTAATAAATGAAGCCCTATGATGATTTTAAAACTCAGATAGGCATGTATCAAGTAGACATTATTTCAATGTTTACAGTAAAGAGTATCGGTGGTTAAGAAAAATTGCGACAAGATCTTATTATTCAGGTTTTGCGCACGTATGAACCCTTCTGGTTCAAATGAATTATATTTTCTTCCATACGCGTATCCAGAGGGGGGGCTTGGGGGTTGTAACCCCCCTCCCATTGATACAAATATTCAAAGTAAATTGTATCTTGCGTTAAGCTAAACGTATCTTAGCCGAACCTTGTATCATATAGTTCAGTTGTATTTTTCTTTGTTTTAATATTTTAAGCACAATATATTGACATAAAGTAAAAGAAAAAGACTCTCGCTTAAAAATTTTCACTAGAAATCCGTACGGGTTGACAAAAAAATACAGCTACTGTTGTTTCCACACTTCCTGCGCTCCGGGCGAAATAGACAGAGAATAATGACCATGAACGCCTTCGGTCATCTCTTTGAACGGCTAATTTGTAATAGTCTTAACATCATTCTCATCGCTTTCGTTGTTGGCGCTAGTCGTGTATTAGTTACGTGTTCTTATGGAATGCCGATTAGTGGTAGTAGTAAACAATAAAAGTACAAAATATTTAGTTTACTAATTTTTCTATTTTAAAACATTGTTTTTCTTAAAAAGATTAGAGCTCATTAGCTAATGCTTCTCCAGTAGTTTTTCAACAGAAATTTTCCAAACCCTATGAAAAAATTATATGTTTATTAAAACATGTTTTATAATAATTGATCTACCTATAAAAATAAATTAAATATCATTTGGCGGTGAACTTTAAATATACAGGAAGCTATGTCATAACCTATTTAAATGATTTTATAACATATTTTAATCAAATGTTCAGTAAACTCCACATCAAAAGTAAAGAAATATCGTCGCATTTTAAACAATATCCGATTTTTTACGATGTTTCAATTTTTTTTTATGTTTCATTTTGCACACTAGAATATGTCGGGCTTATCTACATCAGTCCATGAATAAAATATTAATAAACAATAATAACAAAATATTATAATTAAGTAGATGTTAATCTCAAATTACGATTAACCTAAGATCTTCATGCAAAAACTAAAATGCATTTTCCACCCGATATGGTCATAATTAAATAGTTAAATAATTTAGGACCAAAGTAAAGAATTTAAATTTTATACACAAAGATTCTAATAAAATTCTGAAGAAAACAAAACCTTCAGAGAATTATACCATATCTCAGTCTAGACTCAAATATTCTACCTTAAGCCAATCAGAGAGCCTCGTAGTCGACTACGTGAAAAGTCTTATTAAATCTAAAAGAAAGTAAAATTATACTTAATTGTCTCAACGGAAATCACTACTTTTCGAACAAATTAAGAAAGGGCGGAAATTATGGAGAGCTTATTATGGAGCCCATATTGCGATGAACATATTTAATAATTGGTATCAAGAAAGTAGTACAGTACAGTAAGAAACACCAATTATAATGTAGTACAGTAATAAACACTAGATTTTACATCATGCAGAAATTAATAAGCTGCTCTAAATAAACTGATTTTACAACACCTCTTTCATTGAATACAAAATTAAAATTTTTATGTACAATATTTCTCGATAGTTTTCTTACTAACATTATCACTTTTATCATATTTGGCGTACTTGCTTCTAAGACGCTGCCAAAGAAAAGGCTATGTAAAAGCTAAAAAAAATGTTTTTTATACCGTACTAATCTGTCAGATTTCGAGTTAATGCCTGCAACAGCCTGTCTAAAACTTTAACTAAACAGAATATCTAATATGGCATGGAGTAGTAGGATAATATGAAAATCACCAACAAATACATTACATTTGTTTCGTCGATTTATAATCGTGTACGTTCATTGATTAGATTACGTGGTTCTGTCACACATTCTGTATGAAAATACAAATTTAAATAATCAAAGTTACAAAATATCGTGCTTTGTAAATGATATTTAATTTGAAGTTCATATTTTCTGTATATATATATATATATATATATATATATATATATATATATATATATATATATTGTTCATCGCAGAGCGTCTGCCACGTCTATGCTCAATAAACGTCAACGGCTCAGCGGCGGAAAAAACAGACAATTACTAATTTCGTGTTTCAAAATTTGTGAAATTGTATAACAGTAAATACATCCTATTTAATAATACAAGTCAATTTATATCCCAATAGTTTTTATCAGGGATGGCATGGTTTGAAATAAAAAAAACAACATTTAAATGTAAAACGAATATTATTTAAGTAATACAAATACACCCTCATATTTTATGTACAAATATTTATCCTGGAAGCCCATTTTATTATGTACACATTGTAGGTAAAAGGTGGAGTATGTGTTATGTAGTTCTTAACATTTAGCCATTTGTCCGAGCCCCTGTTATTCTCTTTAATATAGCGTCATTTTCTTGAAATTCTTTTTTGTTATTGGATCTCTAAAAAAAATATATATTTTCGTTTATAAAATAGAACAGTTTTTGTTGAACATAAAATAAGAATAATATGCTCTGAAACGGCTGTGAAATTTAAACTTTGAAATATTATTAGCATTTTTCATATTCTAAGTGAATACTCCCAATCTCAGCTTGAAAGAAATGTCGGAAAATTTGTAGTTGTAGCCTAACCCCCCCTTTTATTCAACCTTGATACGCTAATGTTTCCTTCCCCACAGTTGAGTTTCCTTTCTTGCTCCGATCAAGAAAATAGTTAGATAAAAAAGAATCCGTTTTCGGCGCTTGTAATCTTTTTTGGTCTAATGGATAGAGTGGAAACTTTAACTTATGGATGCCCCATACAATTCAATGGACCAACAGTGCTGCTAAACGTCTCCTCTATATGTCAAAAGATTATCAAGATAATGTACGGACACATACATACAACTACACACAAAGAACTTTTAAAACCGTCCCAATGTGCTAATACTATTTACGACTATATTCAGTCCCCAAAATGAAAAACATTCCTATTTGCGGACCACCCAGCTGTCTTCACTTGTACACACGGTTATTTAAAAATATGAATATCTGTACACTTGGTACAGTACACTGAATGATCTTGCTTTTCAATCTCTTTTTGATATATCATTCAATTCGTGTAGCTCAGTCAACAAATTATATACATTTGTACATACATTATCAGTATTGTATGTATCTTCAGAGCAAACGGACCCATTGCCCCTAAATGGTTTTCTGCTATACAAAACTGGGCTTTGTGTCTGGTGTCTTGCTTTATGATTCTATCTGGTATGGTCACGGGGCCATTGCTTTCGTTTGTTCCTCAGTCAGAACGAATGGCTCGTTGAGTCATGCTCGTTTCCGGTCACTCCTTTTTTTGTTCCCTTAGCTACTGTAAATACACCGTCCTGCAATGTTAAGAGAAACAAATTTCGAGTATCCAAAACAAACTAAATGGTTTGAATTTACCATTGCTGCCATCTATAGTTAAAGTCAGAAAATACTACTGTCATAACTATTTTTAGCACATTACTACAGATGGTACTTTTCATGTAAATACAAAATTCTGGAATAAGTAGTATTTCGGGATAAAAATATGTCTATGTATTATTAAATCTAGACAATATCCATAATATATATTTTCTAAAAATGTCCACTACATTTGTGTGATTGAGTATAAAACTTCCAAACATTAGGCTACTCATCGCAAAATTTCGCAATTATAACATTAATATGATGTAATGCTTGTATCGTTATTGATAAAAATTACCTAAACCACAAATATTACCTAAGACAATGTAGGAACATGAAACACCTCTTTTTGCGTAACAAGCTTTGCTGATGTTGCATGCAAAATTTCAAGTTTATAGCTCTGTTCATAATTGAGTTAGATCTGTTACTATGTGATATGATTGTAATCAAATTGTTTATAGATTGATTTATTCAAAGATTTCCTCGTTGCAATCATGGTTACCTAAAAGACCAACGTTAGTAATTTTTCCCCATACTTTAAACATTATGTAAACACATTTTTAATATAAATCTATAAGTGTAATACATTAATTTACCAGGAAAATATGGAGATAATTGTGACATAAAAACATTATGCATAACCCATTAAAAATAAAACGAGTACACTATTTTTTTTTTGTTTTCTTTGTTTTAAAGTGGTGGGACTACCCCTGGTAAAGTATGATATTATAAATATTAGAATCTGAAATAGCCAATGTGTTCTTCATTTTAAAACTTCCGAAAATATATAATAGTATCCAGGATTATTTAAAAAACTAACAAAAAATATAATTTGTACACTAAATATTTCCAAATTATACAACAATTTTGCATAGTATAAGCCTAAAACAAAGCTACAAGTTATAAACCAACATAATAAACCACATCTATGTTATTATTTTATTTTTTTTAATTTATTTTACATTTCAACGGACATCTCCATTTTTACAGTTTTGAACAATAACTAAACAATGAAAATAAACAACCACAGTGACAAATAGAGCAATAACGATTAATAAACTATTTAAGTGTTAACGGATATAAACTATGAATGACAATAACGTAATTAATTATTAGTGAACCGTGATTTGAACTATGGAAAACAACGAACAATAACAGCAATAAATTAGCACGAAACAATGAGAATAAAACCAGGAATAAACAAAAATAGACAAGAATTATCAAGACACAATATATAATTATGATATATAATTATATCACTAATTATGAAAATGGCCAGATGAAAAAGATCTTTCTGGCAAGATTTTTGACATCACTGTTTCTAAAACAGCAAAACAAATTTCACCATTGAAATCAGTAATTCTTTCTGCTTGGAATGGTATATAAATAGTGGTGGTATTGTTGATATACGAGTATGTACTGTATGAACTGTCGAAACCCGTGCGAGTCAGATAGATATTACAATGTCGATTGCCAATTCGAGGGTTAAACTGTTCACTAACGCTCAGGCGAATCTCATTGAGTCACGTGTATAATCATCGAACTCGATGTTGCCTATATATAAATGGAGTTTCATGCAAAATTTTTAATCTATACGTCAGTCAGAGCGTTCTCGAAATATCGTGCGGACAGACATACAGACAGACATATTTATATTCTTCAACGCTGAGCCAGTTATGGCCTTTCATTCTGTACAAGGATTGCTAAATTGCTAAATGCGCGAAGTAAATGCGGTCCTGACAGTAACGAGCAACCTTGAGTACCATGATGACAGTAAATATGGAACCTTGAGTGAATACTTGATACCAGCTAATTAAACGTCAACAGAATCCAGTTTAGGGACAACAAATACCTTGCACACTAATATGGTGTTACAGACCAAATACTTGATACCAGCTAATTAAACGTCAAAAGAATCCAGTTTAGGGACAACAAATACCTTGCACACTAATATGGTGTTACAGACCAAATACTTGATACCAGCTAATTAAACGTCAAAAGAATCCAGTTTAGGGACAACAAATACCTTGCACACTAATATGGTGTTACAGACCAAATACTTGATACCAGCTAATTAAACGTCAAAAGAATCCAGTTTAGGGACAACAAATACCTTGCACACTAATATGGTGTTACAGACCAAATACTTGATACCAGCTAATTAAACGTCAAAAGAATCCAGTTTAGGGACAACAAATACCTTGCACACTAATATGGTGTTACAGACCAAATACTTGATACCAGCTAATTAAACGTCAAAAGAATCCAGTTTAGGGACAACAAATACCTTGCACACTAATATGGTGTTACAGACCAAATACTTGATACCAGCTAATTAAACGTCAAAAGAATCCAGTTTAGGGACAACAAATACCTTGCACACTAATATGGTGTTACAGACCAAATACTTGATACCAGCTAATTAAACGTCAAAAGAATCCAGTTTAGGGACAACAAATACCTTGCACACTAATATGGTGTTACAGACCAAATACTTGATACCAGCTAATTAAACGTCAAAAGAATCCAGTTTAGGGACAACAAATACCTTGCACACTAATATGGTGTTACAGACCAAATACTTGAATCAAGACCAGAGAATACACCGAAGGGTCATCTAGAGTGTAGCTGTGTGCAAAGGAATTAAGAGCAACTCTATATAGCTAACTGCTACCATTCCAAAATATGACATCAGCAATATCACTGTAATGGAAATAAAAAAATATGACAGTCCAAACTCCAGAATCTATAGTCTATTATCTCGGAAGCAGTGAATTGTTTAATGAGCGGTACATTATTATGGCTATGATGACATACATCATAAAGGTCAAGAATATGTACCCAGGGTCATAAATAGAGATTATAAGATCGGTACAGTTACATATTTTGCAAATACGTCTCTATCAACCCTTTATTCCTCTTGCCGAACAGTTTCTTATTTAACTGGTCTCTCAAAAATTGGGATAGCCAATTTGAATTGAATAAGTCCAAACTTTGTTTATTTATGTGATTATTGTTAGCGTTGTACCCAAGGCTGCACATTTCTGTCAGAGTGATATTATAAAGATTGCAAATTTTTTGGATGAGTGGTACTTACCATCAAAATAAATAATATGGTTACACATATAAAACAGCCAATAAACTAACGACATCGAGATGCAAGAAATCCAACTTCTGTATATACAGGGTGTAAATTAAGTCCTGATACGCCTAGATATTCCAAATGGATTGAGTTATCGAAGTACAACCTTCACCATACTTAAAATACTTTTTTGGATTTTACGAATGATAAAAAATCTCCCTCCCTTTTCAAAATGGGTACGGGGGGGAAGTTAACTTTAAATTTTCAAATTGCAACCCCTAACTTGTGACCATTATTTTAATGGTACATTTAATAGAAACACAATGGCGTGGATAAAACATCTCTACGACGTTCCTAGCAAACGTTATGGCCAAATAAACCCTTAAATCTCTGGTATGCATAGTTTTAGTTCTTTGGTTCTTGCATGGTTTGGTTTGGTGTCTTTTTCTAGGTGGCATTTCAATGTAAGGTGTTATTTGTCCGTAACATTTGCTAGGATCGACGTAATGATGTTTGTTCATTTCATTGTATTTTGATTAAATAGACCTTTAAAATGACACGTCACATGATAGGAGTTGCAATTTGAACATTTAAAGTACTCCCCCATACCCACCTTTAAAGGGAGTGGGGAATGTTATCATTCAAAAAATCCAAAAAAGTATTTGAATAACTATGTTGAAGGTTGTACATCGATATCTCTATCCGTTTGGAATGTATCCAGGCGTATCAGGACTTAGTTTACACCCTATAAGCCTACAAACATGAGAAGACGAGTCGCTATATAACATTAATAAACTTGAATCTTTTGCGAATTACGCATTATCAGTACTGTATATACTGTAACCATGTTACACCTTTCTAAACACAAATCATTAGATGGATATAATCCTTTTGTATTTAGCTAACGCATTGACGCTATCAGGTAGAATGTATGTATTATTACAATGTGGCACAGAATTCGTTGTACATGACGCGACGCGACGCAACGTGACGCGACTCACTGTCAGGCTCGGATGACGCGACCGAGGTGTCACTGACCACGCGAGCCTGCCACGGTCGGCAGATGCCCAGCCAACCACGCTACAGTTATCCGCGTCAGCTGAGACATCATCGAGGCCGCCGTGTTGTGACATAACCTTTCACAGGTCGTGGCACGAATTTCATTCCAAAACCCGATGTTTTACTGGGTCGTAATCTGTAAATGAAAGGCTTACGACAGTGGATTGATTAAACATCTGTAACGGACTTGAAAGGCACGTTGACCTACCACAGTTTATCAGTCTATCCTCACCTACGGAGAACTTGAATTTACATTCTTGAAGCCGGAGTTATTGAAACTATACGACAGAAAGAGAAGTATAATATATATTTTGCACACAGTGAGAAAGAAACTTACACGTCGGTAATGAGTTATTATAGCGCATGACTTCATAACCTTTCGGTGGTACTGGTACTGAATAACTAGTTTCAATTTCATTCACTTACATAGTTTCATAATTAGGTTCCTCTGTCCCTTTTATGAATATTTGTGTAGCATAAGAAAGTGAGGAGGTGGTAAACTCAGACCCTAGCTCCACTCCCTCGTATAGTCCTGTTTTTCACTGCCTTCTTCATCTACTTTGGAGGCTAGTTCATTGTTAGTAGTACCCATATTGGCCACTGTTATTTAACCCAGCTCCCGTGTGGGTTATGTGGACGAACTTCCTGAACAGTTCTTGTTCCATTTCATGATTCCTTTGAACAGCCGAGGTGTACAAGCCGAGTGTGTTCCAAGGATTCCTTGTAGGCAAGAGAGTAAGGCCCGCCGCACAATAAGGTAGAGACGTAATACTTGTTCTCAATTTGGTTCAGATCCTGCTTCCCGTTTGTCATTGAGATCCTGGGTGACATCGTAAATCTGTCACGTACCATGCTAGAATGTCATTCCTCTATGAGTAACTGGGCTTTCACTAAAAAGGGTACTTTGGTATTATCTAGAGGCCACTATTTTTGAAACAGTTTTCTTGCTTGAGAACTAAAAACAACTTTATTAGAAAGAACAAACTTTATTTGACTTACTGTGAAAATTACATGCCAATATGATGAACAGTTCTTGTTTTCTGTCTCTAAAAGTAAGCGATGTCGATGAGAAGGAGGCCCCTCTGTCCCTGCTTACTATTTGTTATTACGCGATATAGGCTAAGTAGGTTTAGATTAGGTTATCATAAATATGTTACTAGTAGTGTCAAAGTTAAAGATAACCTTTACGAGCACTCATGTTATCTGAGCTTGATTTTGAGTACTATCTCGAGGGTTGTTTTTCATCTTTCGCCAGAAGTTCGGAACGCCACCGAAGCCCGCACGGATGGCTAGGGGCATTTACGATCGGTTATTTTCGCTACCTCAGATTACGTTCCAGTTCATCATCCAACTTTTCAGATCAAGTTTCTAAATTCAAGCTCAGATCATGAGCGCTCGTTAACTTTTTATATTTATAATACGTACTTGTGTATTTACCTAATTATATAACCTATAACAAATAGTAGATAGGAAAAGAGTGACCTCTTTCTCGCCGACATCACTTCCTTTGGGAGGCAGAAAACAAGAAACGATCGTCATAATGGCATTTTATTTTCACGTTAAATCGAATAAACTCTGTTCTTTCTAATAATGTAGGTTCTAAGTTTCGCGCTAGGAATGACTCTTCCAAAAATAGTGGAGTCCGAATAATACCGAAGTACCAAAAAAGAATGGACTTTGCTTCCATAAGAGGGTTGCGTGGTAAAAATATTTTGCAATAAAGCTACTTCTGTATGCGATTATAGATAGAACTATCATACTAAATCTATATATCTTCTCATAGACCAAATGTTAGACCAAATAAAAGCTTCTGCTTTACATCTCACATCTCTCTTTCTACAGCATATCTATTTCTATCTACCACGCAAGAGTAACTCAACATAAATAACGAAATGTACTTTTCCTAATCGTACAGTACAGATAAACTTGTATGATTTTGCCCCCTCCCAATCTGGTGCTTGGAGATTTCATAAAAATTCCTTCTTCTTCAGATACTAAAGGTATGTTAACAAAGCAAGCAACGATTTATACAAGTGTAAGATAACACTAATTTTATTTTTACAGATTTATATAATATGCTAATTAAACACGTTTATGCTAACAAGGTAGGAGTATGCCACACCCATGTCACGCACGTAACAGGTTTCGCGGAGATCGCAGGCAAAATTTCAAGTTTGTAGCTCAGTCTAAAGATAGGCTACATGTGTTACTAAGTGGCACGTTAAAACTTCATCTGATTGTCATCATTTGTTTATAAATGTGTATTTATTTAGATTTTTTCAAGTTGCCATCACGGTTACCTATAAGGGCAATTGGAAGTCTACAGCACAATCATCCTCATGGTATCCTGCACACAGAATGACCGACTGAACCCTAAATGTTGATTTCGCTACAGCCTATATGTGTTCAAGCAATATTTGTAACTGCATAACACAAAAAATATTTTAAAAACACGCACGCACGCACGCACGCACGCGCGCACACACACACACACACACACACACACACACACACACACACACACACACACACACACACACACATATATTATTTGTTATTTTATTACTTTAAATATTTTTTTATGGTTATAATATTCTTTTTCTTATTTCCCGAAAAACCATATCCTAAACTTGAGAACAAATTTAGGAACATTACGTTACATTGCATATAACATACACATGATATTAAATCTTTATTTTCAGAAATTTTATCGAGAAAAAATATCTCTATGCTGTTCATCTCACAAACCTTAATCTTAGTACGAATGCTAGGTCCCAAGGTCATTACTAGCTGACTTATTACAGTTTATTAATATTGTTTTATTGCTTGTCCGTTTTAATTAGTACAAATTATAAGCATCTCTATTTAAGTGTAAGGTAATGTTCTGTCGTGAGCTCCAACTCCCCCTCCCCCCCCCCCAGCTAATATAACACAGAATATTCGCACACGAGTTTATTAATTTTTTTTGGTTGCTTGTCCGTTTTAATTAGTACAAATTATATGCATCTCTATTTAAGTGTAAGGTAACGTTCTGCTGTGAGCCCCCCCCCCCCACTCGCACACCACACTGCACTACAACTGTCAGGTTATCCACTGTCCCAGTCACCCGAGGAAGCCGTACCGGTGCAATCAATGACTGTACCAAGAACTTGGACCTGTCTCGCCCAATTATTACTGTCGCCATTTTGTCGTTTTGCCACTCGGATAGCCCAACTTCGCTTAGGTCTGCGCAGTACTAACAAGAACAACTGTAAAAGAATAACGTGAAAAAATTACAAAGCTATTCACAGTGATTCAAACAATACAAACCATCGCATCTACAAAACATACACGTCAGCTATAACTGGGTAGTGTGGAATAATTTCTAGAATAGTAGCAGAGATTTGTTATATTTGTCACGGATTATGTAAAACACCACTCATTACTTTGTATGTTTGTATTGTTGTTGTTGTTTGTTGTATCATGTTGTGCGAATAATTGTTTGGCATCTGCACGTTCTTCTAAGGCCTCCATCATTTCAAAGCAGAAAATCGTTTTAAAGTGTTTTTACGATAAAAAGTCGTTTTATAAAATCGTTATTAAGACCTTTGCGTTTTAAAACTTTTAATTCTGGAAATATAACGCGTGTTATAAGGGATTTGAAATATTTGAGACTCTTTCAATTATCACCAAAGTATGTTGGACAGGTGTTCAAAAAATACAAATATGGGCCTATATAAGATTGGGTATATATTATATTATTCCAACATAATTTTACAAATTACAAATTGTTATGCCTGTGAGCCAAGAGCCAATTTGCATTGTATAACCATTACAAGTCTTTCTTGAATTCGATTAAGGATTTTCTCATATAAAATCGATCATCAGCTAGTTTTCAAAGAATTTTAATTATTACTAACATATGTTGGACAGGTGTTCACAAAAATACAAATATAGGCCTATATATGATTGGATGCATAAATTATTGCAACATAATTTAACAAATTAAACATTTTTATGCCTGTGAGCTAAGAGCAAGTTTGCATTGTATAACCATACATCTAAATGTTTCTTAAAATCGATGGAGGATTTTCTCCTAAAAAACAAATTGATTGTCGACCGCGCTAGTTTTAGTAGATGCGAGATGAGAGGGTATCAAATAAGTTAAATATATACTATATAACCTCTATTTACAATTTTGAATGTTTAACACATATTTAATTTAGCAGGTTTTGCTCATTTACCGTTTTCGTTTAAACATGCAAATCGCCAGATATTGTAGCTCTACTGATTAGTTTTTGGATAACAATCAAACTCGGGTATCAAAACACTGTTCGATTCGAGAATAGAGTATTATACTTTATGTCAAAAAATTCAATAGTGTAAAGAATCGCATTATATTCAGAAATGACTAATGTTTATCGTATGATGCCTGCCTGACAGTCTGTCGGCTGTGCAGATCAGTCTGCCGACACAGTTTTTAATTCAAGTTTCTGATTTGTCTTACATCCACTCTAGTCAACCAGTGTTTTTTGATATGATGACTGACGAGGATGTAGTTTTAGATTGTGCATGCTTTATCTTCTTAAACCCTGGGGCTAACATGCCGGTTAAGAAGCGATAGTGGACACGCAAGTTTATTAAAGAAAGTTCGCCATGGAGAAGACTTGTTTATTGTTTTAATTTAGATATTTGTAGTCTGAGTATTTTATTTGGATTTTTTTTCGCCACCTCACAATAATGGCCGGGAATGCAATTCTTCGATCAGTTTCATTGGCAAATTTTGTCTACACATGGCCATTTCAACTAATTAAGTAATCACCAGTGAACAGATCACTAGAAGGGCGACCTGAGTCCTACTGACAACTGACATCTGCGCTGCACAGGACAGTTGCGGGTTGTGCCAATCACCAGTGAACAGATCACGATGAGGACGATGTGTGAGTCCTACTGACAACTGACATCTGCGCTGCGCAGAACAGTTGCGGGTTGTGCCAATCACCAGTGAACAGATCACGATGTGGACGATGTGAGTCCTACTGACAACTGACATCTGCGCTGCGCAGAACAGTTGCGGGTTGTGCCAATCACCAGTGAACAGATCACGATGAGGACGATGTGAGTCCTACTGACAACTGACATCTGCGCTGCACAGAACAGTTGCGGGTTGTGCCAATCACCAGTGAACAGATCGCGATGTGGACGATGTGAGTCCTACTGACAACTGACATCTGCGCTGCGCAGAACAGTTGCGGGTTGTGCCAATCACCAGTGAACAGATCACGACGAGGACGATGTGTGAGTCCTACTGACAACTTTACTGACATCTGCACTGCGCAGTACAGTTGCGGGTTGTGCCCGGTCTCTTGTCAACAGGCACGTCCACACATACAAACTTGAGATAAAATACTTCTGTCTTGTGTCCGTGTTCCCCATTTGTTTGGATAACAGAAAACTTTGTATTTTGTCTCTAGAAACACAGAGACTTGTCTCTACAGACATCGCCAGACACAAAACGAAACACTTTGGAGACAGGCGGCCGACAACGTTTCCACAGACTGCAAGTGTGGAGGAGGCCTTTTCAATTTTTTTAACAAAACTGAAAGCTCCAGTATGACTTCAAATTTGTGGAATGTGATCTGCGAACCAATGTGATTTGAGAGAGGTCTACGAATGTGTGGAGCACCAGCGTTATCTCGTAGTTAATGCTTTTTACGAGTTGGATGTTCTGTTAGAATAAGTTACGACTATTACACAGATTTGTAAAGTAATTTACATGTTCACTGTATATTGACTCATATGTTCCCATAGTTGTAATATCGGGGCAGCAGGGAACTCTAGATGTGTTAACAGGCTAGACGCTGTCACTCTAATAATACACTTCGAGGAAACTAATTCTTTCAAAATGTGTACTCCGATTTACCCGTACAAATCAAAATAACAATTTTTTATTCCACGATAGCGCGGTCAGAGTTGGAAACATTACATAACGAGACATGTTCTACAGGTGTACCATCAACAACAGTGAAGTGGACTTTTATTATCAGTGCAATTTTTTATCAAAAGAAAGTGTAATTGACTTTTGAACTTTTCCCAAGTGAATTGCCCAGATTTGTTACACTTGAAGTGACGACAAGGCGAAGTGCTTTACAGAACGATGTTTGTTTTTGATAAGGTGCCACGTCACACCACACCGCGCCGCTATCTGATAACGGATCGTTTTATCTTTCTTTACCTTTATGTGTTTGATATTGCTACCATTTTATCAAACACATAAACCATACAATTGCTTATGTATATTTAATCACCTGTAGTAAAATAATTATTGAGTCACGGTTGTACAATCAGTGTACACAGTCTCGTTCAGAATTGTATCAGGATCTCAGGTTATCACCAAATACTGTCTGTCAAACGCCACACTATTACTTTAGGTCTTTGCCAAAAAATTCCAAGTCACTATTTACAGTACCTTTGGAAAATACAAGCAAAAACAACGTGTTAAGATAATACAATTCCATAAATAACAATATACATAAAATAAACAGTGAATTAAATTTTAGTAGACAATAAGTTTTAAGTTTTGGATAGCATGGGAAGCAAAAAACGAAAAGCCAACGCTAAATTCCCGGTTATATTCTCGAGTAACTACTAAGATTGTACAATTAGTGTAACTCGTTAATCTTCCGGAGCATTACGTACACCGAAAAATATTATTTCTAAATTTAAATAAGAACTACAAAGATACTTTTTGTAGTTCGTATTGGTTTCGCATTTTTCACATTTTTACAGGCAGGTAGAGTTGGGTAATATAAAATTGGATATTTCTTAAAAAAGTCCATAAATGCATTTTTGATTAATTATTGTTAACACCTGAACGAAAGACGCGTAATGGAAACGCTGTGTAAATAAATTTAGTGAAATTTGGGTATACACAGTTTTAAATGTTAAACTAAAAATTAGAAACCAAAATTAAATACTTTATAGTAAGAATAGGTAGTCTCAAATGATCCAAACTCATGATTTTTTAGTTATAATTTAAGCTCTAATTTCTATTTCCATTAGAGAAATTCCATTTCTCAACAAACCCTTCAGCAACCACTCCAACAAACCCTTCGTTAACTATGACAGAGAATTTCACTAAGTATGATATAGAATTTCACAGAACATACACAGTTGGTATACATAAGCTGGAATTTTGAAAGAAACATTTCTTCTTTGGGAGTTTAATGGACTCGTATAACAGTTTATCATATAACTGAAACCTTATCGTTATTTATCGCCTGTTATATCACACAGGCGTACACATAATTGTAGATATCAAGTGATGCGTGAAAGCAATAACTACTTCTAACTTGACTAGGTCACTGTTACAAGCACAGAAGTTTGACATGAATGATGAATCCAACTCATGGTAATTCCGCATCCTGCAACTTTCAAAACCGAAGTCCTACAGACATATCCCTGGGACAATCAACTAATCGACTAGTTAACCGAATTCACTAGTGTTACGCTAGGACCAAAAGTAGTACTAGGACTTGCCGTCTGCTCGCACTGTGATCAGAACAGCGGAAGATAAAAACAGTGCAGGAAACTGGAGTTTACTTTTGCATAACCAAGAACTTAAGTTAACATTTTTACGTACTGGTTCAAAATATTTACAGGGAAATTATTGTCTTTCCTTACGATCAAATTAGTTTCAAATTCAATGCTGTAACTATAAAATAATACAAAAATTTAATTGACATATGCAAAAATAAACAAACTAAAAGTACATACAGTATAAATGTTGAGTTCATATTAAGAACGGAAATAATATTTCAAATTATTTATTTACTGTCATTCACTTATTTATACAAAACTGAGCTAAATTATAACACAGAAATGGAATATTAATGTAGCCTATATGTTTCAATTTAAACAGTAATCGGGTTCTCTTTTCAGGGACAGCTCGGTTCAGAAGTCGAAGAAGTGAAGATTTAGATGGATGAAAGTTAGGTTAGACGAGAACATTGATAAGAGAAGAATCAAACAGTTTCCTTGGAAAACTGTACTGGTCAGGCTGTTACTTAACCCACTTCCAGGGAATTACAGTACGTGGCTTAAGTGATTTAAACTGGAAATTATGGATTGTAGGAAGAACATACACAAGAGATAACATCAAAAAGTTTATTATAATTACCCTTAATTATATAAAATATCAGTTTACATTGAAAACCTAGGAGGTAATAAACTAAGTTATTCTTTCCCACAATGCATTTAACATCTTAATAAATTCAAGTTTCGACTTGTTTAATGACTTCATATTTTCAGAGTTTCTTTATAGCACGCGCGCTTGATATGCAATAATTTACACGACAGAACAATGTTTAATTTCAGAGTCCGTACATAAAACTAACGATCAAGAATCCTTTTTAAACTATGCATAAAGATATAAGAGAAAGCCATTAGATCGACATACGTAGATAAGAAACAGACGGGCTCGGGGCTAACGTTCGGAACTGAGTGTCCTGTTACTTGCACTCATTTAAACTACATTTGAACAAATATCAAAATAAATTTAACTAACTCTATGACATAAAGAAACTTACTTTATTACGTCTCTGAGTGCAATGACTACCGCTTGCCTAAATACATGGGCGCGCACACGCCTCTATAACAATAATGACAACACTAATTAACAGAAGAACCTTAAAAGGCGTTGCGCGCACCCTATAGTAAGAGAAGGAACATAAGAATTATGTGTTCAGTAGATTATTCCAAGTTATTATTTTCGTACTCTTTTACATTAGTTCTGCCTTTCCTTATTTCCAACTTTACTCATCTCCACACTAAAACCATGAGGTTAGCATAGGACTATTTAAATCGATTATGTACGTAGACATAAATAGTTTAGAAATAAATAGTTATGAATTTTTAGTCACAAAATTACATGCATCAGCCCGTACGTCTTATCGTTCCCAAACTGAGTTTTGATATTCGAATTTGAACTTATTCAACAGTTTTTATAGGTTCGCTTTCTCGTCTGTCTGGTACAGGATTGGTAATCGATTACACTAACTTTGCGAAGACATATAGATTTCGTAACTGAATGATAATATTAAATATACTGAATACATAAAAGTTTCAAGTAGCAGTACTGACATAATTAGCCTAACTTTTTCTTAAATTTTACATTGGTCTTACAGGTTATCATTATGGCAACGAGGAAACTCAGAATAAATACATCAGTATACAACAGAGCATACTGTGAAAGTGAATGAAATGGTTTTTTTTTCAGTAAGTTTCCAACACGTTATGAATATGCTATCTTGCTAGATTTCATGGATTCATAAAAAACATGGTCAACCTTCAATCTTCAATATTCCCAACAAGCCAAACTCATAATAAAACCTCCAAACAAAAAGGTTGCCTAAGCGCATTTTATTTCTATTTTTAATTATAGTGCTGTATCTCACTGTACTTTTCTTTATAAAAAAACTAATCACATTCAGTTGCCTATGTTCATAAATTACAATTATATTTTTCAATAAAACTCTATATTGAACACTGGGCTGTTACTTTGAAAACGTATCTTATCTCAGTCCTAGCAATGTATGAACGCGTATATTAACTGTTATTAGTAATTTACAAAATCGCCAATATTTAAGTGTTTAAAACAATAATAGCCAAATCCCCCCCCCCCGCATTTTCAAAACTATTCAAGTGCCATAACCAAGAAAACAGCAAGCAGACAATTTGTGGAACCTGTGAATCGACCCCTTCAGTGAGATGTAAAGAGACCGGCGGACACACGGACTGTACACCCACACGTGCACCGTGCACTGCTCAGTACAGCAAATTCTGTCGTTTCCGCGAACTGTTCCAACTGAGCCTAACAGTCAATGTCACTATTTATGTAGTAACATATCGGGCAAATAATAAACATAAAACACGAAAGAGTTGTTCCAGCAACTACTGACGTATTTATAATTGCATTTAAATAAATAAGTTTTTACTATTTTACAACAACAGTTTCATTGAAAAACTAATAAATATAATATCATAGAATTTAGGATTGGTACGTTTTGTATGGAGTTAAATTTAAAACCTTGTTCCTAACGCTAATGTTAGGAATGTTACTTTACAAGTCATCGAGTAGATAATAGCCAATACTGTCTGTGCCATTCAAAACACACGTTATTAAATACAGGTACGGTACTGTGGTAAAAAAAATAAAACAAACTATATAAAAAGGATAAAATTGGAAAACTGGCTTGTACGAAATACGTTGCTTTTGTGCCCCATGGATTCTGCAGAGATGAATTTCCTTGACCCTCAAAACTTGGACATATAAAGGTCCTCTGACAACAAATTAAATACATATTGAAAAATTAGAATGTATTTACTGGAGGATGTCAAAATTAATTATGTTTACATGGCGCATGGAAGAATTGAGTAAAGCCCTCAAATCATACAAGCTGTATATAAACTGTGTACTCCAAAATTATTACAATCCTAAATTTATGAAGGCTTTTATATTATAACTTTTAAACTCTGCTAAATCTCCCCCCCCCCCCCCCCCCGATGCTCTTGACAGATATGCCTGAGCTCCTTGTGCCTAGGTTTGAATTTCTTTATTATATCTTGATTTGTTTGCTGTCCGTTTGCAACTATGTCAGTATTATATTAAAAGTCATCGGAAAGTCGGAATATCCACATTTTTCTTTAGTACATAAAAATAAGGTCCCAAATTTGTACACAAACATTGGTTTTTATCTTGAACTGAAGCCAAGATAACCAATGCCTCACTAGGAATTTTGGTACCTGAATACAGTTTTCCCATTTAGTGCCCATATATAGGTAATAAAAAACTATTGAATGGTTTGTGTTTTTCTGTCAAGTCTCATGAGAGATAAACTTGTGTTAAATGAGACCAATCATTTTTTTTAATAACTATCCTTAATGTGAATACAAAATGAGCAAATTCGGTGGCTTTATTTATTTGCCTTTTTAAAAGATTTCTTGACAAAACTAAAACATTAAGTTGAAACGCCTTTAATACGACAGTGTAATCGATCTATGTACGATCTATGCAAAGGTGTGAAGTGAGACCCGAAAAGACACGTTATCGCTTTAACTATTAAGCTGTAATGAATTAATATTAATTATCTAAATAATGATTTGTTGTACGACAAATGCAGTCAACAAAAAGTTATTATTTTTAAATGTTTAAATAAATATGGATCTAAACATTTTTATTTTAAAATATTGTAAGTGTTTTCCTCCATGAACATGCACAAAACCACTGAATAGCTTTTTATGGCTAAAATCTTGTTTATAAATATAACAAATAGCTGCAGGTATAAAATGTTGCATCGTTTTGATAATACGTTTGACAGTAAAGATAAGTTATTTATTGGAGTCCATCTTTGAGATAATGTAGTTCCGGAAAAAGCATTTGCAGGACTATGTTCATATATGAAGAACAAATCTTACTTTCAATATTATTATAGTGCCCTCACGTGTTTTATATGGATTAGCAAACACTCTGTGCCTTCGATGCTTGATAGTATTACTGATAAAGATATTATAATTAGCCTATAATAATGCTAAGACAACACTATAGTAATTGTTGGTTAATAACTAATATTATTTACAATACAACATTACTCATAAAAAAAACTTGTACAAATCTACAGCCAATATAAAAATCATACATAAAACTTATAGCATAGAATAATAATTTGTATTATTCGAAATAAGCAATATTGTGTACAATTACTTGGTACCCGGCGTTTTCGACAAATGACGAACACATGAGAATAAAATATACAACACAACGGTACTCATATTAATCAACTTATAAAGATCGACAGCCAATATCATCTGTAAAACGTTTTCGTAATGTAGAACAATAATTGTTATTACTTAAAATGAGCAACATTGTGCACCACTACTTGATACCGGCGTTTCGACAAATGACGAACACATGAGAATAAAATATACAACACAACGGTACTCATATTATCAACTTATAAAGATCGACAGCCAATATCATCTGTAAAACGTTTCGTAATGTAGAACAATAATTGTTATTACTTAAAATGAGCAACATTGTGCACCACTACTTGATACCGGCGTTTTCAACGTATGACGAACCCTCAACCCAGTAGTAAAAAATATATAATACAACGTTACTCATAAAAACCAACTAATAAATACGACAGACAAAATAAAATTAATCATCTGTAAAACATTTTGTGATTTAGAATAATAAATGTTATTATTTCAAATTAGCAATAATATTGTACAATTACTTCATACCGGCTTTTCAACATATGACGAACACACTAATACAAAATATAATATTGTGTTATCTTAGTATTTTAAAAAGTTTTATGCAGTTACAAACTTGGTATAAAATATTACCAAATTTAACCTGTAGAAAGCCTTTGATACCCACCCCCCCCCCCCCCCACCCCCCCCCCCCCCCACCCCCCCCCCCCCCCACCCCCCCCCCCCCCCACCCCCCCCCCCCCCCACCCCCCCCCCCCCCCAAGAATCACCCAGCCAAGGAACTGCTGAACGTAAGGTAGGGTCTCCTGGTTCACTACAAAACACCGGCACAGACGACACTTTATTGTGTCCCTGAGCTTCCACACTCCTAGAAAGACGTGGCATTGGCCGCGGATGCATGTCTGGTAGTTTGACGGGATTCGAGAACGTCGCGGCATACGTGGACGTTCATACTATGGATGGACGGACGCGACGCCACGGCAGTGTGACATGGCCTTAAGTCACTCCTGAAGTATATGTCCCTAAGTCTAGTCATCACAAACATGGGTAATGCTCCTACGTTTTGCACGCGGAAACGTAGGGAGGTAATAGATGTGACCATAATGATGGAGGGTATAGTTAATCGGATAAAGGGTTGGCATGTGTGTCCCTCTCTGGTCATGCCACATCTGCTTTAAATCGAGGACCTAGAACTTGAAAAAGTTCAGTATAGAAAAGCAAGAAATACAGACTGGGTGTCATTCGAGGAAAACCTGAGGGTACAATTAGAATCCAACGGTAGTAACCGGAAACGGATTCACAATACAATAGAGATGGACAAATCTGCTAACAGTCTCACTTCTGCAATTGTGGGTTCATTTAATCTCAGTTGTCCTGTTTTTAATAGAAGGAGGAGATCCAGAGAATCCTAGCAATGCAAATCCACAGAATATCCATTGATGCTAGTTGAGACACAGCGTAATCAATGGAATCTGTTGATTGCCAGTTAAAGAGTGCCCTGATAGTAATGCAGCTTTGTATCTTTCCACAATTTGAGGGCCATAACATAAGAAAAAGTACTAACTGGTTTGTGAACAATTGTGTAATTATAACGGAAATAAACTTTCTTTCATTTCATTTCAATTTAAATTGGCGTTACTCCATATTTATTTTTGGCTTGTATCACTGCTACTGACTAATCTGCTGTGTTTATGAAGTATATAATATGTTTAACAGAACAAACCTTTATTTTTAATATGAATTTATATAGGATTTAATATTTTTCAAGTCCAAATAACATGTCAAAAAAATACGTGTAACTTTTGGCCTCTGATCCACTGAACAAAAGGACGTACGTTTTCACCTGCAATGATTAAACGCCTGCTCTTTTAGGACCAAGGGCAGTTTAATGCCACCTGTGTAACTGCAGAAAAAACCAGACGGTAGTAAACTGCTGCTCCAATATTTGCTAGTGAAACAAAATTATATCTTGAATTAAGGTTTTAAATGCCTTTGACTTCTCACATGTTGCTAGGGAAACCAGTTGTCATCGCCACTGTCAATTGTAACGCTGAATACAAGTATCTGTGTTTTTTAAGTGATTGTATTCATTACAAATACCTTACAAATTTGGTAGTAATATAGGAAATTAATTGAGCTGTCATATTATTTTTCTCCAATACCAAAACTAGTACTTTTATCATCAAAAATAGATTTTTTAGATTTTTTATTAAAATGTTTGAATAATCATAATTTTATACATTTCTATTATTACTTAAAATTCACATAAGAAAGAGCACCTTTTATATGTTCTTAGTATTTTGTTCTCATAAAGATTAAAGTAATACTTACAACCTTATAAATCTAATTACATACATACAACTATAAATCAAATAATTTTTTCTGGAACTTACAAAACAAAATACGATTTACAGATATGCAGTATTTCAAGTATATTAAAAAAATTAAGATATCAAATTGTATGGTATGTAATTTGTATCTGGTCCTAAAAGGTTTAAACTAATAATTATTATATAATACACAAGTAGTAGAATGTGTACAACTGTCTAGGAGCTGAGAGCCATTTGACTTAAGAAAAAATGTATCGTCAGTTTTTGTCGACCTACATTGTAGCACATTGGTAAGGCTGAAGATCTCTAAATAATAAATAGGTCACAGGGCCTTGATTCCAGGAGATCAATACAAATTTATTTTCAAATGGGTTTGGATTATTTTTCCTTAACCCTCCGACTGATGACCGACGGCACAGACATTCATTAATACCGCTTGTGAACTGATAAAGACGGCACAGCCATCGGTCAACTTTCCGCTACTATTACGCGAGAACCGTTAAAGTTATAAAGACATAACTTGCACCAGTCGAATCCTCCGCTCATAAATACAAATTCATTTGATATAGTTTATATCCGTAATATTACTCGTTGTCAGCTGATATAAATCCAAAGGCCGCACGACATACAGCTGACAGACTACACAGCTGGTTGACGCGCGGCACGTTGCTTGGCCTTGACATTCTTTGTTGCTACTCTTGCTAGGTTTATTATGTGGTCTAGTTGTTTATGATTGATTGTTACATTGTAAAATGGGTGATCCATAAATTAGACCACTATCTTAGGCCTACACACTCAGGGATTAGGAAGAGAACAGATTCCAGTGGTGATGAGTGAAAAAAAAATTAACAATACATATTTTTTCATTTATGTACCAACAAAAAAACAATACTCTGGTAAGTGCATATTTTTATTATGATACATTTTTCTATAGTTCCTAAGAAAAAAAAATATATAACACTTATTAATTACCATTTGTCATATATTTTTTAAAAATATCTTAAATATATGCTATGCAAAGACAAAAACCAGTGTATCATTCTGGGAGTTTTTTTATTATCAGTCGGAGGGTTAATAACATTTAGTGCAATCAATTAAAAATGCACACTGATACTAAAAATACCCTATAAAATATAACCATGATCAACTATTTAGTCAGTTTCCATTTGGTTGGTTAATGTCGATTTAACTTTTACTTAGATCCATTTCAAGTTCAATTTTTTTTTATTGTACTAATATACATAAATATTTGCTCAATCCAGTGCTGCAGCATTGCTAATTTTGACGTTTCATATTATGATATTATTTTATATAGTACAATGTTATTTTGGCCAAATAATCAGATGGTTGTATTCAATAGGTTCCAAAATATCAATAAATACGAGTTTTATGTTGTTTCCCTATTCTTTGATCCATGAAACACATGTTGTTTGAGTACTTATCAGGAGGCCACTATTTTTTGATGAGTTTTTTCTCATCTGAGACAAAATAAGTTACAGTTTCGACCTATTTTGAAATTTACAAGTTATTATGACAATCAATGAAAACTAAAACATTTTATTATTCGAAAGTGACAGGTGATTCGTGTGTCTAGGCTTACTTGAAGGGTAACTCATGTAGGCATATTTGCAGACGATTTGGCGATAGGAAGTATGACTTATCGAGTATTTTACGATTTATTATGAAGGAAGGAAAGTATTAGGAATGTATAATGAAGTTTATTTTGGTTCCCAATAAGGAAAACTCGTCCAAAAATAGTGGGCTGTGATAATGTCAGCGATGATTTTGTCTTCCAGTCATGACGTAGCGGACGAGTACCATGTTGCGGAACAGCCATATTTGTTGTTTATGTGCTGATAACCAAGCATTTGAGTAAATACAAACTTAAATAGTTACTTGTACAGTATTTTACCTTATTTATTATAAATGTAATGTAGTGATTTGAGTTGGTGTCCAAGCGAAAAACATTTCAGTGTAAATATAATAGGATTATTTTGGTTTTAAGTTGCAGACATGCATACAAAAATAATGTAAGCAAGTATTTGTCTCTACATTTACTTATCATATTTATTTGTGTTATCTTGATTTTTTTGTATATACTGTGTACGACAGGTTTTTTCCAAAAGCTTACAAATATGCAAAAAAAACAGCCAGGCACTTTATGCATATGACTTAGAAAAATGCCAGCAGCACTCAAAGGTTTAATAGATGTAATCTTTTTAAATGATTTATTTGAAAAATTAAACTAAATGCAAAAATGAAACACAGTTTAATTAGTAAAAAAAAACAGGTTTAACATTGAAAACATCCACTGTGATACAAATGCACTTCAGTAATAATAGTTTTGCAATAAAACTGTATAAAATCTATACAAAAAACACAAGAATAGAAAACATTCTATACAAAATTTATATAGATTTAATAAATGTTCATCCATTACTTACAACATCTTCTTCCTCATCCACATACTGAACTTTAAATGGCACGGGAGGGACACGTCTTTCCTGAAACAAATAAAATTTGTGAAGTTGTTTAAAATTTGTATTTCAATCTTTTATGATAAATCTACCGGTAACTAAAAACTTCTACATTTCTTCATCTGTTATAAATCCAGTTAGTCAGCAAATAACTAATAAAATAAAAATGGACTTATCAAAGACATTAAGATAGTTTTGGACTCATTGTGTTATCACTAAGGAACTGCTACATTGATGTAATTCTCACAGTAAGTGGAACTATATATATCCAGAGACACAAATCAAAGCTTTTTACATCCTCGAGGAGAAGGAGATATGGTTAGCAGTGCCCATAAACATCCTTGTCATATTACTTTATATTACAACCAATTATAGCAACTTTTAAATTTTACTAATTGTTACACTGTCGAACCTGATAACCGGATTATATAGCCTATGCTGAAATAGTTTATGTAAAAATCACTTATATAGGTGCCAAATGTTTTCATAATATAATAACAAAATATAGGCCTACAGAAAAAATTTACAATTAAAAATGGGAGTGATAAGAAAATGGATGGTTATAAACTAAATGTCATAAGTTTTGTTTTTATTTTACTTGTATTGTACATACTCATCAAACCAATTTATTGTTTTCCATCAATATTAAGATTATACTAACAAACCATGGACTATGATGACTAAGCTATCAACAGTTGTATTATCAGTTAGATAGTGTATAACCCTGATAAGATAAAAAAAACCATAATTATTATAAAGATTCTTTGTTTATTGGAATTGAAATATTTGTATCTATGGGACTATTCAAAAAGAATGTTTTAACTAGTCAAAATTATAAACCTCTAATTTGGTTCAGGTACATAGATATTTTTATAATATGGCAGCATGGTATCAAAAATTTATTTTTTTAAATCTAAACTCACGTTAAAAAATCTATCCATAAGGGCAAAAAATGGATAGGTGGTCCTTTGTAGCAATGAATCTGACTTTCATAACTACATAGACTGTCTAATGTACTTTTTGAAAGGGGGGTAACCAAAACATCTTGTTGATAAACAAATCAGAGCATCTAAAAATAATTTCAATGCTTTTAATCCTTAAATTTATTACTCAATATTTTCCTGGCCTATTTTTCTGAAGGTTTCTTTTCTTATTTTAAAATCTTCCCCTGAAACTAGAAATTTTTTTTCTAAGCCCCCTAAAGTAATCTTTAAAAAACCTCTAAATTTACAAACACTCCCTCTAGACCGAAATTAAACTATGAAAGCAATCGAAAAAAAGTAATAACATAAAATGTAAAGTATGAAATCCTTGTAATAAGCCAAGATGCAGCATTTTTAAGATGCTAATAAATTCTCAATTTTTTTAAAGTAGCACAACTGAAAAAGAATATCCTATTAAAGGAAATATTGATTGAACCACAACAAACGTCGTTCATCAACTAACCTGTACATTCTGTCCTAAAGATTATATTGGAAAAACCATCCAAGAGAGAATTACCATCAAGATCTCCATTAAGAGAGAATGACCAATCATCGGTTTGATGTTGTTCTTAACATTTATGAGAGATCATTATCTGCTCATGCGATTCAACACAATCAAAATAAATTAGAAAATTGCTGCGGCCTAAAAGGAATTAACCATTTAGAGCCAAGTCCCAACCAAAATACTAATCTGATAAATTTAAGATATTTACAAATATACAGCTGATTGGAATCTTGTTGTTTATGGTATTTATTATTGTTAAAATAACTTTTTGGTTATGTTTTTAATTTTTGGTTTGGGTTCTGTTTGTTTGTTACTTTAAATCAATGTGTTTCTGATGAAGGGTTCTGGGAACTCGAAAATTAAAACATGAATAACGGCTTTTCTGTTTTATTTTAACTTGAACTACTTGTTTATATATATATATATATAATATATATATATATATATATATATATATATATATATATGTGTGTATGTGTGTGTGTGTAGGTTTAAAACACACCAAATCTACTAATAAACTAATATAACGATTTTAATTACAACACTGAAAATCTACTGGTTTGGCCAGCAACCGTTGGGCAACAATGACTAGTTGGCAACACTGCCCCACCAGTTTATATCCTACAGATATCCAATATGATGCCCTCTTTATAAATGCAATAATAAAATAATTTACACGTATACATAATACTCATTTTAAGAAAATGAAGCTCACATATAAACTACTGTGACATACCAAGTATTAGTCAGCACCTGAATTTGTACCTATCGTACCTAAGGGCACAACAACATGGTACATTGTATCTGATTTTTTATACAAAAGGACACTACACCACGGTGCATTGATACTAAAGAACATACCAGTGTACTAAAGGGCACAACATGATGCATTGTACCTGTCCTACCAAAGGGCACAACATGGTGCGATGTACCTGTCCTACCAAAGGGTACCACAATGTGGTGTATTGTACCTGTTGCACCAAAGGGCATAACAACATAGCGGAACATCGTTTTAACAAAATTTGCAGTTGACAAACCAGGCTGTTGTCATAATCTACAGATTTGTTGGCCAGCTGAATCAGATAATGGATGTGTTTTATTTAAGTTCTAATGATGTACTAATAGTGCACTTTAAATTTAATTAAAAATGCAATTTACAAGACATGTTATTGTTTTATTAATAAACTCTTTTTTATTCAAATCTATTACACATTATGACAACACATCTAAAACATAATATGAATGGTTAATTTCATATATTAATGTATATTTTGTGGCTCAATATGAATAAAATGTACAAAAAGAAAGTGAAATAAATAATTTAAAGAGTTCAATAATATTATTTATTTTGTGATTTTATAAGAAACTTTAATGAAACTAAGCAAATGCGTACAATACAAAGCTAAGATTTTGTAGTTCTTTGAAAGTTCACTTTATTTATGCCCAAAATACAATTTGATTTTTTTACTTCCCAATAAAAAGGCAATGTAGTCACAGATGTTACGATTATACAACTAAAACCTAAAATTTATTACATTCATGACAAAAGAACGACGACCAATTGCACATGAAGCTGAAAAGAAAGAGCAAACTCCTTATTGGTCTGATAATGGTGTCTTATTATTTGGAGTAAATTTGAAGCTGCCTTTGAATGTATTTAATTAGTAGTTACATCAGATTTGCAAGTAGTATCTACCCCTGAAAGAGGAGGAATCCCCAGACACCACAAATTTTTATTTTCCATCTTTTGAGGCTATTTAAACTTTTTGCTGAAACATTGCATGTTAGATATCCTGACAACATCATAGATTATAATAAAACACTTGTCTTCCAGTGTGTTTAATATGACGTCAAAATAATTACAAATCCTATGTGGTCTTAGAAGTATGTCAGAATTCAACACTGAACATTTGCTCGGTGTTGCCAACAATAGGGAAGACTGTCTTATCCACAAGCAAGACAAAAACTTTGAAATCATCAAAATATGTCTGACATAATGCTCCTCTCAATCTTAGCTCATTTTCTTCCCTCACCTTCCCCTACACAATGGCTTATTGCTGACACGGTTTAAATTCATATCTTTGAATTTTAGTACTAACCCACATCGACAATCCTGTATATTGGTACATATTTATAAGACAGGTATGCATGGGTATATATAATGTGTTCAGTATACAATAAAATAAAATACCAGTACTGCATTCAGATTATGCACTTGGTTAATGGGCCTGGATGGCTTGATTACAGTGAGTGACTGATAATGTCTTATCTGTTGTTGGTGGATGCAATAACCATCTCAGTTGCCTCATCTCTCTCAGCAAATTTAAAATATTTTTCTGCAATACTATGTCTTTTTTTGCTATTGAAGTCTCTTAATTGTCTTCTTACATTCTTTAATAAATAAAATTTGCATGTTGTAATGACAATAGTTAAAGTAATTCCACTTTGATATGAAAATTCAAGTAAAATTATTAGTCACATGCAATCCAATCTATATGCAGATACTGCCTCTGTACCCAGTTTAGTATGGATCTATTCAAATTACAGCAGATGTGTTCACAAGCTTACTTTATGTTGCATAAGCGTGCACACACACACACGTGCGTGCCCACAAATACATATAGGTATTCAGTGTGAGTTACAAGTAGGGATACACTCTGTTTAGTTTTTTATGGATAAAGATGGAACCCAGGACACCTTTCTAGGAAATAGAAGTGAACTTTTTTTAGTCTCTGTTGTAACTCTGCACATTTCCCCAAAATAGGATTTTGGGGACAGTGGAAATTAGAGCTTTTTATCCCAACCCCTTACAAAATGGCAGCTCATTGAAATTAATTACAAATTAATTGAGGAAAAACATGAACATCCACATTCAGAAAATAAATAACTTCAATAGGCAACCACTTTCTTTACAAACCCAAACCCGTTTTACAGTTTTTACTTGCTGCAGGGCAGGCCTCCCTTATCCTATCAGTTTTGAAGAAGTCCAGTATCATGTTCAGTTTCTGGTTGGAATTAACAAAGTTAAGACGTGTTTTTGGGATACTTTACGTTGAAATGAGTGTTTAAGTGAACAATAGCGTATTATAATCCTAGGCTTCAGAGACATGGTATGATCTTGTGATAAAGTAAGGAATTTATTTAATGAAACTTGCCAATCAAAACTCAGTATCTAAATTAGGAGTTCAAAAAACAATCCAACGTTTCCAGGAAACAGACAGTGATAAAGCCCGCCCCAAACCTGGATAACCAAAATCAGCTACAAACCAAACTTTGTCAATTGACGTTTTACAGTCTGATGTTGAAGATCCTCATGCCTCAACAAGAAATGTTTCTCAAATGTTAGGTATATTGCAAATTTGTTTAGTTCATGAGCTAAGTGAGGACGATTTTGATCATCAAGTAGACTTTTGTGAATTAATGATACAGAACATTGATAATAATACAGTTAGATTAAAGGACATTGCTTTTTCAAATGAAGCAACTTTCATGTTAACCCTTTTAACCCGGGAGAAAAAACAATGTTCTCTTAAATCTGCCGCGCAAATTTTTTGAAAGTCTCATAAAACTGCTGCATGCTCACTGCTTTGTTTTTGTACATTTTTTTATAACAAATTAATTTTCTGATTTCTACTCAGGCTATTGTAATGTTTCTGGTACCAAAATAGCATCAAAAGAAGTTCCAATGAAGTTTTTTTCACTATCACTAAGTCACAAAATCTATTTACACATTTTTATAAATATTATTTTATATATTTACAATTTTTTTTTAATCTGGTAGGCCTAATTGCAAATGTGTTTGGGCAAACACATTGGATGGCAGCCCTTTTGGCAAAGAGAACAGACAGTTCTAGATCTCTTTCTATTACTCCTGTTACATTTGGCGCCCTTATCAGAACAAACCCAACAAGTTTTCACTTTGTTACCGGGTAATTTATCAAAGAAGAAAAAGTCCTGCCCTAGGCCTACCCTGTACACCACTATCACCTGCTCCACCAGCTGACACCTGACGACTCAGTATTTAGAATAAAAAAAGTAAAAAACTTTTAAATAGATGATTTATATTGATTACTAAATCACCAATAAACTACAAAAAACTATAAACACAATTAAATATATATTTCTTGAGGCAATATACTTTATTTCAAAACATGAAATCGGTGGACACTAAATAGTCCGCCCGTACGTTTGGCGAGTAACTCGGCGGACAATATATTGTTCGCCCGTAACGCTTCGTGTAGTATTCGGCGGTCAATATATTGTCCGCCTGGGTTATAAGGGTTAAACGGTAATGTTAACAGACACAATGCTCGTTATTGGGCTGATGTTAACCCTAATTGGATGAGGGAGCAACATACCCAGCACCCTGAAAAATTAAACGTTTGGCTTGGCATGGTGAGGGATCAGTTTGTTGATCCTTTTTTAATGATGGAAACCTTAATGCTAAAGTATACCAGGAAATGTTACAAAATCAGGTTTATCCAGTTATCCAAGTAGCAACAAACTGTAATGAATTTTGGTTCCAGCAGGATGGAGCACCTCCACTATGGCCTGCATTTCCACAAGTATTCAAACAATATTTTTTCAAATCGATGGATAGGCAGAAGAGGAAGTATCAAGTAGCCAACGAGACCACCAGATCATCTCCACTTGACTACTTTGTGTGGATTAACATTGAAAACGTCAATAAAATGAAACCCCAGTGCATTAATTAACTTAGGGACAGAGTAGTAGTGGAAATTCAA
Organism: Homalodisca vitripennis; assembly: GCF_021130785.1. Taxonomy (NCBI): domain Eukaryota; kingdom Metazoa; phylum Arthropoda; class Insecta; order Hemiptera; family Cicadellidae; genus Homalodisca; species Homalodisca vitripennis. The sequence goes on from NC_060207.1 coordinate 34,515,376, forward strand.
AATATCCCGCATGAATCCATACAGCGTGCCGATTCAAGTTTCTACAACAGGCTTGGACATTGTCAAACTGTCCTCAGCCAGCAGTTTAAACATCTGATATAAAAAACAAAGGTTAGTAAGTTTTAGCCGTTTTCTTGCTTATCGTAATTGTAAGTACTAGTGCTACTATAACTTTACATTACAAAATTTTAAATCGCCCTTCAATAAGCCCATTTTGGTAAAATGGGTTGCGTTCTTTTCCTAGAGGGGTGTCCTGAGTTTCATTTTTCTATCTTTGTCCATTGAAGGTTGAGCAGGATCCATCCATGCTTTTAACTTGAATTATTTAAATGAGCTGCCATTTTGTACTGACTTGAGATAGAAAGCTCTAGTCTCCACTGATCTTCTTCTATCAAGATTTTTCAAATGAGATGTCACTTAATGGGTCTAAAAATTTTGAACCGCTCGCTCCCTAAAAATCCCATTACAACCAAGTTGTAACAGTAACTAAAATATCACTTATATTTCCTAGAAATGTGTCCCGATTCCATTCCTCCGTCTTTATCCAACAAAAATTGAACAGACTGTATCCATATTTTTAACTCACTGTGTGTGTGGGCGTACGTGCATGCCTGTGCGTGTGTGTATAAATATATAAGATTTTAAATTATGGTGGTTTTGGGTTTGGGTTTGAATATCATGATTGGAGAAAATTTTAAAAATCTGAAAATTTCATCATAAGGGTGATTACAATAGGATATGAAATCTACCTTAAACGTAAAGCTGTAACACACTTTTAAAATATTATTATTAAAATAAGTTGCAGGTAAAAGCCTCAAATTTATTTTTTACATGTTTCTTTCCGGATACCACATACATTGATCATATAGAGACATACATTGATCATATAGAGGCATACAAATATCACTTCAATTCCTGTATGACAGAAAAAAAAACATGTTAAGACGTATTAGGCCTACGTGCGTGCGTGCGTGCGTGCGTGCGTGCGTGCGTGCGTGTGTGTGTGTGTGTGTGTGTAACTCTTGCAGTCATGGACATATTAGAACTAATTGATGTTAAGTCTAAATCTATTAATACTCTGAGGATCAGTAATATTATTTTCAACATGGGTTAAATTTTTATCGTCTAATAAAATGTCATCTTCAACACCATAAAAATTAATAAAATTTCTTACATTCTCATCTGAATATTCATCAAAGAGATGAAGTAATATCTGTTTGGAAAGAAACAATAAAAATATCCCAAAATTGTACTAGCAGATGACAATAAAACCTATTCATTCAAGATTTTTTTATTGTATAGTTCTTATTAACTTTTAGAAAATCGCCATCTTAAAACTTTAAGAATTAGTTAGAACAGGGCGGCCACTCAAAACCTCTTTTCAAATTCCCGGTTTTCCCGGTCGAAAATATCCGATTCTCTAGTCACTTTTCAAACCAAATAAACAACAGTAATACTTTATTTGACCCTACGCCTAATTCAACGGTGACGGTTTATTGTCACCAGCTGTATTTGCAAGGAATGCCATAAAGTTGTGGTGCTCTAGCATTTTGTTGCTAGCGATATGCGAGAAATTCGGTGATGATTTATCGCTATCATCTTATTTCAGCCCCTTAGTTTTTATCTCTGTGTCTTTTGATGTTTCAATGAAACATTGTGTATACCTAATACCTTTCCTTTCTGTGATGATTGGTAGATACATATATCCAATACAGAATAAACAAAGATAAAAAATAAATACCAACACAGCGTTACCTTGGGGCAGACTGCAACCCAGTATTGCGGGTCAGAGGTCTGCGGTGGACAAACTTTCGGTATGAGACATTGATCTCACAAGAAAAAAAGATCAGTCCATCTGGTACTTCATCAAATACTTTCATCTGAACTTTAATTAACCCATTGCGGATCACTGACGAGCTGGGCTCGTCACGCAGCGGCCGGGCCTAACGATGACGAGCTCAGGTCGCAAAAGCGGTCTGCTTTTAAGTTTCCCTCCAAATAGTTCTATTAATGTCTGATAGATCGGGCGATCGTCTTCACTCGTCAACTAAGAGTGTTTAACAACGGTCTACGTTTAGAGTTTTAAAAAGTTTTATAAATATCCTACAGATCGCAGTTGTATGTCGAAGTTGAAAAATCATTCATATGAGTTTACTCTCTGCTTTTTAGCGCTTCTGATTGGGCGTTTTCCTCAGTTGTTATTATAATACTTTTGAGGTTTAGTAACACAGAACTAAACGACGCAGATGTACATGTTGGCGGGTTTAGTCTAGACAAGGACCAGGATGTTGTAATCGCTTCGCCCAAGCCGCTTTATTTAGACTATGATTCAGACATAATCTCTGCCACCGGTAAAATAGAAAAACACTGTTTACCGCTTTACCCACTTCACTAATGGCTGAGGCCCAACACGATCGATTGGCCGACTTAATTTTGTTGCCAATGAATTGTTGCATGTTTAGGGACTTGCCGCAACACAGGGGATTCACTGTTTCACAGGCCAAGTAGCGTAAAATACGATGCTTTGAGATTAATCAGGTCCTGATTACAGGTGGTGTCCAATTATTTTTAAATTTCATAAGTTCTTAGACACAGAATTTTTTTAGATTTTCTCGGTTCTACAGGAAGATTCCCAGTTTTTTCCTTGGTCCGTTAAATTCCCAGCTTATTTCGCGTTTTCCCACTCAGGTGGCCACCCTGTTTGTAGTTATGCATATTATCCTGTACCAACATTGTTTAATCAAAAAAACTTAATCCTACAAAAGGGTATGGATATTATGATCAACTCTAACACATAATGTTATAATCAACTAATAAAAGCAGCTAAGAACTAAAACAGCTAATTTTTACGGCTCACTAGCAGAGCTGTCACAATAACACAACATAGTTTAGCACTTGGTGTTAAAAAAGCAAATGATATATCCTTTATTTATCAACAGATTTTCTTAAACTTGATATTGTTGGTTTTGTAAATAAATTATCCAACTAAAATGTAACAGCAGTCACTTTTTTTATCATATGTCAAGTAAAAAATTTTGTTTCTTTAAGTTCAAAGCTAACTTTTATTACAAATAAATTATAAAAGGTAAAACAAAACAGTATAAAACAGGGAATTTTACTTAAAATTAGCATATTTATTGATAAAAATAAAAAAGAACTACTTACAAAATGTTTATTTCAAATAAATTTCAATTTCATTGTAAAATATAACTAAACTGAAAAGTTGAATTACATTTTACTATAAAACAATATAAATATTTCAAACTAATCAACACTACCGCACAATGAAGAATAATAACGAGATACGTAATAGACATGTGCACTCATGACAACCAAGAAAGCAGTTATACACGCCACAGATATGTTTGGTTATGGCTCTGTAGAAAACACAGAACTGACTAGCAGGTGTCGGAGTTAGACAACCTGTCCCCATGGCGCTGAGTGAAGGTCGTATAAATACTACTTTGGCAACCACCAGAAGCACAAAACCAGGGTGTCCAGTAATGACCAAATCTAAAATTCAAGCACATTTCAAGGTTTTCAAGGCTCAAAATTATAAAATTCAAGGCTATAGTCGCGGTTTACTTTTGGCTCTTTATCGGTAACTAACAATTTTACAAGCCAAAATCAAGTCACGAAATAGTGTTTACTTTCCATGTAACTATAAAGATTTCTCGGTATTTATTTACAATACCGTGACCATGAAAAATGGACTTTTTTTCATGGGTTGGGCATTTATAGCCAAGTGTTATTATCACAGGTGCATATAAACTGGGGGGAAAGTATATCATTGCATTATATTGATGCCTTTCGGGCATTATTGCATTAAAGATGGAAAATAACCGACAAAATTTTGTCGAACAACACTTGAAGGGTTAAGGATCAGGGGCATCACGTGATCTGGGATTCGACTTTTGCAAGCTCGAGTTAATTTTTTTTCTAAAAGAGCAAGCAGTGCGCAGCACTGCGCAGCGGGCAGGCATCGTTGACAGGATTAACGTCATCATTTCAGTAAAATTGCCAGAGGTACTGTCAAAAACAGAGTTTTCAGAGGATTTCAAAAAATCGTAACTCCTTTGATTTTCGTTGCCGACGAATTTTTTCTTCACTATTGTTTTCAGGAAAAATTGTAGTTTTCAGGAAAAAAAAAATGAACATACCTTTCCATGGTCACGATTTTGTAAATTGATACCGATTTCTCAAATATTTAAGGCCTAATAACAGCATTGTATGCTTAAAAGAATACATACCTTTATTTTACACGATGCTCAAAGATAGTAGGCCCTCTGTTTAAATTACTAATGTCCTTATACATTATTAACAACATTTTATAATTCATTGTTGAAAAATCTACAGTAAATGAGGTTTTTTTTCATAACCTATAACTTATAATTGAACTTCCTTGTGTTCAAAAACATTGAACTGTAATCGTACCTATAAAATATGTTAATTTAATGATTTCAACAATACTATGCTTAATGTGGCATTTAATTTAGTTTAAAATTAATTTCAGTGTAGTGTTACTATTAAATAAAATAGTAAAAAAACGTTGTAGGCCTATAAAAAATTATGATAAAGTACCAAAGCCTAATTTAATGTTTATATTGTAACAGTTTGTTACAAATACATTTTAATATCCAAATAGGTAAATGATTTCGATTTTTTATTCTGATAAAATATAAGTCTGAAAACAAACCCTCAAAAACACAGGATAGTAAAGAAACAGTTTTACTTTTAAGTTAAAGAAGTTTTACTTATACTTTCAACATCAAACCCAATACTATTCTAAACCAGTTGAGGGTTAGATTAGTTTTAGGTGAATTAAGTTTCATAAAAACAAAATAACTGTTAAAATAAATAAAAATGTATTAATATTCATTTTGTAAAAAGGATTAAAACTCAAAAAGTCCATAACATGGGCTATTCAAATGTTGAACCCTTTTTACAATTTATTTTGTGTTAAAAAATTAATTTGTCACAGAAAAAGTTTTACCCTCTTTAGAAAACGTGTGTGAAAGTTATTAAACTTTAAAAATTGAATTACTAACGATGTATTGCACCTTTACTCATTGCACAAATTAATTTAAACAAATAAGGCTATTGACAATAAGTTAAATGAAAACAACCATTAATAGTATAGCAAGGGTAAATAAACACCTAGATTACTAAAAAAGTGTTGTATTAATTATATATCTCAAATAAATTTAAAATAAATCCTATAGGCATCCAATTGTACACCATAATTGATCACGTTTTTTCGATTACCTTAAATTGAAACATTTAATATTCATCACTATGTTTCAAAGAATTGGCAACCTCTTCAACATGCAAATATTATAAATACAATATATAGTCGCGTAGGTTATTTAGCCACTCTTCAAATTACTTTAACATCAAGCATATATAAATGCCATCTCTCGTCAAACCTACTACAACGCCATTTTTGGCAACTGCAACGAGAGCGAGTTACTTCCAAATTTCCTTTGTATTCTGTCAATTTCACATTGATGTGAACATAATCGAACTGTTGCTTCAATACCTTCATTCGTGTTAAGCACGGCGCGGCGTCCAATGCGACCGGCCCGGTCCAGCCCAGCCCGGACTTTTATACTCTGTCAAAATGCATAAGATCAAATGAAAACCAGCCCACTGCAGCCGGCCCGGCCTTTTTGTGAAGTTGAAATACACGCAATCAAATGGACACCCCACCAACTGCGACCGACCCGGCCTATCCGGCATCGGTCGGCTCTTCTGGTGCCGTGTGGGCCGAGTCTTCCCGGGCTGTGCCAGGCCGGCCACAGTGGACGGGTGTCCCTTTGATTGCGTGTATCTCGACTTCACAAAAAGGCCGGGCCGCCCGCAATGTGCGGGTGTCCATTTGATTGCGTGCATTTCGACAAAAAGGCCGGGGCGGTCGCAGTTGGCGGGTCGTCATTTGATTGCGTGTATTTCGACAAAAAGGCCGGGACGGTCGCAGTGGGCGCCTTGCATTAGTAACGGCAGCTGCGTTTAAAAAAAATCTAAACTCCCGATTTTCTACAAAATACAAGCATAATTCCCGCTCTCTTCCCGATTTTCAAGGCTGCTGGACACCCTGAAAACATGCACCGGGCACTTCAAAGGCCTTTTGTGATCTAAAAATCTCTTCAATAAACAATCTATAATATCGGATATAACTGTATTGGCGTTTTGGTAAAAGTCTGCCATTCTAATATATCCATCTATGGTGTGGGAGGGTTAATTAGGCTGTATAACAACTTTCAATTTACTGCACGTAGCTGTTCTCAAATTAAAAATAGTTAAATGAATACAAAATGGCAGCTATATTGGGAAGTTCTCGAAGTTTAAATATTATATTTTTGTTTGTATTTAGTATACGAATAATATCTGAAAAGGTTAGTAGAGAGTTCTGGGAAACCCTATATTAAAAAAAAGCTGCAAATATTTTAAATGGGGCAATATACATACAGCACATATCTAAATTTGAATTTTGATTTTTACACGTCATCACTCTTTTCAGAATTGTGCCTCTAACTAGCATGGTCATAACAGCAAATATAAATTTTATGAAAAGTTTATGAATTAATAATACTTTGTGAAATTGTAATAAATTATAAAAATAAAGAGACTCTGTTATAATCAGTATATATTTCTGTGTTTATAAGTGAAAAAGATGTGTTATATAAAATCCATGTTCAAAAGGCCCATGAAGGGCCTTTTGGTAAATTGACAATTTACAATTTTAGCCTAGTAACAAAGCTAAAAAAATCATCAAAGAACACCCACATTCCAATTTAATCACAAACCAGACATTATTCTGTAGCCATATAGACACAGAATACAGAGGTACAAACTTCATGTATCAAAAGTGAAATACTTAACTTGAAAACATCAACGGTAATTGAAAAGTTAACGGCCAAACTGGCAAAATACAGTTTTGCATTATTAACCTATTGCTATCATCCTTCTGAACAAAACAATATAAGGTTTCAATGGGTGGTAATGACAAATAACGAAGAACGATAAAAGTGGAACTACTTTTCTCACACGGATATTCCATTGTTATACGGACGTTACATGGTCTTGTTACGATCATTAGTAAACCTCCTATTGGTTGCTGCTGACGTCAGCCGTAACGCCATCTTTGGATATGTGTAATAACATGTGTTTTACACATAACATGTGTAAAAACAATAATATTTAAATCAGGGAAATTTGATCCAAATAAGACGTTTTTATTAATTTAAACCTTTAAGCATAAAAGTTCCTAACTGCCTGACACAATTGGCTCTGACCACCAGTGCGGACTATGAAAAACAACCCTCGTGGTAGTAGTAGTTTTGCGCATCCCAGAAGCACACCATGAGGCCTACCAGTCTATGTTTTCAGCAGTTCCACAAACTGCCGAAAACAACCTATTGTCCAAACTACCAAAGATGGCATACCGCTCCCTTGCTATTGAAGGGCAATCAAAGAGCAAGTGTTCAGCAGTTTCATCCTGCTCATCACACATTCTACAGAGCGGATCCTCCTGAAGGATGCCAACTCTTTGAAGATGGTTCCTCAGGTGACCATGTCCCGTGATCAGACCTCTAACACGAGAAGACATGATCTATTTAGTGAGAGAAGGTCAGACGCCACTCTGGAGGAAGGCAACTGTAGTACCATTCTGCTCATTCTCATGCCCGGATACAACCTCCACCTTCTCTCACTTGATATCACATGCCTCTGATCACATGAAAATAGCTTTTCCTGATATAAAAATAACATACGATTACACAACAACCTTATACTCTCACTTTGAAAAATCACCAATCAAAAAAGAATAAACAAATCACCTAATATATTAACTGCTTATGTAATTCACAATCAAACACGTAAAATCTTTCTAAACGAATTAACTGTAATAGACTGAACGCGCTGCAATTGAGTAAAACGCGTACACCTCACCTCATTGTTGAAGAGACTGCTCGAACTGATAGTGCCTAACAAAATTATTCTGACCACAGAAACACAAAACACTCAGATAAATAATGCTGAAAAGCACAGATAACAAGAAACATAATACACAAATTTAACAACAAATTTACATTTTAATTATTAAAAAACAAAGTTATTTGAGATTTCCAACCCCCTAAAACCATGTATATTTTTGTTCAGGAGGATGACCAGAATAAATTAATATAAAATTAAAAGTTTGGTTGACTATTCTAGCTGTTAACAACGCTGACACCACTTCAACATAGCATATTAGAAAGAATGTTTACTTTAGTCATGTTACATAAAACAATTTAAACCCACTTTTAACAATTTCTTAAAATATAATTTAATTTCCAGAAAGAATTTTTTAAGAATCAGTGCTGTCCTGGCCAGTGTGGATGGCTGAAGATGTTACTGTCAGTAATTCAACGGCTACAATATAATAAGAGGTCACAACCACAATAGAATTATATTTATGATGTTGACACGAATTACATTATATAAAAACTATTTATGTTGTGTATCTATAAAATGTAACCAACAAAACAGTTTAACATTTAGTTACTTTTTACTGTTTTTCAGCATATACTATGATTCTATTGTGGTGGTGGCCTCTTATTACACTGCAGCCCTTTTAAGCATTTTCCTATTAGAAAAATCATTAAATATTATAAATCTAATGTAAACGTTTACCCAGCTAATTTTGGTAATTGTCACATCAACGGCCGGAGCAGTAAAATACGAGTTTCGCGTTATTAACTTATTGGAGTTGTCCTACAGAACAAAACAATATAAGGTTTGACGGGATGGAAATGAGAAATAACGAAGTTCTAGAACATAAAAAAATGGAACAACTGTTCACGAGCGGAGCAATATTTCCATGTTGTACGTCCACATCGGGCGTCACATGACCTTTTGTGACCGTGATTCAACCTCGTGATGACGTCATTGGATGCAAACATATATGAAAAATAATACTGAAATGAGCAGAATTTTTATCCAAATGAACAATGTTTTTCTTAATTTCGAGCTACAAATTAATTAGACCTAGTTGTTATCGAGTTGAGACGAGTGCCTCCGGCCATCAGCGCGGACTTCGGCACTGATGTCAACAAAAGCAAAACATCCCTTGAGATAGCACCTATCAGTAAAATATCAAATTCTAGAGGGGCTGGTCAAAAATATAAATTGAATTGTAATGCAAAGGCAATTATGTACAGTGTAAAAAACTGAATTAATCATGATAACTCCTAATATATAAATGGATATTAATAGAGAACACTTACCATTAGCGTGTTCCACAGAATGTGCAGAACGCCAAACTCCTACGAAATATAGCGTTGCATCACTGGCTTCAAATGCAACAACGTGGTCACCAAACCAAAATATATCTCTATGTCTAAGCGCGTTCTTTCAAAAAAAAAAAAACCTACCCAGGCCGATTTTTTAAAATTACAATATTCAAAACATTTTACTACTTTTATGAATTTTTCTGTCACAACGAAACATCAAAGTCTCCCGGTTTAAAAACAATATGCAACCGCACAACGAACAAATACACTCATTATTAAGTCATGCTGTATTAAAAAGGAAATAATCTATCGGTCAAAACGTAAACTCTTAACGTACCCAAGAAAAACACTCTGACACACACAATTCACTACGATTCGTCGAACTAGTGGATGGTTGATCCATGATTGTCACGCTCTTACTCGATCCAACCTTCAGTACACGATATCTTGTGAAGCACTAACTCATGCCCCGCAGCGCTCAGATAACAGATATACTATCAGTCCCGGCCGCAGATAATATTTAAGTAAACAGATTATCCAGACACAGCACATAAACTTGACTAGTTATGAATATACCCCCTAAAATCTTGTTATTTGCCATTTGCAATCCCTAAAACTATTTATATTTTATTCAGGAGGGTGAGCAGAATAAGTTGATAACGTCAAATTCGTGATTTGCCAGGTCGGTCTTTAACGTTATAATTTCCCTAATTTTAACCACTCCACAATATTTTTAAGAAATTAAAGATTAAAGGCCGAAGTGGCAAGTCACGAATTTGACGTTATCAACGTATACTGCTAGTTAAGTTCTTAATGTTCTGTTTGTATGCTGTGTCTGGATATCTGTAAATATTAACTGCGGGTGGGACTGATAGCATATCTGATATCTGAGCACTCTGGGGCAGAAGTCAGAGATAACGTGTATTGTAGGTTGGATCGAGTGAGTGCGTGACAATCATGGATCAACCATCCACTAGTTCGACGAATCGTAGTGAATTGTGTGTGTCGGATTGTTTTTCTTGGGTACGTTAAGAGTTTATGTTTTGACCGATAGATTATTAGTTAGAGTTACGTTAGAGATTATTTAGTTTCTGTACATTCTATGGAACACACTAATGGTAAGTGTTCTCTAATGTCCATTTATATACATATTAATATTAGGGGTATTCATGATTTAATAAATTTTTTACACGGTACATAATTGTCTTTAAATTACAACTCTCGAGGGATATTTTTCTTTCGTTGACATCAGTGCCGAAGTCCACGCTGATGGCCGGAGGCACTCGTCTCAACTCGATAACAACTAGGTCTAATTAATTTGTAGCTTGAAACTAAGAAAAACATTGTTCATTTGGATCAAAATTTTGCTCATTTCAGTAGGCTATTATTTTTCATTTATGTTTGCATCCGATGACGTCATCACGAGGTTGAATCACGGTCACAAAAGGTCACGTGACGCCCGACGTAGATGTACAACATGGAAATATTGCTCCGCTCGTGAACAGCTGTTCTATTTTTTATGTTCTAGAACTTCGTTATTTCTCATTTCCACCTCGTCAAACCTTATATCGTTCTGTAGGACGATTCCAATAAGTTAATAACGCGAAACTTGCATTTTGCCGCTCCGGCCGTTAATGTGACAATCACCTATTTCATGTTTTAAAAGAGGAAAATGCTTAAAAAGTAAGTTTTATCCTAACTTTATGACAATTTGTGAAGTTATACATAATTATTTTAAAACTAAAAAGACAAACACTGTTATAATCAGTGTATCTTTCCAATAACGTGTGTCATAGTTGTTAATAACAAAGTGAATAATATGATTATAAGTTGTTCAAGTCCCTTTACAGGCCTTCATCCCAACAGAAATATTTTTAAAGGGCCCATTAAGTGCCTAAGAAAAATGCCTACAAATCATAGGAGGCAAAACGTTTTAATTATTTTCTTTCTCCAGGAAAAATATTTTAAGAAAAACAAATTCAGAAACTTAAAACAATTTTATCATGAAAAAAGTGCACAGAAATGGTGTATCTTTTAAACATAATGCATATATAGAGGATTAAAAAAGGCAAACACTCCATGGTATAAGTATTATCAGTAAAGCAGTATTGCCCTCAAGCCTTCAAGGTCAATTGACATGATTAGGTGTAACTCATAGCTGAGTAGGCTAACTAAGATAAGTTAGCAAAGATGAACTTACCAAATCTTTTTTAAGTTTTGAGAATTCTGTCATTGACTCTCCATCAATAATGACAAATAATGGATTCTCCCTGGTCTTAATTTGTGAGTTATCATTTTTTCCTTTGAATTGTACCTCAAATACATATTGATCAGTCATTATGAAGAGTGAGAGAAAGTGCAGTTGCAATCTTGCGACATGCAAACTGCTCCAAAGCGAACTGCTTCTTCTGAAACAAAGAAAACAACAAGGAGTACTACAATGGATGTAAGTAAACGTCATTTGCCTAGTGGAATCTTTCGACAAAATCATGAAAAGTTTTTAATAACATAGTTACCAGTTAAAACAATTGAATTCCAAATACAAGTGCAAGTCCGACTTGACAAATTACACAATCCTTTGCTACTCTGCTATTGCTGAGGCTGCAAAAGTGCGAAATTAACACGTAAACTGCCAACTCTCTGCGACTTCTGGAACTGTAGGACGACAGAGATTAAAACCAATGTTGGATAGACATAGAACTACTAAGGACAAAAAAAATTGAATCAACTCTGTAATTATATTCAGTATTGCCAACAACTCTCAACCCCAAAGTTACATAACCCTATTCCAGAACTATCTGAAAACCGCTTTATATTGAAAGAAACGTAATTATAAATTATTACAAGTAAGTATAACTTAAACCATATTCTCGACTAAATTGTCACTGATATTTAGATCAGTTTTTTGTTGGGTGATATTTTTTTTCAAGATCATTACAATTTTCAGATAAGTTTTTTTTAAAACAGAAAAAAATTCAAACTTGTAACATGAAACTTGTACAATTTTACAACTAGACTCAAACAAAAAAAGTTAAAAATAACGATTGTTATTTAAAGTATTTTTCTCCAGATAATGGCACTTTTTATTGTAGCGCTGTTTAGGAAAGTTAAATGTTTTATAATAACATATCTAATTAATTACCTGTTTTTGTAAATAAAAAAACTTGCAAATCTGTTTAGTCACATTTCATATTCATAATTTTACAATGTACAATGTACATAATACTCCTTGTCTTCAATCGTTTTACTATTGTTCTGATTAGGACTACTATCCCAAATACTATTTTAAATACCTATAATTCCTTATGGAATAAGCATGTTATTCCTAAAGACGTTCTCTTTATAAAGGGTATCTTATATATTTGTTATTACTAAATCCTGGAATGTCTCAGCGTTTGACTTATAAGTAGTAGTTAAATATTGCTGTAAAACGAACCACCTCAAATACTCTGACTACTAGGCTATCTAATAGCTTCATATAGTATTACATTTTTATTAATTTAAGATCGGATTTAGAGCGATCTGATTACTTCGACATGCCTGCAAGCCTTTTTACAGATTAAGATTCCTTTTTTAATACTGCTAGAAACGAGGAAGTGAATTATTTCTACATGACCAAGTACCTCGCAGGCCTGGGCAACTTTCTTGTGTATCTCCTTAAAACGGGCAAGTTTGAAAGGTCAACCTGTCCCAATGGGGACGTGGAGTATGACGATGCTAAGCACACATTCTTCTTTTGTAACATTGAAGAAACGAAAGAAGGCGATTCGAGGTTACCGCAGACGAACTCTCAAGAGACTTGTATTCGGAAAATGACCTCTGAGAGACAAGGTTGGGATAGATGTAAAGAGACTTCCGAAAACCAAGATTATTTTAAAAAAAGGGGGAGGGTAATGCAGCTTCCCCTACCGATAAACTGCTACTGTAGAAACCCTTTGTCGTAATATTAATTCAAGTAATGAGGGAAGCAATCCCGAAAAGGAGTAATGTCTGGGCCAGTGGAGTCTTTAATGTGTGCAAGTCCCGTTAACCAGCGGAATACGCTGACAATGCATTATCATTTTTTTCACCTTCACAAAAATATTCATAGGAATATTCAAACACAAATATGAGTATATGTGCGTATTGCGCGCGGGTTTGTGTGTGTGCGTTTGTTGTCTGTGTAGTGAAGTGTGCTGCTAGCCAGTTATGACAAATTTTATAATTTACAAGACTCTAAGTTTCCGCAAAGTTAGTTTAATATCAATAAAATATTTTTACTTATCAGACATGCAAGAAAGTGACTTAATAGAAACTTCCAAACTACTATACACAGTCCTCCATCGTATGGATAGTTGTCTCTGCTATCTACCTGATAAATCACGGGTTAAAATCAGTAGGTGGTCCCAACATTAATAGACAACATGCAATGTACCTCGAAGCCGACATAGCATAATGCTGAGGCCTAAAAGAGAGAGGAAACTGCTATGCAAGATATCCATGCTCCAACCGTCCCATTTTTATTACAGGTCAACAAAACATACTAAAAAGCCCTTTACCGTTTAGCTTGATACAAAGATGACATTACAAGTTCAGTTAAAAAAGTATATTCATTGAATTGTGTTCATAAGTGACTGACAAATGACATATGGTTAACCATCACACTTTACTTTTGTCTATTTAATAATTTGTTGAATCGTTTGTGTAATTTTTATTCGTTGTTAGTTTTTTTACCAACATGGCTAACAAGACATGTCAAGCCTGAACTTGACAGAAATCCGAATTTCCAATGGATTTTATGTTTGTAATTTTTTAATTATCACGTAAAGATAATGTAGGTAAAGTTTCACGCCAAAGTTCAAGCCTCTAAGCCAACTCTTTCGACAGTTACTTTGTACATAGACAGACAGAAATTTAATTTCGTTCATCAGCAACTGGAAAAAGAAGCTGAGCGTTTAGTGAAGACAAGATTGTCTAACCAGGGGCATCTAATTGATGGAATCCATTTGGACTCTGAGTGGACAAGTATTTTCAATGTTTAATAGTGAAGTAGAGATAGTAGAAGTGGAGTATTACATAAAATTTCATCCCTCTAGGTGGACTTGTTCGAACTTGTAATCACGGCGGTATTGAATCTCTGTAGCTAAGCTTTACCAAATAGTATTGGTCAAATGATCATAGGCACGTACTGCTTCAGAACCTTCTTTGGTTCACTTAAACATACTACTACATAAGAAGACCAAATTAAATGTAAACAAACACGAACATTTTTTTTTTCAATATACGTCTTATGGCGTAGCAAGATTAAAATAAAAAGAAGTCTACATACAACAAAATATCCCAAACCAAATTCAATACGTGTCCTAAGTGCTTGGTTTTCGTCTATTTGTCTGTAGCCTATATGCTTTTACTTAAAATTTCGTGACTTACAAACATTTTTAGTCATAGCACTGTCGTGATTACCAATATGTTTGTTACGCTCGTTTCTCAATGTGTAATACTGTTATATTATAATGTATTTTATCTATATTTAACAAAGATCGGAAATAAAATGGAATAATTCTAGTCAATTAGTCATATGATTACTAATTTTCAAATTAAATAAACCAATTGCTATAAAAATACCTGGAGGCCTTTCGCTAATGAAGCCTTACTGATAAAAGTCAAGAAGTACTGATGTCTGTAATTATTTTTTAAATCTAGTCATAGGTTACTTATAGTGTAATAAAAACTTCAAAGGTCTGATTTGTTTCCAGTCCTGTTTAACTTTTAATCTGAAAGGAAATGAAATCAAGTGAAAACTATAAATTACTTAGCAAGTTTGTTTGTAAAATGTGAAAAATACCTAACAATCAGCTGATTTTACTGGCTAATTTATAATTAGATGGAATGGCAATAAAGGACCTAAATGTATGTGCCATAATAGGAAAGGAAGAAGAAGTAAATAGGAGAGGAGAGCTCGTGTTCGGTTTGTGTTGGCGTTTCCGTTGTACTGATAACAGGATTATCTCTAATTTTATCAGTAAATTAATAAAATTCTTTGTCAGATAGTTCAATATTAACGATTATGTCACTCATTTTTTTAATTGGTAGAATTATGAATGTGTATTTTATGTCATACAAAATTAAAGTCCAGTAACATAGCAATTTACTACACTAATTCAATTCGGTGTGAAACTCGTGGTGTTCAGGTTTTTCTTAATTTAAGTCCATCCAGTTGTTATCAATATAATAAATTTAAAATATTGACTGCAGTATTTGTACATATTGTGTTTGAAAGAAACTTCAACTAAATCTTTACAGCTTAAAGGTAAGGTCACATTTTATCAATAATAGTGGTGAAAGAAGTGTTGGATTGTACTTGACAGATTTATTGTATGTGAATAAATGTTTGCTGTGCTTGTATATAAGTAATTATGTTCCATATTGCATGATAACTTGATGTTTAACAACCGATCAGAATATTATTTATTTTATTAACAGACTTACTAGCCTTTTTGAAGTAATAGTGCAAATAACTAACTGCATAACAAGTTATAACATAGGTTTACTATTGTACATCTATTTACATTTAGGAAGTATACTTTTATAAACAGTTGCTATGGTTAACATATTTGTATTAGTAATGTACAGTCACAAAAAAAAGGTAGGGTACGATAAGCGGACCCGGTTTTTTATATCGAAGAAAGTAATCATCGATACCTAATATTCGCATCACAAATTCTAGACTATCAATCAATATAAAAGTAACTATAGTCCTCAATAACAATGATACGCTTTTAATTAAAATATGAATTTAGTATTTACAGTGATCAAACAAGTTATTATAACCAAAATTAGGAAAACTGAAGACGACCATATTTGCTTCTCTCACAGTTACAGTGGTTCTTTTCCACAAATTTCACACAATGAGTTTTTTGGTACGACTTCAACATGTTGAAGCCACGAAAAACATGTCTTATCATCTTTTAAAGCAATGTCATGTAGTTTTCTAAAATTGACTGCCATTTTTTAATAATCATATGTTACTTATGCAAAATTGAAATATTACCTTACATGTATAATTTGAAAGTGTTTACAGCTGTTGATATACATTATTTAAGTTAATTGTTCAAAATAATTAATTATTATTGATTATATCGATGGTTATGATTAAGTCATATCGTTTGCCAAATTCGATATAAAAAACCGGATCCGCTTATCGTACCCTATCCCAAAAAAAAATAGTAATAGTTAACCAAAATGTTATTCAAAATTTCAAATTTGAACCCTTCAAATGTTCATAGAAAATTATTTTTACTAGTTTAAAAATATACGTTTTTAACAATAAGCGATAGGTACACTCTGTATTCAAAACTGTTCAGCTCAAATTGACTTTTTGTAGTATTTTACTTTAAAGTGTGTACATTTTTTATACAGCATGATATCTTCTTGGTCTTGTTCTTCAGCTAATAGAATTGTCTTTTTGAGAAAAAGTGTTCAAATATATATATAATGGTAGGCTATAGTTTTTGTATAACTTATTTATATTTATTTTTTATATTTATTGTTGAATATCAAAAAGGTAAATATAATTATGAACAGATCCTTGTTGATTTCTTTAAGTAATAAAATTTGTTTCTTTCAGTTCAAATCTAATTGTTATTGTAACTAAATTATAAAAGTTAAAAGCAAAAAAAATAAAGCAGGGAATTTTACTTAAAATTAGTGTCATGTCTCCCAGAAGAAGGGGAGGCCAGCTCTGAACCAGCTTCTCAGGCAGGGGGTGTCACACCCTTGTTGAGGCTAGCAAGAACCTCGTAATAGTTAGGGGACGAACCCTACCAAACTCCAACAGTCATCTCCTGCAGCAGACTAGACCTTTTGAATTACCCTTGCACCCCAGAATCTCGACATTTGCAGTTAGTGATGTGCCGCTTCTGGACATCCACAATGTTGCCCAGATATAAGTGACACATCGGTTTTTGCAGTGCCCAGTGGTAGGTTTAACTGGAAGGTAAAAACCAGCCAGATAAATATTTCAAACTTATCACAACTCTACCACATGATGAAGAATAATAACAAGATACGTATTAGATACGTGACAACCGAGAAAGCAGTAATACACGCCACGGATATGTTTGGTTATGGCTCTGTAGGAGACGCAGAACTGACGAGCAGGTGGTTGGAGTTAGACAAAGGGCGTTCTCCTCCCCTTGCCGCAGAGTTATGGTCGTTTATAAATACTTCAAGATTCAAGGTTTTTATTGTCGTTGTGCAATCCATAGAAATGCAATTGACAAAGTCATAGCTAATTATTTACAATGATCACAGCATATAAACCTTAAAAAATACATATTAGGCACATATTTTTCATGTTTACAAGTCAATTGAATAAATATGAAAGTCAATAAGTAAATTAAACTATGTACATAAATTATTTACTAAAGTTAATGTAAGGTTTAAAAGTTGAATCTACACACAGTTAAAAATATCATAAATAAATGAATAAATAATTTAAAATCTAGGCTACTAATATCACAGTTCAAAAAATCATTCACTGAATAAAAAACATTTAGTTTAAACCACCTTTCTGTTATTTTTTTAAAACTTTGCAGGGGTACAGTCCATGCCTTTTCAGGTAATTTGTTAAAAAATTTAAGTTTCATTTTATTGTGACTTCTATTGGTTTTCTCTAATTTTATTTGAGGCAATTCTAAGAAATAATTTGATCTAGTTGGATATCTATGTACTTCCTGCCTACTTTAAACAACTCAAGACTCTCTTTAACACTAATTAACACTCCGATGCTCGCGCGGAGTGCAATAGCACTCCAGGTATTTCTTTTTCTTCAAAAAACGCAGTTGGCAGCACTGCTGACCTTGAGCGGTCAAATACCTTCTCCCCAACTCCCCCGGCACACTTCAGTTTAGTCGCAACTGCCGTTACGCACTTGTCTATTTTATATCGATTTATTTCTCTAGCGCTACAGTTTTGGATTGCCACTGCACTCCACGCGAGCATCCACGTTCCATTTTTTTTTCACTGAGTGACGTGTGTTGTGATTTTATTGCAATTAATTTTGACATTGTTCTCCTGTTTAAAAAAGTATGTATTTGTGTTAGAAAATAACAATGGCTGACGGTGAACAGTTACGACGTTGGTTAGCTGAAACGGAGGAAGACATTGACTGTATAGTGGGTGAGGAAGATCCCGATGAACTAGAAACTGATTATATTGAAGTTCAAGATGACGCCAGACCTGAAGTTGAAAGCCGTTCTGATTCCGAAGATGTTAGTGTTCAATGAAATGGATATTTTCGGAAATTGTGTGGCAGAAAATTGAAGGCCCTGAAGAACAGACATCAGAGGTTGAATCTCCGCTACCCTGTCCACAGGCTCCACTGCAAGTTCCATTTGTAAACCCTGAATTTTATTTAGGAAGGGATCGAGAAAACAAGATGGTATATTGACCCACAAACACCAAGAACATCCCGCACTCCTAGGCACAACATCGTCCCAGTCTTCCACAGACCCGGACCCGCAAGGTAATGCTAGGTTAGCTTGAAACACCTGAGCAGGCTTTTTTTGAATATGATTGACGAAGAAATTATATCAAAAATTGTTGAATACACAAATATTTATATTGCCAAAATTAGGACCAACTTTGAAAGAGAGAGAGATTCCAGGCCAACAGATGTTCGTGAACTGAAAGCCCTGATTGGAAATTTTGTACATTGCCGGTGCTCTAAAAGGTGGAAGAAGGAACTTGTTTGATATGTGGGACAACACTAGTGGTACTGGAGTCGAATTAGTGTACGTTGCAATGAGTTTGAAACCGATTTAAATTTTTTACTACGCTGCCTCAGGTTTGATGACATTCGTAGCCGAGAAGAACGAAAATCAATTGACATTTTCACTGCATTCAGAGAAATCTTTGAAAAATTTGTGTCCAATTGCAAGAGCTCATATAAACCAAATGATTACCTGACACTATGAACAGATGAATATGAATGATTAACAGTTGGTGGCTTTTTAGAGGAAACTGTCCCTTTCGAGTATATATGCCCAACAAAACCGGCTAAGTATGGGATTAAAGTGTTTGCTTTGGTATCTACTTCAAACTTTTACGCTACAAATTTGGAAGTTTTTGTTCGTAAACAGCCTGATGGCCCTTATCGAGTTAGCAGCAACACTTCAGATTTGGTTGTACGATTAGTAGATCCTGTAAAAGGAAGTAAAACAGGAACATAACTTGTGATAACTGGTTCAGCTCTGTGCCCCTAGTCATAAGACTACGAGAAGAATTCAAAACTAACTATGTTAGCAACATTGAGGAAGAACAAACGAGAAGTGCCTCCAGATTTCTTACCCGAGTCAAAGAGACAAATAAAAAGTAGTGTTTTTGGCTTCCAGAAAAAACTGCACTTTGGTGTCTTATGTGCCAAAGAAAAACAAAGCTGTTTTGATGATTTCTTCTATGCATGACAATGCTGCAATCAATGAAGCAACTGGGGATGACAAGAAGCCAGTCATAGTTACTGACTATAACGACACAAAATATGGTGTTGATATCCTCGACAAAATGTGTCGACAATATGATGTTTCCAGGAACTCAAGACGTTGGCCATTGACTCTCTTCTTTCCACATACTCAACGTTGGGAGGTGTTAATGCGTTTGAATATCTATAAAGCAAACCAAAACATTGCTTTTGTAAACAGATTGGACTTTTTGAAGAACCTGTCCATTTCAACTAATGAAACCTCACATTGAGTATCGAGTTAGCCTTGACATGATTCCTAAACAGATAAGAACAAGGGGAAAGTTTTCTATTGAAGCTGGACAACGCAGGACCTTGTCAACCTCAAACCTCAGAGAACAGCTGTACAAGGGAGATGTTACCTCTGCGGTAGAGGAAGGAACAAGACCTCGAGGAAATCATGTTTCAAGTGCAACAAGTGGGTGTGTCCCGACCATTCAAAAAGTGTTTGTGTAGAGTGTGCTGAATAGGTAAATAAAGTTTGAATCTTCTGTATCAGTTTTTAGTTTATTTCTAGCTTAGTTATAGTTTGTATAGTCTATCTTAAGAGCTGATGATTGATTTTTCCACGGAAAAGGCAAAAATTATTTGTTAACAACTCATCAATTTCTTTAATTCTAATTATTACTATTATTATGTTCTATTTAAGTATGCTGTGTGTCTGAAAATGTAAATACATATTTGTTTTGGTAAATTACATGTGTATGAGCATGTTATTACACCTTAAACGCAAATTGAAATTACCAAAATTGCGAAATAAAATGGAGTGCAATAGCACTCCACGCGAGCACTCACGTTACACCAATCCACGCGAGCACTGGAGTGTTAAACAGCAATAT
Organism: Homalodisca vitripennis; assembly: GCF_021130785.1. NCBI lineage: Eukaryota > Metazoa > Arthropoda > Insecta > Hemiptera > Cicadellidae > Homalodisca > Homalodisca vitripennis. The sequence continues at coordinate 34,535,985 of NC_060207.1, forward strand.
ATATATAAATTATAAAGGGTCATTACTTCTAGTTCTTTAAAAATTTCTACACACGACGCCCTAGGTTCAACAATTTTTATTATCCTAAGGGCTTTTTTTGCCATACAAAAACTTTTTTGGAATTACAAGAGCTACCCCATAGGGTTATGCCATAACGCAAATGAGATTGAAAAAATGCATAGTAGGCCATAATTAGCATATTTCTTGATACACAGTTTTTTAACCTTCTCAAAAGATAGGTTACCCTTGTCAGTTTTTTACACAGTTCTTCAATGTGATAATCCCAGCTTAACCTACTATCTAGATACATTCCCAAAAGCTTTACAGGCTTAATATCTTTATATATTGTGTGATTCAAAGAGAAAATGATTTTTTCAGTTTTGCTGTTGTTTACCATAAGTTTATTAGCCTCAAACCAATCTAATGCCCTTTTAACTGCCTGGTTTTCCAACTTAACAAGTTCATCAAGATGTTGATCAAAATTTAAGAGAGTGGTATCGTCAGCGTACAATATTGTTGTACAGTACACGGTGTATTAAAAGCTAAGTCATTGATGGCAATAATAACGAAGAGTAAAGGTCCTAACACTGAACCTTGCGGGACACCCACTTTTATTTCTCTAAAATTAGATTGTCTTGCCCTTGTACAACCATCTGCTCTCTATAACTAAGGAATGATTTGAAAAGACTTAGTTCATTATTCTTAATACCATAACAAAACATTTTTTTCACTATTAATTCATGAGAAATACAGTCAAAGGCCTTTGATAAATCTATCAGTGTTGCAGACGTCCTTGGCAATCTAGATAAGCATAGAGTATGCACCAGGTAATTTCAAAGACTTTTTGTGAATTAAAAAACTTCCCAAGAAACATAATCTTTAATATCAGATATAACTACTGTACTTGACATTTTGGTTTAAATCTACTTTTCTAATATATCCGTCTAGGGCTTGGGAAGGGTTAAGAAAAATAATTACACAACAAAATATGTTTGAATGTTGCGTTTAGCTGGAATGGAAGTATGCATATTATTTGCCACTTTATTTGAATTTGTATAGTCTCTTAAAATAGTATAGTTATAATAATTTTAATAACTTAATGTATACAACCAAACTTAGTTGAAACATTACATTTTATGCAAAACAAGGATCAAATCTGTTTTTGCTGAAGTATACTTGTCAAAATTGATAGCTAATTTGTTAACTTTCATAGAAGATTATTAGGAAAGTATTCCACTGCAAGAAGATAGAAGACTTGTTGCGTCTCACAAATATTTTCTATGTAATACAGCGGATTTTTTGTGAAGGTTTTAATTGAGCCCCTTGTGGTCATCAATAATCTATTAAACAGTACATACACTTACTAAATTGAATGTTTTTGAAATGTAATCAGTATATATGTATTCAATTTGTTTCAGAATGGATTCAAACACGGATACTGGATTCATGAATAGCAGTGATTATGAACAAATAATCAATGATTTGTAAGTATTCTGCCAATATGTTTCCAACCAGGATTTACACATCTATGTCACTGGTGTCCAGAGAGAGCAATGAGATTGATATCTGCAAATAATTATTTATACAGCAACATTTATATGGGATACATTACTTTACTTTTTGTAAATTAACAACTTTTTAGGATAAATAAAATTAGTTTGAATAAATATTTGTTTTTGGGATTGTAAATGGATATATTTTGTAATATGGCAGCCAACTTCAAATTTCGTTATGGAACACTGTATTTTTTTACATTTTTAAGTTTAACCCAATATTTAAAAAAAATTATTCTTTGATTATTCTTTGATGTTTTTGATAACTTTAACTTTATAAACCTTCGCACCAAGCTTGTAAAAAGTTGTTCTTTATTCTTTAATTAGGTCTTTAAACTTAACTCTTTGCACACCACTAATAAATCCACTAACTTTCTTGTAACGCCAAGACAAGTGAAAAATTTTGTTTCTTTAAGTTCAACGTTATATTTTTTATAAAAACTAAATTATAAAAGGTAAAAGCAAAAAAAGTATAAAACAAGGCATTTGACTTAAAATTAGCGTTGTTGATAAAAATAAAAAAGAACTATTTGCAAAACTGTTTATTTTCAATAAATTTTAATTTCATTGTAAAATGTAATAAAATTGAACGTTTAATTAAATTTTACTATAGAACAAGATAAATATTTCAAACTAATCACAACACTACCACATGATGAAGAATAATAACAAGATATGTATAAGACGCGTGATAACCGAGAAAGCAGTAATACACGCCACAGATATGTTTGGTTATGGCTCTGTAGGAGACGCAGAACTGACAATCAGGTGGTCGGGATTAGACAAAGGGCGCTCCCCTCCCCCTGCCGCAGGATAAAGATAGTTTATAAATAATTCCTTGGCAAACACAATAAGCACAAAGCGTGCACCAGGCATTTTGAAGGCCTTTTGTGAACTTAAAATTAAAAACTCTCCAAGAGACATAATCTATAATATTGGATATAATTGTATTTTGCGTTTTGATAAAAGCACTAAACTGCACTTAGTCCTATAAGAACCTTAGTGCTGCTTCCGGAGTGACAGGATATTCAGGATGGGTAAGGTTGGGGAGTAGGCTCCGCTTCCTATCGAGATCCATGACGAAGAATTAGGGCACACCCTTGTTGAGACTAGTAAGAACCTCTGATAAGGAATGAACCCGACCAAACTTCAACAGTCATACTAGTCAGTAAACTAGACCTATCGAATTACCCTTGCACCTCAGAATCTCGACATTTGCAGTTAGTGATGTGCCGCTCCTGGACATCCACAATGTTGCCTAGATTTAAGTGACACATAAGTTTTTGCTGTCCCCAGTGATAAGTTCAACTGAATGATATAAACCAGCCAGAAGTGATCCGTGCTGGGTTTACATTTTACTATATATAACAAGATAAATATTCCAAACTAATCATAACACTACCACATGATGAAGAATAGTAACAAGATATGTATTAGATGCGTGACAACTGAAAAAGCAGTAATACATGCCAATAAAGTTTTTTTTTCCATGTAGCATGGGAGGAAATGTTGACTTTGGACCAAGAAGTGTATTGAAGGACATTCAATTGAAATTTTTAAGGCATGAAGTCTCAATGATTAATGAATAATATTGTGGACTGTTGATATGGGTATATGTTTAACTGAAGTCTTTGTCAGGCAATAGATTTTTTTCGGACGTCTGATGCAATATTGTTGGATTTCTTCACTTGTTTATGGCCAGTCAGTTAACTGTTAAACCAGCGATCAATTGCTTTATCATTAGGCGATAACGTAACTCGAAACCGACACTGTACATTTTACAATTGATTTCAATTTTGCGTACCACAGAACACGCTATGCCTTGTGTTGTGCTATAAAAATCATACTCGCGACTGGTGCCAGGCGTATCAGTGACAATGACAGACTGACTGTCACCAAGCAAGCAGTTGTTCTGTGGATACCAAGGTCAAAGTTCCTCCCACGCTACATGGAAAACAAAACTTAGTTATTTCAACTTTAATTTTACGTTTAGTTATCTTGAATAGTTTTTAAGTAAAGGCCTTTGAAACTCACAGGATTCTTTTTCAGAGACCCTGTGTTAATACTTTTTCTAATATAAATTCCTTTAGAGAAAAGCAGTAAGTACAAGCTAATGATCATAGCCAGTTAGTATTTACTGCAAGCTGTCTATGAACATAAATAACGATGATATGAATTTGTACGCAACACTATTCAAAATGTATAAAACTGGACTGGCAGTATGGAAAGATATAGTAAGTATATTACCTGGTGGCAAAAGGATTAAAACAAAATTGTCTGGCTAAATAAATTTGAATTTAATTGATAAATTTAAATAAAAGTTATAAAATCAGAAGAAAGTAAAATAAATGCACTGTACACATCAAACAATTACACAGACATCCACAAGGTAATAGCAAAATATAGAGAAATTACAGCAAATCTAACTGCGCAATACTTTTTTGGCCGCTAATACCCAAGGCAAGTCCAGCGGATCTGGCTGATATTGGCCGTTTAATCGGTAGAGGATTAAGTGACTATTACAATGTTACGCTTTTTTTTAATGATTGGAATCTAATTTTAAAAAGTCATGAAATGTGTTAAACCCGTAAACTCCACAAAATACAGTACCCCATAAGATACTTTTATGCTGGCTGCCATGTTGGAACAACTTTTTATTACAAAAATCTTAAGCTAATGTAAAAATATATAAGATTACTTTTCTTGTTTCAGAAAAGCTGACAGCACTTTCTGCGAGTATAAATTTTCACCGTCTGAAATTACTGTGAGTATTGATAATTTTATTGTATGTAATTGAGACACAAAATAAATTAACAACTAATCTTTAGTTTGATTTAGGTCAGATTGTCAATTTGCTTAAGTGTGAGTAACACATACTTGTACAATACACTTTCCTTGGTTCCATGTACACTTTTAGAGGCATTGACATCATTATTTATTACAAAACTCTTATACACAACTTTCACATTACATACACAACTTTGTTTTCTTTTGAAATATAGATCAAAGACCCTGCACTTGGTTCTTAAATAACCTCAACAGCTATCTTACTTCATTTACCTCTTGAATCCAAGGCTTCTGCAGAAACTAATGAGATTTATGGGTTCGTGTTCACTGATCTTTGAGTATCCCACTTGGAAAGTTTGGATGTTTGGAGGTTTGTCCTCGAATCAAGCTGAAACTGCTATACGGATTGTGCTGAAATTTGGAACAGGTATAGCTTTTGGTCTGAATTAACATTTAGAGTGCTTTTTACCACCCATAACATATTCATTTCACCAAATAAAGTCAAATTCAAATTGAAAAATTAGTTTGTTTACATTTGAATGTTATGATAAGAACGAAACGTAATAACGTTTCATAATTCAAATTAAACTGGCACTAAACAGCTGTTGTCAGCTATAATTCAACAAACTTTCTGAAACATCTGTTTAAATTGCTAATGAAAATAAAAAGATAATGGCGGGCGACTTATTATGCCAAAACACCAGGGGTGAATTTAAACGACCAGAACAGACCCATATTGACCGCAGCAACCTTTTAGTTGTATGATACACTTTCGTCATTGGGATAAAAAGGCTAACTCTTATTGTTACTGAAGCCATCGAAGAACTTCAATAAATTATCATGGAATGTGGGAGGGAAATACTAGTCTTATAAAAACTGTTTCACTTTACGACTTCAGGATCCCAAACCTCTGTTCTTTAACCCTTTTAACCCCAGCCATTTTTCCATGGACTTGCCAGAAAGCCCATGGCGATAAGGGACCGTAGTGCAGAATTAAGGGAAAATACATATAGTTTTCTTATTTTTGAAGATAATTTTTAGGTTTTTGTTTTAAATTGTTCACAAATAAGTGTACTCTTAGATGTAATAGTTAAAAAGTACTTTTACAGAATGATTTGTTTTTTTTAGCGTATTTATACATTAAAAAAAATTTTTTTTTTATTTTTTATAGTTTGGACATACATAAAGGGTAGGAAAAAAAATTGTAGCCCCTGAAAAATGAAGCAATTTTGTTGTACACATATTTCTTACTACACACACCAAATTTGAAGAACTTTCCTTGATAAATGCAGGAGATATATCCAATTCATCCAATTCATTGTATTGCTGCATAAGCACTTCTTCATATATTTCCAAATACATGTCAGTAGAAGTATACAGATATGTATACTTGTTTTTGTACTTTTGAAATAATAACAATTGTAAAATAACACAAAATAATTGTAATGGTTTGTAAGACTAAAACTTGTTTAATCTTTCAAAAAAGTAAAAGAAATAATATTTACAATATATACATTTTATATAAACAACTCAATTCATTGTCTTCAAAAATAGCACATTCACCACTAATAATTTGGGATTATACCGACCACACCAGTATGAAGAACACAAAAATATAAATTTATAGAAACAAACATGATAGAACGAAAAAACAACTCTTTAATTACAAAATTACAAACTTACAAGCATTTCTTGGCATTGTTCTATCGGTATTGTTGTCGCTGTTATCTTATCTTTCTCGAGAATCCCGATTACGACAGGCCACGCGGCATCACATGATTTGCACGGTACATAATTGCCTTTCCATTACAATTCAATTTATATTTCTGATCAGATCCTCTAGAATTTGATATTTTACTGATAGGTACTATCTCGAGCGATGTTTTTCTTTCGTTGACATCAGCGCGAAGGCATGGCACTCGCATTTTGGGTGGCGGAGTGTGATCAAGAATAAAAACAAGTTTTGAGTGTTTTTTCAATAAGTTTAGTTTTAGTTTTAGTTTAGAGTTTAGTTTTAGTTTGATCATGTTTGTTTTTATTGAATTTTTGTGTTTGGAGAAATGTAGAGGTAAAACACGGAAGTACAACAAAGCGACGCACCAGCTGAACGGGCGGCGAGACTCTGCAATCACGTTATCTACTAGACGCTCGACTTTGACCTCTGTCTGAGGATGGGGAGGGGTTTGCGATAAGACAATTCCTGTTTTATATTGACGAAATATTGTTCTATGCTAATCTAGTACTCAGTAGAAGCAAAATGTCAAATAGCGATTCATGTCTGGGTGTGGTCGGTATAATCCCAAAGTACCAATAATAGTGTTTATCAAAGTGTTTTCACTCACTGGTAACTTTTCTCTACGACGTTTACTCATGTTTTTTTACTAATAATACAATAAATCACACGAAAAACAACCGCTTTCAATCACGCAAACTAATTGAGGTTATAAGTCAGCATACAACAACAATGCAACTGAAGTCGTTTGACAGCTGACATCGACAAATAAACTACGCTCAACGACGACGAAATACGATGCCAATTGGAAGGTTTATTGTTTTTGCATGTAGCCCGTTTCTTCACCGACTACTATACCGAAACTGATGGCATTTGGACATATTATTAGCCAGCTACATTAAATTCTTGAGACGTCCGGTATATCGGACGTTGGGCATTTTAGCTAGACCACCTCTGTCCGATATATCGGACGCTGGGGCTAAAAGGGTTAAACTTAAATCTAAATTGGATCAGGAGATTGGAATAGCTTTGGGTGACTATCGATTATCTCTAGACTGTTTAGAAAAAGAATACATAGATTGCGTGCGAAGCCGCGGGTAACTGCTAGTAGAAAATAAATCAATAGATACTATTTAGTTACATATTGTAGAACATTCCAGCCATATAAGCTCCATTGATTTTTCTGCTTCTCCACAAAGTCTGCATTCATGAGCTCAAATCCATCATCATTAGGTGTTTCTGTAGGAAGCTATGTCCCTTTAGCGTTGAAAGTATATTTATCCTACTTACTTACATAAAGAGAACACTCCTGCCCTTAGAAGGACACGTACAAATTTTTGATTGCCTTTCTCCATGTTGTGGATTTGAATCACTTTATTTCCAGTAATTTACTGGACATAAGATAGATATAGTATGAGGGGTTGATTCAATTTGAATAAGAAAAATTTAGCTCCAATTTTCTTTCCTTTTATTGAAGTGTTTGTATCTTGTAGTGTGTGTGTCTCTGATGTCAAAATGAAGTAAAAGTTCGTTTTGAGCTTCTTCGTTGCCAACTTTATTTTGATCTTTAGACGAACATGACTCCAGATTCCACGAGTCAAGTTTGAGACATTTTCAGATACCATATGCACAGTAAAAGGAAGGTTGAACTGGAGCTAAATTCAATATTCAATTTACTACAGCTCTGCTGTATGAAGAGGAAATTCCATAGACCAGATCTGGCCATTCCAAATTGCTAGCAAAGCTTCCCTTTCTAGGGCCTTTTTTTATTTTTCATTTACAAGAATGCCTTAATATTGTGGGTAAGCCTTCTAGTGAATGTTTTCAGTTGCCATGATTGCGGCTTGGAGTAGTGTGGCTTGTTTTTCTGTGGGACATAAATAATCCAAAACCTGCTCTGAACCCAGGTGTGAATTGTCAGTGAAATACTTAAAGACACCTTTTTGTAGGCTTTCTTTGTATACCTTTTACACCAATTTTCGATTGAGGCACTATAATTTATCGGAAGGATTTATTAGGTATAAATATTTTCGTACTCGTTTCAGTTGCCATGACCATTATATCATTCATTTTTTATTTCTATGCAAACATTGCATGGTTTATCAAAACATTAATTTTTTACCATATATTTATTCAGACAAGTTAATTATCTTTTGAGCATAAGGAAATTCATTTACATTGCCATATGTCCTTGTGATGTATTAGTTATCACCTTTAGCTTTATTGCAGTTAGTTCAGTTGTTCTCTTCACTGCCTACCCCAGAATTGTACACCCAGGAAAGCCTCCAGTGCCAGAGCTGGATAGCAGCTCATTGCTCCAGTAATAATACACATGCCAGCTTCTGAGGTCTTTGAAACTTTTTTGATACTATGCTTTGTACTGATTTCGGCCACTTTAAGAGAGCTGCATATGTGGGTCATTGGTTGTGTTATGGTTTCATTTTCATTTCATCGGGTCTAATCTCCATTTATACAAAAATAGCCTTTTACAAGCACCCAGAGCTTTTATTTCTCACCAGCTTTTATTTTCTGAACATTTCGTTGTACAAGATTTATGCAAGAATTATTTGCAATAATATGTTTACTCGAAACTTTGCACAGGCATTTCTCCTTCTTGATAAATTAGCTTTTTATTTTATAATAAATTTAAGAAATTATTAAATAATATGTAAGAAGAGCTCTTGATAGGTTAAAAAACTTAATTTAAAAATCAATGTTTGTATTTCTATTGTATTAAACTGATGATGTTATAACAGTTTATGGATAATTTAAGAAATTTCTAATTATCGTCCTACTTGACAATTGACCAATGAACAATTTGGTTTCAAGAAAAATTAACTACAGAATGGGCTCTGGTAGATACTATTTAGATATGGATACTGGTAGATATGGTATCTGACAATGTCTCAAACTTGACTCCTGGAATCTGGAGTCATGTTCGTCTTAAGATCAAAATAAAGTTGGCAACAAAGAACCGTCTATAAACGAACCTTTACTTCATTTTGACATCAGAGACACATAGACTACAACATACAAACACTTCAATAAAAGGAAAGAAAATTGGAGCTAAATTTTCTTATTCAAATTGAATCAACCCCTCATACTACAGCTATATAATATATATATATATAATGTTTTTATTAAAAAATGTAATTATGACGATGCACCAACTTATGGTTGCTTTATGGCATTTGTATACAAGTGTTATGTGCAAACAAATAATTTGAATTTGAATTAGTGCAAAAATCAATGAAAACATTTATGTAAACTTTGACTTCACAATTACATAATTATTTTGACTGTCTACAGATCTTAAGGATTACTGTATGATAATGTTGAATATAAACATGACAACTTTTGATTATTTGCCTATACCTAAAAATATTAAATTACACATTATATAGCAACATCATTTAAAAAAAAAAAACACATTAAATAAAATGTTAAAACATACAATACTTCTGGCTGAGTCACAGAATGATGGGGTTGGTAGCCCCATCACATAACACATAAGTAAGTTTCTTTTTGAACAACGCACATGTAATCCATCGTGTCTCCATTATGAAAAAGTTACATGTGATAGAAATATCCAACAACATACATGCATTGTCCATACTACAGACCATTTTTAGATTGATGCATACTACTTGTGCAAAAGATATTGCTGCTCTACTACTTGTGCTGCTCTAACTGATAGCAGCTTCTCTTGTAAATCATTGGTGAAAAAAATGACTGATTCCAATACAAAAATCATATTTTATTTCACTTTTAAGTCTCTAGAAATATTTCATGTATTTCTCTGCTGACAGTTTCTCACTAAGAGATAATCAGAGGAAGAAGTATAAAAATTGTTTGTACCCTTGGATTACAGAGAGAAGAGATATTTTATATCCTGTCATTTGCTCTATCTGTGGAGGAAATAAACTTATGGTCTTTGACTCCCTAGAGAATAGGGAGGAAATTTTTAACTTCATTCAACCTAAGTGAATACCTCTTAATGTCTAGGCTGTCAATCCATAAATACTTTGATAATGAGTGATGGAATAAAACTCTTCAGCCTGCTTTTAAGGAGGAGTGATAAAAGCTCTTGATAAGTGCCTCCTTCACACATTAGAAAATGATAGAACAATCTGAGACTTGAAAGTTGGTACAGAGGTTCCTCTTGGACCAGGAAAGAAATCTATTGATTTTGGGTCAAAAAGTGCAAGGGCCGTCTCTCCCTGTCTGTGCAATAACTGTCGGTATATTGTGTTGATCCTTTGATATTGTGCTGTATCAGTTTATTCATCTGTTTCTTTGTTTAACCCTCTCTCAGCCAACACTCAATCATCTCAAATTGTTTGGTCAACAACCCAAGCGTTGAAATTTATCAACTTGATCTGCTTTATCATCATCCTCTCTTTTGAGTTGCTATCATACAACGGTTCCTTGACTGTATTATAAAATAATCTATTCACAGTATTAGTCCGAGTTTGCTCAATATTTTTCTATATTGTGTAATACATAGAAGTATATGCATCACTTAATTGACAGCATTGAAGTTGTCATTTTTATGTAAAAATGCTAATTATTATTTCATTTACTAGTTAGTCTAAATAATTTCTATATTAACCACCACAACATAGTGAGTTTATAAGTGTTACAACAGGGTATGAAATAGAATAGTTTTCTTTGAACAAAATTGTTAAAATTAGACAATTGTCAATAAGTGCTATCTTAAAGGCAAATTAATTTAGCCCCCATGACATAATATAGGGGATTGTGTACAAAATATAAAATTAATTAATTTGTTGAACTTATTTAACTAATAAGTTGTTCCTATTATAGTGGAAATTAGATAGGTCGAAGCTCAACGGAACAATACAAAAATGTAATTATCACACATTTTGAATTATGTACATTTTATTACACACAGATTTTATGTATATATATATATACACAGGGTGTTCATGTGAAAACTTCAAACTTGTATTAAAAGACATAGCTCAAGTATCAAAATGCTGTAAACGGTAGTGTATAATACTAATTGGGGAAACAAAAATATTATCACACAGGAAGAGCATAATGTGGAGGAGCTTCAGCTTGTTGAAAATAAAGATAAGCTTTAATTTATTAGCAGTAGTACAGTAGTTTGTAATAATTGTTGTGTAAGAAATTACATTATTGGCTACTGACTGATACCAAATGGCTTGGCCGATTTCAATATTTTTTACCAAGTGAGCTTCTATGAGCTTCAATTTGAGGTGTTACAAGGTATTAGTTCCTATTTCAAAATTTTGACTTTGGGTAGGGGGGGAACATGGAGGTGAGCACCCCCATTTTGAAATTTTTTTTGTTCCCCCAATTAGTACTATACACTTCCGTTATAGAATTTTGATACTTGGGCTATAAGTCTTTTAATACAAGTTTGAAGTTTTCAAATGAACACCCTATATATATGAACATAAAACTAATACAGTAAAATAAACAGTAAAAGAATGATTTAAAATTTGAAATATAGTGGGACCGTGAGAAAAGTTCAAATTATAAATAATTCTTTTACTGTTTATTTTACTGTATTAGTTTTATGTTAATAACTGCAGTATTAAAAAATAATAATAATGTATTGCTTTATTCTTGTTTGTTTACAAAATTAATCATTCATTTCAAATAGTCAATGTATAAACTTAATAATCATAAATAAATAAAATATTGATTTATAACATATTTTTTCCAAAATGTAATGTTTACATGTTTTTATGTTGTTAAATTAGTAATCAAAGAAGAAAGATTTTAGTTTAGAATTATAAATATTTATTTCTGGTTTGTAGTTTAATACTGATACTGTCACACACGAACAGTACAAGAAACTCATTTTTAAATACGTACCTATATATTTGTTAGAACCCTAAATATGTTTGACCAGAAAATAATTATAAAAAATATTGTTATTTGATTCTATAATTGAACCAAACTCCTAATAAAGAAATTGATTTTTATATGTTTATCTGATATTTTATTAAATATTTCATTTATCAGAACTATGAGGTCAACGTGAAATGAAACAGTGTTTAAAACTACATATATAAATAAGTATTTTGTTTATTTATGAGGGCTATTTAAGAGTACCTCCATGAAATGAGGTGATTTTTATTAGAAGTAAGAAAAATAAAGAGAGATAGTTTGTTTATTACTGTATTGAATACACATAATATGAAACTGATGTTATGCTACAGCCACATTTGTTTCCTGTAACCAAAACCTAACCTGTACAGCAATTTGAGCTTGAAAATAGTTTTTTAATGTCCTAAAAAGAAAACAATATAATCAATAATAATTAAAATCAATCCTGAAAGAGGTTTAGATTACACACAGTTTCATGTCAGTTCCTGCTTCAAGAGTGTTTTTGTCCATGCAATCCCTAACCAGTAGTCAGGTCATTTAACCAGTCACAACAGCATTCACCATCTGTTCCTCTAGTGAACAAGTTTATAAGTTTTCTTTGTTACCTTTATTATTATAATTAAGGTAAGACGGAATGTTTAAACTTTTAACTATTTATAATATTAATAATTCATATATGCTTTACAAAAATACTCTCAAGGTAAGGCTCTCAAATAAAATCTTAATTTCTTGCAAAATCATTAATATCCCAATCGTATTGTTTGTTTTTAGTTAAAATAAAACTATTTTGTTTGATGTTTATAGTTTAAATTTATTACTTTTAAAGCTTATATGTTCCATTCACACAAATCATTCAATACACAATCTTTTTAATTAGTGTCCGGATTTGTAAACTATTTGTCAGTCTGTAGGATGGCTCTGAAAAAAAGAATAAGACAGATGTTCAAAACTAAATATGATTAAATAAATACAATAATGTATGTAAAAGTTACAGAAATATACATAACAGTATATGTCATGTTATAGTATTCTGTTGTTGATTTCAAGAATAAATGATTTTTTTTTTTAATTGTTAGTGTTACAAAACACAAGTTAAAAGTGCTAAGCTGAGCAACAAAATTATAATAAGAATCTCTTATAAAGGTTAAACAACTTTATATTTGTATGCTTTAAGTGTTGTACATATTTTACATGACAATAAGAAAATAATATATTTGATGTTTACATTATAATAATAAATGTAAATTAAAATGAACATATTTTTATTTATGATTTTCTAAACTATAACAAATCTTACTGTGTTATGATTATAACCAAATAAGTGTTCAAAAAAGATATGAAACATGACAGCCTTTCTATATTAATTTGTCTTGACAACAACGAAAATAATTTTAACACCATTAGTACTTTTCTAATTGCAGATCCTGCCCATATATGCAAATCTACCCCTACTAGTTAATTTATTTTCATATATGTTATTATTTTGTCATGGATCAAAATAAAATGCCCACTTTATACAGTGTAAATACATCTTTATCTCATGTTTGAAGCGTAAACAGATAAACCAACAAGTATTCTCTTAACCCAGTAATGGCTATTTTATTAAATGAATAGATGAATGGTGGGAATTTATGAGCAAAAATCATTGTTATATTAGGATTTTAATGTAAAACAATATCTTTGCTAGTTTTTAGTTATTAATACCAAATTATTTTGCATCATAATTTTGTATGCCCCATGGAGGTTCACTTCTGGCTGGGTTATACCTTAGAGTTACACCTACACTTAGGTACAGCAATACCCAATGTGTCAATTACATCGGGACAACCCCATGGATGTCCAAAAATGGTGCATCACTAAGCAAAATGTTGAAATTGGGAATGGTTTAAAATGGTGGGGTAATCAGTTCATCTAAGCCCGCTCGTACTCATCCTTATCTAATATATAATCTGGTTCCACAAGGATTACGTGAAGATGGAGGATGTCGCTGATTCTACAGATGAACATAAGCTGGTGATAGCGTATTCACCAACTTGCACCCTCCCCTGTACTGACTCTTATCCTGGCCCTTACAACTTCGAGCTCATGCTGGATGGTTCCACATCACACAAGCGGTCCTGGGTGGTGAGTAATTGGTCAATTTTTATTCTAAGTACGCTGATGCAATTATAAAATGCCTCTTGAATCCATACCCTGTGATTGTGTATTTTGTAAACTTTTAATTGAGTCATACACAACCAATCAAACTTATAGTAATTAAATATTCCATTACGAACTTGTGGGAATACTTTTCTACACAAAAGAAAGGCAAGAAATTCAAGTAACAAAGTGTTATGATAATTTCTGGTTAATCAAGTTATGGTTTTGAACATTTCATACATTTTTTGTTGTATAAACACATTTTAGTGTTCAATTAGTGGTATAAAATGTTAGTGATCTCACAACTAAACGCCTTATTGACTCAGTGCACCAACTGTGGTAGGCCAGCAGATACATGTGCTGATACTACTACCTGTACCTGGATATTCCTTGTTTTTTTTCTGAAAGATTTCAGTGCATTTGAGTGATTTGTTATTTTTACATTAATACAATAAACATCTGGTATAATGAACTCAGATGTATTAAATTAATTTTATTTGTACATGGAATTCGTTCATATGTTTTGTTTACTCCAGAGCTTCAAATAAATGTGAGTAAAATATTTTTGTTTCCTGTTTATTAGTTTAGGTTTATTTATTTAAGACATGTACAAAAATATATTGTACCAATTATTGCAATAAAAAACAGCCGTGAGCAAGCTGTCTAATCCCCACAAACACTGTCGCTACACCATCTGCCCCAGCAAATATCTCCAGCTGTTGGGTATTATACACTGATCTTTTTCAAATATCTCTAACTGTCGGATATTAAACACTGATTTTTTTTGCTGCCCACATTGGGTATACATTTTTGTAGCTATTAGCATGCAGTACACTTGTGATTTGTTCAATTTTGTATACAACATTGGAACATCAACTCAAGAGTTTATTTTTGTAACAAATTACTATTTTGAGGTAATTCAAAATGCTCTTGTTAGTATCTTAAGAAATAAAAATTATTGTGGTTGTTTTTATGATTAATTACAAACACACAATTTATTACAAACTTGTTACAATTGTCAACTATACCAGGTTACATGAAAGCTACTCATAAAATATTACTTTAAAAAATATGTGTTGCATAAAGTATACTCCATTCTAAACACAGTAATCACAAATAACAACTATTTATGTACATTTTAAATTAATTATTTAACAAATATTTTAAATTTTGAATGTTTGAAGTTATGGGAATAATAACTTTTTTAGCCAATAACCAAGTTCTGATAATGTTTTATTATTTCATTTTAATGTTATAAAATGGATTATCAAACAATCTATGCAAGCTAAACTTAAAATCCACCTTTGTTTCATTTAACCCTTTTGATCCCAGCGTCCAATTTTTCGAACGTTCACAAAAATGTTTTTTTTTTAATACAATATAATCGGTTGAATGCTTCTTATGTATATTAAACCATTTGTAATGAACACATTTACAAATTTATAGTATGTAAATGCACTTTTAGTTCAATTTGGCAACGATGTTTTCGTTCAAACTAGAAGGCAGATCGTAGGTCGGCCAAATTTTGGAAAAAATTAACTTTCAATTTGTTATTCAGGATGATTTTGAATTCATATATTTTGTATAAACAAAATACCACCAATCCTATGACTAGACTAAAATTTTTAGTGACTCTAGTTGACAGTTTATCTGCTGAATGTTTTTATTTAAAAGAATAGAGACACCCGATTCCAGACACCGATGTCAGTGATGATGAAAATCAAGGTGGAGGCGATGCTGGAATACTACCCCTGTTTTTTTGAAAAACTTCCTAATAAAAAGGAAAGAAATTGCTGTGTTTGCAGTGCAGCCAGCACCAGACTGGGTGGCAAGAGGAAGAAATCGAGCTACATTTGTAAAAAAATGTAAAAAAGGACTACACACAAAGTGTTTTCCACTGCACAAGTGTTAGTGAACACACCAGAAAAATATTTTTTGTAACAATAAGATCATCATTAAAAGCAATTGATGAAAGCTAAAATATATAACTATTCATGTTCTTTTGTTATAATTTGTAACTTAGCAAGTGACAATACTTAATTTTATCTGTACATACATTTTTCATGTGTTTTTCGTAATGTTGTGCCAGTGGAACTAAATGTGCATTATTTAGTTGTAAACCTGTATCTCAGTTATTTGTGAATATAACTAAGTCAAAATTTGGAATACAACTCATGTTTATATGTACAAGGACATAATGCTTTCATTTTTGAGCAGAAATTTCATTTTATGCCTTTTATATCAAATGGAAACAGAAAATTTTGAAAAAATATTTTTTTGTAAGTATAATTTTTTTCAAAAAAATGTGTGCATTTTTATTATAATTCTAGGTGGGCTTATGTTGTAGTAGAGTCTTAGAGAAGTATATTAAACAAAGAATCAATAAAATCCATTGATTAATAAAAAGTTTGTGTAACTTTTGCCAAAGCACTACATTTTCAATAAATCTTGGCCGGGACTGGGGCAGATACCCGAGCGCCAGACGCCGGGACTTGGGCAGACGTCCATGCGAAAACTCCCGGGATCAAAAAGGGTTAATAAAGTTCTATTAGGATCAAACCACAACTAATCACTCACTATTCAGGAATAAATTTCTATACCAATATAATATTTATAAATATTTAACAAAGTTCCAGTTTTGTGGAAGGAACTTTTCTCACTTACCTTCAAAACGATATAGCACTAACTGAGGCTTATAAAACCATTTAATTATAGTTACTTACCTCAAAAGCTATATATTAATATTAAATATTTGTATAATTTATTGTTTAGGCAACTCAAACAACTGCACAATTAAAACTGCAATTTGGGGACTGTCTCAATTAAAATGCACTCAGCCCCTATATTTTAAATTTTGATTGATTTAAATTGAGTTATGATGTTCTAAATCATCTATAAAAATCAGTAACAATATAAATAATTGGACGCAACAACCTCAAAGTCTAAAATCGTTAAATTTATTACATTTTTAAAACAAGTTTCACAGTTATATCTATATTATCTGTGTGTTTCATAAGCATACCAATACATTGGTAACCCTGTACATTTTTCTAATGTGTTGTATTTTTTACAGTACTCAGAGATGCTGCAGAAAGTGTTCATTGACATAAACAAGACTCTATTGATCCAGTTTCGCCTTAGCCCTAACGCAGGAGACTTGAGGGTTCGGGCCCTTCCCGTCTACTCTATCGCAGACTTCCTCAACATCCCTGTACAGCGATGCGCTCTGCACATGCTCAACTCTGACCCTCAGCATCAAGGTTGGCCTTGCAAACAGCAGAACATACTTGTGAAATATAGACCTTTTTCATTAATTTTCCAACATACTTATTAGTAAGTTTTTTTTTTAGGACAAAACAAACTTGTGTAGATGTTTATCATGTTTTATGGTCATTTTTTTGTTTCCAGATGTGGACTTTTACTCTTTGTGTTAACTTAAACTAATGAATACTACTCTATTGTATTCACTACACGTAGTGTCTTTGTAGTGTAGTATTCATTACTTCAACTCAGAGTAAGGTTGTAAAAAACAACATAAACAAAAACATTGTCAAACAAAATGAATGAATTCCAGTTATTATTAGCTCTTTTTAGTTACAAGAACGCCTTACAATTCATCCATTTTTTGTGCAAATTCCTGTATTACACTAAAAAGATCTTTAGTCAGATTCATTATATTCCTAGAATAATGGTGCACACAACCAAATTCTATTAGGCTGCATAGTATTAACTGCATGTGGATGTCCTGTTTGGTCACTTTTGCAGACTCTTAGCATTTGTGCTGAACCATATTGAAGTGTGCTGACTCCTCTTACATTACTAAAGAAGGTTTTAGCTTTGGTATTTGAAACTGGGTAAAAACATAACAAGAGTCCCCATACATATCTAAACTGTCATTCACTGCTCTAATACAAAATTTAATTTGTTCTGGATAAACATTTTGTATGTCTCCTGGACCATGACAGTAATCATGATTTTGGATTTCTAGATCCATGGAGAAAAGACGGATGGGCCTTGTATCTCAATTACCTTGTGCAATTGTCATGTGATATCCATTTATATCCTGAACGTTCCAGCCATTCATTCAGTTTGTTTTGATCATCTTTCATAAATTGATATTTGTCAGAACTCCGATGAGATATCCTCATGACATCAAATAGCAAAACCTTGATGTGTGTGCAGTTTTCCTCGTCAAGCAGTTTACTGAACAATACTACTATATTCTCTTTACGGATAACATTGAATATGCTTTCTTTCTAAGCATGTTTATTTTTGTGATTATGAAATTTTCTCCCAATATATTTTTTTTTAATTAAAGGACTCAACAGCTGTAAAAAGGCCTTTTTTGAGCTACTTGTCATTAAACGTACCTTAAGCCTCCATACAAATTTTATGAAACACTTTTTCGATAGAAGAGCTGGTGAATCATGGTTTTTAAACAAATACTTTTCAATAAATTGTTAATAATAATTTATTTTCATTCTAATGTTGATACTTTTTTTTTGTTTGTAATTTCTTACAATAGCCTGCAGTATTTTGTAAAAACTTGAGTACATCACTAATGTAATGTTTCTTTATCGTAATATAATAAGAAACAATTGTAAATTGCAGTGCAAAGCAAACAGCAGGGTGTCATAATGGCAACAGTGCATACAACTAACCGAATTAAGAGGGCAGAGGTATCATATCAGCATACACATTAACATTTTCACGTTAGTTTTCAAGTTGTCTGTTATTATAATAATCTTATTATATTAATAAATTATTATGTTATTTCAAATCTAATAAATCAAGTTTTCTTTGTATTAAAGTAGTTGTTGCAAAATTATGTATTTTCATTAATACTTGCTATTTTCTAATATATGAATTTATTTGCAAAAGTAGTTAAAACTTTAAACTTGACTTTTGACCACTTTTATGTAAATTTTCCTGTTAAAACATATTGGTGGAGCTCAGTCCCACCAATTACGACTTTGGTGGGCTCAGACCTCACTATTTATGAACTAGGCAGACTATGTGATGCTGCAATATGTATATCATGTTTTGTGAGCATAATCAACTGTAATACTTCCATCGAAAGTATGATGTTACCACCATGGTGGCGACAACAAGGATTCAACAAATCATCACTTTTATGGCAATTAAGGTAGCCCTTCTTATGTCCTGAAACTGCACATAATAAAATAATCAAGTGTTGTATGTTTTGGTTATGTAACAAATTGGCTTAATCACAAAGACATGAGTTTGTGAAATCCATTGTCAAATAACGTAACACCTTTTTTACAGTAATGAATGGGTTGGCTCACAACAAAACTCTTAGTCACCAGAGAACCTCAAGGGGTCCAGCACCCTTCAAACAATCCATCTACGACGGCAGAGCTATTTGGAAATGTATAACAATCTTTATCCACAAACACTTGTTCATTTGTATTTCTTATTTTATTTTTTTTACATTTATTAATTTTATGTAAAATATTTTATTTTTAAAATGGAAAACTTAAATATATATTTTCTAAAAGTACAATTTTAAAATTCATGCATTTTAATGTTTTGCACCTCATAGTACATAGTTGATCATTAACAACAATTTGAAGATGATTTTATGAATTAATTATTAATATTTAACTTATAGCATCATAGGCTGACAAATATTGTAATCACTCTATTGGAATTTTGCTTGTTATAAAGCAATACCATCGCATAAGTCTTAGTTTAAAAATAATGTAAACATATTGGTTTCTTTACAAATAAACATTTTACCTGATACTCTCCAGAAACAAAAAGATTAATACTCCGTGTTTTGTTAATTTTACGTTGATGAAGCTTACTTTCAATTTCTTGTAAATGCTTTTAAACATAGAAATTAACACTTATAACATCATAGATAAAGTGATGTAGTAACATGAATTATTTCAAAACAATTCAATGGGAAGTGCATTGAACTGTTATAATTAAAATATCAGTTATTTATATTAACCCTTAAAGCGTGGCATACTGATATGACTGTACCATCAGAATTGGGCTAAACACGGCATACTAGAATATCAGTATTGTCTTATTTTGATTTATTATGTACATAATATATAATTCACGAAAGTATATTGTATATGTACAAATGCCTAAATGTCTTTATGGCTTTCGGAAAGCAATTTGGGTTGTTTGTGATGCTGTAAATAAATCAATAACCAGTGCTTTTTTTTTTATATTTGTTTCGTGTGATGATATGTAGCGTGGCATGCAGATATATCCATACAGCAAGTCTATGTTTACATGTCAAACGCTATTGCTAGTACCAACAGAGCTTTTTTATAATTTTTGTCATTTCTTCTTTTAAATTTAACTTTGGAAAAAAATCTAAATACACGCTAATTGTATCTGAGCCAAATTTTGTTCAGCGCTTTAAGGGTTAAGTAATTCATGGTTTATCATTTAAAATTAGTTTTTAAAATTATATATATATATGCTAATATGCTAGCTCAAGTGATATCTTTTGGAACCACAGTAAAACTTTGTAGTAAAACCATCGTCACTCTTTGCACTGTCGGTTTCTGTCAATTGTTGGTACTGTGTTAGCAGATAAAAATATAATTGTTTTAGGTTGCAGTTACAAACTTTCATCAAAGTATGTAGCGAGTCTCCATTTTAATGGACAATATATGTACACATGTGTTTAGTTTGAATAATTTAATTAACTAATCTTCAAATTGCATTTTAGTCATTTATTCAGTTCAATTAAGAAAGCTTTAGTGGCTGAACAAAAATGTTGTATTAGTTGTTTCTGTTGTGAAATCTACCTTTATTGTAATTGTGGTTATTTTATAAAGGTACAGCAATGATTCTATTTGTTTATTCAACTGTCACAGAATAATTGAAAATCACTTGATGCAAAAACTGGACTGTACAGTTTGTGGTCAATCTATTCCTATCCCAAACATCTAATCAGATTTGGGGTTTGGATGACAGAATGGAACCTGGCATTTTCATAAAGCAACACGTCTCCAGCCATCAGAGAACTCAGTCATTTGTTTTATATTTGCACCTCGAAGTTTAGTCAGTGTAGTGCAGTAAGTGGCTACATTGCACTACATTTATTGTTGCCATTTACTGCATTAAATCGACCAAACTCTGTCAACCTACAGTTACCATAACTTTTTGTATGTATTGACTTTTGTCTGCTTGACCTTGACTTTTACTTGCGTGATGCTTTTCATTAGCATTTAGATTATGGGATAGTGTAAGAAACCTACATTTTGTCCCTTGTGACATTGCTTTCTAAATGTTGGTCACTTTCCTTATGAATTCAGTCCAAAAGACCTAGTCACAAGCCATTCTTTATTTCTAAGTGGACAGTCACAGACCCAATATAAACACCATTTGTGAAATAGCAAGTTTTCAGAGATGTTTTTGTACAAGTCACATTTGATAATTCTAATACTAAATTGAAATTGTGAATCACCAGTATTCTCAAATCTTATCATCCATAGCACAGCCAGCCTGATTTCATTGTTCGTTAAGCATTGATATTCATCTTTGAAAGTTTTTCTCCTACTGACACAATTTTATTGTCATATATCGCGTTGGAGACATACACTTCTGTGTTGACAAATGACTGTTATTGAAATGTACCTTCTTGTTGAAAAACTAACTATAAACAACACAATGAAACAATACCAATGCACATAACATTATTTTATGTGAAAGCTATGCCAGGAATCAGTACTTTTATGGATGAATTTCGATGTTAGCGTAATATTTTATTTATTACAGTGGTTCAGTTCTTATTTTCCAAATAGACCTGTATAAAGCAACAAACAGTTTTACTACCTTAATTAGTATTTGCTGAATGTATAGAAATAAATAGAAGGCACTTTGTTGGAATGCCTCAGTCCGCACCAAGCATTGAACAAAGCTTCACAAGCAAACCTTTAACTCTCTCTTATAAATATAAATAGTTTGCTTAATATATGGTACTGAATTAGTGATCACTAGTGAATGTTGGCATTGATGTATTTGAATAGACCAAACAGTAACCTTGTTGTACTTACTAGTTTCAGTGTTAGATTATTTTGAATTTAGCTATAAGAAAAACTTTGGGATTCTTATTGTTGATTAATAAACAGATAGCTCAGAAAAATGAAAATGTTTTTGATGTGATAATATTGCTTTTAAAATGAAAGAGCTAGCAAAGTTGCTTGGAAAATTTAAAGAGGAAAATTATCTAAGGTTTCCAATACTTTGTAGTTGATTATAAGTACTATCACTCTTTAATTGTATTATTATGCATTCGTTAAACCGATACTACATTCATTCAAAATATAATGAGCCAGCACATCCAGTTATTATAGAATGCTTAGAAGATGCTAATAGAATTATTAATATTATTATTGTTAGACATAAGTAGTTTTTTTTTATTCTAGTTTTTGAAATAGCCAAATTTTGTTAATTTTTTTTATTTATTCTTTTTTATTGTCACAAACTTTTTACAATATAGCACAGATATAAAACAGATTACATTGTCAAATATAAGCTACACTACTCTTGTATGAGTAAATCCAAACAATCAAACATACAATACATTAAAACACGCAAAACAGCAATAAAACAGGGTATTAATTGACTTATCATAGGAAAGCAATTATGTCAACTACTTAAAAATATAAAAATCAACCAATATTTATAAGCAGTAATACAGTGCTTAAAACTGAAAAACTTCATTTAAAAACTTACTTACAGTATAATATGTTTTTTAAAGTAACAACTCATTAATGTTATCTAGGAATGCACCTGAATATATTCCTTAATCCTTAAAGATAATTTATTGAAAAGTTTTTTCCCCGTGTAGAATGGTGTTTTTTCACCTCTTTCATATGATGTCTGGTATATTGAAAATGAGTTTTATACCTTGTATTATGGTTGTGTTTATGGTTTTCATTACAAAGATTGACATAATTATACTGTTAATAGGGTTTTGAAAATTATTAGGCTTAGTACAGTGAAAATGTTATGTTCATTAAAAATAGGATTACAAAATGCCTTCCAATGTGAAAATGTCATTATTCTTAAAAATCTCTTCTGAATTTTCAAAATGTTATCTATATCTTTTGAAAATCTCCAGAACTCAATCCTGTACTGATGAATTGAATAAAAATAAGCATAATATATAATTAAACTGTTTTTAATCTATGGTATGCCTCAAAATAAGCATTTGAAAACATGCTGAGTGTACTTTTCTTAAAATAGTTTCAATGTTCTTAGTCCAATTTAAATGCAAATCTAGTTCTAGCCCCAAAAATGTAACGAATTTTCCTAATAGAAAATCTCTGATATCCAAATTCTAAATCACTAAAATAATGATTTCTTGATTGAGAGTACGACATTTTACCAATTTAGTTTTTTCTTGGTTTATTTTTGGTTCATTTGCTTCAAACTATTCCTTTAATTCAGTTATGGTTTCACTGATTTTAACCTAAGATTTGTTTTATAGTATAACTGTTCAAATTACACTTGTACAGTATATGAACGAATAAGGAATTTTTTTACTTTTGATTTAGCTTCTAAGAGGACAGTTATTTCATGATTCACTCATTGATATACATCTGTATTATTTGATCAATCAATCAACATTCTTCATTACCTGAACATGAAGTACAGGAATAGTGTCATAAACAAAACATTTAAGTTGACTTTTATTATTTGGTGTTTGCCAGGAACTCTTCCAGGCTGTATATTGTTCTTGTCAGCAGAAAATCTAGAAGTTCTTTGTTGAGCCTATTTCCTGATAATTTCCTGAGGTTGTCTGGTAGCATGTTTTTGAGTTTTCGGCCAATATAAGAAGGTCTTTTTCCCCATACAGTGCAGTTTGATGTTGTAAGACGTCTGGAGGCGTGGCAAGTGTGTTAGTTATGGATATCCCTATTTGTTTATAGGTTTTCCTGTCGACATGTAAGATGGCTTCTTAGATGTAGATGGCTGTTACAGTAGTATGCAAAGTAACTGAAGTGCTTACTGACAGCTTTAAAGAGGCTAGAGATCTAATTGATTTCTTCTGTAGCATGAGTATTCTTTTGAGGTTTGCAGAGGAGTTACCTCAAACTACTAACCCATGTCTCAAGTATAGCTAATTAAGACTCATTATACACATGCGAATTTGATTATGCTCTAGCATTTCTGATTCTCATTATAAGTTCAATGCTTTAAGTAACGAAACTGACATAAATCAAACTAGCTGTGAATTCAACATGAAGATGTCGAATCTACTTTTGATGCAACTTTTGGTTTTAGACTTGTTTATGGAGTTGACATTCATCAACCAGTTGGTGCCCAATCAACCTTCTTATTACAAATGTCCATTGTGTTGTACCATATCATAACAGATAATGGGAATTGGTGTACGATATTGTCTAAATTTACAAAAACTCTTATTCAAATTCAATTTAGGATGTAAATGCCAAACCACTTTAGTGCTGGTCTGTTTTATATATGCTTCTCTCTACAGTGTTCCTTGGCTAAGCCTTGTGTTCTAAGTGTTTTATATCTTATAAGTTGTTGAGGGGATAACAAAAAGAATTAAAGCATGTACTATTCTTATACTTTTCTGTGTTACAGATTTCTTCTTCTAATTGAAGTTTACAGCATTTTTTTCTATTTAGAACAATCTTTATTTGATATTGTGTACAACTTGCATTGATAATTGCACATAATAAAAATAATGAGCTTGCATATTTTTAGTTTGTAATTTAAAAACATAATGTTTTTAAACAAAACATTTTTGTTACCTGTGTTATGATTTATTTTTATTTTAAACTGGGTGCAAGAAGTAAAGTACAGTGTATTATTTGTTGATCAGCCCATTCGGAAGACAACAAGGTGTGTTATTGCGCCAACTATAGCTGGGTACGCCATGTCGTGCAGTCATCACACGCCGCTGCTATCTACGACTACGACAGTGCCAGCGACCGGCACAGCGTTGTGGTACCCCTGGACTCCCCTCAGCCTGGCTCTGAGACTGTGGTAGTCGCATACCATTTTACCTGCAAGACCAGTTGTCCCCAAGGCATGCAGCGGAGACCTATTTCTGTTGTCTTCACCTTGGAAACCAGTCAGTAAGTAGTTTTCACTTTTTAGTTTCTTTACACAGACTTTCATTGATGGTAAATTCTGTTTAATAATAATAGTTTTTGTGATATAAATTACTTTTTTTTTAATCTTGAAAGCTATAATTATTGTTATGGTTCAATAATAAATGCCTCGTAGAGTTAAGATTGTTAATAGGCATGTTGATCTAGTTGTGTCAGGAGTAAATCAGTAATCCAACAAAAATGTAAAATATCTATAAACTTATATTTAACCCTTTGAGTGCCACGGTGACGAAATTTCGTCACCAATGATAAATGCGAGAAATGCCACGGTGATGACTTTTCGCCACCAGTTGTATATGCGAGAAATGCCATGGTGACGAATCTTCGCCACCAATTATTTTAAGATCCTTTTGTTTATATTTTTCGGTATTTTTATGTTTCGACGTAATAAATTGTATTTCCAATAATATGCCTTTAATTTTCTGTGGTGTTTGGAAAAAAAAATCCAATCCAGAAGAGAATCTAAAAAAAAAAAACAATGGCCATCACAGCGCTGCCGACAGCTGACTAG
This sequence comes from Homalodisca vitripennis, assembly GCF_021130785.1. Taxonomy (NCBI): domain Eukaryota; kingdom Metazoa; phylum Arthropoda; class Insecta; order Hemiptera; family Cicadellidae; genus Homalodisca; species Homalodisca vitripennis. The sequence continues at coordinate 34,561,728 of NC_060207.1, forward strand.
CTGAGTAGCGTGGCAGACGACGAATGCAGAACCGCGTGCTAGTGTGTTGTTTCTTTTGAAACATCGTTGCTTGAATTCTAATAGCGTAATTATTACGTTTTGTGCTACAATCGTTTGAATTGTGCGTGTAGTGTTTATTATTAGTGTGTAAAACACTTAAGTAGTTTTCAAATGGCTGAATAATGGATCCTGAGAACCTTAGATCAAGTGAGGTGGACAGAGAACTTGATGGTGATGTATCTGATGGTAATTTACTAACCTCAGAAGACGATCTTAGTGATTTATTTAGTGATGATAGTGATGCTGATCCATTGTATGAGCCACAAAAAAATGTACATAGAGGTCAATCCTCAGAGAGTGACTTTGATGTTTCTAGACCTAGGCCTAGTACGTCAGGAACACAGGTTAGGCCTAGACCTAACGTAAGTAGAATCATTGATAGGAGTGTGTTATCCAGTTCCTCTGAATCGGGTGATGATGCCGACGGGCCTACAGACAATGATATTTGGCTTAGTATAAACGAAGAGAGCCGCAGTAACTTCACTCATGATTTTTCTTATGTTGAATCTCCAGGACCTAGACATTGCCCACCTGTTGACTCTAAGCCCATTGACTATTTTACACTATTTTTTACAGAAACACTTTTGACTATGTTTGTGGTTGAAACCAACAGGTATGCTAACCAGACAATTTCGTCTTTTGCAGACAATGACTCACCTGGTAGTCGTAGGCACAGCTGGATCCCCGTGAACATTTTGGAAATGAAGGCTTTTATTGCTGCTGTTTTAAATATGGGCCTGATTAGGAAACCAACTATCCCCTCTTATTGGTCAACTAGTGACTCACAAGCAACTCCATGGTTTAGTAAGATGTTCACACACGAAATAGATTTCAAATTTTGCTTAGTTTCTTTCACATTGTTGACAATGAAAAACTACCTAAAGCCAACCAACCAGGTTACGACCCCACTCAAAAGTTCAAACCCTTAATTGAGCACTGTAATAGGCTATTTAAATTCTTTTATACAGCCCATGAACAGTTGTCAGTCGACGAATCTCTAATTGGGACGAAAAGTCAAACCGGAATCACACAATACCTCCCCAATAAGCACCACCATAGGTGGGGAATAAAGTTATGGGTGTTGTGTGACTCTGTATCTAATTACTGCATGAGCTTATTTTGCTATCAGGGTAAGAAGAACACATCTCCATCTGATGAGGTAAAAAAATATGGTCTTGGCTATTCGGTTGTCACTTCTCTTCTTCGTGCTTGTAATTATTTACAGAAAGGGTTTCATGTTTTTACAGACAATTTTTTTTCTAGTATTCCGCTGGTCAAAAAATTGTATGAGGAAAAAACCTTTTTTACTGGCACAGTAAGGAAGAATAAAAAAGGCTTGCCTGATGGAATCAAAGAAAAGTTTCAAGTTGGCCAGAAGAAGTACTACCATCAAGGAAACATAGTGACACTGGCCTATAGACAACAAGCATCACAAAAAAAAACCAGTTGTTTTGCTGTCCTCAAAAGCTGAGATAAAAGATATTGTACATACCAAAAGGAGGCATGGCAGGGTAACAGTTGAAAACAAACCATCCATCATACTAGATTACAATAAGCACATGGGTGGGATAGACACATTCGACATGATGCTCTATTCTTACCTTGACGAAAGACGAACAGTTAAGTATTGGAAAAAGGTTGTTTTTAATCTTTTTGCAAGAATGGTAATAAATTCCTACATTATATATAGGGAAAATTGTGTCCAAAACAACAGGAAACCTCTTTCTAGATACCAGTATACTGTGCAAATCATTGAAAGTATTTCTGATGAATGGGTAGCACAGCAAGGTAAAACTGTAAACGTAGAGGGTGACAAAAGAAAAATTGGATTAGAAAAATTGCCCGGAAAAAAAGAAAAGACTTGTTTTGTATGTACAATGAGGGGGCCTGATTTCAAAACAGGAAGGAAGAGGTCTAGAACAGTTTGCACAAACTGTGGGGAAGGCTGTCATGGCACCTGCTTCCCAAAGCACAAATGCAAGTGAAGTGAAGACAAACTGTTGTGAATAGTGTATATAAATAATTGTATATAAACATTTAGTGAAGATTTTGAACTGAAATTTCATTCTTTCATTCTTGAGCATAAGAAATACTGTATGTGGTGAGTAAATTTTATAAGTTTTCTTTTAGACCACACACAAATGTATATGATGAGGCTATGTGTGTATTTTTTCCAAACTGTTTTGGTCTAAAAAAAAAATTTTTTTTTGTCCCGGTTTTGAACATAACACTATGAAATTTTGCACATTTTTTATTAGTAATATTCCCTTAGAAAAGAAAGTGTTTTCCATAGTAAAAATGTTTTTTTTTATTTGTAAAAACTGCAATAAAACTTTAAAAAAATGTTAAAAAAGAAAACTTTTTTGTTTTGTGTTAAAAATATATATATATATATATAAGAAATAAACTGTAAGAAAATTTACTAATAAAAGTATAGCCCAATTAAAACCAAGCATTTTGATCTACAGCATGATAAGTTTCTATGGAAATAATCCTGTTAAAAAAATGTTTTACTAAGTTGCTACACAACTGGGATTTCCGGGTCTGGCATTTTTAGACATACCCCTGAATATAACATATGTTGCAAAAAGTTCCATAACTCAATATATGGTCTTGGCACTCAAAGGGTTAAAAAATACTATTTATAAATTATAATTATATAATAATTCTCTCCCACACTATTTATATACCGCCATATTACAGAGAATTGAATAATCTTTTACAACAATGGTTAGTTTGAATATAGTTGTGAAAAAAATTAACACGAAAGTGGCAGCATAACAGCCAAATCAATTCAGCCCAGTAGGCTCAGTTGTGCATTGCGGTAATTAAACCGGGAGAGGGTTAAAATAATATAGTATATATTAGTTAATATATTCAATATATATCTCATGAAATGGATGTTTGACAGGGGAGATGTAGTGGGCAGACAGTGTTTATCAGTGAAGATCTGCAGCTGCCCCAAGCGTGATAAGGAGAGAGAAGAAGCTGATAATCCACTTTCTGAGGGCTGGTCCATGCTCGACACATGCACCAAACCTAAAAAGAGGTCCTCTGATCATAAATACGGCTCTTCCAAAAAATCCAAACAGGACAACAACCATCAAATTGTAAGATTTACTGTTCATAATTGAGAGCTGGGAGGTCTTCGTGATTTTAGCCGAATAAGAGCAATGTTAAACTTCACGCACTTTTACAACCTTATTTTTAGTAATTAAGAAATTAGTGTTGTTCCTCGGTTTCACTAGTTCTTGGAAAAGGGATTAAGATTCAGAACTAGTTCTTCAGTGCTTCTTATAAAACATAATTAAGTTCATCTTTTAATTTGTTTGTAAACAAAATGTTAATTTAGTAACAAATTAAGAAAATCCAAACAAGAATTAACCATTTCAAGTACACATTTAGTATACCACCAGTTGTATTTACAAAGTGAATATATAATTAGAAATAAAATTAATACTCAATATTAAAAATAATGATCATTGTCCTATGATTGTGCAGAAAGCAGTCAGCCAGCTGGACCAGAAAAAGTATGATGACATAAAATCAATCCTGATGGCACTGTGTGAGCAGATCGGTCTGCTGGCAGAGAATCAGAACAAGTTGATGGATATGATGGCTCGTATGGAAGACTCTCAGACGAAGATGATTGATGCACTGCTCCAAATGTTGAGACAAAGTTCCTGAACTTTAGGTATACAAACAAATTAATGTCTTATTACAATAGTTTTAATTAAGAAATAATCATCTGTTACTGTGGGATGTTTTTAGAGGGTGAAATTTGTGTATGAGGTAAGTTTGTGGAGCTACCAGACTGGTGAGTTGGGGCGTAACCTACTTACTACTGAAGGCAAAGGAAACAAGATCACCCAGAACACCGTTGACAAGCAGGTTCATTCAAGAGTAATAGTAATAATTTGGGGCATAATTGGTTGCTCTACGATGCAATACAATTTGGATGTGAAACTTGGAACTTGGACATAATTGCAGAAGTCTCATTTTGCATGTAACAATTTCGTGCTGTTATATATGGGTTGATAATATAAATATTTGTCTTGAAGTTCAAGTCAATAATACAGATCAATATAAATTTACCTTTCAATGTGGAATTATGACTTTGGTCTCACCAGTGTGTCACCTTTCTGCTGCAGTTGTACTATTTTTAGTTATGAGTTTCCACTTTACTAACTCAATTGGCTATGTAATATCTTACATGATTTAAATTGAAATATTGAATGACATGGTCTAAATCAAAGTGAATATTTATTTTGTTTTAACAAAGACAAGATTTGTGTTCACAGATATTAGCCCAAAAAAATCAGGAGTTGACTATTAGAATAAACTCATCCTTACCCTCGAAATCAGGTAGGCCACAGTGTACTTAAAGTTACTTGTAAACTTTCAAAATTACTATTGCTGTGGCCGTTGAGATGTTACCAAACCAGAGTGATCGGAGCATTTACAAATTGCCCATTCAGGAAGCCTGATCTGTTAACTATAAATTGTTTTCAAGACAGGAGTTGTTGACTGCAAAGGCTCCGCTTTACCTTAACGATAATGTGTTCACTGAACTTTATAATATTTTAAATAACAATAATAGTAACTTCAACATTACAAATAATAGTTATAATCGTAACTTCAACATAATATTAAACCACTAACTACAAATTTATTTGTTAAAAGTACAGGTACGACTCTATTTTTTATAACTTGTGTCAATTTACTAATGTGCTATGTTTGTTACAGGTTAGAAGATTCATTGTTGGCAGATAAACCAACAACTTGTAATTAATTGATCTCTTTGTTATGATATTTACCAAACACATACTCGTTCAAGTGTCAAATCCATTGTATTTATTTTTGGGTGTGTATATTTTTGCACATTCGTATTGTTATTATTGTATATTAATTATATATCTAATTTTATGTTCTTATTTCGAAGCTGTGATTTTAGTTTTAATTCTGAGGAACTTTTTGTTTTGTGTTAGTTAAACAACATTGAGATAATTAATTTCTATTTTTTACAAATACTTTTAAGTTGTAATTTTTATAATATTACTAAAATAGTACTATAATACAAATTTAAAACCCGATCTGTTTTGGTAAATTTATTGGAAAATTATGATGCAATCATACTGGAAGCATATTACATCAAGAAGTTTCCAGTACAAAATATTAATTAAATATCTTAGTTTATGGCTAAATATATTAAATCTTTATTAATGTAATGTTATGTACATTTCAAATTTTGTTTTTAAATAAAAAAAATTAGTGCCTTATATTAACAGTTATAAATGTTAAGTAGCACTTTAGTGCCTTTCAAGCAAACAATATTAATGAAACTCGGACCCTGCAGTTTATTTAATTATAATTTAGTATGTAAAAGTTATTGTAGGAAAGACTTAAAATATTACTGGAGCTAATTCTTTCTATTGGTATAAAATATACTGAATATTTTGAGTATTGATATAAAATATCATTCACAATATTCAGAACTTTTTAATACTTAATCTAGTATAACTAAAATTATGTTATTAATAAAATCTATTAAATAAAATAATTTCAATATAAGACTGATACTGACACAAAAATGCATAAATACATTGAATAGTGTTTGTATATATGTAGTAAACTTGATTAATAAGATGTTATAGTAATATAAAAAAAAATTTTCTCAAGCTAAATATTTCTTAATTTGTTTTAATAGTTTTAGACCAGACATGGACAGATTAATGTAGGTTTTATACTTATAAAGTATATGACTTTAGTTAATTAATTGTGCTAAATATTACTTTTGTTGAATTTATTGTAAAGATCAAGAAGTTCTGTGTATTATTTTATAGTTTAAGTAAACTTAAGATTTTATATTCCTTAATTTAAAGTACACAAAATTAGTTTTATAGTAATTTATGCGTACTTTTTGTTCCGGTTTTAACATTTTCAACATGTGATTTTTATTGTTAAGTTTGTTTTTAATTTTTAATTTTTGTAAATAAATATTCTATATATGTTATCTCTTTCTTTGTTTTTGTTCCATTTTTAATTAAGTTTTTCGTACATAAGAGCTTTTAATTGAAAAGAATGAACACTTTTATAAAATAATTTAAGCATTATAAACTAAACAGATTGTAGTTTATAGAAGATTTTCTGAACATATAATTTTTCCTAGTACATTGTTTAAAATTATAAGGACATGTTACAAAACTTCTTAAAAAGTAAAGGTATATATTGAATTGCTCCAAACAAACACAATATCTGCACAATGTTGGGGCACAAGTTATCAACACAAGAGTGTTATCAACCATAATTGTGTATCCCTTTCCTTCATCATAGAGATGGAAGTTTTTTAAACTTCTGACATTAATTATGAAGAGATTCCGTTTGAAATTTGGAATGGGTCTCTTATTACTCTACAATAATTTTTTTTATGATCCAGTCACTTTTTTAATTATTTTCCATGAATTGTTTACTTAAGTGATTACTAAACGAATCGTGCAATAAATAAATGCAAGATTATTACAGATAAAATGATTGAAGGACTAGAGATACAAATCAATTTTCATTTTATTCTAAGGACTTTCCTGTCTTAAGCGCAATCCCTTTTTCAGAGATACTGATTTTCCTTTTGGGTATAAGTGATTGAGGGTAGGCACTTCAGAACATGAATAAACACATGTCTCAACACAAATAGGTGCAAGTGTCTCAATGAAAACGAGAGATAAATGTTTATTCCAGTAAGTTTATATATATATTTTTAGGTAATTTTAACATTGATCCTCAGACAAGAAAGAATTTGGAATCAAAACCAAGCAATAAGCACAGCAATTCATTGGCATTAAAATACAGCTCTAATTGTTTTCCCATTTTAAGAATTACTGTTCCATTGGTATTTTGTAGCTCGTACAATCTTAATCCAGTTTTGGTCAGATTTATTTTAGGTAATGGCAATACAAAATTTACACAACCTTCTTCAATTCACTTTGCAATACCACAAAATATTCTTACTACAGCCATCTGGTATCCTGTCTCTCAAACAAGCCTTAAAGTATTATTAGACATACATCGATTTTAACAAAATATCTCTTGCCATACTCGTGGTACCATTGAAATTATTACTAACAAAAAACCATAAAACGTTGGTTATTTAACAAGAAATCATATATTACTAACTTCTTTGTGGCATTGAAAATACATTAGATTCACTGGCAATTCTGTCTACTATATCAAGAAAGAATTAGGAATACACTTATTTTAGAACAGATTTAGAAATATCACTCTGTATGGTAGTAACTCAGATATGTAGAGCAAAAAAAGATACATAAAAGATTCTATATCAATTAAAATTTCAATAGCTAAAAATGTACTGTTTGGTAGAAAGAACATAAAAAGTTATAAAATACATAAAATTAAATTAATAAATAATTAATTATGTAATATGTAAATGTGAGATCTCTTTAACTGAGTAATAAACTTGCAGTCCTGGTCATGGATTTTATTCTGAGGAAAGTTACAAAATTGAGTATATTAAAAAAATAGTGTGATTCTATGGCTGAATGCTGGTGATGTTTATCAGTAAAGAAGATGATGTAACTCTATTTATTTTAATGTAAGTTTCTGTGTAGTTTTCTTTATTTTTATTGGTTAGTTGTTAATACATAAATACCACTCAGTAAATTAATTCTTAAAACTTTATTTTGTAATTTAAAAAAAGTATGTGTTCAGCGTACACAAGAGGGTAAATGCTATTTATATTTGTAATTAAGAGCTAGTTATATCCAATGCATTGCTGGCCACAAGTTCACACAAGACTGACTGGTATTTTCATGTGATAAGAAAAGACGCACTTTTCTTCAAACTGCATCTTTTTACCGAGAATTAGGACCATCAGAATTGGAGTCTGACATCAATCCCATTTTCAATGTTGTAACTCTGGATTATGCTGTCAACTTCAACATTGACATAATTATGCTTTCATTGGCATGACATGTTTTCAACTTCACCAATAAGAATGGTTAACAGCTTAGAATATACAGTAATAGCCTCATGATAGTAGATAATCGTATTAGTTCAAGATATTGTAACAAGAAAGCTGCACTTGTCAGCACAAAAAAGGACAAAAATAATTAGATAGTCTGAACATCCAAAAGTGGCTTTTTCAAAAACAATCTCGGATATCACCTGAGACTAGTAACTAGAACCAATACATAATTACGAGTATATTCTTAAAGAGGATATATTTATAACAACTACACTAATTACAAGATAAAAAGAAATAGTTATCATCCTATTGTTAACGGCTAAACAGCAGACATCTATGCACAGATACAGCAGACGTGCATAGATGAATGAACTTAGACAAAGGAAATAGAAACATAAAATAGGGAAAAAATATTTTACCAACAAAAATGTATTATTATTTTGTTATCTATTCACTGATTTTTATAGACAAAGTATGAAAAATAGGGTTTTGTAATCAGGAATTGATTATGAGGAAACTAACCAGGCATTTTCGTTCAGAGAATTACGTTGTACAAATTTTCCCAAAGATTTCCCTTCACATATATATATATATATATATATATGTGTGCCCTATATATATAAGGTATATATATATATATATATATATATATATATATATATATATATACCCTTTTGAGTATGCTTCGTAGGTAACTCTGGGATAGGTGATTGATGAATACTACAACGATGGGCCACTTCGGGAGGAGATCATTGGAAAGAAGTGTTTAAAGGAATCCTGTGAAAATGCCCGGTGAGAGCTTCCTCATTTGATACATAGATAATCAGTAAATCAAAGCCACAAGGCTAATCAAAGAGGCACAATGGCTGCTTTATTGAACCTTGATGGGTAAGCTTGGCCTGGCTGTCATGTGAGAAGATCAAGATAATCCTCATTAGTTGAAGCATAGATGACAGCATTTAAGTATTAATGCACTTACTATTTCGTACTAAAATTATAATTCCACAACTTTACATTGGTTACTCAGAAATGTTGGACAAAACAGGATATTAAGTTGGCTCGAAATAAAAGATGGGAGGGACAGCTAAAGGTGACGTGATTGGAGATAAATCTAAAACAACTACTGGGTAATACTTGACTCAATATGGCCAGTAAATAAATTATACGTTTTACATTTATTATTATCATGAAGTATCACAATGAACTTGAGTGCATTCTTTAACTGAAATTTCACATTTTAATTTACTTCAAAGTAAAGGGAATGGAACCATAGGCATTAAACATAATTGTCATGAATGTCTTATGGATGCAAAAATGTTAACCGAATTGACACGTATACGAGGGTGGTTCAGAAATTAACCCCCGTTTGCTCACTGTATAAGAAGTGGAGGGGGTAGCATGATCATTGTTGTGAGTGCACATGCCCACTCAGTCAGCATCCAGCTGTTGTCTATTGTACAGTGAAAATTGATAAGCAGTTGTTAGTTTTTGGAATGTCTTGTGTCTTCCAAAGTCCCACCAAGTGTGAGACGCGTGCTGTCATAATTTTTCACAAGCAGTTCACAGAAAACTTTGTAATGTGTATGGACCAAAAGTAATGTTGTTGCAGGAGTTGTTCTGGAATGGGTTAATTTTTCAAAAATTCCAAAAGAAATGTCCATGATGAAGAGAGAAGTGGTAAGTCCGCTGTGGTCACGATGAACTCTTTGAGAAAATCAACGGAAGGAAGGATTTATAATGGTTCCCTATCTCAGAGCTTTGTGATATATTCTTAAAAAAGTCCAAGAGTCTTTTGTATGAGATAGTTGGAAAGGTTGGTTAATGAAAGTTCTGTAATATGGTGTCACTTTCCTGTACGACAATACCAAACCTTGTAGTGCTCAAAAAACCAAAGATCTTGAACAATTCAAATTCGAACGTTTTTAATCATCAACCATACAACCCACATTTGACTTCCAGTGACTTACATCTATTCTTGCACTTGAAAAAATAAATGACTGTGCTCTTAGGGATTTGAGAATAGTAAGGGTCTCCGACTGGTTCGGGGCATAGTTGTCAGATTTTTATGCAAAAATGAATTCCTAAGTTAGTGCATAAATTAATATGGCATGTGTTTAAATTTACATGGAAATTATGTTGACAATAAAGGAAATATATATACTATATAATAAAATAATTTGATCTACTTCTGAGTTTTATTTATAACAAACCAAATGTCACTTTCCAAATGGTCTCATATTTCTTGGATCAATCTTAATTCAAAATAATGATTGAACAATTTTAAAGTGAATAGGAGAAATCTCGTAAGAATGTGTACATTTTAACACGACTGGGCTGAATGTCTTACAAATGCACGGATTTCAACAAAAATTGGTAAGAACATTCTTGGTTAATATTTATTAAGGAAAGATATTGAGAACTTTTAAAGAGGGAAGAGTATCAATGAACAGTTTTCAACTGAACTGACTTGACTATGATGAATGTGTAGGTTATAACCAAACCCGGCAGTAGTGATTTGTGGATCGTATTAATATTAATTATAAGGATTATTATAAAAGTTGCTGTTGCCAAAAGAGTGGAGTTTATGTATATATTTATATACAACACAAAATTTGATTTCAGTAACATAACAAAATATTAAAGTTTGTGAGATTACTAGATTTACTGATTTTGAGAGTATAATTTTAGGTGCAGAATTGTAAAAGTTATGTTTCTCACACAATGTTTTTGGAGAATTCTAGTGAACTTGGTGAATATTGGCCAATTGTTAAGGTTGATTATTATTTTTTATTCTAACACTTAGAAACAAACATAAAATTCCTTTATATCAATTTAGAAACAGTCAATATACACTAGGTTAAACACTAGTGCTTAGGATAAAAAATCAGTACTTTTATGAGGTAATGGAAAATTGATACACTATTCCTGTATTGAGCTTGTCAAGGTAAGATTTAAATTTAGTATTTGAACAATAGTTTAAAGTTTGTGAATTTATCTCTCATATGAAACATGTTGCATTGATTTACTCAGAAAAATATTTCCAAAAGCTATATAGCCAAGATTCGTTAATTTTTCCCAAAAATATTACAAATTGGGTTTTTAAGAATATTTCTGTACAGTACAACTGCATTTCTCCTGAACTTATCCAGATTTTTGGGTTATCAATATCAGAAGAGGTCAAATTTTTTTTAATAGGCAATTTTTGTCAAATTTCAAACAATTTTTTTTTTGTTAATCCATATTTGGCGTTCAGAATAATGTGTACAATATGATAACAAATTTAACAATGTTATATTAGGCCAACCTACTAAAGGTTAACAGTTTAAATGTGGAAGATGTAAATTATTGGCTTCAGACCAACAATAAATAGTATCAGTGTGATGTCCGACGTAGAAATGGTATCAGCAGCTTGTACTTCAATGGTAGCAAAGAATACTGATACAGGACACTATTATATTTGTAACAAATAAATTCTCTATTACTGTAATCTATTGTGTTTTACTGTATTTCCAGTTTATTCAGATCACTTCCGGCCTCAATTAATCTGGTTAAGCAACGTAGTATTGTAAAACAAAAATTTTTTTAATTGTTGGAATGTCCTTAGTTGACAAAATCTTTTCCTGTAATTTTAATTTAGTTCGTTTGAATAGAACTTCTTGTTTATATGTGCAGTTTATAAATGATTTAGTGGCTTTCATTGTAGTTTTAGAAAATTAAAATCTTCCAGGAAGGCAGTTTATGTTACTATAAAACAAAATTATTTCCTCCATGATTTTGTTTTTACAGATCACTGATTTAAGTCTGATTATATTTTAGTATGGAACCTTAAAATAATTATGTTAACTAGGAATGTTTTCTCTTTTGTTAATCAATAAAGAAATAGTTGTCAGTTCCACTAGTAACTGAATGTTTGATTAGATAAATATTACTTCATCAACTTTTATAGCAACATCAAAGCCCAATATTTTGTAATCACTAGATGTTCCTCAAAAGACTTTTATTTTATTAAACATTCACTTACTAAACTTACAACAGTATATCAGTAACTGCTTACAGTAAATTGTACTTATATAATTGCACAACATGTAATTGTTGTGAACATGTTGTTGGTAGACAACATGTTCACTATCTTTGCCAAAAAAGCATATCATTATATAACTTACCACAATAAGTTTTTTTAGTAGTCAAATTGTTGTATATACTCAAAAGTATTTGTGCAACTAGATTTTATAATTCTTCAAAAGTCTAATTTTTCTATTCATTATGAAAGTGCAGATTTGAATTCATGCTTATCCTGATGTCCTAAAAACCAACACAATACTTCAAATAGATTCTAGTTGATGGCCAACAAGAAGGTTAAAAAAATGCTTGCCCTGTTTAATATAAAGTGTAAGTTGAGAAACGTTTTATTCCTTAATAATGAAATTTAAAAAAATTATATTACAATCTCTTAATAAGACCTTAACTATAGTTAATGTTCAATTGTATATATCAATCCAGTCATTTGTTTTAAGTATGCAAAGACCCTCAAAATAATATTTGAAGTCAACTTACTTTTTTTACTTACTGATGGACTTTATTATTTAGGTTTTTAGCTTTTCCTCTACTACTTATCAATGCATACACGAAGATCAAAATAAATTACAGACTTAGAAGACAAAACATGTAAAATATTTTACTTTCAAAACAATGATACAAACAAAAATAAACAATGATTGAGCAAACAAAAAAACAACACTTTACAAAAAACCATTGTACAGTTTAAATTGTGTTACATGTTAATCATGCTCCTTCTTCCTCATTACTTCCACTTTGTTCAAGCATTTCTCTTGGAGGGTAAGCCATTTGTCCGAGAAATTCAACCATGGTTCTTGTAGGTCTTCCAGACATTCCTTTCTTTATGTAGGATGTTTTTCCGTCTTCAAACATTGTTCCATATGTGTCAATCAGAGCCCAGTTTGGTTTACATACAAACTGGTTGAGAAGGGCTGTTGTTGTGGCACTGATTCCTCTTCTGAAGTATTTTGACAGAATTGAGAGATCTGCACTCGTAAAGTCCTTCACTTCTCGTTCATACATGTTCCACATAGGCAGCTTCCACAGCCGGTCTCCAGAATGGATTGAGGATGTTTTCAATAGTTGCCATAGTTTTTCATTTTGTGTGTAGATCCCAGAAGCTGACAAATTAAAGGCAGTTTTGACTTCTTTGGACAAAGTAGCTAGGCTAACGATGTATTTGGGTTTGAACTGCTGTGCATAGCATAGGGTGTCAGCTAGCATCAAGCTACCATTGAAATCCCTCGGCGAGATTAAAATAGATTTTCCGCTAGTTGACTTTATTATGTCTCTCGGCCTTGCAGCTGTTCCTCCAGGCATATTTTCACCGAGCGGAATCAGTCCTCTCACATTTATCGGCAGTCCAAGATTAGCAAGTGCTTTAAAAGTGGCAACCACAACAGCTGCTCCCTGCATATCTCCCCGCATGTGTTTCATTTCTTCACAAGTTTTTAAACATAACCCACCACTATTGAAAGTTATTCCCTTACCAATTAAAATGATTGGAGGAATCGCTGGATCACATCCATTGTACGTCATCTCTAACAAAAATGGAGGTTGAGGTGAACCTTTCGTGTTTGCAAGGAACGCATTCATGTTGTGCTCCTTTAGCCATGTCTCTCCCCGTAAAGTGACATTTACACTGGTTTTGCACAATGCCTGTACAACGTTATATGCAAACGCTCTTGGTGTCATTAGGTTTGCTGGAGTTTCCATCAACTTTCGAGCAAAATTTTGAGCTTCTGCTTTTTCCACTCCGATACGCCACTTTTTCCAGTCACAGTCACCATACATAACTACATCTGGGATTTTTATTTTCCGTCTCTCAGGAGCTCTCAAGTGTTGGTTTTCCCATAACGCTAAGAAAGCCCCCTCTGCAGCAGATTCAGGATCTTCAAATCCTTCAACAAATATTTTGTTAACTTCGATCCCCTGAAAATAACGGCACGCTACCCCAACAGCTTTTCTAATGTTTTCTTTAGATTCATCCCTTTGTTCCCTCTTCTCGTAGCCTGCATTGTTATCCCCAAGGCCTACAACAGCCACTAAACTGAACATCGGTTCTAGTTTAGGGAAAACTCTAAACTCTCCGATGTTAGGCAATGGTCCCGAAGCTTTCAACATTTCAACAAGTTTGCCATTAATGTTATGGTTGAATAAAGCAGCAGTTTTGGTCAAGCAAATTGTCTGTGATAGTGCGTGGTTATCCTCTGGATATACCCCCAGTATCAGAGCTGATCCATCGTTCACTGATCCTGTACATGAAAACCCACCGGCCGCTTCAATATCAGCATTCCAAGAGTTAACAGGACACTCATTGAAGTACCGACTGCAGTTTACTGAGATGGACTTCAGAAAATTGGCGGACACAACTCTCAACTTGTTGAACATGCTAACTGAGTTTTACAAAGGCAAAAAATAATATTCTCCTGAGGGTAAAGTTCAATCTTAAGACAGACTTACTTTCCAATATACTGCTTTTCTTTAAAATACACACAAATTTATCACACGTTTGAATTTTGAAACTTAATAATTTTGATGAGTTTATAACTGTAATTTTGTTAAACTTCAAATTTACAATAACAACAGCTCACATGTTTCTATTGTTAATTACATATCATTTGTTTTCATCATAATTTAAATTCATCAATAAACCTCCTTGACTTCTTCATGATGCCCTATGTATAAATAATTTATGTCAAAAAGAAGTTTTGCAGATATAGAATATTAAAAATGAGAATGTTTAACTGTAGCAATGTTGTTAATGTTATGCATTTCCTTGATATATTCAAACATTTTTAGCATATTAATAATATGCTTTTATTATATTTCATTACATTACTTTTAATTTTCTTGTTTGTCTACTTAAATATGTTTTTATAAGCTGTTATTTCTATTGTAATAGGTTCCAATTGTTGTATATTATTCTGTTAGTTATATGTACATTACATATTTCTTTAACAACTTACTCCCTTAAAACTTGGTTATAAGTGGTGAATGGGCATTTATCCAGAGCATCAGCTTTTCAGAGTAGTAGTGGGGTACAAAAGTTACTGATTTGCTTAGAAAAATAATAAGTGTTTATACTAACATAATGAAAATAAATAATTTACTTTTCTTTCAGTAATAAAAGTTTTTTAATGCATAGTGTTAACACCCCAACATTCTAATAAATATAGTAAAATACTCCATCTGGTTTTTTCTTGTATTATTTTTTTCAGTATAATACTACTTGTAAAAAACTATAAAAATGTATATAAAATGTGTATAAAAACTACACATTTCTTGTTTTTTTTTTTTTAATTCTAAACTTAAACTAAATTAAAAATATTGATACAGTTTTAATAGGTTAGTATTAATTTTGTCCCACCTGAGCGGTTTTTTTAAAAGTAATATCAAATTATTCGTAAAAAAAACTTACACATAACGTAGCTATGATAGGAATAATTGAATTTAGCCCCAGTTCGCCTCCCTTTTATTGCATTGTCTGGTATCTCACGCTGTCTCAGACTTGACTCCTGGAATCTGGAGTCATGTTGAGTGAAGAGATCCAAAGAAAGTCAATGACGAGAAACCTCAAAACGAAACTTTTACATCGTTTCGATGTCAGGCACTTATAAATAGGTAAAGTGGTAGTCTCATTGTCTCATCAGGTGCACAATTGAGTGCACTACGATGTGATAGACACAATCTCTAAACACAGTGGAGCAACCGAGTTTTCGACACATAACGTAGCTATGGTAGGAAGGATTTATTCAATTGAATTTTGATTTTATCTCCGTTCACCTTCTTTTTATTGTCTGGTATCTGACCCTGTCTCAGACTTGACTCCAGGAATCTGAAGAGTCAAGAAAGTAGTAAAGTAGGTGTCTCTGAAGTCGAAATGATGTAAATGTTTCATTTTCAGCTTTTTCATTGTCAACTTTCTTTGGATCTCTCCAGTAAACATGACCAGATTCTACGAATGAAGTCTGAGACAGTGTCAGATACCAGACGTTACAATAAAAGGAAGGTGAACTGGAGTTAAACTCAACAAACTTACAGTCCAAATTTAGTTATTTGGTCTGATTTCCCTTCTTTTATTTATTATAATATAATATAAACATGTTGATCATAGAAATCTAAAAAATAAAAATTATGTTTTAATTTAAATTTGGCATTATATTTTTACTTTGTTATTGCTAAAATGTTATTACTGAAATCCAATTCATAGTAAATCGGACTCTCAGAAAGGATTACCATTCATATGGCTAAGAGAAGTAGCAACTCAGGAGATAAAGAAATACTTTCATACATATGTCAAGGAGAATGTTTAGTGGTCGAAATAATTTTTTTCTTTAATCAAATTCATTCAGCTGATTCTCTAGAATTTAATTCACATTTCAAAAATCTTTCATGGACCTCTAATTCAAATATTTAATACTATGGTGGTATTATATATTCCTTTTACAAATATGAGGAAATGGGTTTGGGCTTATCAAAATAAAACTATTTAATCCAGTGGTACAGTTTTCAAATAAATTTAAGAGTTAAAACCTTAACTTTGCAGTTAGACTTTCCTTGAATTGTACGCTTACACAGAAAGCATGTCACTGATGAATTGCTCCAATCTTCTCTTTAACCAGTTCTGAGTAGAGCAGGATGTTCATCACTCATAAAATAATACTACCCTCAACATAGAAGATGGTTAAAATTTTATTCCTGAAAACCGAGTGAATCATAAATTAGACAACACACTTAAAAGAGAAAGCAAAGAACCTGAATCAATGTGTTGAAAGCCCAATGTAATGATTCAATCTTTTATTCCATAAAAACATGAAACAGGTTATTCCATTAATGTTAGTAATACATTTTTTTCATGTCTACTTTAAAAATGCAGTTTCATATGTGTATATGGTGCTTTTTACCTTTTATGTATAGTGTTTTGTAAAAAAAACCCCGGATTTTATTTAAAACTAAATCAGTTGGAATCAAACCTTAAGACTTTTTAACCTCTATTATTAAGAATGGAAGTTAAATAGTGTAACATTCTTTTATGGGACATAAAACAAAGAGTTATCAGTATAGTTAGCTAAGAGCTCATGCACCACCATTTTGGATGATAAAAAGAGCTCAATTAATTACACTATTAACTGTACAGAAGCTAGCTAAATAGCTTATACTTTGTTTTAAAACAATAAATGTGTATTCTTATTGTATTCCACAACTAATAAGTAATGTTGCTTATAGCAACAACTCCTCTTCTACTCATTTCCTTCAGTAATGGTCATCTTTCTCTCTCTCTCTTCTTGGTGTGTCTATGATAATTTAAAATACATAATCAAAACATTGTTGCTGTCGTTTTAACTAACAAGGTAGGTGTACACCACATTACATGTCATGTAACAGACTTCGCTAAGGTTGAATGTAAAATTTGAAGTCTATAGTTCATTTCATTAGGTTAAATGTGTTAAAATGGGTACCAACACCACATGTTAAAATGTCATACGGTCGTGCTCACTTTGTTTATAAATTCATTGAATTTTCTGTTGCCATAATAATTATACATAAGACAAATATAAAAATGTTCATTAACGCTCAGCCAAATCACATCAAGTGACACACATACCACCAATACTGATGATGAAGTGACACCCCAAGAATGTTGCTCTGTTCCGACAGTCATGGTAAAGATCTAGCATGGTATATTAATAAAAACAAATACCAATATGATGCAGTTGGTTTTGTAAGGTCTGGAGGAAGAGCTAGTCAGGATTTAGATCATAAGAACATTGCCCCCCCCCCCCCCACCCCCCCCCCCCCCCACCCCCCCCCCCCCCCACCCCCCCCCCCCCCCACCCCCCCCCCCCCCCACCCCCCCCCCCCCCCACCCCCAAAAAAATTTCCTTTGCAACTACTCATGAGGTTGGTGATGATTGTCAATGTTCCGTTACAATGTTTTCACGTTTTTTCCCCGGGAAAACCGACAACGTACACAAAAATTTTAAGGGACAGTATAACAACGCACAAAATCATACTTGGGGTGGTCTTATATCTGTTGTACCTGTTAAGCAGCGCCGAAACCCGAAATTCCCAAGAAGAGGCAAAATTTCAATCTTTCTTCTTATTGTTCCGTGTTCGTGCATATGTAGATATAATTTACAGGACGTTACAGTTTGTTACAAACATTCAGTCATTACATGGCATTGGGAACAATCGCTTTTCAAACCAAAAAGAAACACCTTACTATTTTGGGAGGTCAAGCCAGATGGGCAGGTAAACTGAAAACAGATCTAAGCTCTGTCCGAAGAAACAAAAGCAAAAGTAATAAGTTTCCATTCAATCCCTAAAGGGTAGAAAATCACATTACTCTTTGAAGGACCATCAAAATTATACTTACCTAAGAGCTCAATAAGTCTAAATTGCATAGAATGTACAATGAAACAAATAAAATAATACTTTTGGGGTTTCACTACTTTCGAGACATTTTTTGATAGTAAATTCAATATTTCATTCAGGTACCCAAAAAAAGATACGGCGTCCTGTGATGAAATTAAAGCAGAAATTTCTGTTTTAGAAGAAAAAATCAAGGAGCGGATGAAAAAAAACAAAGATACATTATCACAAGATCTAACAAAGAAACAAAAGAAAAAGAAATTCACCGGGCAAAAGGGCAAAAAATTTTATTCAATTAAAACTAATGCAGGAAAGGGGAACAAGAAGAAAAGAAAATTTGAGGCCGTTAGATGGACTTTCAAAAAAATTTGCCTCACCAAACATTACAACATCTGACGTAAAATTTCGAGGGCCAGCTCAACTTTTATATCATTAAATGCCACGTGTTAAGTGACTCTACATTGTTGTTTACAAAAAACGACGAAACCGTCGCCAAAAGGGAGCAGATATTTTTCTTCAATGCTTGAACATTTTTTTGACAATGTACTAAGCTTGAATTTGCGCATTTTGTTCTGTTTTGCCCCGGGTGTGCAGGACAGAACAAGAATTTTACCGTCATACGCTTTTTACATCACACAGTTGGGGACAAGGACCGTTTCGATAGTTGTGAAAGTTGTGTTTCCCCATAAGAGGCTTCGATATGGAGGGGGACAAAGACATGAGCGTTGTAAACTCAAAATCCTCACAGAACACCAGATAAACGGGAGGGATGTGCTCAAAATTCGAGGGTAAAACCCTTTCACCTTTCACAGTAATAAACGTGGCACGAGGTTAATTTTCAAACCTACGAAGTACTTTTCTGACAATACTAAAAAAATGTCCCACCCAAACGAGACCTAAAGAGTACTAAAGATTGACAAAAATAACCAAGATTCATGCTGCACAAGTCAACTACTTTGGTAGTTATTTAAAGGCTGCCCTTATTTTTCCTCCAGTGAAAAAAAAGCAAAATTCAAAAAAATCCTAACAAAAAGAACTCTCCAAAAGGCTTAGTAAACAGTACAAGGGACCATGCCTATTAAAAGCGGCAAAAGTAAAAAAATTTTTACACTTAAAACATTTTTGACACGCCAGGAGTCAAAAGCTTTCTATGAAGCTTTTAGTACCTGACAGTGAATGTTTTAGAGGAAGCCTCGGATGGCGATTTTTGCAGACGCCCCCACTCATTGATGAGGCCCAGTGACGGGGAAAACCAATCAAGGTCATGACTCTTTTTTTTAAATAATTTAAAACAACCTTTTATTGTCGTGACTTAAAAAAATGTTTACTAAAGTTTGGAATAAACTAAATACTATTTGTAACATGTTTGGATAGTTATTTTTTAGCTTTAGACCTTTTTAATAGTAGGTAGGCGACGTTAAACTTTAAAAAACTGTTTTCTGGCAAACTAGGTTCAGTTGACTCTGATTGTTCTTGCCCGCGACCCCTTTATATAAGCTTTGTAAATGGACAGTCCTACTAAATTTTATATTAAAATTTTATTTGAGTACTGTAATTTACACACATACCCAAAAATTCATATTTTTAAAATTAGTAAAATGTCAAACAATGAATGATAAGAAGTAGTAAACAATGGTCATATGTTATCACCTTTCTGTGATAATTTTGTACTTTAATAATTGAGATTTTGTACAATTTTTGATAGAATAGCAAGTGATATACTCACCAAAAACGTATGTTTGCCATTTAGGTTTAGTGAGTGCAAGGTAAACGCCATAGATGGAAGAGATGTGGAAGTAAGTGAGTGTAAAGACATTTCTCCAGTATATCTTTGGTTTGTGAGGCTTGAACACTTTCTTGTCAAGGAGGAGGAGGAGGTGCCGGGCAAGGATCCTCTGGAACAGTTGGGCCTGTCGATTGGTCTGTGTCCGCTGTCATCTTGTGTCTGTCTGGAACAAAAAATACAACTTTAAGCATTGTCAGAGAAAATCTTAGTGTATAACATTTGTTGTTGGCCATGGTTGATTTGAAAGGAAGACAAAGTTATGGACATAGACGACTTTGTGGTACCGGTACAACAAAAATTGAAACACATCATGTAAAAATTTGCCTTTCAGTTTTTGTAACTCAAAATGTACAGTATATAAAATTAGGTTGATTTCAGCTGTGACTTAATTAAAACTTTGTTAACAACATTTGCTACCAAAATATACAGTACTGGTGTGAGATGAGACACCTATTATTAATTAGACAATAAACCACTCAGTAAGTCAAAAGTGTTAATCCAAGGATTTCCAATTGTAAATAATCAAACAAAGAAATTCAGTTTCTAATACAATATAGTCCTTCTAACCGAATACGACTTACTTTTGGTTTTTTAGTGATCAAATTTTTTTCTAAGTTCCTACATCTTATTTTACACAATGACTTGTATCATTATACCCAATATCATGAGTAGTATACTAAGCGCAATCATAACCTAAATGAACTGCTATTTTGGTTCATATTTTAAACTGAAACGTCCATAGTTTGTATGCCGTGCTCTTGAAAATAAACTGAGGACGATTACTGCTTCAGACTCGCCATCCAGAATGACTTGAACCCCCTATCGTTTACTATATTCACTCATTTCTATGGGAACACTTTCATCAGATGGCAGTCTAGTTCAGATTTTAAAATAACCGGGAATAACAATAAAAGTAAACTTCTGATATAATTTTAATGCGTATATTCTGAACTCAATGCTGATTTGTTATTTTAGCTCACTAACTGATAACCATCGTCAATCAAGTATCATTTAACTTGTAAACTGTCAAACAGGGTAAATGCACATGAACATCTATCCTATCTAGACTCCAGTCTATGTTCATCTCTATTGAGGACTGCTGTTTTGGGAAGGAGCCAGTAGCGCTGAACATGCACTCTCAAGTAAGACTTGTCATACTAGCACATAATTTGTTGTAACGCTTAATGTCTGGACATTTATTTCATACACACAGACAGTGATTACAGTCTGACAAAACATAATATCTTCGACAAGACACAGTACAACCAATCCTTTGAGTAAAATTGTACTATTAATCATGGCGCCAAACTCAAAGTCACTGACTATCTAATAATGCGCTTTGGTCTTAGCAAGTTTTCTCATTTAGGCGAAATATTATATGAAAAAGGTACATCCATTCAAATGTCGAGCATTAGCGTATTTTAATGCAGCTCATTTCAAATCAAAGGTAGTACATGCATACAAATTAAGAATACTGCTTTCCACTGTTCTAAAAATTTCTCTCTAACTTTTAGTATTATATAATTAAGGTCATCTTCACATATGCTTATATAGCTAATGTCTTCGGCTTTGTATGACGTAGACGAAAGTGGTAAGAACATCATGTTACAGTCTGGTACTATGACGATAGCTATTTAATAACTATAAGTTTTAACAATACTTAATTGTTCCATATAGCTGTCTGAATGTGTTTATTACAGAAATTTTTTTTTAGTGCTTAAAGAACCCCCTCACTCCAACCATAGTTTAATACTTTGCACATTATAAATCTGTCAAATAGATGTAAGACAGAAAATCATTATCAGGTAGTTGTGTGCTTGACACATATTATGTGAAACATTTTTTATTATAAATCCAAACAAACCAAGATCATGATAATAAAATAATAACTGATCAGTAGTAGAATTTGCAACTAAATTTAATTCCAACGGTTTGGTCAAGCGTTCTATGAAATTTTGTTTTATTGAGGCAACAGAATCTTTCTACTGTGATAAAGGTTTATCTACAGTCTCTCATATTTCTGGTAGTTTCATTATGAGACATATTCCCGCTAAAGTAAGAGGCAACTATTGGGTACCATAAATGCTTAAGAAATTAAAATACCAAGTTTGAATCATGAAGTTTTTTCGTATTTATCTAAAGATATGTTCTAACAAGCAGAAACCAATTCAATATCACCTCTGAGCAATACAAAATTTTTATATTCTATCTGTTAATATTCACACCACAGTTGTCTCCAACATCAAGTAGCTGGAAGTTTTTTTTCTCAATCTCATTCTTCACTTCTGGACAACAGTTTTCATCTGGTTGTTCTAATGAATTGGTAGATTGGGATCTGAAATATCCAAGCTTACATGTCGATTCAGTTTAAATACTACATTGTAAAAAACAATAACAGACATTATGAGAATAGGCTATTTATCTGACATTATCATAGTTATATTCACGAACATACAATGCAATATCCACATAGAATCGGCCAGCCATTATTGTGTTATTGCAGTCAACTGAATGTCCGTACTTTTCATAATCGCGGCAAATATTCTTCTTTAAACTGTCTTGCAGTAGGCTAGGAAGTTTGATCCTCAGCCTATACAGTTTAATTGACACCCATCATCAGACCAGCACAACAGACAGGGGTACGAATATGTCATTTTCAGAACATTATCCACCAAGCCTCACCTTTTTTCCAAATTCAGAGGAGAGGAAATTGCGTGAGTAGTTAGGTGCAACATTCTCTGGAGACTTACGGTTGCGTAGTGCGACAGTTCACAAAGTTTGCTCAACACAACTATACATCAACATCTTCCTGCTAGATTACAGCGCATGTCAACATCTGAAAACGGATTTATCTTTGAAATTAAACATACTACACTGGATTGCGTCCAATTTTATGCGAGACTATGATCGTATCTGCGGTATTCATACGCGTTTTCGTAGTTTTTCTAAACTGCCGACATCCAATACCGAGTAAATGTTACTGATCACTCAGTAGGGAAGACTTAAATACACTACACTTTGAAATATTGACACTTCAAATTAATGCAAAGAACGATTTGACTTAGTCTTACTAACTTAAAATATCCTGCACTCATAATCTTTTCTCATTCTCATTTCTTATATATCCTGTATAATTATCAGGTGTCATTGAATAATGAATAGTTTGTGCAAATATTTGACGTTTTAATATGTTCATGTTGTTTGATTTTAGATGAGTTTGAAAAATAGGGAAGTTATATAATACATCTAAAAGTTAGCCAACATGGTTTTTAGTTTATTGCAATGTTATCAAAAATTTGTGTATAATTTTTTATTTTTAAGAGGTTTTACAGTTTTTGTTGACATGAGTTTAGCTTCCAATATGATATAGAACACCAATACATTACATCTAGAAACCATAAAATAATTATTTTTACTGTATTATTTTGCGTTTTATCTATATTTATTAATCTAATTGTTTTATTGTTAATAACTCAAAAGCCAATATTTATTTTGTGTATTAGTTCATTTCTTTAATATACATGATCTTATGAATATAAATAAGCACTTTTTGTAACATACCCATATATGTTATTATTCTGTATAAATATTAACGAGAATTTAGAAAATTATATTACTTTATAAACAGCATTTACTGTCACACATAAAAATAAACATGTAATTTTTACATTTTAAATTGTAGGTTACATCTTAATTATGATTCAGGGAAATGAATTAAATATGCATAATTTATTATATTCTCTTTAAATTTTTGTCTCCTTTTTTAATATGGTGTACTCGTTTAAAATATATTTAAAAATTTTAAAAAAATTATTTTGAATTTTATTTTATTCCATAAACGAATTACCAAAAATGTTCCTGTTTAAAGAATAAAATGTTAAACCTAGGGAAATTATTTCAATACTTAATGTAAAACATAAAATAAAAATTCATTTTCCAAAGTATAGACCATCGCCTTTTTGAAAATTTGTAATACAAGTGGTCTTTATTACCTTTGTTTCAACCAAAATCCTTAAAACACCCACTGGGGGGGTCCGGATGAGTTGTTTCGGGGCCACTGAACCCAAGCAAACAACTGACTTAAATGAAGGTCGAACCAGCCAAAGTGATAAACAGCTGGACTGCTGATGATATCAGCAGTACACTGAGCATGAGCAGAGGTAAATGCTTTCATATCACTGTGGTACCCCTTCAGATAACTAATTATTATCTTCAGAGGATACAAGGACATTAAGAGATAATCAATTTTCAGTTACTATACTAAATAATGTATTATTAACAATTATGTTTTTAAATCCCCACACTATCCTATTCTCTATTGGTATTCTGATATATTGAACACTCCCTGTAGAACTCCCCAAACCTTCAAATTCATATAGAACTCATATAGTATACAATTTAAAAGGAAATTAAATTCATTTACATCGAGATGGATAATATCAAATTATCCTTTTTTAGTGAAAGCCCATTACTCATAGAGGAATGACCATTCTAGCCATGGTACTTGACAGAGATGCAGAGTATCGTCTCCGGATCTCAATGACAAATGGGAAGCAGGATCAGAAAACCGGAATTTGAGTAACAAGTATTCCGTCCAAAAACAAATAGTGGTCTCCAGATAATACCCCCCCACCCCCCCCCCCCCCCACCCCCCCCCCCCCCCACCCCCCCCCCCCCCCACCCCCCCCCCCCCCCACCCCCCCCCCCCCCCACCCCCCCCCCCCCAGCTCACACAAGGTGAAGGAACTGTGGGGTTGGGGCGACAAGGACATGCCTAAGGAAGAAAGACTAGGAGCTACAGTCATTAATAGGAAAGAAGCCTAATAGTTAAGGGGGTGCCATTTTTGGTTCCGTTTTTGTACAATATGTATTTAATTTATTTAATTGTTGTCATAAATGTTGTCTGTGATGGTAATAATCCAGGGTTGTTAAACAACTCTGGAAAAGTCAGTTTTTTGGAAACAAGCCAAAATGATTAATATGTTTTGCTCAATAATAAGATGAGAGGAAAAGTAATATTAGATGCATTACTATGGAATCTCTACACAATACACTCCAGCTTTTTTATTGATCATTATGAAATTCATTACTGGTACCATGTTATTTTTGTTACTGAAATACATAAACAGGAAGGCACTCTCATTAAACTTATGTAAAATTGTAACAATTATCTTTACACTTCTTCTGTGTTTATGTTTATAATCAGAGTTATGTAATTGTTGAAATAACTAGTTGAAATTTATTATATATGTTGAAATATATATTGATTAGTATACATTATTTTAGCACTGACATATTTTTATTGTTGACATTTGTAATCACCAATCATTTCCTAAATTAGCATCGCTATAAGTTTATAACAGATGATATGTCTGATTATACTACTTTGCATTTGTCAATATAGAATGTCAGACTGATTTTATTCTTGATTTAATATATCTATAACTAACAAGCTGTCATGATAACCAAGTCCAAATTATTTCTTTGGAAAATTGTATTAAATTCCATTTTTATTTATGTAAGTATGACATGACATGACATGTTACTTTAAGAAAGTGTGTAATCAGTCGTATTTCTCTACTCGCCCAAATAAGACTCGGTTTTAAAATGTATCTTAACATGACATAAAAACTCATAAGTACCATCAGTCCCAAAGATCTGTTAAGTTTATAAAATGTGGTCATGATTCAAACACTAGATGTTCGGCTTTAAAACAGATAAAACTAAACTGAAAACACATACAATCAGTCTAAATATTGTAAAATTAGTAATAAGAAAAATGTGTTTATCATGTTGTACAATGTGATGCATAGAAAGAAAGTATGGAAGAGAAAATTTATAATCATAAAAGAATTTACATTGCAGGGAGTTTTTCAAGTATGTCCAGTTATATTTAATATCTACTTAATTCAAATTGTATACTTTGTTTGAACTTTATAATACTATACGTAGAACGATATGACAATCCATATTGTTAACCCGATAAAGGGAGGTAATGAAATCAAAATATAATTTTGGTTTCAAAATAAAATATAGCAAAAGTTAAGTGTTTAAATTAACAGGATAGATTGTAATTTTAAAATGGCTGCTGAAGCAATACAAATGTTTATTCAGTTGGAATATTAACTTTTGTATGGTATATTTGTAACTGTCCATATTTTTTTCATTTCAATGACCTATCTCATAAATGTATATCAATAGAAAGAGTTATTAATGTATCAGACATTTAGAGACTTGATATTTGAATGAAAAATGTTTAGTTATGTAATATACCACACTTCAAAATATGGATTTTTCCTATTATTATAGTGTATATTTATCAGAAATGAAGAATTAGTTTTGATTGTTTTCCCTTAACTATTCAATGTATTCATCATACACCAGGACACTTAATTGAAACAAAATTGAAAAGAGTATAAAAATCAATTAAATATTTTGTCATTTAGTATGATATTTGTTACGTTTTGATTTAATATATTAGTTTAAAGTACTCTTTATACAATCAAATAAATGAACTATGTCAGTTATTGAGTTGCAAGAATGTTTATACCACTGTGAGTAATGGGAACTATTATCACATGTACAATAAGTTAATTAAGAAATAAAAATTACCAAGTAATACTGTACTTGATATTTGATATTAAGTTTCTTAAGTATTCGTTCAGGCAAAGAAGTTAGTTTGGAGTAAGTCTAAAGTTATTTTCAACTACAGTTGGAATGTACACTTTTCTGTAACCAGAGCGATGTGTTCCTAATCTAGGTTAACTGTTTTCTAAAGTGTTTATGCAACGATATCACGTGAATTAAATAATAAATATTCATTTTTTGTTCTAAATGTTTTAATTGGGCCTAATTGTCCTATATAACAATCTCCATGTACTTTTTCTTTACTTCAACCTCCTTTACTTATTATTATTAAGTATTAGAAAATATAGTTCATCTAGTTTTATTTCAATTAGAACATTTACCTGATATTTCTTGTAATAAAGTGGTGTTATCAATCCTGATAATATGGGTTCCGGAGCAGCCCACATACTCAACTCATAGTTCATCAAAGGGCTTATTGATTGAGCTCTTCAAAAAAAATATTATATATTAACCTTTAGAGCTTATTTTTTACTTATATGATTTTCCTCAGCTTGGGAGCTCCTCGGGGTGGCTATGTACAGAATAATCACAAAAACTGCAGTTTTCCTCCAAGAGAACATAGATTTAATGGACACATGGACGAATCTGATGGTTTGCACAACATATTTAAAAAATCTTGTGAACAATTTGAGAATAGTTTACATAAACAAGCATAACAAATTAGTATGTTACTTAATTTGTTGACTACTATTGTTTCTTATCTAAACAGAACATTCTTTTGAAAAACGCTTTAAGAAATGCCAATGGGTTGATTTAGCATAATCAAGAGGTTCAGTTATTCATTATCCAACATAAATTAGATGTATTACTTATTTCAGAAACTCATTTCATGGACAAAAGTTATTTCAAGATTCTTACCTACAAATTATACTATATTAATCATCCTGACAATACAGCCCATGTAGGTAGTGCCATTTTAGTTAAAGACACACTTGAATACTATTAATTACATAGCTTTAGAGAGAATAAGCTTCCAACATTGTTCTTAAAGATTAGTTAGGCCTTAGTACATTTTCAACCATTTATTGTTCCCCCAGTTATGTTCCCCCATAATCAGAACAATTTGAACAGTTTTTGACCACATTAGGGAATAAATTTATAGCAGGAGGTGAAAATCAAGAATGGGATTCTCGATAGGAGGACTTCAACTATTTAAGGTTCTAAATGATAGGTAATCATTTTTCTAAGGCTGAACCTACATACAGGAACGTACATGGAAAATAACAAAAGAATTAAGCAGTCTAAGATACCCATTTCCCCTATTTTAAAAACTGATGGAAACTGGGTGAAAAGTAACACTGAAAAATTGGAGTCATTTGCAGAATAGTTCTAAAACGGTTTTAAACCAAATGACGCTTTTGTAAACAACAAATAGGAAATATACAAGTATTTAGATTTTCCATTTCAACTCAATTTTTTATTACAAAAATTCAAACTGTCTGAAGTTTGCTCAGTTAAAACTTACAATTTCAATCCTTACAAGTCTCCTGGCTTTGACTCTATTACTAGAAAAATAATGAAAGAACTTCTAAAAATATAGATTATATTAACGTTATTATTTAACGCCTTAGTGAGACTGAAATACAAACCCGTTCAATTAATAAAAACCCCAGCTAATTGTCACACCAAAACCAGGAAAGCTCCTAATCCAGCTAACCTCATATAGACTACTAAGATTCTTGCCTATTATTTCTCAACTGAGAAGATATTTCTGAGAAGACGAATCATTATTCCATGAAGATTTTGTAGTATCTGCTCTTAAGTTTGGTTTTAGGTGGAAACATCACAATAAAACAAGTCCATAGAGTAGTTGAAATGATATGGGAGTGTGAATGTTGAATTTAGCTTTATTTCCTCCTGCGTGCAGTATCTGATGCTGTTGCAGACTTGACCCCTGAAATCTGGAATGAATCGTTGACGAAGATATTGAAATTATCTAGAATGGATCTATGCAGAACGCCTGACATCTGAGAAATACGATTTGTGGTGGCAGCTGCAAACTTCTCCAGTCATATAGTCTTTGGCTCACTCAACAACGAATCCACTATTCCATGATTGACTGTGTTAAGAGCCTTCAAAAATTGAAAAGGTAACATAAATCTGATTTTCCTCTTGAAAGCAGCCAAAATGTAGTTCTCAAAGAGCAACAGAATAGTCGTCACCAAGAAGGGCTCCAATCTAGAGAGAATTAAACGTTCACACTCTAGATGATGTGTCCTCCGACGGCCAACCAGAGCGTGTTCCTCATAATGGAAAACCTTACCTATAGAATGGTAGTGGGCCAATAATTTTCTATTTCCAACAGGTCACCACTCTTAAGAATTGGAACAACATGCCTCGTCTTAAGGATTGTAAAAATGAAATGTTCTATGACATATGGAATCGTTTAGGAGTATACTGAGTTGCTTGGCCAGGGAGAAAAATACAGTGATGAAGAAGAGATGGTGATATATGTTGTCCGGTACTTTTCCCTTGTCAACGTCCAACTGTTCCATTTTCTTCTCTAGGTCCTTCAGGAAACTGAGAAACAGGTGGAGCAATGTAAATGTCCCATTGAAAAGTAGCATTAAAAGTCCCATGAAAGTAGCTGTTGGAGATGGTGGAAGACTATGGGTAGACTGATGAAAATTAATTTTAAAAAAGCTCAGTTGTATCTCTGACAAATAACACTCCTTCAAAGTCATCTGACAAGACAGTTCAGAAGATTTATTTTGAGAAAAGCTAACAAAGTTACAAAAATAGCGTAAATTATTTGGTACAGATGTCGCAATATGATTTATACACTAAGAATGTCTACCACAGGAATATTCCTTGGACCCTGTCGTAACTTGGAAAAACTATAGTAGTCAGTTGGGCTGAGGGTTAACTTATAGCATTTGTGGGCACTCTTCTTTAAAATTACCAATTGAATGAGTTGGAGAACCAGTTCTGAAAATATTGCCCCTCAGCATGCTTTTATGGGCTAAACTGCATTCCAATATCACCAAAAGTAACTATATCAGCTTGCTGTTTTTCTCGGCTGTACCAGTTGGCTCAAATACAAAACTGAAATCCGAAGACTAAAGAGCATGGGATGCTACCATGAGATCACACTTCCTGAAAATTGAGACCAATTCGACAGACAGAAGAGCATTTCTCTCGGTCGATAGAGATACAGAAGGATGGCGAAAATCAGACGCGAGAAGGATAACCTAAGCCGCGCCAACGAGCAGATGCACAATCATTGAAGAACAGATCATGTAAGCTATTACTAAAGTTTCTAACCTTATTTATCTGAATGAGTGGAAATTTCAACTCGAGTTGCTGTATTGATATTGGTATCGTTCTCAATGTAAGAGGAATATTGAAATCGCCAGTCAAGATGAGACATGAGCTAGGTTGAGTGATAGCCTTACATGTTACCATATCACTTATGCTTCATTTACACAGTTGCATATAGTAAATCAACACAGTTTATTATAGTTTTATACTAAGGAAGGTTGGAAAAGACACATTCAAGGTTTGTTTAAGAGACAACTAAATGTGAGTTGATAGTATTCTTGTCAGCAGCTCACTCCTACTCCGGAAAGTTTTAAACTGTCTTCGCGGTAAATAGAATACTTAGCGCTACACTGCAAATCATAATATGACATTTCCGCAGATTAGTGTTGTTTCACAGAATAGAACATCATGTATAAAACAATACAAAACATTGTCCAAACCTACAAGTTTGGAACTAAATAATTTAAAATTTAAATTGCAATTGGACTTAATTAGATTTTTCAATATCCTTCATTCACTATTTATATACTTAATAGATGGATCTTGTTCTCCAGCTTTGATTCCTGTTTTTATAGTGTTTCTCGAAGCTCTTAAAGATGATGTCTCTCCCAAATAGTGCGATTTCTTTGTCAAAACATGTCTTTTACCTCACCATCTAGATTATTAACACTTTTTAAAAAGCGAAATACCGAAATAACATCATCTTTTAATGGAAGGCACAGCTTTAAACATAAAGGATTTTTGAACTTTTTCCTTTATCGGAAGAAACGTGTGTTTGATAATATATTTTTGAGATTCGCCCTGTTTAGTAACATTATTAAAGGAGCTGTCGTAGTTCTTAGCTACTGCACGAGAAGAGGACTTATATTCTGTCAACCCGAGGACAAAATGTTCCCAAGACATCTACCTATAATTTATTGTAGCTCTTCTATGAGTTGTTCAGTCTGAGAAAAGTGTATACCTGAATATTCATATTCAACTGAGCAACTTTCAAGGGTTACAGGGCGTGGTTTTAAGCTACCAATTATCACAATTCTGTGACTGTTTGGATGTCTTCAATTCCGATAGTTACGCCTCAGAAATTCTTCTATGGTTGCAACACAGAAAATATTTTCTGCAATTTATCCATTTTTAAGTCCCTGCATGTATCTGGACAATCCACGCGGACCCGAATATAACAGTTGTTATTAATGTTGTGTACATCATATATCATGAGCCATAGAAAGTGACATTGAAACGAACAAGCTATTAAATGAGTTTTCTCGAACTGAAAACATTTTTTCATTATGAAGCTGAGTTGTAATAAATACAGATTAACATTAAGTACCTTTTTGATTAGAAAATATCCTTTTTTAAATATTATATACACAACTTTAAGAAATAATTTGCTTTTATTTTCGTTTTTAATATTTTCGTCGCCTTTATATGGGAATAATGATCATATAGGTAAAATAAATATACACGACATGTTTTTATGTAGATTATGTCCGTTCATAAAATAAAGATGAAATTCAAAATTTTCATCGGATTTCATTATTTTTTCCACTATCTTCGTTACACCATTTACATACACCGAGTATAAAACAAAAACAAGTATAATATACTCTACCTTTGATTATGTATCATATTTACCAAAACAAATTTCTGCCATACATGCCTCCATATTATGGAGGCAAAGGTTATTCTCTGAAAAGCCAAAGTATTTATTATATCATTCTTCCTATATTCAGACGACAAAAATAGTGAAAATACCAATTTTTGTATAGGTAATCGATAATTTTAATACAATATAAATACTTGTAATAATAATGGCTCATTATTTGCAACTCATATGCAAAATAACTTTTTTTTAATATATTGTCTTTTAACTTCTTATAATTCTTTTTACTTTTTTATGGGCAAAATGTTATTTCATAAAAGTCGGTTACTACTCTGACTTGTTGAAGGGGTTCAAAACGTCTGATTGCTTACATTATAAACAAAATTAAATTAATATCTGTCCTCGATGTTCATATTCTTTTGAATTACATGAAATTGATTAACATTTACTATAATATTACATTGAGGCGTAATAAATATAGCATTGACATTAATAAATCTCATAATCTAAATGGCAGTGACTTGATTTGATGGCTGCTGGTTAATTGTCACAAACTCTGTAGCAGAAAGAAGCTGTGAAATGTAGTGTTATGCAGGTGTTTGGTGTTGTGTGGTGATTGCAGTTTTGTGATTTATATGGCCTATTAATTTATGTGTGTTAAGATTCGTTAACTATGATATAAATTTATATCATTCAACAATGCTGTGGACACCGACAAAGACGAAGAAATATGGAGTTTGTAAGTATTTGCCTTGATTGGTTATCATTAGATGAAGTGTCAAAATTTGTTTTTATTTCAATAATTTGTTTGTTTTTTTTTAAATTATAAACATGTAGTTTAATAATTAAGCTGGGTATTTTAGGACCATCAAAATATTCCTATTATTTATTACGTTTTTGTGATAGGGAGAAAATGAAGTGATAATTAATTAAAGATGACACTAAGTTGTGATATCAGTCTCAGTTAATCCCTTTCATGTTAGTAATATACCCAAATGAGCCACTAAATTTAATATACTTGTAAGTGTTGTTAGATTTGGAAGGTTTAAGAGGTCAATTTGATTGAAGGTACAGCGATTAGTAGAAATAGGTTAGGTAGTCTTGGAGGTAGAAGGAATAAGCATCGGCATGGTAACAAGTGCTTCTAAATAATTGATAGTGGTTAAAGATACCTGGCTGGAGTATTATAAGTGATTACCATGACAATAGAATTGTAACTAATTCTGATTATATAAATCACAACACTAAAACAAAGTGTCGAACCAATTCACATTATAGGTATTTCGGGTAGGGTATGATAAGCGGACCCGGTTTTTATATCGAAATTGGCAAACGATATTACTCAATCATAACCATCGATATAATCAATCGATACTGATTAATTATTTTGAACTATTAACTTAAATAATCTATATCAACAGCTGTAAACGCTCTTCAATTTTATATAAGTAATTCTGATTATTAAAAATGGCAGTCAATTTTAGAAAACTACATGACATTGCTTTTTCGTGGCTTCAACATGTTGGACTCGTACCGAAAAACCCATTATGTGAAATTTGTGGTAAAGAAACAACTGTAACTGTGACAGGAGTAAGTATGGTCGTCTTCAGTTTTCCTAATTTTCGTTATAATAATTTGTTTGATCACTGTAAATATTAAATTCATATTTCAATTTAAAACATATAATTGTTATTGAGGACTATAGGTAATTTTATATCGATTGATAGTCTAGGATTTGAGATGCGAATATTAGGTATCGATGACTATATTCTTCGATATAAAAAACTGGGTCCGCTTATCGTACCCTACCCGGTATTTCAAATTACATTAAAGTTTAGTTATGTTTTTATATCTAAAAAAGTAATGATATAATGATAGATTAATTTTATCTACCTATATATATATTTTTTAATATTACAAACAAAGCAGTGTTCAGATCACTTCTTTACTATTTTGAAGGATAAATATGTCTGAAAGTGTGTGCCACAAGTAACGCATAGTTTTTCACCATTTCAATTGCAGCTATTACCTAAATAACACAAAAATAATTTTACTTTGATTATTAAACAATTATTATATTTTAAACAATATTGTTATTTAATACATAAAAAACAGCTAGCAGATAACTATAAAATATTACCTTTTTATTCGATAGTTTAGGGTAGAGTACGATAAGCGGACCCGGTTTATTATATCAAAATTATCGAACAATATTTAATTATTATAACTTACCCATCGATATATTCTACAAATAGTAATTAATTTGAACAATAAGTAAAATCATCTGCACCAACTGTACACACATTTTCATTTTCTAAACATAATTTGTTCTATAAGTACCTTCTCTTAAATAATAAAAGATAGTTAAACTTAGAAAACTATGTAAAATAATACTAAAAGTATTTTACTCTCTTTCTTGGGTTTCAAGACGGTTACGTTTTCTTTATTATTTAATTGACAATTTTCATGCCACCTGTCTTAATGTTTTGTTTGATTAATGTTTATGGTTTATTATTTATGACAGTAAGTAATTGTTTAAACTATTTCTAATAATTTAACTTGTGATTTTAATTTAGTATTTCATATATGTTGATATTGATCGATAGTTCTGTTATTCAATATATAAAGTATCAATGATTGTAATAAGCAATATAAAAACCGGGTCAACTTATCGTACTGTGGCCGATAGTTTGGTTTGTTGATTCAGTTTTTGTGGTGTCCGTTTATTCAGTTATACTGCAGTCAGATGCTTAGATTATCAAATGCTACTATTAAATTAATAATATCGATTGTCATAAGTTGAAACTAATTTTTAAAAAAACATGGGTTTGTTTTTATTATGTAAGGAAATTCCATAATGGTGATTGTAATATAGGCAGATTTATATGAAATTTCGGGACTTTTGTACTATCTGGAGGCCACTAAAAAACAATCTTAAGCTATGTGGGTGATTCTCTAGAAAATGAAAGTAACATGGTATATTTTGAAAATCTTAGTACATGTGATGAGTGTATTTTGGTAGTAAACTACATAAATTTAATGGTGATGTTAAAAAAAGATCCTCATATTTTGGAAAAATTCTTGTGAATTTAACATATTTTGCAAGCACTCGGAAAATTATGGTAACTTTTATATTATCCGGAGGCCACAATTTTCTGAACAGTTTTTCTTACCGGGGATCTTAAAACTACATTATTATAGAAAACAGACTCTATTTGAGTTACTTGTCAAAAAGTAAAATTACATGTCATTATGACGATCAGTTCTTGTTTTCTGCCACCCAAAAGGAAGCGATGTTGGTGAGAAGTACAGTAGAGTCCCGTTAATCCGACCTAATTGGGACCGAGCCCTATTCGGATTATGTGATTGTTCGGATTAGCCAGAATTACAGAAAAATACGGTTTTAAACTTGAGAATGGGTCTATTTTGTTATAGAATTATCAACATTTTTATTAAAACATGTTTTCTGACTGTTGCATTGTATTTCTTGACAAATAAACGTGTTTGCGAATACTAAGCACATTTACCGTATTTAGTGTGAGAGTTCTATTGTTAAGCAATGTGAGCGTACTGGATATTGTACGGGTCCACGCGTTCAATAGTTGTACGAAACTACGCGTCATCCAATAGACTCTCTTTAATGCGACAGAAGACAATAACTGAATTTATGTCTTTTAACAAGTAATATTGTACTCAATAATAATATCAGTACTGTACGTCCAATTTTTGTTTGATTTCACTTCTTAATACAGTAATTTAACTCATACTTAACCTATAAGTTTCAATTTGGTACTGTATTTAACTTCATTATTTATGTACTGTACCGTACACAATTTGTCTTAATAAAATACTGCATGTCTATTTAATTAAAGTTTTCTTTGTTTATGTACGAAATGATGCACCCATTTTCATTTTTTATGTAATTAGTTCCTATAACTGTTCATTATCGTTATAAATAATTCCTCCTGGACCTGTTCGGATTAACCGACGTTCGGATTATACGTGTTCGGATTAGCGGGACTCCACTGTAGGCCAATCTGTCCCTATCTACTTCTTGTTATTACGGGATATTAGTAGTTTAGATTAGATTATCATATAAATATGTTACTAGTAGTACCAAAGTTAATGAGCACTTACATAATCTGAGGTTGAATTTGGGTATACTATCTCAAGGGAGGATCTTTTTGCCAGTGGTGCGGGGTGACTAACGAAGCCCACACTGATGGCCAGGGTCATTTCTGATCAGTACTTTCCCAACTTCAGATCACATACAATCTGGCATTCTGATGAATATGGAAGACTACAATGTCAGTTTCCCAGTTTTCACAATGGTGTTTGCAAGCATCCTCATGTGCATACCACCTTGTATCAAATATACCTTATAATTTTACTTTTATTTACCTAGTGTTGAATTCACATCTCCCACTATTTTGTAGAACCAGTGAAGAAATGATATATATTGCACAAAATTAAAAAAATTACATGCCTTCTGGCAACAGCTTGCAGTACATGGAGCGTTCAAAGTTGAGTGAATGCACAGCACACGGGATATAAAGTGCTTTTGGGGTTAATTTCTGTAACACAAGCTGAAGGCCGGAGTAAATCCCAGACATATTACTGAAATGTCATAGGATTGTTCTCGACAGTCATTGATAAAACACAGTAATGGGAACCTAAAACTTTTATCAAAATTGAATACTTTATTTCAGAAAAAAGTGACTTCCGCTCATTTAACAAAAACTAAATCAACCAGGTAGGCTAATACTGTTCCTAAAATTTACTGGCAAGAAAATACCTCCTGCTGGCTGCTGGCCCCTCAAAGGCTGTACCCCTCACTTTTAAACAAAAAAATTAAAAAATACAGAAATGTATTCTATAAAGTTTCTAAAAACACACTTTCCTATTTAAGCCTGTACATGTATTGTCATTTCAAATTTATTTGATTTTATACACATTAAAAATCTGTTTAAATTAGAGTTTATTATAACATGTCTGTATTAGTAATACATACGTTATGAAAGTAACAATTTTGTGGTTAAGCAATTGAAGAGCTGTTGAATGGTTTTTCCAAGGGCATCATGTCCTGTTTTCACCACAGTAACATGGTGCAATAAACCAAATCACTCATTATTGTGGTCAGTTGATTTACGTTGTTCCTGAGATACCCATCATTAATAAGATATGTGCAATCACTAACCTATAAGTGTTTCACTTTTTTAGACTTTCCATTTTGTCTGTCTGTGTATGGATGTAAAATACGCAAATATTTATGAATCAGAGTAAATACCCAATTTTCAAAAATAACCGGGTATTTTAAATTTTAATTTAAAATCCCGTCTCAGAGTAAGTGCACTTTGGGATATGTATGGAACTCATTTTTCAGAGTTGTTACAATTATATAAAGTTATTAAATTTAACAGAAATAATAATTGGGACAGCATGTAGGTTATAAGATTAGGAAGTAGAATTAAATAAGTATAGCCCATCAAACCCGAAAAGTTAAGAAAAAGTGCTTTAGAAGTTAATGATACATTCTGATTATTAAGAGGAAGATTCATAAAGTCAATCTAGTCTTGCAATTTACAAAAACAAAATCTTCCACATATATTTAAATTATTATTATTATCAGGTCTATTCTAGCCATGGAAGTAGCAAACATCCTTCCCTCTCACATTATAGTTGCTATTTTACAGTAATAAAGCTGAGGCTTTTATTAAAGTATGTAACAGGTTTTGTTATAAATAAAAGCCAACTGTAATAACCTAGATGACTGAGCCCTTGATAATCCATAATCAAGGACTGAGCACTAGCAAAGCCTACATTTCGAGGGGCTGAAAATTTTCATTTCTGTCTGTCTGTCTTTTCTTACAATATTTTGAGAATGAATTAACCTATAGATTTAAATTTTGCATGAAGCTTCATTTTCATATAAGTTCGATGACAGTTCATTTCATTTCATACAATTTGTCTTAGCATAAATTCAACATGTTTATATTGGTTTTATGGGTAACTATGATGACAACGAGAAAATTGTAGAATAAATAAATTGTAAGTAAACTGAATACATTATATCATTTTACACTTTAACATGATATAATAACACATGTAATGGGATTACTTTGTCTGATTCATAGATAAGACTTTGTTACATTCTGTTGAATCATTTCGATACTCTGTTGTATCGATTCGTGTAATTATTTCACGTAAAAAGCGCCTTTACATCGTTATTGTTCTTTTACAATTAAAAGACAAACATATGCATAAAAGCATAAAAAGTAACATATGCAATAAAAATATAAATGATGCGAAGACATGCTTATGACGGACTAACACAAATAGTCCAGAAAATTTATAAATGAAAAATTTTACTAGACCAAAGTTGAAATGGTTTATTTGTGCTGTTTAATAAAGAGTTTAGAGTATAGAGATGGAGTTCGGTTATGGAGAAAGTCCCTCCATGGTATTTGTTGAGCATCAATAATTTGAAAATGAATTGATTCAACTTAACTCAACTCAAAACATCTTTATTGTGACAGTTTACAAAAACCGTATAATAGTCTCAAGAAATATAATTCGTAATAGGCATAACAGAACATTTCCTAGAAGGTAAAATAAATGTTCCTTAATTACTAGTTATTAATTATAATACAGATGCAACTTAGTTATCCTCCTCATCCTACACACTATGCAAATAACTCTCTTTATTCTTAACTGTGTAAAAAATCTCTGATGCTGTAACAACACTGCTGAAAAAGATGTCTCTTGAGTTATAACTTCAAATTTTGTATATTTTGCTTCCTAAGGGTCAATTGTAAATTTTGACTTCTTTCTACCTGACAGTGTCTCTTTTCTGCTGTATATCTCAAGAACAAATTAAGCTATGACCTGGCGTACTCCGTTATAGCAACAAATTAGGCTTGTCAAATCTTTGAGGTATTTTGCTATGTACAGGTCTGATAAAACTGTAATAAAATTTACCTCTTTTTATATTATATACTTCAGCATTATGTTAAAGCAATAAAAATATTTTCCAACATTTAATCTCTGGTTACGAAAAGATATTACAAAGCATTTAAATAACTAAGAAAGACGGTAGGAATGTAAAAAGTGATTGATACCAAAATATAATTTTGACTTTTTTGAGTATAAATATTGTTGTCACAAATTGTTGAGCACAAAAATTTCAACTTGAGTCCAAAAAATAAAAATTCCTTTATTTCGAGCAGTAAATAACCTTTGGGTGGATACCCAATATATATATAAAAAACTTCTTAAACATTGAATGACAAAAAGTACTTGCTCTGCTGGGATGTATTATAGCTGGACAGTTATTGTAAAGTAGTTTAAAATGTTGGCTTGGGCAGACGCACTAGTGCTGATTAATGTCATGAAACATAAGACAAGAACCCTCAGTATAGAGTCATAGTGAAAGAGATAACTACTTGTAATTATAGCTGGACAGTTTTATTGTAAAGGTAGTGTAACAAATGTTGGCTTTGGGACATACGCACTAGTGCTGATTAATGTCATGAAACATAAGACAGAGAAACCCTCAGTAATAACCAGAAAAAAAACAAATATAAGAGTCATAGTGGAAAGGTGATAACTACCTTTGTATTATAGCTGTACAGTTTATTGTAAAGTTAGTTTAAAATGTTGGCCTTGGGCAGACTGCACTAAGTGCCTGATTAATGTCCATGAAACATAAGACAAGGACAGTAGCGTAGTCCAAGAAATTTCGTGTCGGGGGGGGATCCGAAACCCGTGGGTGATCCGGGGTGACGTTTTGTGTGTTTATATTTTCCCAAATGAATTCACTGGTAATAAGGTACATACCAAAAATATGGAGCTTTAGAGTAACTACGCCTTATAGAAAGTGGAAAGAAAGTAATAGGCACATTAAAACTCCTCAACAGCAACTCTCGTAACTCCCAAACACAAAAAAAAAAAAAAAAAAATTTTTTTTTTTATTTTGGATTTCTTGTATAGCTACAGAAACTAACGAAGGTTTCGATTCTGGCCGAGTAGATACATCACCAAAGTGAATGTTGGATTCACTGGAATAAGAAATAACAAATAACAAGAACAGAGCATCACGTACAATGCGTATAATTGACTCAACTACATTTCTAGTGGAGAAAATGAAATACTCCTTCGGGGACATTGGGCCACACGTGACGGGCCGAAAACCCTTTAAGAAAAAGAAGGGCGAATTTTCGAGCGTGTGTCTCGTGGTACAAGATCAAACTAAGCGAACGTAAACATTGCACCGGAAAAACTCTATCTGATTAGAAGTTCGGCCACTTTGGATTTTCACTTATTGGGGGTATTTTTATAAATTGGTTATAATGACGATTGTTATGTATCAATACACACTGTAGACGAGTATATAATTATCGAAAAATCCACTTTTCACCTTTCGGTCGGAAACATAAAATAACACCTGAAGAAACTCTTAATGATTCAGAACTTCAACTACTTCGGATTCACTGGATAAGAAAATAAAAAGAACAACAACAGAGCTTCACCTCAAGCGTAAAAATTGACTCCAACTAACATTCTGTGGAGAAAATGAAATACTTCCTTCTGGGACGATATGGGCGCAACCTGAACGGCCGAAAACCCCTTTAAGGAAAAGAAATGGCGATTTTCGAGCGTTTTGCTCGGGGTACAGATCAAACTAAACGGAAAATTCGCACCGGAAAAACTCTACTGATTAGAAGTTTTCGTGCCCACTTTGGATTTCACTGATTGGGGTAATTTATAAATGAGTTATAATGACGATTTGTATTATGGTATCATTAACACTTTGTAGGACGAGTATTATAATTATCGGAAAAAATCACCTTTCGGGTTCGGAAAATAAACATACAACCTGAAAAACTCTAAATGATTAGGAAACCTTCAAACTACTTTCAGGACTTCGGTTATTGAGGTAAAAACGTTGGTATTTTTGATTGGAGTTTAGGACGACGATTTTTTTGTTATCATGTAAAACTTTACTTTCCGACTACCTAATTATAATTATCGAGAAAAAATTCACGTCTCCGGTCCGGTAAATACCAAAGAAAAAGCTCTCTACTGATTCCGTTTTGACGATTTTTGGATTTCACTGGTTGATTGGGTTGAGGTAAAAATAGTATTACTTATAATTATTTAGTAACATTGAATTTAGAGATTAATTCAACGCCGACTAATAAATATAATAACTTAATCCCGAGAAAAAAAACAAAAATAATCACTACTTCCGAATCGGAATATACTAGAGGAAGAATGTGAATGAAATAATACCTCAGTCAGTGAAATCCCAAAGTAGTCGGAAACGTCTTATCAGTAGAGATTTTTTACCGGTGTATTATTTGATCCGGTGAAGGCGATTTTTTTTTTTTTTCAATTTTTTCTTTGATAAAACTATATAGATATTAAGTCGGACGTTCAATAGATACCTAAAATGTAATAGTTTCTTTAACATAATTCTACCAGTAAACCACTTTTAATCTCACGACATCAACCAGTGAAAACCCAAAATCGTCAAAAATCTGACTCAGTAGAGCTTTTCACTCGTATATTTCCGACTTTGGAGGTAATAATAATACTTTATTATTGAGTCCAACAATAAATAAAAAATTTGCATACAATCGTCAAATTAAATTATTTAGAAATATGTATATCTATTTTAAAATTTGGCCCCCATTCATAGGTACCCCGTAATCATAAGACAGTCCACACTCATCTCCTAATGACTGATACGATACTTACAGCCATAAGTCACGTTTTAAAATGCTTTCTAAAATTTAACCACCGGAAAACTAGAGGAATGAGCGAATTAACTTTAAATTTCAACATCCCAGACGGCTCATCCTTTAAACTCTTTCCACTGAATAAAACACCCTCGACACCAAACAAAATGGTGTCCCCTCAATCGAGCTTTAAATTTTGTTTGGTTCATGTCAAATTTTTTGATTTCATCAGGGAGCTTGTTGATCAGCTATAACACCAACCTCGGATGGCAAACGTTTAAAATGCGGCTGTTTTCTGTGCGGCATGTAACCGAAGTGTTGTCCCTCGCCGACTTGGCCCGTAATTGATATACGTCCCGTGCCCCCGGACGACACTCGCACTTGAAATCGGCAGTTACAAGGGCCTGAACATCCGAGGATTGTAGAGACAAGTGGCAAAGTTAGCAATCCCAAGCTCCTTAAACGGCATCTCTGCATGAAATTTCGGAGGATATCAATTTTGTAAATGATGCCGGACAGCTTTCTTTTTGGACTTCTAAAATACTCGCTCAAATTTTGTATTTAGAACAGGCTGCCTCATAGCCTTCAACTCGTACATTATCATGGGGGTGTACAGGGGCCAAAGAATGCCATTTTTTTTTTAGTACATCCAGGTAGCAAAAATTTGAAAGGTTCCGTAGAGCATATAATGCCTGAAGAAAACCGTTTGAGCAGGTACTTTCAACTGTGATTATCTCAAGTCAGACTTCCGATTAAGGTACATTACGAGGAACTTGGTGGAATCAGTTTTTTCCCTCTGTGAGGACATCGTCCGCCATCACGGCATGCGGCGGTCCCCCTCAATCTCTCTTTTGGCCGCAAACCAGTAAATTTTATAGTGCATTTGGATTTGGAGTTTGTTGGTCCTCAAATTTAATTTAAGAGAAAAAAAAAAACTGAATTACATTGAATTCCAGTTCTACAAAATGAAATGGATTTCTAAATCTCAATGTTTTGTTGGTAGCTTTAATGCATAGCGTTGTATACGTCCAACATACAGGACCATTTTCCCTCCCTCGGATCGTTGATATTCTGCCTGCTGATGTTCACAAGGAACAAGAACTGGTCCTAAGTAAATAGTTCCCTGTGGGACTCCATAGGAAGAAAGTCGCTGCAATTTAAAATGATTTAATTGTGTTTTTTCTCGGATAATTAATATATTGTAATTCAGTCCGGCGTTGAAATTCATACCTTTTTAAAAATCAACCGACCACTAACATAATTCCTAATTACCACTTTTACCCGTCAACCGCAACTCAACCAATGAAATCCCAAAATCGGCAAAACTTGAATCTGTAGTAAGAGTAGGCTGTTTCCTTCGGTATTTACCGACCACGGAACAAAAATGTTTTGTTTTTCTCGATAATTAATATACGGTACGATGTAAAAAGTTTAAATTGAAAACAAAAACTCGTCGCTCTAACTCAATTCGAAAACCCCAAACGTTTACCTCAAACATTGAAGATCCAAAATTAGTTGAAGTTTTCTAATCAGTATAGAGTTTTTCAAGTATGTAATTTTCCGATACCCGAAAGTGATTTTTTTAATTCGATAATTATATGACACGTTTTATACAGTTTTATAATGACATCCTAAAAATCAAACGTCTTAACTTAATTCTTATGTAGTCACTTTAATACGTCCCCGGACGACGAATTTGAACGAAGTGGCGTCGCTAATTTAAAACTGATCGTGCCGTGTTACGGTTTCAGGTTACTTTGGCGACGTCGACATTACCATGCCTGCCCTACATAGAAATGAACCGTGAATTACACTACACTATCCCTAAAGGCCGAGCCCAAAAGTATCGTTTTAAATACTTTATGATTTAAGACGACAGGACAATTATATCTTTTTAACAACGGTCACTTCAATCAGTGAAATCAATAAAGATTTTAATGTTTGTAGACAAGCGTAAATGAAACTGTCCCCTTTTTTCTCCTGCTCCAATGCTTTATTTTTTAATATGCCTTTAATATAAAAAAAAGTCCGGACCCCCTTGTACCCCCGGCCCTTCGTCTAACGCACTGAGACAAGAACCCTCAGAAATAGAAGTCATAGTGAAAGTGATAACATACTTGTATTAATAGCTGGACAGTATAATTGTTAAAAGTAGTTTAAAAATTTTTGATTGGGCAGAACGCACCTATTGCTGATTAAATGGTCATGAAACATAAGACGAAGACTCACCCTCAGTATAAGAGTCCAAAGTGAAAGTGATAACTACTTGTATTATAGCTGGACAGTTATTGTAAAGTAGTTTAAAATGTTGGCTTGGGCAGACGCACTAGTGCTGATTAATGTCATGAAACATAAGACAAGAACCCTCAGTATAGAGTCATAGTGAAAGTGATAACTACTTGTATTATAGGTGGACAGTTATTGTAAAGTAGTTAATAATAATAAATGTTAATTTATTTTTATGTATATATTCATATTCATTTATTTAACCATCAAATAATTTACTTGTACATTGAATTGGGTAAATTCAAATATAATCTGTGTAGTTATTGTAAATTCACTTGAAAGTCATACTATAAATATATTGTAAATAATGTTTAATGATTGTTTTAAGCAACATTGAAACACATTAGTTTTTTTAATATTACACTGGCATAATATATATAAGGGCGGATTGATAAGTGTGGTAAACTTGTATGAAAAAGTGGTAAACTTTCAGAAACTGCACTGTTGTTGGTAAGCCTGATATATTACCATGGATATTACAGCAGTTTTCGAATGGTATCTGTTATTAGTTGATTGTTGGCAGCCAGCTGAAGTGGTAACTGCGTAGTTAGTTCCTGAGGATAGAGAAAAATGAATTTTGTGCGGTCATTAAACATTTTAATTTG
Source organism: Homalodisca vitripennis (assembly GCF_021130785.1). Classification (NCBI taxonomy): domain Eukaryota; kingdom Metazoa; phylum Arthropoda; class Insecta; order Hemiptera; family Cicadellidae; genus Homalodisca; species Homalodisca vitripennis. The sequence continues at coordinate 34,606,123 of NC_060207.1, forward strand.
CAAGGTTGGACAGCTGCACAGATAAAATCCATTTCAGATTCTGCATGTGGGTTCTGCACCAATATTGAAGGCCATTTAATTTTGGATTAGTTGGAGAAGCATGAAAGATGGAGCACGCTCTGGTCAGCCCGTTGAAGTCTTCATACAGGAAACCATCGATAAGGTGCATGATATGGTAATGGAAGTTGAAAAATTAAAAGTTCGCGAGGTACCTCATCACAACGCAACGAGTGCATTGCATCCTCCATGAAAAACTGGCCATGAAGAAGCTCTGTATGCGATAGGTGTTGCACTTGCTCGCTTTGGACTAAAAACGGAAACGAAAAAGAACATTTGTACTCATAATCTCAAACTTTTCAGGTGCAATCCACAGGACTTTTTGCGTAGATTCATAACTTGGATCCACCATTAGACTACAGAGACCAAACAACAGTAATGGACGAAGAGTGGGGAGAGTGCACCAATGAAGGCGAAGACTTGTTTTGTCAGATGGAAAGGTTATTTGGATAGATTACTTGGAAAAAGGTAGATCCATAACTGGGTCCTATTATGCTGCTGGATTCTTTGAAACAAGAACTCATTGAAAAAGGTCCAAGATTGGCATGGAAGAAGGTGCTGTTTCTCCAGGACAATGCTCCAGCCCACACAGCAGCTATCTCAATGGCAAAAGTGTTCGACTTGGGATTCAAATTGGTTCCTCATCCACACTATTCACCACACTTGGCTCCGAGTGACTTCTTCTTATTCCCAAACTTGAAAATTTGGAATGGTTGGAAGAAATTTTTATTGAAGTGTCCCCTGCTATGACAGACTATTTTGTAGAGTTTGACAAAGCCTACTTTGACGATGGGTTGAAAAAAATTGGAAACTTGCTGGACCAAGTGTATATATAGCGTTGCAAGGAGATTATGTCAAGAAAAATAAAGCTTTGTCTTTAAAACAATATTTTATTCTATTTTTACCAGACTTAACCAACCGCCCACGTATGTATATATATATATATATATACACACACACACACACACACACATATATATATATATATATATATATATATATATGTAAGAGGAGATGTCCTGATTGGTTTACAAAGCTAAAAAAGATAGAGATGTGAAATTTGGTACATTGTTTCATTTTGTGTTCTAGAGGTGCGCTAAGGAAGGATCTTTCTCTCAGGTCTCAGGGTTCCGTCTCAATACCCTCTGAAGTTGATGAAAAGTCCTGTAAAAAATCAATTTGTGTAAATACATGTCATTAATTGAAAGAGCCTGTTAAATAATAACAACTGTTCTGTGTAAACATAATATGGATTCAATCATATGTTAATTCATTTAATTACTATTTCATAATCATATGTTAGTTCATTTAACTACCATTTAAAATTTCTTTACGTATTTATTGTCTTCAAAGCATAGAATAAGCTTGGACGTAATAACGCTTCTTATTTCAATCTTTTTTGTGATCACTGTAGAACACAAAGTTAATAGAATTGAAAGGTTTTGTAAAATTTGACTTTCAACCGTAAATTTTGGCAAATATTAATTATGAGACGCTTGGTCAGTAGTGTAATGCAGATATCAAAGACAATGTTACTATATGACTTATACTACATATTTAAAGACTGTTAAAAAACTCACCTTTTTTTTAAGCGGGCTTCTCAGAACTCTGTATGTAGGCTATAAATTTTTTTTGATCAGTGTAAAAACGCAAACTCACTTATGGAACTATTAATATATTAGACCGGAATTAAATTACAATGGCCGAAAGTAGACACTTTAGGCTTTTCATACCTATGCATTTCTGGATCGAGGCAACAAGGCAAACTCTACCATGGCATAGGAAATATTTGTTCGAACTAGAAGTGACCATACACGCGCAAAGTATAAAATAAAAAACCCTAGCAATTTTACCTAACATCTGTAGCTCTAAACTGTGAATACTTCAATAATATGTACATAAAATATAAATCTTTCTGTACATAGAGTCCCACCATTTATTATGTCATATATGCATAACTGAAAAGCTAAGAACTTTGAATTTAGGACTCCTCCACATTGGCATAAAATAGTTAAATTTTTACTGAAATAGCTAGTCCTACTCAATAAAAACACATGGGATATTAGAGAGAAATTCAATGTACTGAAAGAAATGTTTCATTCTTAAACTTCAGGGCCTAAAAACACTGCTCTTAAATTTAAAATGGAATTGAAGTATCTTTCAGTGACCATCACTTATCACAGGAGTGTGTAGAATGTCATGTAAAATGAATACGCCTACAATGACCCTGTTTTTCAGTAGAAAATTCCATGCAAAGCCGTAAGTATCTGTTAATTATTTTATTTTAATAAAAATCAGTCGATATTGCCTACATTAGAAATACATCTTTGAAAATAAATTATGTATGTAATTAAATAAACTAAACATACTAATTTTTATTAGTCCAGTGCCAATTTAGAGTTTGCTGTATATTTAGTATTAAATGAGATAGTTTTGATATTTACTTGTAGATCTGATAGTCTCGAATAAACCAAAACATTTCTTTTGATTTATTCAGTAAACTGTTGCAAACTTTGAAAATACTACAACTATTAATATACTCAGGAAACAAAATTTATTATTAAGCCAATAATCCTGCATAACAAGCTTAGAAAAAATAGGTCCAAATTAAAATTGCAGTTTAGGATAATTCAGTTTGGCTGTTACATGACCTCTGTCACAACAACAACTGTAAACACTGGTGTAGTTTGATTGATAGGTCACATGTTGAGGTGAGAGTGGTTTCCTCAGCCAAGAAACTGGCTGCAAAGATGTTCTGCATGAGTTAACGCGGGAAGGTCAAACATGCTGTGTACAATGGCTAGATGTAAGGCACTGGGTCACTCTGCCAGTCTCCCCCTCCTCTTTATTCTCATATTCTCTCTCTCCATCCCTTGTCCACCTGACTGTCTACTTTACTAGCCTTAGGATTGAAAGTCATGCGTGTTGTGACATTGTAACTCATAGGAAGATAACAATAACACAGTCTTTTCCGCTATTAAACAATAAAAGAGTAAAACTATACCTCCTTAAGGAGTTTTGAGTGCTTTGATAGTACTTTTATTATAACACCTTCACTGCTGGTTTTATACTGAGTGAGACCAGCTACTCTTTGTATGAATTTGTGCTGTAAGGTATCTGCCACAGCCAACGTGTTAAATAATGAATTTAGACTTTGAATAAAACAATGACATTTTCTGATCAAATTTAAATGCATATTCCAATAAATAATTATTGAGCTTAATGAGGACTGGAAACACCGTTTGATCCTTTTGAATTGGGATCAAAGTAAAATATTTTGTTTGAGTCTAAATTAAAATTTAATTCAGACTTGAACAACTGTTTTATAAGAAATTCAAGAAGTAGCCTACATAATAAAGGTTTTTTATCAATATCTTGAGACCCTTTTATTTTGTTTACTATTTAAATTGTAAGATATAATTCCAGTAAAATATGACTTTAATTCAAATATAATGATTTTGATTTAAAAACCAAAGTTATTTATTGTTGTAGAAAATCTAATTAGATTTTAACTCTTCATAGCACAATTAGGCCCTAAGGATCAGAAACATATAAACCACAAATATCCATACAAGAGTTATGATTTTGAAAAAATGTAGTTTTGGGTTTGTGTAAAAGTAAATTTGAACGAAACCCTGGGACTGGGTTCCACATAATGTTCTAACTACACTTCTCTGAATCAGTTGTTGTAATGTGTTTGTAATGGCAAGAAACGAAATATGCAGCAATTAAAGAAAAATGTCCCATATAAATAAAATGATAAAACTAAGGGTAAACATTTACTTTTCTTGGTAATTAATAGAATGGTATGTATGTTATAAAATGATAACCATACAGTCTCAAAGGTTGATGTCATGTGACTGAATGTACAGTACTTAGGTGAAAAAATAGCACATCATTCACCCAAGGCAAAATGGCAGCATCCAAATTAGGTAGTACATAACATCAGAGATGTAGTATATAATGTAGGTATGCAAAGTTAAACAGCAGCAATATAAAAAATCCTATTAGAAATTTGTGGTGTATTAATTTATTTAAAAATGCATATATTTGTAACTATCATACTAAGATAACACCTGGAATCAGTTACCAATTATTGCAGTTATTGTGTTGATACATATAAACACTGGCTCATGAGTCTATAAAAAAATGTTGGGTAGTAGCAAAATGAGCAGATAATTCCCCAATATTGGATTTGGTGAGGGGGGCTCAACATTCTTGAATTTTAAGACCCATTAAGTTACACTTCATTTGATAGATCTTGATAAAATATCAGTGGAAACTAGAGCTTTCCATCTCAACCCAGTACAAAATGATAACTCATTTAAATTAATTAAGTTAAAAGCATGGATGGATCCCACTGAAACTCGGGACACACCCTTCTAGGAAACAAAAGTGAACCATTTCCCCAAAATGGGCTTTTTGGGAGTAGTTTAAAATTTTTTAAATGTAAAGTTACAGTAGCCCTAGGATTACAATTACAATTAGAGGTGCTCCATCCTGCTGGAACCCAACTTCATTACAGTTGTTGGTTGCTACTTGGATAACTGGATAAACCTGATTTTGTAACATTTCCTGGAATTTTTTAGGGTACTGGCTATTTTGTTGTCTCATCCAATGAGGGTTAACATCAGCCCAATAACGAGCATTGTGTCTACTAACGTTACCGTTTAACATGAAAGTTGCTTCATCTACAAAAGGAATGTTGTTTAATCTAATTGTATTATTTTTAATGTTCCGCATCATCATTTCACAAAATTTTACTCAAAGATCATTGTCCTCACTTAGCTCATGAACTAAACGACCTTGTATGTTTTATAACCAGTCATTTAGGACTTTACAAACTGATGTTTGAGATAAACCTAATATTTGGGAAACCTTTCTTGTTAAGGCATGAGAATCTTCTACAACAGACTGTTAAATGTCAAGTGACAATGCTTCAATTTGGGTCGGCCAGGTTTGGAGCAGTTTTTAACGCTGCCTGTTTTCTTGAAACATTGGATTGTATTTTGAACTCCTGATTTAGATACAGGATTTTGATAGGGATAAGTGTCATTACATAAATTCCTTATTTCATCATAAGATCTCATCCTGTCTCAGTAGCCTTGCATCATCAGGATCATAATACGCTCTTGTTCTCGTAAACTGCCAATTTCAACGTAAGTATTACAAAAACAAGTCTTAACTTTGTTAATTCCAAACAGAAACTGAACACGATATGGACTTCCTCAATAATGACAAGATAATGGAGGCCTACCCTGCAGCAGGTAATAACTGTAAAACAGGTTTGAGTTTGTAAGGAAAGTTGCCTAATAAAATTAGTTTCCTCCTGAATGTTGGTGTTCATGTTTTGCCTCCAATAGTCTTCAATTATTTTCAATGAGCTGCCATTTTGTACTGGGTTAAGATAAACAGCTCTAGTTTCCACTGTTCTTCTTTTATCAAGACCTTTCAAATGATGTGTCATTTAATTGGTTTTTATATTTAAAGATTTTGAGCCTCCCTCCCCCCAAAATCCCATTTTGGGAAAATGGATAAGGTTATAAAAGTGACTAAAAAGTTCACTTTTATTTTCTAGAAAGGATGGTATCTCTCCATCTTTATCCACCAAAAACTAAACAGAGTGTATCCATACTTTAATTTACACTGTATATATGAACTTCACCAACGTTCTTTCACACTGAAGCATGAATATCTTGCGGACAGACAGACAGAAATGAATTTTTTACAGCTCTCAGGCAGACAGAGGAGAAATTTTGCTAGCCTACTGAGTGATATGCTTCAATGACGCACAGCCAAATCCAATGAAGGGACACACACATCCTTCGAACTCATTCTTGTCTATGTAGAAATGAAGTTTCATGCAAACTTTAGTGTTTACAGAGGAAATCGTTCTCAAGAAATCCTTTATATAGTTAGACTACGCAAACGCTAAGCCGAATCCCATAGAGGAACATTCCGCTATATCAGACAAGACGTTTCTTACGTTAATGGCCACATCAAAATTTGTTCTTGAGATCGAGTAGAAACATACACAGACAGACAGAATAGGAATTTTGCCACAACTCTTAGTGATAGCAAAATATACATGACTTATAGATCAATATATTCTTGAGCTTAGTTATATGCTCTGCTAACATTCTGCCGAATCCTTTCAAGGAAAAAGCACAATCAGCAAACTATCTCGTCTGTATGGGAATTAAACCTATAAAATGGAGTATCAAATGACACAACAGAACGTAACGAAAGTCCTGCTAACTAATCCAACAAACCAAATCCATTACATGTGTTACTGTGTCACAAGATGTCATATGATTGTTCATAGATTATTTGTCTAGATATTCTGCGGAATTATTAGCCATACGGACAGGGTAACGTGCTAGCTCTCTTAGTGGTATCAGAATATACAAAATTTTAGGTCTACATCTTAATTAATTTTCAAACATATCTGTGAAAAGTTAGCCTTTGCTAACGCTCAGCCAAAGCCCATGGTGTAACATGCACCATCATCAAATTTTATATTGCTTATATAGAAATAAACTTCATGCAAGTATGTAAAAAGTTTTCTATGAAATTCAAGTTTGTAGGTTAAATCAATCCATTCTCGATATATCAAGCGGACTGATAGGAAGAGAAACTTTGCCAGCCTCTCGGAGTGATAGGATTCGCTAAAGCTCAGCCAGTCACGTTCCTGCGCTCTTCATTTATTTGTTTACAAATTCAAATACAAACGACCCGACGATATGACATTACACAATAAGTAGGTGAGATACGTACGTGGAATAATTTTTGAAATCTCAAATGTTTGTTATACATTTACCTATTCCACAGTGCGGTATCTTATTATTTAAGTGATGAGAACATTGTATGCTCATTAAATACAATGCCTTGATTAAGGGGCCCAATTCGGCGGCGTGAGCTTATGTTTGCCAACCTATTTTTGGGGGAAGGAAAGTTCATTTACTTGCTTGAATATTTGATATAGACCTATCTTTATTTTATAACAATATATTTAATGGAGGTTTTGTATATTTTCACTAACATATTTTGGTTCGACAAGATATGAATTTTGACATATTTAGTAGTATTTCCAAAGTATGTGAAATAAAATATGTACTTTTGTTAACTTTGTAACAATTTTCTATGTACTAATTGAATTAAGGTCAAATTTTGAGTTTGCAATGGAATTTCTTGCTTTCCTAAAAAGATGTATAGCATATAATGTTTTTGTAATAGCATTCCTGTGCAGTGATGCGTAAATAGTACTGCCATGCTAAATTTTTTGCTTAGAGTAATAACTCATTTTAACCCTATTGGAATTTTCTAGTAGTTACCACATTATGACGAATTCAATTTAATTATTGTAACTTTTTGTTATTGCCGGAGTTAGTCCATATAATTGGTTTAATCTGTAGTTTGCCGCTAGAAAATATAAATATCTTATTTCTTTTACTTAGGTTCACATTTTGTACAATTTATAGTCTGCAATGAAACCTTTTGTCCTCCTTATGCACCAAGGAATAATAGGAACCAGGTTCGTAGAAAACAAAACTATTTCAGAAAACTTGTGGTAAAATAAAATATTGTACATGATTTTAAAATTATTGGTGCACACAGTTTTTATTTCTCAAAAATGTTTTTGCTTCAAATTGTCTATTATCTGTATAATAATGTGGTAAACATATAAAGTTGATAGGCTAATATTTATAAAAACTGTGTATACCTATAAATTTAACATAGACGAGATAATGACAGTCTCACCTTACGTTATGTCGTAAAACAAACATCTCATACCAATGTATTCCGTGTAGACCGTTAATACACTGAAAGTAAATGATAACGGTTGTAATATTTTCCGTTTAGGAAACTATTGTATGAATATTATGTTATTGCAAGTCAAATTGTGTTTCGATTTCCCCTGTCTCTAGTTGGGAAACCAGTTTTCAATAAATTTCTTTACCCAAATTATACGAATCGGCCGATGCCAATGTAGAATACAGTAGGAACCAATGTTCTACTACAGAATATTCTGGAATGAGAAGGACAAAAATATAAGAAACTGATTTTGTTGGATTGCGTTAGTTAGATATCAGTCTCTTAACCTAGTAGATTGTTATATCCCGAATTTGAAGTGAGTTTCACAGTTTTTGTTATTTTACTAGACACGGATTTGGCAACACCGGAATCGAAAAATCTAAATATTGGTTAAAGAACCTTACAGTAATCACTATGCTTTGGATTAGTATCTATTCAAATAGGCAGTAGTGTAATTGGTCAGTCGACAGGTAGAGTAGTAAAGTTTGTCTTCTAAAATCAGTCTTCCTGGCCTTGATCAGTCTCGAATAATACGTTTTTATATAAGGGTATATATATATATATATATATATATATATATATATATATATATTATATATATATATATAGGTTAATTAAAACACTACTCATATAGTCATTGAATGGGCTCATTTTGAAACAAGCTGTGAAACATATGCGATAATAATAGTTTGTTAAAGAATATAGATTTTTGTACTACATGTAGTATAAAACTAGCTGTAAGGTTACATGTTTACCTTGAACAGGAGATACATTGCTTAGCAGCACTGCTAGGCTACTATTTGGTGGTATTTGGAATGGCATCACTGGTTGTTTTTGTTTGAGATTTAAAACCTATTGGAAACCATGGTTTGAGTCGATTCTTGTTTAAATTGAAAAGTACAAGTGAGATATTTTATTGTTTAGTTTTGTTTGCTTTGATTTGCAGTTAATTAGAACGTCAGTGAATATTATGTTCATCATTATCCATTAAAATGCATATCTTTGAGTAACTGTTAAAATACGATTAATTATTACCATTTATTTGTGTAACTTAGTTGTTGATATCATTCAATAGCTACAAATTTACGATATCTTGCACGGGATTTTACCGTCTATTTTGAATTGTATTGGATTTTATAATACAAGACTTGAAGCTTGAAGTGAAAATTGCTCTTTCTTTTGTGGGAAGAACTCGTTTGTTATTTGTAATGACATAACCTCGTCATTGAACAAGATGTTAAGTGGTATATTGTTATGAAAAGACAAAAGGATAAAACTGATTGGTTAAAAAGTATTTTCAGCAAAATTCATGTAAGTTTTAGTTTTACTACAAGAAATCTTCATTTAAGACTAGACAATATAGTGTAAATATATATCTAATATATATTGTCAACTTGAACAAAATGAATTGTGTAATACCCAACACTTCAAATTTGGTACAGTTCAAAAATATCCAGAACCACGTAATTAACTTAAACACCCCTTTTGAGTTAGTAATAGAATATTCTGTTAGCCATAGTGTCAAAGTAACAGGTAACGACTGGGTTGCGCTTTTTCCTGAAGGATGTAAAAATTGGACTTCACTAGATATAAACCAAATGATAACGTATGAGTTTGTATTACGTCAACCAGTGAGAGTAACAAAGGAGGAAAAAAGGTACAAGATACATCTTAGTCTAACTGGAATAAAAAAATTAAAATATGATCTGCCTTATCAATTCATCTATTACAATAAAGTTTTGGATAATGTACTTGGTATCAGTAACCCATTTAAATTTATTGAGCCCCTTTCAAGAGATGTTTTTGCAGTTTCAACAATTGCTGATCAAACCAATAACAATACAGATGGGAAAGGAATTGTTAAAGAACACAATTTTAAAGTAAATAAAAACGGGAAACCATTAAAATCTTTAGTACAGAGTAAAGAAGTTGAAGTTAAAAATGAAAGGGATATTGACTACCAAGAAAAAAATCATGGCAGATATAACAAAAGGAATAGACTAAGTTTCATGAATAAGATGGACCGTAGAGTAGTTCATGGCTCATCCAGTGATGCTCGGGTGGTATCTAACTCGAGCCAGTTTCCATCGTCTTGTTCAAACTGTCACCGAGTGAATGCCTTGCTGAGCAGACAGGCTGAGCTGTACAGTCAAGTGAAAAATTTGGCAGAGATGAATAATGATTTAAATCAGCATAATTGTTGGTTGCAGAAACAGATAGAACTAGGGCAAGCAGCTTATCAGAAGCTATCAGTGACTTTGATGCATGAGCGGGAGTGGAAAATGTTTTATCACGCAGCAGCTCAAGAGAGAGTGGATTATCATTATCAGGTAATGGTGGTTGACCAGATGCACCCAGATTTGTTCACTGTTAGGGAACCACCAAATATTGAGCGACAACGATCAATTGATAAAACAAAGTTAGGTTCTGTATTGAAACTTAAGGCAATAATTGGAAGTCAGGAAGAAAAAATACGCTCTTTAACAAAGGAGATAGAGGAGTTAAAAGGAAGGAGAGTTCAGAAAGTGAAAGCCATCGTGAAGGATATAGAAAAACTCAAAATAGACTCTGGAGATCTACAGTACAACAGATCTGATAAAGATGAAGGAAATATTGAAGATGCCAACTAATCAGGTTAGAACTTCATTGTCTAAAAGTTTCACATATCCTACCGAAACAAATGGTGCTTTCAAGTACAAATGATATTATTATCAAAGTACAAATGTAGAAGACTGATTGTTAAAATGCCTTACATTTGTTGTTTTGCCTTATTAGGCTACATTGTTATAGTTACTTTATTACATTTGTTAAGTTTGTTACTTAAACCAAACTAAATATTTGGTAAAAAAATAAGTTAGTTGTTTTGATGTTTTAGTTATATGTTAATGTTAAATGTGTTTCCTAAAGAGATGTGTTTTTTTTGTTATAGAACGTTAGGTCTATTGGTTTTTGTATAAATAAAGAATATTTCAAAGACCCCAGTTATTAAATATGTTGGTAAATTTATATAAATACATATAGGACAGTTAGCCAGTTTTCAATGTAGTAGATTCAATAGTGTTCATATATAAATAGCCTACGTCCCTCAATATTATATACTGTTTGTTTAAAATATTTGTTTTAAATACCTTCTATACATTCATTATCTTAATGGAAATATTTTACACATTCCATATACAAAATGGTATACATTACTTTATGATATTGTTTTCTACTTAATGATACAACTTTTACGTTAGGCTGATTTATGATTTTATTTACTCAACAAGAAATGTAAGTAATTTTTAAACATTGAATTTAAACCTTTTCATGAAACATTTTTAATGATGTAAAGTCAAAATGAGACTGCGGAAAGTAAAATATTTGATGTCTTGAAATTTGTAGGTGGACTTGTTTGTTTTAGTTCCTAAGTTAATATAAGAACAAGATGTAATCAATATAATACAATGTTAAGGAGTTGCTGTTTAAAAAGCATTTTAAAATTCTTATAATTTGATAACTCAGAATATAGTTGGTTTTACTTTGTTTTCAAATTAATTTAACTTGCTTTATTTGTATGGCTTTTTAAATAGACTACTAGGATGTTTGTAATAGTATTAAAATTTATCGAAAGACAAGATGTAAGATTTTCCTAATAAACTTTTTCATGAATATTCTTGTTTTAATAATTTAAAAGTCACCTAATTATAATCTCTCAGAATATGATTTTCAGGCTTCAGAAGTGAAATTTAAATATTAAACTATCTATATTAAAATGAATTAATAATAAACAAAGTAGTTTCTTTACTAAAAGTTCAACAATATTTTTTCATACATTATATTTTCTTTTAAAATTTAATAAATGAACTTTTTATTTTTAGTGTTTCAATTGTGTTTGCTTAAAATAATGCTCTAACCACAACCTGAAAAAAGATATAAACATTTATTTAAAGTGACGTTTTTTAGAAATAATACATACGAGCTAGATAGAATATTTCAGTCATCCTTTGTGTATGTCGTCCAAATTAACCTCTTAGTTTGTGAGAAGAAAGTGTTAAATGCATAAAATATATAAACAGTCCGAATTTGTGAATGTGTTAAAATCTATTCTGGCTTTTGAAGAGAGATAAAAATTTAGCTGACATCATATTTTGCTTGACCTCTCTTCAAAAGCCAGAATAGATTTCAACACATTCACAAATTCGGACCGTTAATATTTTTTATGCATTTTTATTTATGTACTATATATATATATATATATATATATATATATATATATTATATATATATTATATTATAAATACATGAAATGAAATATATTATATACAATATAAATAAGTATAACTATGTCTTAATTGAAAATAGAATATACTTTTGCAGTAAACATTAAATATACTGTAAAATATAATTTTGTATATATATATGTAAAATTGCTTGTATATATATATATATATATATATATATATATAAACCATTTTTAAAGTTCTGTGTAGTTATGTTCATAACACTATTCATTCCATTTCAGATTAACAAACCAGCAGTGTTGTCTATTTGACTCAGATTTATTCTAACTTTAGCATAGAAGTAGCAATCACTAACAAAAGATTTTTAATTTCTTTGTTTAAAGTGGTGTTGAGGTATGATTTGGTAAAACTGCTAAAAATTAATAATTTTGTTTACAAACCCACTAATTTAATTTTTTCAGTTCTGATAAAGCAAAAACTAATCTTCATATCATTTTTAGTACATTGTCTTTCCTTTGATGTAAAATGTCAGTGAATAAACTAATCCATGACTAGTAAAACTTTAAATTTGTATAATCCATAAATTTAATTCTCAAATAATAAATATAATACTCAAAAATTATATGTTTATACTTTTCAAAAAATATGTAAATTTCTTTTATCGGCAAATTTCTGAAATACTACTAGTTTTAAAATGGAATGTAAATGGGATACTAAAATAAGCATACATTCTCAATTGGAGATATTTATTTTAATAATATAATAGCTTATAAACATTAAGCATAATTTTTAAAAATTATTTATTCTACCTTCATTCAAAAATATAAGTAAGAATAAATTTTCTGATTATGTACGGTTGGTTCATAATAGGTTTAATTTGCTAGTTATATATATTTTTTAATAATATGTTCTTTTATTGTAATATAGGCCATAAATTTAATCTGTAGCTTATTTGTAAACAATGGTATGTTACAAAAGAAGGTCTTGATACTGAGACAAAGAAAAACAAAACAAACAAACAACAAACAACAAAATAATACAAGAAGGGCATTGTAGTAATTTTAAAAGGCTACTTACTGCAACTTAGCTAATTTATGTATAGATTTTACAGCATATTTAATGTTTACTGCAAAAGTATATTCTATTCTCAATTAATGAAATGAAATGAATGATTTGAAATGAAATGATTTTATTAGCCCAATAGAACATTACAATGTTATAAGGCTCGTTCAAGAAAATAATAACACTAAATACTAAATAACAATTAAAAAAAAAAAAAAATACTAACTACAACACAAGTAACATATAGCTAATACTAGGTGGTATGATATTTCACATCTTAATTATTTTCTGGTGAATTCGGACGAAAATCGTCAAAAGTATAAATTTCAGTTTGAAGCATGTATTCTTTAAATAGTTTTTTTGAAAGCCTTTTAATGTAGGAATCTCTCTCCATGCTAAAGGTAATTTGTTAAAAAAATGCTGACTATTGTAAGAGAAAGATGTTTTAAAATGGGTTGTTCTGTGTATAGGAAACAGGTAGAGAATAACTATTACGTGTTGTGTAGTTATGATGGGAGATAAAGGGATTGGACTGTATTCTTTTATATGTTTGAGTTAAAACTTCCATTATGTAAATACTTCTTACTGTTAAAAATTTGAAGATTAAAAAAATGTCCTCTACATGATTGATTAAATTTCAAATTTCCTAGTATTCGGATTGCTCTCTTTTGAGTTTTGAAAACCTGTTCAATAAATGGTGAACTTCCCCAGGAAACAATTCCATATCTCAACACAGATTCGAAATAGCCAAAATAAATAGTTTTTGCTGTTCTTAAGTCAGTCAAGTCTCTAATTTTACGAATAGCATAAACATGCTGAATTTAGTTTCCCATTTAACTGACTGATGTGATTTTCCATCTAGATTGTCATCTAAAGTAACACCAAGAAATTTACAATTTTTTTGTAGAAGTAAGTTTACTTTGGTAAAAAGTTATTTCAAGTTGTTCTCTAAAGTTTCTAATAAAGTGAAAATTAAGTATGGATGTTTTGGAAATATTTAAGGATAGTTTGTTAGCTTTAAGCCAGTTAAAAAATCAAACTAATGTTATCATATAATTTTTGAGATAGTTCAGTTTTATTGTCAGATTTAATCAAACTAGTGGTGTCATCAGCAAAGAGAATTAATTTGTCACATAAATTGAACTGCTTGGGTAAGTCGTTTTATAAAAAATTAAAAATAATATTGGACCTAAAACTGACCCTTGGGGTAGCTGCCTCCAAATAGCGAGCAGGAGATAGATATTTATGAACCGAACCAGCACTGTTTTGAACTATCTCTACTACCTGGCTGCGATCCCTCAGAAAGCTACTAAACCAATTGAGAGCAACTCCTCTGATGCCATAATACTCCAATTTATTTAACAAAATTTCATGGTCTACACAATCAAAAGCCTTCTGGAGGTCACAGAACAGGCCACAGGTCGACTGTCCCTGGTCCAAGGCAGTTAGCACATAATCAGTTAAAACTTATAATAGCATCTGAAGTTGACAAAATTAGATTGAAAACCAAATTGATTTTTATTTATTATTGAGAATGATTTTAAAACATTTTCAAGCCGTAATTTTACAATAGTTTCTAATAATTTTGAAAAAACTGAAAGAACTGAAATAGGTCTGTAATTTTCTGCAAGATTTGAATTATTGTTTTTAAATATTGGAGTTTACTCTGGCTACCTTGAGACATTCAGGGAAGACTCCGTGAGTCAGGGAGCTATTCACCAAAGAGCAAAGAGGTTTTGACAGGATGTGGATGTGTTCCTTCAATATCCTTGGAGGTATTCCATCCAGGCCTTGGTGACTTACTTGATTTAAATTTACTTATAACTTCAATTATCTCTTTTTCACAAACAGGATAAGATAAAATGAAACCATTAACAAATGGATTTGGCAAAAAAATTTTGTGGATCGTAATGCCTTGAATTCAGCAAGTCAAGTTGGTTTGAGATAATATGAGGTACACTTGTGAAGTGCCTGTTAAAATGCTATTGCAACATTCCATTGGCTCAGTAATATCTTGTCCGTTAACAATTAGATTAATGTTTTTTACAGAAGCGAATGATTTAGTCTCTGAGTTAATGATATTCCAGGTTGTTCTTGGAATATTTTTAGAGGATTGTATTTTATTTACTAGGGGTTCTCTTTTTGCATAAAGGAATATTTTCTTATGATGTTTAAGGTAATTTTTATATTCTTTCCAGCTATTTTCTGTGTTTATTGACTTGGCTCTGGCAAACAGCTCCCTTGACAGGACAGCACTTGCCCTAACCACATCAGTTACCCAGGAATATGGACTTGACTTAAGTTTTTGTTTTTGTTTTTTAATGGGAATGCTAATTCATAATATAATATCAGCTTATCAACAAATTTTGAGAAATTTGCATCAACCGATTCACCAGAAATCACATCAAACCAGTCCTCCTTTTGCAGAAAGTCATGAAACATTCTATGACCCTGCTCAGAAAATATCCTATGTGTAATTATTTTTACTATTTTCATTTTTTAGTAATAAATTATTGACATTTATTTTCAAAATTTGAGAAAAATTATGATCTGAAAAGCCAGAGTGAAGGTTAAGACTTGATAGCAGATTCTGAGGTATGTTACTAACAATATTATCTAAACAAGATTCAACATTTTTGGTAACTCTAGTAGGTTCATTTATATAATATCTAAAATTATAACATTTTAAAATATTCTTAAAAGCTAAAGACTCTGAGTTATGGTTTAATAAATTAATGTTAAAATCACCTAAGACAACTAAGTACTTTTTCTCTTTCAAAGCTAATTCAAATAACAATTGCAACTTGGAAATGAATATCGGAGTCTGGTGTTCTGTAACAAAACTAACAGTTAAAATATTTAATTTATTAGAATTAGTTGAAATTAACTCTATAGAGGAACATTCAAAAACAAAGTCTCTTCACTAAATTTACAAAAATTTCATTATGTTCAATAAATTGTACATGATTTTTTACAAGAAGACAAGAACCACCTCCCCGTGTCAAACTAATTCTACAATAAATTGAGGCTACAACGTAATTTTTTATCTGAAAATATTTTAAGTTTTTTGCTGACAACCAATGTTCACTTATAGCAATTATATCTACATTTACATCATGACTCAGATACTCCAGCTGTATAACTTTATTTAGGATACTTTGAGCATTTTTGGTGTAATAAGGTTAAGGTTTTTATATTATTAATATTTGTTTTTTGTGAAATCTATACGGTTCTTACAGGTTAGAGAAGTATTGTTTTGTGAATGTGATATACAGGCTAGGTTTACTGTTAATATTTTCTTGCGCTGGATGTTTTTTGGTTTATTTATGTATTTTGCAGAGTTCTCATTAGGTGTTGATGCATGGATGTTATGTAGAATATATGTCAGCTGATGGATCGTTAGTTGCCACATGAAGTGTGAGGGGTTTATTGATTAAAAAAGTGGAGTTGTTTTCCGGTGAAGGAGCTTTGCTTTTACTACATGTTTGTCCTGGTGTATGGATGTCTTTTTGTACAATTGTGGGTTTTTTCACCTTTAAAGACTGATGAAATTAGTTCGGCTAAAAAATGTTTACCTGATTTGTTTAAGTGTAGTCCAAAATTTAGTATAATGTGTAAGATGTAGTGAACTCGTGTCAATAAAAATTACATAAATTTTACATTACTGGCAGCCTCCTCAATCTTTACATTTACTTTTCTTATACTCTCATTGAGAGCAGGCTGATCTAATCTATGAGGGATACCGATTATTGACATGTTAGTGTTGAGAGTTATATTAGAAAATGTATTAAAATTAAAATTAACTACACTAGCACTAGTGGAGTCTGTTGATGTCGTTTGTCCCAGCGAGTAAGATAGCATGATCATTAAAGGTAAAACTCCTAGTCAAGTCCTGCAGGTTGTTGGCTACGTAGTTAAAAGGGGCTCCCGAACTGCTGACTACCGTTACCTCGTAACCGCTGCCTAGTTTGGCTTCGAGAATCGGTGCAAGGTCCCGGCCATGACTGTCCGCAGCAAGCAAAATTTTCCTCTTTGTTATTTTTTTCTTAAATAACGTCAGTCTTAATAAGTATAAATTAAGACATTGTTATACTTATTTATATTGTACATTAAAGAAAGTCCATATAAAGAGCTAAAAATGAGTCTAAGGTGATTGATCTAGCTTTAGAATTAAATGTATTAAAAAATTCAAATGTGTCTACAAATCTACTAAGTTGATATTTTACAATTTAAAAAATCCATAGTTCAAAAACAATAATTGTTTAACAAGCGTGTTAGTGTGTGCTAAGGCAACCATTATACTAAATTTTGTATAAATCTGTGATCTTTTTTATTTGATATGGAACATTCCTAAATAAAATTCAAGTACAACTTCATGAAAGTAGTAAAACCACAAACTTAGTTTTTAGCTGTTGGCTAGAGTGATGGTAAAATTTATAATGTCTTGAAATAGATCTCTCCTTAGATCCCAAATGAGCTTTTTAAGAAATAAGTTTTCAAATTCATATTTGTACCTTTCTTTCATTCTGACAAGTAATTGGTAAGTAGGTATTATCCGGAGGCCACTATTTTGGAAGATTTTTTTCTTACAGGTAACTTAAAAAACTATGTTATTAGGAAGAAAAGACTATTTGACTTTCTGTGAAAATTGAATGTCATTATGACGATTGGTTCTTGTTTTCTGCCACCCAAATTGAAACGATGTCAGCAAGAAGGAGGCTACTCTGTCTCTATCTACTCATTCTTGTTATTACGTGATATAAGTAGGTTTAGATTAAGTTACAATAAATATGTTACTAATAGTACCAAAGTTAACCTTTAGGAGTACTCACGTGATCTAAGGTTGAATTTTGGTACTGCCAAAGGGATTTCTTTCTTTTTTTGCCAGTTGTACGGGGTGCTCACCGAAGCCCGCACTGATGGTCAGGGGCATTTCCGATCAGTGCTTTCACATGGTATCGGTATCACATGATCTGATTTTGGCTTATACTGCTAGTTATATTTTGGTAGCCAATGTGTTAACCCAACAAAATTAGGACAATTGAAAATCAAGATGTGGGCTACTTATACAAAATGTTCAAAAAGTGTGGGAAAATATCTTTTAGTGCGATTCAATAGGTGAAAATAAGGAAAAACATTCCTCCAACACTATAGTCTATTTAGTTTTGTATAGGCTATTGATGTTAATATTTATTTTAAAAAATCTGGTATGTATGATAATGATAATCAGCTTCTAGTCCTAGGACAAAAAACAAATCTAAAGCATAACTCGCACATTCAAATTTACAACACCAAAACTTCACCAATTTCTGATGTATGGTTTGAAAATTTTTTAAGTATAGACCTACCCTAAAACAAATTGATTTAGACCATACTGATAAAGTAACTTTTTTTGTTTACTTTCATTACCGCAAACTTTGAGGAGATAGGATTATTTTTTATAGATTTTTCCGTAATTTTGGGGTCAATTTTTGAAGATAGACCAAGCGTACCACCTCATTTTAAAGATTGACCGATCATTTTGAACCAAGTCTTATTTCGCTTCTTGTTTACAGTGTGGTCTAAAATGTCAAAATTGTACGGTTTCAGATATTTTTACTGTTACCTCGTTAAAACTTTTTATCCAGGGTTACCAAAAAAGTACTCTGTTACAGTTGTCACTTTTCAACACATTTACAATATTTTTAAATCTGAGTTCAAATTTAGGATATTTCAAACTCATAAAACTACAAAATTAAAATGGCAAGGTATTACTTTTATTACACCTATTAAAAGCTCTCTTAAAAATTAAAAGGTTTTGTATTTTGAAGTTATCTTGAATGAACTCCTGCAGGCTATTTTTATAGTTCTAAGTGAATTAATTTTTTTAATTTTGTATCTTTTTTAAAAATGTTTTTTCTGTTAGATGCTGTAATTTAAGCAATTATTATTCCTACAATCATCTATGTCTAATTATTACGGTACAACAATATGTTATTCGACTAAATTTATTTACAGATGTTCAAACTGTAATTTGTTGATTTCCAAACCCTGGAACTGAAGTTTTCTACAGTTCTTAGGACCTTTTCTCTGTTTATTGATTGAATAGCAGCCCTGTTTTGTTGTATCATGTCGTCTTGAGTTGTGGGCCTTGATGCATAAACCAAATCTTACTTTCCTTACAAGTCCATGCACGTTAAATCCGGGGTTATGGGTGGGTGATTGACTGGTCCACCTCACACAATCCATTTTTGAGGATATTCCTTAAAAGAGTTTGTCTCACCGCTTCAGAGTAGTGGGCTGGTGCCCCATCGTACATAAACCACATTTCTTGGATAGTTTGTTTAGGAATATTCAACAGTAAATTACGCAAGTAATCGATGAGGAAGTTGTACATATTTATGTCCAAGATCCTTAGAAATAAATGGGCTAATAATTCAGTTATCAATAATACTGCACCTAGTATTGAGTGTTCAATACTTTTGGTTGTCTACCTCTCTTATCCAGTGGGGATTCTCAAAAGGCTAAAAATGATAAAAAGACCCTGTTTTGGTGAGGACTAAGATATTTGCTTCAAAAATAGGTATCATCTGTATAGAAGTTTACTACATCTATAATGGTTGAAAAAATGTAATGCTGTCCTCATACTTTTTGTACATTTAGTGTGCTGGAAAAGTAGACAATTTTGAGAATTAGAATCTGTCCTCTTTTTCGGGTGTCAAAATCTAAGATATAAGGTTCAACTGGCACAAAAATTTAATAGATCAAGAAAATATGGGATGATCTTAGTGAGACTTGGCAATTTAGTTTTACGTTGACAGAATTAAACAAATACCTGAAAGTCCAGCACCAGTTTAGAAGAATCACCAATTCACTACTTAATAGAGGTGCACTGCACAATAGTTGTAAACAAGACATTTATTGTTTTTTGGCCATACTTTGATTCCTTGAAAGTTTTAATTCAATTCATTAATATTCAGGAAACTTTTGATTGTCAGTGCTATGATTAAAGTGTGTAGAAACTACACTTTCTTCATTTAACTTTATCTGAGATGGGTGCAAACAAAGTAAAACAATCTTGTGTGATTTTTTAGGTTTTCAGCACAAAAACTATTATTTTAACCAAAAATGTTTGGGGTGACCTGTATTTTTTCAGACTATGTCATAAGATATGTTGCCATATGGTGATAAGTAAAATAAACTCCTTGCACCATAGTAATACATACTGTGCATCTCCTCTTATTTTTGTTTTAATTTCCACCTTACTTTAATAATTACTTCATCAAATACCAACATAGCTGATTAATTTGTGTCAGAACAATGAACACTGTTTGAATTGAATACATTTTTATACTTACAAAATATTTATAAATGGTGTGTGTGTGTTATCAGTTGTATGGCACTGGATTTGGACATTGGAAATTTTTCTCTTTAATGTATTCCTTAATGGTTTACAGATATTGAATCTATAAACAATATTTACTTTGAATTTTTTGGATCCATAAGTTGGCAGGAAGCCTGTTACAAGGTCTGATTGCCAGATTTGTTAAACTGTCTCTTATCATACTTATTCGATAAAGGGGAGATCAATGTCATTACATCCTTGTTTTGTGATAAGTGTTATCCTTGGCTTCTATTGACATATTGACTGCATCTGGTAGCCATTGCAGAAATACTAGGCTACAGTTAATTTATAACCAGCCTTCCACCTGTAATTATAGAACAAGTGCTTGAAAATTTCAGAACAGACAGAATAATCTTCCTAAGGCTCTGAAATAACAAGTAGACCATCACTATTCTCAGACAAAAAGGAATATTAATGTATTTTTATTGCCACATAAGGCCTCTGAGTATGTTTATTATAGTAATTTCTAGACGGAGTACAAAAGCTTGGAGTTTGTCACATAATTCATTGTTATCAACAGTAGGATACCATAAGTAGATATTCAGTACAGTAGGTTTTCTTCATTAAGTTTTATATTCTTGCATAAAAGTTTAGTTATATTAATTGTCTCTTAGGTCACTCGTGCAAGTAACTTTCTTATATTAGAGATGGCTGTGCCCTAAGCCAAGAGGAGTGTTTTATTTTCAATATTCAGGTTGTTGACAGACAAGGAGCAGCAAGGCAAATTTTTTCTTATCAGCTATTGTTGGGGCATTGTTTGATATGCGTGTGGAGAGTCTGATTGTCAAGATTTGTTTTATTTTGTTGGTACTTATGCTCCTGAAGTGTATTAAAAGTGTATTATCCAGCTATATTTATTGTTTACTTTTTCAGTAACAGCTAAGGTTAGATTTATTTATGAACTCAGCGATTTTTATTTCTTAAAAAAATGTATCTAAGAATTTGTATAAACATATGTGTGAAAAATGAAATCAAGTGTAACACAGTGTGAGAAATATTAACTAAGGCCTACGTTTAGTCTGTTATGACTAAAACAAGGTTTTACGAGTGGTATAAATGTTTTAAAGATGGCTGTGTTCCGAATGCTCCGGATACTCCAGCACATCAACAACCGATGAAAATATGAAAAGGTGGAAGAAATGGTTGTGAATGATCACTTTACTATGATCAGTGAAATGGCTAATGACATTGGCATATCCATTGGCTCGTGCCATGAAATTTTTTCAACTGTTTTGGGTATGAAACGTGAGCAGCAAAAATTGTTGAATTTCGAACGAAATAAGTGGTGTATGGAAGCTGCTCAGGAGTCACTAAATGAAATCAAGGAGGACGCAGAATTACTGAAACGTGTTATAACAGGTGATAAAACATGAGTTTACAAAATGATGTCGAAACTAAAGTTCAATTATCCCAGTGCAGGCATTCAAGACTGTAAAATGCTCGACAAGTGCAGCCAAGCTTGAAGGTTATGCTCACTGTGTTCTTCTATTTTAATGGCATAGTGCATCATGAATTCTTGCAACAAGGTTAATAAGGATTATAAACTGAAAGTTCAACGCAGTTTGTGTGAAGCAATCCGAAAAAAGCCCCCTGATTTGTGACAAGCTTTTGCACCATGACAACGCACCTGCTCACAGTTCATTGCTTGTTAATGAATTTTTGGCCTAAAACAGTACTGTAACGATGTTCTCCATATTCCATGTTCTCCAGACATGGCTTTGTGTAACTTTTTATTTCCATAAATAAAGAGAGCCTTAGAGGGCTCTTGTTTTACACGCATAGATGACATTGAAAGTGTATTGTTGAAAGAACTAGAGGCTATCCCAAAGTTCGAGTTTGAAAAGTGTTTAGAGGATTGGAAGGCTGGTACGAGTGCATAAATAACTAATGGGCACTATTCTGAAGGTGACAAAGTTAATATAGACAAATAAATAAATATTATAAAAAATGTAAATTCCTGTTATACTTTTTTGAATATATCTTGTTTGACAACATTGTAAAATATATTTTTCAACGGTGAACCCTATAACTAGCAATAGTAAACCTCTATACTAGCAAGGCATTTTTGGTGTCATTGCAAGATATATTTAAAAATTTTATAAAAAATATAGTTAATATAATACTACTCCATCATGTTGCATATTGTTTTATTTATATTATATCGTAATTATAAATCTTTGTAACTGTTTAGGTTCAGTTGATGTGCGTAAAATGGAAACAAAATTTTTCGTGGAGCTAAAGTTCAAGTTTAACTATTAAAAAAATATGGAAAATTTTTGCATGAAAAATGTATTATATACAACAGATTAAAAAACCTAACAAATAAAATATGTGTAGTTTTGCATAGTTAAAGTAAAATGTTAAAATTACTAAAAGGTGTGAACTTACTTGCAAAAATCAAAATGTAATTTATCGCAATGAACATCAGGTTGTATCTTTCCAAGTGTAATGGTATATAGATTACATCATAAACTATTTTCAGATGCCTTTAAATACATTATTCAAAAAAAGACTTGCCGTGAGTCTTTAACCAGTTTTAGAGTTAAAGAATCCGACATTAGTAAATAACCACTTTAAATACTTTTAAGGTCTTCTGGTGTAAGCCTGCTTCAATGTTACTAACTGGTTTTTATTAACTTTAAAACCAATTTCTATAACTGCTGTGTTTGAAATGGCAATTTGAGTAGTAACAATCTCATAGATACACTACAACGCACTGAAATATTTGATAATATTATTAAAACTTCTTACGTTTTAGCATCAAAAAATTACATTCTGTAACCTGGAAAGTAAACAAATTAACTATCAGCTGTTAAACTATTAACTATACATATATGGAAGAAAATATGTCCATACACAGCTCTGAGAAGCCTACTTTTGTCAAAAGACAACATAGATAGGCTTCATAAGTCTTTAAATGTATTGTAAAAGTTAGACTACATTGTCTGTTATTTATCTGCACTGCTAGCAGTTACCCGCTGCTTTGCACGTAACTTAGTGTGCATTGCACATTTGTGGGCACTGTTAATTTGAGTGAATTATACTTCCGACACCAATTTTGAGTTTGTCTTGTTGTCACGACCAAGAAAATATGTCAAAAAGTTTATAATTATGGTTATTGTAATTTACTTTACGTTCTTAGTATTTTTTGTTCCATAGATGATTTTGTTTTGTTTCCTGATCAAGAAAATATATATCATAGATCAGAGAAGCCTACTTCTGTCAAAAGAGAATTAATATGGGTTTTACATTAGTATTTAAATTTATAGTAACAGTTTTTTATATATTTTAGAACATTTTGTACACAAGTTCAAAAGAACAGTCCAACAAAATTTCATCTAGCATAGTTCTTGTCAACTGCTTTAAAGGGAGTCTTCAGAGTCACATTTTGACCATCTTGTGTTTTAGGACATTTTCTAAGGTAGATTAGTATTTATCTAATCATTGAAATCTAAATGGTATGACATATTATGGTTACTCCTTCGACAATTTAATAGCTATAAATGTAGGAAAAGTGAAAATAATAAACAATGTTTACCCAGAACAGTTGATTACATTAAACAGGCTCATTCAATTAATATTACAAAACTCTAGAGACCTAGATCAGATTTTAGTTACATTAAAGACCAGTGGGGCGTAGTCTGGAGGGATTTTCGAAATAAGAATAGGCTTATATTCATTCCAGGAACCATAAGAATGTCCATGTAAAATTTCAGTACAATCGGTTGAGTAGTTTATACGTGAAAACAAAACAAACAAACAAAGGCTCTTTCAAATTTATTAAGGCCTTATCAGGATGTGCAATAAACCTTTTTCAAAATTGTGACTATGTTCAGTTCAAAATTGAAAAATATCACAATATTGAGACTTTATGGTATACGAGCCATTAAAAATAGATAAGTCAACATGAATGACTGTGAAGATTTAACCATAAAGAATTATTTGAATTTGTTTCTTTAAAGTTGTGGACTTGGTTAAACAGAAGATCAGGATGGAATAAAAATAAAGATGACTGGTTGATAGTTCCTATCTCTAACTGGATGTTGTGAAGTTATTTGCTTCCTGAAGGCAGTTATGAGTATTTCTTGTTGTCTCCAACTTTTTTGTTTCTGAAAGTGAACGAATTGTCTTGGTAAGTTGTTGAACAAAATTAACAGAGAATTCTTTGAAAACTTTTAGTTAAATATATCCATTAAGATATTTACAGAATCAGAACTAGGAGTTCTGTACCAACCATCACTTCTAAAAATCATGTTTTTGTTTTCATAAAAAGCTATTTTAAACTTAAAACTACCAATTCATAAAAAAACAAAGAATTCATAACACGTTTCAACTGTTTTGAATGTACCTAGAATTCCTCCTATATGGAGATTTGAACAATTAATGGAATTGTTATCTTAATATAAAAATATATTTCACTAATTGTATCTAATTTATTTGTCTCCTAGATTTATTTAGTATTGAAATTTGTCGTGAAAACACTAGAAAATAAATTATAGATCGGAATAGCCTATTTATGATAAAGTTTCATGATGTTTTAAAAATGTTTTCATTCTGCTGTCCTCTAGTCTAGGTGTTGGATTTTTGTTACAGTGTATTTATTTTGAAATGCCTTTTAATATGGTAAATACTATGTTTACGAAATCTCCATTAGTAACCTAATGTAAAATCAGTGGTTACTGAAGTATTGTTACAATCTAATTCAATCCCTATGATTCTTATGAGATTGCTTGAGCTTTTTTTGGAGCAGAAGGTTTATGTGTGTCAGTTGTATATTTTTAGGACACGGGAACAGTATAGGTATTGGAGCCCATTTCAATGCCTATGGGAGGTTAATCTTCATGAACAGTCTTTACTTTGACTGTTAAGATCATAAACATGTCTCAAATTAATCCTTGTAGGATGTTGGGAAATTATAAGACAAAAATATAGTTTTTCTAGAGGTTGCAACGTTTTTATATTCAAGTCATCAAGCAAACATGCTAAATTTCAACTTGCTGAGATATCGAGAAGTTCCAGAGTTAGTCATGAGTAAATGAGGGTTTTGTCTTTTATGTATAGAGAAAAGATATGATTCTGGGAATGAGATTAGTAGAAAATTAAAAAGTCTAAGGAAGCTTTACAAACACAATCTTGGAGTCAAGGTAGATAATATTAATATGACCTGATTGCTCAAATACAGGATCTGCTACTGCTAAAACGAAGTCTTGTTTGTAGCAGTCAAATGAAGTCGTGATGGTAAACTCTCTGGTAAAGTAGAACTCTGTGGAACCTTTTCAGAAACCTTTGTTACAACAGAAGTAGTCTCAAATTAGGGAGTAGATTTAAACTTTGTGCTCTTTTAAAATCACTTTTTGATTCTACGGTATTTGAATAAAAACCACTTAATACAAACCCAATGTTCTTGGACGTTTTATCACCATGTAAAGTAATAGTAAGTAGTGCTGTCTTAAAGCCTAGTTTTAAGTTCTCTATGGGATGAATTTACTATTATTGCTGAAAACTAAGAGAGATACACATGGGCTACACTATAAGAAAATGTCAAGAAAAATGTTTTTTTTTTTTTTGAAAATTTAAATTTGTATGACTAACTAAATTGTTTATGATTATTTGTTTTAGGACTTTAATTGACAATTAATTATTGTCTTCCTGTAGTTTTTAAGTATGATTTGTTTTTAAGCAGTATTTAAAT
Organism: Homalodisca vitripennis; assembly: GCF_021130785.1. Lineage (NCBI taxonomy): Eukaryota > Metazoa > Arthropoda > Insecta > Hemiptera > Cicadellidae > Homalodisca > Homalodisca vitripennis. The sequence goes on from NC_060207.1 coordinate 34,632,356, forward strand.
TGTACTGTACTTAAATCTTTTTAAACAAGTATCAACAAACAGGCCAATAAATTATGAATAATCAAAGTATTTGTTGTCATTGATAAAAAAAACCAGAACTGTACTTAAAATATCTTGATCTTTTGGTACTTTTAAAATCGTAGTTTTTTTATTTCAATATATTAAATAAATGTTTGAAGATTTAGTCTGCTCATTGTGGAGAGGTAATGGAGTGGTTCTTTGTAGCCTAGAGGATGTTTGCTTGTAATGCCATTCCAGAAAACAATGGAATTATATTGCGCTTAGAATCTCAAGTGAGGGGAGGATCGGAGGTATGCATGACAATAGCTTTGAGTTATTAGAATGCCTGTATGTACTGAATATATGGGCGCCTTATTAAAACATTAATATTGACAGCATTGATATTGTGCCTCTAAATTAATGTATCTAATTTGAAAAGTTTTATGTTCTATTCATGGGGTAAATAAAAATATTACTCTTCCTCTAGTTTCCTAGTTGAATGTATTTCTGGACTTTGTAGTGCTCAAACATTGTGATAACAAAATAATATATCTCATATTGATACCAAATTATTCATTATTGTTTTTTGTAATACAAAAAGTTTTTAAGAAATTCAAAATATTGTTTTCAAATTGTTATCACTTTATTTTTAAAACAAGTGATAAGTTGCATTGTTAATGTTTATATATTATAGCATTATAATACATATTTGTTTTATTGTTAAAAAGTTATATGCAACTATTTCTCTGTATAATATACGCAATTTTCAAATAAAGATTGTTCGATAGGAACTGATGTGCTTTAAAAACATGGATATATATTTCTTTAAAAGTTTTAAACTCATGCTGAGAAGTTCTGTAGTTACTGGGGTTTGGAATATTCTATTTTCTTACAATTATAAAATTAAGTTGTTTGTTGTAGATCTGTTATTTTTTATTACTATCTGAATACAAACAATACTTTAAATAGGTGGAGCAATACATTTTACTCTGAAACGCAGATCAGAACTTGAAAATGATGTACAAGGTGTTCATCTTAGTATGAATCAAATTTATACTGCCACAACTTAAAGCAACATATTTTTTAAAGTTAGGGGAAAAATCACACAATACAAAGAAAAGATTGCGTGAGTATCCAATATTCATATTGGATTATAATGATACATTTTAAACACGTATCAGAATTATTGTAACATCTTCAGATAGCATGTAGTGGAGGACAAAATAAAAACTTAGTTTACAATGGGTCATCAAATGCCTTTTTTTTGTAGGCATTCTAAGTTAGTCCAGAACAACTTTTTTATTGCTTGGCCAATCAGCAGCATAATATCTTTCACCGGCGGTTCTAAAAAAATTTGGATGTGAGAATTTCAAAACGTTTTAACAAACATTAAATACAGGTTTGTGCTCTCTTTATCTTTAATGCCCTATGATACCATAAGGTTGAATTCATTATAATAAATATAACATTATATAAAATGTACTTTGATGTTTTTAAAGTAAACTAAAATACAATTTTTATTGGAAATAATTAGTATAAATTAAAAAACTGAGAATATGTTACTTTTTGAAATATTTACAAATTTGTGCGAATTGATGATTAGATATTCTTGGCTTCATGAACTTTGGGTCTCAGGATAAAGATAGCAGAGGTTCAAATTTTTTCTGTGACAGTCAGTATTGTGATCCTTATATCAGTCAATATTGTGATCCTTGTATAGTATTAATTCTCTCCCTTATCATGTTTGATAAGATTCTCTCACAAGCTTCTACTGAGGTTTGTATTCCATGAACATAAACAAAGTTAGTTAGACTGGGTAGGAGACTAACAACTTCTTCATAAAGTTTAATAAAACTAATCATTTGAAGGTGCCATATAGTAAAAAGAAATTAAATTTTTTAACTTCTTTGTTCTACTTTTGAAACAATATTATACATGCACATTTTAACGTTGTAGCAGTTACTGATAGATCTATTTTTCATGTGCTCTAGTGAATCTTCAATAAACACTCATCCTTACTAGCATTAGCAACGGTCTGCCTTAAAGTATGGGTACATGTTTTTTAAAAACTTTCTTAAACCACTAAATATACTGTCAAAAAGCAGGAATTAAAAAAAAAGAAATTTAAGGTATGGGATGGTTTTGAATTTGATACTTCTATTGAATATTATGAAATAAAAATGTTTGTATTCGTACATTAAGACTTGGAAATTCGCTCAATAGATGTTACAAGTTTTCAGTTGGGGAGTAACCCATTATACTGCATCAGTCCGTGAGTATCTTAGTCTGGCTACTCAGTTTTAAATTGTATTGCAGAACTGCTGTTTACTCTTTGTACTTTCAAACTTGTTTCGTTGTGTTTTATTTTAAATTTAAACATGTATTATTTTTTCCTACTGAAGTTTAAGTTGTAAATATTATACTTTTATGGTGCTGTAAAATAATTTATACAGTTTTTATTATGCATATTTTTAGCTTCATTTGTTGAAGTTATTTAATATTATCCTATAATTATACAGTTTTTATTGTTTCACTTGACATTTGAAAACTTGCTTTTAGTATGTCTTCCGATTCTGGGACATTTTGAAATTTACCCCACTAAAGTTTTCTAGAGACAAACCAGTATTATAATAGCAAAGATGTTTTAGTACAGGATCTGACAGACAGACAGGTCAGGTTAGGAATATGGCTTGTCTGAGGTCAGGTTGGATGAGTGCTAATTGCTGACTACTGACCTTGGTGATAAACTGCTTCCTCCTTTCCTGTTGTATCTTGCTTTCCCCAGCCATAAAACATATGTAGCCTACTTGCTAGCTGTAGATAGAGTCAAATCTGAGCATGGATTGTAACTCATGCATTCAATGAATATCCCGACTTCCGTAACAAAGTGGGATAAATAAATTATGCTACAATAATACAAATTCTATGGATTTATCTTCCTTCTCCATTACCGTGATTATTTAATATATTTTGCAGTTTTGTTTGTCAGGCTATAACAATTGATTAAGTGTAAATAAAAAAACTTTCTTGAAATTTCTGACACCTTGAGTACCCAAACTTCCAAGGCTTAAATGTATACTTTTTACCCGTTCAACAATTAATTGAAGATTTTTTAGTTCAAATGGTTTTAAAACAATTGTTTGGTATATTATTTACATAGCCTAGTAAAATCACGATTTTTTATCTAAAATATAAATTTTGTCGAGAAGGATTGCTGTCGGTTCTTTATACTGAGGGATATTGTATAAATTTATATTTATATGAGTTTTTCAAACGATTAAATGTAATATTAGTTTAATAAATACTTAAAGCACTGAATAGCAATATGGTGTAACATTAGAGGATATGTGGGTCACGCAGTTAGATTGTTTACAGAGCGTATCAAGAAAAATTGACAATACTTGAAAAGTTTTAGTACGCATTGTAATTCCCCAGAGTTTTAACCCTAGAACTTTTTTTATCTATTTCTGATGTGTTGATAGACCTATTTTTTTTAACTGGTTTGAGAAATTTTGTTTGTTATATATTGCTTTTTCAATAAAAAATAAGGAATTTGATTATATTACAGAAAATAAAATTGCCTCACTCAGTTATGAAAACATAACAAAAAAAGTTATTATTATGCAGTCTTGCTACACTGCAACCCTTGTCCATACAATAATTTTGTAGCATAAATCAAGATAGCCAACAAATCTTAAATGAATTGATAAATGTGTTGCTAAGCGCTAATCTCGAGAAAGGCTGAACCTATTTGGTTTATCCTATTATTGAAATATTCTTTGAAAAGCAAGGAAAGTTTGTATGGGGAGAAAGGTGGGGAAAGTTTTCCAGAATACTCTAGAATTTGGAAAAATAATGATAATATTTATGTTTCATAATACAAATTTAACTGACACTAAACAGTTGTTGACACTTGACACTTTTTAATTTTCTTTGATGTCTCAGCTGAAGTTCATCAAAGAAGCTGAAATATTTGTTTACATTTAAATTTTTTTAATATCAAGTACACAGTGCTTGATCAATAGTGGTAGAGTGCAGATAACAAGACAAAGTTGCCCTATAACTTTTAATCCAGATTGCGCCAATGACAAATTAAAAACATCTAATGCATTTGAAATACTTAGTACAAAGTTAGTTTTTGAAAATAAAATTAAAACAAAACTGTTAATATTTTTATGTAAGGTACTCAAAACTGGTAGGCTTCCTTGACATTATGATATGGAATTTTTACAGTGGCTTACAGAAAAATAGAGGAATGAACAATTAACATTTCTCAACGAGCCATTCTTTCCTAGACTATAGTCTGAAAAACAGCAAGACTTTTATAATGCAAAACTTGTTATATACGATTATTTTTAAAATGTTGCATGAACTTAGTAAGGATTTTCCCTTATACCGGGAATGTTTTTTTTTTACTGTAGTAGGCTTCTCATACTTAAGTATTTATTATAGTTTCTTTATTGCGATATAATAAGGCAGGCAGGCTGTATGACACTGAAAATATCTTAGGTTTCTCAGACCTATATAAGCTTATATGTTTGACTAGAAGTAGATTACAAAGGCTGTATATATATTCTTGATCGATACAACAGGCATTCCCGGCTTTGGCATCGAAATATAATTGATTCAAACCAGAAATACTCCTTTATACGGAAAATCTTATATAAGAGTCAGTTCATTAACTTCTGATCATATTAACCTTAACACTGAAGTAATATCTTCTTGATGTATGCTTTGAATAACATTAACAAAAAATTGGCTTCGAACCTAATAAATCGAATAAATCAGCATTAACACAATTTATTGAAAGAATTAACTGATGCAATAGAGTCTAAGAGGAAAGTTGTTGCATGTTTTTTAATGTTAGCTAAGTATTTGATATTGTTCATTTTGATATTTTAAAAAGAAAACTTTTAAAAACTGTCATACACAGCCATTATTTGGATTGGCATGCAAATTATGTACACAATAGAAGTTAGTTTGAACAGATAAATCACACAACCGAAACAAAAGCCACTTCAGAGTTTTATTCCGATATCGACAATATAAGGACTGGAGTCCCTCAGGGTTCTATTCTGGACCCTCCCTTGTTCCTTGTCTTTGGCAATGTCAATACTAAACATGCTCCTAGTGAAAAATTGTTTATGCTGATGACACAACGATAATAAATATTAATATCTCTCTCATTGCTAGAAATTGACACATATATCTTGGTCAATCAGATTTTTAGTTATTTCCAAAATATTATATATATATATATATATATATATATATATATATATATTATAAAATATTACTATATAGCAAAATACTATAAAAAAATTCAACATTTATAAAATTATAACATTTTTATAAAATTTACTATATAGTAAATAGTAGTACATAGTAAATCCTTCAAAGACCAAATATATAAATTTTAAGTTGAAAAAAAAAAAACAATCAAATCCCTGATAACTCCATGACTATAATTCTGTACACTGAAATAGAAGCTAATGATGTATGGGTGTTAAAGTAGATTCTCTTCTGAATTGGAAGGAACTCATCAATTATATCTCATCATAATGAAAAATAAACAGCTTTCATTAAATTGTTATTACGCTTTCTTTCATTCTCACATTATATATTCAATCATACAATGGGGTTTCTCTTAAAAAGAAAATTTACAGTGAATCTTATTTGACAAAAAAATCAAATAGGTATACCAACATTTGAAGTATAATGAATCATGCTGAAGTTCTTTCTGGTTAAACAAGCTTACAACTGTTCCATCTTCAATTTATATATCCGAAACCATTCCTTGTAATTTCAACAATAAGCTATAATAATCAAATATCAGCAAACATAATTATAACACTTACTGTAGAAACACATTTTCTAAATCACACTGTACAAAATATATGAAACCAAACCAAGTTATATAGGTAGGAAATATTTTTGAAGAATTACATCTGTCCCTGAAGAACTTAGCCCATACAAACAATTTTAAAACTAAACTTAATAAATGGCTGGCCAATCAATGTTATTAAAGCTTCGAGGAGCTGCTGCTATTGTGAGGGGTGGTCGGTGCCGTCAAAAAGTTTATGGATTGATAATTGTATTAGTTTTTTAATTTATGACAAGTGCATTTTTTCGACTCGCTTTAGTTTCTAAACTTGCATGATGTTTATTAATTAATTTTTTAAGATTGTAATTGTGTTATGACAACCTTTACACCCTGAAATAGGGTAACTGCTTTAACTAAGTAGGACTTTAGTTTCAATAATTGTCTGCAAAGCCGCCGGTAACGGCTAGTGGCAAATATATCAGTAAGTAAGAAACATTTTTTTAACTCCGAAATAAAAATGTGTGGCATACTGAAATAAAAAAAATTTAAATTGACAAAACAACATATGACTTTATTACTATTAGTCAATAAAAATTACATTTTACAAATTACCTCAACATTTGTTTTTGCTTAATAAAATTATTAGAAGTGTAAGTCTTATTCTATGAGTGATATTTTAATTAAACTTTATATTATTCAATGTTGTATTGAAATCTGGAAATCAATAAATTTGCTTATTAAAATATGTAACTATACTTTGGAGAAATCTATTTAAAATTAATGTACAGTAATAATATCTTATAACTGAAAACTAGGTGTTTTAATTTAGATGTAGGAGTTAAACACTTTAATGAGGGGTGAGTCAGTGGTCCTAAGGTCTAAGGCTTTGGACTTTTGGTCTGAGTTAGTGATAGCGCAGCTTCAAACCTGCCTGTGATCATTGCATTTTTTATCAATACTGTCAATCTTGTACTTTACCCACTCAAATTATTTCATTTGATGAGATCCTTGCACAGGCGAGTGGCCATGAGGTCGGGCAGAATAAGGCTAAAAGGGAATTGGTAACTTCCGAAATTAAAACTAAATACTTTTATCAACATTGAATAATATTGAAGTACTGTATCAAAACAGCAGTTGGCAACAACTTCAAATAACTTTTATGTTTTATTATTTTTGACCAGCAACATTTCTATGAATTACAAAATTACATGTTTTTGTTGGTTTCGGATAGCTTATTTATTTGAGTTAATATTTTAATTTATGGTTTAATGTATGGTAAAAACAAATACAATACTTTTATACTAGATTCAATTTGATGGTCAATAGGAGTGTAGAACTACTATATGATAAGATTGTATAGAATTCATGTAATACAGACATAGTGTTGTTATCATACCAATGGTTAAATTTACTGCAGAAACAGTTTTCAAAATGATTATGACACTATCTAAAAAGTTAATTTCGTACTTAAATTAATGTTTAAGTCAGAATATTTGTTCTAGACCAATTCCTTTATAAGGACCATGGATGATGTTAGGTGTTTACAATTATTCCTATTTTATCCTCAAAGGATGACTCATAGTTTTTAGAATATGGATATAGTTTATTCAGATCAGCATAATAAACAATTAACAATAACAAAATAAAAATGTCTTGTATTTTTATTTTAGATTAATTAAAAAAATACAAAACAATCATAATATAGTATTTTAAAATGAGAGTAACAAGAGTTTGGTTGGTTATATGTTATGATAATGTACTTGTCATATAAATGATTACTCAATAAATAACAAAGAAGTTTAGCATAATTGATATTTGATAGACCTTTAAACAATGTAAATTATGTACAACATTTAGCCGCCAAGGTAGTTAAAACACATTAATTTAGTTAGATTATTTGTTTATTTTTATTTTATTTACCTTAACCTAGTACATAAAAGTGAATTTTCTGTATTTACATAGTATGATGTGTTAAAGGTGATTTATTCTTCTTAAATGATTAGTTTATATGATACCAGAAGGATAGTGGAACAAAGCAAACACTGACATGGCAGGAAATGCATTATCTTTATTTTTATTCAGAAGTTTACTCTGAGTTACTGTTACCACAAGAGTAAGATGTAGGCATAACTTTCAGCTGTTCTTGACTCCAGCTGTCACTGACTATCAACACAAATAATTGTATCTCTTTGCAGAGGAAATTTATAAGGTTTTCGAACATTAATGTAGTACAAGAGAATGTCTGGTGAAACAGAGAACAATAAAAACAGTAGTATATCAAATGAAACATTCTTAAATGTATGAGTAAATAAACTTTTATTTGTCCTTTATAAGACATTATCAACTGTGTACTTGTTTATTTTAATTCACAGTATGACAGTTTATTGGAAATATAAAAATATTGGAAATTCCTCACGGTCTATTCATGTTTTTATTAAATGCAAGACTGATTAAGAAAATAATATATTTAGCACTTACTAGGACGGAGAAATATCCTTAATGAACTGTAAGGTGTATTGTTATTATTTAATAATAAAATGAATGTAATTAACTCACAATTTTCACTGGCCATCATTTGTTGCGTAGTGCTGATCCTGGCTACTTGTAATTCAGATGTTTGGAAATTTGACATGATCTTGTTGTATACCTACTTGCTGTACTCATTCAATTTGGAACTACTGGAAGAAATCCTTATTAAACATATGGTCTCAATGTGTCAGTAAAAAATGGCTAAAATCTGCAAAACAGACACATCGGCAAAACGTGATTTTATGATTATATATATGATGAAATCTCACTCATATACAACTTAATATTTAGTGTCTTAAATAAATTTTTTGATTAACATTTTTATAACAATAGTAGCAAAATCTTGGTATATGAGGGCTGTATCTGATCTTTGGTGGGGAAAAACGCTGGCATACCTGGAAACCAATTCATCATCAAAGTAGTCTTCTTGGGATTTCACACACTTTTCCCAGCGGTGCTGTTTGTTGGAAGTAATCTAAGAAGGCCTCTTTCAAAATCGAGTCTAGGTCTATTATCATTGCACCATAAGTTTCTCTCTTGTCTGAAATCATGTTCCTTTCAATGGCCTCTTTAGTTTAGAGATCAGCCAGAAGTCATAGAAGGCCATCCATATCAGTAGACTAAGAAGCATGTTTAATCACAGAAATCTGCCTTTTCCCCCAAAAAGTCTGAATTAAGAGTGAGGAATGTGCTGGAGCATTGTCGTGATGGAGAAGCCAATTTCCCGTTAACCACATTTTGGTCGTTTGCGGCGTACAGCCTCCAAAAGCAATGGGACTACTGTAATACTCGTCTTATGATTGTTTGACCCTATGGTGTATACTCATAGTATACCACAACATGGGATTCAAAGAAACCCATCAGCATCACTTTGATATTACTGTGCGCTTGACAGGTCTTCTTTAGTCTTGGTCTTTAGTGATGTAGAACGCTTCTTTTGTGACAACTGGCATTTTTTTCTGGGTCTTAACCCTACACCAAGATTTATCATCAGTGATTATGAAGTAGGAATCACTGTTTGTGGATTCCAGCACATCCTGTGAGACTTCAACATGAAGTTGCTTTTGTTCTACTGTCAGAAGCTTCGGTATTAAGTTTGCCATCACTATCTTCGGAGAAAATCTAATGTGCTGAAAAAGTGATGATGCCTACCTCACAATGAAAGTTCATGATCAGTTTATGCAAACCTGTTTGATTTACATTCATCAGGTTTAAAAAAAAAATAAAATATTTGATACTTTTCTATTAGACAATAATCAATATTTAACAAATAAAATATGTATTTTTATTTTTTAGTGATGTTCAAGCATTAAATGACTATCTGACCTAGGCAGAAATCCTGCGGACCAGGTTCGAATCCTGGTTTAGGCATGTCATTTTCACACACTATCAAGTAATCATCATAGCCTAGCCTGAAGTAATGTGATAAATGGTTCCAGATTAGAGCTTCAGACCTACCACAGAAAGAAAACAGAATGCATTTGAAATCTAATTTAAATTGTAATCACTGATATATATTATATATAGCATAACAGATAAGGTAATAACTAGTCTATCTAGTATGATAAGAAAACATCCTAACCAGTAAGACAAGAATGCCTGGAGATTAAATTTCTATTATTCTCTGATCAGCTTGTTCGATTTTAGTAAAACAGCTTTTTTAACAAATATACACTTCTATGCTTCTAAATAAAACACAATGTCGTGTTTTAAAAATTAAATTTACCACACTTCATATAGTTGTCATAATAGTTTACCAATGTAATTTTAAGGTAAATATTTTGTTTCCAACAATTTAAAGATAAAACATAGTTCTCATTTGAATTGTCAAGATAGCACATTTTCTATTCCATAAACCAATGTATATCCTTCATACAGGGTGTCCCTTAACTCTCTGGACAAAGGTATACCACGTTATTGCTCAGGTCAAGACAAACATATTTCACCATATGAACATGGGTCTCCGATGCTTAGTTTTCCATGTGTCTTAAGTGTTTTTTATTAAAAAATGTATATCTCAAAAACACATAAATTAAATTATACCAAATTTTGCTGAAATGTTTATGATTACAAGACCAGCTACTGAAAAAACTAGATAGCTATACTCCAATAATATAGCCATGTATTACAGATCCAATTATTTGACCTTCATTGCAAACATAAATTTGGTGGAACTATGGTTTTAAATTGATTCCTAATTTGTAAGTATGGTTGCATATTGAATATATTAATAAACCTAGGAAAAAACAAAAACATAGCTAATTGAACTTTTGTGGGGTTTGATCGTATGCATAATACCATCCAAATTTAAGTTATGCATAGTGAGCGTTATTGGATTCTTATACCTAAACATTAATTTACACTCTTATCTAGTCATATAGGATTTTAACAATTGCCAAAATCAATATGAAAAGGTGGAAAATCAAAACATCCCAAGTGATTTTAAAAGTTGACCAAACTCAATCACTGCTTTACTCTTATAAGAGAAACGAGATAACATGATCATTTGCAGTGTATGTACTATTTCAGGTAATTAAATGAGAGCAGGTATCAGTGGCGTAACTATGGAGGAGAGGGGAGTCAGAGGGATGGATCCCCCTCCAAGATCCCTATAAAGAAATAAAATATTGTACTAAGTATTCTAACTTTTTTGAAATGCAACAGTTAAATGTTTCACTTTGAATTAGGCCTATCTAATGTATCAAAATTTAGATTTATTTAAATTTATTCCACAACCCGCTGTGTGATGTGGTCTTCAATCAGATTCACTTCCCTCCACCCAAAGTCAAGTCCTACTTACACCACTGGGTAAGGGACTAACATATTGTGTCATTATCTCTAATACCTAAATGACAAAAATTTTACTACTCTTTAAGTGAACTTTTTATTTATAGCACTAATAAATTGTTAAACTCTTTTAATAAAACAAAATAAAAAATACACACTTTTTCTTGGTTTGTTTCCTATACAGTATTTTTAAATTAATATATTTTCTTTGTATGTTATCTAAATTGATAGTTAATTAAATACATACAATTTTGAAATATTTTTTAAACAGTGTGACTATTTTATATTATCTCGGGGTTATGTTATACAAGAGCTAATAATTTACACCTTGTAAGCTGCTTGGGTTGGCAACTTGCCATGACTATTCTTTCAGTGTACTTACAAGTTCTAAATTTGAATGTAACTAAATATGCATTCTAAAGTTATTAATATTTAATTAAATTAAATTCATTTAATTAACTGTGTGGTACATATATTTTGTCTGTAACAGTATAAACAAATTCTGAATTAATTTATCCCTTTGGCTATTATCCAATATAGAGTTAACAAATATTTGTTAAGATTATTAAAAATATTATTATTATTAGTTGTTAATAAAATCTGTCAAATTTTATGTAAGAATTGAAATAAATGCTGTCTAATGCTGTTATAAGCTCTGCTTGTCATAATGGTTACAGGCTATTCTAAGCTGAAAATCATTTATAGGAGTGAACTCCTGTCATGCAACTCTAATTCTATTAAGTTCATTAACAAATCTCTGCTTATATCTTAAATTGTTATTGAATTATGAACTGAATTAAACAAGTCAACAGTTTTAAACCGTGACACTGAAGAATTACGTAAGCCTGATACGGTTGTAAAAGAGGAATGGCTTTAGAGCCATAAAGCTAATAGTAGCAAATAAATAATAGGAGCTTTAGTAGTAAATAAAGTTCCTGTGTAGAGTGGTTAGCATGCTGAGAAAATATGGAGAGATAACCAGTCATTGAGTATGGCTCTATCTTAGAAGTACAGTGTCGAGGCCAGTCACATCTTCTCGTCGTGCACTATATAGGGATTTATTTCTCTTAGACTGCAGAGTTCTTGTTGAAATTGGTCAAACTTTTTGTCTGCTTAAGAGAATTATGACTGATTGTCTCAGAGGCAGCTGCTTGATCTTCATAAGGTGAAAAAATGTGCCAGAAGGCTCATCCAGAATGGACTTAGAAGTGCAGAACTTAATACTGTCTGACAGTCAGGCAGCTTTAATGGTGCCTATGTCTACTCTTTTGCCTCAAAGGTAGTATGGTAATGGAAAAATACTCTAATGCAACTAGTAAAGATGGAGAAAGTTGTCGGGTCATGAAGACATTCCAGGAAATGAAGTAGCGAAGGTGCCAAAATAGGCTTTGAAAGCCTTTTGGTAGTGCCAGAACTGGGTTCTGGAGTAGCCTTCTCCTACAGTAAAGCTTTACTACCTGGGAAAAGAGAATCAGATCCAAGACATGGAGAAAGGCCTCAAGACTCAGGTAATCAAATATGTTATCTCTCTGTATGCTAAAAGTTGGACTAGTTTCTAATTCTAACTAAGCAATGAGGATATACGATTTGTAATTGGAATGCGAACAGGACATAGCCCCCTTCGGAAACATTTGATGAAGGTGGGTTTAAGCCAGACGGATGAATGCAGACTCTGTGGAAAAGTATAAGAATCAGCAGAGCACAATTGACTTCTGTTGTTTGTAAACTCAGGAAAAAGGTCCTAGGAGTTTATCTCTTAAGCCCAAAGGATATAACAGAACAGTTGCTCTCAAATATAACTGGTTTTTTTAGAAGCCTTAGATTTGAGGATTAAATACTAGTAAGGGAGGGTTCACGTTCACCACACAGTGTACAACATCATGGTCTGAAGAGCGACTCTCAATGGACATTTATATACGAGGTGTGGCTATTACATAACGAGACTCACACTGCTGCAAATGAAGGCAGCATGTGTCAATCACCATTAATCAACAAGTTGTTCAGTTGTGGCTATGACCATGTGACGTATACCTGTTCCTGGGAAATCTGCATTAAGAGGGACAAGATTTGAGTCTTTAAGCCCACATTAATAGTGACTTCCAGCACTGTTTCCAACAATGGAAAATTCATATGGAGCGTTTTAGGGATAGAGAAGGAGTGTATATTAAAAGTGACAATAAGAGATTATGTATAAAATTAAATTGTATACAGCGTCAGTCTTGTTATTTAATAGCCACACCTCATATAGTATTGGGACTGGTTCGTTGTATCCTCGGTGGAGGGATGTCCAACCGGTCGGCCTCGGTAGAGGGGTCCTCCACCACTCAAGTGCACTTTAATTCAGTCTCCTGTGGGCATGCATGGAGACAGAAGGTGGATTTTTGAGACATGTATTTTTTATGGTGTCATTGTGCCAGCATGGAGTGGACCGTCGAGCAACGCTTCGCTGTGAAATTTTGCTTTAAACTTGGGAAATCCGTGTTGGAGAACCTTGAACTCATTAAACAGGCTTATGGGAATGATACCTTAAGCTGCACAAGAGTGTTCGAGTGGCACAAAATGTTTAAAGAAAGCAAGAACCTCGTCAAAGACGATCACCACATCGGACACCCGATGACCGCTCGAACCGATGCTCAGGTGGCCAAAGGGAGCAGTTTTGGACTCTGACAGGTGTTTAACCATCACCGTTATTAGTGAGGATACCGAACTTTCAGTCAGAACCGTCCACACCATTGTAATAGGGGACTTGCGATGAGGGAAGCGTGCTCGAAGCTGGGGCCGAAAGTCTTAAGCGAGCAACAAAAATTGTTGCGGGTGGCAATTTTGTGGTGAGTTGTGGCCGAAAGTCTTAAGCGAGCAACAAAAATTGTTGCGGGTGGCAATTTTGTGGTGAGTTGTGGGTGTTGCAGTAAAACCCAGAAACAAAACGTCTGAGTTCAGAATGACATATGCAGGAGTCCCCGGGTCTGAGCTCGGATGTCAAAACCAAAACCATGATTATTGTTTTTTTTTGACCGACATGGCCATTGTTCACAAGGAGTTTGTGCCTACTGGAATGATTGTAAATGCTGTGTTTTATATGCATGTACTGACACACCTGTGAATTTGCGTAATGCGTTTGCTACCAGCCATTGTGAAGAATTAGAAACTTCACCATGACAATGGACCAATGTGCGATTTCTGTGCAGCAGCGTGGCAACGTTGCCTCACCCCCCTCCCCCTACAGTCCAGATCAGGCTTTTTCTTGTTTCTACGAATGGAAAGGGAGCTCAAAGGACATTGGTTCGACTCCATGGAGGCGGTTCAAGAGGTGACAACAAAGGTCATATATAGAGAATAGTAATAGATAACAATTTTTAATTATTGTGTTTATTGTAATAGTATAAATATAAATAAATTATATTTATTAATATGATGTAAATGTTATCCATTTCAGAGTGTGGATATGTTCTAAATTTGATGAGTCTAGGGTTTCGTAAAGTTAGTTTAAATTAATTATAACTAAATTTGTACTTAACAGACAGACAAGAAAGTTAGGTAATAGAAACTTTCATTGTCAAACGTATATGAAATTCAAGCATCACCAATCCATTTTTTATCTATAATCCTAGTCAACAACCCATAGTAAAAAATGGTGTGTCCTTTTCCATTTAGCTTGCCATGAAGATGACATTACAGGTTTAGTTAAAGTGTTCAAGCTTTTTATAAAACAACCCATGTAACAGAGTAACTCCATGACATGTGTTGTTATGTTACTGAAAAATGTTATATAATTAATGTTCTCTATATATTAAGTTTAATAATTTGTTTATTTTTCTCATTGCCATCATGGTTACTTATGAGAACATTGTAAACAGAGTCACCTCCTTGACAGACAGAAGTGGGAACTCCCAATGGACCAATAGTTGCCATCACTTTCATTACTGATGTAGAAGTGGAGTTTCACATTAAATTTAAACCTCTAGATCAACTCCACAGAGCACAGATGGACTCACACAGATGTTGTATTTTGTCATTAACTGGCAGTAGGGTCTTCTCTAAGCACTCGGCCAACAATTTAATATAATTCTGTCATAAAGAATTTGACAAATTTTTGCCTTTATTCATTATTGTTTATATCTGTCTTTGTGTTGCAGCTGTCTATAATTGGAATGGAGACGTTCGATTCGGCCTACCCCTGGAAATTGGAGATACAGTCCAAATTCTGGAAGAATGTCAAGGTACATATATGTGAATATTTTTGTATATACAGAGTTTCTTTTGAATTATTTTAATGTGTCATTATCACATATAATTATTGTTTTATTTGTTACTGAGGACAATTGCAACAATTGCTTATTGTTGCCTCAGACAGTGTGAACAAAGAATCGTATAAATATTTAATTTATTCAGTACATCTTGTTGAAGCTATTCAAAAAAAAGTCATAGAACTTTGAGTATACACGATTTTGCCATAGGACTTTACAGGTTCACTCTCATTTTTAAATGAATAAAAATGACCAAATTTTCATAAACTAGACAACAAAATACCATAACGATAATTATTATCCTGTTACTTCATGGTGGTCATTTAGAAATTATTCTGCTCTTTGATTTTAGAGTTCTGCTCCTCTGGTGTTTAAAGTTAAGCTACTGATATCTTATAAATAAATACTATAAAGTTTTACATTAACATTCATGGTATCATGGAGATGCATACAAAAAACTTGCTATTGTCTTCGCTTTTGGGTTCTAACTTACTGGTTTAAAGCAAGTATTCTTAGAAAATACTCAATAAAATAATATGGGGTTTTTCATATATGTTTATTGATACTTAATTGGTTCTCTGTAAGAAAATATTTTGGTGCAAGTTGAGGGTTCTGACCTACAGCCCTTAAACTTAGATTTTTATTAATTTCAAAGTGATTCCTGGATGGAGATCCAGACTATCACTTATCTCAAAAGTAGTTGGAATGCCACATATCTCTTCTACCACAGGATGGAATGTAGATTTCATGCAGGCCTTTATCATGAAATATCAAAAGGAAACAGAGTCAAGAATCATTTATTGTCGTCCCACGTATTATATGCATTGACAAAATCAGATAAGGTTTACAATAACGCTACCATTAGGTTTACAGTCCAGAACTCCACCACTATAGAGAAATGCAAATAAATATGCAATTAAAAACTTTTCTACATTATGTTTGGTATTAAATTAAAACTTAATGCTAAAATAAATAATAGTAAATAATAGCAACAAATAATAATAAATAATTAAAAACAAAAAAGATTGGATCATTAAAAATTAGTCATTTAAATAATTTAAAAACATTTTTCCACTGCTTCAGCCATTTCACAAGACAATTTTTGAAATTCCTTAAAGTAGTGTTAAAGTGAAGCAATACAGAGTATTGAATGTTTGATTACTGTTCACTTTTAATTAGGTAGGTTAACTTGCAGACACATAGAATGACTCTCCACAAGTAAAAAAAGGCAACTGAGTGATACCAACACTACACATATTCTCTCTCTTGGAGGTTCCAACTGGTGCAAAACAAATTTCCCACTGGCAAGTGGGAAGATTCCGGGAGATTTTTGACTCATCTCGTATAAAAGTATTTATTAACAAAAATTTATACAAAATTGACTTGAGAATCTAATTACCATTTCAGTTTTCTCTATGATGCCTGCTAGCTTAGAGAAAACCTAATATCTGTTCCCTTTTTAAACCTATGAACAGCCACTATTGTAAAAACTCGAATGTAAATATCAAAAGATGTCCAAGACTGAAACGGGTTTTTATTGCTTCACATACTAACATATGCACAAGTGCTACAATAATAATGTAACATGAAATAGTATCTAGACACTGCTGTATGTTTGAAAAATAATGTACACTGTTACGTCAACTAATTGGCATAGAAATTGTTTGCTTGTAGACTTACTTTATATCCTCTTTGTTTCAGGATGGTATCGAGGTTTCGCTACTAAAAACAGAACTATTAAGGTAAATGTTATTTAATTATAAGGTAAGGCAAAACAATAAATAGGTAGTCTTAAGAAAGTAAATTGAATTGTTTATTTGTTTTAAACTCACCAACACAAAACTGTAATTTTCTAGTCTTTCATAATCGCAAAACTACACAATAATCTAAGTAATTTTGTATATTTCATGGATAAAATTAATGGAGTTTTCTGTAATGTGAAAAAGATGGCAGAGGGAAGGTCTTGTATAATTTCATTGAGTTTTGCTGAGGCAGGTTGACAGGAAATTTTACGAAACAGAAAAACTAATCTATGTCTATATAAACACTCTTGTTTATAGTCAATCAGATGAAAAGAGTATTTGGTTTGAAACAAATATTCATAAAAATCTTGTATTATTGCTTTCTAACACTAAAGAAATATTTTTAGACTTTGAATAATGTTGCCTTCTAGATTGTCTTGAAGAGTTTATGTTATAGACACGTTTATGTAGACTCTCAGAGGTATGTTATTTAAATTAAGTTTCTGAAAGATATACCCTAAATGTAATTGTGAGGGGTATATTAACAATTAAAATCTGATAACAAATTAAAATCTTTGAAGTAAAGTTGTACACTTGACAAAAAATGGCACAATGAACATAATTAATTATCCTACCTATAAATTTAACATGTTATCAATTAAGAAAGAATTGCAAAAATGAAATGTTAATATTCCATTGTATGCGGACTCTAAAATTTGAACCAGTGTCAGTTCTTAACAGCACTCAAAATAACGTTGATTTGTGTGTTTTCATGTGTACACATATCTGTGTGTTCTAATTTCCCAAAAACATAGTTATAACAAAATTTGTATCTTTTAATTCTGATGCTTAATGGTGAAATTATTAACACATACTAGTTTTATTGCTATACAAAGTCCACAAATTAAATGTTTATAATTGATCAAAGTTAATATTATTTTTATTGGAAAACTTTTAATAATTATCTTTTGTTTCCTTATTTCAGGGCATCTTTCCTGGCAGCTATATACATATCAAGCCATGTAAAGTGGAAGGAGAAGTGTAAGTTTTTATTTATAAATAAAATATTGGTTGATTGTAGGTAGAGTAATCTTCTCTAAGTTGTTTATTAAACAATATTTTAAGTTTTTGTATTGTATTCTTTTATAAATGAACTGGTACATACCCCTGGCTTTGCCCGCAATTTTTAAGTAACGTTCTGTATATTTGATTAAGTAGCTCCCACAATTTCAGTAACACTTGAATTATTTTAGACCAATGTAAAGGAACTCTAAAGTCGAAGTTCCTAGCTTTCTTAGTGAGAGCACTTGTGATGTAATACGATAGTGTGCTACGATATTTAAAAAATAGAATTAGTCATATATCATGCATCTAGTACCTATTTTTCAGTATTCATGATTAAGAGGACCAGAGTTTAAGCAAAATTGCAAGTAATTTTTAGGTCAGGTTTTGCACTTCTAGTTCAAATTAATTATATTTCAAATGCAAATTTGTTAATTTCCTCAGAGAAACAATATACATTGTTGGTTGGATTCTAAACAGTGCAGTTTTCTAAATTGAACACACACACACACACACAACACACACACACACACACACACAACTATTTTACACTATATTTTGTAGTCTAGGTGCCTTAGATGTTGAAACAATGTAAAGAGTTCATTTTGAGTTTCTTCAGAAAAACAGGACTCCAGCTAAACTCAACATTCACAAAAATCAGTAACATTTAGTTTTGAGATCTGCAATTTAATTCCAATCTCAGGTGGATATCTTGACTAATACATAACTACAAATCTGGGTTATAAATAAACAAATCATTTTTACACCAATAAAGAAACTTAATTTAAATTCCCCCATTTAGATTTTTAAATTGTACATATTATTATTTTTGTTACATTTTATTTTGATAATTGATTAGATTTTATTTACATTTTTTGCTTAAGTTAAGATTGTTTAATTTTATTTTATTTCTACAATTTAACTGCAGTGTATTTGTTACAAATTGTACCTTATTATTTGTACTATACCTTTCAACTTTATGGACCCAGTTCCCATGCACAGGTTACAACCTATGTGGGAACTTTCTCATGCCAAAGTATAGTAAATGTATAAATTACATGTGATCATATAAATAAATTTTATTTGTTTCTATGAGGCATGTTTTTTTAAGTAAGTACCGTTTTTAAGTTCTGCTGCTGATGCTTGCATGAACTGAGAATCCCGCTGATTGTGAAGTATGTGCTGTTTTATTTTCTTGGTAGTAAAGCAGTTGAAATTCACTATAGGAATTGAGAAGCATATGGACAAAACATTATGAGTGACTGAATGACATTCAAATAGGTAATAGCTTTAAAAGATGACTGAAAGAATGTTCTTGATGGGAAATGGAGTGGACAGCCCTCAATGATCATGACCGATTTCGTACAGAAAGTGAATGATAGAATGAAAATGAACTGGCATTTCACAATGTCTTCTTTATCAGAAGAGTTTCCTCAGTTTCAAGAAGTGTTTTCTCGAGAGATTTTTATCGAGAGATTTGTTCTGCTGTATGATAATATCTGCCCAGATGCGATAAAATGAACTCAAGATCTCACTACTGCGTTTTGCTAGGAACAATTTCCTAGCAATTTCCTCCCCATAAACAGCCTCAATTTAATGCCCTTTGACTATCATTTGTTTTTTCACAGAAGAAGCATTTTGAAGATCAACAATAGCGTCAAGATAATCGCATTGCAGTTGGTGTTAAGTTAGGTGTTAATCTTCTGTAACAACAGTACATAATATTATTTTTTATATATGTAAACTGTATTAATATTAATTGTGTGTTTTCTTATAAAAATAAAATTGTTACAGATGTTTTACTTGATTATTTTATACATAAAAACTGTACTTACTTAAAAAACATTGCTAGTATTTATTATTGTACACAATGTAATTAGATATGATTTTGTTTATTACTATGTAGCTGTATACATATAAGAAAATTATCTTTTAAAATCATAAAAAGCAGAACATTAATTAAGACTGTAATAAAATATCTAGCTAATAAAAGTTGTCTCTCTGTTACGATTCCTGCAATGGTCCCTTTAAACTTTTATGTGCTAGAAAATACATTATGTGGCTCCAGTCAAGTTATGATAAAGTCACACTGTATGGTAAATGTATACAAAAGAAAGTTTAAAAGTTTGGTTAAAAAGGTTATCAAACATGTTTTTTGAGGTATGAAATTCATTCATAGTGTCTGAATTGCTTTAATAACTGTTGTGTTTCCAGATCATTTGAAACTGTTACTCCTCTGGAAGATCCTGTTGTACGAGAAACTACATTGGTGTTGAGAGAATGGAACGGGATTTGGAAGAATCTGTATGTGGTAAGTATGCAGATGGTATTGAGTGTTTGTTCAAGTATAACTATAAGTATAATATTATGTTTAAAATGGTTCTAATCTAGCCTACTTTACTATTAGGCCAACATTACCTCAAGCACATAGAGAATTAGTATCTTTAAGTTTTAAAGCATAACTGTGTGTAAGATAGGAAATCTTGTTACTGCTATAAAATCTTATGACAATACATTTTAAACATAGAACGTATAATCATTTTCATTCTGGCTGGTTAGTTTAATTTTATGGCTTCATTTCAAGAGAAATGCTCACTATTACTTAAATACATTTAATGGACCAGATTCATTAAAGTGTGTAACAATGAATCATATATCTATATCTGAAGCCATATTGATAACGGGTTGTCCTATTGGTCGTCGGTTGCTTAAGCTTCAGCCAACCACGATACAGCTCTGCTCCAATAAACTCTCAACGTACCAGTACAGGCGAATGTATATCATTGGCAGTTTCGGTTTAACTTCTGCTAACTGAAGATGACTTTTCACAAGAATGTTATTGTGCCAACCTGGGCTCAGTTTCCATCTTGATAAAGCCTCAACCATTCTGTGGTATTTTTACCATCCTTTGAAAATGTCTTGAAATGGTTTTATGCTGAACATGAGACAAAGTGGTGACAGAATGGTCTACACTCACCTTTTCCCAGAGTGGCACCTGACTTCCTGTTAAGTAGATTGGTGTCTTCTCGGGTTGTGGATATAATTACAAGATGTGGTCACCTGAGGGCATCTTCACAGTCTGCATTCTCGGGCAGGATCTGCTCTGTAGAATGTGTGACGGGCAGGAGGGAATTACTGAACACCTGCTCTTGTCCTGCAATAGCAACAGAGCACTACGCCATCTTTGGTACTCTGGAAAAAGGTAGTGAATTTCTCCTGATCAGTTGTTTTTGGCGGTCTGTAGAACTGCTGAAACCAAGAACTGGTTGGCGTCATGATATACTTCCGAGATGCACAAAAGGCCCTTGAGGCTTATGTACATGGCAATAGGCTGCCCCTTAGAAGAAGGAAGTTACTCACAGACAAACTGAGTACCAAGCATCCCACATGAGTGCAGAGATATCTATATACTGAAAAACTTCAAACTGATAAAATAGTACCACAATATTATTATATACCTGGCATAAGAGATCAAATGGGCATCGGTACAAACTTGAGTTGCTAGTCTGTTTTACTTGATTAAGTAAGAATATCAGGGATGCTTGTCTGTTAAGTGAAATATATGCCCAAGAATTAATTAATAATTTGCCACTTCTCTATTTAAAATAAAAATCTAACATGGTGGTAATTTTACTCATACATTCTGCTTGAGTAACCTCTGGTAGAGAACATTTTATATTATGTTGACAATATTCTAGCTATACTATATGATGTCAACACTTTGCAGATGCAGTATCTAATTTAGGGATGTGTCACATACTCATTTTGAGTACCCTCTAATAGCAGATATGTTAAAAGGTACCTAATTTAAAAATACATTTGTTGGTCAACTGTGTGAAGTACTGCCTCTTTAAAAAAATTATGCTTACACATATGAAATAGTGTTTGGTTCTTGTTACTTTATTTACTTTTTAAATGTGTTTGCCATTAGGATCGAGAGACATACAAGTTCCAGACTGTTCGCAAGGTGATGCGGGACCTAGTCGACTGGAGGAGACAACTTCTCACTGGCACATTAACTCAAGATCAGATGCGGGAATTGAAGCTGAAAATTACTGCAAAGATAGACTGGGGTAACAGGTAAGTGTCTTTTCACCAAACATTCAGATATTTACTGTTTTAACATCCTTAACCCTACAGATTCATTGACTCATGAGGTCTATAGGATGTAATGAAGTAGTCAGGTGAGAAATTAGAGGAGGATAACATTAATAAGGAGCCAGGATAGGGCCGTATTGAAATTATATTATTGTCTGTCCATTCCTCTGTGTGATAACTCCTGATAGAAATCCAAAAATGGCCGCTGGCCCACAACATCAAGAATAGTGACCTCAGTTAAAAAGTTCAGTTTTTAAGTGGTAAAAGTGACAAGAATGAAGATCGCCTACTGATATGAGCTTATACTAACTACTGTAAGTCTCTTGAAGTAAAAAAAATCCTATGCTATGGTATTTTTCTGGGATTGTTGACCTGAGAGTTGCTGACTGCACACTCAGTTGTCTGTCATCAGAGACTTCCACTCCAAACAGCAAACCTACAGTGCCACTGCAACCTTGCACTGACCCTCAGCAATACATCCAGCTGCTGTGCTACTTATTATATTAACATGGTTCTTAATTATCCCACCAAAACTTGACATAATTATATAATCCCTTTATTATAAATATAACACATTTATACAATTTTTGACAAAATTCCACACAAATTTTCAATTTTTAACAGAGACAGCCTGTCAAAGTCTGTCCAAAACTCAGTCCTAATTATTCTATTTGCTCTGACAAGCAATCTTATCATCCAAACAGAGAAGACTGCCAATCTCTTAAATCACAGACTACTATTATTATTTACCAATAGGACTGAGCCTATCTACGATTAACATCTATCAGTGCCTGCAGATCTTAGAACGCAACCAGACGTGTAACAGTGTATAGTAATGACATACTGCTGAAACTGAAGGCAACTGACTCAATCTTCTCATATTTCTTAAAATCTGTATAAAGCTTACCTTTCTTAGTTTTATAAAAATTGACCTAGTGAACTCAGCCAAACACTCAATAAAAAACTGAAATCTTTTTTCCAAGATAAACACCGAAACCTCTAAATACCCTTGGGGCATCTGCAGCATAGGGGTAAAATATTCTGGAATACTCTATACAGTGACCTGTAAACAGTGGTACAATGGTGGTTACATTAATATAACTGATAAAAGTCTGAAAAACTAGCGATAGATGAAATAAATGCCTGGACATGTAAAACTTGTAAGGACTCAGCACCCTGCAATATTGCTCATAGCAACCCTCTGCCAGAAACAAATTTTGTGGCCTTAGGGGAAGCAAAAATACTCTCCTTGAAAACACAGAGCCCAACAAGACACCAAAATAGAGACAAGGAAAACAGCACTATGGCTATCTCGGACCTGGAGCTAATACTGAGTAATAATACAGATCAAGAGGAAACGGATCCCGAGACTTCCCTAACATTGGCAGCTGAGGCCGGTCACCTTGTCATAGCAGAAAACTGTAAACTGGAAAAAAAGGTAAAGGAGTTAAATATCCGCAATCCAGCCTTAGAAGCTAAACTTGCCGAAATGGAGGCATGAATTGAAAATCAAACATAGATTGAAGACAAGTATGTGCACAAGATTGAAGCCTTATACAAAAATTGACAAACTTTAGCTCAGGCTGAAAAGGAAATAAAACATGGACAAGAACTACAAAATCTTTATGAAGAGCATGACATAAGACAGTCAGTCCTATTCGAAGAATAAGTAAAGAAAATCTCAGAATTGGAAAACATAATCCTTAACCACTTAAATAAACCCAAATTTTCCAGAAATCAACGATCATATTCTAAAATGCCATGAAAACGTAGAAATACAAACCTTATGTCTCCCCCTCCCCCAGTTTTACTACCAACGACATCATTAGACTCCTCACTAAAGTGGCAAGAGCTAATTCTGTTAGAAAAGAGACTGGATAGTATGAAACATACAGTCATGTTACTTAAAGGCCAATTGAGAGAAAAAAAGCCCCAAGACGACTCTCCTAGTCCAGTCGATAGACCTAGACACCCAAACCTTACCACGTCTCGAAGCGGGAAAAGAAATAGTTTTATAAAAAATCATTTCAGCATCTCACTGCAAGTTGCTAAATCCAGGCAAACTCCCACAACTGCTAAATAACTATGCTCACAAGCAAAGTAAATACATGGAACCAACAACACTTTGAAACAAAAAATACACATCATGTAACTTCCAACCACAAAAATAAAATTCTGGTAGAAGTGCAGGTCCATCAACCTGACATTTATACTCCACATAAACTATATAATAAACTACTTTCACTTGACCTAAAAAAACTAAATGGGGTCAATGGAGTCAAGTGAAGCTTGAAGATGAAGAAACATATGAAGAATTCTTTGAGAGACACATAGGAACAATAGAAAATTATTTAGAAAACTCTGATGAGATACCTACGAGTATTAATAAAAATCAGCCGGATTTTATTCAAACAATCCAATTACTGCAGACTTTTCAGATCAGTCAACCGGGAAATCAACCAAAATGAGACATTACAGAACAAAGGTTTTCAAAAACTCCCTAAAGTACTAAAAAGCTGCATACAGCTTACAATATTGCACTAAAACATAAACCACCTCCAAAGAAAGACAAATAGACTTTATGATTTACTAGAAACAAACAAACCCAGCTTAGTTTTATTGACTGAACACGGTCTTCGAAGTGAAGAGCTGACTAGTACCAGAATTAACTATACACTCTTGTAGGAGATTTCTCAAGAGAAGTTATGAAAGAGGCGGTGTGGCCATTTACGTGAATGATAGCCTTAAAAATAAGTTGAAAGTACAGAGGTTATAGATAACACAACTGAAAAAGTGTGAACTCTCCATGATCCGCATTAACTCTGGCAAAACTCAAACCTACCTTTTAGGAGTGACCCCTAAACAGTAATATAAACATAGCCCTTGATGCTCTATCCACGACATTGGACATGATACCAACATGGAAATGTCCTACCGTTGTTATGGGGAACATAAATGTAGATGATTTAACCGATAATATGGGTAATAAGGAATTAATAAACGTGCTGGCTAGTCATAACATTCAAAGACTACGCCTCCCACAAACCAGAGTGACACACAGCACTTCAACTTCTATTGACTTTATATGCACTAACATTCACAATGACGACATCAAGACAGAAATCTTAGAAACTGGCCTATCTGATCACACTGCCCAGATCTGCCATTTAAACTTGGAAACTCAAAATAAAGTACTCCCAATCTCAACAAGAAGATGTTTCTCCCAGACAAACCTTAACAATCTAAAACAAGTCCTAAAGGATGAATCATGGCAAACTTTCTATAACTATTTGGCTGTTGACGAATCATATGATAATTTTAATCACATACTTAACTGGGTCCCGAATTCTTCATGCCCCTTGATAAAATCTAGACCAAAAAGAGGATTTAGCTTAAAAAATACAATCAATCAAGAAGCATGCAGGCTTAAAAATATTTACCTTCAAGCATTGGAAAACGAGGTTCAAAATGGGAAATTGGCTGACAAGGTGATTACAGCTCAAGCAAAGAAGGACTATGACCTTAAACTGAAGCATTTAAGGAAAAAAACCACATCAAACTATACACAAAATTCGGGAAACAAACAAAAATCTGTCTGGAATGTAACTAACCACAAGAGATGCTGAAACAGAGAGCATTCAACCCCCATAGAGTTGGTAATAGATAAGAGGTTGATTAAAGATCCTCTCCTGGTAGCACAACATCTAAATGACTATTTCAGTACAGCTGCAGTTAACACCCAGGGTCACTATACAGTACCTAACTTAGAAACAGAACCATTTGAACTCCAAAATCTGCTTGAACCCAACAATAAACCCAACCACAAGACCTGAAATTTCAAAAATTATCACTGGCTTACAATCAAAACTATCTTCAAGATTGGACGAGATCTCCTCAAAACTACTTAAACATTGCAAAGAGGAGATCAAACCCCCGTTAACACACATCACCAACCTATCCTTTAAGGAAGGTATTTTCCCAAAAGCCCTGAAATCATCCAAAATAATTCCAAAATTTAAACAAAGACTCGCAACCTCAATAGAAAACTACAGACACATATTCCTCTTATCTACAATATCCAAAGTAATTGAAAAGGCTTGACAAATTAATGAGTCATTTTATTAATAACAATATTCTCATTTGTCAACAACATGATTTCGTAAAGGGAAGGTCAACTATCACAGCTCTGACAAGCTTTGTTGATTACATTATAAATCAGATGGAGGAAGGAGCATCTGTTACTGGGTTTATTCTAGACTTCAGTAAGGCATTTGAAACTTTAGACCACTCTCTACTGCTAAACAAAATTAATAGCATGGGAATAAAAGGCAAAACTGTAAATTGGTTTTCAAGCTATCTGGCAAGAAGAACACAAATAGTTGAATTAACATACACCAAAAACCACATTACCCATATAGCAAGGTCACCTTTACTACCAATAAATAAAGGTGTACCCCAAGGCTCAGTATTAAGACCAATCCTTTTCATCCTACTGACCAACGACCTGCCAAAATATCTTCAAGAATATGGGCAAGCAATTATGTATGCGGATGACACTGCATTCCTAGTTGCTGACAAACAGAAAAAAAACATTAGAAATTTCATCCTTTGTTACATACAACATGGCTAAGCAGTATTGTCAAAACAATTTTTTTGTACTTAATGAGAAAAAACTCAACAAGTAAATTTCGGAAACAGAACCACTGACTTGCCAGGGCTATCAGACATTGAACTAGAAAGTGAAGCAAAATATCTCAGAGTTATAATAGACAGCAAACTCACTTGGGGATTTGGGGATCACATGTTGACAACCTTTGTGGAAAATTAAATACCAGCCTCTATGCACTCAAAAGAATAAAAAATTCCTGTAACCTTCAAAAAGCAAAAGTAGCATACCACTCACTATTTAAGTCCCATATTCGGTATGGACTTATATCTCCTCTTTTTTCTAATCTAACTGTCTATATTGTTGTCATCTTTAAGCAGATGCCAAAATTATAATCTCTTGTTTCTCCATCCTGTGCAAATACGATTTAAAATAGCCATGGTCCAACAGGAATTGATTGAGGAAGTAATTCATTTTGTTATGTTGTCTCTTCATTATTTCTATCCTTAATCAACTTTTTGGTCAAAAGTCCATGTTATTTGGCATCCCAGTGAAATTACCATCTCTACATACTCACGGTTCTACCCGCTTGCTTCCTCGACCCCTAGCTCTTCTATATTGTGAATTGAAACTTACATGCCTGTGCCTTTTAATCAGTAGCATTACGCTTACAATCAACTGCAGCACTGGTCCTAAAACTGTCCAGTGTGAGCTAGCAATCGTCAGCTCTTCTCTAAACAGAAGCTTTTGATTCTTTTCACAGAAAAGCAATTCAATCCTTACAACCGTAAAGTATGGTAGAGTCAGTGAATGACAACAAGAGTAGTCTCTGCTCTGCAGTCAGGCCACTGATATTTTTTTTGTTCTCTTAGGACAAGAAGCTTATAAATTGCACTTAGTCCTGTAAGAACTTTTGCGCTGCTTCTGGAGTGACAGGATATTCAGGATGGGTAAGGTTAGGGAGTAGGGGCCGCCTCTTATCGAGATCCATGAGGAAGAATTAGGGCACTAAATAATCTCAAAGTCATGTCTTCCCGAAAGAAGGGGAGGCCAGCTCTGAATCAGCCTCTCCAGTCAAAGTAGGCAGGAGGTGGCACACCCTTGTTGAGGCTAGGAAGAACCTCTGAGGTTAGGGAACAAACTCCACCAACTCCAACAGTCATCTCCCACAGTAGACTAGACCTTTTGAACTGCCCATGAACCGCAGAATCTCAACATTTGCGGTTAGTGATGTGCCGCTCCTGGACATCCATAAGGTTGCCCAGATTTAAGTGACACACCGGTTTTTGCTGTGCCCAATCGTGGGTTCAACTGGAAGGTATAAGCCAGCCAGAAGTGATCCTTGCTGGATAGGCCACTGATATTAGTTATAAGTATTCTCAACACTGTTGTTACCTTCTTTGATGAGCATTGCATGTGCTTGTAGAATAAAAGCTTGATATTCAGATCATACAAAAATACTTCACTGCTAACTTCGACTATGTTTCAACACTTCCAACCTGGCTCTCAAAATTTGTTTCTGCGCATTTTTGATTGTGTCAACGTTCTTAGAGCCAAAAGTTAATGTATGTTGAGTTAAGCTCCAGTTCATCTTCCTCTTAGTGCAGTTTCTGGAATCTGACGCTAGTGCAGTATCTGGAATTTGGCAAGAACACGTATATTATGAGTAGGAAACTTGGTTGCCCCACCGTGCTTAGAGATCATGTCTAAAACATCATAGTACACTCAATTGTGCTATGAGACAATGAGAATACCTAGATTATACTGTATTTTGTAGTCTAGATGTCTCTAATCTCGAAACAACATAGAGTTCATTTTAAACTTTGTCGCCGAATTTTTTTGGATCTCTTCAGACGAACATAATTGTGACAGGAGTTCTTTGTGAGAATGAGATTTCAGACACTGCACTAAGAAGAAGGTGAACTGGAGCTAAACTAACATTCACATTAAGTTCATGTTGTTCAGTTAATGACAAATAAGTGTAGAATTGTGTTTTCCCTGTAAGATGTTGGTGTCCTACATTCCAAGTAAACACATTCAGAGCTTGAACAATATACAACTTAATGGATTAAGAACAGGAAACTTTGTAATGACTTTATAGTATTTTTCTTTCCAAGTAATTAGGGTAGGTGTAGTAAAAGCTATGATAGGATATTTCAGTACTGCTTACAGAAACATGGATTATGTCTACTAGTCCATCTACTGCATATTGGTGCATGTGCACTACTGCTAGGGTTTGGTAACATATGTACCATGTGTTTTCTATTAATTACTTTTAGTTTACAAAAAAAACATTCAAGTTATTAAACATTAGATTAAACAAGAGATAAGTTGTAAAATTATAGCTGAAAGGGAGCTGAAGAAACCCAGAAGCAGAGCTGTTAATCTAGACAAGGTTTTCTACAACATGCCTGGAATACAGGTTTGAGGCTGTTTAAACCTGTTTGAGTATGCAAGATACATTTCAGAGGTGGATTTGAAAATCTGCTGCTCTTATGTTATCGCCATATCACCACCATCATCCCCAGCTAATCACCTTTGATTAACTAATAGTCAATGACAATATAGAGCTTTCAACATCAAAGATGCAATCATCAAATAAAAGGTTGTCTGTATTAAATTTTAAAATTTTTAACAGTTGTGTTTTTCTTTTACTGCAATAGTTTTTCAAATGAGAAGAGTTTCTCCTTCAATGAAATACTATTTGTATCATATAACCATGAAAAATGCCAGCATTACAAATTACAAAAGCCAGTATCTAGCACAGTACACCATTTTGATAACTCCTTTAACACTCTATGTAAGCTAACACACTTCTTTAAAAAGAAAAATATGAATTATTAAAGATACAAAGTTTATTGTTACAAAATACGGTTAAAGCAGTTTTCTGTAATCATAGCATTGATGGTGGCCGATATCAGTCATGGCTACTGCACACTATACAATCATCGTAGACATTGTTGTACAGATTTTAATAAACTTCCAAAATCTGTGGACGCGATCATGTAGTGTGTAGGTGATTACAGATACAGTACATATATATATATACTGATAAAATGATATATAATATATATATAAAAAACATTCTGATAGCTGCACGTCAAATGAACATGTCAATCTTTCTTCATGACATTTACGTCAAATCAGCACTATATGAGTAACTCAAGGTGTTACAACGTATCAAGTCAATTCATCTTTTATTAATATAATGACGTAATATATTGTATTTTAATGTATGGTAGCCAACAGAAGGATACCAAGACAGCAAGACAGCAAGAGCCATTTCAATTCTAAAGATATTAGTAGATCCTGCCTTTTCTACTCAACATTCCAATATGATTTAAAAAGCTCGTTTTAATACATTTGATCACTTTCTCTTAAACTTGTATCCTAGTTTGTATACAATTTATCTGCCACTCTGGGCTAATGCTCTTTAAGCTCATTTGTAAATCCAGCTTTTGTACACTTGTTTTATGCAATCTTAATTGTTTTAAAGTAAAAACTTTATTGAAAAAATTATATATTAGGATTCTTACTTAGAAACGACTAGTCTTATATTTAAAAGTGTATTTATAAATGTTCCTATAAATAACTTTAAATAATTTGACTAGGCATTGTCTTGCAACAGAATTGTGAAAAATGTTTTTTTTTTTAATCAATACAATTTTATCTTGAGACCAAGAGAAAATTCTTCACAAGTTTTGTGTGACATGAAAATGTTCAATACATTAATTAGATAATATAGTTTTCTAACACAGGTCTGAAAACTATTTCTTTTGCATCATTTATAAAAAAAGTTGTGCAATATATGTTAAATATTTTAATAAAATTAATATTGCTAAGAAGTATTTGCAATGGTTAATGATACACACTTATCAAGTTTAATGCTGTAGCCATCAATATAATATGAGTTTTAATTATTTAAGTGCACAATATGTGTTTAAAATGTATTAATTTAGAACACCTCCAAATGTTTAACCTTTTGAGTTCCATGGATGCGTCAGTCCGTTGTTTGCATTGACTCACTATTATCCTGTTGGTATGCCAACGCTTTGTGACATAAACGTTTGGTAAAATTATCTGTATAGTGCGGACATGCACATTTTATTGTTTTACTGGCCACCTATTTTACCAAATACATTAGTTTGTAAAGCTTTGACTTCGTATTTTGTCAGTCAAAAATTGGTGTTGAGAAATTACTAAGTGAGGTATCTGCACATGAAACACATAAGTCAATTGTGTGGTCTGAGGCACTACTCTTGGAGCCGGGATTCCCGCGCCTGACACTAGGGATTTTTGTGGTCTGTTGTACACGTATTAGAGTCATTGGTCTGTGGTAAAGCTGGTGGGAGGGCACATCTTAAATTAACGATGATTGGCTTGGGCGGAAGTTGACTGAATCAGCGATTTTTTTATATAAGTGTGCAAGACCCAAAACACCTGTTTTGTATTTTTGTCTTCACTAATAATAATAATAATAAAAAAAAACACTTTATTTATGTTTGTTTTATGCTTTTCAAGGCATTTTAAAGAATCATGACCATAGCAATATAATCATATAATTATAATAGCTTTGAAGAGTTAAAAAACCATACATACATACTTATGGTTTACAATCGCTTGAGATATTCGGCATATCACTTTATATAATGGCCGGGATTAAAAGGGATAATTATAATCTCTTCAACTGACATTAAATTAAATTGTTGATTAAAAAGTTATTATTTAGCTTTACCAGTCTATAGTAAACTGTTACCATAGGCTGTAGATTTAAAAAATGTTACACTTTCAAATGTTTAGATTTGAAATAAATTTTGAGTTTTAATAAAACTTTTTCTAAATTACTTTATGAGCTTAAAATGAGGTGAAAATAGTTATGACAGAGCCCAAAATTTTAACTTGAAATGTACACACAAAATTTTGTCTAAATCTTCTCTCTAGGTTTTGTGTGATGGAGACTACCCAACCAAGTTTTTGTACTATTAACATTAATAGAATTAATCACAGCATTTGTTGTGGATTAATAGGAGTTTTCAGTTTTATGGGATCATTTTACATCCAACACACAGTTAATTCTTCACCTAACAGCAAGTGAAAAGTAAGATATAAGTTGTAACATAGTCTTTTCCGTACAAAACAGGACTGCTTTAAGTCATTTTATATTAGTTTAATTGTAGAAAAACTTCATTATAATTTATGTCCCCTTTCAAATTGGTTTTATTGAATTTAAAAAAAAGTTTTGATGAAATGTGTTCTGTAGCAACTTACGGATAAAATCAATTTTTTGTTATCGCATCCACATGTAGTATGTAATACAATAATAAATTATATTTGTTCATTTGATCATTGTCACTTTTCATTTTTATTACAAGAAATTTGTATCAATAAAATGTTGATTTTAAATGCAATTTTGACCTTTCACTGGACAACAGTTCCTACATCATAACAAAATATAATTTCTGTGATATTTAATTTGGTGTGATATATGCCCAGAAAAGTGTCTGCCGCTTTGATCTAACATGGACTCGGAAAATAAAACGTCAATTTCTTAAAAATACTTTTTATTTGCGCTTAGAAATATACAGTTGACAATAATCAATCAATAATATAGTAATATTGAGTATAAAAATAAACTAGTAACAATGTGAAGAATGCTTATTCTACTTGTAGAAAAAATACACATTTGAGCCATTCGTTGTCTTTTCTTTTGTTTTCTATATGGAATGTGTAAGCTTGCCATCACACTTATGCCTTCTAAATATGTCAAAACTAAACTAAATATTTTATAATATAAATAAATCCTACTAACAGATATTCTATAAAATACTAGGGTGAAAACAAACAAGTGCCTATCAGTCCTTAATAAATGATCATACACAAAGAATCAGACCTTGAGTTGATATGTAGACAATACTTATCTAAGTTTAAATCAAATAAAAATCAGTTGCATTTCAGCTCTAAAACGAGATACCAAATAATCCAGGAATGATAGTTACATAGTGAAACTTTCTTGACAGTGATTTGTAAACGTTCAGATTTATGAACACGAATATAAACTACAATAACTCAAGAGATCATCCATAAACTCCGTTCTTTCAGTCGTAACAACTTTATACTTAACTCTAACAGCTCAAGCAAGAAGATATGTAGACGTTCGAGCTCACACTTACAGCTAATTGTTCTGATTGCTTTGATTATTTAATGTGATCACTAATAGCAATGCTAGGCCTCCGTCTCCTTGTGTAGGCGGAGCTTGTCTGTGGGGTATATAGGGGACAGTTCCAGTGTAGAGGGCGCTGTTGGTATATTGTTGCCGAGATGCAGTTTGCGGCTGATCTCATCCAACAGCTCACCGAACATCATCATGTTCAGATTCTGGCCAATTAAGTGCAAAAGTAGAAAATCTCCAACCTGGAAGAAAAGTTTTTAATAAAACATTGCTTTTTTATTCCCCCCCCCACCCCCCCCCCCCCCCACCCCCCCCCCCCCCCACCCCCCCCCCCCCCCACCCCCCCCCCCCCCCACCCCCCCCCCCCCCCACCCCCCCCCACCGTGCAGTGCCGTGGGCAGTAGACAGGGCAGCCTTCACGAGACATTAGACCCACACCGGGTGACCTGGGCCCGGGTGTCGGGTTACCGGCAGGATGTGGCGTCTTATGCCGGGTCCACACCAAACCAACAAAACAAAAACTCCAACAAATCAGCAACACAACAAAACTGCAAGTTTTCGAAAACAGGAACTAATTGTCAACTGCTGTCCACATTATGAAAACAAAAATCAGTCAACTTTGTGATCCCGATAGAAAATGTGGCGAGCTCGAAATTTGGAATTACAAAGGAACAATGAATTATTTATTATGGCAGCTGGTTTTCTATTCCTAAACCAAAAAAAGAAAAAACGTTTTTGGGTTAGGCCGAGCTTGAAGAACCGACAAAAAAACTATGTTGAGGAAACTATTGGAAGATTTAAGAAAAGACGATAGAGGTATTAGTGGAGAAATGCGATGCAGCTTCAAAAACTTTTTAAGAATGACCAGTACTGATCTTGAAAATCTAATAGAAATCATTGGACCCTCGATACAGAAGAAAAATACAAATTTTCGAAATGCCATTAGTGGTAACAGAACGTTTAGTGATTACTTTAAGATTTTTGGCAACTGGGGAGTATTACCAGAGTCTGATGTATCTTTTCAAAGTATCCAAAACAGGCAATATCAGTAATAATTCCAGAAACCTGCGATGCTCTCATAAGTGCCCTAAATACATATGTCAAGGTAAAATTTAACATTATTAATAGGTAGCTGTTAAAAAATAAACTGATTTTTTTAAAATAACTTTTATTTGGAATGTATCTGAAAATTACATGTATGATGAGCTGATTCATTTGTTGTTATCCGCGTAGCTGGCCAGGATTCATCAATCTGGGTGGTATGTTGATTCGATGAGCAAGACGGACTAGTCAGTATCTCGTAGGTTTGAACGCTGGGGTGGGTTTGAATAAGGTTGTGATGCCGCCTGGATTTGAGTAGGTTCCAACGCTAAGGGTACTTGCGCAAGACCGAATGCTATCTGGACTCATATAATTGTGGTTGTTTTGTATCTGTAGAACTAGTGTGAACTGCAATTGGAGATCGAAAATGAAGGAACGGTGTCAATTGCTCTTGAGTTTCTGTGTTTTTTGGTTGGTCATATTCTCCTATTTCTGCTTTGTAGAGAAGATCATTGATCAAATGCTGCACAGTAGCTTGCGCATAAGGAGTACGAAGTTTTCGCACTTTTCTAGCAACTAGCTCACCAAATATATCAAAATCATCGGGTTGTACAGATGTTCCTTGCTGATTTTTTTTATATACTTCTTGTAGCATTCCCATAAACTTCTGCATTTTGCTTCTCACTAGTGGTTAGAACTCTTTTCTTTGGTGTGGTAGATTTGCTTTTAAGCTTTTGGTGTTTTTATCAGTAATTTCCTTTTGAGCCTGCAAATCTTCGTAGCTTTCTTGTAATTCTCCCATATTACTTGTACTCTGGCTGACGCTAGCGGTATCATCGTCATTTGTTTTCGGATTCTTTTGCCTCTTCAATCACTGTCTGAATCATCACTTTCCTGTAAAGTAAAGAATGTATGTTATTAAAAACTGCATAAAAATATATTTAAAAAAATGTATATTAAAAAAAATATATTAATAAGAACTTTCAATTAAATTTAATTTGTATTTTATTTCAGACTCCTAAAAGTGAAGAGGAATGGGAAAAAGTTAGCGATGATTTCAACAAGATTTGGCACTTTCCACATTGCATAGCGCAATGGACGGAAAGCACATTGTAATCGAGGCACCTACATTCAGTGGCAGTGAATTTTTTAACTATAAAGGAACATTCAGTGTAGTTCTTTTTGCTGTTGTTGACGCAAATTATAATTTTCTGTATGCAAACGTTGGTTGTCAAGGACGAATCTCTGACGGAGGTGTTTTTAAAAATACGCCATTTTACAAACTATTGGTTGAAGGAAAACTAAATTTGCCACAAAAACGTGTTCTTCTTGGAAGGGACAAAGAAAGTCCTTATGTTTTAGTCGCAGATGATGCTTTCCCCCTTAAACCATGCATTATGAAACCATATAGCGGCCATCAAGATAAGGGGTCAATAGAACGTGTCTTCAATTACCGAATTTCACGTGCTCGAAGGAATAGTTGAAAATGTGTTTGGCATTTTAGCGTCTGTGTTTCGAGTGTTTCGCAAACCAATGCTGTTACAACCAGAAAAGGTAGAAAAAGTGACTTTGGCATGCATTTGTTTGCATAATTATCTAAGGTGTGTCTTGTCGAAAAATAAATATAATCCACCAAACAGCTTTGATGTAGAACATATTGATAGTGGTACACTAGAAGATGGCGCATGGAGAAAAGATCAACAAACTTTACAGTCGTTTTTTAATCTACAACAGGACTGCAAGAAAATCATCTGTAGAAGCTATGGAAATAAGAAAAGAATTTGCTGAATATTTTATGTCTGAGCAAGGTCAAGTTCCATGGCAGTTAAAATTTTGTTAATCTATTGAGCAAAAGTACTGATTTTTTAGGGGAAAAATGATTTTTTAATTGATTTAATGATTTATTATTCTAATTATTAATAACTAATAACAAGTTCCATGGCAGTTTAAAATTTTGTTAATCTATGAGCAAAAGTACTGATTTTTAAGGATAAAATGATAGAATGTATAATGAATAAATATAAGTAAATAAATAATGCATAAATATATGTAAATTTTATATCTAATAAATAAAAAATAAATAAATAAATTATCTACCTGTGTATTCGATAATCCGCCTATATTCCCACTTGGTCTTGGCTTGTTTTTATCTTTTAAGAAACTTAATAGTGAATAACCAAACCACTTCGAAACGAAAGTTTTACCAGCTCCGGATTTTTTCAATAACTGATAATTTCTGTATTCTCTTTGGTACTGGGTATTGATGTTTTTTATCTTTCTGTCTACTTCCTCTGAAGAAACATTACACAATATTCCTATTTCCTTTAAGGCGTCTGCCTTTTTATAACGATTTTTATAATCAGGGTGTCGGGCATCCCATAACAATTTACTTTCTCTATAAAGTTCGATTAATTTACATGTATTTTCAACACTCCATTTTATTGCTTTTCCCGATGAAGTCATTTTGCACACAGCACGAGACATAACTGAACCACAAATTTTAAGTTTTGTTTTCTTCCTGTGGAAAGCGTACACACTAGACCAACAAAGTTGCCAGAAACACAAACAAAACAGCAACAGTTTGATCTTTTACCGCCAGGCGACGGGAAAACAAAAAGTTGTTGAAAACACGAACAAAACAAAATTGTTGCCGAAATGTTTCGCTTTTGTTTCAAAAATGTTGGGAAACATTGAGTTGCTGTTTTGTTTTTCTTTTGTTGGTTTGGTGTGACCCGGCATTACTCTCGTTTCTGCCCACACTAGGGCTTCTTTTATGTTCCGCCTTGTACGCTAATAGTACACTGCACTAGACCGTTATTGGGGGACGGGTTTTGAAAAACAAGCAGTGCATCCAGACTCTGCTCTCGCATGTGCTCTTTGGTGAAGTTGGTAAAGTAGATTTTGGGGATTACAAAGTTCTAACTGGCTTATCTGCAAGAGATCTGCAACTTGTGAAGAAGTAAACTCGTAAGGAGTTAAGAACAGCTTAAGAAGTTCTTAGCAAATCTACTTACGTATTCCTTAAATCTGAATTATTTACAGGGTTTCAAACGGCTGATTGGTTTCTATTTACTCCAAATAAAAGAACTTGGAATTTTTGTAGCAAAACATTATGTTAAGTTTGATGTTTCCTATGGTCGTTCGATTGATAAATAGATACTTGTGGTTTCGTGTTTTTACTGAACATGTATATCGGTATGATGTAACATTTTGCAATGGCTATTAATAAACTTGTTCGTTCATGATATTTTATGTGTTTAAATAGATATGCGTTTTTCCGCAGTGTTACAATAATAAGAAACGCTATCAGGCTGTACATCGCATAACTACGGTTGATGATGCCATCGTATAACCACAAGCGGAACCAAACAGGAATTGCACGTTTACCAATGCTGCTGTGTCAAATGCAAACCGATTAACATTTCCACGAGCAATGCCGGTGACGTGTTTAAACCGAACCGCAACTTTAATCGCTTATGAATCCCCGTTTTCCCCATTCGTTATCAGTATTATCTATCATTAATAGAGCCGGCGATTAAAATAACCTCATTTCCTGTAAAGTATTACCACAGCTAATGTGTCATTTATTTAGTCTCTTTCCTGATAAAGAACTCGAGAGATTTATATTTCCTTGTGGTGTGGGTGGACAGAGGTAACTTTTCATGGAAAAGAATATATATAACAGTGTTTCACCAATTTTTAAAATAATAATAAAGTCAAGGTCTCCTTCCTGCTACTCAAAAGTCAATCTAGTTTTAGAAAGGAATAATTACATGGTACATATATCTGACGTATTTAAGGATTCGAATTCCTTCTCATTTTAAATTTCCAACACAATTTATTAAGCTATAAGAAGTTGTAAACGCATCAAAATTTAGAAATTTTGTAAAGAGCTTTGCATACTTTATTATTTTATTGCCAATGCATCCGTTCAAATGAAGCTGTGAAAGGATCAGGAGTTTTATATATGTTCATTTTACACGTATGTTTACCTTTTACTATCATTCTCTCCCAAAGCACGGTCTTAGCCAATGTTTGCGTAAATTTTAGTATATTCAATATTTTTAAGTGCCTAATATAGAGGGGGATGTCACAAACGACATGGAGTGACGACAACTGTGGCGCGTGTGGTGACTCTTTTCTTTGTCGTGTTGATTCAATTGGTTTCCCTCTCATCGCTCTACGTCAGTCGTCTACTGAAGTATATTCCAGTTTGACAAGAGTGTGGTCTCCCTATGTCGGTTCACTTCTGGCTGGTCTACCCCTGTCTAGTAGATGCTATACTGGGTACAGCAACTTATATCTGGGCAACTTATGTATATTAGAGTATAGGTTTTAGGTAGGATAACCGAGAGGTAGAGCCTTGTCTTGCTAGTTTTGACTGGAAGAGGTTTAAACATTGGAACCCTTCAGTCTTCTTCCAAGGTGGCATGACTTAGATAACGCATCTCTGTTCACAACAGATGACGATGGATCTCGGCGTGACGCCCCCCCCCCATCTTGTCACTCCGGAAACGGCACGGATGCCGTTCCTGAACTAAGAAGATTGAGGGGGTTTCCTCAGTTTTATGTCCAGGCACGAATTTAGCACGAAGTAACACCATGAGCATGGAACAGACCTGTTTGGCGATGTGACGGATCTAGCGACTAAAAATCAAAGTTACGAAACCTCTCAGCTGGAACCAAGAATTGAGTAACACTTATGACGCTGCTCTGTAACACGTGGACTCAATATGCGTTATTTATATTGTATATTACATGGCAGTTTTTCTCTCGTGGGCACAGCGATGTTAAAAGATCTTGTGAATTATCTTACCTTCTACAATAAGCACAATTTCCCAAGTAGTTTACATTGTCCAGGCTTAGGCAAGATTCTAAGTAAACTCCCGAAAGGGCACTTCAGGTAAACAGAAATTTTGGCGTTTAGTAACTTGCTTTGATTTATCTGTGAAACTCTCTTAGAAGATGACACAATTATTAATTATGAAATATTGATAATAACTTTTAATCTTCTTAAAACAGCTATAACATATTTTAATTATACTTTTTGAATCTACTATTAACATTTACTGTCCGGTAAACGTAAACTTACTAAGCCTACCGCCAAACAAATGATAAATGTATTAGTTATAGTAGAAAATAATATTGTTGGGTAGAAGGCGAACCAGGTTATTGTTGTTTTAAGAGACAATAAATAATGGATAATTGTAATGAAGCAAAATGACCACACGAGTATTGCTGCTGATGAGAGCAACAGGTGCTGTGTTGTGGTAGTGGCAGGCAAGCCACCTGTTGATGGCTGACAGCCGTGATGTTCAGTAATTAGGATGTGCTGTGTGCTGTGCAGCCCTACGTACTTGGTCTATTCCTGGACCTCAGCCGTAGTTCGTCCCATCTACCTTCAGTTACTACACACACCAGAAAGGTGATTTTGTTACAAAAATGCAATTAATGGGGCATTCCTATGGTCTGTAACACGCAAGTAGGGCCATGTGAATATGGGGAGCCATTAGTTGCATCGGGCTGTGGCCTTTGCACAACCCGAGTACGGTAATTTGTCGCCCTTGGAGCAGCTGTAGGGGCATTGCCCAGTGCCCGGCGTGTGGCGGTGGGCAGGTCGGATGTGATATTCATCTCAGGAATCCCGTGCCATGTGATACGGGCATAGTTTAAATACCGGCCCGCCTTCGCCCACCTCAGGAAGACAATACTCGTAATCAGTTTCAGGTTTCCATCAGTAGATAACAGTTAGGATTAAAACAGGTATTTTCAAATCCACGGGTATTCTAATTTCTGACGACCTTCTAAAGATATTTTAATTCTTATTACAACGCTGCCACGTCCATACATACATAGTAAGGTGCTCCTAATGTTTCATAAACAGCGTTTTGTACTTGTCTAGTAGACAGGGTGAAGTTTTGAAGGCAGAGGTCAGGCCAATCTTTCTTTAATTATTCACTTAATACTACATAAACAACTGTTAAAATTTATCATTATAATAGAAAATTTATATTTCTTAAACTACAATCAACTGTAACTATTTGGTTATATTTTTCATGTTCACTGCATGTAATTGAAATTAAACTTGTGTACTAGAGGTGCTGTTCTGTCAGGTTGGCACTTTTTGTAATGATTCACGTAGGGTACGCCAATTCCTTGGGAAACTGTAATCTCCTGAACGACCCAAAGAACACGTTTGGTCAGCGAACGTGATGTGCGCGGTTGTAATATTTCGATTCCAAACCAACTACAGTAAGAGGAGGCAAGTGTTTCGTAAGTGACAACCAGACTGAGATAACGTCTGCAGCTTATCGCCGTGACTTTCCTTATCGCTGCACGTTCTTTTGTAATCTCAATATAGTTGTTTGGACCGTGGATTGTTGGCGCCAAGCGATCTCGTTTTGTAACTCTAGCTGTACGTTTGAAAATGTTCTAACGATTTTGCTTGTGTAACATTGTTTATCTTATCAATGTATTAGTTCCAAAGTCATTGTATTAATCATACTGTAAGCAATGTTCATACGAACGTAATAAACTACTGTTGGAACAGATTTTGTAAACTTTAGGATCGGATACTGCCAGTTTGCTGATGGCCTGAATAAAAACAAAGAAATAATATATTAACACAACCCACTGAAGTTCCCAAACCAGGGTGTAATCTTAAGTGGAGTCTTAGTTAATATCTATTAAGTAGAGACTAATAGCATGAAACTTCAGAATGTTAAATATTCAGCCGGACCGTGGACCTACTGTCCACCCCTTAAGAAGTAGGTAAGAAATGCTTCCGGCAGTTTTATGACGTGGACCTACAGTCCGTTTACCACCTCAAACGCTTACATTTTAGTCATATAATCAGGGGGGGGGGATTTCTTCATTTTAAATATCTAATTTTTAATATGCATCCTAATTATTTTTATTTTGTCAATGTTGTTATTAGTTGTTCATAACAAATCCGTAGAAGTATTAAAATAATTATGTACTTAACAAGAAATACTCAAAAGAATATATGCGTATTGATGAAGACATTTCCCCATTATCCAGACCCTCCCTCCCATTACAGACATCTTCTCTGCGACCAAAAAGAGGGGGTTGAGATTTAATTGATCTGCCTGCATGAGCATATACAATAATTCGTGTCTATGTTTGGATGACAGTCTGTAGAACAAGATAACAGTACTCTATAATTGGGTCAAGATATATTACATTATACTCCGCAATTGCTATAAAGTGGTGATTATTGGGTAAGTATGCCGCCAACTCGACAATCTTCTCTTGCGGTAATGTGTATCTGTTGTGTTTACCAGCTGTCTGACCTTGATATGCGGCATTACTAGCTCAAGGTCAGATGCCCACTAGGAGTTATTACACGCGACGGTGTGGGTGGAGATGGTCAAAGAGTGAGGGTGTGGATGCCCCTCTCAACTGCTGAGCCCTGATGATTGATACATAAGCCAGGTTAGACCGATCGCCACGTGACAAGCCCGCCTTTTTTATCAACATTCCTGGCGTCTTCCCCACAGGACCTGTGCCCCTCGTTCACCGTGGCTTATGTAACCGAACCGGTCGGTTGTGTCAGGATCTACCCCGTACATTCCTCGCGTCCCTGTTACCTCGCGCTAGTGCGTAGTTGTAAGGATGATGATGATAGATTGGGTGGCCGCCAAAAGGAAGTGGTTCATTGCATTTTAGAGCCGACCACAACACAAATATGGGTTCAGCTGAGACCACAGCCTGTTTCCCCTCAGTTTTATTGTTGTTTATGTCCAGTCCAGGCACTAACTCATCACACGGTTAAAAAGGGCGCATCCTCCCTATTCCCATTACAGAGTCAATTTTTATAATTTTGAAGTCGGTAGATTGTAACAGTATACTAGTTTTAAGTTGAGTGCGCGCGATCGAGAGAGTTTTCTTTTTTTAATATCCATTCGTGGTTAAGCGCGGCAAAGTTCTTTAATCTCAGATAATAACTAGCTGAGCTGTTTACAGAGTTGGGAATTATGATATTATAAAATAGAGGATGGGACTAGGGGATTTGTTTGGTTTAGAGTAAGAATGTCTGCAAGTTACAGAAACAGTAACCTAAGGGTTGTCTGGAAGAACAGGTGGCATGCGTCGCTAGAATACACAGAACTGTAATATCGTTGTTAGAGCGCTTTTGCTTCATAAAAAACAATCATATAATTAATTTAAATAAGTTTTCACTAAATAATCGACGATTGCGTATTTGCTGCGATTTGCATATTTACCAATTTAAATCTTTCTTTACCCATGCATCTAAATGGCGATAAAGCATAGTTAACAGTAACACTGATAGTCATTATAAGTGTTGTAATTATCTACTATTAAAATAAAGTTCGTTACAATTGGTATGAAAATTATGAAGTCTAATAAATCTTTAGTCTTAGTTACCGCTGCAAATTGTTTACATTTTTAAAGCAACTTACCGCACGGCTTTCTTCATAAAATTCGAAAACGTTTATCTTATAATGGATTACGTGTGTATTGAAACAAAAATTACTTTTATAAAATAATCATACACATAATTGTGCGCCTAATGTATAATATCCGTCAGACATCCTCTTTTGTGAACGGGGCATTGGTAAGGGAATTGTGGGCCGACAGATTCTTAATAATCATTATAGTCACCACAATTAGTAAACATAGAACTAAAAGTAGGATAAAGGTAATAGCGGGGTTATTCCCAGTTTTTCTTTTCGTGTATATTTTCAAAATAATGAAAACAAAATTTTCTTCGTTGGAAGGACGCAAGAGGACCCAGCAGCTTCTGGTAAATCTCGAACTTCCCACTAGGCACAAGACACGCTCGGTGCACAGTGCCGGGTGCACTGCTCGACAACAGCTGATAGTGAATGAGCCTGACTTACTAACTGACTGTCCGAAGTGCTCGCGCGAGAGTGAATCTCTGCTCTCCCGACAGAGTGAGACTGGATATCGCACTCGCAGAGCTCGCCCCGGCTTCTCGGCTTTTTCTGAGCATCGGCTAACGTGGTGGGGGGCGCTCTTTGGTTCTCCTCGCTACGGGCTGTATGTATTCCATCCTTCTCTAAATTAACACTGTCTCCCGTCTTCTTCTTACACTCCACTTTCCTCTTACCCGCCGTCCACTATTAGATAGCCCCACCCACCTAAGGCATCGGTCGTAGGGTCTGCTTTACAATTAAGCCGTTGTGGTGCAGAGTTCTAGTCTTCCTGCGGTATCGGGGGGGGGGGTGGGGGGGGGGGGAATTTGGAAGTCTTATATATCTATACATCGTGTGAGCGCGGAGTGTGGTTAAAATATTCTGTATGTTGATGATTTGGAGCAATTTTACTTATATTTAAGCATAGGTACGGAAATACATTGTTACAATCTGCATTAAAATATATGACGGGTGCGAACTATTGCTTTTACGTTTCGATTACGTACTCGCTTTGGATATAAAACATGTCTCTCTGACCATTCTGACTAATAAAAACGCCAGTTGTTTTCTAGACTTTTCCATAGCACGTAACCAACTGTAAATAAAAAAAAGAATAATAGTAAAATAAAATAAACAATAATCAGAGTTTACCACCTGAAATGTTGAATTAAGTTTCTTCTCCTCTCAATTTTGGAAATATGTAGGCCTATATTAATCTAAATCGTGTAATTTCCATGATTACTCATAATAGTTTCCAACTATCTTAAAAATCAACATATCCACCGAATGAATTTTATTACAATGCAACTGATAATTAATTGTTAGTCAACATTTGGCTGATACATTCCCGTATAATACATTCTGGCAGTGATAAAAGTGATAACCCGCAAGGCGGAGCCAATTTGAAAATTATAATAACACCACATGATTTCTCGTGAATTGATAGAGACATTTCCCCTAAAAAATCCCCCCCCCCCCCCCCACCCCCCCCCCCCCCCACCCCCCCCCCCCCCCACCCCCCCCCCCCCCCACCCCCCCCCCCCCCCACCCCCCCCCCCCCCCACCCCAATACATATAGATAGAAAAGGAGAGGAATCTTATTTTGTTCCCCTAAAAACAAGCCTTGCAATTCCCTAGCACCATAAAATCTTATGAAACACGTATTATACAATCATGGTAAAACCCGCCATTACCGAATACTGAGGGTGGGCGGGTCGGGAGGACTCAAGCGCGAAGTGAGCATTGTAATGCGTTCGCTTTATGGAATGATGTTATACGCCCTGTTAAATAGATTATATAGGATTTGTATTTAATGAGTAGCCTAAGTAGCTGTAACCAAGCGAATGGTTACTTTTATGCAAGTGCAATAATCTTTGGACTAAAAATACTTATAATAATATTCTAAAGGCATACAGATTGATATTAAAATTGTGTAATCCCCTTAAGAAG
Organism: Homalodisca vitripennis; assembly: GCF_021130785.1. Classification (NCBI taxonomy): domain Eukaryota; kingdom Metazoa; phylum Arthropoda; class Insecta; order Hemiptera; family Cicadellidae; genus Homalodisca; species Homalodisca vitripennis. The sequence continues at coordinate 34,676,831 of NC_060207.1, forward strand.
GGAATTAAGATACACGCAATCTCTCATCTTTACTCATCGTTATCAGGAACATTATAAGTTCATTACGTACTTTTTCCATAAGAAAGCACAGACAGCATCGCTCTCATTCAAAGTACTTGAGACATAGTTGATGAATCGACTGACATTTTAAGAAAGTTTCATTTGTAACGAATAGAGATCTTTTCAACGAGTGAAAAGCGATGAATTGAAAGAGAAAGTTCACGTTTCCGTTACCAACTACCGGAAAAATCTGATTTACAATGGTGCTTTGTTATTGGTTATTGGAGATTACCGAGAAGGTTTACACTATGTTTCTATGAATAAATGATTCTCTCTTTCAGAGGAGCGTTATGACTTTGAATTCATATAAGGTCACACCTTTGCACTACTATAAATTATATTATAATTAATAGCAGATTAAAATTATGAAGATTTAAGATCTTATAATTATGGTTGTACATACGATTAAGGGATAAATAAAAATACTTCAAGTTGGATAATATGCCTGTTTATTATACCAGGTCTTGTGTACGTATTATTTGGGTATATTTTTTGTTTTATTCGGGTTAGTACGATAGTTGATTTTCTACAAGGGTCAATGTTTTTGGATTGAAGAATTACTGGCGGTGATATACTTGATACGCTTGTTACGCAGTTGCGGTACACTGAGACGCAAACACGTGTTGGACACGTGGTGCACACACTTCTAGCTTCGTACTGCAACACAGCAGAAAACGTTTACTTCAACAGGGAGAATACTACGATTCTACCACGTTGTTCCTTCTGACAGAATACAGGTCGCAACAGGCAGTCATCACTAGTTAGACTTTGGTGGGCGTTACAAAGAAAAGTGTCAAGGTCAACTGGAAAGGAGAGGAGGTCAACTTAACCTGCTAAGGAGAACAGAAGGGTTTTGTTATCTTGACCCACGTTGTTCCTTCTAACAGAATACAGGTTGCAAGAGGCAGCCATCACTAGGTAGACTGATGCGCATGACAAGGAAAAGTGTCAAGGTCAACCTCAAGGGAGATGAGGAGGAGAGTGATTGTCAGCAATTGGTACAAGCACGGCTGTATTCATCAGCGAAGGTTGTTGTATGCCAGTATTGTAACCTGCTAAGGAGAACAGAATGTTCGAATCGCTGTGATAAGCCATGTACTGTGTTGACGTCCATTATAAAACAATAGAACGGTTTTTCTTAAACACGTACGTAAGAGAAGTTAAAGTAAACAAACATGATACTGTATAATCTTGTTTAAGCAAGATAGGACTTTGGTATGTATCTAAACAATAGATGTAGACCATGGTCCTGCTGTTCATAGGGCTTAAATTATAAAACATTAGCTACTCACGTACTCATCGTCTATTAATGTTCAAAACAAGTGTAATGTATATTTTTACTAGTTGTTCTGTTTGTTTCAAATTAAAAGTACTAATGTACGTAGTTTTGTATTACTGTGTACGGAGAGTTACAGATCGATGCCGTTTGGTTCTTACCATTGTAAAAATAAATTCCATCTTTATTGAGAACCAATTTTTTCTATAACGTGCTTTAATTAATTGTTCCCTATTTTAGAGTATACAAAAAGATTTTGCTTAGTTGATAAACACTGAAAATATTAGTAAAAATGTATTGTATACAGTTTTTAAGACTCAGTTAAATTATATTATAAATAGTAGTTTTTATTGGTATTCACTATGGCCTTGAATTCAGTTTCTGAAAGCCGAGCAGGACGTTTCATTTTTGTGCGATTATTGACGCTTTCACTGTCCTCGTATCTGGTCCGTAGACGTCAGCAACACAAGCCTCGGAGGCCGAATGACAGTGAACACAACAGCAAGCTATCCTTGTGGAACTCTGTGTCCATGCGTATGAAGGCCTCGTCACCGGAATGTTGTGCTCTGAACATAGATTTCAAAGTTTCAAACAATCAATAAATGTTTCCACCACACCTCGGTCCAGCGAATTGTTTTAGTTTCATGCAGCAAATCTTGTAACCCTTCATTAGAACAATTAACAATTCCCACGGGTATCTCGTATATCTTTGACATAGTCTAGAGTACTTAATCTCGGTATTGGGAAAATAAAGGTCAGGATTCTCCGAGACGGTAAAGTCAGTTAATGTGCCCTTCGAATGGATATTGGTTGAGTTAAAAGGTAATTTTCCATAAATCATTTTTTTATATTTCAAGTTTATTCGTTAACGTTGCTGGCCATGTCTAGATACTGACAACTTTAAATGTTCCTGTGGGTGGCAACCAATAAATTATGGATATAAAACAGTCCAGCCTCTGCAATGTTAAGTATCTTTCTATTGCAGTTTGTGGTTTTGGTGCCCTTTACCACCACCGCCAGCCACTATCAACTATTGCGTAAACTGATTTAGTAAGTGCTGTTCTTGCAAAACTGCTGTCGGGCAGTCCAGATTTTGCTGGATTTAATTGAAAGTCCTACAAATTGCCTTTAATGTTTGACCCTGTATCCATCATTTGCCGAAAATGAATATTCCTTAAACCGTAACTGCACTCTCCATGATTTGCAGACGCGATATATTGTTCAATGGCAAGAGTTCTGCTTGTCATCTTGTGACCTAATATGCTATTTTAAGATAATTCCTATTGTTCATAAGCCCTAAGTTACGTTACACAATACAGGGTAGCGTGTATAGTGTTAGCGATATTGGGCTAACTGTAGATATTATCTAATTGTTATTCCTAAAACTGAAACACATACACTTTTGATTTTAGTACTTCTACATGAGCATAGTGAGTATTCCTAAATACCCTAAACGGTTTTGTTTATGTTTCACTTATTGTTTGTTTAATACTAAAAATGTAATCTTAAAAGTGCATTAATTCTCTGTCTTATGATTATGTAGGACTATACCAGTATCGTGATCTGGAAGACGGTTATGGGGGTTAATATACCCTCCCGCACGCTCACATGGGCGCCCCAAAATATAATCGGAGAGAAAAATGTATTGGAAAAAATAGTACAAATTACAGCAATATTTCAGTTGCCAATAAACTAATTTTTACTTGGCGTAACTCACAATCTTATTGTTATTCAATTGTGTATAGGTGCACGGTTATTGTGTATGTATGTATGTATACTGTTTAGCCTAAAGAGGCGATTATTCGGGTATATAACCTACTATTATCATATTCTCAGCTAAAATTAGTATTTACTTAATTTGATGTAATATAGATTTAAAATATTCATAAGCAATTTAGCTATTGTATTAAACACAATATGATTCATACCATGTTTTATTCATTTCGTTTCTGGTAAAACTTTAAACCGGTTGCGGTGCGTACAAACTAACAAATGGGTGAGTACGAATTACTCAGAATTGTTACAGTTACGGTAGTTTATAACCAGTTAAAGAAATGAATGCTGAATGATTAGTGACTGACCTCCCCCCCCTCCCCATCACCACCACGTGTCGGTGATGTTCACTGCACCAGACGTTCCAGAGACCGGCTCAGCCGGGTTTCCAGCTAAGGAAGGTCGGCGACCTTCGGTAAATTTAACGAAGGGACGAAGTGGGAACCGTCTGAGTCACTGCCCGGTCTATGCACAGTTGAACCCAGACATTCTCATGTGATGTAATCCTATTGTCTGAGTGGACGTCCCACGGACGGGATGGGTAACAGGTTTAATTAGGAAGTCTGATCGCTCAACCGATTCCCAGCTGTAGACTGTACGGTCGCTTATTCGACTCTACCACGTAATGCTCCATCAGTAACGCACGAGGTTCAACTCAATTACGGAGAGTTCTTCAACTAGGCAAAGTTAGCGCGTATAATATAAGCGTATTTACGTTACGACTGACGATGCGGTGATGTTGATAAAGAGATGTTGGAAAATTGCAGTGAAGCCCGTGCGTAGAGAGGAACGCGTTTGTCTTGACGAAGCACGGATGCTGCAGATTATCCTCGCTTGAGAGGGACGTGGACTGTCGCGAAGCGAGCGCTTCACATGTTAACGAGCTGTGTGCCGCACTTCCTCCAGTCCTCGCTTGACCTACTGTTGCTTCATCTTGACTGGCGATGCGATGGTACCAATGGGCGCCACGTGCTTCTCGAGTGTGACGGACAAACTGCACATCCACTCATGTCCTTATTCACATCTTATTCACACTTTTTTCTGTCTTGATTTCAGATCTTCAAATTATTTAAATGTAACAATTACCTGCCTTCCGTTGTTAACTGTAAACAACTCTAAATTGTTAAGTTCTCTAATTAATTAAATACTAATTCTTAAATTACTGTAATGACACTGAATCACTTAGATCCCATGTGGTATATTATTAATATAACTCATTAAGGCGGATTCTGTAATGATTCAGCAGTAGAATTCAATCGATCACCTATGTAATATTTGCTATATCTTCAGGACGAGTTTCAAGTGACGAAATGTAACAAAGAAGGTACATTAATCATCTTCTTGTTATGTCTGCCCATTTGTGTTTTATTTCAAGTTTCTTTAAATTTGACATGTGTTTTCTTTAACCAAAGACCTTGCTAATGTCAAGATTTAAGTTCGGAATAAGAAAAATCGAAATTGAAACGCTTTCAAACTTTGTGGTGACTAATCACCACATATATCAGAGGATCTCATCGACAGTTAGAACCAGCCTTATCAGGTGCTGATAAGGTAGCTGGCCTCTGTGTTGGTTTCTTATTTTGTCCGGTTTAATTTAATTAAGGGTCTTTTAGTTGTTTTCTTTAATATAATATAATTTAATTATCAAAGCGTGGCAGGGAGAATGGGTGTAATTAAGGAGTATGGTCGCTCCACGGCCTTATCGTGCACGGGTAACGTGTCTAGTCCTGCACAATGTCTTTATCGCTTCTACATTCTACACCCACAATCATACAAACAATAAATAGACACCACAACTTACAACAGTATGAAAACTGCGAATATTAAGTAAAACAGTCATACAGTAAACTAAGGTTGATAGTTGTATGACGCGTTGTGTTTTTCTTGATACAGACCTGAAAGTTTGCCAACACCTTGCATCACAATCCAAGGTGCAGTAATCTACGTATCGCAAAGTAACAATGGGTTCCAAGTGGGAGTGGACAACTTTTATGTTTCGTAGGAACGCCCTCCTCTCTTCTGTCTCGCTTCTTCGTCCAATTTGTGCCGCGTTCAGCCACTGGCGGAACCGGACACGTTGAGATAAGACAACAGAGGCGTGCGACAAGTAACAAGTACGCTCAGAGGAGGGGCTGCTCATTTGTCATCACCTGTACGTGAATTGTTAGAGTGCTATCTAAATATCATCACAAAACAGATAAACTACGTTTGGCCAGGAACCACCGTTCAAGCACAGGTGTTCGTGGGACGAATAAACGATGACTATAATAAATATTATTCATGGATTTTCCAAGGCTAACAGAGTCTCGAAAGGAATACATACACACCATAGCACTGATTTGTGTTTACTGCCTTATCTTGGAGGAAGAAACAGGTTCATGGAAATCTTTCAGCTTGGAGAAGGAAGCGGGTTCCTGAAAACCCTTTATGTACTCCTTTCCTTGTTACAACGTATAATTATAAGCTCGTGAATCTGCAGAGACCCTTCCTCTCTTCTGTCTCGCTCTTCGTCCAATTTGTGCCGCGTTTTCACCACTGGCGGAACCGGACACGTTGATATAAGGATCAACAGGAGGAGGGTGTGCGACAAGTAACAAGTACCGCTCGAGGTGGGGCTCTTGCTCATTTGTCATCACCTGTACTCCACCCCCCCCCCCCCCCACCCCCCCCCCCCCCCACCCCCCCCCCCCCCCACCCCCCCCCCCCCCCACCCCCCCCCCCCCCCACCCCCCCCCCCCCCCAATTTCAGTTGGAAATAATGTTACGTTATGTGTGAGATATTTTATGAAAGTTTTGGGATCATTTCAAATATTCCATCATTTCTAGAGACAGGAAAAATAATGAAATAAATCTTTGATTATTTTCTAAGAGAAAGTGTGGGTAGGAAATCTGGACATACAGAATTTCGTTTTTATATGCACTCTTGTAATTCAAGGCCGAAAAAGAAAAACTGTTGAAGATATAGGATTTTATCAATTTCTGACTTTGTATTTACTTGATGGAAGTCACACAGGTTTTTTAATATTCATAGTTCTTTTCTTCCACAATTTTAATTTTATTTCACCTTAACCTGGCGAAAAGCGCTTTCTCAAAATAAATTAAATATTGTGCGACGAAGTAAAAAATTGGACAGCTACACGAGACAAGGACTTAACTGGAGTGAGTTAAAATATATTCGTCTATTTTCTTTTAAATCTAATATTCTTTTAGAAAGTTTATTAAAAACGTATAACCTTTTTTAAATTAAACTATAATTATTTAATACAGAAACAATTTTCTTTGATTTTTATTCAAAAAAGTTTGTCTTATTAATAGAATATGAAATTGTCAAAAATAAAAAATAAATTTAGTACGAACCAAAAAATCCGATTGCAAACCAACCACAAACTAAGAATTATTTGCAAAGAGTGGGGCAATAATTTCGGTTTAGAATAATAAAACGTTAACTGATTCATTCTACTTGGTAAGCCCTTAAAAGATAACATTATACAGTAATTGAGAAGGGGTTCCTCGAAATTAAATGTATTCTAGCAATATCTTCACACGGAATCTATCACAGTTTATTTCATTGCGAAAATATTCGTTACTAATAAATCGAGGAAAAAAACTGTAAGGTTGAAAATAATAGTTATTATTTTTTATTTATTAAAGTTTTATTCTCAAACCCATGTCCAATACAAACGACCATTTATTTTTTACTGTTTAAAATCACGGTTATAACAGAAGTATATTGTATGTGACTTGGTATACTCGTTTAATATAATGTGGTGTTCCAAGATTCACGTATTATTCTTTTCTGAAACTAATGGTGAAAACAGGTGTATTTTTTACAAATTATCTTGTAAAGCTAAGAGTTGTTCTACATTTCCTAGTACACCTTCGTACAACAGCTGAGGACATGTTTATAATAACAAGAACAGTTTATAGCCACACGAACAAGCTGTAGTTTTCTATTTACGAGTGAACTGTGTTAAGGAAGAGGAGGGTGACAAGTCTCACTAGTTCCTGTAGTTTGACGCCGAACTCATGAAATAGACAACCAACTAATATACACTCCTGCAGCACCTACTGCCATCAAGCAAATCTAGATTTAGATAAAACATTCTTACATCCCACGTCCAGCAAGGTTAGTCAAATTATTTCCTCTCGCTTTGTGTCAGCGAGTTAGAGAATTCTGTTTAGATTCAGCAGAGAATAAGCAATGGTAGATATACAATACGGGGTAGTCCAGTTATCGGTTTTTCAGATAATGCGATGGTTGGCTGCTCGATCATTGTTCCGAGAAAAAAGACGTAGCTGGCAGGTCTCAATAATTCTAAACACAGACTTATAAGCAGAGTAGTTCTGTGTATTTTTATCCATTTTCTCTACTATAGAAAAAAAAACATTATACAATGGTTAGAAGTTTGTTTTTCATGTAAGTCCCACATTGACCAACATCAAACTGATATTATCTTCCCTTTTCCCTCCGAAACAACGAAAAAAATGTTGTTAACATCTACTAGACGGTAGTAATACATTGGTTACTTGCAACTCGTTTTGACTTATAATAAAAACGTGAGGAATTATGTAATTAACTTATAATTTTATGAAATACTATATAAATTAAAAAGATATCTATGTCAATGTATTGTTTATCATAATATAACGAATGCTACTAAAACATTCCAATAACATTTTACGCCCAAATTATTTTTTGTCTGCACAAGCAGTTATGGGAAGATTGTCCACATTTTAAATAAACCGACGACTGATACTTTTTACTTGTATAACAAATATATCAAGTAAAACAAGTAGATTTTTTTAGGTGCAAACTAAACGAAGGATTACAAAAAGTGTGAACAGGGACTTTTTTTTGGAAATGCATAACCAGATAGATGTATTTCAAAAGTCACTAAAAAAGCTTTTTTGATTGTAATATTATAATCGTATATAAACAAACAGGTTTGCGAATCCTCTATATTCTATGGACTTTAAAAATGAAAATCGTTAGTGTTTAACATTGTTTCTTATATTGCTAAAACATAAGGATGGCCTGCCGATACGGTTTACCTGAAGAATTTTATTGAGTTGATGGATTCGCCACAACGTCCCCCCACCCCACATAGACTCTAATTCTTTTGGGGAAAAAAATATACATTAAAAACGTTCCGAAATCCATTTGGACTAAACAAAAACTCAAAATTAAACTCGTATATTAAGGTTTCCGATCATGTATAGAGGTTTTGCGTTTATTCAAGTCTTAATTGTAACAGAATGTGCGAAAAACAACTCCGTACCAGTAATTACGGTGGTGACAAATCCAAAACAGGCCAGCGATGTTACAACCCAGCGTTGTGAAAATTTTCCCCAATCAACTCGAGATAATGTATTGGGAGAGTTGTGAATGAAACTTATTTATTCCTGGTTTGTTTTTGACGCTGACGTGCCATGGCTCGGATCGTTTGTTCCTCCGGTCACTGGCCGGACAGGAACAAATAAGCGGTTTTACTTATACCAGGAAGTATACGGTAATCCTGGGTCCACCTCTGCAGTGTCCTCTTGCTCGCGGTGCCGACTTCACAGACACATTCGGTCACCACTTGCTGGCTGTCTCTGCCTCTGATGTCGGAGTACAAATCTTTAAAGTCTGTTTACCCACAAACCTTGTTTGAAAAGTTGTGGAGTTGTTTTAATTAACACTTTAATGACACAATTAATCATGCAACATCAGGGAAACTCTACAGGTGTTTTTTCAACACGAGGAGACCGACACAATATTTATGAGAACGCTGGACAGGTGGAGGACTCATTAATCTAGTTATTCCGCAGTGCGGTGAGTACGGCTGTTCAGCCGCCCCCAACAATGGCTGCCATTACATACGTGTTCCGATTGGGCAAATTCATTCGTTAACAACGCGTTATAGTGCACCGTACTTCGATTAAACTGACCCTAACCAATGTTCTAGGTCGAGCAATTTCCTCTATTTCTGGGAAAAACTGAGAGGGAAATGTTAACGCAGGTTTTGGAAACATGGCACATTCGTTGACCTACTCTATACGGAGGCAGTGTCAAGGGTGTCCTATTATAATATAGAGATAAATTTGTGATGACATAATTAAAGGAACAATGGAACGGGAGGCTGTATTAGCACTATGTCCAATATTCAACAAGACCTCCCCCGTTCTGAAAATTCCGCAGATCCTAATTGAAATGATTAGTGCATCATCGATTAAGAAAGGACCAATACTAATGTGTTCATACTTCTCCCATATCAACTCACACTCCTAGATCGTTGTCTGGTTAACTTGCAAAATATCCGACTGGTCCGCCCTTGCCCTACCTCTATAAGTGCTTTCGTAAGTACCTGATAGGACTGTACCGTCGTGTAAGTTTTCCATGGTTACACAACCAAGTCATACACAAATTCATGCCTTAGAAAACATTTTACTTCATTCTACTTCATATCATAACATCTTTGCTTTGATTCAACACGAGATTTTAGAGTTATAGTGAAGACACCGGCCGCTTAAGACTAGAAAGTTCCAGGCTGACTGTTTTACAGGCATAATCAGTATCAAAATAGAACCTTTGCTGTCCGAATGAGGAAATGATGTATCCTATATCAACATTATATGCCAGCACAGAATCTTGATGTGCACAACACAAAAACTTAGGTATTATTCTTTTAAATAAACTGTAGTTCAGAGGATAATCGTTCTCCAACGATGAGGCATAACTTTCGTCTTGCAGGAAGTAAACAGAGGATAATGCCAAGTGCTATCTATTTCTCCAGTTTTATTGTGGATTTATTGTTTGATAAGAATAGGGACGCGCAAGGAATTCTATCGCACGGTTATAAAAGTAATCCTTGTCGTTGCATCTCTAAAGGAGTTAATTCCAACTCAGAATTTAATATGTATTAATTGGGACGTCGTGATAATAAAACCTATAATAGATACTTGTATGACTCGGATATGTAGTTCTCGGTGGACGAAAAAAGGTATAAGGATGTTCGTACTAAGCACGAAAATGTTTAGATTACGTTGACCAGGCTTATTTCCGTTATGGTAGTTTGGTGATGGACTCAAAATTAGACTTATAAAATGTTCCCTCTAAATTGGGATTTCCCTAAACGTCACCTTAAGGACGCCTGGTGAATCGACGTTATCGTTGCAGAAATAGCTCACCGGAATTGGCCGACGACCTTGGCCAGCGTGTGTCCAATTCCTCGGTTTTGGCGAAGAAAGGCAGGCAGCGCTTGCTTGTCCCTGTCACACGTCACGGCACAATCGGGGCGGACAACAGCCCATTGTCCACGTCGGAGCCCTTCAATTGGATAACACTCGGGAGTCTGCTCTTCAGGCCAGACCCACGAGGTGTGCCTTGCCGTCGTGGGCGTGGCGAGGGATGGCGGAAAGAACAAAATACAAAAACAAATTCGATACAAATCTTTATTTCCACTTAATTCTTCCAGATCTCTAACATCTGTCAAAATCGTTTAGGATTCTGTTCAAGGAGGCGTGATGAATCTAAACGCCAATCAAATAAGACGTCTACAGGATTGCATCACCAATATATTACAGTTTAGTTAATACACAACAATTGTAATACGTTCCATTATTAGCAGATTTTTTTTCAAATTTGGGCCTACTAAAAATTATAAAAAATGTTTTTTAAGTGCCGCAGCTGTTAAGACTCGATTACAAATTGTACACTTTTATCTTATGAACAAGATCCAGCAAGTCAAATCTCCCAAAAACTAAAATGTTTCCAATTTTCTATATTTCTGTTATTAAAGCCACTGAACCAAAATGAGTTTTTCTTAAGCCATTCTATCGCGAAATTCTACAACCATATCACTGTGGAAGTCACCACGCGTTGTTGAGCGGACAACTAGAACTAAACCATCAAGATTTCAACATCTTGGGATACCTTAGGATAGAGCCGCTTGGGTGACGAGAAGATGCGACTACCCGTGATAACGAACGATAACGTGCGGCGGTGGCGGCGACTAGGACCACTGCAGCGACCGAGTCGAGTCAATAACCCGGAGAGGGTCTTTGTCTTGGCTCCTGGCCGGCCGGTCGGTGGGACTGATTCATGCAGGCAGGCTAGGACTACAGGCTACAGGCTAGCCAATATCCCCGGTATCGGCTCAAGGCCAACCAGCATACCTGGTCTCTCCGACCCTACCACCACCACCGTCACCACTGCCGACTGCCATCAGCCACTCGCCGCTGGTACTTACTCCACGCCAGACGCCATGTCTTACACATAATCTTGTGTCACCAGCTTGTGTCGTGCCTTGTTGTGTTGTGATCTATAGTCCACCCCACTCTTACACCCCCAGCTACAGGTGCGTCATTAAAAAACATTTCTGCCAACATCATCATGTAATTTATGAGATGGATCGATGGTTATATCATAATGTTTGTTTAAATTATTAGAAAGTGCATGTAACAATCCAACTAATACTGTTTGTAACCTTTTTAAAGGATATACTTTTAAATTGAACTGATGAATTATGTAACCTTTCAAACCAATTACTTTTCTGTAACATTATGAAGTACTTCAAGTTCTTCTTGTTTATTGTTAATTACATCATATTTTATTCTATTATTAGTTCTCCATATGATAAACTGTTGATATTGGATTTCTAAAACATCCTGTTCTCCCCCACCCCCCCCCCCCCCCACCCCCCCCCCCCCCCACCCCCCCCCCCCCCCACCCCCCCCCCCCCCCACCCCCCCCCCCCCCCACCCCCCCCCCCCCATGACTTTTAAGTTGTATTTTTAACTTTATATAGTTAAAATGAAATCAAGAACAACACATATTTTCTATAAAAATTAAAATATGCTTAGTTTGTTTTTGAACAACAAAATTCAAGTACAAAATACAGAGAATTAAGAAATGGTGATGCCACAATGCCTATAGATTTTACAATCAAGAATTAGAATCATTCCTTTAACCATGTAGCCATGCTTCAAGCTTAGTTGACTTCAAATTTGACCAAATGTGTAATATTCCTACAAGATAACAAAATACTAAAATATCTATTATAAAAATAAGCTAAACACTATGTGCAAGTTAATGCTGGTCCACACTTACCTTACGACAAGCCAGTCTTTTCGGGGGAGCAGGTGGTACCTCTCCACTGTTCCTTTTATCTGGAGCTAAAAAATACACAATACATGATATTGTATAAGTACTGTCACAATGTATGGCTAAGGAAAAAATTGTTTTGATTGGGAAACAGTTTAGGAGGACGGAATAAGAGCAAACTATTAACTTATGGAAAACACAGTCTAATGAACATACTTGTGCGAGGAGGGAGTGGTGGAGCCTCCTCCATCTGTCCACTGTCCCCTCCGTCCGATAGTCGCTGAGACTGTACTCGACTGAGGGAACGCTGATGTCCAAGCCCTGATCGCTTGCTGCTCACTTCTCCATTACTGTGGGACACAAAACATTCCACAAACTTTGTGTCACTTAGATATTCTATAATGCACATATTAATTGAGTCATACACCATTAATTTATAACAGAAGGAGAAACGGGTGGCCATAGTATCTTCGGGCAGCAATTTATAAGTGAATTTATAGGTATACAAGGGCTATCCAGAAAGGAGATTGCGTTTTGCTCTATAGCCGCTAAGAGCGGACTATCGCGTCAGGGCATTTCTCTGATCAGTGGCTATCCGGCCGTGCTAGTGAGAGGTTACTGTCACTACTTGTTCTTTTACAATAGCAGTTTAAAAAGTGTGATGCATTCGATAATCCAGCAAGTTGTGAAGTGTGGTCGATAATACAGTTTTTGTTGTCTAAGCACAATAAACCAATTGAGATTTATTGCCAACCCTGTGAAGTTTATGGGAACAATGTGATTACTGAAGGTCGAGTATTAGGTGCATTAGGTTTCAAAATGGCCGAACTAATACACATGATGATGAACAAAGTGGACGGTCAAGCATTGTGACCGATGAAATTGTTTCTAAAGTCAATAAGAAGATTAAAGAAGACCGCCGATTAACAATAACAGAAATCTGACTTAAAAATCCTAAAATTTCAAGGACTTTGTTACACGAAATTGTTACAAAGAAGTTAGGTTACCATAAATTTTGAGTAAGATGGGCACCAAAAATCTGACCAGAAACCCATAAAAATTAGAGTATGGCTGTTTTCATTGATTTTTTTGGACACTTATGAAAAAGATGGTGACTCGCTGATAGATTAAATCATTACAGGAGATGTGACTTGGGTAAAACAAATTAACTGCGAAACCAAATTACAGTCTATGGAGTGGGGGCACACACACTCCCCAAATACCAAGAGAATGCATGCACAAACATGCAACAATGGATGGTTACGGTATCTGTTTGTGGTGACAGGAAAGGAGTTCTTATTGATTTTTTAGAATGTGGCACAACCATAAATTCTGTGAGGTATTGTTAAACCTTGCAAAAGTTAAAAAGAGCAATACAGAACAAGCAAAGAGGAAAGTTAAGTATGAAAACCTTTCTTTCACGCCCAACCACACATGGTAATTTGGACTCGAGAAGTCCTGGATGCTTTTAAGTGGGAGGTGTTTCCACATCCACCTTACAGTCTAGACCTTGTACCCAGCGAATACCAACTGTTTCCAGCAATGAAGACGCAGCACTTTGATGGCAATGTACAACTGTGGAAGAGTGTGACCTGGTTGAAGTCTCAGGCTACTGAATTTTTTAACGCTGGAATTTCAAAAATAGTTCACCACTATGATAAGTGCCTAAATTTGTATGGTGACTATGTTGAAAAATAGTATTTTAATGTCAATTTCAAATGTAATATAATTATTTGTTTGTACTTTGTTTTTTGTTTATACCAAAACATAATCTACTTTCTGGATAACTTTCTGGATAAAAGTAAATTGCTGTATAAGGAAAACTATAGTAGAAAACAAAATAATTATTTTGCCACAATGTTTATTATAAAATTAACTAAATGACAATTTTTTTAAGATTGTGAAAATTCAAAATTATTTATAATAATACACTAATATTCACGCCATTAATGGCTCACCACAACTTCATACAAATCAACCTAATGAACTATTAATGCATTTTCAATTTCAATTTGATATTATTGCAGATAACCACTGCACATGAAAACTAACTTCTTTCCAACTGTGCTAAGGGAAATGTTTAACATTGTACAAATATTTATTGAAAACAAGTACACTATTCATTAGCAAACTGCAAGAGTTCACTTGCATAAAGGACATCTTAAAACAGATACAATGGATCGACAAACTGACGATTCTTCAAAGGTTTCATTGAAGTAGAAATTGGTGGTACAATGTTAGTTTAAGGTCAATAAACCAAAGCTGAGTTATAATTTTTATTGAATACTGACATGTAATAACAATTAACTGGTAATTCAATCATAACATTTTTCCGGACATTTGCCATTGTTCAGTGAAACAAGAAATCAGTACCGGTAATACTACGTTTCGAGATCTGCAATCTGATCTCTTCTTCAGGTAATTAACTAACCTAATACATAATTACAAACTAGGTTACAATAAACAAATCATACCAAAGCGTTGTGGTATGCCTAAGTCAGGAATCACAACCACCATGTTGTTTGTCAACTTCACTAACTCTAAAAACATGCACTTAATAAAAAACTTTACACAACACTAATTATTGCAGATAATCACCACACATGAAAACTAACTTCTTTCCAACTGTGCTAAGGGAAATGTTTAACATTGTACAAATATTTATTGAAAACAAGTACACTATTTATTAGCAAACTGCAAGAGTTCACTTGCATAAAAGACATCTTAAAACAGATACAATGGATATATTATATTGAGTAACCGATCTGAAAATTCTTTGTGCAACTACCTTAATTACATTATTTCTACTAAACTTCAAAAGGGACCTACCTGGCGCCACCTGAACGGGGTCTGAGAGGGATGGCAGGTGGCGGGGAGTCTCTACCTTCCAGGGTCTCTGCCATCAGTTCCTGAGACATGCAGTTAGAATAACAAAATTGCAAAGGTTCAGTATATTGATAAACCCTAATAATATTATAAATGCAAAAGTGACTTAATTGGTTGTTTTCCATTCACGTGTAAACTATTCAACCAAATGAACTGCACTTTTACATTGACACTCAAGGTTCCTGGTGTAAATTTTAAAAATCTCTCCAGGCTATACGCCTGGTCTCTAAAGAAGCGAAAAATCCTGTATTGATCTCTAAAGATGTGAAAAATCCCGTCTTGGTCTCTACAGTTAGGAACTATTAACTGAAAGAGCCTGTTAAATGTAATAAACTGTTCTGTGTAAATATTGTTTTGTGACAGCATAACCATGTTTAATCAATTTAACCACTATTTTCAATTTGTTTACATTTATTTGTGTGAAAGCTTGATGGTAACAACACTTTTTATTTCAACATTTTCTCCAACGACTGTTGAGCACAGAGTAAGAAAATATCCAGATAATTTAATTCATTTTTAGTAAATATATACTTTCAACTGTAAATGTCTAGCAAATATTAAATATTAGATATAAAAGGCAATTTTATTATCTAACTTTTAGTATACATTTAGACTTTAAAAAAACCCATCTTAGTTGTCTTTTGACAGAAGTAGATATCTCAGACCTGTGTATGTACATATATTTTTTTGATCAGGAAACTCACCAAAGGCTTGCTGTAAATGTCATCCTCCTGGGCGCTAAAGTGACTGTATCCCACAGTATTGCAGTACTGATCAGCAGATGGCACTGGAGGGAGTGGAGTGCTGTAGCAAACAAGCCAGTATTAGTGACAGTCCTTCTCCAATTATAACACTACAACTCTATAATGACTCTTATATTCTCTGTAAGAGGTACCATAGGAGCTTGGTAGCACTGTTCACACCTGTGGTTCCACCCCACTGTTAATTTACTAAGTGTCCAAAAATACATAACTATCAGAAGCTAATAGAATTTGAAGGGGATAAGAAAAGTGTCTTTCATTCAAATAAAGTCCTCTTATTAATTATTTTCTTAGTATTGAGAATGTCCTGAAATTTTGATTGAATATGTTATAGGTAATAAAAGGAAAATGTCTACGTTATAATGTGAAGTTTTCTCTTAATGGCAACTTGTAATCAAATTTGATGTAAATTTTAAAAGCGAAAAACATGAATAACACCAAGTATTTGATAATAAGCAATACAAATTGAAAGAGGTAAGAGATTTTCACACATCGAATCTGTTACATTGTGTTCTTAACTAAATCAACATAGTGTTTAGACCATCATTTCAAATTTATCCATAACAACGAAATTCGCAATACACAATAGGGCACAATACTGCTACCGATTCCGGAATAAACCAGATCCAAAGACAACATTATGGTGACTTGGACACAATGAGCACCTTCTAAGATGCTATCAGGGAGGGGTGATTTTTTTTGTATGAAAACTGTAGTTACTTACATACATTTTCCAAAACAATTAGATTTAATTCCAATTGTTATTGAATTTTATTCTTTTTCTTACTAAGTAGATATTATTTACTGAACTTATAATTTAATATCACAAAAGATCTACATTCAATGTAAATTTATATTAAGATTCTGGAAAAATGGTAGTTGTAATTACAGAGGAAGCTTTTATATTCTTATTATATAAATTCCACCATGAAAAAACTAATTATACTGTTTAAAGCACTACATCCTATGATGAAGCATAAACTGAAAAGGACTAAACTTACTCCCAATATAGCATTTCAAACAAGCTTGATATGACTATTTGTACTTAATAGAATACAACATATGTAACTCACTTCACAATGCTGTCCATTGGTCTTTTAATGCTAACTTTGAGGTGGTCCAGCCGTTCTTGGAGTCGCCGATGAAGTGGCTGCACCTCTGGTGGCGCCAACTGTCCATGGACCACCAAACCACTGGTCAGAATATCAACCTGAAAACAGCACCCGATCTCGTAGAGAACACAGAACATACAGAACACCTGATACCACCACAACACAGTTACACAGATGTTACTGACCTGTTCCATAATGAGAGAGTACAGTCTCTGAACGTGGTTAGCAGAGTTGGGACAACTCCTCATAAACTCCGGAGTGAAGAATGCCTCTTGGTATTTGGCAATTCCACCCATCACGTTGGCATCTATAATGCCCTGTAAAACAACGGTACATTAATAAAATTAAAATCTAAAACTTTTCAGCCTTTTTGTCATAAAGAGACTTAATAGAGCATATTTAAGATTCTACCTACCTTGGAAAATGTTGTAGCATTAGAATCCAAAAGGGCCTTCTTAAAATCACATTTTCATCTGCCCGTCTTTGCAATAACTCTTGATAGAAAGAGACTTGGAACTTGGTATTTAGATTCCTCTCGGTACAAAGAATGTTATTGATTATGGGGTCAAAGAGCAGTCTGTCCGTCTGTCTTCATGCCTTTGAAATAACTCTTGATAGAAAGATAACAGAGACTTTGAACTTGGTATATAGATTCCTCTTGGTACAAGAAGAACGTTATTGATTTTAGGTTCACAGAGTAGTCTGTCCACCAATCTGCTCGCCTTTGAAATAACTCTTGATAGAAAGGTAACAGTAACAGAGTCTTGAAACTTGGTACATAGGTTCCACTTGGTACACAGAAAAACCCTACTGATTTTTTAATCAAGAGGTCAAAGGACAGTCCCTTTATCTGCCTGTCTTCCAGTGTATAAGTCGTTTTTGTTCAAGAACAACTATTGATTTTGAGGTTAAAGGAAAGAACAGCCCATCCATCTATAATTCGTCCTGTTCAATAACTCTCATTATATCTTAATGGATCCCTAGATCTACTCATTGCCACTAATTTTAATCTTCGTTTGAGGCAAAATTGATAACAAAAACTTAATAACAAAGTTAAAAATTTACTTTATTTCCATCCATTTAATAAATTGCAACCTGGAGTCAATGAGGCTGAAATAAAAAAATCCATTACAAAACGTGAGTCTACTTGGTTAAAACAAAAGTCAAATAATAAAGATTCTAAATACCTGAAGCCTCATGCTGAGGGGGTTGACGTTCCGCTTGGGATCTGCAATGTATGTTGCGACCAGCTGGTTAAGCTTACTGTTGGCGTTGTGCACTGTCTCACAAGCAAACTGTACAGGTGGCACTTCCTCCACAGACGTGTGTACTACCTCAAACCATCGCAGGATACCTGGCAGTGGACTGCCAATCTCCAACAAGGTTTCTCTCCAGCCACAAGCTCTGGACAAATAAGTGTATTCTTCATTTATGAATATGGTACACTATCAAGTATATTAAGTACAATAGGTTTTAATTGCTTTGCTTCCAGTTTCAGGATTTCCGAATCTAGCTACTTAAAGACGAAGAATTGATGATGGCAATGGACAAACCAAAATTTATATAGCTTATAAAGGTCCACCACTTGTAATGAATTCATTTAGTAAACTGACCATACTTTAAAAATAAGGAATTTCATATATTTTATATAAACATCATTAAATAAATAAGTAATGTTATTATTTCAAGTGATCTTCAGTTTAATTTTATAAGACATACTCGTTATAACAATAAAATAACAATAAGATAAAATGTATAGTTAAATTATTATTTATAACTTGACCTTGCAGGATTTGCAAGACAAAGCCTTTAAGTTCCCAGGAAATGTAATTTAAGCTTGGAGCCAATGTTTTAAAACAATGATAACTCTTCTTTCCTGACTGATGTCGCACTCTTGGAAGTTCAAGCAAGGCGTTCTACTATGTATGGCACACCCTAATCATAATGCATAGTATTGCTTCCTTTTTGGATAATTAAGTGCCATCAATGACACTTACCTCGAAGCAAGCTATGTCCATCAAATAATCCAAATGTGTTCATTACAAATATAGGTCACAAGAATAAACATAGAACTTTACATTATGTATTATTTATTCATTTTTATAGACCTATAAGAACAAAAATAGTAAACTGAATTTTTGAGGAAGGTTATAGACAATTTCTATAAATTTTCATATCTAAATTATGAAAAAAATGTTCAGCTCCAAGCTTTGACAAACTGTGGAGCTAATAAATCATACATGGTATTACCACATGCAAAGAGAAAACCTTGTGTTTCTATGCTACTATGTCCAAGCAATGTCTAAAGGTTGAATGTATTTTTTAGACATCCAAAACAATGAATCCAATAGACTGACCTTAAACTCGTTCTCTTTGTCAATCGGTGGCTTGTGCACAGGACGATCCAGCTGGAACCGGGACACCTGGTTCACCTGGTAAAACCGGGCGACTTTAAATGGCACTGAAGCAAGGGGAGGTTCATCCTGAGGGGGGCCACTATCAGGAAGCGGTTTTACATTGCAGATTTGGATATCTATTAATTTAGTTAAGGATTGACACAATTAGAGAGAGAGAGATGAATGTTTGTTTGTCCTTTATAGACTAAGAAACTATTTGGCCTATTATTATGAAAATTTGTAGGTATTTGTATTTTTTCACAGAGAGGGTTTATATGCTATGCCCATTGATGTAACTCGCCGACAGACGGTGCTACAAAAGATCAAAGTTTTAAAAGCGCCTGCATATTATAAACTGCAATTACGAGACAATTACATATATTAAATAAACAAACACTACTTGAAGCTACTAAGTTATGATGTATATTTGTCTTTAAAATACATTTTTGGTTGATCTTAAAGCTTGAATGTTAGACCACTTTATAATAAAGTACATGTACGTGTACAATTGCTATAAACATACACTTTTGACACATTTTCTTGATCGTGGCAACAAGACAAACACTACCAACAAGACAAACATATACGGGTAGAGCTTACAAAAAGTGTACATAGCCGCGGGAAACAGCTAGTGTCATATAATTAATATTGCTTACAACCATAATGTTAACTGATTCAAATTTATGACTTTTTTAGGTTTTTTCCAGGTTCAAACTTTTTTATGACAGCCAATAAGAACTGATAACATAACAGTGGGAAGGGTTTATTTAATGTGAATGCTGAGTTTGTGCAAATCTGGACGGTGTCAGATCTCATACATTGCACTGAGTGAAAAGTGAAATGGAGCGAAACTCATCATTCGCATTTTGAGAACTATTACCTGGTCTTTTGTTTATGTGGAACTTTGTTTTTTCATTGTTAACCCCACTAGTGCCGGTTTACTAAGCAATGCTGACATTTCACACTTTAAGCCTCTATTAATTGCAGCACTGTTGTCATTTTAGTTGTTTATAATTAAAATATATGATATACTAATTCCCTTGGAAACGTTTCACTCCTATAAGACTGTAGAGGAAGGATACACTGGACGTCAGAGTGCAGCACAGCGTGTGATGGAGGACTATTCCTGGCCATTATCTGTGCAGATGGGAACTCAGTCAGTAGTCTCTGTGTGAAAGCCTCTATCCTCTCATACTCCAAGCCCCTGTAGATAAACACTTTGTTCTGAAACAGAATATTATCATATTAAATAGATAGCATCTTGGACTACGACATTTCCCTTTGCACTTAAATTATTTGGGTCCTGTTCTGCAAGTCAGGTCAATTAAATTTGGAGGTAAAACTGTATATATAGCGCTTTGAACAAGTATTTTCTTATTTTATAAGACTGATTTTCTTTGTTTCTTATATGACTAACAAGAGATTGATGTTAAATAATTTTGTTAGCATTTTTTAGTAAAAGTATTATTTTTGTTGTATTTTGGTTTTAAAGTTTAAAGAGTGTTTTTCTTCAAACTCAGTAAATCTTAAACTGAAGTAAGAAAATAAACTTTGTTGTTTTCTGTTGTCTACAATCGCTAAATTGTATAATATACAAAGTGCTTTGTAACATTTTCACAACAAAACCAGTCACAAAAAATAATAACGTAGTTTAAAATAAGTTAAATAATAATACTTTTAAATAGTAATAAAAATAAATAATGTTTTGATAAAAACATGAACAAAATTACATACTAAATTTTTTCTTCTAGATTATTTATTAAAAATCACCATTTATATCAAAACTCTTGGAACAGATATTTTTTAAACTTTGAACAACACTATGCAGTTCTTGAAACACAAATTCCTATGAAGGCTTTTTCTTAATTTTGTGGTAAATTGCTGACATATTCATTCCTCAAGAATCAGTAGAGTAAACCACTCAAACAAAACATAAGTCAATCCTAAACTTAAAATTAACAACAATAATAGAATAGGTAAACAATGTACACAGCTTCGCTATAAAAACAACTCCATAGTAAGCGAAACACCAACAAGAGATAAGAGCTTTTTTGGCTGACAGGTATTTATCAAACAACATTTCACAACATTTCAGGTAGGACAACAAACATTTCACTTTCTAAAAATGTATTTATCTACAAAACTATGCTAAATAGGTCTAAAACAATGTATAGGTAGCATTATATGTCAAATAATAAAACAAATGGTAACCAAAGGAATCATGTGTCTCTAAATACAATTCAAATGGATTGAAACATATTGTGTATCTGTTTCAATTTTTACATGACATTTTTAAAGTACAATTTATTAACATAGAAAATAATAAGAAGCTGTTGGGTTGTTCTAACGTACCCTCAGAAAGAGTGGAAAACTGAGGCCGTAGAAGCCCACCCTGAAGTACTCAGGCTCAGGCCTGAGCAGCGTCAGGATGTTGTCACAGAACTTGGCCTGAGTCTGCAGTATGTGGCTCAGCTTATTGTAGTCAAACAGCTTCCTCTCGTACAGATTGGCTAATTCCTTACACAAGGGGATGCCTTGTTCCCAGCACTGTAACATTACGGTAGTTGCATATTATTAATACTACTTACTGTACTCCAAAACACAATTTAGTATTAACTAAGATAATTTAATGTTTATACTGTAGAAAATCAAACTAAAACATATTGTAAATAGACTAAAATTACAATAATTATACATGTACAACATACTGTAATAGGGGTTGCACAGTTTTCTTTACTCATGATGTCAATCATATGAAAATGTTTTAATTTATTGATGTAAGAAGCAAAGTATCATCAACTTTGTTTAACACCTCTACTGCGGTTCTATATGGGGTGAGACCAGCCACTCCTAATCTCATTCTGAACCGTAAGACCTCATCCACAATCAATGCTTTAGACAATGTTTACTGCCAGGACAAAATCAATTGGGAAGAATGTAAATTTCAATGTTTTTGGAATTACTTAAAAATATGTAATATGTAAATTTATTAGTGAAAGAAGTGAGAGTGACTGGTCAAAAATTTGTTCAGTATTTCCTGTGCCTTACCGGTTCTCAAACCATAACTATGCTAATTATCTCTCTTCTGAAAATCATAATATCGGGTTTGTCTCCCTGTTGAATTTCCCAAACACAACCACGTCTAATTATACTGAACCAAAACTTAGCGGTGTAAAATTTTCAAAATAAAGTAATCTAAAAATGTAATTTTTGTAGCTGTTGAGAGTTATTAATTTTGTTAACTAGCATGCTTATTAATTTTGTTAATTCGCATGCTCTAATCTGATTTCAAATTCAAAGATCCATAACTAGATTTTTATTATAATATATATATATAGTTTGAATCTAGTTATATTTCTAAATTACGTTTCCCTTCTCTTGTTATAAAGTTGATGAACCTTTGCCTAAAACATACATTTTATTTTAAACATAACTAATTAAAAAACTAATCAATGAACTTTACTTGATCAGGAAACTGCTGGAACTTGTAAAAATAACAATCCAGAATAATTGGTTAAAGATAGAAAATATTTTTGTTAAGGATTGTTAAGCTATATTGAACAGGTTTATATATAACTTCTTTATTATGTTATTGTACTCCCAGACACTATAATACAATTGTGACTAATAAGTTATACGAGGTCCAATCAAAAAGTATCCGACCTCGTCGTGTATCGCGGCTTCTGCTGCCAATAATGAGATAAGATTTGTTGCGACAATAGTTCCTACTATGATAAGGAAAGGTACAAAGTCTTATCTTGATCCCCCGACTGGTTCGCCGGAGACGGGTCAGTATGTACTGATAAGTCAAGTGCGCGTATCGGTTTTCTCTAACTGTGAAGATGACGGAAAAAGTGGAACAACGTTATTGCATTAAATTTTGCGTGAAACTCGGAGAAAAACAAAGTGAGACCATTCGGAAAATTCAGCTAGCATTCGAAAATGAGGCAATGAGTGTTACGCAGATTAAAGAGTGGTATAACCGTTTCAAAAGTGGTCGAACTTCGGCAGAAAGTGACGCGCGTTCGGGCCGACCAAAAACAAGTCGAACTCCGGAAATCATCGAGAAAGCAAAAGTTTTGATCTGTGAAAATCGTCGAATGACTGTGGAGGAAGTAAGTACTGAGTTAGATGTCAGTTTCGGATCAGCTGAAGCAATTTTAATGGATGACTTGGGATTGCGCCGGGTAGCCGCAAAATTTGTGCCAAAATTGCTGACAGACGAGCAGAAGCAACGGCGATTGGATGTTGCCGAGGACATGCTGCAATGTTGTGAGGATGATGCGGACTTTTTGACATCGATAATAACTGGAGACGAAAGTTGGGTCTATGGATATGACCCTGAGACCAAATTTCAGTCATCACAATGGCAGTCTCCCCAGGATCCTCGGCCAAAAAAAGCAAGGCAAGTTCGAAGCAATGTCAAAGTGATGCTTACTGTTTTTTTCGACCACCGTGGAGTTGTGCACCATGAATATGCCCCTGAGGGTCAAACTGTGAATGCACAGTACTATTTAAGTGTCCAACGTCGTCTCCGAGATGCGATTCGCCGCAAAAGACCTGACTTGTGGGCGTCTCAAAATTGGCGGCTACACCACAACAATGCGCCAGCTCATTCTTCCCAGCTCATTCAAACTTTTTTGGCGAAACACGGCACTCCGCAAGTTCCTCAGCCTCCGTACTCTCCAGATATGGCTCCATGCGATTTTTGGCTCTTCCCCCACCTCAAAAAACCATTGAAAGGCACCAGATTTGAAAGTCGAGAAGCAATTATGAAAAAAACGACGGCTGATCTCATGGCGATGCCGAAAAGTGATTTTCAAGACTGCTTCCAGAAGTGGAAACGTCGCTGGAATCGTGTTGCTTCTCAGGGTGCTTATTTTGAAGAAAATTAACGCCAGCTTTTTTCAGGTAACTTCAGTTTTACGTTGCACCAAAAGGTAGGATACTTTTTGATTGGACCTCGTACATGGTGGTTATACTACCAATATTTATACTGTGGATTACATTTGTAAATTAGAACTAGGATCTGAGGAGAATGGAAAGGATATGGAAGTTGTAAAATTATATAGGAACATGTACATGATGATTAAACTAAAATCAGAGAATAATTAACATAATATATACCTTGCCCTTGTCGAAGTACTGCAATATCTGGTGGTACAGCTGTTCCTTGCGGTGCCATTCGGGCTGGTCAAGATGGGCCAGAGGGTCTGCTACCACAGGCCGTGCACTCCATTGCAGTGAGTCCGCATACAGTTTGAGTGTAAACCCTGCCTCTGCGTAGTTGTCAGCTGGTACGTGCAGTGCATGCAGCTTGTACACATAGCGTAGGTACATTTCCTTGCGATTGATCTCGTTCTTGTAGAAGTTCTACACCAGCAACAAACATTACACATAACTTCAGAAGGAGAAGACCTAGAGAAAATTGTAGTCCAAACCAACCTTTACAAAACACATTTTTCAAGTTATGTTGATATTGGTCTGAAACTGCATGCTATGGTCTAACGATTTTCAGACTTCAGGTCAAACATAAAGCTGACAAATACCTAAGCTAACTGTAATTCAACAGTATGTCATGATGCTGATCATGATGATTATTTATTGTAAAGAAAAGTTGCTTTCATTAAAAGAATTTACTGATGAAATCTTTAACTTAAGAATATACAACATATTAGAAAATTTAGAACCCACATGAAGAAATCTAATTTTTTTCATCTATTACACTCAAGTACCATACCCTGTCAATTTAGGCTTTATGATTAAAGTATTATACAAATAAAAGAGGACTTCAACTCCGTCAAAAACTCCACACAGAAAAATTCAAGTTCTTAATAAATTTACACCAATAAGAAAGGTGAATAAAGATAACTACTTTATGAAAATCATCTGGTTCATACTACAATGGAACATTGTTAATACATTTAAATTCTTGAAGCCATTTTCAGTTAGCAAATGGGAAACCAAAAATGCCAGTAATAGACATCTGCTTATGCATTAAGTTGAAGGAGGGAGAACTATTCTTTGTTTGGTTGAAGCTTAACTAATTTTAGGACAGGACCAAACAAAAATGTTTAAATTTAAAACAAATTAAAATATTGTAACAGGAGATGGCCATGTTGGCCCCCTCTTCTGCTTCTGCGTCCTGGATCCACACTTACCAGAAGATTGACGGTACAGGACATCCGCTTATCCCTGTTTTCATCGCCCTGTATGACACTCCTGTAGTCCAGTAGACGCTCCAGTAATCTTGTCACCGATGTGATGAATGCTGAGCCGTTCTCTTTCCATGCTGGATCTTCCTTTTGTACCCTCTCGAGCAATCTGGACACACATACGTATTGATAATTATCATTGAGGAGAACCAGATAATACACTGTTAGACATTACTATTATTAATACTTAACTCTCCTACCATTAGAAGTCAAAGTCTTGATCACCATCATTAGACTGGAGTGTTGGCTATCTACTATCAGACGTTAGAAAGCTGTTTTTACAAAGAGTTTACATGTACTGACTCCATAGAGTTTTCACACCATAATATAACGTATTTATATTGTTTTAAACAATATTTCAAGCTTTCTGTCACATACTGCTACTATCTCCAAATAAATCTATATATTTAATTCTGTAAACGAATCAGTCCCTGAGAAATTTCTCAATCTGTGAAGAAAATAAGGCAGTTTTACAAGATTCATTTTAAAACTTGAGTGCCAAGCATAGTGGGGAAAACACCAGATATGACAAAAATAACGGTCTTTGCTTCACTGGCATCTAAAGTTAAAGAAATATCCATAAGGAATGCATTGGTGAATAAACAGTTTGAATTTTAGTCACATGTTCAAATACACTTTGCATCACTACGGTGGTTTTATTGATGTTTTAAATATACCAGCTGGTGTGAACCAAACTGATGTAAGCATTGCATTCATTATAGTTTATTTATTTTATTGTTATTTTAGTATAAAGACTCGTATAAGAGTATTTGTATGACACATTTTGCAAATCAGCAATTGCTGCTACAAACCACTTGTTATGTATTTAATTTATTGTTTTCTGACATTTTTATCAAACAGTAATTGTTAATGACAGCTATTACAGCCAAAACTGTAATTTGTGATAAATGTAAATTTGTAATCTGATCATACTACTCTTTCATCAAAAAGTATATACATGTCCCAGTTTGAATTTTAACCACAACTAACCAGTAGAGCTACAATAATGGACGTTATATTAAAATTTAGCATGTTTATTTCTGTGTTTACATGTAAAACAAATTATTTACAAATACTAATTTCCATTTTTTTATATCAGTAAGAAAAAAATAAATACCACTAGTTTTTTGCACTTTTAAACCAAATTGCAACTTTGACCATTCATAACTCAGAAACTTGGTCAGGCTAAAACCAAACTTTTACAAAAGATGCAAGATACTATTTTTTGTATTGTTACTAACCCTTGAGGTGATAATAGTATCGGGTGATATTGTTCTGAATGCGACAATTATGTAAGCGCTTTTCACAACACTAATTCCTTCAACAATTCTTGTCAAAATCTAATGTTTTATATAGTGCCATAATCACGAAATTCTCAAGTTTATTTTGTAACTTCTATGGAATCTAATCGATCATTTTGGTTCTTGAAATATCGATGTTTTACAACCATTTGTTTTCTGCTGTTGTAACACCCGTACAGTAATGGTGTCTGCCATGTTATTGTTTTGAATAGTGCTTCATTTAGTTGCAATAGATAACAATTTAGGTTCAGATCAAATCAGAGGCATTTTAGATGATGAAATAAGTGATTTAGAAGATACTAGTGGTATTGATGTGACTGCACTTGATTCGGATGTATCATTAAAGGATTATTCTTCTGGGAGCGGTGAGGAATGCATTCCAAACTTTCAAGACCTAGAATCTTTTGAAGTGGACAATCCTCATCATACTGTAGGTACCAGTACTTTAGTGATAAAGACGATACGCCAAATCCAAATAGGCCTATTGTTCAAGAATGTTCCATTCCTTGTGGTTAAGAGCTTATCTACCAGAAGATGTCATTGATATTAAATCAGAGTCCAGGGTTAGAAATCCTGGTACAACGAAACTTCCTCCTAGGAACTCAAAACCATTATCATATGTTTCACTATTTCCCAAGTGCAGTTTTGAATACTAGTGTCACGGAAACTAACAAATATACCAATGAGACTATCCAGAATAAAAGTACTTTGAATGAGGTGAGACATGCATCTAGGCTACAGAAATGGGTTAACCTTACACTGAATGAACAAAGGAAATACTTTATAATTCTAATAAACATGGGTCTATTAAAAAAAAGAGATTTGAAAAAATGTACCTTTTCTCTAAAAAAGAATGAGTTTTAATAGATTTCAACAAATTAATTCGATGCTTCACCTAATCACAAGAGCCCGTAAGGAGAGGACAGCCAGGTTACGATTCATGGGTCAAAATAAGGTTTTTATTGGAAAGCCTCAATGAAAACATAAAAAAAGTATTTTTGTTTTCTATCAGAGCTTTAGTATAGACAATTTCTATTGTTGGGATGAAGAACAGATACATGTATACTCAGTATCTTTCCAAAAAGACATTCCACATATGGAATTTAAGTTTGAACTGTGTGATAGCAGTTCAAATAACATATATCATATTGAATTGTACAGTGGATCGGATTATTTGGAAGATAATTGTGACCCTTTCAACCAAAAGGATGTGATTCAACTTCTTGAAAAGTCTGAATTATTAGATAAAGGCTATCACATTTCCCTCGATAATTTGTATACCAAAATTCCACTTGTTGAAGTGTCGAGTCTTCAAAACACTTTTGTTACAGGAACAATTAACAAAAACTACAAAGATTTACCTAGAACTATTCTCTCAGCAAAGCTTGGTGAAAGAGAGAGTATTAATTTCTGAAAAAAAAAAACAAGTACAAGCAGAAAAAAATCTCTGAAGCCAGTTGCTAACAATGGCTTGCCATGCAGAAGACTAGGTGATCACAAGTAAAAAAGGATTGAGACATATGAAGCCTTTAGTAATTCATAAATAAAATAAATCTATGGAGCTATTGATGTCAGTGACAAGTCAATATATCATTATTCATATACTAGAACTACTCCTAAATATTGGAAGAAACTCTTCATGAACTTCATTGAAATTGCTCTTTTCAATGCATTTGTTCTTTATTCACATAATACTGATAGACCAGTTTCAAGGTATGATTTTTTAGGAGAAATAGTCCAGGATCTGGTAAACAGTCAAGACAATATTCCCTAAAGAATCCAGCCAGGATCAGGGAGTGATACAGGCCACAAAATTGCTCATTTTGAGGGACGTCCACTGCGTCTTTGTGCTGTTGTGGTCCAAGAACCTCCAAAAGAAGCAGATATTGTCGTCCTCAGTGTAATTGTAATATTCACAAGGAGTGTTTTCCATACTTAGATCACTATTGAATGCCGCTAAAGCCTGGGAGGAAGAGGATGAGGCCCAACAGTAACTCCAAGTAAAGATTACTCAACAAAACTGGTGTACATAGTTTCATTATTGTATATGTAGAATACTTTAATGATTTGAGTTTTACTAAATTTACATTAAAAAAGTAAACAAAATGCTGTTTCTCCTTTTTAATTGTAATTTATATAATAAGGCACCAGTGAAAATTTTGAAAAATCTTTATTGCAAGAGTAAATTTTAACATTTAAGAGTAAAATGGGTCAACAGATTAGGGTAAGTTCACTTATACTATTATTTCACGAAATATACAGAATAAAATTATATGTAACACAATATATTGTACTATAATACAATTTTTTATGTTTAAAAAGTGGTTTGTTAACATGTGCGCATGTAATCAAAATATGCCCATCATCATGGGTAAAAACACATATCACCCGGAGGGTTAAATTACCATCTTAACTTTTACATTTTACAGAGTCCAAAAAATTAGGCATTTTTCATGTTATAGAGGTTTTAAAGTCATTATCTTGGGAATGTAATTTTATGTACCTCTATTTAAAATGATTAATTTTTAAAACAAGATTTAATTCAGCAGGATTTGTTAATTGACGCAGCCGTTTCGGGCTCAACTGAATGCACAAATCGCTAGACTGCCGAAGCAACCTTGCCCTGAACTCTGAGTATTAGTTTAGAGGTTAGGAAATCCAGTTGCAAAAACCATCATATCATTCACGTGAACTCAAAACTCTTCATAAGAATTCATATAAGGATTGAAAATGTTTGCTTATAATGATGAATGTCATGGTACATGATAATATTCATATTTGAAGAACCCACGAGATTGTGGACCTAATGTAGTGGGTAGATTTAGGATGCGAAACATTTACTTACTTACATGACTAACACAGATTTTAGTCATGTTTGGTAACGGGTTGATATCAAAGTTAAGACTCCTGCTAATCCTAGAGTTGGAGCCGCAATGAATGTAACAGGCTTCTAGTTAATATGTCAGGGAACAATGTATGTGATAAACACAAGGACAATAGTAAAACAGGGTGCAAAACTTTGTACAGTGTTCATGGTTACAATGTAATAATAACGGTACAAAATTAATAACATACGTAAATATTATGTGCAAATGTAATATAACTAATACTTTACTTTGGTGTACCATGTGCATTAACACTCAAATACTACATGAAATTGGCAGACTTATACTCACACAGAACTTAGATGTTCCCTGGACCAGAGTGCATGAAAATGACATTTTTGTTAATTTAAGTAGGTAAGAATTTATGTTATGTAAAGGTTTTTATTACATATTAAAACATAAAAGATGTGTTAAAAAAATCATAAAATATCAGTGAAAATATAATGTTACACTTTTAAATGAAACTAAGTGTATAAAACAAATTTAATCCTGAAAATAGAAAAGGTGTTAAAACAGATTTTATATTAGTAGTTAAAAAACTACTAAAAATAACTACTGAAATTATTAAACAAAATATCATATGAAAACGAAAGAACACAATAATATTTTTAAAAGTCACTAAGTGAGTCAAATAATTGTTACATAATAAAGCTTATAATTTGTTTGCTTGCAACACTAAATGTTCTGTATAGTCAGGATACAATAACACTGTCACTATCCATCAGTCTCTAGGCTGTTCACTTGCAACACTAAATGTTCTGTATAGTCAGGATACAATAACACTGTCACTATCCATCAGTCTCTAGGCTGTTCACTTGCAACACTAAATGTTCTGTATAGTCAGGATACAATAACACTGTCACTATCCATCAGTCTCTAGGCTGTTCACTTGCAACACTAAATGTTCTGTATAGTCAGGATACAATAACACTGTCACTATCCATCAGTCTCTAGGCTGTTCACTTGCAACACTAAATGTTCTGTATAGTCAGGATACAATAACACTGTCACTATCCATCAGTCTCTAGGCTGTTCACTTGCAACACTAAATGTTCTGTATAGTCAGGATACAATAACACTGTCACTATCCATCAGTCTCTAGGCTGTTCACTTGCAACACTAAATGTTCTGTATAGTCAGGATACAATAACACTGTCACTATCCATCAGTCTCTATCAGTCTCTAGGCTGTTCACTTGCAACACTAAATGTTCTGTATAGTCAGGATACAATAACACTGTCACTATCCATCAGTCTCTAGGCTGTTCACTTGCAAACACAAGTACATGGATAAGTCATATATAATAAATAATAATGTCAGTATTCATCAGTTATAAGTTTATTATTTACTTGCAATACTGCAGAGTATAAGTCAGTAAACAATAACACTGTTATTAACCATCAGTACTATATTTACTGCCTTTTAGAATTTCCTTAATTAACTGTAATTAGATACTCTAAGTACTCAAATATATCGATCATATTCAATTTTATTGTCACACTTTTTATCCTATACTTGTACCTTGCATATTCTACTGTATAATGTGTACTTGCACTTACTCTGCGCATTATGTATCACAGAAAAGTACAGCAGACAATAATATAGTGAGGTTTAAAGTTTCTTTCCTAATATCTTATATTTTTAAATTATGAATAACTTAGAATTATCTTGAGGTCATTATATTATTCAAAACTCTGAAGAATTTCAAAATGGTCCCTCCTCTCATATCCAAATCAGCAGAATGAGAGACTGTTAACGATATTCAGTGGGAAAACCTAGTGTTGAATGAAGGCTTGATTATATAAAACTGATAAATTCCCAACTACAACCGTGAACACATCAAAATTTTTAACAGAACTACTATTTTGTGAAACCTGACAGAAAGAAAATTATGAGACAAAACCAAGACACCTAGATTCCTAAGGCCTGTCTAAACGTTTGCTACTTTAGAGTATTAAGAAATAGGATTTCTTGGCGTATTTGTTTGTCTATCGTGGAGATATCACATGGTTATTTTGATTTAATGCAATTCGTTTAACGTTTAACCTATTGAGGGAGTATTTACTGAGGCCTATTCATGACCGGTAGCAGCAATTCAATTGGGCAAACATGTAAGACTTTGGTTGAAACTTTCTAAAACAAAATCTATAAGATATGGAGCAATAACGATTTTACAACTGTCTTCACAGTAAAATCTCCATTTAATATACTAATTTTGTAGATAATAATAAACTAATTATCAATCAACTGGTTTATTACTGTGTTAAACTTAGAACTTTCGAGATCTAATCTTTATTAAAGAAGGTTCTATTATTAATCAACAAATATATGCATAACCAAATGGTTGAGGTTTTACTCTACTAGTGGCCATGACCTGACAATCAGGTGACTTTACCATTTCTGTAGTGGCATCACTCTATTTTCAGTTGATGTGATGATTTCCAGTTGGAAATTTATTAGAGTACACATGTAAACACAATCAAGTCAATTCATATGAAAATGGATTCACAGGTAATTACTGATTCTGTGCTGTCATGTTTTTTGCAATTGATTATCATGTAACCATGAATCAATGAAAAGAAAGTCACATCTATGGTAACAGAATCTACTGTCCGTGTGTACTATTTGCAGTTTTGGACCATACAATTATTTTATTTACAAAACATATAGATCACTACATATTCTGAAACTAGATTTAACAATTTTTTCCTGTCATAAAATGTTATTGTTGCAACAAAACAATTCTTTAGCAATTAGCACATCCTCTTCTTTAGAAATGATTTTTTTTTAATTATCAACATTGTGATAATCCCTGAACTATTAAGTTTGACATATTTCTGTGAGTAAATTACACAGGATAAAGCTACGTTTTCCTAGCTCCACGACTGGGCTTGCTCCATGCTACGTAATTAAGGCCAAGTGCGCAGCGTGTTTAGTTGAAGCGCACTTAAATACTGTGCAGCGCAAATGTGTTTTCCTAGGATTTGTTATTTTACGCAGCGTAACGCGTGCGACTTAAACTCTCTCCTCGTCTAGTTTCATCTTTTGAAGAAATGTACAGTTTTTCATTGATATGGACCGGAAAGGAATGTTTTTGCAAAGTTATTGCTCTTCTTGGAAATGGACGAGAATGTCGACATTGCTGTTACTCTTTTGTAACATTTTATACAATTTTATTTTTTCAGGTTTCTGACTACGGGAGAATTATACCGATAATTGGCTTTCCAATACAGAATTTCTGCGTCTACAATATCAAATTTTGTCCCAGACGTTTTAACAGTTGTCAAGGACAAAATAGAACATGTGCATTTGCCACCACCATCGGATATTGATTGGAAACAGAAAGCCGAAGAATTCTGGGTCAACTGAGATTTCCCAAATTGTATATCTGCAATAGACGGAAAACACATGAGGACAGTTGCACCAGCTCATTCAGGATACCTTTTTCACAATTTTAAGAACTTTTTCTCCATTGTATTGTTTGCTATGGCTGACCCAAACTGCAAATTTGTACTGATCAATGTCGGAGCATACGGCAAAGAAGGAAATGCTGGAATCTTAAAAAAGTCTAAAATGGGGAAATTGACCAAGAAGGAACTATTTTCCCACCTCCTGAAAACCTACCTTCTTCTGAAATTAAGCTACCATTTGTTTGCAGTAGGAGATGAAGCAATAAACTGTATAATGATGTCATGAAACCCTACACGCACAAACAAGCAATCGCAGATGTTCATAAACGACACTTTAACTACGCCACTTGTCGTGCTAGAAGAGTAACTGAAAATGCATTTGGTATTTTGTGTCACATTTTCAGAATTTTTTCACACCAATAAACTTGAAACCAGAAACAGTCGACTTAGTCATATTCGTAAGTTGCTGTCTTCATAACTGGATCAGGGATGACTTTATTGCACGCAACCCCAAAGGACTAGTGACTCATCCGCAGCACGAACTTCCTACACAAAACATGATCCCTTTGGCTTATGTCGGAGACTATGCTAAAGCAGACGGGTTTAAAGTAAGAAGCAGTTTTACTGATTACTTTAATGGAGCTTACTACTCAAATAAAATAAAAGCTCTGTATCAGAAAAAAAACTTTGTAATGTGAGCAAACTTTGTAGCTTAGTAATTAAGGGGAAGAGAGTTTATTTATTTTAATGTTCACTACCTCAGGTTTAAAAACGCCAAATTTAAAGATTTGTATTACCATCAGTAGAACTTGTACATTATCTGATCTGTTCACTATAAGTATTAATTTGATTCATCTAAATTTGTTCAAGTTAACATGAAAGTGTATATAATAATAATAATAATAATAATATACACACAGTCGTCAGCCCTGCTGCGCGGTGCGTGATTGACTGCTCTCGAGGCAGTGCTCCCAGTCGCGCAGCAAAGACCACGCAGTGCGGTTAAGGCTTAAGCACGCAACGCGTAGCTAGGAAGACACCTCCATTGGTTTACAGAGAACCGGTGGTTTCGTCAGTTACGGAGCACGCAGCGCAAAAAGCCCAGTCGCGGAGCTAGGAAAACGTAGCTTAAAGCAGACCACCTGTGAGGTATGTATAGCTGTCACACTAATTTAAAAACATTTTCTTTCTCATTTCCCTTAATATGGCCTAATTTGGCCTCACATAAACCAATGAAATTCGTCTTTCTAAAATGCTCAAAAATGGACAATTTTGAGGGGTAGGTGTGCTTTTTGAGGAATTTTCTAATGTAAATGTGAGTTATGATACATCAATTTAAATATCTATTTACAATTATTTACAGGGGCACTTTTTATTGCATTTCTAAATTAAAAAAGATCAAACTTGAAGAATATGAAAAAGCTTAAAACTAAAAATTCTTCAAAGCATTATACAATAAATTACATATCAAATAAAAGGTCTTTTAAAATTCTGGATGGTATCCACATTTCTCAATAATTCTTCAGAGCTAATTGAATGTATTGCATTGCCTGGATTCATTGCATCATATCTTGGGTATCGTCATTCTTAACCGTTTTAGGACCACGCGTTTTCATATTTTCTATGCCTAAAAGACCGCCTTGTATTTTTAAAAAGTGTAAGAGTTTGGGGAAAAAATTGTATATTCTAAAGTAGTGGAGATATTTCAATAATTTTTTCAACAATTTTTTCTGCATGAAGTGACTAACAATAAGTAAATAGGTTTTTTTTTGTGCAAATCAAAAAAAGGTTTGTTAACACTTGTAAATAAAGTTTTTTGAAAAAAATTTTTTTTTTTTTTTGGTTTACATGAATTTTGTGTAATCTAAAAAAAATAGAACAGTCCACACACATATAGATACATGTATTTACAAGTTATTGCTTAGGAGATTGCAACTTATTTCAATACTTTTCTTCAATAAATGGCTGAGATACGAGGAAAAATAATAATAATGGTAAAAATTAGAAAATAGATAGAAGTAGAAAAAGATAACTTAACAACAGAGAACAGGCCAATTAAGCAGTAATGAAACAATATTTTGTCTCTAACTCAGTTATTTCATGATCTTATTAAGTTTGAAAGTTCATGAGAACTATTCTAAAACTTACTCATACTAAAAAACTAAAAAAAAATAAAATTTTGCACACAGAAGAAATGTTACAGAACTGCTGACAAGTCTAACAAACATGTTTGGTGAGGCACACTCCATGTAAGCCTTTATTACATTTGACACAGGCAGTTCTGGATCTCTTCATCTTGTCTTTTAGTCATTTTGAAGCATGATAATCGTCTAAACACAATGAACAAAACGTAAACAAACTCGGCAGGCCGCGTCAGTCAGCTGG
Source organism: Homalodisca vitripennis (assembly GCF_021130785.1). Lineage (NCBI taxonomy): Eukaryota > Metazoa > Arthropoda > Insecta > Hemiptera > Cicadellidae > Homalodisca > Homalodisca vitripennis. Next base: position 34,712,376 of record NC_060207.1, read on the forward strand.
CGCTGGCGATCGCGGCTGAGAGCTAGCGCTACCAACTGCGCATTTTATCATTTCCCACTCCTCCGTGGATTAAAATTTTACTAAATTCAAAGACGATTGTGAATGTAGAAACTATCAATAGATGTGGAGTCAAAATTTGGTTGAATCAAAGTTATTATTAATTTCTTATACCCATAAAACCAAACTACTGATAAATCGTTAGTTGGTATTTTTAGCCTAAAGACAAACTAACGATATATAGGGTTAAAGTATTAAACCATAGAGTAAAATTTAGAAAGCTTGAATTTTGTTCTGTTTTTGTTAGAAACCTGTTTATTTACTCATAAAAAGCTGTTTGTTTAAATAAAAGTAATATGTTACACTTCGCAAACAAAAAAACCCAATTATGTTTTTGGCTACCATCTTTAACCACTTAAAGATAAACAAAAAGTTTAAATTTATTTCAACTAATTTATTTATAACTTATAAGCTCTAAATGTACTTACATGGTATTGAATAACTGTCTGTATTCATCATCACCTTTATTATCACTGATCAAGATATCTAATTTATCTATAAGCTCAGACTCCACCTAAAAAATGAAAAAAGTTCACAATTAATTTTCAAGTAATTATTTATAATAAGTGTTATTTCAACTTAGTTTAAATTTAAAAAATTAGGATTTATGGTCTAGCCACAAATTTTACACAAACTAGTATACAAACATTTGCTCACATGTACACAACACAAAGTATATACTCAATACTCAAGTGAGAGGACTATATGCACAAACATTGAACAATCAGGACTAAAGTTACAATATTGTAAGACTGGACCTGCAATGCACTACTACAGTGAAAAAAATCCATTTTTTTATTTACTGAGACGAATGACCCCAATTGATAGGGCTCTCAAGAAAATAATTAATTTTCTTTTATATTTAGAAAGTGGTGGGTTATTATTTATGTATCATTATATACAAATACATCTGTTCATAATCCGTGGAAAATAGCAAAAGTTCACAATGCATGCATATATTTTTACTAACAAAGAATGATTTCAAAACTTTCAAGTAATTCTGATTGTAATGTTTAATTTGGGAACTATTTTACACAAATTAGAAACTTTACAACTTTTTGTTGACACTGGAACATATACTGTTTACAGTGGTCATAAGAAAAAATGTAAAACTTCCTCTGTAGCATCTCTTCCAAAACAGAAATGATGAAGACTACTTTTTCAGTAGTCTTCATATAACACAAATTTGAAAATTGCTTGCATCCAGTACAGAGTTTTACAATATACAAAATAAAACAAAGTCTTTTAAGGAAGTAACAGAATAATTGTGCTCAGAAAATTTTATTTTGATTAATTAATTAAACTACCCAATTTTTGCATATACTTACAATATAACATTTTAAGATTTTTTTTATAAATAAGCTGATCTGTAAAAAAGCTGTTAAAAATAAGAAAGTTACCTCTTTTAGGCTATAAAACAATGAAAGAAATACAAATATTTAATATTTATGTATTGCAACCATCTTTACTAAATGTCAACATATTTATTACAAAATTGAAAAAAATATTTCACATCTCTGAAGTAGTGAACATTTACCATCATACACTTACATTATCTTACTGACAACAGGCTTTATTCTATTTGTTTGGTGAAATGGTTTCAATTGATTGCTCTATTGACAGGATAAACATGACTATGACACCTCAAAAAAAGTTCTAAAATATTTCCCATAATTAACCAATGGTAAATTACAACATCATCAGCTGGAGTTGACTGTTCATGCCACACTCACACAGACTTTGAGGAAGTTTCCTTCTCCAACCCACATGTCCACTTTCATCACAGTTAAAGATTTTACTGTTCCTGCTCTTTATTCAACCTTCTTATTCAATTGGATTTGAGGTCTCAATAACAATATTTGGCATTGAAAGAACACAATACTTTTGGAGCTTAATTTTATAAATTTGTGAAACATTTTCTGAAAGTTCATTTACTGTAGACGCTCATTTCCATTAACTTTTTTGTCGACCTTCTTTATTAATTGTTCACCACATACAGGTGCCCATTTCATATCATCATGTATATTTTTCCATCCACTATAAAACTAATGACATCACTGACACTAAATAAATTATCATAAAATAGATCATATACTGCAAAAAATTCTCCAATAAATGTGCAGAGCTTTTAGAATTGTTGCAAGTAAAAACCTCATAACTTTACGGACTTCACTTTTAGTGGAATTTTATATTGTAGTATTCAATGTTCTGGTATCATACACAAACTACAAGCAGCAATTTCCCCACAACACAGTTCAAGACGTAATGACATACTGAGTATATCATTCAATGCAATAATCATTCTAATTCACATGCTAAATTTAAAAATGGGGATTACTTTCCTGAAACCCCTTTTAGGAAAAAAAACTTTTGGGAAATGTTGAATTTCCCTCATTGACATTACCTGCTTAAAGTTTCCATGAACTCTCTGTTCACAGTCCATCATATCAAAGAAAATATGAAGAGTCGCTTTCCTCAATTCCGGTTCAGGTACTAATGTCACTTCGAGAAATGGTCCTACCATTGAAGGGATGAAGTTTATTTTATGTTCACCTATAAACATAAAAATATTTATTTGAGTATAAAAACCACCACCAAAGTCAATAATTCAAAAATGTTTTTACAAATATTAAAAAATATTATCTTACAGGTAATAATATTTCAAGTGATCTTTTAACTTATAGACTAGAATCTTAAGATTTATTTTTTATCTTACACAAAATCTTATGTAAACTATAGTTAACAATCAAAAAAGTTACTTAAAGGAATTTTTTAACAAAAATGTACACGCATGCCACAGCTAAGTACAATATTAACAAGTACATACTTGACTAGAGAAATCATTAAAAAGTGTATCATTGTTATTCTATTCATTTAAAAAAGAATGCTTTATCATTTAATATTTCTAACTTTAATGCAAATCCTTGAACTGAACTACAGAACAGGTTCTGGTAAAACATACCTAAACATTTGATCTAAAGTAATTTTGAGTATACCTGATACTCAGTTTTCTCAGAGTACAGAGTAAAACGTCAATACGTTATGGTTCTATTCCCTTGTTTCAATACACAAATAGGAATCTCTAATGAAAGTTTAGTGTTATTAATAATAAATTATTTATTTATTTACAATAAGTTCAATAATAAGTTATTTATTAGTAATAGTTGAATGTAAAAAATGGTACAAAAAACATGTAATTAATAAGAACGGTTTACTTACCCAATTTAGACCAGACTGAGAGTATTTGGAACCCCATCTTCTCCCTCATGTCTCCATATTTTGAGACAATTTTGCCTCGCTTAACTTCACTAAATTTTTCTAATTGCAATGACGGCTGGGTTAGGAATGCTACAGCTAAATTAAAATACTCTGTCCAAACCTGTAACATAATAGAATAAAAAATATAAATCCTATACATAGAGCCTTTAGATTTGACCTGGTTGAACAATTATTCATATTAAACACTACAAGTGAAGCAACATTGACTACAAGTGCAAGTGCAAGGAAGGACTGTAAATGTAATGAATATGCAAATTAAGGGGGTTTAAACATTAATGTAAATTAAATATTCAACTTCTCAGCCAGGGAAGAAGTTTATTACTTCTTTGAAATATAATACTGACATGTGGTCATTGCACCACATGTCACTTGATAACTGGTTTTCTGTTACCTAAACCACACAATTCTTGTGAAAAAAGTGTAATGTCTTATACAGTCTGGTAACTAAATAAAGATCTGTATTAGGCAGAGACCTGATTGTCAAAGTGACACCTAGTGTCCAGGAAGCGTAGTATCAACGGCTGAGCTAACTCTCGGAGAGCGCCCAGTATCACGTGGTTGGCTGCCATCTTCATGACCATCCAGTCTGGTGGGAACACATCCTGTCGCACCAACATCCGCAGAACAAGGAACGCCCGCAGCAGGAAGTCCTTCAGTGGTTTCCTCTCACGCAGCTCTTCCCACAGTTTCTTGTAGTGGAATTCATCCAGTAGCTGCAGCAGGCCTATGAGACAGGCCACCAGTCCACCCTACAATATATCAAAAGTTGAACATTTATATACCAAACATTGCTTTCCACAAAGCTTGCCACAACTATCTGTTCTTCTCATGGTGTTTTGCTGTATCCCAGGGCATAAATTGCAGAACAAATATTAACATGTCCACAATGTTAGTCATAGAACATTAAATGCTTAACCCTCCAGATGGCAGTGTTAAAAACTGCTTGGTGGCAGGCAGATTTTAGGCAGAATGCAATAATATTTTCAAAGCTTCATAAGAAATACTACTTAAATGAATACTTAGATGAAAAGTAAAGTTTTTAAGAATACAAGACGTTTAGATACAGTGATCTATTTAATTTTGCTTTTGAAATATTCACAAAAGAAATGTAAAATAAACTGTAAAAGTAAAAGAGTTACTTTTGGCCTCAAACGAGAGTTTACTACAGTATAATATTTTAGGAAAAATCAAGATTACATACAAAATTACAAATATATTAAGAACAGAGAAATGTAAAATACATTTTTATAGATGAAAATACAGAACACATGACATAGAGGGGTGATTGCTCCCCATCGACCGAGGCAATTTAAAATATCCCTCTAGACTGTACTGTTATAACATGACAGTACCTGATCGGTGGCATCCCTCATGCTTCACCCTCGCCTTCATTCCAAAATGTGGATCCATGTGTGGTAGCCCTTTATCTCATTGTTTGTTTTTTGCCTGGCACTTTTCTTAGACCTTTTATTTGTACTTATCTTTTAAGGCATTCCGTAATGTAACTCTCACACAAGGTAAGGACTAGTTTCCCCTACACCCAGTTTAGATTTTTGGAGTTCGTCATTTGCAACCCGGAACATATGTGGTTTTCCCGTATAACTAGTTATAAATCCCATCTGATGCTACTAACTCTTAATATGAGCTGTATTTATACTCTCTATGATTTCATCTGTAAATGTGTATATAGACAGTGTATCAACTGTGTTAGGAGGTTGAGACAACTCAGCTGTACCATGCTGTGCGTGTGACAGGTGAAGACAACTTCCATGAATGGCATCACCAACCCTATTGAATGATGAATGCCATATTCAGCCTTTTTCTCTCATATACACCTCCCATACCTGTCCACATTAGCTTTCGTAATTTGTTTTAAATTAATTTAAACTTAATGAACACTATTTATTGGTCATCCAAGCATAATATAGCTCTTCACTTTTATTAAATAGTCAAAAAATTATTCAATGTACATGGAAAATAATCTATATTGTGCAACAGTAGTAACCATGATAAACTAATATTAACACAAAAATCTGAATATGATAAAAGTACTTACAAGGACTGGAGGGGAGCGATCTATGATGATAAGTACAGTCTGTATCAACATGTCCAGAGTGTCTCGACATAAAATCTCCAGGTCCAAGTGTAGGCTGTTGTTGACCTGATATACAATCTCATTTATTACAGGAAAACAGAGGTAAGATTGAAAAATACACATAGATTACAGTGCTTACAAAATAATACTATGTATAAAATTTCTCTAGTGAAGGTGAATTAGATACAAGTTGTTACAAATCAAAATTCAATGTAATAATCTTACAGTTAAGACAATTTTTTGCATATACATACTATACTGCAATTGAATTGAATTGTTTTCTACAGCAAGAATTTAACTAAGAAGTTACAGATTTTATGACTTTGTCACAATTGTCACAGTACCAATTATGCCTTCCAGAACATGGACAAAAATGGCATATACAACATCCCACTTTAACAACATATTTCTCATCAACATTTGTTTTTACACTTTTAATCTGAAAAGTACCAATATTGCTTTCACAGAATATACAATTGTTGGTAAAACTCTAACTGTGTCTCTTGTTTAAAACAAAAAATGGGCAAATCTTCAAGCTGCACAACAATGAAAATCTGCCTTTGACTGAATTAGAAGAGGAGTAACCTAACAAGCAAGCAATAACAATGGTTCTGAACTTGCAGCCAGTGTATAAAACACCAAAAATGTGTATCTATAAAGATATTTTATGGTTTGCTCTCAAACTGATTCCTTTAATAACTCCACATTATAACCATGCTTCATTGTTTGGTAGCATTTACATTCATTGAAAGTGCCTGCAGTATATTGTGATAATACTCTTCACAAATCTTGACACTTTATCTCAATCAAGGCTTTATAGACAGTTAAAGTCACAGTATTATTGATGAAGTTGGAATATGATAAAGAGCTACTTACCTTGCCGTTGACCTGCTCAAGCCTCTGCTGCTGGTAAATGTAGGAGAGGATCTCAGTCAGGATCTCGGAGCACAGCCGTAGTTCATCCCTGTGAGCCAGATGCATCCTCAGGTGCTTGCAGCATGTCTTCAGCAGCAGATACCGTGACTCTTGAATTATTTTACAAAGTCTCAGTATTTCATGAACATGAACGTTTTCATTCAATCGCACATGAAAATATAAGGAATGTTAATTCAATGACTTACCATCATCGTATTTGAATAGTTTACTGGCGACCATGTTCCGTATGGCCACCAGTTTAGCCTGAGTCAGCTGTGAGGGTAAGTCGGAAGCTCGGCTGGGCAGACTATCCAACATATCTGATGCCAGTTTGGCCACCTCAACTAGGGGTAGCACACGAGTCAGCTGGTCATACACAGCCGAAATACTGTGCAGAAGCGCAATCTGCAACGTTAACCACAGAGATTAACGAAATTTAATTTGCCACTATTACAATTGCTCTATTCAGTTCAACTAACTCACAGTTTTACAATTAGAGTGATCTATAATACCTGAGTCTCCATGATGACATCATAGGTGCGGACCAACATGCTGTTGAGAGCTGTCAACACACTGAGCAAGTCGCGCTTGAAGCTGTCCTCGTACTGATTGCCAGTGGCTCGTGCGAACAGGAACCGTGACTCGATAATGAATTTGAACATATATTCCAGTGAGCGGAAACACTTCTTGATGGCCTCTTGGTCATGAGTGGCACTAACCCATGTGGCACAGTGCTTCACGCTGGTCAGCAGCCCTCTAATGAGATCATTGAAGTTTTGTTATAATTTCTCAATAATAATTAGCTTCTATCACATCATCTTAACATTAAAGTTGCTGTAAAAGAGTCTTTAATGGTTCTGCATTATAAATAAAAACATTATAATATGAATAAAATATTGGGAACTATGAATGAAATAATAACTATAAAAACTTGATAAAAAGACAGCTATTGAAAAAATTAAAAACAAGTAACTATTATTATCTGTAACAATGGATAAATATTTGTGAGAAAGATTAACCCTTTGCACTCAGATTCAAACTTATTGTATGCAATTGTCCTGTCAGCTCGTAGAGCCACTATGGGTGGTCATTTGATTTCTGTTGTTAGACCATTACATGTAACCCACTATATTGAGCAACCATAACATTTAATCCTTATCCAATTATGGCTGGAAAGTGCTGCAGTCTCTCAGGCAAATAAAGAACTAAATTAATATTTCTCTATTTGCACCACATACTATAATAAACACATCATTTAGAGTTGTTCTTTACCTGAGTGTCGATGCCACTCTAGCTATTACATTGTAACCTATCAATTTATTTAAATTATAGAAATTTGGGGGAGCCAAACATCAAAATATGGATAGACATTAATGTTTTGTTGATTATAGAGAACTACTTGAGGCTCATTGTATTTGTGTTTTATAAATAAAATACTTTTTAATTAGATAAAACTATAACTTAAGTTACATATTACTTTGTACGTTTATGAGAAAATAATTAATAATCTATCAATAAAAGTTTTAAGTGTAACGCTAGTAAACTTTGTAAATGTTTGAGAATTGCTTTTAAATCTGAGTTATTTAAAGAGTTTAAGATCAAACATGGTTGTTAAGCAATCACTAAGTGGAAACACAGAACCCAGCTGGCCCACTAGCTATGGGCCATCGAGCTGAGAGGATAACTACCTGTAATTTCACCTCAAATGAGGAAGAAATCAGTACATGGACTACACAGTGGCCTACTGACTGCAACGGGTTAAAATAGTTGTGATAAAATACTACAGTTTTTATATATATATACACACAAGTAGATATGAATATGCCGGTTCTAGACCACTTTTGGGACACACAGAAAATCAAGGGAAAATACTGTTTAAAGGACAATAAACGAATCTGTAAAATCAAACAGTAAGGGGTTCCTAGACCACTTTTGGACACACAGAAAATCAAGGGAAAATACTGTTTAAAGGACAATAAACGAATCTGTAAAATCAAACAGTAAGGGGTTCCTAGACCACTTTTGGGACAGACAGAAAATCAATGTAAAATACTGTCCATTGAACCATAAACAAATCTAATAAAATCTAACAGGAAAAGCACGAATGTTAAATAACCGAATCTTTAGCTGTTTTACTGTTCAATGTTTGCTTCTACATTTATAAGCTGTTTTAATGAAAAAATCAAAAAATCTTAATAAAAAATCTTTACTCTACAAAGTTAATTGTAACACAGTCTTTATCTTTAATAGTCTTCTTTCCAGTAACAATCAAGTGTAATTTTTCATTTTTGTTTTAATTCTTTAATCTTTTTCTCATCCAAAACAGTCAAAAATCTGTTCGGCAAGTGTACTTTACAATCTTCCAACTCGGCAATTATTGTAAACCCGAATTTATCTTTCATTTTCTCCAAATTCAAGATTCTATATCTCTTTTTTTCTTCCAATTCCACTAATTTCTTATATTCTTTAAACTTACATTCTCCAATATCATTTAACTCTTTCAAGAACTCCATTTAAATAGAAAAAATTTAAAGACGGAAAAAATGAAATTTGCTAACAATCACTCGAGAAGTCGGGGAGAATGTGAGTAAAACCGCATTCTTTTCAAGAGGTTCTTCGTTTAATTTCTCCAAATGTACTATAAAATCATCGAGGATTTCTGGTTCAAAATCATAAACAAATTCAACATCCAGATAATGAAAAAATACAGGTAATATCTTTTCATAATAAACGTGTGTATTTAAACCAACAAACCTAATGTATTCTTTGAAAAGGAAAATAATTTTGTCAATGGTTCCAAGAGATAAGTAAAAATTTTTATTCTGTTTTCTAAATTCTGTAACAAATTTTTGTTTGCTTCTTGTCTCCATATTGCAATTTTATAAGCAGATTATTCAAATGTGTTAGTTTATTTCGTAATTTCTTAGGTTTAGGTCTTTCGTACAAAATTAAATTACAATCTCTACAAACTAAATATTTTTTATCAATAATTTCTCCTCTATTATAACACTTGTAACAGTTGGCATTATACTCTTCCATTTAAACAAAAAGATTTTTTTATAAATGGAGATTATGGAACTAAGTCTGCCGAGATATAAATTTTTCAGCGCAAATGTTTGTGTTTACATTTCTACAACAGAGATAAATAGAAATAATTTCATTCTATTGTACAACTATTTAGGATATTATGTGTACGATTATAAAGATTATTACGGGAGAAATCGGGATTTTTCAGTGGCGAAAGAGTATATTTTTGAAATATTAGAAGGAATGAAAGAGAATAATATGAACATCATCAATTATTGTAAAAGACAAAAATGAATGATTGTGTCTTTGGTGTAGTGTTGTTAGTGTGCGTGTTTGCGCTATGGGGAATCACATCACATTCAACTTCTACGGTGTCTATTGTTTAGAGACTTGGCCCTGCACTGCTACTGTCCAACCAAGTTAATGGCTAGGAGCTGTAATTCGGGTCTTAGACTCTGGAATTTTTTTGTTCCCAAGTCTCATTTTTCTTTGGTAACTACTGTGTAGAAGTTGATGGAGAGATACAATTAGGGAATTTGTGTCGGGTGTTTTGTAAGTGTAATGTTGTATTAATGAATGATGTGAATGATGAATGTAATGAACGAATTAAGGAAGAGAAGGAATTAAGGAATGAAGTGGAAAGGTGAGGAAGCAAATGGCGCGCCAACCACAGTTGTCATTACTCGGCTTGTTCTATAGTCATTACACTATGGCCACTCGTGTAAAGACTTGTCCCCAACCACTGAACGACAACCATGTCTTCCTCAATAAAAAGCGCGCCTGAAGCTCTGGGATTTGAACCCAGAACCTCAGGCTTTGAAGGCAAGCGTCTTACCAACTGAGCTACGGAGAGTCTCGAAAGTTATAAGCTATATCTCTGCTATATAAAGTTGTTCAATTAGGAGTGCTAGTTTACAAATTTATTAATAATTTTATATTTCAAAAACCACTCAACCGATTTTAATGAAATTTGGTACACATATAGTAAATACTTAACTCTTTCGACTTAACTTATCCATAAGGGTGAAATCATCCCCTATTTCTTAATATTCATAAAAAAATAAAAAAAATTATCAGAAAAATCTGAAACTTCAAAAACAAGCGAGTTCAACTTAAAATTTCATGAAAATAACAAAATTTTCAAAAACTACCCCAATCATCCCTTATCTTAAAACTCTTATATCTCGAGAACTATTGGAGCTTTTTTGCTGAAATTTGGTATATAGGATCAGTAAATATTAAAGTATTTTTTAAAATCATAACTTCCGGTCCAACCCTTAAGATGACCTTGGAATAGTTTTTTGTTAATATCATCCCCATTTTTTAAGATATTCTTTTGAAATTAAAAATGAATACTTATATCAATGTCTTTAACAATTCTGTAAAGTTTTAAAATTATCCGATGAATAATAGTGAAAATAACGTGATTTTTACTGAATTTCTCTAATATCGTTCTTAATCACATCATAGGCTAAAAAATTTCTCAGAGACAACAACAACATAACAAATCGCGTTTGTAACAGCTTTTTGAAAATCCATATTGATAATTATATCGTTCTTTGAACCAGAAATATTTGTCATACTCTTTGTTGTATCAATGACATAAATAGGTCTATTCGCTAAAAATTCTTTAGGATTGTAATACATTTCCTTATTATTACAGTAAACTTTCTTAAAATCTTGATACATCTGATACATGATTCTGAAAAGACCTCCTGAAATGTTTAAATTTTGTAATTCATCTGGATAATAAGAACCGTTCAATTTTACTCTGATATTTTTTACATCCAAACTATCAAACTTTGAAGGATTTTTTTCTTGATTATTCTGTCTATCTGTTTGAAAACCTATGATAACGAACTTGGGATTGAAGATATTTCTATAAATATTTGTAATATCGAACGAATAAGTTGTTCCGGAAATACCTTTTTGTTCAATACATTGCCAATCTAGAAAATTAAACATAATGTTTTGACTTTTTGTAATTTCATCAATCAACCTAATTTTACTCGTGGTTTTTATAATCAATCATTGGAACTCTAATAAAAAAATCTGTAATTGTTATTTTTCCATCAACAGGCATAACATTTCCAGTTGCAGTCTTCAGAATCACATCATCGTCTTCTGCTCTTATAAAACTTAGATAAAATCCTCCTTTATAGATCGGAATAGTAACATTTTCAAAAAATCCTAATCCAAAATGAGATAAATTTCCAGCTGCTTCAAAAACACCAAATTTAAAATCTGATTCAAAGCCATTAGAAGTTTGAGAAATAACATCACTTTTTGAATACGAAATAGTTCCTTTAATTGTGCTTAATTGGCCACAGTTTTCGACTTCTTCTATCAATTTATTGTGTTTTCTTACTTCAATCTTAGAAAATAAAAACGGTATAAAATTATCGATTAATCTAACATTATCAGTTCCAAGATATGCTTGACCATCTTGTTTTGTTAAAGTTCCAGAAATATAAAACTGGAAGTTAGACGAGCAAAAGTTATCTCCAAAATCAATATTAAACTCAGTTCTTTTATTCGGTTCATTCAAATGTTGTTTACTAATTGGATAGAAATTTTTAAACTCCGCCCTTTCAATATCACTAGCATATTTTCTGTAGTCCGCCATTTAATAAGAGAAAAATTTAGAAATTTTAAACATCATGTATCATTTTTTCATCGATCTAATGTACGTTTTTATAAGAAAAGATATAAATTTTAGTAAAATAATTAAAAAGATTAGAGTCATTTTTAATGATCTACTTCGTCATATTCAGGATTCTCTTCCTTAAATTTTGCGATCTCGGTCACATATTTCAATAAAATTTGCACAGGATAGTAACCGCTATCTATAATATTGTTCCAATCAACTGTATCTTTATTTTCATCCAAAAACTTTATACTCAAGTGTTGATAGAGACAAAGAACAGACATATGATCTTTTAATTGATAATGTATATTTTCTTGAATGAACTCTGATGATAAAGTTTGATATTTAGCAATGTTATACCAATTCAATTTGTTTACGTATAATCTCATCATATCTTCGGATAATTCATATTTTTGAGAAATGTCATCCCAATGTTCTTTTTTCAAATCTCTTTCGTGTTGCATGATAAAAAGATCGAAAGCACTGTAATGTCCCGCCATCTCTATTTATTAGGAAAAAATTTCAAAATCAAGTTTTTATAAATTGACTCTTTTTTGAGTTACATTCAGCACATTTTCCCGAAATTCTTTTAACTCCGTTAATGTTTGCATAGTATTTTATATCGTTTGTTGCAGTTTTTTCTTTACATCTCACACAATATATGAGCGCCATTTATATAAGGAAAATTAGTCATCGTAACCACCTAATCCATTAAATCTGTTATCAATATTTTCAAAAGTTTTATTAACATCTTCTTTAAATTTATTAAAGTTTTCTTCTAGTTTATTTACTTTATCGAGATATAAAGAGTATCGATCATCTATACTTTTAAGTAATTCATTATTATGTGTTATTTGCTCATTTAAACGTGTACCAAAATCTTCAAAAAAGTTTATTTTCTCATTGAAATGTGTATCAAAATCTTCCAGAATTTTGTTAATTACTTCACCAACTAATACATTAACACTATTTTTATATGTATTAAAGTTTTCTTCTAGTTTATTTACTTTATCAAGTAATTCACCAACATCGTCTACTGATCTTCTATTTCTGGCTTCTAACTTGTCATAGACTTCTGTTGTAAAATCTTTAACATGCTGTTTATGATTCTCGTAATTTTTGTTTAGTTCATTAAACATTTTAATATGATCTTCTAATTGAATCATTACAACAACATCAAATGGATTAATTCCTTTACTAACACTGCTAATTCTTTTTCCTTTAAAATCTAAGGCATTTTTAACATTCGGATCATGTAAATCAACAATATCGATGTTTTCTGATAATTTTAGAGGTTTTAAAATTTGTTCTTTAACAACAACATCATGTTTGTCAATACCAGGTTGAACACCGACAATTCTTTTCTTATTAGCCAAACTAACATAATTCTTTTCAACTTTGATCGCTTCAGTAATTTCATCAGCTTTTTCGATATGAGACATTAAATTGGTAAATAATTTTTTTACACCATCATCAACTTCTTTTTTCCAATGTTTTTATTTTATCAGCAACTTCATTTGAACAAGTTTGTTATCATATTCTGCTTTAAAATCTTCAATCTCGACAGCAAACATATCTGAATCTGGAAGGTTTTGTAATAAATTTTCTAACTTGTTATCAAACTCATTTCTCAAACTATCAAAATTCAAACTATTATCTACATTTTGAATAATTTGTGTTCCAAATACGTCAAAAATATTTTGTGAATCCATATTTATTAAGCAATAATTTGTTAACAACTTCTTTAAAAATCTTTACCATTACTCAGTTCATTCAACACAAAAACACATAAATGACCACAAATTGGGGGATCTTTGTAGTCTTGAATTTGAGAATCGTTATAATAAACGTTTGATTTTTTTAAATATTGGATCAATTCTCTCGGTGGTTTGTCCTCAATTCTTCCATACGAATCAAAATAATATGCATTCTTATCATTTTTATAATAACAAATCCAATGTGTTCCACTTCCCATAATCGAGTCTAAATTCACAATTCCACATTCAAATTTCTTAACTTTTTCAGGTAATGTATCTCTCATGAAGATTCCTCTAAAATGTTTAATATTTTTGCAGATTTCTTCCAATTCCCCGAATGTTAAAGGTTTAAATTTTTTTTTCAATGTTTGATTTCACGTAATTCAAAGTTTTTTCATCTAATCCAGATCCTGTAACATCTTCCAACTCTTTATCTAACCAATTTTAAAAATGTTTCGAACAATAGGAATCACATCCTTTTTAACAATTGGAGCAGCTTTACGAACATAAGGAACAACATTTTTAACAACTGGAATATTTTCTCCAAAATCTAATAAATCTTTCAAAAGTCCACCATTTTTGAGTTCTTTCAACTGATTATAAGAAAATTCTATTCTGGTTCCTTTATTGTTTTTCTTATGTTTTTCGAGTTTATTGTATTGTCTATTTGTTAAAAATATCTTATCTTCGCCATTTTTTAGTTGATCTATTTTAAATTGAATACTAACGGGTATTTTCTTCTTAAAAGCGGATTTTATTTTTTCTTTCTGATTTTTGCTGAAATTTACATTCACCTCCATTTATATAGTTAAAATTTCAAGTTCTCTTCGATTCCCATTCCTAGTTTTCTCTTCAAAAACATTGCTCCAGCTGTTGGAAGCGCAACAAATCTTTCACCTAAACTAGCATCTTTTGATAAAAATCTATCCATTGCTTTATCTTGCAAAACTTTATCTGCTATATGTCTGGAATTTGTGTCTCTATGTTTTGCATAAAAAATATCGTGTTCCATAGCAGCTTGATCTAATTTATTTATACCAGGATCTCCTCTTTTTTAGTCTTTTTTCGAGTTTTGTGCCAGGCCCCAGATACTGATAAGTTGGTACGTGTAATTCAAAAGGTAAATTGTTGATAAAATCATTCAAAAGTCCACTACCCTCAATCATAGATGAACTTATTGCCGGCAAAACTCGTTTTAAATATTTAATTCCATCAGGTTTTTCAATCATTTCATCAAGTTTTGTTCGAAATAAAATCTTTAATCGCTTTCTTTTCGTTCAAAAAATTGTTTGTTTCCAGCCTTTTCTTGAGCATAAATATAATTAATAATTCCATCGAGTTTTGTCAAATCATCGATATATCTGTACTCAATCTTATTATCACTGTATTTTCTCACACCTGATCCTTCGATTCGTTTTTCCCAAATTGGTTTAATCAAATTGAGATATTTTTTACCTTTACTTGACTTTGGTTTCTTAGTTGATGGATCATTATTTTTGTAAATTGAATCAGATTTCCATAAAATTTCAGTATACTTTTTCAAGTCTTCTTCAGAATATAAACCGTCTTTTGGAACATCAGTGCCTGTTAATAATCTCCATAAACCTTGAGTTCCTTCATATGTTTTTTCATTAATAATGATATCATTATGCTCAAAATTCACGGGCAAATTTCCAATCATAAAACTTTTCTTTTTTCTGTCCCAATACAAACCAAATTTATCATCCTTTGCTCTAGGAAGAAATTTTTTACCAATTTCACCAATTATTATATCCGTTGTTCCAGGACTTATTGGTTCAACTATGGTAGAGTCTTCAATGATTCGAGGTCTAAATGGTGTTGAAGATGGTAATTTTGGCAATTCAAACTCAGATTCTGGTATCGAAATATCAGCAAATTGTCGTACAACTGGAACCAAATTCATCAAATTTTGATTATCGCTTAAAAACATTTTCAATTTTGCC
Source organism: Homalodisca vitripennis (assembly GCF_021130785.1). Lineage (NCBI taxonomy): Eukaryota > Metazoa > Arthropoda > Insecta > Hemiptera > Cicadellidae > Homalodisca > Homalodisca vitripennis. The sequence goes on from NC_060207.1 coordinate 34,728,117, forward strand.
CTCAACATTTTTTATTGCAGATGTTACAAGTTGATTAATTTTTTGAATAAATTCTTGTTCTTTTTCATCAATTCGAATCTGTTCTTTAAATTCTTTGATTAATTTCTTTTCTATTTGATCAAGTTTTTTTGCTTCTTCTGAAGTTACGTTCGCCATTTATTTAGGAAAATTTTGAAACGTAAACGTGGAACGTGGAAACGTGAACACGAAACGAGAACACGAAACGTGGAACGTAAAACGTGAACACGGAACGTAAAACGTGAACGTGGAAACGTGGAAACGTGAAACACGAAACGTGAAAACGAGAACACGAAACGTGAACACGGAACGTAAAACGTGAACGTGGAACGTGGAAACGTGAACACGAAACGAGAACACGGAACGTAAAACGTGAACGTGGAACGTGGAAACGTGAACACGAAACGAGAACACGAAACGTGGAACGTAAAACGTGAACGTGAAACATGAACGTGAAAACATGAACGTGAACGTGGAACGTGAACGTGGAACGTGAACGTAAAAACATGAAAACAACTAGATTATCACACGTTTATATTGGAAAATTTATTCAAATATTTACCATTTTTAGGCTTCAAAGTTAGATTAATAGTTAAAAATCCATAGTCTTCTTTCCAAATTTTATCACACAATTCATTAAAGTGGTTAAAACTCATATCAGATCCCACATAATTGTTGTAAATCTTTCTCGAATAGTGATCGTCTTGCTTAAAAACACACAACATATTCAAATTATTTCTAATAACTTGTTTATCAACCTTTGAAAAGCATTGGGAAAGATAGATACAAGATATGTTTTTGTGACGAGACATTACGAAATATTCTTTAATAACGTCCTGATTTTCCAAAATACAATCATCAAAAACGATTAACGAATTGGGTTTACATTCGCTTAACGGAACTATGTCCTCAGAAGCATTATAAAAATGTGATATTTTCTTACTTAAGTTCTTCTCAATGTTTTCAAATCTTTCTTGTAATTTTTTATAGGCGTCCTGTTCTAAAGATTTACTAAAAACATACAAATTGGAATAAGGAATCAACCTATTGTAGATAAAATTCAATAATAAAGTTGTTTTTTCCACATCCACTTGAACCAACAATTAACAATCTGATTGGTTGATCTTTCTTATTTTCTTCAAACGTTTGAAGTTTTATCTGATCTTTTTGCTTTAAAAATTTCTCCATTTAAATAGAAGATTTTCATCTTGAAGCAACGCTTGCGAAAATGAAGCTGTTCAAGTTGACTTCAGAAAGCTCTAAATTAGTTTTTAAACTTGGAACATCCTATTCATTTAGAGGAAGAATCAAATTATTTTATCGGTTTAAGCGGTTTTTATTCTGACAATTTTGTAATAAATATTAGTGAAAGTTCTCCTTATTGTATAGGATTTAGTGAGAAGAACGTAACAAAATATTATGGTTTAAACAAAGGATATTATACTTTCGATCAAATAAAAAATTCCCTTAAAAATTATCTGAAAACATTCAAACAATCAGATAAATCTTTAATCTTTGACGAAAACAAGTTTGAAATGCAAAAAAATTATCTTTATAATAAAATTCAAATAAAATCACCAGTAAGAATAATGTTTTCAGCAATTATTGTAGATTTATTAGGGTTTGTTCAAGAAACTATTGAGCCAAATCAGGTATATTTAGGAAATAAAACGCCAAAATTTAGACCGTTTGATGTAATTGAAGTGCACTGCAATCTCGTTGAACCTAGTTTTGAAAATCATACCGAACATTTACACAAAGAATCTGAAATTTTGTACACTTTTTTCCCAAATGTTGCTTATGGATCGAAAATCAGTGAAAAACCGAATGAAATCGATTATATTCCAATTAGAAAAAATATTAAAAGAATTCAAAAAATCGTTCTAACTATACAAGACTCTGAGGGAAATTTATTAAATAATGAGAGTAAAACAACAATATATTTAAGATTGTCGAAAGAATGATGAATCAAGGGGGGAACGAATCGTTCTTACCTTCAAACTTTCAAAACGAGTTGATAATGATGATAAATACCAATACTTTTATCTAAAAGATAAGGTAGCCCTCGAGGGCCACCTCACAAATATTCACAAAAAATACGAATAAAGACAATGTTAAAGAAAAATACAAAAAAGCTTTGAAAACATAGATTCTGACAAGGGTATCGAATCGCGACTCTTACAAAAATTACATCCAGACACTATTTTCATCAATGAACCAGGCCTTTATTCTCAAAATAAAAATTACTAGTTAAATTTCTTTTCTATCTAAATGGAGTCAGTTGTAGACCTACTCAATAATCAACTAAAATTCAATAACAAACATATCTTTACGATTGTTGACGAAAACAATGTGATCTGGTTTAAGGCTAAAGACGTAGCAAAAATTCTAGAATATGAAAATACTATGCAAACGATCAGAATAAACGTTGACGAAGATGATAAAAACTTCTATTTTAATCTAAATATAAGGGGGGCTATAAATAGCTTACCTTCAAACTTCCAAAATAACACTGTTTTCGTTAATGAATCTGGACTTTATTCTTTAATTTTGAGATCGCATAAACCAGAAGCGAAATTGTTTAAAAATTGGGTTACGAAAGAAGTATTACCTTCCATTAGAAAAATATGGTGAGTACAAACTCAAAAACGAAAATAAGCAGTTAAAAGATGAAAATAAAACAGTTACAAATTAAAGATGAAATGAAATCATTGAAAATAGAGAATCAAGAATTGCGAATGGAATTAATGAAGAGAGATATGATATGTAAAAATTTTGATAAGAAAAAACACCATGTTTTTGTGTTAATTAAGAAGAATCACATGTGGGAATGGCCTTATTACGTTATCAGAGCTCAAAAGAGAGAAATACCGAAAAGATTGAAAGAACTTGAAATTGATTACCCAGAAATGGAAATTTTATTAAGACATGGAGATCCAAATAGTATAAATCTCTACAACCAAATGAAAGAATCTTTGAATATTTTATACAACGGAAATCATTTTACTACAAATATGGCAGAATCTCGACTGATTTATAGAATATCTAAATTACACGATGAAAATGTTTCTAAATTTTACTAAAAACTCTCGATTTATTATATTTTTGTTTGTAAATGTTTAGCATAACTAGGTAACCATTGTAGAATTCTTTTTTCATATTCACAAGGCATTCCGTTTTTATAACTTTCGCTGAAAATTTTTTTAGCACAATCTTTGCAAAAAGCATCTTTTCTATCTTTACTATACTGCCAGTTATTAAATTCAGAAATATTTTTAATTTCTTTACAAAAGTAACACTTTTTCTCTTCTAAAGTTAATTTGTTCATTTTAACGTATAATTCCTTACAATAACAGTCTTTTCTATTCTCTTCTTGACACTTTGTACATTTCTTTTGAGACTCCATTTATATAGAAAAAATTATTACACGATGAAAATGTTAAACTCTTGAATTATGATATTTTGTTTGTAAATGTTTTTGATAATTATTTAACCATTTTATAGTTCTTCCACATTCACATTGAGTATCTTCATAATATAATCTATGGTGATTCTTCTTTACACAATCTTTACAATATGAGTCTTTCTTATCTCTACTATAGTGATCACTATTAAACTCTGAAATTTTTTTAGTTTCTTTACATTTAAGACATTCTTTCTCTTCCAAAGTTAATTTTTCTATTTTATCATACAGCTCTTTATGATACTTCCTATAACAATCTTTACAATTATAAATAATTCCATCTTTTCTACTCTTATCTTTATAAAATTCTTCAAAACCTTTTAATTCTTTGCACATTGAACATTTCTTTTGGGCCTCCATTTATATAGAAAAAATCTTTGACTTTCTCAATTCATATTCATAAAACTTTCCAGTTATTTCTTCATTATTTAAATCTTTTATACTATAAGTTACAGGATCTGTGTTATTAATTTGATAAATCACAAAGATTTCTCTTGACCAATTGTTCTTATATTTGTTCGAAAATGTTTGTTTTTTACTAACAATTCTTACATGATCATTGACTTTAAATTTAGTTTTCGTGTGAATTTCTGGTGGAACATACTTAAAAACCGACTCTAATAACTCTTTTTCTGCATCTTTATCTACGTCTTTCGGTTTCATTTTGATTGTGCTGTGAACTGTATCGTTATAATTGTTTACGATTTTTTGAAGAATATCGATCCATTTAAAGTTTTTATTAATCTCAAAAAATTACTTTCATTCTCTCATTTTGAGTTCTGTTATATCTCTCTACAATACTTGATTTCTCTTCGTTTTCAGTATGATAAATCTTAATGTTGTATTTCCTCAAAACTTCGTTAAATTCTTTATTTTTAAACTCTAAACCCTTATCTGTATGAAGTAGATTTGGCGGTTTGTGATTGATCTTTATCGCGTCTTTTACTATATCTTCGAAGGCTTTTGAAACATCTTTACCGTTTTTTCTTTTGATAGCTCTTGACCAAGCATATTTTGAGAAAGTATCAATAACATTTAACATATACTTGAATCCATCATTTTGATCCGAATAGTTAGACATTATAACTAAATCTGCTGCCCATAAATCGTCAATTCCTAAAGTTATAATTTTTCTCTTTTTAAACTTTTTTCGTACTGGTGCATGAATTTCTCGAGCTTCAATCTCTATCTCATCTTTAGTCTTCAATTCTTGCTTAACAGGTTTTGGATTTGGATTCTTTATAAACTTACTCTTGTTTGTCTTACATTTTGAACATTTTGCAGCGATTCTATACAATCCATTTTGAGTTTGAACGATTTTTGAATCTATATTTTTCGTTTTCTTTTTACACTTGTGACAGTGAATTAAATCATCTTCCATTTACATATCAAAGTTTCCAAGTTTATTTAATTCGTCTAATATATCAGATTTTGCTTCATTTTTATAGCCATACGGTACTGTATCGATCTTATTTTTCTAGGACAATTCTCTTATCATCTTTAGCGTTCAGTGCCAGCTTGTTTATGGTAACAGTGTACAACTCATGTTTATAACTTTTAATGACTGTCATCTCCCTAAATTCTTCTTTATCTTCGAACAAACATCTCTTCAAGTTTTCGATATTTATTGTTTTATTTACAACGCTTCTCTTAATTCCTTTACACCTAACTGGGTTTTTATCTAGATATTTGTACGAGTACATCTTAGACCTTAAACCACAAAATTCTTCTAAAACTTCGCTATTTAACTCATCTTTGAATTTTCCCTATTACCTTCTTATTTTTAGTAGTGAAACATTCATGATCTTTTGGATAATCACTTGTATCAAAGTCATCTATATTTTCTTTAATAATTTTAAAAGGATCTCGTTTCAATTCTAGAAAATAACTGTCTGTATCCATGTAACACAGATTCAAATCTGGATCAAACTTCTTTAATTTGTTGTAATAAAACTCGTACATTAGCAATTTTGAGAGGTCGAGAACTGAAAATCCTATGTAAATCGGTTTTGTTAAATTTAACCTTTTGTTTGTACATGTGACTCGCTATACAGTTGTCGTCAAAGATGTTAAAGCATTTGAAATTTGTTTTCTTAGCTTGTTTCATTGAAAATTCTTCATTTCCAAGCTTAATATCACATCTGTTTCTCACATTTTCCATAGATTTTCCAAAAACTGAGTTGTTCATCAGCTTATAAAAGTCCTTTTCAAAGTCGCTTGTAGCTTTGGTTCTCATGTTTGTGTTAAAATCAATGTATTCTTTCATAAAAGGCTTCTGATCGAATGCAATAACTCTATTCACATGTTTCAAAATCATACCTTGTTCCAAATAGAACTTCAAATTTCTCGAATGAACAACGTATTCAGTTTTATCCAGTAGAGTTGTGCAAAGTTTGTTTTTAAAATGTTCTGGAGCAAGAGGTAAATCCTTGTGATGTTCATGCAAATTTGTTGGATATTCAAGATCAACTTCTAAAATATATCCATAATCTTCGTCGCCAGTGAGTTCCAAAATTGTTTCTTTCCATTCTGCTGTTGTATACGTTTTAGGATCCATCCACTTGATTTCGTTATATGGTAAATTTTGCATAAGTCCATACCCATAAAGGTTGTTTGCATCGACGTACAACAGATAGCTTTCTGGTTTTTGTCTTATCGAAATCTTTCAAATATTTGTTATTTGCTTTAACATATCGTTTAATACATTGAGAAATGCCTCCGCGAATACCTTTTTCAATCATTAAATACATGTTATAATCGTTAATTAATTGTAATTCTATCTTCGTTAATTTTAACATAGCATCCCATGCGAGACTGGGAGCTGTTAGATAGTGTGCCGGATCGAGTTTATAGCAATTCAAACAAATATTCCTAAAATTTTCAAAGATATCAGCGAGCAATAGAACATCTTGAATGTTATAGAGATCAGAGTAATTTCCTAGATTTTTCTCTTTTAATTTGTTCCAAACATTTAAGTAGTGTTGAAAATCTTTCTCAGATATGCTCTCATCTGTCAAAAGTGAATAGAAATCTTGAATTCTCAATTCTTCTGTGTAATCAAGTTTTTCAATACTGTCGATAAATTCATAGGGAAATATTCCCTTTTCCAGATAGAATTTTAAAAATCTCGTCGTCGTCATTTGGCTGTCTTTCTATTATCTCATTCAGTCCATCTTGTATAAAATGAATTTGTATGTTTGAAGTCTTCTCTCTTTAGATTCTTTAGCTAACTTTTCTATAGACGAGGCCATGAATCTGAACGTGTCTACAAACGAAAACTTGATGAATTTTCTTGGCTTATCACCTTCGAATTCATAGCCATATCCAGAATTTTACAGAATAATTTATATATTTTTCATCGGTGTTTGCAATCAAATCAACATTACCGTATTGTTTTGCCAATTCTTTTATGTACAAATGCGTATCGTAATTAGACATATTGTGACAGAAAACGGGAATATTCTGAGGAAAATTTCAAATTCAGATTACAAATTCTATGAGCTGCACCTCGAAATTTTCCAGTCAAATGACAGTGATCTCTGCATTTTTTGAATGCATCATAAGCAGAAACTCCAATTATCTGGTAATAAACCCTAAAGTTTTTTTTCAGTGTCTTGATACGATATTTCTTCACAAATGTGGCAAAGATTTGAATTTTGATACGAAATTTCTTCTTCGTCAGTCAATTTCATGGGCTTCATGTTCTTTGAATTATATTTTTTAGCTATGTACTTCGATAATTTATTGAGCTCTTCAAACAATTTTGTAGGAACGTTCGGCAACTCTTCTTCATTTTTTGCTCGATAACATATCGGCTTGTACATACGAATTGGTCACATTAGACACTAAATATAGAGTAAAACCATAAGGAATATGCTTCTGAATCTTGGTTGTAGTCGATTTTTGCGGATTGTTTTTGCATGTGGGAATCTTCTCTAATATGCTTTCAAAATCCATATAAATAACGTACGGATGGCTAAATTTCTTTTGGTAATTGGTAAATTTAGTTGTTTGACCCGGAAACGGCATAATTGGCTTGCAAACTTCATGTTGCTTACAAATTTCTAAATGATCTGATAAAGCACTATAATTTGTAGAAATGGCTTAAACATCTTCGACACAAGAACGTCTTGTGAGCATTTTTTGATGTCTGTGAACTCGCTAATCTACTTAAATCTGTTATCAAAACATAATGGGATTTATCATCTTGTTTAACATACAATAAATCAACTTCTAACTTGGCGTCATAAACTTCTGAAATTTGCAACGGTACTATGTGTAGTTTTTCATCAAAAGTATAGACATTTACAGACATTTTCGGATACTTGTACTTTGCTTTGCTGCTTCGTTTTTCAAATAATTGTATATCTTTTAAAGACATAGGATAGTCGAATCCAGAAAATATCTCATCGTTCACGAATTTTTCGTATTGTTTTGCTCTGTCAACATGAGTCTCGGGTTTTTCAATAGCGCATCGGATAGAGTAAATAAAGCAATAATCATCTTTATTTTTGATATTTACACAAGCTTTTTTATCTTTGATTTCCTTTGGTAAATCGATATATGATCCTGCGTTCATAAATTCATGTTTATTAAGGCTCAAAACTAGTTGTTTACAACTTTTAAATGTCCATCCGGAACCTTTATTTGGATTATTCGTTTGTTCTCGATGTGTTAATTTATTAAATTGCTTAGTAATAAAGTCGTTTACGTCAAAGATTTCGTCTGCTTTGATAGTAAAATACATTAGACATGTTTGCGGTTCACCATTCACTAAAGTTCGTTCGTATTCGCATTCTAAAGAGAGATAGCCCTTCATAATTTTTAAACCGGTTTCTTGAAATTTTTCGATTAAACTTTTAATGAATCTCTGGCCTCATAATTGATAGATATTTGTAAATTGACATGAACTTATCGTTTAAATTCGTTAAAATGTATTGCTTGAAAAGACCGTGTATTGAGGATAAAACTTCTACATCAATGATATTTTTAGGTTTTTCGTTAAGAGTTTTGTCAATTTCTTCGATCATTTCAGACTTAGTTTTATCGTTTGTTTTCTAAGGACAATTTTTCAGCGATTGATTGAATTTTTTCATCATTAAATAGATTGAGATCTTTTTTATCTTCCTTAAAGTTTTTCTTTAATTCACGCAATTTTTCTATATTGTACATCTTCTCGTGACCATCGATCTGATTCTCCTTAGCCCATTGTCTTAAATAATTCAATTCTTTATTATAAATTTCTTTGTTCTTCAAATGATTTTTTCGAATTGTAATGACGAGTATAGTGATGTTCAAAAATGTCCTTTTTTGCAGTATGGGCACTCTATCTTTTTCCGCTCCATATTTAAAAGAGCAAAAATTTGTAAACTAAAATTTTGAGAAGTGCTGATTTTTGTGACAACTTGACACAAATCAGCACAATTTCTGGTCAAATGTTTTTCAGATTGTTCTATTTTAAAGAGCAAAAATTTGTAAAATTAAATTTTGAGAAGTAGTGATTTTTGACACAAATCAGCACAATTTCTGGTCAAATGTTTTCAGATTGTTCTATTTTGTTATAGAAAAAATCTTTTAACTAAATTTAGTTAAAAGATTTTTCTATAATAAATGGCAGCGCTGTTACAAGAGTTGAATAAGGTTGGTGAACTAAGATTCAAAGAATATAAGAAATTAGTGGAATTGGAAGAAAAAAAGAGATATAGAATCTTGAATTTGGAGGAAAATGAAAGATAAATTCGGGGTTTACAATAATTGCCGAGTTGGAAGATTGTAAAGTACACTTGCCGAACAGATTTTTGACTGTTTTGGATGAGAAAAAGATTAAAGAATTAAACAAAAATGAAAAATTACACTTGATTGTTACTGGAAAGAAGACTATTAAAGATAAAGACTGTGTTACAATTAACTTTGTAGAGTAAAGATTTTTTATTAAGATTTTTTTGATTTTTTCATTAAAAACAGCTTATAAATGTAGAAAGCAAACATTTGAACAGTAAAACAGCTAAAGATTCGGTTATTATTTAACATTCGTGCTTTCCTGTTAGATTTTATTAGATTTGTTTATGGTTCAATGGACAGTATTTTACATTGATTTTCTGTCTGTCCCAAAAGTGGTCTAGGAACCCCTTACTGTTTGATTTTTACAGATTCGTTTATTGTCCTTTAAACAGTATTTTTCCCTTGATTTTCTGTGTGTCCCAAAAGTGGTCTAGGAACCCCTTACTGTTTTTGATTTTTACAGATTCGTTTATTGTCCTTTTTAAACAGTATTTTCCCTTGATTTTCTGTGTGTCCCAAAAGTGGTCTAGAACCGGCATATTCATATCTACTCACACACTACAGTATTAATATATGGAAGTCACGTTTAACAATATTTATATAGAAATAGAAAAATAGCAACATAATTATCACTCACAGCCTAAAGACTTAACACTGCTGGCAGTAAATAATTTTTATTTGATGAACAAGTATGTTGTAACTTTGACTTAGTATGTCTATTACCATGTGATTTAGTTGTTAACCTTTTTGCATGCTTAATTTTATATTTTAAGATTTTACACCAAAAAAAGAGAGCAGATACCCATTTCCAAAACGTGTTTCTGTTGTTGTAACACCTAAAATGGCAAATGTCCATAATTTCTTGTGTCCTTTCAAATCATCAATAACAAACTTTTAAAACAAATAAATATTTTTGTTTTACAATTATTATTGACAAAGCATTGTTACCACTCACTTGTACACTAAAGCAGCAGCAAAATGTCCCTCAATGTAAAGCATCCATTACAGGTTTGAAATGCTCGAACTTGGGGTCGTCCAGGAGACTGAGGATACTCACCTGTATATTCCATTACAATCACATTACATTTTATATTAACAATAATAATATAATAATTTACTATTAATATGATAATTATGTATTATGATAATAATGTGAACTTCATATTGTTAAAATTAGATAGTTTTTTATCTGACCCCCCACCCCCCCCCCCCCCCACCCCCCCCCCCCCCCACCCCCCCCCCCCCCCACCCCCCCCCCCCCCCACCCCCCCCCCCCCCCACCCCCCCCCCCCCACCTAACACTTCCGATTTTAAATTTCACGTGAGATTTACTCGATGTATGTAGGAACCTCTAAAACTTGAACAGGAAAACGATGCTACAAGTGGCCAAGTTATCTTTAAGAACATTTCACTTCACGTGAGATTTACTCGGTATATGTCGGATTTTCCAAACTTGAACAGAAAACAAATCTTACAAGTGGCCAAGATACACTCCTGGACAAAATTATCGCAGCACTTATTAAATTCATTTTCTAAGTTATTAATAAATCTCTCTCTAACCATGCTGTAAAAAATATATTTAAGAGAAAAAGACAAGGAAAACTCAATAAAATCTGTGTATGTTTAGTTATGTCAAGATTTAATGAATAAAAAATTATAATTTAATATGAATTAATTTATCCATTTAACTACTTACGTAATTTAACACAAATTATAATTATTCCACTTTAGTTAATTTCCCCTTATTTAGTAAACGGGTATTACCCCCTCTTGCTTGAATCACTGCCAGGAGCGTCCTAGGCATACCTTCACTGAGGTGCTGGATATCTTCAATAGCTTTCCCCTGCCACTCCTCTTTTACAGCACGTTTCCAGCTCTGCAAGGTTTGCTGGAGGTGGATTTCTAGCACGTGTTCGTTTTTTTTAAAGTGCTCTATTGGGTTTAAATCAGGGATTCTTGGTGGCCACTCCAGGGTAGTGATACCAACCTCTCTTAAGTAGTCTGTCACTGCTGCGGCACTGTGTGGTCTGGCGTTATCGTGCATTCAGCACAAACTGAGGGCCAACGAAAGGTGCAAAAGGTACAACATGTTCTTGTAGTATAGTCTCTACATACCTAGGAGCATTTAGAGCTGGTCTAGATATTGTTACTAACTCTGTACACGCCTCATAATTAATTCCTCCCCAAAACATAACAGAACCACCCCCAAAAGGTACCTGAGGTGAGAAACAGGCCTGAGCGAAACGTTCTCTACGCCTTCTCCATACACGCTCTCGTCCATCCGGAGACCTCAGACTGACTCTTGTTTCATCAGTGAAGAGGACTGCCTTCCAATCCTCCACAGTCCAATTGACATGATTTTTGAGCAAACCGTAATCTCATTACTCGATGCCTTCTGGTGAGAAGTGGGCCTCTGGCAGGTCTTCTGCTGCTCAATGTGCCTTCATGGAGACGTCGGCGTATAGTTCTACTTATAACTTGGACATTTTGAGTTGTTTCTTAACATTGCTTGCAGCTCTGTACTTGTTGAAGTACGATTTCTTAAATGCGTTTAGCCTTACAAAACGGTCGTCAGCTTCGCTTGTAGCCCGAGGACGGCCCTGGCCTCGCCTCCTATTGTCGCTCCTGGTTTCTTGAAACCGCTGAACCACTCTCATAACAGTTGTGTTGTGTATGCCAAACAAAGCAGCAACTTCTCTATACGAACGCCCCTGCTGTACAAAAAACCTTATTCTAGCCGCTTCTCTCGGTGTCAAGAATCGAGGCATACTGCTGTTGCACTTCCACCACAAAGTAAACTCAGGCGCAGACTGAGAGGAGAAATGTCATTACCCTGATAAACATTTTCAGTGAGTCACATTATGGAAAAGAGCAAGGTTGTACATGTCCACATAACACACTATTGGAATTCTGTAATCATTAAGATAAGATAATTACATTAGATAAGGATAACAACTGGCCACAATATCTCCTTTATCAAGCTAAGAATCCTGAGTAACAATATGAGACAAATAAGGTATTTTTATAAGTAATAAAAGAAAATTATTTTGTCCTGCGTTAATTTTGTCCAGGAGTTTATCTTTTCTATGGCATCTGATCTGCTCCTATCCTATTGAGAAATAACTTTTACTCCAGTTTTTAAATTCATCCTTAGTGGTTTTACAGTAAGCAAAACGGTGCAAAACGAACATCCCAGTTTATGCTGCTGTATTGGGTAAACAAACTAGCTACACTACAATATTTTAGTAAAGTCTGTAAGTATATGACATTAGACAAGCACCGCTGCTGCATGTCTTTGAATAGTAAAAGCCTTTAGAATAATTCAGAATAATAAAGTTAAGTTAATAAAGACGGATAGTTATAAATAAAACAGAATAAACAAAACGAGTAGTTTTGCTTAGCAACTTGGTTGGCAACGTTGCAATTCTGATGATCAGTCATCAATATATGCTCTTTCTCTCAACTATAGTGCGTAAACACTAGAGTGTGACAAAAATATAATATGTAGATAGAATTTCTTAATTAAAAATAAATACAATTTGTGTTTTGTTATAATGTATTCTTTAAGACTACGAAACTCCATGAAGTCTGTTTAATAACCTAACAAAACGGAAGAACCCCACAGATCGAAACGATATTTGGACCAATGAAACCAGCGAACAAATTCATCCTAATATGACAATATGTCATTTAATTTTACTCAGTTTGTTTGCAAATTGGTTTACTTCGTAATTTTCGAGTTGCCATCATTAGACAAGCGTAAAAAGTTGTAATTAATTTGTTTCCTTTAATTTTGAGCTGTTGACCCCATAATCAATAGACGACCAAGAGGACCGATGTACCAAGTTTCTCGGTCGTTTCAGGGCCCTTTCAACAGTTATCGCACGGAAGGACAGACAGACATACAAAAGCCCAATTTTAAGAAGACCAGTCGAGTAATAAAGAGTAATATTGTTACAGTAAATGTAGCCTATTATAATACAAACAAGATGCAATAATCGTGAAAACAGAAGTACAGTTCTTCGGTATGGAATGGTTTTTGGGGCAAAAGGCAAAACGATGAAGCAAGACAATTTATCACGATCAAATTTTCGATTTACGACCTGATCCACAATAATGTCTCAATCACACCCTTGCTACAAATGACTAGACAACGCGAGCTGGCGGACGCCGAAGCGAGGAGAGCTGTAACCGGATAGCTAGGGGTGTGATTTGTATGTGACCGCAATAGCGAGAGCAGCTCAGCATATGTGCCCCGCCGCCGTGTCCACATTGTTTTACAGCGACGGGCATTCAAAGAGTCAACCCTCGGCCAGTTAATTCCCAGGATATCGCTTTCAGTCGACTGCCCTCCTCCTGCCTTCGACCCCTCACCCCCGCTCACCCCCGCTCTACACCCCTGACTCTACATCATTACGCAGTGTCACACTTGCTACATTTACACCGCCACACATTCATATCACAATGGCACAACTATTGTCCACTGTGAGAATCGCTATTTTATTCGCTCCCTCCCACCAGGCTTGGCGACTAATAGAGCTTTAATACACTGTTCAGGTTTAGCAGTCTTGGAGAAAAGTAACAAATGACAAACTTAAGTAGACTAAAAACATTTAGGCAAGATTTGGTAGTTGGCACAATTATAATTAAACTTTGCAGCAATGTATTTGCATCGTATCGAACATTTTTATGTATTTCATTTGTTTTTACCACAAAGGGAGTACAGTCTATGCAGGAAGTCTTTAAATTTTCAAATGTAATCCTACATAAAATTAATCCTCATTTTAAAAGTCTTCATTTGTAGAATACAATGTGCAACTCGATTTCAAAAGGATGATTTAGTCCGGACCTACTAGCTCAAAGCTTGTAATTGGTTTTTGTGATACTGTTAATAATCTATTATGTATATGAGCTCAACTTCCACTATCCCTGCTTTGCAAAAAAGGCATATAAACAGAGGAAAACTGTACGGTTTATAGTACATTTATTGTCCTATAAGAAAATAATTAATTCCGCACATAGTATCATCCAATTTAAAAAATTTAAGGCTAATAAACGCTCCATGTCACAAAATTCTTCCTTTGTTGAAGTAGCGATTACAATGTTCTATTTTTCTAACGAAGGGACATAAATTAAAATATAACACAATTTCCAGGGCCCTTTATATTTGAAATATTGCAAATCATTTCATATGTAGCTCTCCCCACATCGTAGTCAAAACAAGTGAAGTACTGTCTACATCCAAAGTTTTCAGTTTAGTTATGGCAAAAATTAATAGTCGCCACAAGGTTGGTTTCATTACGTTATGTGGTATTAATTTGTGGGACGTTATTTTATATATATATATATATATAGATATATAGCCTATTATATTATTCCATATTCAGACTTTAGCCATTCACCTCTGTATATTCGGACTTCAGTATGTATCTAGATGAGTTTGAAAACAATCTTTGATTACGATATTCGTAATTTAATTCAGTACAGGAATTTGAATGCTTCTAATTACAATAATTTCTTTACAACTATCCCTTACAGAAGTCAGGAATTTTCTCCAGTTTACAAACGTTGGAAGATTACAGTTGACATCTGTTGTACTAAGTTTACTTGGTAACACAGTATTGTCTCAGATCAGGAAGCAGTCTACAAATCAGAAGAGTTGTGTCCAGGGGTGAAAATTTACTTTCCATTTTGTATATAGTCTCCTCCGCTTTTGAGCCCAGTTTTTTAGATACCATATATATACACATTAGTGGCTTATAACATCAATGGTAGATTGTCGATTTCTTGTGGGTCAATGAGTGCACTTCAACATTTTTCATTCCTGCATGTGAGGTGAGTTTAAGAAAAGCCTCCCATACTTCCTTTGAAATTATCTGTTAACCTCATCAAGCTTCACCTTCTAAAACATTACAACTTCATCTGGAATTTTTCTCTTTTAATTATATAGCACTAATCTAAGACTTGAAATGTACGGCATATTGATAAGCATTTCCTTCGATACGATTCAATAATTATTACCAATTAATTTGTCTTATTTAGATCCTGATATATTTTCATGAAATCGCGTACTTCAATCGTAAACATACGAGTCGAAGTGAGGCGGGGGAGAGAAGAGGAGGAAGTTATTTAGGCGTGCTATAGCATTGCTGAATGCTCGATTCCAACCGAAAGAACGGATTTCTCTTATTCAACTATACTCGGGACTAAATTTAAAAGTATTTCTTTCGCTTGCTCAGTGGAGGACCAGGGTGGGCTTGGTGGGGGGAGGGGGGAGAGCCACCCCTTGCTGGTTTAATCAACCCTAGCTGTTGGTTTGCGCGCTCCACCCCTGGGGCTCACTCAATGTGCGAAACATTTAATTGCTATTCCCGGATTGGGGAGTTTGGGGGGGGACTATTTGAAACTTTCGAGAAACTCATAGTTGGCCAACTCAGGAAACAATCCATCTCACAAAAACTGTTTTAACATCTATAAAGGTTTTCACAAGTGTGTAAAAATCGGGCGGAGTGGTGGATTTATAATCTTAGACACGCACTTGAAAAACAGATTCAAGTAAGAAACATTTATGTTATCCAATCATCATTCTAGTTATCAATCAGTTTTACACAGTATAAAACACAATTGCCTTGATAGAAGAGTTGGTCGGTTTGGTCATGGTCAATGTTCGGCTGTATAATATAATCGTAATCTTTACTATGTGCCGATAATCAGAATGACACATTTTTACATATTAAAAGTTGCAATGCAGTGCCACTATTCCTTGCAGTTAAATTTAATATTTTTAATCTCTGCCTTTCATCACTAATTGTTGCACTTAGATCCAACTATTTGGCAGTACCGTAGCCAGAAGTTCTATGAATCATTAGGTAGAACAAGATATGCATTGGAGCTGCGGAAATTGTCCATGGTCAAGTAATTTGTTCCCTATTCCCATTTGGTGAACTAAAATCAGTTTTGTAGGTCCTGTGTTCTTCCCATGATTTTTTATTCTGTTATTATTGTTTTCCCGTATATGTTTTTTAACAATTATAAAACTGTATCGACAAACATTCCTTATCAAACAAGGCCGTAACCCTATCCGTGTGATTTTTTCATTGAGTTACGATGTGCAGCGAGAGCAAAAACGTCTTAATTAATGAACTGTAGTCGATGCCTGCAGGTTATAAAACATCCATGACAGCAATATTAAAAGTTACACACTTCTACGCCTTATCCTTGATCATAGCGTTATGGGATATGTCTCATTTTTAAGATCTTTATAAAGACTTCAGCAGTAACCGATTCTAAAGAAGTTGGATCAGATGCTACATTCGATATTTCTATTTATAAATGATAGAAAATGTACTAAAAATAAAATCCTAAAATGTTAGAATCAAGTGAAAGAGTTCACCAAACATTTCACACACCTAACTTTATCCAATTTTGATGACATTTCCATTCAGAAAAACCACGTACAATTTCAACATAATAAGGTGATATACTATTGAAAAATACAAATATTTGGAAGCATATTTGTGGAGCATACAGTTACAGGAAAGTCATGCTAAATATCTATCAATATCCCGTAGTCGTGATAGTGTTTCCCAAAGTCATAAGGAATTCAACATCCCAGATTGTGATCGTTATGCAATGTTTAGCAATCCGTAAGGTAATTAGTTGCCTTATCACTAAAACATAATAAGGTTTATGAAATTTAGATGCAGTTAATTTTAATGTAGGTTATGAACAAAAAACCTCAATACACTGTCATTTAGATTGTAAATCAGGTATAGTGTTTTTTTTACCAATAAACTTTATTATTATTTTCTTCATTCTTAAAGTAGTCGATTTTTAAAAATATGTAACTAATGGCCAAATATCCGTAAAAACCTAGTCAGATTCTTCTATATATCACTTCGAATGTTTTTGACGTGAACAACGTCTTAAATTAGGTTGCGGTTTGGAGTCACTCATGAAAAAGTGTAACGCCCGGTAACGTTACTGATGCCCGTCCAGCTGAGTCCGCCGTACGGGATCCGCAGGGAGAAAGCAGATAAACTGTGGGTCGGCGCACGGGATAAAAGCAGATAACTATGTTTATTCGTGATAAAATGTTGGAGTGCTTAGATTCGTCATTCTACAACAAACTACAACAATAAAGGTAAATAATTGTACACTGAATATTTCATTACCGTAAACTATGATTGATTGATTCATATTGTTAGATTGACACAAAAGTTGAGTGAAAACTGAGTTTATAGGTATATGTCATAACTATTGACAAATGTTGATAGTGTTTAAGTAAATTATTAGTTTAAATCACTCTGCAATCAATCGTAATTCAGTCGATTGAGAAGAAACAGCGCCCGTATTGCTAGTCAAACATTTAAAATAACAAATTTATAACCTTTAACCTCGTCATAACAGTGCGACCCAAAAACAAACGAACTAATAACGACCCAATCACCACGCGCGGAGTTAGAATTTAAACTATGTTTAGCAAGAATTTCAAATTCCTAATTTTAGTAAGATGTTTTATTCAACTTTACCATTTAGCAATAACATAATTTTAATTAATTTCAAATTATGTACAATGTTTTAGTAAATAACAAAATATAATTTCTATAGTTATTAAAAATTTGTGCAATTCTTATTTTCATTCACTCGCGCACTTGTTCACTATTGTGCAATTTAATAATATTCATATCAATAAATATTCTACCGGAGAAAAAAAGACGTTTTGTCACGTAACATCTTCGCCCGTAAAACCGACTTTACAGGCAACCATAAATTTTTACTTTTTAAGGATTCATTATCTGTTGTATCGATGATTGGTATTAATTTTTTATTATTAATCCAATCAGTTACGACATATCGAACACAAAGCTTAATGATTTTGAGATTTAGTTGTAGAGAAAGAAGGCTTAATAGCAAACTAACTTAAAAAACTCATAAGTTCTAAGTTCTAACTAATAAGGTAAGTTGGGCATTGTTCTATTAAGACTTAATAGAACTAATGCCCATTTTATTCATGTCCGAAACAATCCGCACTCCGTTTTAAGTCGTTAATATCTCAAGATAAAAGTTACAGAAAATTATGTTACTTTTCTATCGCAAAATAGCGAAGGGGCGTTAAGCGGAAACAGTAAAATATTAGGGTTAAAAAAACTTCCACGATAATAATTTTGGAAACAAAATTTTAACATTTAGATCCCTCAAAAGTTGTTCATGATTTAAAACATGTTAGGATGAGATTGGCTTTAACTTTTTGCTGAAAGATAAAAGTATTATAGAAGGGGACCATATCATCGCTAAGGCCTGGGTTGTAGCCAATAAACTGTTTGGTTCAGTGCTTTATGCCCAAAGTACATTGTTTAAACTTCGCTTATGAGTTATGTAAAGATTAGTTTTTGCAATATAACTAGTATTACAATTTTTAGTTTACACATCTCTTTCTACATTATTGATAAATAATAAACTCCCAAACTGTTCCAAAGTGATAACTATAGTGTTTTTTATTAAACTCAGGGACATCAATTTCAAGGAGTTGTTTGTGATACAAAACTACTTTGGTTGCGTGTACGAATTAATCGTTCAGTGTCAACATAGAATCTTTGCCCTTTAGACATTACAAAGGGTCCACAAATAAGAACATTCTTCCTGTTGGATTACTGCTCGGCTAGCGTATTATACGTTCTGGCGTTCACCTCAAGCCACATTGAATGCAGTTAGCTAGCAATAATTTGGGAATCTATTTTTGTGGGTAACGTTTTGGGAAATTTTCGTACCTCTTATTGTGGAAATAGAATGGCAGCAATGCAATAGCTTTGTACGCAAAATCCAAATCATATCTTATTTTCCAACGGGCCCCATTTCCATTTTATTGTTTTTGGGTGGATGGTTAAGACAATTTTTTAAAAAGGGGCAACTTTTGAAAACAATGATGTTGGAGGCTGTGCTGTTATACATAAATCGTTTTGAAAAAGTTGTTAATTGTGCTTTAAAAAATGAACAGTTTCTGTAAAACAATGAAACAATAAATGGCAAAATAATTACATTAAAAAATATGTAGGTGTGCTCAAACAAATTCTTATTAAATCTACCTACAAGTCGTAAAACATTTAGGTTTTCTTAAATACTAGATTTGTAATAATTCTTAAATATAGATATCGGATTTATCTTCTTATTTCTGTGGCGGTAGACTTTTCCATACGAGTAGCAACGTCATTAATAACCTTTCAGCATTAATTAATTTGCATTTTATAATTCACCGTCCTGTCCTAAGTATTTCCTTTTTCCCCTTCGTTAAAGTTTAAGTTTGGTGGCGAGGAATATGTAAATGTTTAAGAAGAAAAAGAATAAGAAAATGAAATCATTAAGAAAAACTTTGTAGACAAATTTCACATTGTTCCGTGCAATTTTATAATTTTTTTCATAGATGTGTAATCTACATAAAACTTGTTTTATAACATTTGTCAGCCATCAGGACTCGATAGGTTTGTGGTGTTACCTCAAAATAGTAGATGAAAAGCAATGAGTAATCAGTCATTTATCAGTGTATATTATTACTGTGCAAACTTCTTTATAAACAAAAATTGCAACGTTAATGCTCCCCCCCCCCCACCCCCCCCCCCCCCCACCCCCCCCCCCCCCCACCCCCCCCCCCCCCCACCCCCCCCCCCCCCCACCCCCCCCCCCCCCCACCCCCCCAAGTGATTTCTAGCTTAGAGAACTTTTTGATTGTCAGATAAGGAACACCAAAGAGAAATGTTTTGTTCTTTTTATGAAAACGACTCACAGCAGCTGTTTTGAAAATAAGGTCAAATTTTAATTTAAAGGGAAACTCCGCCATACAAACTTCCAGAGAGAATAAAATTACTATTCAAACCTTCAAAGGGGATAACCTAAATTAACTAGTAACAAAACTAATGTTACTATTTTCATGAACTATTTACGAGCGATTATCAAGGATTAACCAATATTTTTTATTTATTGTTTTACAAATGACACTATCAGAATGGTGGTAAGAATAGATCTGTAAGTTCAGTACGGTTTTTCAATGAAGTTTAAACGTTGATGTGCCGCTCACCACAGCCGCAGTGGCAGGGGTATTATACTACAGCGTGTAATCCGCGTGATAAGGCGGGATACATGTCGAAACCATTGACAGCCCAGCACAGGTAACCGACAGGCGGGCAGCTGCACTTTATCCCAGGCCGTGTCGCTGATAACCGAAGACCTCTCCCTTATCGGCGGAACACGCCGGACACAAAAACTAATTCCGCGCGCTACAGATATACGGCCCGACCCCATTGTAGGTATTTTCGTCCCGCTCAGAGCAAACAAAACGGGCCTATTCTTTAACCGGGCACCGTTTAATGATAAAAATATTTACAATAAAAAAGAATACAACGTTAGGCGAGAGTTGTACTCGGCGAGCTTTTTTACAGAGGGTCGGAAATATAAATCTAGCTTATCCAGTCAGGAATACAGGAGGGTGGGCGCAAGCCTACCGCACAAAAGTCATTCTTATATTCCGACATGAAATCACGTCCCCGTGTAAGGGTTTGTTTTTTCAGAGGGCTGAAAAAATACATCGTGAATTTCCCGCAAGGTCCCGAACTCTGAGCAATAAATTAGACTAAAAACTTTTGATCTATGGCCAGCCGGCATAACACTGTCGTTCCGGGGAAGGGAAAAATCTGCACCGGAGAAAAACGCGGGAAGAGATTCTAGCGCCAAACTACCCCACTCCACGCTTTTATTCATATTTTTTTTTTTCTCTGAACCAATCGCATTCTTCTTCTTCTATCCGTTGCTATGGAGACGATTCTACCCTCTCGCTCTCCTCCCTTGCGCCTCGTTTCATTTTTCTCATCCCCCAGAGAACGTTTTATCTGGCTGAATTTGAAAACGCCACATCTATTAATCCCCTACCCCCCTCTCCTGATCCGAGCCTTGACTACTCGCTATCTCTCCCTCGGTCGTATTCAAATCATACGAGGATATTGAACATCCATTATTGCGCCGTTACCTGCCGCTGGGTCCGAGCCGGAACCCCGCACAATATGCTGACGCATGTCTCCTGTCCGCCGTCACTCCATTGTCGGGCGTCGACTGCTCTCCTCCTCTCGTTTCTTGCTTGTCGCTGGCCCTTCTCCCTTTGTAAGACACAATATTTGTACCGATACAATCTTTATAGTCACGTGAATACTGAATATAAATAGGGTGTCCTTTCACCACAGTGAACATGACATTGTGGTGAAATTTCTATGATTTCACGAACTTACAACCACACTATATTATAACTATATATGATATTTATATATATATATATATATACTATATATATATATATATATATATTTTGTACAAGGTTAAATCTGCCTATTATTATTTTATAATAAAATGTGGTACTTTAAATATAAAATAAATAAATAAAAATAAAATATAATATAATATATATATATATATATTATATATATCATACAAAACAGCCCAAATACAGAATAATTGAATATCGTAAAAAAGTAAGTGGCTCTGTGCTGTAATGGTTAGCACATTCACCCGGCAAGTGAGAGATCCGGAGGTTTTCGAGCAGTCCCGGCGGAGGGAAAGTACTTTTTGTTGATTTCAATGTTTATTGAAATTAAATTAGGCTATTGCCACTTATACAAATTTATAAATATAAACTATATATATATATAATATATATATATATAATGTTATTGTTCCTGTTATTATAATTAACGGTGAATTAAGCGCTATAACAGTGAAAAGTATCATTATATATTTTTTTCTCTTATCATTGAGAGATTGCTAGTCGAGAAAACTTCTTGGAATTCAACACGACCAGTTATTCCCTTAAAAATTTTACTATTTACAATTTGATATTTTAATGGCATTAAAGTAGGAAATATGTTTGATGTCAATATGAATAATTATTTATATTCATTTTGTAAATTTTCATCAATTTATGAGTTCTAAATGAATTAGGAATATTTTTAAGGGGAACTTAAAGGGGGGGGGGGGGGGGGGTTTTTTAATTTTTTTATTTTTGCAATTTTAATTCTAATTCAAACTGTCAGCTACATTGCTAACTATGAAGTTGCACTTTATATACTAAAAAACTGCTATACCAAGTTAATTCTATTGAACGCCACTGATTTATAAATAATAACCGAGCCCAACACCACTTGGAAGCAGGAATGTTATGTAGGGTGGGAACCTAGATATCGGGGACGGAGATAGTCACACTGGGAATCTACCCCTGTTCAAATATAGATACAAGCTTCACCATATTATTGTCTAGATCCCGCTAGTGCAGGAGTGAACAGTTTCCAGTCCAGTTCTGATAGAATTTGACAGCATTGTGATACCCAACGTGAAGTTCCATTCTACAGTTTTATCGCCAATCTTATAATAACCGTTTATGAAGCAACTGTGACTGTTTGACAATTTTTATGGAAATCATTTAAGGTCGAAAAAGGAGTAGATGCACTTAATAAACCTATAAGAATGAAAATAAAAATCGCGTGGAAGAACAAATAAGTGATAAGATACTATAGTAATATAGAATTTTTAAAATCACATGGAGGAACATAGTAATAAATTGTTATTCAAGAAATTAAGGTAAAAAAATAGGCTCCTTTGATTTTTTATTAACTCAGTGGAAAGATTTTTAATTGGGGGAAAAAAGTAATAACAAAAAAAAGTACCCTTTTTGGTGAAAATAGACATTCAATATTACGATAGAATTAGAAATATTATTTGAAGAAATAGATTGACAAAATAAAAAAAATTTTTTTTTTTTGGGCCTTAATGAAATAACTATAGTAAGTATTTAATACATAATTTAATCTGGGCGAGGTATAGATCTATACACACACAACACAGTTGTAATAACAATAAGGACTGTCTATTCCCGGTCTTTAGTTCTTAACACTAGTGGTCCTTCCTGAATAAAAAAGTATGATCCAGAATTCCATATTATGTTATGGAAAGGTGATATCCATATAAATAATGAAATCGTTTATTAAATATGAAGATGTGTTTATAATAAGAAACAACCCATATCTATGATATATTTCGTGCATATCTCTGTAGTGTTTATTAACAAGTAGTCAGTGAATGTGGGTGAGGCTATTAAAAAACCGCTAACACAGTGAAGTGGAATGAGGAGCAGGCAGAAGCATACGGGCCTTTTAGTCTAGGTAATTGTTGAACATCAGAGGGGCCACGGCGCCCGCGCACCCCGGGCGCGGGCGGCTAAGCGTTGCGCATTAATCACGACCTTATCGGCCCGCAGATTCCACCCCGTTTTCTACAACCCTCGCAATAAGTAAATTTACACTCCTTAAACTTCGGCTTGTGATAAAATTAATAAGATTACAGTTTATTTCAAAATTTATACGGAGACATTTTTAAATGTCATGTTTTTACTGCTGGAGAGCGCTTATCTCCGTGTACGATATTACTTTTCTCTCCCAAATGCTCATCCTCTCTCCACTTCCGGAAATTTTTACCAAAGGGACTTACGTGTTTTCCGACAAACTTCAGTATTTAAAATTTATGCGAATGCCGCCGTTTTGCCTATTAAAGTATTGGTATCTTTTTTTTCTGACCCAGAAAATTATTTTAAAATTTCTTACGCAGCGAACGGTAAAAGAGGGTACGTTTTATTGTAGCTAGGTCATTCCCACAACGTAGCAAAGCTGAGCACACAAAATTGTAAGTTGTTCATTTAATAGGAAAATTTTTTATAATATGAAATAAGTGAGGACAGTCTAAATAAGGATAAAGCTAAAATTAAAATTAAGTAGAAAATTAAGGAGAAAAAGTATAATATGATACCGATTAAAGAAATTGTGTGGATGGAATTTCAATTTCTATTTTATATTTGTAGAATATTTGTATGGAATAAGCGAAAATAGTGTTCAACAGACGACAAAAACGATAATACAATTTGTACATACGTGAATATATATGCGCGCCTCGGTGTAGAGCCATTTTCAGTTTTCGGTTTTATTAAACATCGGTTGATATGTAGATCTCTCTCCACAGACGAGGTCGGAAATATTTCAAGAATGTAACGGTAAAGTTAAATATGACGATAAATGTAAGGTTAGTAGGTATGTGGGTGTCTTATGATAACCTAATCACAAGTGCGTGTAAACCCTAGGAAAACCTAAAAAAAGTTGGGAGAAATACTAAATTGTTCTGTAAAATAGATTAAAATAGCAAAATATAAGTGGCCTATTATTCTGTTTTGTTCGATGTGGTATATAATAGAGAGAAGCCGTGTTAATGCCGAGGAAACTCACATACAAAAAGGAGAGCCGCTCGCTCACAGGCCAAATACTTATCACAATTGGACCTGGGAGGCTGATAAATAAAGTGTTCTGTTGGTGGATAACTTAACAATCAATACTTAATAACTGATGGCAAGAATTCTTTATCAACTTTTATTATATTTCGGATAACAACTCGACAACCGTTTCTAAGAATACGCTTAAGACTACACGTGCAAACCGTGAGCCCCTTACCGATACCTGCCTTCTCAGTGGTGAATCCCAAACGACATTTCCACAAAACAAGTTCAAATACAAATCTAAAATATAACAATAACATAAAGTGAAATATTTTTTATCTAGTTATGAGGTGACGTACTCGGACGTTAAAATGTACTCTTGTTTTGGGACGCGTTTAAGATGCAAATGACAATATATGTATACAAGTAATTAGAGAAAATAGCATACAAAGATAGATTATGCATATACTATTATCATCCATAAATATTAAAGATTAAATTTGGATACAATATATTACAATAATCTTGTACATATTTACTCTCTTAAAAAGAAACTATTTATAGAAGCACTAATATAAGTTTGGTAGGGTTTGGGGAGAAATAACAAATGTTTCCTAGTTTTGCCAAAACATAAAAATTCAAAAAAATGTCACTTTGTAAACCGACTTATCCTTTTATAAACTTATTTTGTGATTATGGGATTATATTAATCAATCTATGTAGTATACATAATGATCTTATAGCGTTAAGAATATGAGATATATAGTATTCGCTACTTTACAACCTCTGGTGTGAGTAGCCTATATCAAAAAGTCAAACAGCAAATAAGACTATTGGAAATACACAACCTAAACGTGTGTATAATCTACAGAAAGAATGCAAAATGGCACTATGGAGTAAACATGCAATTTTTATGGTTCAATAAAACATATAATCCCGAAAATAAGAAAAATTCACGATCTTAAAATTACTTGGCAGAACAATCTGCTGTTCATCCTCATATAATAGAATGTGTTGCCTGAAACTCTTCCGCCCTGCCTTTACATACTAAGAGTAACAAGGTAAGAGTACGCCACATTACCTGTCGCGCGTAGCCATGGCCTTAGGTGAGTTTTTGGATGAAAAAATATATTTTCAGTTCAATTCAAAATCACTTTATTATACAATGTTGCAAACATGTTACAGGAATAGTGGGTCAATCACGAATCTTTATGTATGTACTAGGTATACATTTGAGATATGCTTTTATACCATAAAGCTTTTATCTTTCAGACTTTAAAAGTATACCCTTTTCAATTTTCAATTTTCTTTATTCAAATTAGGTTTCTAAGGAGGGTTATAAATACCTAGAACGTTTCCTGGTGAGTTAGGGGAGTGGCGCTATACATGAACCGGCATCAAACAACAGTTAATCACTGAATTCCATAAACCTTTTTACACAGATTACACATTGGCTTTTCACATTTGTTCTGTTTTACTCTATGAATAAAATAAGTCCTCAATGTTGAATGTGTTAAATGACTAGATTCAGTTTGGTTTTACAAATGTAATCTGATAGCTTACTCTAAGTAAGTTTCTCGCACCCAATGAGAGCAATGTAAAAATATTCGCCTAAACCGGTTTAGCCACATCCTATGGGAGTCCACATGCACATAACCATCGAACTCCAGTGTTGCTAATCATATAAATGGAGCTACATGCAAATTTTCATCTCTATTGGTCGTTTCTTTTCGAGATATCGTCGTGGACAGGACGGTAAAAACTGAAATTTTCCCGTGCCCCTTTCCCACCCCAGTGATATATAAGAATTTGCTAAAAAACTCAGGCCATAATCGAGTTCAATTTTTGAATATAATAGTTTAATCTATAGTATTTACCAGTAGCCATTATCAGTCAATCTTGATTACTGCCCTAAAATTCAAAATTCTAAATATTAAATTACTTGAATCCCCCCCCCCACCCCCCCCCCCCCCCACCCCCCCCCCCCCCCACCCCCCCCCCCCCCCACCCCCCCCCCCCCCCACCCCCCCCCCCCCCCACCCCCCCCAATATACGTTGTTCTTTAATATATAAATTATTATTTCACCGTTTCAAGAAGTACCTAAAAAGTTATACAAAATAATTTTATTTTTAAAATTAGTAGTGTTTTAGTTCATGAAATACGAATAAATGAATATTCAAACATCGAAAATATGAATGTTCCTCACAAGAAAACTAACAATATGTTCGCCAATAAAGGCAGAAACCTAATATACAATCCAGTTTCTCACAATGAATTGTATGACACAGAACATCTCTCGATAAGTGAACCATACCTAAATTTAATCTAACAACTAAATCATGCACTTTGAGGTCTCAGAACTGTTTTTCCGATACGTCCCCCACTTGAACCCAGGCTCGACGAAGATGTATCAGATAGTGTGACACACACAGACAGACAGACAGGTCACATGTTGGTGACACACCTTTGATCAACCCTCAATACGCGCTGTCATCCCTTCAGTCCTCTAATTGGTCTTGTCAGGGCCCTGCATGCCGACGGTTATTCCCCCTTCACCCCCACCAACCGCTGCTACCATCCACCGTTCCTGTGCTGATAGCGACATTGCTGATAACACATCTCCATCTCCTACCCACCGGTCTGTGTAACTGGCTTCAATTGGGAATAATTCCAAGTGGACATTGCCTCGATAATCTACATTCTTTGATGTTCCCCCATTCTCATAATTTATTAAATTTAAATGGTGATCCTCTGGGAATTTTTGTTTACATGCGGGAATCTGTAAATACTTTTTATAACACTGTAATATTGGAAATTCTTAATAACAATGATATATCTTGTTAGCTTCAATAGTGTTTTAAAAAAAACCATTTTGTTAATCAAGCTTTGCTTTAATACTTCATAGGTAATAATCTATTTGCCCCTTATAACATCACAGATATCCATATCTCTAATTAATCCTACTAATTGGACGACACACACACTAATCTATTGGGGGTGGGGTCTGTATCTCTGAGGCGTGAGTGGGGTAGGTAGCGATGTACTGTGTGAGAGGCGTGCCATATGACTTTGAGGGTGTGGATGGCTTGAGACTCTATCGATATGTTAATATTTGAAGTATCATAGTTTTTTATTCCAAAACATTACAACAAGTATTTTTATCTAATTTTGTGTTTTAAAACAAGTTTTCTGTAGGTGAGAAGTTTTCCCCTTTCAGAGTTAAAAAATCAAATAATTAAAACGTGTGACATATTTATTTAGACTTGAAACAATATTTCAATACTGTCTATTAAAAGCAACATTTATATTGTAAATGGAAAATGCGTTACCTAATGGCCCTAGTAATATGTGGCTTAAAACTCACATGTGTCCCAACATTCCAACATTAGGTAGCAATGGAATCTCCCCACATTGGTACGCTGTCTTGGTCAATATGTCCTCTAGTTCTTCGGTTTTATATTGGACATAGCCTATTGCATTATAGGTTTTATATTAGATTTTATCCGTTTACTATTGATCAAAATTCATTTTAAAAGCTTTCATGACGAGTTTATTGGTAACTAACCTAAAAGCAAGACAATCAATTAATACTGTGTAGTGACAGACAAATATAACGATCATAAGATTATGAAAAAGCGACAATTTTTTACAAACTGTAATCTAAACACACATGACATAGTGATATTATTCCATTTGCTTCTGTAGGGTAAACTCAGTGTTGAAAAGAGGGATTATATCAGTATAGCAGTGGAAGTTCCAAATTTTTATTGCATTTGTCAAACAGAAAAATATCTCTCAATGAAAGGGACTAGGCCTTAATTCATGAAATTAAAATCGTACACATGTTTATCGTTTATGATTTTTACACTACGTCCAGTAAAATAAATATATAATATATAATATATATATAAAACATGAATAGTTTATATATATAATATTAAAATCGCGATTATATTAAGAATGTGTATACAAATTTCACATGCATAATTTGTAATGTAAATCATTTATAAAAAATTAAACATCTTCCTTCAAACACGAGTTCGCGGAGCGTATGCGGTTAAATATATATTAGCTTTACCATAGAACATTTTCACAAAATTCTATTAAATACAAACTCACATCTCCACAACAACAAGATTCATGTTAAAGACATATATTATTTAAAACAGTATAAAATACTATAAATTAACTTAATAAAAAATATTTAATACCCATAATATAATGTATCCCCACACTTGAAACATCAGAAAAAATTATACATATACAAGGCATAACCAAACTGATCAACCTACATATAAAATTATACAAGTACTGAAATTATTTACTATAACAATATGATTGGAAATAGTGAAAATATCGCTTAAAAGTTGAATAAAGCAGAAACAAAAACAATCATTTAACAATTAGATTTCCTCGAATGTACAAATTTAAAATATTAAAAACCTTCACGACATAAATTTATTTTTTTCAGTGGATTAGAGCCTTAAACATAATGGATACCACACGTTAATATATTAATGTCTTTGAGTTAAGCAACATCTCAAACCTCATAAAAAAACAAAATCTCAATAGTTAAACTCAAGGAATTATGTAATCTTTCTCATTTCTTTCTCGTTTCGTAAAAAATCACAGTAATTTTAGGCCCAAAAAGAACAAATTGACATTGTTCCTGTCCTCGCACTTTGGTTCCCTTTGTTGTGTCACTCATACAAATTCTTTTGATGTTATTCCATTGTCCGATTATTTCCCCTATGAAAAGGTTAAGAACTTTATATAACAAAAACGTTAAAATTTTTTTTAATTCTATTTTGTTAAAAAGGTCTATAACTAACTACTCAAAATTTGAATTATTAAGACACCCAAAGTTCGTCATTAAAAATTGTTTAGCTTTCATGTCAATTTAACTATGTTTTTTATATTATTCAATGCTTTGTCTCCGTTCTAAATTAAACACACGGTGTACAATAAACCAATGGTGTTAGAGTTATAAAATCAATTTAAATTGATTCCAAATGTAATTTGGAGTTTAAGATTTAATTTTAATAGTTACCATTGAGTATAGGTATACAATTTGTAAGATAAAATTTTAAAATCATATGTTTTTCTCAGTAACACATTAAGAAATTTTTTGAGTGTATCAACCTAAACCTGATTGTCAAAATATATTCGACTTCTAATATTAAAATATTGATTATTTATATTACAAATTATTTAATTTCTCAATTGATTGTGAGGACGATTTATTGAAGACAAAGTTTCCAAGAACATCAGATGTTTTTATTATTTATCACCAATATAAACAAGTAACAAAATATCGGATATTAAAACAATTTTCCCCTTTGGTTCATTTGTCCAGAAAGAGCAAATTTAAAATGAAAACTTCTTCCATCATAAATGTAATTTCGCCTTCCAAGAATTACAGATCAATGTACAAGCATTATGGCGCAAATATATTATATTTGCATGCATGATTATTTAAAACCCGTGTTTATTATAAGTAATTACAAAAACAAACTTTAATTCCTTTCAAAATTTTTTTTCTCTCAGTTGTTCTTTATAGAATGTGCTCGCGATAATCGATAAACGGATGACAAACCAAGCCCTGTGTAGGGAACACTGGCCGAGCGGCCAGATGGAGGATGTTATTGAGGATGTCCATGTGATAAGAGCACAAAGCGCCATCCTACAGCTGTACCGCTGATAACATCACTTCAAACCCTTCCACCCTGCTACCCTTCCATCTTCTCGCTAGTGTTTGTTTTCTGATTCAGCACATTTCTTCCAATTCACGTTTTGAGCGCGCAGACCCTCTCCTGCTCTCTTGTGAAATGCTCGTCCCGATGTTTTTATGTTTTAAACCGGCTGATCCTCGTACCATCCGACCTCTATTGTGCCGTTTAGATGTCGCACCGGCGACATGTGCTTCAATTAAGCGGGTAATGCTCGATATGTAGCGAGATAAGCGTGCCCGCTTCCCCACCCGGTCCCGCGGACCCCTTCGCGTGGAATGCTGAGAACGGACCTCAAGTGGTACAGGGAGTCAGTTTAACCAAACCCAACCCTTTGACAAAGTAGGAAATGACAGTAATACATTTTGTGCAGCATTACAGTAATAATGATTGTTTAAGGTGACGGTCATTCAGGAACATTTCATAAATATGGCTATAGTACCAAAACAACCACTCAATAATTAATGCCACCCAAAAAATTAATCATTGGACTAGTTGTTACCCGCGGCTTTCACACGCAATTTTAAAAATCAATGTCCTTGTAATACTTATTAAAAGCATTATATGACGTAATATGATGGAGTCTTATGAAATTTTCAAACTTGTAAACACATACCATCACGTATATATAATTTGCATACTCATAGTTAAGTTTAATCTGAGTTTTATATCATGGTTTTTGCACGCGGTAGGAAAGATATTCTGTTTTCGAATTTATATTTTCAACGCCACAGATAAGCCCTTGCCTTGTTGCCTCTGATCAAAAATACTAAAATAACATTGGAGTCGAACTAAAAAGACCGATATAGATATATCGGACTAAAAACTACGATATAGTTTCCGACTATTACTTCAAAGAGTTTACGGTTCAACTCCCAATCCTTTCCTATGTACTCTCCGGTCTGAGATATTTTCTGGTGCACCCACAGTATTTATAGTTTGCCTTGATGTCCCCCCGACGAAGATAAATATGTACTTACTGTTTACCTATGGTACTGAAGAAACCTACTAACCTAATTCAGTTAAAATTTATCTACTTCCGGCGTTATGAAATCTATCACCAGTGCCACAGTAGAGTTTACCTTATTGCCCCGGATCAAAAAAATGCGTACATCTATAGTTCTCGGAAATCTACTTCGGTCGAAAAGTGACTCCTTCCTGCTCTTTTTTAACTTTTGATCCTAAGGTGGTGTAGTTCCCATAGTTTTGAGTTACTGTTGTCCGCATCAAAATTCTTAGTTATAGTTTCGGACATTACTTCGGTTCGAAAAGTGACTTCCTCGCTCTTTCTACTTTTGATCTAAGTGGTGGGCTACTCCCATAGTTTTATTGACTTTACCTTGTTGTCCCGATCAAAAATTTCGTGACTGTCTATAAAGTTCTCGGAAAATCTACTTCGGTCGAAAAAGTGACCTTTCTCTGTTTTTTCTACTTTAGATCGAAGGTGTTTATTCTAGTCCCATAAGTTTTGAGTTTACCTTGTTGTCCCGATCAAGAAGTTATATAATAAAATGCGTAAGGACTGCTTAAGACCTATTACGAGCGTAGGAGAGAACCTTACCTACTTCCTATCTACTCCCGGTTAATGAGTCTTATAAAGTTTTACATTAGCAACTTTCCCAAAACCATCGTTTATTACGTTTTGTGTGTGTAAAATCTTATTTTTATCGTACTCTCAATCTATGGAAAAAATTGATGATGAGGCATGTTAGAAATTCAATTCTATATGTTTTTTTCCCCCCCCCTTAATCTATTGTTAAAATGTCATATCACAATGATTAAAGAAGCCCCCTATTTTTTGAAAAACCGTATGTTTAAAAATCATTTTATATAGCTTTGGTAATTAAAGTTGGTTTTATATATAGTTGTTTAAAGTTGTATTTACAATGTATATAGATGATTTAAATTTCATCACTGGTCCCACTCTGAAGTAAAAGTTAAATTTAAGAGTGTCTTTCATTTATTTATTACATTAACTGGATCACTGTGCAATTAATTATTTTATGAAATTTTAATTTTTAAACAGATTGTTTCAGTCTATTCTGTCTTGAACACACTTTGCAACTTAAAATGGAAAGATGGTCAAACAGTTGTTTAGTGTCAGTTAAATTTGGATTATAAACCATGATAATGTTTTTCAACCATTGAAAAAAACTCCAGGTAAACTTTTCTAATATTTCTTTTATTCAGTAACCTTCATTGGATTTCAACGAATATTTCACAAAAAGACATAGCCAAATTGGCCCAGTCGTTTTCCTGATTAGCGCCGTAGCAACACATTTTGCGATTCGTTTTTATTTATAAAACAAGCAGTTACCCGCGGTTTACACACGCAATTCTCCAAATTGAAGGGCCTAGCCTCCTTAGTGAAAGGACTTATGATTAAATATGATGGCGCTCTATAGTATTTTACAAAAACAGAAAGTAGACTATATCAGTTACATATTATTATTATTTATATATTCTTTTTAATGGTTGAGGGATTCAAAAGTTAAAATGACGTTGTGACTGGTTTTATTTACAGTTTAGTTATATCGATATACATATAAGTTTCGAAAACCTCATTTTCGTAAATAAAAGTTTCAAAATGTCCGTCTCTATCAGTTCACTTTTCTTTCTAAGATATTTCCCGTTCATAGTTAGCTTGCCTTATGCTCCGAACAAGAAAATATAAACCAACCAAAAACAACTTCGATAAAAAAGCGTCTATTATCGGGGGGGGGCCTTTTTCATATACTCAAAATATATTGCTAAGATATTTCAAGTGTCATAGTCATAGTTTTCTTTCATATGCGTGGAGAAGAAAATATATAACTTCCAATCGGACAGAAAAGTTTCTGCTTTCAAGAAGTGTCAGTCAGGCCGTTTTAGTTACGCTTCCCACAGTTGAGTTTACGTTTTTTGCACTAACCAAGAAATTAAAAACACACGTTGGGGTTAGTTTAGAATCCAACTCATTAAAAAGCACCTATCTTCAGTCTAAGTTTCTGTGGCACTATTAATTAATGATTTTTAATTTTTGCCCTGATCAAGAAAATATGTACGAGAGTACTTCGGTTAAAAATCATATACTTCCGTCACTTATGTTCTGTTTCGGGTATAAGAAGAAGAGTATGCCATACCTTTCTTCTTTCTTAAGCTACATTGAAAATGCCCTACATAATGCATGTCCTTGGGAGCTAACCAGTTTCGAGTACCTAATTGCAAAACCTTACATCTTTGTTCATTAAGGTGGGTTTTAGAACAACTATTAAAAAGTATTTAAAATGCATTAGCTGGTTCATTCGTCTCTGTTGCAATTTAAAGCAAAAGTTAGATAGTAACTTTTTCTTTGCAATCTGCATTACACTACTGATCAAGCATTGTATTAATTAGTATCTATATATATAAAAGAAAGTCGTGTTAGTTACACTATTTATAAGTCAAGAACGGCTGAACCGATTTGGCTGAAAATTGGTAGGGAGGTAGTTAAGAACTGGGAGAAGAACATAGGATACTTTTTATCCCGTTCCCGATTCAGGATTCCGCCCCACTGGTCTCTAAAAGTTCAGAAATACCCGTAAGAAATGCATTGCAGCAAACATATGTTATGAAGTGAAAGAGCCTTTTAAAATTTAATCAGCTGTTCTTTGTAAACATATATAATGCGAGAAAAGAAATATAGTTATTAAGTGAAAGGGCCTGTTCAAATTGAATCAGCTGTTCTTTGTAAACATATATAATGCAACAAAAGAAATATATGTTTATATCATTTAATTACCATTTTAAATTTCTTTACATTTATAGTTTTAAAGCATAGAGTAAGCTTAAGAGAAACAGCAAATTTTGTTTCAACTGTTTCTGCAATCACTGTTAAGCATAGACTTTACTATCCAGATAATACAAATCAAATTTTAATTTTTTACAATTCAAAGCAGTTATCTCTGCATCTCCAAGTCAGATACGTACATTATTTGCTATCATCATTTCGACATGCTTTCCATCGAACCCATCTAACCTGTGGCACAAATACAAGGATAATATGGCAGAAAATATTTTATATCAAATTCGTGTCAGTTCAATAAATTACGATCTTGAAATGAATGAGGAGATACATAATCGGTCCTTGCTCTTGATCGAAGACATGAGTTATCTCATGTGTGGTAGTTTATTAGTCAGGTTAGGAATGCCAGCGCCAAATCGTAAAATGAATGACGCATTTAATCGAGAATTGGAATGGGAACGTCAATATGATCACCAGGAATTAGATTTATTAGTTCAAACAAATGTGCCCCTGATGAACCCCCAACAAAAGGAAGTTTATGATACATTAATGAAGGCAATTGATGATGGAAACGGTGGTTTATATTTACATGGTGGAACTGGTAAGACATTCCTCATGTCAGTAGTTTTAGCCACTGTTCATGCAAGATCCAACATTGCAGTTTCAGTTGCTTCTTCTGGAATAGCAGCCACATTGCTAGAAGGATGTCGTACGGCACATTCTGCATTAACATTGCCGTTAAATCTTCAATATATTGAAGAACCAACGTGGAACATTACAAAGCGCTCCGCTATGGCGAAAGTTTTATCAGAATCGAAGATCATCATCTGGGACGAATGCACAATAGCGCATAAACGTGCATTGGAAGCAGTTGACCTAACATTGCAAGATCTACGTAATGACTCAAAATGTTTTGGAGGCGCAACTATTTTACTGTCTGGCGATTTCCGCCAAACATTGCCAGTAATTCCCAGATCGACTGCTGCCGACAAAATAAACGCTTGCCTCAAATCATCGAATCTATGGCGCTATGTTAGGAAACTTCAGCTCACAACAAACATGAGAGTTGCATTGCTGAACGATACATCTGCTGAAGATTTCTCTGAGTAATTGTTGACTATCGGTAATGGTCGAGTACCTGTCGACGAATCGAGCGGATTGATTTCATTTCCTCGGAATATCTGTAACTTTGTCTCATCGAAAGACGAACTCATCAACAAAGTACTCCCAAACATCATTACTAACCTCAAAAATAATGAATGGTTGAGTGAGCGAGCAATTTAGGCAGCTAAGAATAAAGATGTAGATGACTTAAACTACATAATTCAGAATGAGATCATTGGTACACTGCATTCTTTCAAATCTGTTGACTGTGTAACAAATGAAGATGATGCCACCAACTATTCAATTGAATGTTTAAACTCCTTGGATGTACCTGGCACAATTTACAACTAAATATTGGTTCTGTAGTAATCATGCTTCGAAACTTATACCAACCAAAACTGT
This sequence comes from Homalodisca vitripennis, assembly GCF_021130785.1. Lineage (NCBI taxonomy): Eukaryota > Metazoa > Arthropoda > Insecta > Hemiptera > Cicadellidae > Homalodisca > Homalodisca vitripennis. The sequence goes on from NC_060207.1 coordinate 34,763,670, forward strand.
GCAACGGAACAAGTTTGGTGGTAAGTAAATTGATGAACAATTTGATTTACACCACAATACTCAAAGGTGAGGAAATTCTCATTCCGAGGATCCCGATGATCCCACCCGACATGCCATTTGAGTTTAAACGGTTTCAATTTCCGATCCGTCATGACTGTAAATAAGTCACAAGGCCAATCGTTGAAAGTTTGTGGTCTTAATCTCAAACATCCATGTTTTTCCCATGGCCAATTAAATGTGGCATGTCCACGGGTCGGAAGACCATCCGCGTTATTTGTTTTCGCGCCTAATAAAAAAACAAATAATGTAGTTTATCACAAGGTGCTACAATAAATGGAAAATAAAGAATCATTGAATAATTATATTTTTTTATTTAAAATTATCCTAATTTAAAAAGTAAAAAATGTGATTATGTGATATTGCCTTTAAGGCGGGACAAAGTTCGCCGGGTCAGCTAGTTTTGGATAAAATTTAAATGTAAATCAATGTTTCTGTCTTTTTGTGTAAATTCAGCTGAAAGTCTCAACAGCTGTTTAGTCAGTTAACTTGTGATTAGGTGTCGTAAGTAGTATAAACAACTTCCCAGATTGTTAAATTTTCCTATTATTTCATCAAAACCTTCTCCTGACTTCAACGAATATATTACAACAATGTTTAGCCAAATTTTTTCAGCTGTTCTTGAGATTAGCGCTTAGTAGCACATTTAGTATTTCATTGTTTTTTATAAGATTTCTTCAAGTGACCTACACACCCTTAATCACATGCCAAGATTTAAAAGTTCAAATTAAATTTAAATATCAATATTCAACGTTATAAATTTGAATACAGTGGTCTTCCCCCCCCCCCCACCCCCCCCCCCCCCCACCCCCCCCCCCCCCCACCCCCCCCCCCCCCCACCCCCCCCCCCCCCCACCCCCCCCCCCCCCCACCCCCCAGTATTGCTCCTAACTGCCTAGTACTTACGCCTGGATCTTCCTCTACTCGCTTGTAAGATGTTTTCTTCCAAAATCAGGAGTTCTACGCTTGTCCTCTGTACACCTCGGTCTGCAGTAGAAGGTAACAAAGTGCCAGTCTCATGAAGTCGGTTGAAAACAAAGCCAGTAGCAAATGTTGAATGAGTAGGTTGTTGGTCGATTTGGAAATGATTCGTAATACAGGCGGGATGCTAGGCGACTATTACCGTTAGCTTTTCCATACATAAATATCATGTCAGCTTGATGGCTAAATGGGTAACCTGCCATCTTCAATAGAATAAGAGCACTATCGACTAATAATGTTTCTACAAGTGAAAGTAACAGATCATATCTTGTCAAAAATAAACAAGGAAATGACTTACTTATCTGAATTCATTGTTGTTCTAATCAGCTGTGTCTCAACATGAAAAACATATTCAGCTGTTTAAAACCATGAAAGTTGAGTCATGTAGATTGCTTGTTACAATGTAGTTTTTAAAATTTAATACTAATTATCATGTTTAAAGTTTTTTTAACCCAAAATATCGTTTTATTTTTATACTGCCTAAATACTTACATTTAACTTTTGAAACAAGAAAAAAAACTTGTAAATGTGATATGTTTACTAGGTTAAGAAAAATGCCATAAATTTTTTATTTCTTGAGCGATTTCAAAAAATGAGGTACCGTTCGTTTTATAAATTAAGTTTATATTTTTTTATATTCTAGTAAATTTTTTATACAGGAAGTAGTTTTTTGAGAAATTCACCATCAAAGATTTTAACTAGCCGCCATTTTGAATTTTGTTGAGTAAACATTTTTCAATTTTTTTTTTAATTGACAATCTTTTACTAGATATTAGCATATGTTGAAAAGTTTAACTTTGTACCTTTAAATGGTTGTTTAGAAAAAAAAATTTAATGTAATAAACACAAACAGACGGACAGACGGAAAACGATGCAGTTTAGGACATACATTTATAGGAACTTTTTGGTTCGTTTTGACCTCAGGAAACAACCTCCTGAAAGTTTGTCGGTGTATTTCAGTTACACCCTGTATACATATAAAGGTCTTACAAACCTAGTCTGGCCAAAAATCGTCAACTCTCAAGTTTGCATAATTGCCGATAAAGAAAACATAATATTAAAAATAAACCAACTTCGATCCAGAAGCCTCTACTTTTGGCGCTTTTAATTTAATTGCGTTTTAAGATATTTCGAGAGCCATAAAATGAGTTTTACTCATTGTTCTGATGAAGAAGATGTATAACTGTGTTGAATATCAAGACCTTCTTCGGTCAAAAGGTGCTACTGACGCCTCTTATAATCTACTTCCGGTATAATAATACGTCACGTGACACAGTTGAGTTTTCCTGTTTATGACAATAAAGAAAGTGTTCGTACTCGCGTGGAAACTTACTGCGGTTAACAATGTGTTTATTCTGCCGTTTAAATTCACTTCTGGTCAATTTATTTACGGTTCCATAGTTAGGTTGACGTTGATTACTCTACCTAGAAAACAAATACGTATGTAGCTCTTGGAATCTAACCTGCATTAAAAAGCATCCTTTTGTTCTACTATATTTCTGATGCTATAATTTTAGATTTTGAAATTGTCTGCTCGATTAAGAAAATATATACATACGTAAGCTTAAAAATACCTCTACGGTCAAAAAGCATCTATTGTCGTTGCTTTGGTTCTGCTTCCGATATAAAGGGAAGAGTGGAAATTTCTTGAATCTAACCTCATTTTATATTTTAAAGATACCCTTTATGACACGCTTTTACCGTGATAGAACTCTTATTGTTTATCGATCTGTTTTCTTTGACTGAATGTCTCTTTACAGCATCTTTGTGTCCATCGCATGTTTTTGTTAAGGCACTCACAATGTCAATGAATGCAAACAAGTTGTAGTATCTTATGTGCAAACATTCATACTTTGTTCTGTTAAGTAGAGTTTATAACAGCGTTTCAATAGTATGTCCAACGCATTAATTGTTTAAAATTGTTATTTGTGAAAGTAGATTGTAACATCGTCTTTGCGATTTGTTTAGCACTATCGATCAAGGACTGTATTTCTAATATTTTCTAAAATTTAAATGTCAACAAATGTTTATGCCTCTTTGAAGAACTCCAGTTAAAGTTTCAGCTGTTTACTGTCAGTTAAACCTGGCTTGTGTTTCGCAAATGTCATTATTTCTTCCAGATTCTAAAATATTTCAGAAATATTTTTCACTTTTTATCTTTGTCAAAACCTTCTCCAGGGTCCAACGAATATTAAATATAAGAAGTAGCCACATTGGTCTAACTGTTCTCCAGATTTTCGTTCAGCAAACACATTTAGTAATACATTTTTTGTTTATAAAATATTGTGTTCTTTTCCTAAATAAATGTGGTTTTTTTTTAAAGAAACCATTATCGGTAGGATCTGATAGGTATGTGGAAGGTTAGTCGAGGCGTCGGTAATCTTACGTTAATGATATGTTGGGATACTGTTTGTCGGTGGTCTGAGTAATGTACAATTTTAGACCTGAAATAACCTATTGAAAGTTTAGGGAAAGAACAAAAATAATTAACCATTTTCTGTTTTTAGCTATAGTAGTAAAATAGTTTATGTAGACAATACTCACTTTTTACACATTAAATTTCCATTTATAAAGTGTAAGAACATAGAATTTTCTACACTTTACATTGGTTAAAAATCCATTTTATGAAACAAAACCAATAGACATAAAAAAAATAAAATAAAAGTTTTAAATTGTCACAATTACAAAAAACCATGTAGTATATTGTCTTGTGACTATTATTCTATATTTCAATAAGAATGTGTTTGGTTGTTACGAATTTTACCAAGGAAGAACTTTAAGAAGTTTCTCCCGCTACTATTCATATACTTTTAACAGGACAGTTAGGGAAGTATATAGATATCCTTATCCAGGATAAATGGCAGAGACCTGCAAAAACTGAGAATTGTTATGTACACGCCTTAACTTTTTGTAACGGTTCAGGGTTAATTATGCGAAGGTACAGTTTTTGTCATTCTTAGTAGTTGTATTATAACAGTTTTTGGTAATTATACAATTGTTTATTGTTTTTGTATCATTCAGCGTGAGTATGGTGCAGTGTCTGGACGGTGTTGTATACGCGAATAAAGTGTAAGATTGTGGGTAAAACAGTTAACAGAAAGTCAACTAGATTAAAGGAGAGGATTTTATGCCTCTTGTAAACCTCAAGTATTGAAAAACGTCTACCCTGGATCAGTTATCAATGCTTCTCAGCAAACTATCACTGAATCTTTCCATGCTGTAAATATTAAATTCCCAGAAGTTCAGAGAAAATTAGAGAAGAGAACATCGATTGATGCCCTCTGGTTTCAATATTTGTACATGCATACCCTGATGAAAATTATTATTAAATGTGGGAGTGAAGTATCCTTCTTGACCCAATATTTAAATAGTGTCATACCTCCGTGTAGCATATATTTGAATTATGCCCAAAGTGAACACCCGTATTACTGTATATGGTTGCCTTTATATGTCAGGCATCTGGTCTAACATTAACTTGGAACACATGCTTATGCGAGCCATGAATTATAATGGACTGACTCAAGGTTGAGGCATAAGATAAACCTCTACACTTGCAGATGTGTTTATTTAGCGCAAAATATATTCACATCTGTGTGAAGTCAACGACAAAAGAGCACATTTCAAGGGCTTTAATTTGAACTGGCACATCATAGTTGTATTACAAATATTTCGTCAAAAACATAAAAGTCAAAACAATAACATGATTGTTTCTCAACCTTATGATTCTCTTGCAACAAGTTTTCTCAACGAGCAATTATATCTTAACCTCAGAGACTTATTGATATACGACCTAACACCCTTCCCAAGATGTGTCGAATCACAGAAGAAGGCATGCGCAAAGGCTAATTGTCCAACATTGTTTTCAGCATTCCTTCTTATGTAGATATTCGTAGACGCTGGCATAGTAAAATTAACATTGTCATAGAAGTTTTGTATGAGTTGCAACACAGCGAATGGAGCAAGACACTAGATGCCAACTTCAAACGGTATGTACTTAATACGTGAATAATGCTCTGAGCCATTTTAGGTTCAATGCTGTAATAGTGTTTGGTAAAATCTTATCAACAAATTTACCAGAGCACTACAGCTGTCAAATAATATAGCTGCTCTTAGCCGCACTCTTCTTCAAATTCTGATTTTTCACTTCAACAAATTTTGCACTTCCACTAGAAACATTTCTACCATTAACACTAACAAGGCAATTATAATTCCAATGCAGATACTTTAAGTAAAACCTACAGGAATTGTGATAAAGAAGCCAACATAATTTTCTGATGCCATGAATATGGAAACTGCATTAACAATTAGAGAATCAAAAAGATAAAAATACAGGATATTAAATTTTTAATTTTTTCCTATACCATTAACCTGAACAAAAACTAACTGTTTTCAAATGAATGGGAGAGTGGATGTGACACCACATCATCGTCCTTTTTAACTGGAGAAGAATCAAATGATGCAGGTTCATAAGAAAAACTTAAAAAACCTCTATGAAATAACTTGTATTTTATAAGATATTGCGGTAGGAACATGGACAATGATAACCAGGAGGAACTACCTGAAGCATTCCCGGGTTGTAGTGGCAAAGTTGAAATTTCTGCTTGCCAGGTTGTCAAAGAGATGTAGAGATGCTGCAAACGTGGACCCATTATATACTTGCCTGTTAGTACAAACGTTTTGTGTGTTAGAGGCGTGAACATTGATAACAAAAAGGATCTGGATGATCCGATGCAGAGTTTTATTTGATGTTCAGGAGGAATGACTCATAGAGGAAAGCGACCTCGTCTCACTATAGCCCCAAAGAAGCCTTTGATTATATTATACATAAATAGTGTTCTCATTTACACCACCTCGCGTGCTACGTAACAGGCTTCGCTGAGTGTGCATGGAAAATTTCGAGTTTATAGCTCATGCATTTTGATACTTAGGCTAAAATGTGCTATGTCACTTGTCAAAATGTCATATTATTGATTTCAGTACTTTTACAAGTTTGTTTATTATCACGGTTACTCATAAGACCTTTGTAAATTATTTGCTATAGCTCAGCCCAATGTCATAATGTTGTCATTGAGTAAATTGCACCATCAAACTTCCTTGCAGGACGAAACAATTTCATGGAGAATTTCAAGTCTTCGGGTCTCTTCGTTTTTTAGATATCGCACAGACATAAAGAGATTAAATCTTTTCCAATACATTGCGTATAAATTTCGCTAACGGTCAGTCAACTAGTTTAATTATTCCTGAAAAATTTGTTGAGTTAAACATTATTAAAAAAATGTTATAAGTTTCATTATTAGGCCTTTTGGCATGCTTTCTGAAAATGTATAAACTTAATGAAATGTAACTCAAATATTCTTAAAACATCAACTGAGTTAGAATGTCAAAAAATCAACACAGTCGTATGAACTCCCATATATTTGAAGGGATCCACATTAATTCATCCATGCAGTGTCTATATATCAATAGTAAATCATATACGCGTTCCACACAAATTTTCATTTGACATTAGTTTAATTTATAACTTTCCTTTCAACTTTATATACTACCAATCGCCGAACTGTGGAAAATTGCACAATCTAACAATGATATCGCAATGTGGCATATCAGGAGCATATAAATCCCAATGTCTACATGATCCCGTGACACTGTGCACGCGCATATCATCTCCATGCGCGAATATCCACCGCCATACGTCATAATTATGCTAATAACAATCAGGTTAAAACGTATTTAAACCAGCATAACTCACCGACCACCGCTCTAGATACGCGCCAAAGAATTACAGTAGAACCTCGGTTAAACCGAGGTAATTGGGACCGAGGGTACCTCGGATACGGCGAACCTCGGATAACACGGAACGTAACCTAAAAAATCGTTACCGGGGCTAAAAATAGCTCAAGATATACTAAAACATGAACAAAAGTTATTAACTGAACTGTTGTTTAGTTTATTAGTACAAGAAATGTTATTAGTACGCAATAAAACGTGAGAGGAAACGGTAACACTCACAATACTAAACACTGTTTTAATATAACACTCAATTTATTGCACAACTGAATACGTATGATATAGGCTACACAATGTACAGAAGTTTAGTTACAGTACAGTATTCCTGTTTTACAAAATTAAATCAAAGAAATGAAAATTAAATTTACTGTACATTGTACAAAAATAAACAAAGTAAGCTAATCTTTTTTCCCAAAGAAATCAGTTATTGTTTTTTGACTTAGATTAGAGGATCTTAGGCTAGCCGCCCTGTTGCGCCAGCGTCGCAGCCAAACTAAATCGTTTGTTGTTGCGGTTTCTTGTTGTTCAATGTATGCCAGTGCTCCCTCGATCGTTCTTAGACCTTCTGTATGTGATATTTTCTCAGTCGCCCCCATCAGGTTCATCGCTGTAAAAAAAACTTTTGTTTTACGTAACCGTAACGCAATCAAAAGGCAGCAGTTGGAATTGGTATGAAATTAGTTTTGGATTGATGAATGGGCAACATTTAACTAAAGTGTAACAAATATACTGTAGTTGTGTTAAAAAATTGATGTTGGATTATGTTTTTATGTTAAAATTTTGCATAAATAAAAAATCAAAAACTTACTTGTCATCATCTTCTGGTTGGTTGAGCATCTGGATAATCACGTCATCAGTTAGGGCCTGATCCTCATCTCCATTGATCCATTCACTGATGTCCTCTGCACTGATGGGCTCAGCCACTGGAAGGTGGTTACAAAGATTTCACAAGCTCTTCATTTTCAGGAGGACATGCTCTTGGGCTGGTTTTCAGGAGCAGCTGTCTCTTGGCGGCTTGCCTTTTCAATTCCGAAAAGTTTGCGCCATGACCTTCTTATAGTGTCCTCCCTAACGTTATCCCAAGCTTCTGACACCCAGTAGACAACATCTTTCATTGTGATTAACTTGAGAGCATCAGTGACACCCAGCCCGTCCTCTAGCTTCTCCAGTAGATTTCTAAGCAGCCTCTTTTTGTAGTTTCGCTTAAAAGTTTCTAGAACTCCTGGTCTAGAGGCTGGATGAGGGCAGTAACGTTTGGAGGCAAAAATAAGGCTCTAATGCCATCGCTGACTAGCTCATCAGCATCTGGATGGGACGAAGCGTTGTCAAGAATAAGAAGGGGCCTTGCGAGGGAGTTTTTTTGTTCTCCAAGAAAGCTTCAACGACTGGAACGAATTCCTCAAAAAACCATTGTTTGAAAATCCCGCGAGTCCATCCATGCGTTTTTTCTGGTTTGTGTATGTGCTGGGAAATGTGTCCACATTAGTATTTTTAAAAGCACGTGGCTTTTTATACTTGCCTATTACAACTGGTTTGAGTTTCAAACTTCCTGCAGCATTGGCACATCCTAAAACTGTAACTCGATCTTTAGATTTCTTATACCCAGGAGCTGATGTTTCCTGCTGACTGGCTAAAGTTTTTGAGGGCAACATTCTGAAGTTAAGGCCTGTCTCATCACAGTTGAATATTTGATCGGATGTAAGACCCTCACTCAAAATCAATTTTCTTATTTTTTCTTCAAAAAACTGTCACATCAGTTTCATTACCTGAAAGTTTTTCCCCAGATATATTAAGTTGCCGCACTCCATAACGGTTCTTCCATCGCATTAACCACCCGGAACTAGCGGTAAAAGGTTCATCGCCATCGCCAAAAGATTTATGGAAATCTAGCGCTTTTGCCTGCAAAATAGGCCCCACTTATTGGACTTCCCCTTGCTCTCATTTCCGAAAACCATAAGAATAAAGCCTCGGAAGTTTTTTCATACTCACACTTTTTAAACGTTTTTCTCTCTGAATTGCAATTGGAATTTAAGCTCTGAGCACCCCCATTTTTCTAACTCAGCCCTCTTCCTCCTCCCAATCTCCGACGGTAACCTCACCAACACCCAAGTCTTTAGCGACTGTTCTTATTGACTCACCATTGTCCAGACGACGAATCGCATTTTAGTTTAGTCTCTAAGGACACAACGACACGTTTGCGTTTAGCACTCATTTACACCTACTGTAACTGCACTTAAACAACACAATAAAAAAACAGTGATAGACACTTGACTTGTAAAAGTAAACAAAGGACTGCCACTGAGACGAAATGGCGTCTTCGGGCAGACCGATGATGCACGAACACATCCGAGCTGAAGCTGTACACCAGGACAGCCCACTAGATGCGCAATAAGCTACGGAGTCGAATCGGGGTGGTGGTGGGAGAGCGAGTGGCTCAGTCGCGTCTCGGCCATTGAAACAGTTCGCATTGGTCCGGCGGCGAGCGGTGTCGGGTTACAACACCTGCAGCTGCTCTGGCGAGCGGTGTCGGGTGACAGTGCCGTATGCATTCGGCAAAGATAAGCGCTAAGCTACGCAAATATTTGGCCGAGGAAACACAACAGTTGCCAAACAATTTACTGTACAGTAGTTTTAACGCATTGCAGGCTAGCGTGCGTATTGCGATAAAAGGAGCACCCAAACGCTCATTACTGTACGTAGTTTGTGCGTGTTTCTTTTGCTTTTTAAATAAAAAAAAACGTCCGAGGACGGCCTCGGTTAACCCGGAGTCTCGGTTAAGCGAGGCTCGGTTAACCGAGGTTCTACTGTATTGCTGAATTGTGTCAGATAGAGCCTATAAATATGGTTTCTCTATCAAGATTGAATTAATTTCCTTCATTTGGAACTATTATTATTCACCAGCAATGCAACAGGCTGGCCGCAATCGATCTTTCACCCACTGTTTGTTGCACACAACGATGTTGTTCTTTATTCATCTTTATTTATTGAAGTTACTGTTAAGGTACCTCATATTCGAAAGGTAACGAATTTCTTATTATTGTTTAATATATGTAGGTATATCTGAAACACCCTGTATAGGACTAAAATTGAATTGTTCTACAAAGTGGTTACTGGGCTGGATATGTGTTTCCTAGATAGGAGAATTTATCAATTTACATTAATTTTGTAAAAACCTGGGACAATTGAAATTGGTCAGTAGTTTGTTTATTACTTGGGTATCAACTTTTTAAAACCGGAGTCAAATGTAGGTTCGGACTTTGAAGAAAAGTACCAGAAATAAGAGTTCCTCGATCACTTCAGACATCCACGTGTGTCTGTTATGTGGAAATTTGATTTTGTTATCTACATATTACATATATCAATAATTGGTTTTGTATAGATTGTGATTTACGTGATATTGACAAAAAAATTCATAAGTTGGTGTTATTCTTCTTCAGCTATATGCTTTTTTGTAATTAATAATCTGTTCATTGTACAAATAAGAATATCAATGGCTAATATAATTAGTTATTCATCATACTTCAGCCAATCTGTAGGACAGAGTTTTCTGCACCCTGTAGAGTTTACTGCACTTCTTCAGCCACAACTTTTCAGATACCAATTCGAGTGGACGACATACTCGTTATATGTTTGTATTTTTAATTTCGTTGATTGTCATTTTCCAAGCTCTTTTGAGTGTTCTTTTGTGAGCTCATGATTTATTTTTAAACGTAATGCAACATGGTGATATTAAATGGCTTACCTGTAAAATTTGCGTTTACTTAAACACGACATAGTTTACTGTTTTAGAGGAAAACTAGGGGTTTCCTCTTGGGATAAAGTTTTTATAAGTTATTAAAAAACTTTCCTTTTGGTAATATTGTCAGTGATTTTAAAATTCTGAAATCGATTCCTTTTTTAAAACTCTGATCGGTGATTCTGTGACAGCATACAGGTCCCCAAAACCATCCAGTACTTCTATATCAGAAACCACTATTTCGATTACTGACTTGAATCTACTGCGAAAATTTTCTTATAATATAATCGACTTCTCTTTATAAAATCATCGTTACACTGGCCGATTATTTTGCAGCCTTTAAGAGTCCGAATTACGCATCAAATCGATAACTATCTTAGTTCTACTACATAATGCAGTGTATGTTTTAATACGCAGTCTATATTCTTCATTATTTAACTAATTTCTTGAAGATTGTTCGGTAATTTTAAGTATTTAAAACTATTATTTTATACATACTAGATATACATACTTGATAAAGCGAAAGCTCTTACAATCTAGATTCGCCCTTTTTGGATTTGAAATTCATCCGACTATAAGGATTCGACCTACTGGTTTCCAAAGTACCAAAGTGTACCTTATCAGATTATCGTTGTCTAATTTCAAACAGCTGATTACAAAAACACGTGTTACTCAGACAGGTATTCTCAATCCATTGATCAACTTATATCAGCTGATTGGTGCACTTCGAGAACTTGCTAAAAGCGCTTAACAACATTGTTGCAGATACGAGATTCAAGTGCAGTTTTCCTGTTCAGATGGGATATTCGAGTGCAACATTTAGCATTACGATAAGAGCGGCCGTACGTCAGCAGCAGTATTGCCAACTATGGTAATTAGGCTTACATTAACAGATGTGAAACAGCTGATTATCGTAGCCAATTGAAACCGGCCATGGGTGATCGCGCGGCTCAGACAGCTGATTGTTGTCCCTCAGTTTGTTGTCCAGCCTGACAAACGGCACAATGCTCCAATCACAACACTCCATCTGCAATATTACGTATAATTGACTGCCCTACCTATCTCCCTCTGCAGTCCGTCACGGGTGTAACTGACAAAAGCGGTTTTTACGGGGCATAATGCGACCACAGTACGTACCGTTTATTCATAAACGCGATGCAAACCGACTGTCATAATGGAGATAACTGTTAGAAACCGAATTGAATTATCGGTGACAAAACTGTAATTGTTTGGAGTGGGATTGTTCTAAATCCAAACCAATCATTAGTAGGCCAATATACTCAATTTAGATTAATAGTGTATGTTGTATTCTGATAACTATAAACAATAAGACAAGTTATGCATAACATTAAAATACTTATTGTGTTGATAAGTATAATACAATTACGTTCCATATTGTTGTCAGGCTGGTTATAGCCAATAGAAAGCCTTCTTGATTTCGTACCAACTCAATGAAATAATCGTCTTTTGAAGTTTTACAATTCTTATTAAGCCTATACATTTCAGTTTATGAACCATATATTATGAACTAATGTAGCAACAAACCTTTGTCGATCTCAACAATTTTGTTCAATACTTCAACAGCTTCAACATTCAAACAAACTCTTCGAAATCCAACGTGTTGAATTTCGCACTGCACCCAGTGGCCTCCCAATGTGGGTCAGCTGTCGTGTCAGCAGATTCTATATTGGAGGAAGCCTACTCCTCAAAATTTCTTGGAATACTCCTAGATAATGGGTTGACATGGAATAATTATATTGACAATATGTGCACCAAACTGCCCTTAGGAATATATGTGTTGAGGTCCTTTAATCGATACTGCCCTAGTCAGGTACTGATTACGTCACATTATGGACTAATTTACCCCCACCTTTTCTATGAAGAGGTGTTGTGTGGGAGCTTGTGCAAGCAATCATTTCCTGATGGTGTTCAAATTGCAAAAAAGCGATTCACGTTATTACAAAGTTGAAGTCAGAGAGTCGTACAAGGACAGCATTCAAAAATTTGTCTATAGTTAGAGAAACAACTTTTTTCTGAATGTCTAAATGTGCCCTAAACAGGGACCGTGACATACAAGGGTATGAGACTTGAGGTATTGAGGTAGAGATAACTACCGTACTGAAACACACAGAACTGTGGTTTATGAGCACTTGCCTTCACAGGCAGGTGTTCGTTTCATCAATAGATTGCCCAATTCTATAAAAATGCCCATACGCCCAATTAGTTGACTGCTCCAGTGCTGAAAGTGGGTTTGAAATTGGCGAAGGATGAATGAGACTTGAATATATGAACAATGTTGTAAGTGGTGGAAATGTGGAATAAATGTTCAAGATTTTCGAATAAATTATGACGTTTGCCATACAATGTGCAATTGTTACGAGCAATAAAAGATTTGATTTAGAAAATATATAAATCATTCATAAATTACAATAATTTGCAATCCGTTTATAATTATATTATATACAGGGTGAGGCAGAAAGGATGGATGTTTTTAGAACAGATAGTATTCTGATCTGGGTAGTGGGAGTGGGGCGACTGAAGTGGGCCATGTGTTCGGTAGAACATACCATTTTGTCTAGTTATTGTTTAGTCGTCATCATGGAGTCGTGGAGTGTGCAACACCGTGTGTTTACTTACAACAGTTTTGTTCGTAATAATGAGAGTATTTTTGCAGTTCAGCGCGAGTTTCGTCGTCATTTCAATCTTGCGAGAAATAACAGTGTACCTACTCGTAACACCATTTTACGTTGGGTTCAATCATTTCGTTCAGTAGGAACAGTAATGAATAAACGACCGCCAGGGTATCATCGCACTGTACGCACTCCATAAAATGTGGAAAGAGTTCGGCAAGCCATACTCCGTAGTCCTGGTCGATCTGCTAGGAGACATTCTTCTGAACTGAACATCAGTAATCGGTCAGTAAGGCGTATTTTACATAACGATCTAGGATTTCATCCCTACAAAATTGCCATGGTTCAACAATTGGATCCTGGTGATTATGTAAAGCGGCTAAATTTTGCTCGAGAAATGAAGGCCATACTTGACCAAAATGAAAACATCATTTTGTTTACGACAGATGAAGCACATTTTCATTTGAATGGTACCGTTAATCAGCAGAACTGTCGTTATTGGTCAGATGAAAATCCAAAAGTAATGCATGAGAGAACATTACACAGTCCCAAGGTGACAGTTTGGTGTGCTGTGAGCAGTACAGTTGTTATTGGTCCATACTTTTTTGAAGACGACAACGGGACCACTGTAACTGTAAACCTCGGAACGCTATAGACAGATGTTCACTAAATTCTTCCTACTTGAACTAAGAAGAAAACTTATTCCTATCCAGCAAGTATGGTTTCAGCAGGACGGGGGCGACAGCTCACACAGCAAGAAATTCAATGGAAGCAATTCGGGCTGTTTTTCGTGGTCGCATCATTTCTCGATTTGGTAACATTGATTGGCCTCCTCGTTCCCCAGACCTGTCCATGTGCGACTACTTCTTGTGGGGTTTCCTCAAGTCACGTGTTTACCAGCATAAACCACGTACACTTCAAGAACTAAAGGAAGCAATTCGTGTGGAAGTCGAACAAATTGGCAGGGCAATGTTAGAAAGAGTAGAAGCCAACTTCCGAGAGCGGCTTGTAAAGTGCATCGCTGAAAACGGCCGTCACCTGTCAGATGTTGTTTTCAAATATTAATTTTCTAAAATGGTAAGATCATGTGAATATTATTCTGTAAATAAATGTTTTTTTTCATGCACAGGTAACGACATATTGCTTTTTTTGAAAACCGTTCATTCTTTCTGCCTCACCCTGTATTACTATATAATTGTTAATACTCACGCTGAACATAAACTTTTACTTGAAATAAAATAGACTTAGCATGCATATAGGGATTGTGTGCCAAAAATATTGTTCGGCAAGGCTAGATCTGTTCTGTGACGCGTAGATAGCGGTACCATATGGAATATTTGGTTTAGAGCTGAATACTTTGCAGTCTTACAATAATGACCACAATTTTATGAATTAATTAAAAAAATGTATAATTGTCAGAGTTTACTCAATATGATATGAAAAATCTCTTTACTTATAGAGACGACGAAGTCGTCTCTTCCACTTGACCTCTTACCATATAACATATTGAATAATCTTTATGCAATATGTTTAATAATCACTGTTTCTTTCGTACGCCATTAGGTATCAAGCAACCAAAACGTTTCAAGTAATTAAAGATTTTAGCATTGAATGCAATATCTTCTCATAGACTGTTTAAGCCTTACAAAGCCAAAGCCTCATGAGCCTGTGAGGAACACCTAGATAGGGTCAAGTAATGTCACAGACGTTGGCATGTTGGTTAATAATAACAATTCTGGTTTATCCATGGAAATATTTTTGTGCTCGTAAATTATTATTCCTTCTTAAATAAAAATACTTAAACTAAAATAGGAAATTACAAAACAAAATTATAACTCTGGAAATTCACTGGTTGAGACAGTCGTTTATCTGGAGGGAAATTACACTAAAAGACAAAAAGTGTATCTAAGGCCGTAAAGCCGTCATAAAATAGAAATTAAAAGTGCGAAAACATAAAGAAGAGTAACAAGGGTAAAGGGCAGTTTATTTTGTAAAGGAAAGGTACATCCAAACGAGATAATAAAAAAGCGAATTAAATGAAATAACGTGAGGCTTATCAAGTGAAGCATAAATTATACAATTCTTTGCGAGTTGGAAGAGAACGATGTGGTTATGGGTTCGGAACTTGGAGGGGCGGCTTATCTCTGTGGGGGGATGGGGAGGGCGAGAGGGGGGTAGCAGTTTTATAACATTTTGTGGCGCGCTCAGATAAGAGGGATGATATCCTAGATTATAACACTCCGGGGACACATCTACTTCTGAGTTTTTAATACATTTTTAAACTTTGTTCTCTGTCTTTATGGGCGAGCAAGTGTTATAACCTTTACGCGCGAATATTAACCCTTTTTACCTTTCTTTGCCGGGAAGCGCGGCGAGATGCAATTCCAGATAAGCCAATAACGGAGGGGTTCGCGCCGCTTAATGTGGGCAAATAATACTTGCCAAGGTAGTTATTATAGCACTTAATCAAAAAACTAAATAAGAAATCGCGCTTATTCCTTATCTCTCCCGCTAAGCGCTATTCTTAGGTTACTTTGGAAACAAGTTTTCGTGGTTCAGAACTCTTAACTCTTTTCGAGAACAGAATCTCATCCAAACAAGTTCTTTAGAAATCAGACTAGAGGAGAATTATTTTTTAAGAATATAAAAATAAAAAAACCAATAAATATTCGGTAAAATATAACATTTATAATATAAAACATAATTAACATAATTATAAGCTGGCAGTGAAATAATTTTATACACTTTTTAAGAAAATATATGTAAAATAGAATAATACATTAAATAAACAAAGCCTATAAATATATTAAAAAAATAATATTGCTAGTAAAAGTTTGTAATGGACATTTGAAACACTAAATAAAACGCTTTAACTGTGGTTGATCAATAACTTAAATCAATATTTAAATGGCATGGGTAAATAAAAATGAATATAAGAATGAGGTAGGTTTTGTGAACAAGTTACACTGAGTTATATAAAATATTCTCCTGATGATTGTTGAACAGGTGATTACTTCATTCTTTTTACAAACTTGTTTTATTTGGTTTTTTTTTATTATTTATTTTTATAATAGCTTTTAAGGTAGAATAATATCATAATAAACATATTGTTTTATTTTTTATTTTATATTATATTTAAAAAAATTATATATATATTACAATAATATATAAATTATGGTATATAACACAATACCGATAAAATAAAAAAGCTTAAAAGTCACTAAAGTCCCCATAGAGCACCTAATCAGCGAGCAATCTACAGGAACAACAGCTGATTATTTCCCGATGGCTTCCACGAAGAAAAAAAACTTGTCTCGTCGCAGATACGTGGGAATGGACGCGGACTGACGGACTGGACCGGGACAGGGACCGGGCGCCTGTGGACAGTACATAGCAGCTGTGACTGATGGGTTGTGAGGGGAGGGGCTTAGGGCTAAGCTCGGGAAACAAGCTTGAGCTGCATTCAACAAGATTCGGGCCGGCGATAAAACAACCACTAGCGGTTGACACATCCACGTCCAGGTGCCCGGACTGCCGCATTATACGATAGCTTTACTGTACTCGGCCTCTTGTCTATCTCTATATTAGGGCATTACCTTCCACTCCTGTCCACCAATCAGGCGGGAGTCGTCATCTCTGTTCTGTCGATCAGTCTTTATACGTATGGCGACCACTACTCTTACAGTATAATCTACACACATTAGTATTGGCTGTGTCAATGCTTACTGCTTCCGCCGCGAACGATTTTAGCACTCAACGGTTTTGACTTTTTTCGACGTGCATTCACAAATCATCATACAGATTTCGATATATATATATATATATATATATATATATATATATATATATATATATTTTGGTCTCAGGCAATTTTAGGACTCCCCCACACAGATTCCTATCGGTTATGTATGTACTACATAAGTAATAAAGTACAATACAAACGTTTAATCACGGAGGTAACAATGCTCAGTCATAAATGTTTAAATATACACTAATTTAAATTAAATTATTAATAACTGAGGATAACAACAAATAAACGGCTAATAAGAGTTTTGTTTGTATGTTTAGTATAGTTAAGAAGAGACCTTTATAAATGGTTTTTAGTGAATGCGAATTTTAAAAGTTACCTGATCTTTTTCAACACATAGTAATTTATACTTTAATGAGTAGGAAATGTACTAATAATTTATTGTTTTATTATTGTGATTCAAGATTTCCTCAACACTAGCATGCTCTTGGTTTTATAAAAATAGACAAACGCCTTCAGCACATGCGATTTTCTTGGCTTACCGATTTGGACCCAACTTTCAAAATCTTTATTGGATGTGCCAGACTGGCAATTATTACGCTGAAAAAGACAATCATCGGACGATTAGAGGCCTTTGGCTTCGTTCTGGGGGTGCCAGATATTTTCTTTAGTTTAACCTGGAAATCAAATACCAACCTTTTTACTCACGAAACCTGTGTTCGTCACAATGATTTGGAAGAGTTCGTGCAATCATTTCGCTCACTATCTGAAGACTTGTGTAGTTGGTTTTCTGTAAATAAAATTTTCTTGAACATTTCCAAGACACACATTATTTAGGCATTATTGAGTTTCACTTTCAAGCGTCACACAATTCAAGAATTTGCCCTTTCCTTTTTTATGAATGACGTAATTGTTAATAATTCATCAACTACAGGATTTCTTGGTATCTAACTTCATTTTGATGTCAGATTTTCTAACCACATCGGCATGCTTGTTAAGAAAAAAAAATCAGGTGTCCTTGGTTTAAGGTGTATTTCTCAATTCGCCTGAATGGAAGCTACGCCTTGGGTTACTATTGTCTAATCTAATCCAGACTGAGCTATGGCATTGTCTTTCGGGGGTTCTGTTGTGATGCCTTTTTTCAAAGGATTTTCATTTTGCAGAAGAGAACCTTGAGGATTGTTCGAGACGCTGGTGGAGGAATAGTCGAAGGGAGCTCTTTCAGTCAAGTAGCATCCTTACAATATTCATTTTTCTGGTCTATCACACTATAATCTTCGTCCTAAAGAATCAACATATGTTCTATAATTTAAATCACTATTATGACAACATACATAGACACAACTTATCCATTAAATGGTTTAGACTGGACATTTTTTCTAACGGACCCAAACTGTTTAATATTTTGGAAATAATTCAAAATATCAAACTATTCAGGACCTAATTAAAAACTCATTTGGTGGAGAGGACTTTTTATTCTCTTCAAGAGGCGTGGAGTGATGCCTCTCTATGAAAATGTTGATTAATTATTGCCACATTTTTAATATATTATTATTGTATTTGTATTGTAATATGTTATTTATTAACTTTAATTGCTTTTAGGTATATAATTAAAAACAAAAGACTTGTTAAAATATTGTATTATATTTATTAAACATTTTTTAAGACCGCACAGAAAAGTGTTTAATTTTATTGCGCAATAAATAAATTCAATTCAATTGAATGCTATATAATCGTATAACTTTTCAAATTTCTAGTTTTCATAATCGTTATAGTTTTTTACGGGTGTTTAATAAAATTGAATTGTGAGAGGCAAAATAAACAAACAATTACGTTGAATGTCAAAACAGACATATAGAAATATCTATCCCAGACTGACCCAGACTATGTATAAATTACCGTTCAATTTGTACAAGAAAAATTTTCTATTAGGTGACCGTAAGATCGGCAACAATAATATAGTCTATACGTTTAATATAATTTAGATGAACAGTTATAGTAGTTTTAAAATTTAAATCCGGTGATAAATTATGTATTACGTTAAGCGTTATTTCGTTTAGAAATATTTATTGCGTACAAAACAGGACCGGGAATTTTATGTAAACCATTTATTTCTTATTTTAACACATTCCCCAAACATAATAGTAAACCAAAATTAAATTCTAAAACAACTGTTGCAACACGATATAACTTTTTCTTATACTTTTATAACTCCTATTAACAAAAATATTTTTGAATACCAAAATCGTAAAGTACAATTCAAATTGAACCAAAAGTTTATATTATATGGTAACTCAAAATACAAATTAAACCTTAAGAAATGATGAACTTTTACGAAGTCACTGTTTGTAATCCAACATTTTTAAATGTCTGTAGGCAAATATAATATATATAGGTATATATATATATATATATATATATATATATATATATATATGTATATATATATATATATACCTATATACATATATACATACATATACATATGTACATACATATACATACATACATATGATATACATATATATATATATATATATATATATATATATATATATATATATATATATATGGTTGACGTGTAGATGTGAAGATGTGAAGATGTGTATATATGTATATATATATATATATATATACATATACATATATATATATATATATATATATACATATATATATATATATATATATATATGTATTCAAAATATAACGAAACAGGTTATTTAGTTACTCTATTTGACATTATTGGCTTTATGTTACAATACAATTGATATTTACCCTAATAAGTAAACATTTATTAGTTATTTTCTCTGCAATCTTAGTGCTCAAAGTGGATGTAAATTAAACTACACATTTCACAGTTCACAACTATTAAATAAACATGAAAGTGTAGCAGATTTTATTGTATTTCTGAGATTTTCAATGTTGGAGTAAAATACGTGATGGTTATTGACGGGGCGAGCAAAGTGTCCAGCAGGGTCAGCTGCTGATGTACGGCGCTGATAGTCCACGCGCTGCTGAGGTCTGAGGACACTCTGGCTGAGGATGCTCACGACCTGCTGACCCAGCTAGGCGAGACAAAGCCTTACTAATGACTGCTCGCCATTGTCTGGTTCCCTCACTACCTAGCGGCGTTGTACAGTAGTAGTTGCTCTACACGATTTCAACACATTCTCAACTACAATGCGCTTCTATCAGTTGTGTAACTAACTGTCCCAAAGCATAAGAATTCGTACGGCTCTTTTAAAGTAAAACTTTTTAAATCTGTCACTAATACAAAACTGTGTAATTATTATAAAAGAACCTATGTGTATTACTAAATGTTAAATTCTATCGTATATGAGTGAAAGAGTAACGGTTTTATTGGCTTGTGGGAAATAAATGTATATTTATTAAGAATACACAACCTGATTTACTTGGTAGTATTTAATTTCAAAATAACAGCCATAATAACTTTCCTAAAGATGTGAAGATAGAAACAAATTCGATTATCCCGCGAGGAATTATAAACGTTTTAAAGTAGTAATTCGTGACATTCTTGTAACCAAGCACCAGAGAAGAGGGTTATATAAAAGTAATGAGGGAATTGTGTGTGTGTGTGTGTGTGTGTGTGTGTGTGTGTGTGTGTGTGTGTGTGTGTGTGTGTGTGTGTGTGTGTGTGTGTGTGTGTGTGTGTGTGTGTGTGTGTGTGTGTGTGTGTGTGTGTGTGTGTGTGTGTGTGTGTGTGTGTGTGTGTGTGTGTGTGTGTGTGTGTGTGTGTGTGTGTGTGTGTGTGTGTGTGTGTGTGTGTGTGTGTGTGTGTGTGTGTGTGTGTGTGTGTGTGTGTGTGTGTGTGTGTGTGTGTGTGTGTGTGTGTGTGTGTGTGTGTGTGTGTGTGTGTGTGTGTGTGTGGTGTGTGTGTGTGTGTGTGTGTGTGTGTGTGTGTGTGTGTGTGTGTGTGTGTGTGTGTGTGTGTGTGTGTGTGTGTGTGTGTGTGTGTGTGTGTGTGTGTGTGTGTGTGTGTGTGTGTGTGTGTGTGTGTGTGTGTGTGTGTGTGTGTGTGTGTGTGTGTGTGTGTGTTGTGTGTGTGTGTGTGTGTGTGTGTGTGTGTGTGTGTGTGTGTGTGTGTGTGTGTGTGTGTGTGTGTGTGTGTGTGTGTGTGTGTGTGTGTGTGTGTGTGTGTGTGTGTGTGTGTGTGTGTGTGTGTGTGTGTGTGTGTGTGTGTGTGTGTGTGTGTGTGTGTGTGTGTGTGTGTGTGTGTGTGTGTGTGTGTGTGTGTGTGTGTGTGTGTGTGTGTGTGTGTGTGTGTGTGTGTGTGTGTGTGTGTGTGTGTGTGTGTGTGTGTGTGTGTGTGTGTGTGTGTGTGTGTGTGTGTGTGTGTGTGTGTGTGTGTGTGTGTGTGTGTGTGTGTGTGTGTGTGTGTGTGTGTGTGTGTGTGTGTGTGTGTGTGTGTGTGTGTGTGTGTGTGTGTGTGTGTGTGTGTGTGTGTGTGTGTGTGTGTGTGTGTGTGTGTGTGTGTGTGTGTGTGTGTGTGTGTGTGTGTGTGTGTGTGTGTGTGTGTGTGTGTGTGTGTGTGTGTGTGTGTGTGTGTGTGTGTGTGTGTGTGTGTGTGTGTGTGTGTGTGTGTGTGTGTGTGTGTGTGTGTGTGTGTGTGTGTGTGTGTGTGTGTGTGTGTGTGTGTGTGTGTGTGTGTGTGTGTGTGTGTGTGTGTGTGTGTGTGTGTGTGTGTGTGTGTGTGTGTGTGTGTGTGTGTGTGTGTGAGTGTGTGTGTGTGTGTGTGTGTGTGTGTGTGTGTGTGTGTGTGTGTGTGTGTGTGTGTGTGTGTGTGTGTGTGTGTGTGTGTGTGTGTGTGTGTGTGTGTGTGTGTGTGTGTGTGTGTGTGTGTGTGTGTGTGTGTGTGTGTGTGTGTGTGTGTGTGTGTGTGTGTGTGTGTGTGTGTGTGTGTGTGTGTGTGTGTGTGTGTGTGTGTGTGTGTGTGTGTGTGTGTGTGTGTGTGTGTGTGTGTGTGTGTGTGTGTGTGTGTGTGTGTGTGTGTGTGTGTGTGTGTGTGTGTGTGTGTGTGTGTGTGTGTGTGTGGATAGTTTCATTAAACATTCGATATAAAATATATTTGTTGTTTTTTTATTTTTTCAAATATGAATAAAATTTACACTTTATCAGATAATCTGGAAATCGTTTGGATGAGTACATGCAAAACCTTTAAATGAGTCATTTGCCATAATTATTGAACGAAAGGAAACCAGTGAAATGATTAGAAGTTGAAAATTGTTTTTGGGTACTTGACATTACAGACAACAAAATGTAACGTACAGTATTGATTTTATTTAAATAAAAAGGTTCTAAAATTAATTGCATCTTTCTGAAATTTCGAAACCCTTTTAACTTTTTACCTCATGCATTTTTATTTTGTCTTTCGTGTATAGAAATGTTAAAAATCTTTAAATACAATTGTCTAGAAGAATACAACACTTTTCCATTTATTAACGTTTTTTAAATAAAAAGGTTCTAAAATTAATTGTATCTTTCTGAAATTTCGAAACCCTTTTAACTTTTTACCTCATTCATTTTTATTTTTTCTTTCGTGTATAGAAATTTTAAAAATCTTTAAATACAATTGTCTAGAAAAATACAACACTTTTCCATTTATTAACGTATGAGGAGCTTCTCTAGAAGCTCAATCATTTATCGATCTCCCATATGAAGAGGCAGCGTTCACAAATAGGTGGAGAAACTAGTTACGGGCGGCCGATGTTATCAGTGGAGTGATTAGGCGTGACTGCTGATAAGAGAGCAGAGACAATGGCACATAACGCTACCGGTCTTGTGTGAGTGTGACCGCCTTGCGCCTGCGCCATTACTATTACAGTTTTCCTTTTTATTTATTTATCATTCAATACTATTGCCTCGAGCATAAGCGGTTGCGTAATCACCTCATGGAGTCCTCAAGAACAACCCTTCCTTCTTCTGAAGGCAACTGACAAGATACTTGCGACTGTGCCATTACTATTACAGTTTTCCTTTTTATTTATTTATCATTCAATACTATTGCCTCGAGCATAAGCGGTTGCGTAATCACCTCATGGAGTCCTCAAGAACAACCCTTCCTTCTTCTGAAGGCAACTGACAAGATACTTGCGACTGTGCCATTACTATTACAGTTTTCCTTTTTATTTATTTATCATTCAATACTATTGCCTCGAGCATAAGCGGTTGCGTAATCACCTCATGGAGTCCTCAAGAACATCCCTTCCTTCTTCTGAAGGCAACTGACAAGATACTTGCGACTGTGCCATTACTATTACAGTTTTCCTTTTTATTTATTTATCATTCAATACTATTGCCTCGAGCATAAGCGGTTGCGTAATCACCTCATGGAGTCCTCAAGAACATCCCTTCCTTCTTCTGAAGGCAACTGACAAGATACTTGCGACTGTGCCATTACTATTACAGTTTTCCTTTTTATTTATCATTCAATACTATTGACTCGAGCATAAGCGGTTGCGTAATCACCTCATGGAGTCCTCAAGAACATCCCTTCCTTCTTCTGAAGGCAACTGACAAGATACTTGCGACTGTGCCATTACTATTACAGTTTTCCTTTTTATTTATCATTCAATACTATTGACTCGAGCATAAGCGGTTGCGTAATCACCTCATGGAGTCCTCAAGAACATCCCTTCCTTCTTCTGAAGGCAACTGACAAGATACTTGCGACTGTGCCATTACTATTACAGTTTTCCTTTTTATTTATCATTCAATACTATTGACTCGAGCATAAGCGGTTGCGTAATCACCTCATGGAGTCCTCAAGAACATCCCTTCCTTCTTCTGAAGGCAACTGACAAGATACTTGCGACTGTGCCTTTACTATTACAGTTTTCCTTTTTATTAATTTATCATTCAATACTATTGCCTCGAGCATAAGCGGTTGCGTAATCACCTCATGGAGTCCTCAAGAACAACCCTTCCTTCTTCTGAAGACAACTGACAAGATACTTGCGACTGTGCCATTACTATTACAGTTTTCCTTTTTATTTATTTATCATTCAATACTATTGACTCGAGCATAAGCGGTTGCGTAATCACCTCATGGAGTCCTCAAGAACAACCCTTCCTTCTTCTGAAGACAACTGACAAGATACTTGCGCCTGTCCTACACTGACCTAAGGGCAGACTATTGTATTTTACTTACTCCGTAAGTATGTTAAACTTCACACACTACTAGCCCCTTATTTTGGTTGTAGAATAATGGAAGAAATCTTAATTTAGATATTTAATAAGCATTCAATAGCATTTCGGATTTTTATTCGGAAAACCTCATTATAAATTAAGTTATTAAAAGAACTAGATAGTGTTTGACTGCGAATAATCATATCTTTAAAGTGAAACACCCATCTTCCATACTGCGACACAAACATAAAGACAATATAGTGTTTGACATTAAACATAATTCTTATGGTGCAGAACACGAACTGATCGTCGTTGTACTACATATGTATGTATTGAGTTCTTCGTACTATATTGGAAACAAAACGCTTTAGGAAATGCTATGTAACAAATAATTAACAAAAAAATAAAAATTTATATTGTGAATATTTTCATAATTGTTTCGTAACGTGCCTAATTGTAATGTAAAAATATTTTTAGATGTCCTGCTTATTTATAAATATTAAATCCGATGGTAGGAACCCCACGTTATATTAACTTGAACTAAACCCTGTAGGAAAGCCCAACTGAGATTATATTTACTGTATGTTACAAAAATGTTCGTTTTAGTGAAAATATATATCATCTGATGTAGCTGAGTTAACACTTACTTCCGGTAAAAGTGAGGTTAATACGATAGACTGAAAATTGATCCTATGTAAGTCACGAGTCCATATATCGCAATCTCTCTCTGCAAGTAATTAATTTTGCGTATTATTCACTAAGCCGAAAATTGTAAATTTAGTATCTGAATTAAAATATTATAATAAAGTTAATTTTTCTTACCATTTATATGAATTAGTAGTTGCGATGGTTAATACGTGCGCGGACTAACTCTTCTGGCCAAACAGTGTTTCTTTTATTTAGTATTATTTAAAATCTTGGCTTAAAGTTTGGGGTCTGTTTTAGACGGATTCATGGCCACAACGTAATCTATCGTGAGGGCACCTTCGTGGACCGGTCCTCTCATGGAGTTAAGAGTTCGTGAGCAGTCTTACTTTTAGTTTATCTGTTGGAAGGCGAGCCACAACATACACCACTCAGTGTTCCAGTGGAATGATTGACATTTTCTAGTTAAAGGTAACTATTCCTATTTTAAAATTAATGGGAAATAAAAAAAAAAATAGAGATGAAGGAATAAGATTATGGTTAGGCCTATGTTCAAAGAATAAGGATCTGCAGTCAGTGAGCATTTCGCCTCCTGTATATAATCAGTGAAATACAATACATTATTATTATAAGCCCTTAGAAGCTAAAATTTTCTTTTATTAGTGTAAACCCCCTCTGCTTGTATTCGGGTATAATGTTCTCCTGAAGCCTGATACTCTGACTATCCAAAATAACCGGTAGGACAAAATTTGAAATGGTTTGATTTCTACATAACCATAATGGTTTGGCTCGCGCTATCGTAATGATGCTGTATATCGTATGCATCGCTATGAAACTTGGCACATTGTGGTTCCCATGTTATATAACCTCTTCATAGCTAAAACATTGACGAAAATAACAGACAAAACGTTTTTGGTAGCGCCATGGGTAGTTTCTGGCATTTTAATAAATATTTATGGGTATTTTATAGTCGGTACCAAATAAAAACGTTAAAAGACAAGGGGATTAACTTTTTACAGTCCTGTATGTACTGTACATGAAAGAGAATTAGAGGGAATGGCATGATTTTTATTTAAAAAAATAATTATATCCTCATGGCTTAAGGCTGACTCAATTTCATTTTTATAAAAGGGTGTAAATGTAATCATATAAAGGATAACAGACTTTTGCCATCGCCATATGTTACAAAACAAAGAATAATACATTTCGGGTCTATCCTTTTCATAAGGCGGAAGAACCCTGAGACAGCGTTAAAACAATTAAAAATGAAATAAATAATGAAGAAGATACGTTCCAATTTGTTGAACATAGCGTTTTAGTATTGTAAGATGTTACAATGGACAATGTTCGAAATCCTATTATCCGTTAAACTCATCCATTCCAAAATTTATACAAAACAACTTGTGTCGTATAAAAAAAGACGCTAGCTACTATTTATATGTTCCTGTTTTAAATAAATCTGTATAGTAGATCAATATTTTGATAAGAAAGTCGAATAATTCATAGTAGAAGTCAAAGTTTTAAGGAACATGATTTCATATTTCTTTATAAGTATCCTTATATTTATTATACATTATAATAATTTAGTATCAGCTTGTATCACAGTGAAAAAGTTGAGATAACTCCTGACTTTTGTGTATGTAGGATATTATTAACTAAAGTGGAGATTAAAGTGCCTAAACATTTTTTTTATATATCTCGTTTTTAGTTTGTTTTATCGAAAAATCGAATATTTAAAGAAAGTATACGACAATTAAACTTTTTCCATGGTAAGATTTGCGACATCTTTCCCCCTAAATTATAAATTTTGCGTTGCATCTCCATTCCGCGCGATAATTAAAAAAATCACGTGGTTTCCGCATCGGTCTCTGTACAAAAAGTATTTTTAATGTATGTTTGTTTTTTTAATATCATTGGATAGTTTTAATGCATAGTTTCAGAATTGTATGGATTAACCAAACTTATTGAAATAGAATTGTATTGAACAAGACTAGTACAGACTGATGTGGTTGTTAGATGATATATGTTAGTCTTGGAAAAGATTGAGTAAATTTGTTAAATTCAAAACATAAATAAATACAATGAAAAAGAATGCAACGTTCAACTTGTAAATTCTAACTTTTGTAAGTTGTTTATGAGTTAAAAACATTAATTAATTTGTCAGTTTACAATTAATTCTTGAAATATACCTTTATACGCGTTTTAAGTTTTATTTAATTAAAACATGAGTAGAGTAACTAGTAAAATAAACTAACAAAGTTCATCAAAAGTGCTATATCTATATCACATGTTAAAATGTATGTAGGTACTAATTTTTGTTTACAAATTTGTTTACCCTGTAATATTTTCATTTCCGTCATAGGCACTCATCGTTATACAGTCGACTCTCGATAAATCGAACCTCAATAAGTAGAATTTTTTGATAACTCGAATTTTTTTCCGTTCCCTTGAGAAAACCTGCCTAATTCGAAAAAAAACCATGCGTAACTCGAATTAATTTTGCACCCGAATTTTACATCAATAACTCGAAGTGATAGAAAAATTACCTCTATAACTCGAAGTTCAGTAGATAAGTCGAAGTCTTTAAATACATTACCTCTACAACTCGAAATTTTATATTGTATGTACGTATGAATTGTAGACATACATTGCAGTGTGAGAGTAAGTAGCCTACAAATGCTGTATGTAGTTACAGTACATACATTAGTTTTGTAAAGGATGTAGGGAATAAAAAACATAGTTTATTTGTACCTCTATAACGCGAATTTTATTTTTTTTTACCTCTGTAAGTCGAATTACCTCTGTAAGTCGAATTTAGTGAAATATTACCTTTATAACTCGAACTATTCTTAAGTCGAACTATACGTAACTCGAAGAAAACAGCCGTTCCCTTGAAATTCGAGTTATCGAGAGTCGACTGTACTAACTAAAAATGTAAAAATTATGTTTTCATCTTTAATTTTGATCCCATATCGATGCAGATCTTCCTTGGACCAAAAGAAAACTATGTACCAAATCTCAACGAAGGGAAAAGACTGACAGACAATAAGACGGATAAACAAACGATACGATTTTAAGGCCTGCCTGTCTCTAATAAGATATACTGATTCTTCAGTATAGATGTACCAAAAGTTGAGTAAACATGACGGTTAATAATTTTACCTACCGGTTAAATAATTGTAACTTTCGTAAAAGTACAGTATATGATATAAGGTTAAGTGGTAGAGAGGGCTGATAGCCCTAAATCCGTCTCTTTAATGAAGACTTTTTTTTCATTTCAGTGCTCAGTAATATTGGTGAAATCTTCAAAACACGAAAATATACATACGTTTGTATACAAACGTTTGTGTGTTACACGTAAAGTAGGCCTAAATCGTATTATACAACAATTTATTTTGTAAAAACACTGCTGTATAATTTTATACTGGGACTAAACTTAAACATATTCTAATGGATGGATTTAATTATATTAATGTTTGTTTGGAATATATAACAATGAATAATGTAATTGTATTATATTTCAAGGCATCGTTGGTTTTATTTCAAAAAGTAAAAAATAAATCTTGTTCACAAGAATTACAAAAAAAAAAAAAAATAATAACAGTAATACTCTTAAAATCATAATCATATTACTAATAATATTATAAGTGAGAAAGTCCTTTTGTTTGTTTATTTGCTTTTACACATTATAATTACCATAAACATACACATTTTTTACAGTTTTCTGGAGCGTGGCAACAAGGCAAACTCAACATGGCATCGGAAATATAATTCACTCAAATCAGTGCTCATACACTACACGTGTATGAAATTGCTTGCGTTGCCGTGGTAACTGATAATAATATTATAAAATGTGAAAATTCCGTAGTGTGTTCGTTTTGTTACTCGTAAATTATTCAACAGATTGTGCTGAAATTTTATAAGGACATTCTTCGAGTCCCTAATATTCCCAAGACTTATGTCGAAAACCTCTACGGGCTACGCCCCACTGGTCTATAAATAGCGAAAAATCCTATCTTGGTCTCTAAAGTTGGGGAATACTAATTGAAATATCCAGTTAAACATAATGAACTGTTTTGTGTAAACTTTTTTATGACATGACAACCATAATATGTTTAATTAATGTAACTACAATATTAATGATAGGCTTATATGTTTAAAACCAAACAGCTGTTGACAATTGTTGGTGTTTCAGCTGAAGTACATCAAAGAGATCGTTTACATTTTATAATATAAGCGCTTGAATAGTAGTTTAATGTAGATAACAAATACTGATAACGGATAAAACTTATTCCAGACTGAGCCAGCGACGAAGTAAAAACATCTAATGAATTGTATATACATAATTTCAAGTTTTTTTTTCAAATACTATTAAAGCACTGTTATATGACCCACCTCAATAAGGAAACTGTGAATGTTTATGTGCAAGAACATCTAGATATACTCAAGACTGGTCGATTTCCTTGAAATCTTGATGTGGCGATTTTACACCAACATGATTCAATGAGCCATTCTTTTCAAGATCACAGTCCTGACCAAGACTTCTCGTACAAATCAAAACCTGTCATACATTTTTACTGAAATATTCCATAAACTTCTTAAGGATTTCCCCCCTTACACCGGGAGTAAATGTTTTCTTACCGTAGTAGACTTCTCTCAGTGATAGTATGTATGTAGATTTTCTGCATCGTGACAACAATGCAAACTCAACACTATGAATGTGATATTAACTCATTTGAACAAGAAATGCTGCCATATGCGCAAGTCCTCAACCCCTGATCGTCTAACCATGAACACTGAAATAATATGAGCCTGATCGCATCACTATTTACACTTATTTGAAAAGTATAATAGAGGACCATCATATTACATCGTAAGTGTTTTAAGTAGGCTACAGAAACTATGGGTAATGAACAGGTAGTATGCTATAAAACCATTAACAGCATATTTAGTTTCTGTTGTAGTTGTCACGTGATATGTATTTTCTTTGTTACAATAGTGTTCTGTTTTGTTATCAATAAAAACACATACATTGACAGAATATTAGTTATTTTATTCTCTCTCTCTCTCAATCCTCCAATCAATTACGAACGATATTCAAGTGACTGCTCGTATTAGGAACTAGCCATGTTGTAAACAAATATGGGTATAAACAAATAAACAACTCTCTCGGTTTTCGTTTAGAACGATGAAGGTTTAGTGCGGTCTAAAGTATTTTAGGCGTTATAAAAACGTCTAAAGCTATTGGTCATCTTTTATGAATTTTCGTTTATGTGTCAAAGCAATCATGGTGTAATCCATTCTGATCAATGACGTAAAAATATTCCAAATATCACTTCCAAACGGTATCATCAAGAAGAACACGAACCTACATTCGAATTTATTGTTGTATGCATTTAAAAATATAAATTTAAAATTGTTTTTCTTAAATAACCCATACTATTGTCACATTGTTCAAGAAACCTTAGGACTTAATAATCTGAATAAAATAACTAGTGCATACATTCATATATTTATTTGACATTTTAGGCTTCACCACATTACATATTTCAGTGTCAATGGTAATGTACAAACTCTGTGATGCTCTAACACACATAATATGCATATATTTATAACTTTTAAAGTACTAATTGGGTGAGCTTTAGGGAAGCTTATTACTCGAAAGACTTGAAAAATCGAATCTTTGTCTGTCCGCAAGAAATCCCAGAAACGAAATGGTCTACTGACTTTACATTTTGCATGAAACTTAATTTCTACAAGAATAAGTTCTATGTTGCCCAATTGTCAACCTCTGTTCGCATAATTTACTGTATGTTTATCTATCCTCGGGACATCTCCGGAATGTATTGAGTTATAGATTTGAAATTTACAGCACTTGGTGTGGAGACTACTATCGTGTATAATGATATTGCACCTAACTGGGCAATATAATGATTTATAAATGTTCACAGTCAAAATATTGTAATAAATAACGATTATATAAAACAATAAGTATAATATTCCTTTCACTTCTGACAAGTATATTGCACGCATTGTAGTATAATCAATGAAATCTTTGAAATTATAACGGTGTTTCACATATTTATTACATTTACCTGTTTATGATTTGCTATTTCACGACCAGACTGTGGTTATAAAGTACAGTAATTATGATATGAATTGTATTAGTATTGACAAGGTCAGCTAAATCCCTTCCACCACTATTTATAACGTGTCTGAACTGTGAACAAGTCAATTTGAGTTTTACTTTCTTAATTGAAATAAAGCAGTGAATTTCGTGTACACGCAACTCTTCAGAACATTACGTAAAATGTTGTCTTAAATAAATGGTTTAGTATTCAAAATATTGCTATATTTTGTAAGTGTAAAGCTGTGTAGGGATATAAATAGCTACTACAACACTACGAATTAAAATTCCACTGTATGAAGGCAAACACAAAGTCTTACTGTTTTTCTTCTAATCATATACTCAGTTCTAATTAGTTAGCTGGTGAGTGAGGACCTATCGTGACCTTTATTCTGTAGTTTTAATAGTTAGTGTTTAGATTTATTGAGAACATGTTTTAGAGTTAGTGTGCATGGAGTAGACACACAACGTGGCTGTTGTGTTCCTGACTTATGTGTGTCACAACTCTCTAGTATGATTTGTTTAATTTAATTTGATTGTAATTATAGGTTAGGTTAGTTATTCACCTGAGGATGAGATCAGATCGCAGATCTCGAAACGTTCTGTTACTGTATGTTTGAATCACTAAACAATGGAAAATGCCCGGAAAATCCTGTTTCCTTCATATAGTATTACCTAATAACATTATAATATAATTAATAAAATAGTACGAGAGTGAATCCTATATTACTTATTTTATGATACACTGTGCCTTTTTTCTTTGAAACAATTAATTTGTATTACATCCATAAGTAATTAGCAATGTTCTTAGTTCTCTTTGATGTTTACTCATAACTTATAAAACATTATTTATTCAATGCAATACCAAATTTCAGATTAAGCATTTTGTTTTAATATTAGAATTGAATTTGGTAGGTCATAACATGTCCGTAATTTAATGAGGATATTTTTATATATTTGATATTTAAAAAGATCAAAACCAGTAAAACAAGTGACCTACTTCATCTTGGTTTTAATGAACGAAGTGTTGAATATAATCGAATCTATCTGTAGGCCTAACTGGTGTTTTTTTGGACGTTTTATAAATTAATTGCCTTATCTTTGTAACCATTGTAGCATGAACGAGATGAAATAGTTCAATAGTTCATTGATCATGGGTTGCGGACAAAGTAAAAAACTGGCACAACACATTTGGATATTGTGAATGATAAATTTAATCAACTACAAATTAACGAAACTAATTATTGAACAATAATATTAGTAATAAGATGTTAGCAGTTTTACTTGTTTAATTTGGTAACTAACTTCGTTAACTAATCGTTAACCAGCTTCTTTATATTATAAGTTATATTTGATCACTAAACAGTAAAAAATGTGCGTAAAGAAGTAAAATGAGAAATTGCGATAGGTTTACCATTTTTTTTTAATTTGTACATTTGTAATTATTATAACACTTGTTTTGACGCATAAAGGTGAATTTGTCGTGCATTCGAGGTTATCAGATAGTTGCTCAGGCTTACAATTATTGTTATTTTTTCCTAGTTTTGTTTTTATGTGTATTGACCAATTTTCATTTTAGAACTAAATTTATTTTATTAAAACAAATATTAACCAAGTAATTCCAGGTTGTAATGGTTTAATGGCAAATATATGAATGTAATTAAGTTAAAGCGTTTTGGATAAATATACGAAATTAAGGTGGTGCTAAAATAAGCAAGCGCAATAAGCCGAACCTTGAATTTCTTGTTGTTAATTAGCATTTAACATATTATTAGGTGTTTTATTCAAATTCGAAAATAAAGATTTGTTCTAAAAATCAAATTTATTTTTGGAAAAGAAAGTTCATGAGATTAGCTAATAGGTCTACCCGCAGACATCCCCCCCCACCAATATGTCTGAGGGAAATTGTCAGTTCATTTCGAACAGGCTGACCTGAAGTGAATTATGGTCATTGGAAAAATATTTCCATCTCCTAACGCATTTTCTAATCGTTCAATGTCAGACCAGTAACGCTATTGGTATAAGCATCGCATGAAGTAACTTCTTAGGACCTGGAGGTAAAGCAGAACACATAAGTTTATTAGACATCACTTATTAGAGCAATGTTTATGAAAAGCAGTGAGTTATTTGTATAAGCGGTGCCTGAAATCTCGGAAATTGCTCTAGAACGTTTTAAAGGTCAACAATTGCTTCAGAGCTCTGAAGAGGAAACCCGTTCTATGAAATCCGCATATTCAAAACTTTATATAGTGTTTGTAACAGTTTCCAGAGATTGTAACAGTTTCCAGAGATTGTAACAGTTTCCAGAGATTGTAACAGTTTCCAGAGATTGTAACAGTTTCCAGAGATTGTAACAGTTTCCAGAGATTGTAACAGTTTCCAGAGATTGTAACAGTTTCCAGAGATTGTAACAGTTTCCAGAGATTGTAACAGTTTCCAGAGATTGTAACAGTTTCCAGAGATTGTAACAGTTTCCAGAGATTGTAACAGTTTCCAGAGATTGTAACAGTTTCCAGAGATTGTAACAGTTTCTCAGTTAATGTCTTCCTGAGTACAGTTTACGGGATTTCAGAGGCTTTGCATAGCCAATAACATAAATCAGAGAATACAATTTTTTCTATAAATTTCGTCTAAAAGTTCATCTATTCCTTTTTAAAAGGAGTCTTTTAGCAATTACTGAAGTTATTTGTGATGCAAATAAGCAAATACTTTACATTCCCATCTTGTAAAAGAAGGACAATTATTGCTGATCAGTCAGAACGACTACTTTTTCAACAACCGTAAGTGAAAAGTGTTTACCCAACTGTTACAATTTTCATGTATATTAGTCTTTTGTACGATATCATTGTGAATTTGGAGAAATAATTGGTAGGTAGGAGTACGACACACCACATGTAGCGTTACCACAGGCCTACATGCTTCGCTGAGGCTGCATGTAAAATTTCAAAACTCTAGCTCATTTAATTCTCAGATAGTACTAAATGGTAGGCTTTAATGACGCTAAGCCAAATTCCATGATTGGACATGCAGCATCATACAACTCATTCTCATCTATGGCGAAAAAAATGTCATCCAAGATCGGAAGTTTACAGATTAAATACTGTATTGCTCAATATATCTTGTCACATTTATATTTTTGTTCATTGAGTTAGGTTTTATAACAGGATTTAAATAAAAACATTCCGTTAAGGTAGGGAAGGTACTACTACAACGCAAGAGTGCGCTGAAAACAAGTCTTGTCACTTTTAACATTAACTTTCCACCATACCTATTATTTTTCAAAATTTGAAGTTTTATAGTTCAGTTCGTTTTCGAGATATCGTGCGGATAGGCAGACAGAAAAGAGATTTTCCAACCCCAAGAGTGATTGTTTTCGCTAAAGCTCAGCCAATAACTTTCCGTTATTTTTAGACATATACATATGTTACATTTAAAGCATTATTTCAGAAGAAGCAAATCCGGATTGATTTTACTTTCATGGTTGTATGTTGACAAAATTTAATAAATCCTGTATACTACTAGGCCTACGTTTATTAATTATATATTTAAAACAACATTTCTGTTTTGCCAAAAAGTTCATGTACAGCCATTTATTACTTAACTACTGTCTAGCAATTGAACAAAAATGTTAATCAGGCCACTGGCCTAAGTACTAAATATATAATGATTATTAAGCATAGAGGTAAATTTTGTAGACTTCTCGAGACGTAGACTCCTTCGCCCTATCATGTACTCCGATAGGTCAGTCTGTGAGGTGGTGGGCGTCGTTAAGTCCACCAGTGTTATCTTATGAGCTGGCTGTAGCTGAAACGACCCTGAGTTTTCAACATTGAACAAAGTTGAACTTCAAACACTTTTACACCTTAATTTTCGCTCGTAGAATTATGGAGTATGTCCAAATGTAAAGATATGATTAATAGTCTATCCACTCTGTTTAGTTTTTCTTGTTAAGTTTATGCTACTTGAATATTAAAACTACAAAATACAAAAGAGTTTGAGATTTTTCTGGATAATTAATGAAAATATAGAAAAACGAAAAAGCTTCGATGCATATTAATCTTATCTTTGAAATAAGAAGTCTCCCATAATGCTATGAGCATACACTTTAAGTAACTTGTTCTGCTCTTAACATAGGCTACTCCACAACAGTCTTATATTTTGCTTTGCATCTATCTCTGACACAGACTTGGGTTTCACTCGCAACAACGACTTCAAAACTCGACTTCCGTGCGTGATTTTTATTATTCTGTGATGGATGTCCGAACTTCTTCATCTGAATTAAATAAACTGAGAAGCTACAAACTAAGTGCATCGAAGTACTTTAACAAACTAGTCGTTTAGCCATTTAATCAAAGCAAACAGAATTTCTGTAGCCTACCCTTCCAGAGTTTATTAAGTAAACTATTGATGCGAATCTTAATCTTTAGTAAAGGGTAATCTCGTATTTTATTTATCTTTGTTCTGTAATTTTCGTGTTTTGGCTGCTCTTTTATTTTTTACTTTATTATGGTAACTAAATAGGAAAACTGAATTAAAAACTAACACCTTTCCCTTTTCTTTTTTTCCTCATTTATATTTTTATAGCTACCTAGAATATGGTGTCTGTTGCAGGACAACCATGTATGTAAAACATTTGTGTACTAACACAAGTTGTTCAAAGCTTTAACTCTTATTTGAAGAAAACACTATCTTATATTGTTTATATGTTCTAGCATTCTTACTAATTTATGAATAACAACGATTTAAAACGAAAATTAAAGATTTGCCCACTAAAGCTAGGGTAAAAGTGAAGTGGATATTTCATGATATTTTTCTTTGTATATTGTTATTGACAGACAATTTGCTATTTCGTAGGTCAACATCACACAAGAAATCGATTTAAAAATATTGCAACATTTCTTTGGTTTAGTTAGAATTTATTTGCAGTTTTTTCCGCATATTATATAAATTTTCAAGCACAAAATAACATAAAAATTGTAAAATAAATAAAAAATTAAATATCAAGACGTTTGAGAAGTTAACTAAAGAGTAATTTTCCAATCATTATTATTATAAATCGTCCATCGGATCTTTCATCTAACGATTGGCAATAAACGAACAATAAACAGCACCAATAAGGAAAGAGAAGATGTAGTAAAGGGCATAGACACGAGGCTGGAAACTGCGGTACGGGGAACGTCATCTCCAGCTAATAAACGAGCAGAGATACACTCATAAATCAGGAACTTGTATTTGTATTTGTTGTTCGCGTCCGGTCGGCTAGGAGCGCAGCAGCGGGGCGAGCGGAGCGCCACCATATTGTGACAGTTTCGCCATCTTAGTTCAACTGTTTTAGGCGATGTTTTCTTGACTCGCGGCCGCCAGATACGCTCCGCCCTCTCCGCTCTCTTTACGCGGTGCCTCATACCTATTGGTTAAGGCATCACTGCTTTTTGAATTACTGCGATCCGATTGGTCGACAAGCCGCGTATCGATCCCCCGGGTTGGCAGATCTTGATGCGCAGAGGGAATTGGAATCGATAGCCCAACAATCCAGACCCACCGTTGCCGCCGTCACTTCTCACTCGCTCACCCGCTCACTCTCTCGATCGCACAGTTCTATTTAAGTTATGAAGAGCGAGTTGTCAAATTAGATTTATTTTGGTGCCTTCATTCTTTCCCCTGTTCCAGACTCTTGGTTGGCAGTGAAGAAAACTGCCTGCGATCCTCGAAAACCACATTAACCCCTAGTGTAGGTTGACATGGTATCAGTGTCATCTGGGTAGTTCTAAACCTTTATGACCGATTATAAACTCTCACCAATGTGGTACCGGAATCTTATGAAACTCAACAACCAGAACTCAAATAGCTTCGAATAATTATTTAATTCCTAATTTTATTTCAAAAACCAAATTTCTTTAGTAAAACAATATTATTTTGTATATTTCACAAATGATTGTTCATTTATACTTAACACTTTACTTGAACATAGGGATTCACAAGTTCACCATAGTTAAATTAAAAATTTAAATTTCTATTACAAAACAAACATTATAGCAGCTGTTTGTGTTTTAATTACATGAAACAAGTATACGCTTTTCCTTTGTAAACACACCCTGTTCTGATAAATTCTACAATATTCCGTTTTTTACATAAGTTTCACAAAATTAATATTGTACTACAAAATACCACAGCTAATTTTGTGCATTTTCATTAAATGATGTTTATAACATACAAAATTGAGATAGTGCTTGTGACTCGTTTAACATAAATTGGAATTTGCTATAGTATTAACTAGTTATTTTTTTTTTTTACTAGAACTAGAATTTTGTGAACCTGAGGTATGAAGTTCCAACTTCAATTCGCGCCACAATAAATAATAGGTAGTCTACATAATAAGTCATAAACATTGTTATTCAGCAGGTAAACATTAATTAACAATTCATTTCAAACTATAAACCACGTTAATTGGGAATACTTAAACAACTCTAAACCAGTATGATAACATACTTACCTGTAAACCACACAATTAGTTTTTATTTTGAACACACTCTGAGCTTCGATTATTTAATTGCTGTAAACGGGCTCTATAATTTTATTTGCTTTAGACTACATTTTTTCCTTGTGGTATACACGTGGTAGATTGACTTTCATAAAATTATGACATAAATGTTATATTTATGTAGTGTTTTGTCATTTACACTACAATTATTTATGCTTATTACAATCATGGTAGGTTGTAAATAATTGTACTTCACTTATAATACATTTGTAATGATCTTGTATGTCATATGTACTAATTATTGTACTGGCTTTGCTTTAAATATATTAAAATAATTGTTTATTTTATTTCTTGTTAAACAGATTTTTACTAGTTTGGAAAATAGGTGCCGTGAATGGGGTATATTTTAGTGTTGTACTTAACGTAGTCTAATAGTTACAAAAAATGTTTAACAAATTAACTTCCTTTTTTTGTAGTATCCTAATAGTAAAACAAAACAAGAGTCATTTTATAAAAGTGTATAGTGGTGGCTAATGTTGCTCTTCAAATATTATTTTATCTCTTGTCTAACGAAATTCACGGTAGTAGTATTCATTTTATTGCAGAATTAAATACTGAAATTTATTATAAATGATTTATTGTTCAATGTAATGTTTATACACCGAATGAGATTGCTTTTACGTTTTTTTTCACTAGATCGCATATATATATATATAAATTACGAAGAGCTGTAAAATAAGAACGTAGTTGTGTTCCATAATTTACTGCTTAAGTAGACTACTAGTTAAAAAAAAAACATACAACAAACAATTAAACAATGAATACCGTACATTAGCCTAAAACAAAATTTAATCGATAATGCGGCAGACCAGGAATAATTTAAAAATTAAAACAAGATATTTATCTGATTAAGTAATTACACAGATTTTTTTTAGTTGTTTGATGATTTGTTTGATTTATTTTAAATTATTATCTACATATTTTTATTATTGCAAAAGTAATTGAAACATGACAACTATAATTCAATACATCTGATTTAAAGTTTGTTATATTGCCTACTTACAGAATGCAAGAGGTAAGTGTAGAGCATGTTATCACCACCATCAGACTTAATGTTGTAATTTAATTCATGCTCTATAGACAGTGGTATTTTGTTATAAAATTTAAATGTCTGAAATGTCTAAAATTTATTGTACTGTGTTAGTTTCAAATTAGGATAGTAATACGAAGCATACAGTAGTGTACAAGTCGCGTCGAGGGGTTTATGTAACAAACTTGCCAGTGAAGAACACTGATAGTATAGCTACAAAACGTCAAAAGATGACAAAGAGCCCAATACAATGAAACCGAAGTTACCCTATTAAACAGTGCCGGCAGTGTGAGGTAATGTAGGTGTGGATGTGGGTGGGGGGGGGGTTGGGGGTTGTAACACGGAGTACATAGTCAGGGTTTACGGCACAAACCTGGCCGGAATATGGCACATCTCCGGGGCGAGCCCGTTTTGTTTTATTCCTGCTTAAACTTAACAAAACAGACACTGAAATCCTACCAATTATTTTTTCCCATCGATTTCACTTCTTGCTGTGAAATGGGCGTGGCCGGGGCGGGGGGGCGGGGCGAGCGACGAGTGGTGGCGGAAACTGCCGAGCGGGGGGGCGAACGACGGGGAGCGGAGAAATCGGTTCAGTCCTCTATAACCGATCGGCCCGAGCAGATCGTCCGACCGATATCACCGATTGTTTGTTTTATCAATTAAAACAGCTGTTGATGTGTGACTGTAGGCGGCCGATGCGGACGATGTGCTCGCGGCTGTGACAGTGTGATACCCGCGCGCGCGCCCCGGACGGCCGAGTGTTGTTGGACTGTGATCTTAGTTTGTTGTTAGACATGTGGTGTGATTTGTGATCTACGGTTCAGTTTTAGTGATGACCGCCACCGGTTCCTGCTAGACTGTCCCTCTATATAAGGTAAATCAGGGAACAATTTCACAATACTTTCAATTAGTAGAGTACGTATAACCAGTTTTGTTAAAAAAAATACGGCTGCTCGATTTTCATAATACACGAAGGTTTGTCGAGCTTTCAAAATTTGAAGTTGTTAACAAACGAACCTGTGAAGACAAAGTTGTGGCATAACCTAAAAGGTGTGAAACATCACCTCACGGACGCAGGCGCAAGCTGTCATGTATGCAGAATGATGGCGGCCCGTTGTTGGGCTGATACGCGGTACCGGTGTAACCTCGCACTTTTACAATTATCCTGAAAGGGGAGAAAATCTGTGTAACATTAATATCATTTATATCAGAGCAAAGTTGCAACAAACAGCGTATATCATGTGATATTGTCCACGAGATAAAATGTGTTTAACACAGAGTTTTACCATATCAAACCTGGCTAATAGAACAATAATAATTTTAAGTGAATACCACATTATTAAACTTGAAAATATTGCTTTTTAACTAGTAAAGTAATTGTGTACTGTGTTTCCAAGTAACAGTACAACTTAATAAAACGTTGGTGCGGGGAAAAAGGGGGGAAATAAGCGTCTTGGGATTGAATAAAAGTCAATTACAGTCTAATTTAGTCACAAAACCTAGATTAATTCGTGTGTGAAGGATTAAATAAGTAAAAATTGCTTATATATAACTGGCAATTAACTTGTTATGAACATTATTTAGGTTAGAATATTATATTTTCTTATTTATAAATTGATAACGAGACTTTTTCCAAAGTAAATCTCCAGTATTTAAACTATTACTAAGCTAGTCACCTTTCTTCTGTCAGATAGAATAGCCCTAAATATCCAAATAAACCAAAATGTCTTGTAGAAGGTTTTAGAATTAGCTATCTAATATTAAATAAAATATATTTAACATCAGTCGATAATTTAACACTAATAAATTAACTACATGTATACTATGGCATTTATGTCCGCAGTCCTTTTAAACGATTTATAATTTTCTGTAAAAATAAACTAAATATAACCATAATAAAACAGTTAGAATCAGTAAAAGCGTGAGATATTGTGAAGTGGTTAAAGTAAACATTTACTGCAGTTACTTTTGGGCTATTTGAACTATTTTCTATACTATTTCTAATATAAAACATGCACAGAACACCTTACAATTATAACTGGCTAGACCTAAACTGTTGTTAAATTATAAACATAAAATCATGAAGTATCTTATTTTTGTGATTTAGTAATAAATTGTAATCTACATGTCACAGCTGCAACTTTAGTTAAAGTCTTGTAAAATAGATTAAATCTTTAAGCTGCCTAACAGTAGCGCCAATAGCTATTAGTACGACAATTTTAAAAGGCTGGTTATGATAGGCTATAACTTAATAGGATAGGCTAGCTAAATACGATATTCTACTGATTCAAGCATTATTTTGACAATCTTATGAAACGGAACATTTATACTCTTATAAAAACTTTAATCAATATTTAATCAGCGTACTAAATAAATACACAAACTATTTAATGGAAGCGTGCACTTAACTGAAAAGGCTGTAAATGATCCAGTACTTGGTATCTATACCGCAAGCGCATTCCCGTGTCAACTTCAGTAAAACCAGTCGTTTAAATCTATTCTTACAATCGGTCCAGCGATTAATGATTACTTAGTTGGTTGTGATATGTATTTTTTTAACGGAATAATTGTAATGCATGTTTATGAAAACTAATTATCTCTGTTCAAACATGTATTAAGGTAATTTTAATATTATAAGTACAACATGATTAAAAACAATAGAGTCACATCTAAAACGTTTTCACTAAGATTCAAAACATCCCAAGAAAGGTGTTTTTGGAGTAATAAAGATTTATTACAACACATATAATAATTTTATGACGTGTGTATTTTTGACAGTTGCATTATTTTTAAATCTTATAGGCTAACTTTGGTTATTAGTTTAAGCATTTGAAACTGTTTAAAATAACGTTTTGGTCACACATTATCATAGGCCAAATTCTATGAATCCGTAAAATCTAAAGTGTAATTGAAATGGATTGCTTTTGTGTGAAATCAATAAGAAAATAAAGAAATTTTTTCCAGACATTTACCATTTTTCAGTGATAAAAAACACTAAAAAATCATGTATCGTTTATAGTCATTCCATCGTAAAAAACTTCAAATAAAGAATAAACCTATTCCTAGTGCTCACTAATTCCTTACCAAGTAAATACACTCATTTTATTTTTGCAGTTGAAATATAAATAAATTAAATGTAAACATAATTAAACAGTTTTAACAAGTTAATGTCTGGTTATTTAAACAACAGTCTACATTATTTTAATCTTTTTCTTCTTAGAGAACATTAACAAAGGATTTAAAAACGCCACTTAAACAAAATTCCAGCTTGCTTTAAGTTTACTGTTTATGTTTTTAAGAATATTTCGAAATCAGTTTACACGATTTAATGCTAAGCGTAAACACATTAAAAACCAAGTTATATGTGTTTCAGTAGACACCGTGACAAAACATAACTACAAACACAATTTATTACAATGCCGAGCGGCTTCATCTTCGCTTTGGAAAACTATCCTTAGTTAATATTGTAATAATCAGAACAGCTGTTGTTACAACCATGTTTTCACACGCTGTGAAATTAACGTTAGTTAACGTTTTATCATTTTCAACAAGAAAATCTAAGATATGCAATTTTTCGGGGGGGGGGGGAGGGAATTACATTAACATTTTACATACATTTCACTCAAAAGAGAAAATATTATTGATCCAGTCTTCAAAATAGTTTTCATCCCAAGACAAGAAAATGTTCTGTGTAATTAAATACAGTTTTATATTATCACACTCTGATATACAATGGATACAATCTGGTGAAATCTGAAAACACACATTGAAACGTATTGTGAAGTTGTTGATAAAATTGTAAAACGTATTTTAAGACATACATCCCAACAATCATTCGATTGTTCAATAAATATATTAAAAAAAATAAACACTTGGTGTTTTATATAGGCATATTCAATTAAATGTTATCTGAGCGGTTCTTTTGGTTTAAAAGTAATCTCACTGTTTCAAATGTTTGTGACATTTTATAATAATCATAATTTACCAGGCTTCATGTAG
This sequence comes from Homalodisca vitripennis, assembly GCF_021130785.1. Taxonomy (NCBI): domain Eukaryota; kingdom Metazoa; phylum Arthropoda; class Insecta; order Hemiptera; family Cicadellidae; genus Homalodisca; species Homalodisca vitripennis. Next base: position 34,806,103 of record NC_060207.1, read on the forward strand.
ACGAACAAAGGTGATGGTAATAAAACAGCGAGATCAGGAAGGGGTGTCCCCTATAGTTCATATTTTACTTTCCTCTCCACCTATATAATTGGTTTTTGTATGATTAGGCTATACAATATTCATACTAAAATTAAAATTAAAGCTCAAAGAATATTTTTAACAATGACGTATTGACAACATGAAAAAACTAAATTCAGAAGGTGTAGGACTTACAACCTGAAATAAAAAAATTGTATGTGCTGGAAATTCATATAAATCGATGTATGCATATACAAATACGTTAGATTTATTTCAATTTATATATTTATTTAATTTATTTCGATATTTAAATATATATATAACCATTTTTATATATTTAATTTAAAATGTAGATGTAATAATTTTAAATAAACTATATATGAAGTTCTGCTTTTCTCTGTTGAACAGTTAACATTAAAGTATTTTTAAATTGTAGAGATGACCTCTCGTGTTTCACCTCAACTTTTACTCATTTATAAATTCCTGAGATGTAGAATCAACAAAATATATGTATCCACTCTAAGATGAACGTTTGCCTTTAGCTGCAGTGAGAAACGTATGCAAGATACGATGTGTAGCTGAGTTATACGGCCATACGCTTGTCATACGGGCTGCATAACAAATACGCTGTAACAGTGTGCAGCGCGTATGGCAATGTGGTGGTTACAGCGTATGGTAATGCTCATCGTTAGTAAACTGTAACAAACCGAGAACTTTTATAAGCTGTCACTTTATAGCAGAACATACCTTGTTATAAGTGACATAACTTGTTATATGCATTAGCTCGGTACAATCACAAGTTTTATATTTACATTTTGAAAACTAGCAGAAGACGCATTTTGGAAATTCAATGCTGAGCATAGTGTTAAGATATTATACACAATATTTTCATTTAAATGCAATAATGAACAATATTGTATTTAAAATATTTAAACTTAGATTTTGAAAATTGATTTAGTAAAGGATATGGAGAGACCTGAATCAGGTCTTAGAAAAATAAATTACAAATTTCTTATTTATGAAATTTTATATAGATTATGGTGTAGTCTGTTAAAAGTAGAAGTAATCACAGTAGATGCTAGTGTTTAATGGAAATAATTTGTTATAATAACGATAAGTAGTTAAAATATTACAAACGATGGTATTAAAATGAAACCACGGAACGTGTGTAAGTATCTGTATAAATATTTTTAAATATTTCTTTGTAAAAGATCTCTATCGAACAGATACAAAAGAATTTATTTCACTATGAAGAACTTCGAACACACAACGTCACATAGTATCGTTTATAATTGACGTCACTTACTTGCGTTTAAAATGTGTATTGCACAAATTAGTTGGATGATATTTACTTTGCCGTACTCTAACAGTATTATATCGTCTAAAAAGAATAAAATTGTGTACCTTGTGTAATATGTCCATCCTAGAGATATTGGAAAATGGAAACTAAAATTGAATTACGATCAGCTTTGATTACTCGTAATGGGCGAATGTAATATATTTAGACTACTCTAATGAAATAGAGTCTACATGAACGCATTACTTAATGGGATTATTACATTACTGTTACATAAGAAGTGATGCTATCATTCATGCAATGATATTACTAGTTCAATCTAGTTCTACCGGTGTAACAGTGAAAGAACAAGTTTTCTTTACTCATTCTGTGGCTTTTCATTGAATTTGTATTTTTTCAATTGTTCACTTATACATTTTAGTTTCAAAATAATTATACTGTAGCTCTGAGAAACAATAGAAGTATGATTGGATGAATGAATTATAAATATTACAACGTACTAATGTAGAAATTTTGTAGTAAACGATATTTATTTCATAGATTTTCTAGTGTTAATTGGTCGTCTAACGCTTAGCTATAATTGGAAACCGGTATAATACGTTACTAAAGTAATACCCATAAAAGTTCTTGCGTACCCATACTTGGACACTATAAAAGTAGTATTGAAACCACTTTATAAAAAGGTATGTTGAAGTTCAAATGAACAACCACATTCTCGGTATATTATGATGTAGTAAAATGTTACAAATGTCAAAGTAGTACAACGTAAAGGTTTTTATAAAAATGATTAGTTTAAAAAAGGAAAAATAACGATACAATCGTTTGTGATACAACCACTTATATATCTTCTTAATATTTTATAAAATTTGCTACTACAACGTACTCTTTCACTAAAATTTCGGACATTATAAATATCATTATAACCGTGAATTACGCCTTGACGTAATATACTTATTTTATATTTTCTATAAAACAATTTTATATTTTCATGAAGAATACTCCTAATATTAACTAATTTAATATCTCTAATTTTTGACATAACTTTTTACTAAGATATTGTTTGTGTTGGTTCGTCTAAATAGAAATAGAAAGTGTATACATAACATAACAATAACATACTTAAAACTAGTTATTACTTTTAGTGAAGTAATCGAATAGAATAAGATATCTGCTATCTTAAAATAAAAGAATACATTTTATGGTAAAAATTTGCCTAATCACACTAATATCTAGCGACGTATACTAGTAGAAAGACAAGAGAGTAAATTTACGTTTTTTAAATAATTTTAATAGTATTATATTTAAAAAGTCATTATATAGCCAATGTAACTTTTATCTTATAATCTAAGTATACTAATTAAAATTAGTTTTACCTTCATATTACCTACTTTACATTAAACCTCAATTTATAGCCACAATTTCACTGTGAGTTTTAGTTGAAGATAGAATACCAACACATACCTTGACATTAATATTTAACGCCTTCTGCCATAGTAAGATATTATATACATATCAACTAAATAATATGTTAATTACTCCATCTAACATAGTAACACTCATGAAGATATAAATTATTATATAAATTCAGTTTTGTCTTTATTACAAAATATGTAAATACATTGTCGTACGCAACTGAGCCTTACACTTTGAATGAAATTTGCAAAAAATATAAATGAAAGTAGGCTGTAGATTATTTGATTTTGAATGTGTTAAAATTTAAATTATGTAATTTTGACAATTACAATGTCCCTTGCTGATAAAATGTATTTAGTAGCAGTTGTAGTTTTGTTATGCCAACTAATCAGATTTACTACTATAAAATATAAATATATTTTTATAACAATCAATTACAAAAAACATTTCTGGCAAATAATTTTAATTTTAATTTATTTCTGTATTTAAATAAATTTCAGCGATTTTAAAATTAAAACATTCTTACAAACAAACCTTTGTCGTTTTTGATGAAAGATGTTTTGGATGGAACGTTGTCAAAGAAATGATTGCATTAAACTTCAATTTGAAAAGCATGGTGTTTTAGCGCAATAGTCCTTTTATGAATAAGTGCAATTTCAAGTTTCTTGTTCTAAGAGAACAAACAAATTTACATTAAGATTGCAGGTTTACAAAAAAAGAAAAATAGAAACTGAATAAAGTATAAAACAAATACCAAAAGTCTAATTAGGCACATACATTTAATTGTAAACTAAATTTTACACACGATATTAGGAACTCTAGGAACTTACAATACAAGGCCTTCCAAATATAAATCTATGTTTACAAAAACACCATAAAGTCTGCGTTAAAACGTAACTAAAAATAACGGGCTTGTTTTCAAACAGTTTACAAAACATAGGAAAGCACGTTACTATGTTATCAACTGGAAGTTTCCCAAACCAAACGTAAATGTTAGTTGTATACTAATAGATTTATAATGACAGAGCTTGGAGTAAATTAGATGTTGTTTTAAAACCATTGTTACTAAGAGACCTTTTAAGGGCGACAAGAGAAACGCATATACGCGTCCAGACGTCCACTCGTATATCCAATAATAAATAACCTTATCTGCGAAACATACATACCCCGAGAGACTTCTATTACTTAAAACTGTACTTTCATAACTGTACAACATATATTTTGAAAACGTTCCAGTGTAAATTAAAAAGAAGAAAAAAAAAACAATAATAATGGAATTAATAAATGTTATAACATTTTGGGTGAGTAGAATAAACAACAATGCGACTCAATTAGTTACCAATACTGAATTGGCTACCATTCTTCAATTATCACTATTTAAAATTATTGCTAGCAGATACAAACACACACTCACTTGTTTGAAAATGTTGAAACACAAATTGTGTATTCTGGGAAGATAATTCAAAATAATTATTTTTAATGGAATATGTTTTTGGTTTGAGTATTTGAAACTATCTAGAAAAGTTTAAAAGACAAAAATTTGTTTGTAGAAACGCAGTGAGTTATTTTTTACGTCGTCACATAGCAGTCGAAACTCGCTGTACTTAGCGGATCCTTTCTGGAGTTTTTAACTTTTTTAATCTTTGAATTTAAAAACTAATTATAGTTAAAGATTATAAAATAAAATATGAAATTCGGATTATTTTATTAAAGTATAAAATAAGTACAGGAAAATAAATTTTAGTTTATATTACTGTCATATACAGGGGGTCCACAAATAACTGTATTAAAGTTTACCATTTTATTTGTCAGATCGAAATAAGTAAAAAATGTCATAAAAAGTATAATGGTATCTTGTTTTCTGTATGTGTGTCTGTGTTTTTTTTTTTAGGAAGAACTGTTTCTTGGTAGTACCAGCTGAAATTACCTACTCATTTTTGACAATTTGTATTGATACAAGTTCTTATTAATTCGCATCCAACCGATTTTGGTTTGTATTTAAAATAGCTTATTTTTTTAAATATTCAAACGATGAAACACAAACTGCGTTTGGATGCAAGTAAATGATATCTTAAAATTATATATTTCTTACAATTCTAACCCAATAAGAACAATGTGGAATCTCAAATAATTTTACGCTGTTTTTTTAGCACTATTTGTGAGCTAATTTTCGTTTGAAACATATGAATAACACGCTCCAAATGCTTTTAATGTTTTATTAGTTTTTCATAAAAACTTAAGTTCTTTGTGTATTTTGCCGTTCAGATGTTCAAAAAGTATAAATTAATATGAAAATAAATAGCGCTTATATGTTACTTAACAATGTATTTAAAATGAGACATCATTGATAAATCTACAATTATATATAAAGGCGTAAAGTGTTCGAAGTTGTATAAAAACTGAAATTGTGTTTGAAGCTCACAATTTTCTTATGAGATTAGAATAAGACATTTTGACGGTTAAGGTGAATTTGTACGCGTCTTCTCAAAAATATTTCCTTATAATTATTTATTTTTATCTTATAACCTTCTATATTAAACTTATTTACTTATCTGTAAATATTTTTGTCTATCGAAGTTTTTATAGTGACAAATAAATATGTGGCGAAGAAGTTGTCACATGACACGGCCGTGGTTATAATTATTTTTTTAAATCAGGAATGGATTACAGAAATGGAGACGGTAACTACATAATATTTAGAAATATACAAAAAATTTTAACTTTTTAACTTTACGTCTTCAAAGCCGAAGTCTGTCTGCGGATATTAAAGCAATGCTTCTACCTAACTAAATATATTGAAGCGACTACAATATTATAATGGTATTCAATATCAGCCTGTTTGTCTGCATCAGAACAGTTTGTTAACAGTTTTGTGTTATTTATTTATGATTGTTCATAAAAATTCGGGAAATAAGATTCCTTGAATACATCACCAATTTTGAATGTGGTAAATATTTGAATTCAATAAAACCCTGTTTTAGGAAACATTAAATGTTTATTGGTTATGCAGATGACGTTCCTTGAGTAGGAAATTCATACATTTTTAAATCCAGCTTCTATTACGGAATGTAATACGGAATAGAGTACAAATTGTACAATTAGTGGTTTTAATTATTTCAGTTTTAATTAAATTAGTAACAATTAATCAGTTGATGAAATTTTATTTGTATTGTTGGTGTAAGTATAGGGGAAGTTTGGAATTAGTTACTCCTGTCAGTTAAAACCGCATGGCTTCCGAATCATATCAGTGAAAGATTAAGCTGCAAGAAGTAAGAACCAATACAGCGAACAGTACTAGTGTTCTTCTATAGTAAATAAATTCATCACATTTTTCTTCTAATGTTGCAAAATCTTTTAATGGGTAGGAAATATTTTAATCAAACGTGTAACTCTTATTTACAAATTGGAACAGTTTTAACAATTTTAATTTTTAATCAGTTGTTTTTTTTATACTGATAGTTGATTTAACAACTCGTAAATTTCAAACAATGAGGCCATGGTAAAATTTGTAGATTATGGTACGATGAAAGAACATTGTGGAATACCGTATGAGAATTAGGGCTATTATGAGATTAAATTTAGAATACCTACACATCCAGTAGTTTTTTATCGCTGGACAAAGGCAAGCGTCTGAAAAACTCCTGTTACCTTCCTAAAAACCCGGTACATTTGACTATAAAAGAATCAAACTCTCTTTCACGTAAGCTGCTCTCAGTATACTTCCAAAAATTCCTTACCCAAAAAGAAATAGCTAATTACATTTGTTGACTTTTAAGGCCACACAACACCTATTCGTATCATGGGAGAATTTAATGTAAAAAAGCGGTGTCGACCCTTTGACGTAGACGGTAACGTTCCATCGAACCGCTCTTAACGAGCAGAGTGATTTCCCCGGAAAGGCAATTTCCACTCGAGATGGAAATGTCTGCCGCAAAAAAGGAACTGAGATGAGATTGATGTAGCAAACGGCCTCCTTCGAGGATCTACAGGACACGGGATAAATATTGTGCAGACAAAATGGCCAGAACCTAGAACTAACTGGCCCGAGCCTTGTTACTGTTTGCCGTCTGCCGCGAAGACGTGCTGCTTCAGTGGTCGGTGGATGGTAGCCAGGAGGAGTGTCAGAATGTAAGAAAGTGCCGAGACAATATTCCCAGAACAATTAAAGTACATGATAACATCGACACCGTTCAGTTCCAGGAAAATTAATAGTTTCCCTTCCGTCTAAGGGTTTCGCAGTAGAGGGTTGTTATACTCTAACAGCTCGGTTAATGGGTCGCTTAAAAGCTCTCCCTGGACTTATATGTGGAAGCTAATGTATTTTTAAACTAAAGTATATTACCTGTTATGTGAGCTATTTAAACGTTATTTTTATTATAAATGTAATCCAGCTACTAGTCGTCAAAGAACATTAATTATGATTCTTTACGGTCAAACTAAATTTTGTGTAACAAATTCTCATTGGATGAGAAATGTGCTAAATGTTCCTCTTCGGATGATTTATTTCAATATTGGTCGTTTGGAACAACGATTAAACAAGAATTAAAGAGTAATATCAATCTTAAAAATTGTTTTAGAGCATATGCAAACTATATTTGTAGTTTACTTCGTATTACACAAAAAGTATATATATTTTTTTAAATGACATTAAAATAAATTACTTTGGTCATTAGGTAAGTTGTATTTATAATGAAATATTATGATATAAAAATATAAGAAAAACATAATCAAGGCTATTTTTGAAATAATTGTTTGCTTCAATTATTTTCAATTACTACCGGAACAGCAATACGTATAATATTTCCCTGAAAGACACATAAATTCTATCCATCAGAGTGGTTCAATTTAGGTGCAAAACGTGCATAGTTAAAAAGTTTCAAACTATAAGGTGAATACGGCAAATTTAAGGTATTTATACAAAAGTAAATATATTACAATGATACATTTTTTAGCGTTGAGTGACGATTCTGTACTTATAATATTAATACATGACGATTAAAAAAGCAGCACTCAATGTTTATGTTTTATTGAATTCTACATTTTACTTGAAGAAAATTAAATGAACTATGAGTATTTTCTAATTCATTTATGTATTAAAATATCTTTAGTACTTAAATTAAAGACTATGGAATAATCGTGAAAATTGATTTCCATATCATTTATGTTTCGCTAAATGTTAATTCTAAATGTTAATAGTGCTGGTAGTAGACTAATTGTTAAATACTGAAAAATTAACAATTTTCATAAAATTTTAATAGCAAAAAATATGTTTAATAAAATAGTATTTGTATTTTTATAATTGGAAAAGACTTGAGTTTTTGTAACGACAAATACTTTTACAATTTTCATCCGTATCTTATAAACAAGAAATAAATGTGTTTGTATTGTTTGGGATACCTTCTGTTGGATTTGTCATCTGTGATAACAAATAATCCTCATTTAAAGACCGGATTAAATACGCAAGTTTCAAGTTTTACTTATACTATTCATCAACTCGACCAACATCCACACAAACTTACAATTGCATCGTTTGAACTATGTTTTATTTAATTGATTATTTATTGAAACAATATTCAATTATGAAAATTATAATTTTGAGTAAACACACAAACAATCTCTAAACGGAGTTATTATATAAAGTTATAATATTAATTTGTTTAACTCAAATCAAGTTTGGAACCCAAAAATGTAACCTGAAATGGAATACAATTAAATGGATACAATTAAATTAGCAATACCCACAGAATTAGGGATTAGAATAGTATTTACTCGTAGTTCAAATCATTTTGTGAAAAATTACAATTCACGTTCGTGGATGTAACAGTACATTCTCAGCGACTGCAGAACGACACTAAGGTTACAGAGCGCAGAACCCAAGTCCCTGCAGAATAAAACAGCGGTTTTCGGTGGAGCAAAGAAAGAAGCGCGAGGTGGCAATGGAGTTTATGCTAAAGCCCATTAAATATGTGGGAACCGGCAGCGATCAATAGTGAGTCCGCGTGACTTCGCAGTCGGTCGGCCGAGAGGTACAGGCGTACACACTACACACTACACACTACACAGCACAGCACATTATATACCGACTTCATTACAGCAGAAATTGTTGCGTTTGCTGCTAATACAGCGAGCACCCACGCTGGCGGAGGAGATTCGGAGAGGCGTACCACCACTTCTCTGTTATGAAATGTAAATTACTAAATGTTATAATTGCGTTATTGTGTAGCGCCTTGAAATCCCCTGGGAAACTCTAAACGATGATGTGGGAAAATTCTGGAATGCCAAGGTGCAATCCTTATATTTAAAATAGTTTATCATAATTAAATCGCTAAAATGCGAATACATTACTCCTGCTTGGCAAAAAGAGTTCAACGGTTATAAATTTAGTGCTTTGTTCATTCGTTACTAACTGATGATTAACGTTTTGCTATGTTTGTAAAAGAAACGTATTCGTCTTGTGAATGATGAAACTTTTTCTGTAATGCCTGATGATATGAGATTCTGTAACCCCAATATTAATCATTCATGTCAGTAATATAATATGTCATCATTATATCATAATCATTAATCATAATCTTTTAATTAACAACATTTTGGGGTAAGAATACAGTAATGTAATTCACAAGACATGAGTCGCCTTGTTCTACACCTAGAAGTATGTAAATATAAATAGTTTCGTTCCATTAAAAGGTTCAATGTAAAATTAACAGGTACATTCCATAAAACGACTGGCAATCGTTACACTTTTTACTTTATTAATTTTCATTTAATGTATTTGACAGTCAGTTCTGACTCTGCCATTATCCTTACAGAGAGCAGAATAAGCGAAAAACGCGAATAACTGCGGACTAGTGCGCAAGTTTCTTTATCAGTATTAAATGTGGACATATGGTATACATAGTTCAATTTATGATTTTTTTCAATATATCTCAGAGAGTATTATCTTGTGGTGAAACTTAATGGTGAAATTGATTGGCTCTACGTAACTTGCACATCCTCATTTCTGTATGGTTGGTTCCAAGGAACAACTACTTGATTATTTTTTCAGCTAATTTCTTAGCAATTTACGTTCTATTGATCTACTATAACTACGTAACGTACAACGCAGCATTATTTGAATGCGTTTGGTTCTACTCAGCTGTTCTAACCTCATTTCGGACTATATCACAATAATAGTTCTACGCGCTGATGCAACCTCAGAACTTGAATTGGTTATCTCTATCTAAACCCCCAATTCTGTATGAATGACTCAACGTCGTAAATGGTTAATTTATTATACTTTAAGTCCGCGTACCTCCACCTTAACCCTATTTTGAATTTACTAAGCTGTAACTGTGGCTTGTATGTAGCTGGTGTTTTATTCCTGATGTGGTCCTTAATGCCTTAGCTTTATTTCTTACATATTGGATTCACTTGACTGACTTACTCTGCTTGTATGCACGTAGCCGATACAGTTTATATTATGGAGATTCCACAAAGTTATTCAGTTATTCAGTTTCAACTTTATATTTGTGGGTTTAGCTAAGGCTAATGTGTGAAAACCACAAGTGTATGTTTCACACCGTGTTTCCCTCTGCCTTTTACCTCTCACCTTAATAGTTAGGGAAACCCGGTACATTATTATGACAATTTAGTTTGTTTGCTGTCCATTACAGTAACGGCCACGGCTGGTAATCCAGCGACTGTTTCCGAAATCGCTTGTTTTCATAAACTGCTCTGCTTTGTTTTTGAAAACATGGAGTGAAAGTTGAGTGATTTAGTAATGCCTGAAGATCTCTCAACTTTCAAGATAGCTGAAGAATACAAGCGATACAGTGCATCTATGGCGATTGGGCAGATTGCACACTAAGTTAGCGAATAAGGGCTTTACTGTATAAAGATCATAGAAATTTTTCAGCGATTTGAAATAATTCATAATGCAACCAAGTACATATAATAGTTTGCATTCGTCTAATCTAAGCTGAATCAATTCATTTGCAAAATAAACTTTTACAAATCTAACTTTTAGCTAAACTTATATTTGTGCCAACTCAACGGTACGGAACAAGAAAATAATATTTTGGAGTTTCATTTGATAGTGAATTCCTACAAAAAACTATCAAATACTCGTATTGCAGCCAACGTTGTGACAATACACCAACCCAGACATGAGAAATGTGCACCAATTCTAGTCACTAGAAAGGCAGTTTTATTTTTTTAAACTGTTACATTTATACCTTTATATCATAAGAAATTCTAGTTTGAATATAAATTTCAAACAATTATTCCTAATAGACGATTGCATTTTACAAAAATACATTAGCACTGAGACTCTAAAATTTAAGATTCTGAAGTAAATTTTTAAAAATTTTAAACGAGGTCCTAACGCAGGTTTTTTTACATCATCACAGTTTAAAGCAAAGATCTGTGCACGGCAGCTTACTGGCGCACCCTCTTAAACACTGTTTAGGGATGAAAGTCTGGGGCAGAAGTCAGGGACGGCACGTCCTCACGTTACGTCTCGTCGTTGCTCCTGTCAAACAGCTGTGAAGACCGTACTAACTACGCTTGTAATTAGTGTTACTGTACATATAATTAACGGTTTCATCATCAGACATAGTTCATAGCTACAGCTACATTTTACATTGCGGTTGCAACAGGGAAGATATGGCCTGTCGACTTTCCCTCATTAAGACCAACCACGCGCTACTCATTATTTTGCATAAAATATACGAATAAAATAATAACAATAAAAAACACACAATCTGATTGCTTTACACTATGCAAACTGTATATTTATGTTGATGCTATTAACCCTCCTAGTACTAAACATTTTCTTAATTTTTTTTAAACAAAAATTTTAATTTTATTAAAGATTAAACGTAAGGGCAGTCGAAAAAGATCCAGCTCTGAAAGAGCAATTATAGAAGTTTGTAAAATGCTCTTAAATTAACTAAAATGCTGGGCTAGGTGTAATTTTTTGATTAAGTTAATTATGACCCCAGAATAAATTTTATATCAGAACATTTTAAAAAGTAAAGCGTAATTTTAAAATTTTACAATGCCATAGTTCAAGAACTAAAACTATTCTATTATGATTTACCCTGATAACTATTTTTAGAATATAGTTTTTTATAAAATTGCAAATTTTACATACGTTAAGAGTAAATTTACCTTTAGATGATATGGTATTTATTTGCCAACGACTTCTGCAATACGAATTTTTAATTATATTTTTATGTCAGTGTTACTTACATACGTAACTTACTACCGAGCATATTTGACAAAAATTACAGCCATAACACATGAAAATGACAAGAAATATGAGGGTTATGTATTTCACGATTTGTTCTAATAGGCTTAACAAATCTCAATATGCCTGCGCTTTAATTTATTACAGAAGTAAGTAAAGAGTATAAAAATGTTAACAATATTCTGTTTGAATTATCAAAAATATATGCTCCGAGTGTTTTGTAGCAATTTATAAAATTTTGGTTATCCCAATTTATAAATATTAGGCTATTTGCTGAAATTACAAATTGTTCTCATTAGAAAACTGTTCTATATTTTATTTAATTAATTCGATATCTACGTCAATTATGCAAAGTTAAATATAAAGATTATTAATATTGTAAAAACAATATTTTAAAAGTGAAGTGTGTATAGTTTCAATATCTCATTTATAAATTATATCCTTTACCTAGGTATTTATCTACAAATCATACATGAAGTTATTTATTTTCTTTGACCATTAAAGTCTTATTTTATTTCTATAGGATATAGTAACTTTTTCTATCCAATTAATAACATAAAATTGCTGTCAAGGACTGTTACAACTACAACAACGAACGTTGTTACATGCTGTTGAATGCTGTTGCAGTTACAAGAACGTTATTAATAAACTGTTGACAGATACAAATATTTTAGAAAAAAAAATTATTCATTGTAGTTGGAATCATTATTACTTATTATATCCTTATGTTGTTTGGTATGTCTTAAACTTTATATGCCACAACAGTTAAATTCTTTGTCATCCTCGGAAGAATTTCCACCTAGGTGTGGTTGCAACGTGACACTTTCCTCTCTACACACAAATACTACTGTAACAAACTGATATGTCACCTGGACAACCAACTGACTAACAAAGACTAAAGGAATAGCATGGCGGTGGTGGGAAGGGGGCAGGGACAGTTCTTCCAGTGATTGATAGCAGTGGTCAGCTGATAACGCCTGTCGTTATCTGATAGAAGCGTTCTCGAGGCAGCCGAGGTTTGATTGAGCTGAGTTATACCCGTATCAACGTCGGGGACAAAACACGTGTAGGCTACTATTGCCCACCGAGACCACCGTGACCCACCGGCCCACCGGTCCACCACTCACTCACATCGCAGCAACGAGCCCAATAAATCTCGCTAAGCAGAGTCGATCACCGCGAGGCTGATTCAATCGGCTTCGATTTTATCCAAACCCTAATTTGGGCGCATTCATGTGTGAAGTATCGGTGTATGCTAATGCCACGACGCACAGCGAGGATATTTCTGTGGGGAAAGGCGTCTGTCCCTCTCCCCCGACCGGATAGTTGGAAATCCCAGCGATACTATAATAATGGAATATTAAATACCTCGCTATAAATAGTGAACGGCCCGGTATGAGGTGCAGCTTAACCTAAGTACCTTCCAACGGTGCTTCGAATCATTGAACTCGGTACAGGAAAATTGAGTTTAATCCTCACAAATTTGGCTCTACTTAGAATAAAACCGACTCACTTCCTTCCTAAAAATAAAATACATGTCATAATACTAACTTGTGGGAACCACAACCATTTATTAATTATTGGTATGTAACTCTTTGTACGTTGTCTAAACAACAAGCAAAATATATCGTTCGAAAAATCATGATGAATTTTAACATTGCTGTTTTTTTGTATTATTTGTTGATACTCATTGGCCAGAAGGAGTATCATTGAGTGGCACATCATATACTCACTATATATAATGTAGTGTTACTGCAATAAACGTCTTTTCTATACTCAAAACCGCAAACCAGCGCTAAACGGAATAAGTCTGCATGTAATACTGCTTCGTAATAGGGGTATTTCAAGTCTACATTAAGCAGCAATTACAGTAAAAACTTAAGTAGATATTCTCATAATTATGGTCTAGTACTTCCAATAAACAAATTTGCAAAGGATTTTTAAGTTGAGACTATTTTCATGGAATCATCAAAGATCAACTAAGTACTTATTTAGTTCACGTAAATAATTATTATATGTTGTGATCTTTCATTATATTGTCCAATTGTAGGACAGTAGCATGTTTACTATTATTGTTAAATAGGCAAATACCATTTACCTGGTAATATTTCGAATGTTGAACCGTTGAACTAATGATATGTGTATGAGGCTTATATGAGATTAAGTACAAGGAAGACATTAGGCCGGAAGACTATTCCGAGGATGCGGTTGTGTATGTTGTCGCATGATTTCTCCCCCCAAAGGCAGAAGGAGCAGGCCCATCCTTTCCACGGCGCTCTGGTCTCATCCTTGATCCTGTGGGGGGAATGTTTGGTCCTCGACGGTCACAGCGTCGCTCTAATCCAATATAGAACATTTCATTCGATTTAATATTTATTTCAGACTATTTATTTAATATGTAGTGTAATTAATGGTTATCGAGTTATAATTGTGTTTACTATTATGAGCATATTTGCTTATTACGTATTTGTTTGGTTTCAATTGAATTTGAAAATACTTGTCTTCAGAATCCTAAAAATGATGTAATTTCATTTTAAAGTTAAATTTTCTTTGTTTCAAGTTAAAACCTTAGAACAACAATTAGAACGATTATATAGATTAAAATATATAACGATAACATTGTAAATTTAAACTAATTTAACGACTTCATTCCTGCCAAAACAATTTCATCTATCAGTTGTAATTGTTTTCTGTTTTGGAGTTCATGTGCAAGTAACTTCGATGTAATCATCCTAATGAAATTATTTTTTTTCAAATTTGATTAAAACTGTTTTTATTGTAATCTAACGTGTTATGTTTCCATCGAACTATGTAAATTTAAGTTTTATGTTAGGAAAGTATGTTTGACGTTTTACAAGTATTTATTTAATTCTAGTAACAATATTGACAACATTAAACTTATTGTAACATTGTATTGTATTGTAAACATTAAGTAAAATGAAAGATATTGGTAGTAATGTGCTTGACTCAGATTCACAGAAGAATATGTTTCTGAAATTTGTCTATATTTTGTATTCAACCCCCTAGATCAAACAGTATATTAAACCAGTGTTTTGTTTTCCGCTTCTACCGAGTTGAGTATAAAATCTTTATGCTTCTTACTAATCATTAAACTAACGCTAACTGTTCCACCCTATAAAATGAATACACGCAATAACCTACCTTACATGTATGTTGAGTACTCGGTTTATGTTCTCAGCCACAGCCAGTCTAGCTTACACCTAGCTGAACATATGTTTAGTATATTTTATTCCACCAGATCAGATTGTGGACTACCTCATGAATCACAACCTTCATGGTGCATCGCTTCCTAATAAGGAACGCGCATTAACCTGTTGTGAACTAGTGTTTTAACAGAGCCAAACTACTGGTGTTAAGTGTTATTTTACACAGATTAACATACCGGTGCTTCCAGCACATTAACATTGACACCGCTACTATCTAGTCTTCATCACTTAATTGTAATTTCCAGTCGGTTCCATTACGAGGAATCATTCTGCTAGTACATTTTCTCGGTTTTGGAATGTACGTAATTCGACAAAGTAACTACTAATACAACATGAGGGTATGCCACAACACGTGTCGCTTAACAGGTTTCGCTTGGGTTTTATGCTAAACTTCATGTCTGCAGTTGCACGTGTTGATGTCCTTCGTTAAAAAAATGTCATATTATTGTACTCAATATGTTTACAAATGTATTTATTCTGGAATTTTCTTGTTTCCACTATGGTTACCCATGAAACCAAAATAAAAATATTCGCTAACGCTCAGCCAAATCCCATCGACCTCGATGTTGCTTATATAGAATTGAAGCTTTATGCAAAATTTCAAATCTATATGTCAGTTCGTTCTTAAGATATCGCGCAGATCAACGGATATACAGAAAATAAACGTTTTCAACCCCACTAGTGAAAGGTTGCTAACGCTCAGCCAATAATCTGATCTTTAGAAAAACATTGTTTGAAAAAGTTACAACTTATCGTTTCCGAACTGTATTGTCTCAATAGACATTCATATAACTACTTCATGTGATTTTTAAATCTATTTGTAGAGATTTAATTTTTATAACTGCATACATAAAACACAAAGGAATATTCTGTTTCATTTATCTAGAACAAAACTAAACGATCAACTGAATGCACGTTATGTGTTTTTTATTATTTCTTCCGGAATGTAAATGATAACGAGATTTATGCAATTTAAACGATAGTGAACATTTCTTGGAATATGTCATGTCCTACTTACAACACCAAGCTAACATGACATCTATAATTGAAGGGATTATACCTTTACCACCTTTGTCATCAAACTAACTTTAATATACATAATTGAATCGTTTTTCATATTTAAAGGACATAATCTTTGCCGAAGCCAGTTTTTGTTCAGATTGACGTCTATATATTTTGGCAATTAGCAAACCATTTTGCAATATTTTGTAAAAAAAAAACATTTAATTTACATTGTCAATGACATAAAGACACGGATAATATAGACAGGGATTTAACAAAATTACATCCTCTTTTTTAATAACTACATAAGCACTTGCAGATTGTTAGCTTTTAATAGTAGTTTTGTATTTTAATTTCAGATGTATATTCGATCAAACAAAACTTTACAAACTTATGAATTTTCAAATAATAATTTATATAATTCAAACGGATCTAGAAGTAATTAAAAGTTTTACAGGGGTGCAATACAATCTAAAAAGTATGCTAGTGAAACCCATACTTGCCAAAAACAGTGATAAATATATATATAAATATATATATATATATATATATATATATATATATATAATTTGTGCTAAACTGCAGAGAAATCTAAGAACAATATTTACCACGAAATCATCGTAATTGTTCTTCATTATGGGGTCATAAATCTTAAATTTTCAATATTCTACATATCAGTAATGCACGGAATATAAAATTCTACTAAGGAAGTAGCGGTATAGACTGTTCTGTAATTCACTCAGCTAAAGGTTTACTCATGAGTATATATTTTTTATTTTGTGGCCATATTTATAGTCTTTTTCTATAGGGATGGTTAGGTAAAGAAAAAATTATAAGCCTATCTATCTATCGTATTCGGCTGCCAAGGGACTCCGATGTAAAGTTCATCTTTCATCTCATGCTTTGAGGTTATAATAATTTACTCATAGTTCTAGTTGAAGGCCTCTTGAATAACTGTGGTGTTCCTCCCTTGCAGATATGGACATGACGATGACAGAGTCTCCCCACCGCAGTTGGTATGATAGCGCTGTGACTGCCCGCGAGGAGGGCGACTCCCAGCTGAGTGTGGCAGAGCACATGTCTTCGTTGTTCGCTCACCACCACGCCGCAGCAGCCTCCCTAGAGCCTGCAGCTAGCCGCGACTACCCCGGTTACCGCGCTGCTACCGTCACCATGACCAGCCGCTACTACCACGGCCAGCTGCACCAACACGCCTCCTCCTACGCTGCTCAGCACGGTGAGTGAACCTACAGAACCTATGGGTGGAGGGAGGGATAAGGAGCTAGAAACATTTTTGTATTCCGAGAGGAATTGTATACAGTTAAACATAGCAATTTGGGTTATATTAATATCAGACCCATGGGATTAGATCTGAAAGTATGAAAGATATGTGAATAAAGGGCTGTTTTTGTACATAACATTTAATTTTCTTAAACAACTTTTAAAACTGCATTTAACTTATGATGATAACTGTTTAATAATAAGTTAAACTAATAAGTTTAGTAATAACTTTTTAGTGGACTAACTTTTTAAAAGTTATATTTAATTAACTCGTACATTAAATTTAACTCGTATACTATAATAAAAACTTTACTCTTTTTTAAACTGCGGTGTATTCTTACTTTGATTTTATACAAAATTTCTAAAAATATGCTACTTTTATTGCCTATAATTCCTCTTGGAGTTAGGAATTATTTTCTACTTTTATTTCTTTAGTGGAAGACATTTTAAGGGCTGTGATAGTACAATAACAAAAAGGTATTTAACAACAACTTAGAGATACTAATTTAAATTGTTATACCTTACCACTGATAACGTTCAACAAGGGTACCGGTCACATGAATATAAATTAAAGTACAACTTGATGAACAAACTAGTTGACGTTACGACGTGTTCAAATCAAATCTGAAATATCCGCCGAGTCGCCGGATTGATAAGTTTCTCTCAGAAGCGTCGTCCGAACATTGAACAATCATATAGTGGATTCTGGCCTCTTTTGGCTACCGATGAGCATTTTATTTTGTAAATTATGATATTGAATATGAACTATTTATCAAGATTTGGGGGTGATATTAGAGACACGTATTTAACAAAATTATCTCCTCTTTTTTAATAAGGACTTTAGTATTTGCGTCCTTTTCTTAAATCTGTATAAGTTCTTCAAATAGTTACACTGCAATGATTCTATTTTACTGTAATTTCTCAATTACAGTTATTTTTAGTCACATTTGGGATGTGATGATGTGCTAAAACGTTCGGTGTGAAAGGAGACAAGAACTTCACCATCAGATAGCATCTCTATTTTTGATAAGCTCTTTGTTTCCTCGTCCAAATGGCAGTGAAGTGAATGGTTTTAGAATGAGGTGTGAACACACTATATGCTTACACATCCTACCCACCATGTGACGTTTCCAACCATTGAGAATATAGAATTCTCACGAAATATAAAAAATCTCTTCAGCGACAAATGCGTTCTTTGCGCTATGTGAACTGTATCTAACCGACTAGAGATTGCCAGGCGGGCGGCGGTGCTCTACAGCGGTTCTTACTTGCGGACAATGTAAGACTCGCTCTGCAATTAGACTCTCCATAATTAGCACGCCGGACATGAGCGATTTATCCTCACAAAAACCCTCCCTTATTTGAATATTCGCAGCTGCTCCATCGCACCACTTGCGGAAAGGTTTCAGTTAGACCCTCACGCTGCTCTCGATTGCGAGGCGTTCAACTTTGGATGTAACTCGGCTTTGTACCTTTTCAGTAATATTCATTGCCAGATTATCATTTTAGTGTTGATAATATCTCCGGAATAGTATAAAGTGACACCGTTTGATCAGTTCACCTGGCATAAGTAGAAAATGAAGATGTCACGAACAGCTAAGTTACTTCCATTTTAAGTCGATGAGGAATGACGATATTTAATAAAGATAGTGGGATCTACCGATACAAAGAAGGGACGAAAGCAGTATAAATTCCACTTGGCAATAAATATAAGAAAGTGGAGCTTCGGAATGTGTTTTGACGTCTGGTACTTGTTACAGTATCTTCATCGCGAGAAGACAAAGTCGACGCCAGCTGTAAACACTGACGTTGATGTGCGGACTGTCGGTACCGCCGCTAGCGTGTCCGCCGAGCATCACCGCGGTTTGCACCCTTCCAGAGAGAGGGGGTAGATAATCCACTGGAGATATGGTAATACTCTATCTGATCCCACGATCTAACACGCGCCACCGGTAAGGCTCAATATCGCCCGCTTCTCCGTTCACCCACCCACACGCCTCGACCTTATTGCTGATTAATTGTCCTGTCCGTTTCCGTGTTTCGTCGGTCCCGTACGGACGTTCATTTCACTCTGTGCTCTGGGGCTTTTTTAATAATGGATTTCTGTTTACAGTGCTCTGTGACGTGGCTCCGACGCTAACACTCTTGTCTCACGTGATGTCCTCTGCCGTACCTGTTGTTCATGTCGATGACGCCGATAAGACGCACCGGAAGCCGAGGTTCCCACCGCCCATGGTCGTACCGAGGCGGCGTGACCGGGGTACTCTCGCTTTGCTCAAATTATACCGGACTTATGCGTGCTGAATCGTAAATTATGAGCCGGAATTATGTTGTTATGTTCAAGCAAGGTCTACATTAATAGAAACCTGATTTGCCGCATTTACTCGGTAATTTCGCTTCCTCAGAAGGCAAGGCTGTATTTGCCGTCACGGTGGTGGCTCCAGGTCCGGCCTAGCGGGATCTCGGGGAACGGCAATGGCCTCCTTCTGGTACTTCAAACTCTGATGGGAAATACATTAGAATTTCTAGCTTTTCCTTACTCCATAGCAAACAAATCAGATACTCAAATTTGCAAGATTCTATTAAATGTTTTGCTACTTATCAAACACAAGCTCGGAATTTTATAAAATAGCTATGTCCTAACTAACATAACTGAAGTTAATATAAGTCTGAGCGAGTAGTCTAGCCATACTTTTATTCACATTGACTATGGTACTTTAAATTACCTTAATATGATTAACTGTTTTATACATAAAAGAAACATGTCTCATATGATTTTGCAAAAAACCATTAACAGCGCGTACCGACACTTCTTAGGAACAAGAACAAGGAACAAAAGTTCAGGAGGCGTAGATATATATGTATTTTAAATTCGAAAACAAATTCGATCAATGTTGTCAGATACTTCTATTCTAGAAAGAACGCGAAGGTGGTTATTCCCCTCTCCCCCCCTTCAAGACCGAGTAACATGAAAGAACAAACTTACTCTCAGAGGAGTGTTAGGACTGTAAATATCTGTGTAGGGTCCGCCACCCGTCATCAACTCGATGTTTTAGTAGGCCGAGGATGCTGTGGAGAGCCAGGACCTAGGACCATGTCACAGGATCATTTGACGCCGCATTCCACCGCCGTGTTCCTGGGGGACAGGACAGTCCACCAAAAAGTCGCTGTCTGATGTCAATTATTTGGTGAAATTCGACACCAAAGCGTCTCCAGCGCCCGCGGCGGCCGGCGTGGGAACTACGGGCAAGAATGTGGAGGTCCTGTCCAGACTGTATGGTACCTGGTACTTGCACCTCTTTTTACTTTCGATCTTGTAGTCCTGAGGCCATCTTCCGACCTCTGCAATTAACAATTACATTGTGTTTCGGGTGGATAACTAGTAGTTTTCTAAAATATGCTCCCTCACTCGAATATGTTATAGAGGTGTTTTGATCCGAACAGTGCTGTCAAACCATTACATACATAGGTTTTGTTCCAAGGAAAATTCACGCCGACAATTGCTTCAATCAACCGGTTTTAAAACGTTATTGTAGAGTACAATTTTTCACATTAAAACGTCATTATTTATTTAAATATAATTAAATGTGTAAATTTATTTATTAATAGCTTTAATTTTTTATAGATGTAAACAAATACACAATATTACTATTAAATAAGGACCATTGTATTATATACAACCGACCAATACAACTCCCTACATATTGTAATTTTCTTAACACTAAAGCAGCCCTTTGTTCAGCCAGTATCAGTGGCTGGTTTAAAATCTCAAGTATGGTGATGTCATTGATAATTCATAAATTATTAAAATTAAAAATAACTTTGCCTCTAATAAAGACATTTTTCATTTCATTTCATTTCAGTAATTTATGAATTACCAACGACATTACCATACTCGGAATTTTGAAACTTCATTACAAATTACATTCCCAAATTGAGCCATTTCGTTCACTCTATATTTTATCAGTGTCGTAGCAAAGTTAATCGGAATAAACTTGATCTCACCGATACTGGCTGAACAAAGTCAATCTAATGTAACGGTATGCATATTTAAATACATAATGAGTACGTTTTAAACCTTAACCAACGTAATTCCGTAACAGTAATCAGTCTATTTACCCTGAAACTTCTCTGCAGGATTTATATCAGAGTGGGCGTTTCCTGATCTTCCCCCGGGATGCGAGCGACCGAGGAAATCTCGTTTCCTTTAAATATTGCCCTCAGTAATTAGTTAGAGTAATCGATTACTGGACATAAATTATAAATAATTAACGACTTGTATTTAATACGATCACGGCGCACGAGCTATGTAGGCCTGTAACGATTGGGTGTACTCGTACTAGAAAGGTCAAGGTATCGAGCAGAGTCCTGTGCTGAACCGGCATCTACTTCTACTGACAATATATATCGCGTTAATTGGTGGAGTACATGTTAGTATCGAACAGTTCAACACTTGATTTATTACGTCTTATATTATTAAAAATATTTAATTTGAAAACAGATTTATACAAAAAATCATTGATGTGGGGGAATAGAAAAGTATAATTAGTTGCGCAATAACGACAATACACTAGTAAACTGCTAGAATTTCCAAACATACTTTAAATAGGTAACGTTTAATCGTTAACGTTAAACTCAGAGTTTTCTTACTCTACAGGATACAAAAACGATGTCCTTAACCGATTATGTAACTGAGAACACATCTTGCAAATCGATTTGCGTTCGAATGCTGTATATTTGTGACTTGAAAATTCATACCCTAAAACATATAACCAGGATTTAACGTTGTATGTATGTGTGTGTGTGTGTATATATATATATATATATATATATATATATATAACAAGAATGTAACTTGGTAAAAGCATATATATAATGAGAATTTAACGTTGTTAAAGCATACATGTAACAAGAGCTTAACTTTGTTAAAGCATAGATATAACCAGATTTTAACGTTGTTAAAGCATAGATATAAAAATAATTTAACTTTGTTAAAGCATAGATATAACCAGTATTTAAACGTTGTTACATCATATATGTAACCAGAATTTAACGTTGTTAAAGCATAGATATAACCTTAATTAAACGTTGTTAATACAAGTGCAATATCTAATACAGAAACCGCATACAGTATATCCTGTGTTAACGCATAACTTAAAGTAAATTTTAAATTTTTTTAGTTCAATTAATATTACATGCCCATCCCCTCTAAAAATAAAGTAAAGCTTAATTGCTTTCGAATTAAGCTGAGCAATTAATTTATTAATTCATATTTTTATAATATTTTAATGTAAATCTGTTCTATATTTCCTGAGATGTTGATGTAGAATATGTATATACTTAACAAATTATAATTTTATTTGAATGCTAAATACTAAATAAAATAGTAAACACTGTTTAAACATTTTTATGCAGTCTGTTAATATTACGTTGTGATTTTATACTTGCTTTTATTGGCGCGCGAATCAATTCAGCATCAATTATCACGAACCTAACTGAGAGGCAATAACACACACGGTGGTAGGTAGGACAATAACAATAACATCTGTCCACGACGATGAGCGCCACGCCTGACAGAACGCTTGGCCCATCGCCAAACTATAAATGAAATAATGAATTACAAATTGTTGGACGTGTTTTTCAACTCGCTTCACAGCCGCTTAATATTCAGATATGATAAGTAATGCGGACACTGTTAATACAGCGATCTATAGTGGCTTTCTTCTGCAGTCATTTTATGACGGGATATTTGTTAATTATAGCTTTATTCTGTGATCATTTTATGACGTGATAGTCCTTATTTAACGTTTCTTCTCCGGTTTTTATGACGTAACACTCATTCATTTCCGCTTCCTTATTTAGTAGTTTTCTGCCGGACATTTTTATTTAACGCTTTCAGTTATTTTCTGTTTGTGAAGTGACACTTGTCATTTGTCGCTTTCTTCTGCGATTATATTAAGACGTAACACTAATTAATTGACGCCTCCATTAATATTGGTATATGACGGGACACTCTTCAGTTGTCACTTTCTTCTGAAATTATATTAAAACATAGCATTAATTAATTGACGCCTCCATTGAATTAATCAGTATTCTCTTTCTTCTGCGATATTTTAAGACATAGCACTTATTAATTGATGCCTCCAATAATATTGGATTATGACGTGAAACTCCTCAGTTGACGCTTTTTTCTGCGATTATGTTAAGACGTAACAGTATTGTTATATTTCCTAACACTCGTTTTTTACATGTTTTTACACTTATGGCATGACACTTATTAATTGACTCCATTGATATATATCAGTATTATTACGTTATTCATTATTATATTATTATTGATTAATACGTTAATATTATTATTATTATTATCAATGAATATCTGAATGTTTTAATTTTGCTTGATTAGTTACATTTCTTGATAGAAAATAATTTATTGTTTAGTATCAGCTAAAAAGTAGACCGTGTTTCTTTCGCTATCTCATTTTTTGTTACTGTAATCAAATACAATACAAAGCAAACTAGAATGTTATGGTTATATCTTAAAATTTACTAAATACCTAATATTGATATTGTCATTTTTTTCAAATGATTCCTAGGCTTATTTTTGTTCTATACTACTGACATAAATGGGAACCATAATTAATTGATCCTCTAATTATGGAATGAAGCACTGAGTACTAAGAATGCACCTAGATTCTACCAAAGTTCAGAACAAGTACTCTAGGTATATACATGAATAGTACTTCCATTTAAGGTATCTTTTGATATTGTGTATGATCACGTTACGTGTCTTTCGGAACAAAAACACTCATAATAGTATTATTTTAAACCAAAATTGTAAAGTTGCGGAAATTCCTGATTGTAGAATGGATGAGTGGTAAGTAGAGATATTCTCTCCTCAATTTCGAAGGATATCGTAGAAGCGGTAGATGACCGAGTACGGACCACGGACGCGCAGCGCCCCTAGCGGCGAGCTATTTAATCTGAACCACACTGCCCTGTAATCGAGTGGCTAATAAAATTATCAAGATTAAGGTAGTAATATAATGTTGGTAATGATACAGATTGTGCCTTACTTCCCCCACAGGTGTTCCGAGGAATTCGGTGCGAGGAGGAGCGTTCTCTGTAGACGAGCTCCGACCCGTGGTCGGGAGTAGCCTACTCGTTAGTGTTGCATTTGTACTAATCATTGTCTGGTACACTGCTCAGGACGTGCCAATTAGTGACATCTTTTGTTGTCATTTAGTATTATTCAGTCACAACTTATAGCGCTCTTAATGAGATACAGTTATTTGTAACGAGTATATTACAGCTACAGTAAAGTGTGATAAGCGTATTAAAGCTTTGTCGATTACAATAATGTTACCCATCTGGTCGGTACTGTTTACCATAACAAGAAGTCCAATATTAAAATATTAATTATTAATTTCTAGACACATTTGAAATCTTTTTAACCATGCACTTTTACTTTAGTACTTTATCTTATTTTGGAATCACTCCTCTACGAAAGATATGAACACATTTTCATCTTTTTACAGTTTTCGATAATTCTACATAAAAAAGAAAGCTTGTGAAGTATTACTATGTCAACTGGAACTTTCTAATGAATTCAACGTGAATATATTCTGCATTGTGAACCCTGTGCTCACACTGTACAGTATTTGTCTTACTACTAAGTATTTTTCCATATCTATTCAGAACTTTGCATTGTGAATGTAAAAGATTGGCAAAAGTTAGCAGTCTAATTTTCATTCGATGTTTCGTTTTTAAATTCGACAAAATAAATAATCAATATAATACAGTAACATGTATTAATTTAGTCTACAGTAATACATTAGATCAGTGGTTACAAGCCACTCACGTTAAGTTTGTGTCATAAACTAATTTGAATTTATTTGAACATTGGTATTTAGTTCAATTTAGTTAAATTTGTATGATAAACAGTCTAAAACATTTCAAAATGTTTTATCATTCTTCTTTCCATTTTGATCCAAATGTGAGAATTTTTAAAGACTGTTATAAACCAGTGACTGATTAGCTAAGCAACTAAATTATTCAAAATGCTGGAAAACCTCATTGACGTCTGTCTGAACAATATCTCGACAACGAACTGATAATCTGCTTCTTTTCTATTTAGATAATCTCAAGTTCCAAGATGGTGCATGTCACTCCATTGGATTTGGCAGACCGTTAATGAACATTTTAAAATTGGTCTTATGGATAACCATAACGGATCTAATGGCAACGAAAAACTCACAGAATAAAATAAATAGTTTGTCGACAAACTGAGTACACTAATACGACATATGAACATGTAGTCTAATGAAGTCAAGTACTTGAATGTTGTATGCAACCTCAGCGAAGGAAGGTTGTTGCGCGAGACCTGTGTTGTGTGGCGTACGTACCCCTACATTGTCGTTATACTGGATTGTGATTTCAAATAAATTTACAGAGCCATTCTCCTTTTCTTTTTCCAAGTAGAATTTTTAAATCTTCTGCCTAAGTATAGTTCCGCTGAAGACGCGAGTTGAAAGTTTCCCCTGGTGTTCGCTCCTCACCGCGCCGGTTCCCAGGTCCGCGCGGTCACGGCGTTGATGCGGATCATCCTCCACAGGGGCATACCATAACCATTTTCCCAAAACACCGCCGTCGAACCATTCAGCCTCTCAATATGGGCTTCCATCTCTCGGATTAGCATACCGTTTGAACCCCACTGTATAATTTACCGGCACCGTTTATTTCTAATTGTAGCTAAGCCAAATGATACGTTCTACCCCGAGCTCCGCGCTCTGCGCTCCTACCGGCATCGGAATTATTTTAAATATATTCAACTCCCGGTATAATATGTAGTTTTACTGTACTGCCACGGCCGGGTATTGCCTTTAAATGGTGGTTCCGAGCAAACCCAAAACCGATTATAGAAGATCTGCTCTCATTAGACGAACAACAAGTCACTCATGCTATATATTGTGATCTCGGTTGCCGAAATACTATTATTTCTCACCTCAGGAAGTCGCTCTTCACTTAATAACACGCTCGGTCCGGCGAGTGTTGGCCTAGGTAATGTTCTCTTGAGACCCTGACCGTGTCATTACAAATTGGTGCATGAGAGAAGATGCAATCCTTGGAGTCGTTTAGTTAGTCTTGATTTGTTACGTTTTAATCTAATTGTCGGTTTCGAGTTCAACAATTATGGATTGCTTCAAGTTTTGTTTTTCGTTTCGTCAGGATAATTTGTTATAATCTTGGACCGCAACCTGTATCGTGTTTCACCATCGCTTAGTGAAAATATCATCCCATTCAAGTTCAAAAAATTATATACTTGTAAATGTTTTTAATTAATATAAAATAATACGTAATAGTATTTGAAACAAATGACATAATACCATCCGAATTACCGTGCAACACTGATCATGTACAGCACTTTTCAAATGAGAAATGTGATTATTTCAAATGTAGACGTGGAAATAAAGTAAGAAATTTTTGGAACATATTTTAGCTCAACAATGAAAATTTACACCTTTAAACTTTGCAGTTGTACACAAAGTATTGTAAAATCTACCGTAAAAATTGGTAAATCTTTGATATGAAATTACATGGTGAATATCTGTCGTTTGAAGTACATGGCGGAATTAAATTATCTGTTAAACCTTTTTTATAATGAAGAGAAAATCAAACATTTTAGACGATATTCACCAGACTCCATGGAGTTTTAAAATTTATTTTCATTCCTTCTTTTGTTCCCACAGTGAAGATAGAAACATTTTCCCTATTCTTTGCTGCTGTTATCCCCTATGATTATCCAAAATACTTCGTATTAGAAATCGTTTACCTTAACCACGGTCGAAATTGTAGGCGTTTCAATCGATTGCGTAGTATATCTTTATTAAAACAATTAAGCAACCTCCAACATCATATCCTATGAAATTACGAGATGTAGCAAATTAAAGGCATTGGAAAAGCGCAGTTTTATCGTATTTCCGAATGATAATAGAGAAATTTCGAAAAATTTTATGTATAAGTATTAATCGTTTTAAGATTAGTTTATCCTATTTGCGATTTTTAGAATAATTGTAGTCTACAAATGCTATAAATATATGAAGCGAAATTGATGTTGTTTAAGCATAATGCACAATAAATGGAATATATAATAAATGAGAGCCATGTATACAAATCGGAATTGGACCCGCCACATGCAGGACATAACTTCCAGCAGAACACTCTATTCATCATTAGACTTCCCCGGGCCGAGGCAACCTGGTGAAATTTATCCTGTCAGGAGGAGCGCAACATAACGCATTCCATAAACAGTCGCAAACGAGCATAATAAAATAACAGTGTCAACCTGCCAGCTCAGTCCGGATGGAGCCAAACAAATGGTCTTTTTGAAAATTCCAAGATTGTTTCGAGTTTTTTGTGTGGGCCGGTGTCGGATTGCGCCGCTCAACAGTATTGGATGTCGAGGCGCGCGTGCGTGGAGCACAGGAGCCACCGCCACTGCCTCGCCGCTGCAGTATCATTGCACAAAAAATTGTTACCTTTCATTATACGCGCGGTATCAGAGACCGGGTCCGGAGGCCGTGGGAGACGGGGATGTGCGGCCGCCACGCTTCGGTACTCCCCTGCGTTCGAGTCTCCGGGCTCTCCGGTGTCCGGTCTTTTCTGCTCGAAGACCGTTATGGATTTCGAACGATAAAAGTTGCAAACGAGCACCGGACCGGTATACACTATCACATGTCGTGGTCAATACCGCTCTCTAATTGAACTGTGTGATAGAGGGAAAAGATATCTTTGACGATGTATAAAAAGTTGGACATCATGTACAGACTAAGATACCGGTCTCCAATAGAACTGTGTGATAGAGGGAAAAGATATCTTTGACGATGTATAAAAAGTTGGACATCATGTAGGTACATACTAAGATAATGGACATGTAGGTCTCAAAGACGTAATGGAATATTCCACTTATTACATTCACACAATTTGTAACAAACAGCTGTTTTTTTTTTTTTTTTTTCAACTATTGTTTAGTGTTGAAAACATTCTGATATTGAACTGCTCCTTTAAAATACAAGGCAGTAAGTAGAGTTTAATTTGGCGAGCTCCTTTGTTGAGGGGCGTAGATTATAAAAAACCAGTTTCTTTAAGTCTTTTACTACATTGAGCTTAGTATTCTCACGTCCATGTAAAACATAAAACAATGCTCATTTTGTACTGTGTCATTCTGGACATTCTCTAATTTATATATACATGTCATAAATATCTTTTACTTTTATGATGACAGATTATTCATCTCGAGTTACAAGTTATCATGGATGTATCATATGTGTCATGTATAATTAAATGTTGGATTCAACTATAGAAATTCCTTTATCTGTTACGGAAGAAGATATCTTTGTGGTACAATTTTGTGTCTATGAATGATACAAAATATACCTTAGTAATAGGGTACACATCATTTTAGTACTGCTAGTAGGCAATAACTGAAGACTATAAAACTGGAAATCACACCATAATTCCAATACAGGTATTGGTGTGCTTAAGAATAAATAATTCTTAAGGTATTCACTTTTCTTTTTTTTTAATTCAAATACCTTTCTTATATAACTTTCTTTGTTATATATTTATTTTATCAACATTTATTTTAATTTATTGAGAAAAAATTATAATGGATTGCAAGCGAGAAACATGTGTATAAATGTAAATTGGGGAAACTGTATTAGGTCTGGCCTGTTGTAACAGACCAATAGAGTCATCTTATGTAACCGCAGAAGAAAGCAACAAATGACAAGTGCCACTTCACAAACCGATGTAACCTAACTTCGAATCGTATTCAGAAACATATTTGAGAACAAAACTAACATACGACCAACTCCTCCCTTGAAGGGATTTATCCAAACTTCATCGTAGTTCCAAAAAAACTGAAAGCTATAACTATGTCAGTTTTAATTTATTAAATTATAACGGTTTTTGTAGTGCAGGACAGAAGAAAAAGCCAAGGCACCTGCAAGAGTACGCACGCGCGGTCGGCAGGTGAACATACGCCACAGCTTGTCTACCCCCGCCCCCACCCCCGCCCAACAGCGGGCAGGTTCGCGTATCATCCTTGACCTTAGAAATTTGAGGGGGTCATAATTCAGTTGTTCCGAGGCTAGATTCCTGTCCCAACATTAAACCGAGTCTAACGATTTTTGGGCGCTTAATTGGTCCCCGCGTCGATATAAAACGTGTCGCTGGCCCGTTTATTGCCAGGGAAATTCTTACGCTTGGTCGTGTTTTGCTTAAAACATGGCGCTCGTCTTTATTCAAGCCTTTGGGTCTTATTTTTATTAGTCTAAGCAACACAATGCTAGAACACATTTCGGTAATATTGTGTAATAAGGAATAGGTACCCAAGTGAGAAGGAATTTCATCAACCACTTTAATTATATATCAAATACACCTTTTATATATAAGACCTTAGTAAAATACTTTTAAAATGTTGAGGATTTCAATTTAACCGGATAATACGTACTCGTAGAACGGGTAAGTTTGGGAAAAGCTAAGGATCTAGAAGGCATAACGCAGTATCAGGACGGTAGGGGTCGTACCAAGTAATAAGTCCTCATAGAAAGTTGAGACATAGATGACATAACATATCAAATACTCGTCTAATTTGATATATCTCAATAAGAACGTTTAGTATCGTAGATTGCACCTATCTCAATTACATGCAATGATTACTCGTAAAATGGGAGTTATCTTTGGAACGTGTTTGAAATACTTTTAGAACGTTAGTTTCCTCAATTACGACGTGTAGTAAAAACTCGTAGAAGAGAAATATTTATATCACATATCTGAATGATGCTGACGTGTAGTATGTACTCGTAGTATGGACTACCTTTAGTACCATCTGGTATTAAGTACCTACTCACAGAACGTGAAGGATCTGAATTAAAATATAATGTATTCGTATAATAAAACAAATCTTTTCTATCTCAGATAGTAACTAGCCATAGAAAGAATGATACCCGTCTATATTACACCTTTTACGTGATGTAACTTAATTTCAACGTGTAGCAAGTAATCGTTATCTCAAGTAGAATATATATCAATCACAACAAGTAGTACTCGTAAAACAGTAGGGAACTCATAAACATCAACTAGTAATTGCACGTAGAAAAGTATGAAAACACGTTGTATTATAGGGTATGAGGTGTCTGTAAATATTCATACAACGTGAGGAACATCCATTACAACATGTAGCAAGTAATCGTTATCTCAAGTATGTATCTCAATCACAACATGTAGTACTCGTAAAACAGTAGGGATCTCATAAACATCAACTAGTAATTTCACGTAGAAAACGTATGAAAACGCAGTATATTATAGGATGTGAGGTGCCTTTAAATATTCATACAACGTGAGGAACCTCCATTACAACATGTAGCAAGTAATCGTTATCTCAAGTAAGGTTTCTCAATCACAACATGTAATAAGTACTCGTAACACAGTAGGGAACTCATAAAAATCAACTAGTAAGTGCACGTAGAAAAGTATGAAAACGCAGTGCATTATAGGATGTGAGGTGCCTTTAAATATTCCTCCATTACAACATGTAGCAAGTAATCGTTATCTTAAGTAAGGTTTCTCAATTAAAACATGTAGTGAGTACTCATAGAACAGGAGGTTACACCAGGTGGTAAGTTCTCGAAGGCCAGATCAACTCATTGCAGTCGAACCCTTTCCAATCACGAGTTGTCTTGGGTACCTTTGTTACCGGTCATGTGTCTGGATGATGGACGTGCAATGGGGTAATGTATGCTCTTGTGCTTGTGCTGAACGACACCACTTAGATTGACTTAAATGATACGCGATTCCTTTCTCTCCAGGAATTCAAGGATTTTGCTGGTTATTCATTGTTACAATAGTAATGGAGTCGTCATTATTTAATCATTGTGTATCTTATTTTTAAATAATTACTATTTTAGAACACTTTGGTTGTTAAAATGTTGATAGTAGACAGAACATGCTCTAATGACTTTGAGTATGGTACATTAACCATATATTATTTGAATATATATATATATATAGTTGAAAAAGTGTTTACACTGAAAACATGTTTACAAACGGTTTTCGTAATCTTTATGAAATGCAACTTCTTTAAGTGCAACATAGTTTTTTTACCAAAGTGATATACAAATAAAGTAAAATATAATTCAGTACAAAATAAGAGCAATTCAAAAATGTATCGGATAAAACACGAAAATACAAAAACATCCATATTTCTGTGTCGCTAAATTCAAATTGAATTAGATGTGGAAAATGGATGTACTCTTAATTTAAAAGATGTACCCTGTCACTTGTACATGTATAACACAGGCGGAGGTGATAAGGCGCCGTTTGACACAGAGTCACTGATAAGGGCGGGTCATTGAGAGCTTTAATACCATTAGGGGTGTAAGATAATCAGCCGGAATGACACAATTCAATCGGTCAACGTTCATCACTTAATGTAGGCGCCTTTCACACACAAGGCTTATCCGAGATCGCGAATCCGGCCAAGAATGGAGGGCAGGAAGCAATTTGACTAATGCCCCCGACTTCGGTTCAGTTCATGCCCTAATGCACCACGCTAAACAATCACCTTTCCCTTCTCTCTGGGCGACTGCCTGGTCCGCTGCTCTGGTATCGTAGATCTTCGCGTACCGTCTGCTTCTCATACAGACAATGTACAGGGATGGAATACCGTACAGTCTAATTTTCATATCTTGGATATTCGACGATACGGTCGTCAATTTTGTAGGATTTTGAATCTAAAACAATCCAATGTCTTCCATACCATTAATCAATATAGTTTTTCCAACAAAGAAAGTTCATCTATCTTCAGATTTAGGCATACAAACGAAGATTTAACTGTGTTCGTCGTATTTTTACACAATGATAATATGAATTTATTTTTATACTAAATTACTGTTAATAAATTATCAGTATCAACGGCATCTTTAGCCAGCTATTTTGACCACTATTATTAGGTCTATATTATACATTCAAATGTTTGATCTTATTTTATATGCAACATATACAATTGAAGAATACATTCAACTAGTCCTGTGAAGGAAAACGGAAGGAATAATTCTTCGTTTGAAGTCTATTGATGATAATGGAAAGATTGTGAAGGAAACGGGATTTTTCGGACAGTTGTCATCGTTCAGTGATTCTTTTAGTGATTTTTTTTTGTATCACGGAAGGAATAAAATAATGCCGTGGAATCACTTATCAAAATCAACAGAATATGCTGAACAAAAACTAATCAATAATACAAAATTTAGTAACGTGTTTTAGAAATGTCTTCAGTTATCTGTAAAAGTGTATTCAGGGTCTCAACATAATAACTTAAATATATTTTTTTAACTAATATATCCTAAAAGTTACCTTACGAAAGGTGGTGTTCTCAGGGAGTTAGGGGTTAGGAATTAGTTCAGCGATTTTCTTATTCTCATGCATTACGTGGTCTCTGCTGTCACTGCAGTTGCGTTGTTGTTAATAAACTCAAGGATTAATCTTCGACCCTTTACTCTTCACACGTGTCTTATCATCCCGTACTGTCAACACACATTAGATACCCCAGAGATATACGTGACCGCACCACTGCAGCAGACCGCGATGGCGGCCCTGACCGTGTAATGTAGGTACTGACCCGGCCGGCCATCCTTGCCTAATTATTTCTGCAGCCAGCTACCTCATTACGGCACTCATGTTTCCAGCATTTGTTTAGAAAGCAGAGTCGGCCATATTTGCTGCGAGGAGGCCGGGGATTGGCTGTGCGGCGGCTGCGGTTGCTGTGGCTGTGGCAATGCTCAAGCGTGCGTATCCGACTGCGTTCTGTAGCGCAGTACGGCGTGGCTGCCCTCGGTGCACATGGTAGTCACAGTACCACTGCCCTCGGTACACATGGTAGTCACAGTACCACTGCCCTCGGTGCACATGGTAGTCACAGTATCACTGCCCTCGGTACACATGGTAGTCACAGTACCACTGCCCTCGGTACACATGGTAGTCACAGTACCACTGCCCTCGGTACACATGGTAGTCACAGTACCACTGCCCTCGGTACACATGGTAGTCACAGTACCACTGCCCTCGGTGCACATGGTAGTCACAGTACCACTGCCCTCGGTGCACATGGTAGTCACAGTACCATTGCTCTCGGTACACATGGTAATCACAGCACAACTGCCCTCGGTACACATGGTAGTCACAGTAGGAGGTCTTACAAGTTAATCTGAAGATTAATGTTTTTCGATATGCCACATAAAAAAATCTACTTGCAGTTTTTTTAAGGCATCTTCAGTGTTATAATTGGATGTGCCCTCTGGAACATAACATTGAGCCTCTGCAAAATAACGTTAAACAGACTCATTGCGTTTAGAAGTGCATCTAGAATCTGTGTTCATTAAAATGAAACGTAACATTGAAAATGGTTTTGGTATAGTAGTATTTAACACAGCTCTCAAATTTGAACATATAGTCTACATATATGAGTAGTTGTATACTCTGTTATTCATTTACATTCAAGCGAGTAATTTCAGTTCTCAATCTAAGAAATTGTGAACACATATTGAATAGGCAATAAAGTATATTTAATATGATCCTATGCCTAACTTATAATTTTAGTTTTTTAGACGTTCAATACATATTAAGAATCAAAAACGAACAAATGTATAATTTAAGTACAGGCTACAATACAGCCTAGTATTTGCAAAAACTTCACCAATCGTACATTAATTCGAGTTGTAGTATAACTAATTAACAAACTGTTGAGACGGCGTAATTGTCCCTCGATGTGCTACAGAGAGGAGAGGTCTCACGGCTCTTCCCTCCCTCAAGGAGGCGCCCTCATACTTGGGTTACAAGTACGTAGTACAGTGCGCGAACATCCTTGCTCCTGGCCCTCTTTGTCTCCCACATTTTCTCACCGCTTCACTACACCACAATGACTGCCTACAAGTCAATATTGCACGGTCTGTACTTGGCCTTGTAACGTAACTCCCACCAACATCGTAGTTGTTTTATGCTGAGGAGTTATAGCGCGTAAACCAGTCACCAAATCTTCCGGATAGTGTCCACTCAACTAAATATTTTCGTCTCGGAAAGAATGTTGGTGTTCGTTTTATAGAGAGCCTGTTTCTAGCCTATACATCACTCAAAACCATATCACGCGTTCGCATCTGGAATAACTGACATAATGTTGAAACACTCCCTGTTCCAGCAAGAATGGGTAAAGTAAAAAGTTATCGGCAGATATCACGATCGGCGACAATGGCGCGGGGATCAAACAATGGCCGACAAAAACACCATACATAATGAATTTAATAAACCTCGTCGGGGTAAAAACCTGATTTGCACGAAAATAATATTTGAAGCGGTATGGGGAATAAAAAGGTGGACGGACAAGCCGCGAGCGCTGGGCAGGCGATAAATCGTGACAGGATGAGTAATTAAGGGGAACTGACAGCCACACATTGCTGCCACCACATCGACACACAAAAACACTTGTCACCGCTGTAAAACCGAATGTGATTCGTCAATCGGCCGCGAGCGCCGCTCATTGGCTGACCGGAGATGTTCGAATTTCAAATGCCGACGTGTTCTTCATTATGGTCGCGGGGACGTGAGTTGGTGACCAATGTAAACAGAGATATTACGTAACCAGGTGATGTCCACTTGCGGCGGGTTTGTGTCAGTCACTCATAACTGCCGGCCGATCTCGTTCCTGCAGCTTCTTTTAAAATATTTTTGAAATAATCTATTATAACTCTATTTCGGTACATTACTGGGTTTTTATGTTCAGTAATGATAGTGTGTGTTCATAGATGAGGAGTATATATCAGTCACAGTCACCTGTATTTTTCCCCTAGCAATTATACAGTATAGATACTTAAACCACATCAGTTCATAATGCAGTTATTGATTTATTATACACAATACTCCGTTATGTGCGACGACATAAGCAATAATTTACAACATACATACATACAATAAATGAAAAACTAGATATACTTTTACTATACATAATAAATACTTAGGCTAATATAATACAAAAATATAATGCAATAAATATAAATACCGAATACACTTATACTATATTCTGATGGCCAAGTTTTTAAGTTTAAATAAAAACAGCCAAAATATGTCTGTTAGTACTAATACTTACTAATATTAATTGTAGTAACTAATACTTACTAAATACTAAATATTCAAGAAGCTTTATTTGTAAAATTTATTTCGATATTTTATGAAAACACTAATAATAGTCCATTAAAATTATCAGGTTTATAATACAATATATCAACAACGACTGTTGATATTTATGAATAGTAAACTGCTTAGGAAGGCCTAAAATCAATAATGATAAGAGTAGGTAATGTTGAATAATTATAGATAATGTTTATTAACATAGCTAACAAATAATTGAAACCTGCTTAACATGCTTTCTAGTTTGTATATAAACGATTAATTTATACGATAATAAGGTTTCGTTTGTGGAACAATGTTGGATTATAACTGTTGGATTATAAATACTTGGAATATGCAAATGTTCAAATTAGTTTAAATACAAGTTAGATTTTTGATAACTAAGAATAATTGAATCTATCAATAGAGAAGAAAATGGATTATTGGGAAAATTAGTTATTTGTTACAACGTAGAATAACAATTACATAGTGCATAATATTACAATCCGGATAGTGTGATATGCTTTTTGATGTAGTAACTCAATCGCGTATGACACGCATATCATAAAAACATTTAAAACAAAAGAACAAGCGGTCATAATATTTACTCTATACTTGATGAGGCAATACTATTAACAAATAGTTTCATTTTATATAATGGATACAATGATATTTTAGTTGAATCATTTAAGCATGCTTGCAAAACAATTACTGCAAAAATATCAATTACATTTTTAGAATATAGAATTACGAAGTATTCTTGAGGGTATATAAGCATTTTGTGATAAAGTCAAGTTCTTCCGAAACTACCTTGTGTATAACTAGATAACATTCTAATATCATGAAATGATATATTAGTATTAAGGACAATTAGGAAACTGCTGCTGCATGTAGTTAGTTAAACGATGCACTTCTCGCTAAGGCACTGTGTAATTTCTTATTAGTAATATGTCACTTATCAGTGTACTTCTTAACCTGTCTACGTGGTTGTCAATAACAAGTAACTGTGATGACAACACTAACAAACGTTGAGGGATTATTTAATAATACACTGAAATAAAAAAAAATATAACAAAACCATTATTAATTGGAAACAGTTTGTTCATGGTAAATAAATGCTGATATCATGGTCCCGCCAACACATTACGAATGGTTTATTTAATGAAAAGAAACTAAATTTATGCAGAGTAAATAATGCATACATTGTTATTATTGTTATGCTTGATTAATTTCCATTGGAATACTTGAACATTTTGAGCGTACTGAATAGTTATTTAAGTATGTAAAATGTCAACTAATTCTTCTTGATATTTACAAGAAGTATATTGACATAAATGTTTGCAGCGAATTAGATTATAAATATTGTAACACAGTATACTTATGTTACGTTGTCTATTTCGGGGGAAATTACGTAACTCTTGGAATTGCTTTGTCAACGGCATACAATAACAAACCAACAGATTACAAAATGTAGAATAAAGAACATTTGAACTGAACTGGCAATATATAGACGGTTAGGGTGTAGTAATGTTGCCGGCAGTTAATGTAGTGGGTGGTGGGGCAGACGGGGTGGTGGGGCGGGGGTGTATTTGTATCACATGGCGTGCCTAGGCGTCGATCCCCACACCGATAACGAGATCGATACGCACACCGCACACCGCGCACACCACGCACACCACATATTGAATTGATAATCTAATGGTAAAATTAAGTCGTTGAGCAGTTTGCCGTTCCGTCCGAGCGCGCATTGCCGGGATTAAGTATGTTGACTGTAGGTGCTGGCGTGGCCCTCCTCTCTCCACCTCCACCTGGCCGACCTTCTTGTCCAACTTTATCTAACTTTCGGGTCTGTTTTGATCGGATCGTTATCCTTCCACACCACGCGTGAGATAATTTGTAGCCTGTTTCAGTATTCAAATACATTCCGCCTTACACCCCTAGGTTAAGTTACATTTACTTTGTATTATTAACCTATTATAAAACGTCCATCGTTCGCTGTTCACTGTTGTGTCTATCAAGATAATGCACATATGGATACATTACAGCAAGAAATATTGTTCAGTAAATTCAAATTCAAATTTTCTTTATTGCAGTAGACAACTTTTTACAATTTTATTGCATGCGTCTGACTTATTCTAATACAATTATTCTATAAGTTGACATTTAAAACATCAATTTTGACCAATGTTACATTAATTAAAACATTTTTTACAATCGTCAACACACAAACTTTATTCATTTCGGCAACAGAGTTAACAAAGTAGTTTTATCGTTCCCAGCGGTTTTTCACGAACTCATCAAGGAAATAAAACGCATTCGACACTAAAAGATCTCTTAATCGAGCTTTAAAACGTTTCTTTGTTGCCAATTGTTTGTTCCAATCCGGGAGTCTGTTGATCAGTTTTACACCAAGTATGCAAGTTAATATTACAGCAATGTTAACCAGGTGAAGCATTAAATTCAACTGATATGTATTTAATAAAGGAAGAGGTCATGTAGTTGTAATTAAGAACACTTATTAATCGATCAATAATGATACTCACTAACAACGAAACTGGTCTCAAATTGATCCTTTTTGGAACCACACTGGCAATAAAGTTCGGTTCCTCAATCGATTAGACTGTTACCAAAATGATTTAATCGACGAAAGGATTGGATATATTGCTGAATGTTTCTGAGTAGGTTATTAACCTGCATAGAATCACATGCTCGGCACCTTGACCAGAACAACACCGCAGCCCGACCCCTGCCTAGCGGGCCCCGTGTCGAGGCTCGGCTGAAGACTGCGGGCACGTAGTATCACCTGTCTCGAGGAAGTTATGAATCAGGAGTCAGGCACCTGCCCAAGGTGCAGACCCTCTAATTGATTATACCACCTGTGCTTTGTTTCCCCAATTGTCCCTTAATGTTTTTACAACCACCAGTCGCGTGGTAGGAGTAACCGCTGTCCCAAATTAATACTCGGACGTGAAAGGAAATGTGTTAATCTTCACCAGACAGGGAACTTGTACTAATTTTGTGCACTAGTGAGTCAATTACTCGACAGTTGATATTGTTTGGGCAAATGTTCGCTTAGTTGGCATGCTACTTTGATATTGTATTACTAAAGTACGCGATCTATCGTACCCAATCCCTTATGTTGTAATCAATACGCTGTATTTTCATATAATATATTTGTATTTTGATAGTATAATTTCTTTTTGGTTCGGTTCTCTGCTTTATTTAATGTCCTGTAAACTGAAGGTATGTGCTCGTTTAAAGAAATAAATAAAATAAAAATTCCTCTTCGCTAAAGCACTAATTAAAATGAGAATTTTCATGTTACTAATTGTATATCTTAAACAAATATGTTTTAATATAAATAATTATATTAAAATATATGGAAACGGTAATCTTTTGCAGAAAATGTATGCAAATGTAAAGTAGCGTCTGCGACATAGGAGGGTGGAAATTAAAGTTTTATAAATTTTTTGTTTCTATGCATAGCACGTTGAAATTGTCATTTATATAGCCATAAAATGTGTGTTCCTGAACAAAGGTTAGTTACAGTCATGGCAGTAAACATTATAATCAGTGTAAACTGCCTTCACTGGAGTAAGAATCTCAAGGTAGGGACTTCGCATTCAGGAGCGTAGCTGTACAGATTTGTATAGCTCTGCTGAAGACCGGCTTATTCTGACTGGATGATGGTACACTACGTTGCCTTGCCCCACTACACAACGATATTGGACCCAACTCCAAACCAAGACGAATGGGGGCTTTAGTCACTAGAAGCCATGACATATTTTTATTTTTCAAAGATATATAATTTTTATTAGTTTTACCGAAATTCTAGTGCACTACCTATTTAGTTATTATTAGTTCACAATTATTTATTCATATATCGATAAATTAATCCGACCAATCTTGGTAAGGGCTTATTTATTTCCATTCTGAGAGATCGTTAGATAGGTGTTAAAATATGCAAGTGGTTTAATAGACAAGTTAAAAGTATTAGTGAATGATAACCTTGTGACCGTCAGGTTGCGTTTTCTACTCAACTGGAAATATTGTACGACTGGCTATGTGGGAAGAACTGGTAGGAGTACTTACTTACATATATCGTGCTAAGCTTTTCGCTTAACATTAGTGTAGCATAACACACTCTAAGTACCTCTTCCTCCCCAATGACTCCTGAACCAGATCCTAAGAGCTGCTTGTTGTCTTAGTCTTCCTCTCCTGTAAATTCACACAATTGTTGTCAGTGGTGTGTGTCTGACCTATGCGGTGTGTGTGTTGCAGCGGCCGCGCGCCAGGTGTGCAGGCCACACTTCAGTCACCACAGTCCACTGCACCCCTGGATAGGTGGCTCAGACAGCAAGCAGCTCACGTACCCTCAGAACGGAACCTCCTCCTCGGGCTCGTCCTGGTGTACGCCGTTCAACGCCGTCCAGTCCAACTCCGAGGAGGCGCCGGTCAAGTCACCCCAGAACCCGTCGCTGTCCTCCGTCTCGCACGCGATGTTCAGCTTCCCCCCTACGCCCCCCAAGGACGCGACTCCCGATCCCGACAGCGTCACCACGGCCTCCACCTCCAACGCCCTGTCGACGCCGACATCATCCGGTAACGAATACTCCAACGTCATCGTTCACGCCGCCTCCATGGGAGTCTTTATCCACCCCGACCAGACGTCGTCCTGTGATATCAAACCCATGTTGA
The DNA here is from genome assembly GCF_021130785.1 of Homalodisca vitripennis. Lineage (NCBI taxonomy): Eukaryota > Metazoa > Arthropoda > Insecta > Hemiptera > Cicadellidae > Homalodisca > Homalodisca vitripennis. The sequence goes on from NC_060207.1 coordinate 34,846,484, forward strand.
ACTCCCAATCGTCCAAGCAGCGCGAAGGTACATCGACTTCATCCTCCGGAACTACCTCTCCAGGTTATCCTCCTGCTAGCCAGAGCTACCAACCCTACTCGCAGGAGTCCTACCCCCACTACCCGTCCTACTCCCATGGCTCCTTTTACAAGCAGAACAGCCCCTCCGGTTCCAACAACTCCCTTGTAAAATCCTACTCCCACGGCTCCTTCTACAAGCAGGGCTACTACCAGAACAGTCCCACCGGCTCCCTCTCCAACAATTCCCTTGCTCTTGTCAAGTCCTCCTCCGCCGCTAGGAGTAAATCTCGAACTAGCGCTGGTGAGTTTATGTTCTGTTCTTTTATTTTGGTTTAACATTATTTTAAGTTGTTTTTGTGTTAATCCAGTCCCTTTATAATGATTGTTCTCACTTTATACTCTAAAACTTTTAAACCTTTTAGAAGTGTTAAAATAATGTTAGTAAATACAATGAATAAAAAATAAATGTTCTTATAATTAAAATTGTTAAACATTACTACATAATTTAAATTCATCTGAATCACCTAATAGTAAAGTAAGAACAGGAACGTTTTGTTTGGTATTCCCTCTTTGTAAAATGTATATTTTGTATTAAAGTTACTGTCGAGAGGCGCTTCAAAGTTTAAGCATTCAATCTTTTAAATATTCAAAAGTTTGCTTTACAAAATAAATTGTTCCTTGGGACTGGAAAACACACTTAATTTGATTTCACCATTTCCTCACTAACATTATGTTAATTTGCGTTGTTTTAATTTCTCTTTTATTATCCGCTCCGACTCCCTCCCGCTTCTCAGCAGCACTCTGCCCAGCCCTAGTAGCGGCACCTTGTCTCTGTGCTTTGTTTGGATACATGTGTAACTGTTACTAGTAGTGTTCTTGTGGTGTTTGTCTTGTCTGTAACTCGTCATGTCCCACGTCCACTGTAGCCTGTGGCACGGAGGAGTGCTCTGTGGACTCGATATGATCGCCTCCGATCGTACAGCACAACGCGGGGAAACTACATTGAACAATTGAACGGCACAATTACACGGCTAATCGCATTGTTCGAAAGGCGAGCCATTGTTTATTTTTGGAAATGTCGGAAGAGACCGCGTTATGGAATACTAAATAAGGTCGTGGAAATGGCCGTAAGACGAAACAAAGGGAAAACAGGATACTGATAATTAGGAGGTGAAGAAACCGTGATGAATATTTAACATGCACCGCTCCTGGTGTGCATTAGGGGAACTAGCGGAAAACACACTGAACCATACTGTCGGAACATAACTACGAACACGCGGCTCACGGTTCACGCAGAACCACAATGGAGACTCCGCCATCTGTGGTTCCTTTGACCGGTTCAATTGTTCAATAGCGCGTTTACAACTTTCTCACTTTGCTTTCGAGTCTCAGGCAGTTCCTGAGTATCTTTCCTATCTCAAAACTCAAAGCCTGTAGTATTACCCGATGTAGGTCTCCAGAGTAAGCCGTTATTATACAAGAACAAAACGGATAACCATTGGTTTTGTTAGTGTACGTCTGTTTTTATCAACCCATATTATCCTTCTGGTACCTATTTAACATACCTTGCCATTGCTGTTTATGACTCTCTCTAGTCATCATGGTAGCAATACTCTACCATGCAGATGTGAACAGATAAGAAAACTTAACCCACTAGTATTAAAAATAGATTGGTTGTAACGTATTGCTGCTTTTTAACGAGATTTATGATCAGATCAAAGACACAGAGTTTGGGCTCAGTGTGAAGCATGACCGTGGTCAACTCAGATTAAACATTGAAATGTCTGTTTTGTCATGATTCCACTATTAAACGAATAAAATAAAATTTTACCATAAGCAGATAACTATTTACGTGTAATATAGTAGTTTGATGACACAGGCTTGATACCATTTTTGAAAATAATTATTTTTCCTTTAAATATTTCCCGGCTTAATCGCTATGCCAAAGCCGATAGTTTACAAAGTTTGAACAAACATTTCCATTCAAATAAAGAATACACATAAATATGTAATCATGTATTACTCTTGTTAACATGTATAGACTACGTTGTATAACATTTTGAATCAGATTCAAGAGTAAAGTATACACTTTAAAAATCTATTTCCTGTTAAATAAAATATTTTATAGTTACATATCAAATATAATAGTATTATTTAAACAAAATATAAAATCACTATGTTTAGAGTTTTATGTATTCACCTTTTATGTATTGATCTTTTTGATATAGTTTATTTACTCTATTTTAGGATGATTGTTTGCAAAGTAATATTGCATGTAAAAGTCAAATTACAGTATTTACACTACATTATTTACACTACTAAGAACATTTAATGTACACTTTTAAAGGTCAACGGTTTATACTTGTTTCTACCACAAGTTCTCCATAGTAGTAAATAAGACATATTTATAGATGACAAAAACGTAATTTACACAGGAATAGGAACATGTAGAGATGTGTTCTGACGTGAAGAGGTTATATAGTAGAGAGCCTTGTTGAAGTATATGTATACACACAGATACATAATAATATTGTGGATGTGTGAGGTGGCAGACCGTGACCGGACTTGAACCATTGCCAGTGCCGACAGACATACGGACAGACAGGCGATAGTGAACAGCTGCTGTCGCTACTTTCTACTGCGCTCGCCTCTAGTATACTGTAGTGCGCTCGCCTAAGTTATATACGAGACCAAATCGTGGGTTCGCTCTCAAGTCGAGTTCAAGCGTTTGGCGTTTTTAACTATTAATAATCAGGGACGGCTTAATGAGTGAAACTGAATTGTTTTTCCGAATATGAGTAGACCATATCCTCTTAGGTTCATCACAGTTTCAAAGAGTTTTAGGTGTCTTAGTATAGCGTTTTGTATACACAACTTGTAGATACGGTTTTTACTAGATGCCAAGATGTGTGTTATTAATATGAATGTTACCACATTAGTAAATTTAAATTTCCTTCATTTTTGTTACTAGTGTACAAAAGTGCATACTCTGAGTGACGTCATACCATGCCTGTGAATAACGTCTTCCAATGTTAGTGCTTAACTATGTGTTGCCAGTTGTGATAGTGAGGGGGAAGAGATAAGGAAGAGATTGTGTATAGAGTTTCAGAAATACACCGCAAAGTGTTTTGCTTTCGAAGTGAGCATAACATTAAATAACTGTAACCAAACATTTCTTTTAATATATTCCAAACTTTTTTTTGTTTCTGTATTCTGTTTAGAAACGTGTTGGATCTTTATAATTTGCGGTCCTAGATACAAATAGGCTATAGTATAATGTATGTAGAGTAAAAGTTAAACTCCCCAGAAAAAAATTATGGTTGCCTGTAAAGTCGGTTTTACGGGCGAAGATTTTACGTGACAACGTCTTTTTCTCGGTAGAATATGAATATTATTAAATGGCACAATAGGAACAAGGAATTGAATGAAATTAAGAATTGCACAAATTTTAACTGTAGAAATATATTTTGTTTACTAAAACATTGTACATAATTTGAAATTAATTAAAATTTGTTATTGTAAATGGTAAAGTTGAATAAAACATTTACTAAAATTGGAATTTGAAATTCTTGCTAAACACAGTTAAATTCTAACTCCGCACGTGGTGATTGGTCGGTTTAGTTCGTTTGTTTGGTCGCACTGTTATGACAGGTTAGAGGTTATAATTTGTTATTTTAAATGTTTGACTAGCAATACGCGCTGTTTCTTCTCAATCGACTGAATTACGATTGATTGCAGAGTGATTTAAACTAATAATTTACTTAACACTATCAACATTTGTCAATAGCATGACATAACCTATAAACTCAGTTTCTCAACTTTTGTGTCAATCTAACAATTAATCAATCAATCATAGTTTACGATAATGAAATATCAGTGTACAATTATTTACCTTTATTGTTGTAGTTGTTGTAAATGACGAATCTAAGCACTCCACATTTTCACGAATAAACATAGTTATCTGCTTTATATCCCGTGCGGTGCGGCGGACCCACTGGACGGGCATCGTAACGTTACCGGGCGTTACACTTTTTCATGAGTGACTCCGAGCCGCAACCTAATTTAAGACGTCACGTCAAAAAATATAAAAGTTTAGTTTTTGTTATCATGACAAAAAAAACTATAAAAATGGTTGAGTTTAATGGGAATTGCGAAAAACATGTACTAGTTTCCATTAGTTTGTATTAGGTTGTGTTTAGGAAGTTAGAAACAAAACGGGCTGTACATTGAAATGGACAAAACTACATTTTGAGACAACCGTACAAAAATTACATACCTAACTACTGACGTGTGTAAATATAAATTCTCAAATCACCCTTCCTCCCAAACTCGGATTTCATTGGTTGACATACTCATAGAAAATAAATGAGAAAGAAGGCTTTTAATAATTTTAGATAGTCAATTGAAAAATGCTATTAGTTTCCATATACACTCACATACATTTTACCATGCCTTCCTTGATTGTAATGCGTTGGACAGAATAGTTAATTTTTCTTCGAGATGTGTATTTTCTGTACCTGCATGCATATTTTAAGTATTCAGAAAAATAGTCATTTGACGGACTACTATAACACTATTAAGAATTACAAACAGTTTTTTGAAACAGTACACAGTTAGGAGAATTGTATGATTTGTAGGTATACCACCCAGTAAGTAATCTCATTGAGCAATATACGTATAGGAAGGTTTCTTACGGTCTGTAATACCGTGGCGGATCGGGGATTCTACTTTCTCCCCTGTACTATATTTATAGATAAGTCGGTACCAGGCTGTCTGGCAGCAACAACTCAATTCGCACCAAGATGTAGATTTCGTGGAATCCGACTTGCCTCACTTACCCCGGGGACCTGCGCAGTAGGTCTGCCTGCGTCGGCGCTGACAAACAAACACATTAACGGAAAACAACAAGGTGAGGGGCTATGGAGATGTGTACTGGGAGTGCCGTTATACACCTGGGACAATTGTGAAACACCGCAACGAGTTGGACTCTAACTCTAAATATATGTACGAGTAGATAAATAATTGATATTCAAGCCAACAAATGATCTTGCCGGAAGGTAAATTGATACTTTAAAATAAGTATAATTAATAACAATTCTATAAAGTGCTAATTACATATTTTTATTAAGGTTAAAACATGGAGCTTGAGTAAAGTTTAAATTTAATCATCCATTGCACAACTAGATTTATCGAGTCATAAGTAGTAAATTGACTAATTAAATATTCTTAGTTACAATACTCGAGTTTACTATGAATTTTAATATAAACATCCAGTGCATTCACTATACTTATAGAGCAGGTAATATGGAGAAATTAAACGATTTTTACGAAATGCGAAACTTTGCGATTATACGTAACATACAATTATGTGAATTGTTAAAGTTCGTTATTTTATACATTATGTAAAGCTCATACAATAGGACTCAGTTCCAATTACAAATTTGTTTCTTACGCTTTTCCTCGTTGCTACTGTACTTAATATAAGATCAATGTAAAAACGTTAGGATTTTATCTTTAACTTTAATCTTGACCTCCAAAAACAGTAGAGTTCTTCCTTGGCTCAAGTTTCAAATGTCTAGGAACAGTGGGACCTTTCTATCAAGAGTCAGACTGACAGACAACGACATGAATAGAATCAGAAATTGAAGATGATTTATATAGACTAATTATACTCAACGAATTTACATAAAACGTATAGATAGAATTTGTTATGTAGCAATGTAATAACATGATATTAGTACAAATTCTTCTACCCAATATGCATACAAGATCTCATAACACATTCATTTGTTTGCATTTTTGAACTTTTGGAGTAAAGTGAGCATATGTTGAGTGTCCGTGTACGAGCGATGACTGCAGGCCGTGTATGGACAGGTTGGCGAGCGCGGCCAAGGTTTTAATGTGTTTTAGGCAACGACCAACGAGCCAACAGCCATCGATTGACTCGTGTTGTGCCCCCGGGGGTGTGTACCCCCCTCCCCTCCCACCCACCACACATATCAAATATTCACGGACTAGTGACTATTGTCTTATCACGCAATCAGACCAAATCGGTTTCGTCTCAATCGGCCTTCAGTGAATTCACTCCTCCACTATCCGCTCCGTTAATTGGTTCATCGTACTATCAAGCTCGCTGAAATCCCCAAAAGTTAAGTACTGCATTTCGATTGTAGAATATCATTCTACATTAGTCATCGACGTAATCAACACTATAGAATACTTTAATACACTAGTGCAGGGAATTTTTCAACCAATAGCTTCTACTCTGAGGTAGATCAGCTCTCAAAAGCCAATGCAGTGAATGGTATGTAGGCTAAGCATTCTTGAAAATGTACGCACTGTTGTAGTTTAGGATTTGTTGTTAATGCCTAATAACCCTGGAAGAATAATGGTTTATTCTTATTATGGAAACATTTTCTTGTCCTTTCCTATTTGGAAAAGATAATAGTTTATTCTTATTAATGGAAACATTTTGTTGTCCTTTCCTATTTGCCATTATTGAAAACAGTTTAATGTTGACCATTGTATCAAGCTTAAAAGATGTAAAATTGAAAACGAATTAAAACAATAAGAAAATAAGGTTAAGACTCTTGGTAACTGGTACAAATGTGTGAATAAGAAAACGGCAAGGCAATAAATTAGAAATCGAGTAAATCTAACCAATCACAGATAATTCCATGATGCTCGGAAACACCGATAACCGATTATAATAATTAAGGCCAAAGGGCGCCTCTTACAAATAATTTCCTCCTTAATCGAAATGAGCTGGGAAAATCGATGCAAAATAATTTAGAGAGGAGGCCGGAGCCGGGAAGCGGACGGAGCGAGTGACTTGCTTGTCATCGGCGCTGATTTCCAGCTCCTCTTGTCCGTCGTGATTATTTAATTACAGTTATTATCGGAATTACTGTTATTTCACCATATCGTGGGGAGGATGTCGTCAAATTTGTAGAGCATCCTTTCCCCGCATTGTGTACTCTGTTTATCAGATCTTCCAGACGCTGGTAGATGCTGCCGCCGCTGCTTCCATATTGTTCGGTAATCAGCATCTGCCAACAGCAGTCTGGAATAGCCGCAAGGTGTCACTGTCACTGCTGCTATCTTTTACTGATAGATTTATATCATTGATCTGAAGCAATTCGTCTATTTTTGGCGTGACAGAATACACTGATTCTATGTTGTCGGCTTATGTCAGTGTATGCGTTTTTATTATAGCTTTGACGCGGGATTTTTGAGGAGCTCTGTGTTGTTAGATATTTTGTCTTAATATTTATTAGTTTTCATTCTAGTGTAAATAGCGAATCACTAACTTGATCGCTAAGTATAAGTTGGATAATGGACACAAATTGAAAACTCTAGGTCACTAACTAGATCTAAACTTTTATCCAATTTCAAGGTTATACTATTTATAGTGACGGCATATACCAAAAGTACCAACCATGGACGTAGCAACAAATTTATTTGTGTGTTCATGTGATATTCTTTATTTTATTTTTAATTTCGCTCTATAATAGTTAGTAACGGGGTTTAGGCTCCGGTATATTCGCAATGACGTGTACATAATATGACATAGGAACCCACGTAACCTTGAGTCGGCCTCACTGGTTCTGTATACACAAGTAACAATGAACACAGCGCGAAGCTGTCTGCCTGCCTTGACTTGCATCATATCCACTTTCACTCCCCCATCGCAATTATCTCCTATTTATGGTAATATGAGTAATTAAACGGATTTATGGCAAAGAAATACCCGACGCGTTGATCAATGTGCACGAGCGTTTAATGTTTGTCGATATTACAGCGACCGTGTCCGTGTCCCGCGAGCTAAGCGAGCTCGCTGAGTCATGTAGTCATCTCAAATATTCCGGAGGCGATCCGGCCACTTGCGGCCCAAAGGTCAATCCAATTGTGGATTTGGATTTTATTGTACAATCATAGAGGCATTACAGTTAATGTTGACTCAGATCTGGAAGTCTATGAATCTTCAACTTTATAAACAATTACAATAAAAATATCCATTGGTGCCCGAAGTACAAAACTTCAATCTATCGACTCAATTATTGACGCAATTCAGTTCAGAGTTACAAAGTTTTTCAAAATAAAATAGAAAGGCGTAGTTTAGGATCACTTCACGATGTTGCTCATGTATTTTGACAGCTACAATCGACAGCTGGATTGCCGAATTTGTTACTATTGTTAGACGGGCCATAAGCTTATTCAGACGGTTCCGTTTAAAACCACAAGGGTCTAAAGTGAAAAATGATGACTTCATAATTCTATTCAAACAGGGAGAACCTTATAAATAAGAATGGCTTTGTGTGTGTTTGGTGACAATGGTGTGACTGGAGGATTTGTCGCCAGGTCGCAGCAGGAGCTAGACTATTGTCCGCCATGATAGCCGGGCACGCGTGCGCTAGCCTCGTCTCGGTCTGCCTTGACATTTCCTCCTCTCCTGATACTAAACTAATTAAAGTACACGCTCTCTGCCTGCCTCGTGTTAATTGCAACTTGTAATAAAGGTTCTGCCTTGTGAAAATCACAACAATATACCGCAAAAAATCCCGTCCGAAGTGACTGAGGTATGTGGGAGCCGTCTGCTGCTACGACTGGGGGAATAGTTCCTTACCATAAAATATTTCTTAAATATTGTTGAAGAATTTTCCTATCTAATAATTTCTTTCAGTGAAGAAACAAATACAATTTGTTTAGCATTTGTGAGACTTGCCATGTCGACAAAACACATCTGATGTCGAAATTTGAAATCTGGATGTCTTTACATAAGATATAGACATTAGAGATTAAGTAGTTTATCAGAGATCTGAAAGTTACAAACTGTTCATGAAATACAAAGTTGATCAATCCTTTAAATAATATTACAGTTAGTAAAAGTTTATATGTATTACGAATCATCGTTCAAAGGTATTCCCGTACTAATTTCCGTCTATAAACAACAGAGACAATAAACATGTTCAATCAAAATTTCGTAAGAGAAATAATTTTGGTGTTTTACTTAGTATAAATTAGACTATAAACATAAAATTATAATTATTTACATATCGAAGCAAAATCGAAGTTAACAATATTTAACTAATATAAACAAGATAATGTAAAATTATACTGAAAACTTTTATATGAACAAACAACCAATAGGTAAGGCATGAGTTTGATTTTTGGTGTTTATGTCCTTGAATTGCGCTTTAGTTATTTCGCATTGAAGTACATTATTGAATGTTTGGTCCTGTATTAAACTGAATAAAGCTTTTGTAACTTATCAACTGGTCAACATTTCAAAAGAGTAAATTTGTAGTTCTTGTACGTTTTGCTAAACATGTTTAAACCACATGTTAAAGTGATCAGTTACTACCTGAACTACCACTAGCTACAATTTTGATAAAATACCGAAGAAAGTACGCTATAACAGTTTAGGTAGACATATGTAAAACACACGGTGCAACTTTATATGTAACATCAGAGACGTATATTGCTTGACGGAGAAGGAATGTTGTAGCAAGAGGAGAGTAGGGCAGATTTAACAAGATGGGCCCCAGTGGTGAACCCTGAGGTACTCCTCGTCGCGGCGCGGCTCGACCACGGCCTCTACGTGACCAGTCCCTGCCTCTAGCATTACGTGAGCCATACCACGCTAAACCAACACCGTCCACCACCGATCATTACACCGTATTATCCTCTTCAAAATTGTCCCCTCTGCTGTGTAATTTTTGTACACTATTCGCCAGGAATTTGAATTGATTTAATGAGCAAGTAATTGGCACAAATAGATATTTCTAGACGCTTTCGTGAAAGAAGGGCTATAGTCGTGCTCTTTCTCTAACCTTTGTTGTATTACTTTCTTTTTTTCTGCTTAAAACATAGTAATGGAAATTCTTAACGAGTATTCGATTAACAATTTTAGGATTAATTCGAATTCGATAATTTTACGTAGATCCATTTTAGCGTGGTTTACTAATACTAAGTGCATGTACCAATCAATTTTGTATTACATCTTCATGTAAAGAAACTCCGTATTTATGAATAATATAGTAAAGATAACTATAACTTGCCTTAAATTAAACTGCACAACTTGTCAGTCTAATTTACAAGTTATGTTTTCGGTTGCATGTGTCCCACAACTCATGCGTACTTTAGTATATTGACAGAAATGTTAGATATGTGTGTGTAGTACATTAATAATATATCTTGCCCTTCAACTTAGATCTTGATACTTTTCTTAACATGCATGTGTTTTCAAGACAGAATTCGCACTATACACTTTTAGTGGCTTTCAAAATTATCACATCACGAAATGATTGTATTGGTACATGTTATTATGCTGGAATAAGGTTGAGTCGAATTTTGTCAAGTTCGTTGAATTTATCGCCTCTTATCACAATTTAAAATCTTTCCATTTATGTTTACTTGTTTAATTTTTTTAAGTGCAGTAATTTTATTCTGGATGAAAGCAACTTTTTTAGGTAACTACTAAAATTGTTTTCTTATTAAATTATTCTAAGGGTATGCTACTCAGATATTTCCACAAATTAGTGTCGTACATTTCAACAAAAACGTAACTGTTATTGAATTTCCTTTCGGACATATAGCCTAGTGTCGGCAATAATAATTTAATTTCATCTTACTTAGTTACGCTTCCTAGAATATTCTAAAGCTTTTTAAAAACATTAAATTGGCATAAAAATAGCGTTCATTTAGTATTTCTCTGAGTGCTAAGTGAAGATGTTACAAAATAAAAAACGAGATGGCGAGAAGTCTAGTTAAGATGTAAAAACAGTTTGCGTGCATTTAAATAATCATCGTTGCTTGACACGGAGTAAGTTTATCGGAGCAAGTGAAGTACTTACTCAACGTCCGCGTGGGTGTAAGAGTGTCCGCAACGACTAATGCCGCGGTTCGTCACCGGTCAAGTAGGCTTGTTGAGTATTTAGGCCTCAGGACGTTGCGGAATGCAGGACCAGATTTCTCCGCCCGCTTTGCAACAGACTGCCTGGCTTCAGTTTCACAACCCACCTCGAGATTCTATCACACTCGCGATAAATATTTGTCCATCCTGCGCAAGGTCGTTTACTACCGACGTGTATCATTCTTGTTTTCCGATTAGACCTTTTTTGCGTCCTCGCTCGGTTCTTGGTGACGGCCAATGTCCCCAAGATTAATCGGTGCCCGGTGCCAGTGATCTTTAAACAACCTTCGAGATCAGCGGATCCTTGGAGGTAACATTGTTCTTCTGTGCGACCATGTTTCGTCAGTGGGGTAAGTTAACCTACCTCAGCTTTCCTGTTTTAAAACGTATTGGCGTGCTAAGAAATACTGTTCAAATTAAACTAATCTGCTTTCGAAGATATTTGACAAATTCAAACTTAATCATTGTTAATTTTAGGATATTTCAATTCGATTTAGAGTGGATGCACACCATCCTTTTAGATGAGCAACAGTCATATTTAGTTTCATAGTAGATGTTCCAATTTTGAATTGTTAGTATCACAGTACAATATTTAGTATGCGATATCTTCGAAGGTATTCTCTCTCATTGGACAAGTCATGCGAGTTATCTAGGCACTAGACGATTACCAGACGACGCGGTAAAGGGAAAGGCCACGCGTGTGGGCCACGCCAGTTAGGCTAGAGCCGCCCCAGTTTCAATCACTCCAGATATGATTAGCGTGTGTGTGTGTTGGTGATTCAGTCACCCGGGAAATTGCTTCTGTCAACCATTAAACTGGCAGTCTTTAATAGAATGATCACTGTTGCAATAGGTTCGATTGCTGGCCCTCACCCATTCATTATCCAGCATTCAATTGTCTCCCAGAACACGTATGATACAAGTGCGGAGACGTGCTGCAGTATACGGCCGTGTAAAAGTGGTTTATTTGGAGCAAGAAACCTCATTTGGTATTAATTCACTATAAAGCAGGTGCTGTTGCTAACTGCAGTTTTTATGCTTGTAATTTACACCTGGCTCGAGTCGCATTACTTACCACTCATTAACTGAGTGTAAATAGGTTTAATGATGTTGTAGGCTAAAAATGTCTAGAATATCACTCACATGTCTTACTTATAGTCACATTCCTACTGTGTCTAATCATTAAGCTGGATTCCTGTGTTGTGTTCCAGATATGTCTCAACAATATGAAATTTAGAACTTTATGAAGACGATTTAGAACTTTAGCGGTTATGTACAATATTTATTTATTCCTATGATACAAATCGTGTATCCTGATTCCCATTTTTATGCATCTGTTAATTCCTTTGTCTAAGTACAATTAAATTTATGTGTGAATATTTCCGCACACATTGTTTTTACTACAGTTAGGTCGTATGCACACACGGTTGAGAATGTGTGAACTGTTGAGCCAGTCCACGCACTGTGGAGGAGAGACGGCAATGTCCACGGCCTCTGTAGGTTGTGACCTCGGTTTCAAAATGTTATACTTTCTTGTTACTGTACTTAGGCTGTGATGGCAGAGGGTCGAGAATGTGTGAACTGTTGAGCCAGAGTACGCACTGTGGAGGAGAGACGGCACTGTCCATGGCTTCTGTAGGCTGTGACCTCGGTTTCAAAATGTTGTACTTTCTTGTTACTGTACTTAGGCTGTGATCGCAGAGGGTCGAGAATGTGTGAACTGTTGAGCCAGTCTACGCACTGTGGAGGAGAGACGGCACTGTCCATGGCTTCTGTAGGCTGTGACCTCGGTTTCAAAATGTTGTACTTTCTTGTTACTGTACTTAGGCTGTGGATGGTAGAGGGTCGAGAATGTGTGAACTGTTGAGCCAGAGTACGCACTGTGGAGGAGAGACGGCACTGTCCATGGCTTCTGTAGGCTGTGACCTCGGTTTCAAAATGTTGTACTTTCTTGTTACTGTACTTAGGCTGTGGATGGTAGAGGGTCGAGAATGTGTGAACTGTTGAGCCAGTCCACGCATGTGGAGGAGAGACGGCACTTTCCATTACTTCTGTAGGTTGCGGTCTCAATTATAAGATTTTCGTTACATTCTTTGTACTATAGTTAGGTTGTGTTCGCAGAGGGTCGAGAATGTGTGAACTGTGGAGCCACATCTACGCCACTGTGGAGGAGAGACGGTACCGGCCACTACCTCTGTAACGCCTGCGGCCTCTACTACAAGATGAATGGCCAGAACAGACCACTCATCAAGCCGAAGAGGAGACTGGTAAGTCTAGCTACTACTGCTTTACTACAGCTATAATGTACAATCTGGTAGTGATTGTAAATTAGAATCGAGGCTACCAGATCGGTTGAGGATATTTGTCTTTTCTCACTGTGCGTTTGTTATAATTAACGTAACGGTTATGGTCTTTCTTTAGTTAATCAGTTTCGTCGTGGATTGTGAATTATATTTCTGTAGTGTTGTCACCAAAGAATTATTTTAACAATTGTCAAATTAATTTCTAAAAACCAATATGGCTGTATCCTTTATACAGCGAATGCGTTTTAAATCCATTCCAACAATATCGAATCTGCCCCTCACGTGTTGGCTTTCTGCCTGTAGGTGCAGTGGCAATAAAATATCAATGTTTGCCTATTAGAGGAGCCGAAAGTCGTAAACAGTGTAAGTTCCGCGCGGACAACAACAGAGCCTTGGCGAGCGATCGTAACTCATCACAAATATCGTACACACCGACTTGTCAAGCGCTTAGCTTTTTATGGCAAACTTAACGACTTCCATTGAAAGATTATGACATCTCATTGATTATTATCGGCAATTATTGCACAGCATACGAACGTACTTGTGGCGTTTTAAATATACTGCACTATTGATTACAGATTGTATTTGGAGAATTTGATGGCAGGAAATTGGTGTGGGAAAATACCGTAAATTGTTTAGCTGAGTGTGATTAAAAAACATTTTGTTTAATGTAGATCGTCATAAAATCATACAAATAAGGGGAGAGAGCTATATGACTATTATACCTTTGGCCTAATCACAAATATTTCCACATCGCCGTTACTGACAAGTTAGTGTTAACAAATGTTTCTTTCATCCGACTCCTGGATTTACTGCAAATTTAGCACATCATTAATATAAGTGATGTATAAAATTAGTACGACAAATCTCGCTTGGCGGTGTTTAGTCGCAGTAATCATAAAATGAACAGTATTTGAAAATTTCACATTTTGATTTAAGCCTTTGCTTAACAGTAGGACTCACTGTATAGCCTATATTGTGCTGAAAATGGTTGCAAGCTTTCTCGCTTTAAGAGCAAGATCAGGTTTTGGTTGTGGTGTGTTAATGTAGTTATTTAAATACTGTAACGAGTATGCAGTGTAATATCCGGGATATTTACTGATTAAGTCGTGAGATTAATTCCTTTACAGAAAACACTTTGACATTACGATTTTTTTAGATTCTAATGGTGTCCTAAGTGTCTTGTGATATGGACAAAGTTTCAGAAATTGCTCGCTTAGTATTTTTGAGCAGTTTCTGTAGCGGGAATACGCAAGACTAGAAGAAAGCCAACATTACAACATTATAGTATGTATGGGAGATTCTGTAATATTCAAGATCTCTGCATGGACAAAAATGTGAAATGTCCCGTTTAGTGGTTCGAATTCTGCGAAGGCCAAAGCGGGGTTGGAGATAAATCTATCTTAAAGATTAATTACAACTCTAGCTATGTCGTTTCTCCTAGAGTTGATACAGAATTAGGTCGCCACAAAGCAGAAATATAATAAGTTGGGCCTCATATCTGGGCAGTTTCATGGAGTAATAAATATTATCCAGGCACCCAAGTTACATTACTATCATAAAATGACTCACCCGCGGAGGTTCAGACAGTCCTCAGATCGGTACCGTTGAGGAAGCGAGAAACAACGATCGACCTGTCAATACCCCGAGGCGGAAGAGGGCGGGTCGCGATCGACCGGACATTGTTTTTACCCCGGTAAGGGTGCATTAATAAAACAAGGGCCAACACGTGGAGTAAACGAGGTAGGCGTGGGGTAAACTGTTACTTGTGGGAAACTCTAACTTTGGCGTGAGAACCGGGGTCAGGCGGCGGTCGGGGCTCCTCCAGGAATTAACTCGGAACCATAACTCGCTTTCATTAAAGGGGTGGAAATTACTAGGAAGTCTGGATGAGGTTTGAATGATAATTAGGAAAGTTTATAATTGATATTGTGGTGACGAGGACGCCACAGACTGTAGGTTTTGGGGTGACTTTCCTAATAATGAACAGTCGTGGTAAATTAGAATGAAGACTTTAGGGGACATTTAGTACTTGTAGAATAACTGTGAGTGAGAGTTAGTAATGCTAAGAAACTGACCCAGTATATATTTACGATGAGTTAGTTCAAGTAATTTTTTGTCTGGTGCTTTTTATTACTGATATCAGTATTATCGTTTATCCATGCTCTTTACTTGCCTGATAAGAGCTTTGTTGAGGTCTAGTCTCAAAAATAAGATAACATTGCGATGTCAGTGAACCATAAAAATTGTCGTGCAAAATTAGCTTACTGCTTATGATGTCTAAGCTCCCACACAAAAAAAGCCAGCAAGCCTACGTATTTGAATCTAACATAGGTCTTGGACCCTATGTTCTTCAATAAACCTCACCTTTCCCTTTTAATCTTTAGAACATGAAAGGGACAGTCACTGAGATTGAGACTTAACTTAATATTAATAGAACATTACTGTAATTTCTATCTGACTTTCTCTTGTCTGATAGAAAGAACTGCACTTTGCGTTGTCACCTTTTAACTATGTTTAAACTCGCAGATATCAACAAAAGTTTGTCTTATGTTCTTAATATTAATATATATAATCTCTGTGTATGTTGTTGATCAACCCTTAATACTTGTAATTGAATATTTTATAATAATTCATTTTGACATTCTCCTTTCCTAAACGTTATTTCTGAAACGTTGGCAAATACATGAATTAGAAATGTTTTTAATTAGATACTAAGAGTATATGCTCGTAAAAGACTCTCCTGTAAAGGGTTACCACTCGAGCGAAGAGAGCTGCGTGATAAGAAGTTTGAAGATCTCCTACGGCTAATCTCCGGGACCGGGACAGTAAAGGAGTCCAATCTTCGTGATAAAGGCGAGGCGAGTGTCTGAGCGGGGGTAATCGCAAGAGACAAATAGACCATAAAGTAAATTTCACGGGCTTTCATCCACCAAGTCGCCGAGCGTCAGCCCTTTCAGCTCGAGATCCGAGTCCCGCCCCGCCCCCCGATCCCGCTCTTTAAAAATCACCCCGGCTAAAAGCACAGTGAAAACCGAGCTGTTTTTGTGTCCATTTTTTGATGGATTTCTTTGTTGGACTGAAGTGGTGTCGTAGGGAGTGACAGTAGCGACCTTTTGTTGCCCACTGGAAAAGATCCCCGGCAAGATTGTCTCAGAGCGAGGGGAGGGAGGGGAGGAGGTGATCGATACAGGCTCTCTCACTCGCACTGTATCACTCGAGTGAGTGGCTGCCATTGTAAGTGATACGACAATACTACTGTGAGTACTGCGCCGTTACAATTGTTTATTGGGGGCTCGATAGCTCTTTCATTAGCACTCTATGTCTAGTGGTAGTCTACTTATGTTTCCGGTGTCAATTGGTGGGTATTACATTAGCCATTTGTTGCCATTGCTCCTTAGAGTGCGGCTTACGTTACATAATAAGCACAAATAACACTTAATTATTCAACTTTTTGTATGTTTTCCTTTATTTAGCGAATTAGTTTCTGAACATCAATAAATTGCGAATTTTTTCCTATGTTTTATGTGAAATTTGTCACTTATTTGGTCAAATAATTGTTCAGATGATATTGGGACATCATATTATAGGTAACGAAAACAGTAATATAGCTTATATCGTATTGGGTGATGCGAAATATAAAACAACATTCATTTGCATCTATCTATCCATTGTAAACCAAAATAAATAAATTTCAAAAAAGTAACGGTTTTTCTGCACCTACCAGGAAAGATTTGAGTAAACAACTTTACTCAATGATGAATCATTTCTGAAAAAGTATTGAATAAAATATAGTAAAACACTAAAAATATTTTAGACATATTTTAAACAAATAGTTTGTTTTTATGTTGATATTTCACTTTTCTAAACACAATCGGAATGGTGGTTTGAATTGCATATTGTATACAAGAATGGGCGACGTTATGCTCCCGCTGAGCGGCGACAGGGGTGGTGAGCCAGGGGGGTCCACAGGACATAATCACAGGGTAATTGTGCAGGCCAATCGGGCGCCAGATTTACTCGTGTATTCGGTTACTTTGGGGGGGGGGGGGGTGAGGGGGCACTGTGGGGTATACAGCCGTTATAGCAACAATGGCATCACTCGCCTGGCTATTTGTCAATATGCGCTGGCTCAACCATGCTTTTCCTTGATTCTCGGCAGATCTTGTCAATGTGTCCCATCAGCTGTGACTTCATATTGAAAATAAAATGGCGATTAGATTGATTATTTGCTAAGGTCAGATCAATTTCTATCAATACAAGGAAACAAATTTAGTGTTATAATTGTATATTGTAACTGATGTAGGAAATTATAGTGAATAGTTATGCTACACGTTATGATTTTAATTTTAATTTGTATAACGTTTAACCGGTTTAAAGACTAGTCATCCGTAAGTAAATATAATAATAATATCGATGGAAGGTTGCTTGGTACTTTGGTATTTTCAGGAGACCACTATGGAACGGTTATCTTACTGAGGACCTATAAACTATATTATTAGAAAGAACAGACTTGATTTGACTTACTATGAAAATTACATGTCATTAAGACGAACGGTTCTTGTTTTCTGCCACTCAAAAAAGCGATGTCGGCGAGAAGAAGGCCACTATGTATTTTGTTACCACGTAATACAATTTTTTCTTCTCCATATATTTTTCAAAATTTTGTTTCTCTAATTGAACACAAAGGTATGTAACTCAATACACTCCGCATTTGGAATTAAATCTTGTCAATTAATAAATAATGTAACAAACAACGGAACGTAGTCATCGTGTCATGTTTCTCGTACTGTAGTTTGGTTTTCGTGTCGTGTATAAGTTTGATCGGTTGAACTAATTCTGTAATTAATTACTACTACCATAACACTAAATACTAAAACTATGTTTTAATTGACCAAAGTTATTTAGGATATGACTGATTGGTCACACTGTCTCACTAAAAGGGTGTCGGTTATACCAATTATAAAACAAGTTTGAAGGTTTTTATATTTTGAAATCATTAAGTAATGTGGAATTGTTTCCACTATGGAAACATATTAAAATGACAAACAAAATGTAATTGAAACAAACAATACACAATAGAAATTGCATTAAATAAATTACAGTGTGAAATATTCTACTTCATAATTTAACAGTATTCTCTGATGGTGAGATAAACAATAACTGTTTCATTAAAATGGAAGCCGCCTTCGCGCCAGTGTGTTGCCGTGCTACGCGACCGCTGCGTCAAAACACCTTGTCAAGGCAATAAAAACTTTACCCTGAATTGAAAAACTTTGCCAGTTATTACTGAAAGAGTCGACTCAAAGTTTCCAAATGTCTGCGGTAGAGAGGATTGTCTGTCGACTGGGGTAAGGGATTGTTTGATTTGTGGCGACTTTTCTTTTACTTCAACCGAAGGGAGATTACCACCGAACTTCTCCGCCGCGAGGTGAAACACTTCTTGAATATTCCATAAATAACTTTTATGGAATCGTTCCAACCGAATAAATCCGCTTAGGTGCAGAACAAAGACTTCTGAAGATTTGCAATTTAATAATGGCAGTGATTGTTATTTTATTTATAAATATCGTTGATAGCTTCTTTTTTATTCTATACTCAGGGCATTATTATTAGAAAGTAGTAGGAACACTTTGACATAAATAACAAATTACAATAAGACAGGAATAGTTGAAATATTGATGTTGGTATGAAATGAAGTTGAAAATGAAATATTTTCCAAAAATTGCTTTTTTAAACACGGTTTAATTAATGTTTGAGGTGTAAGAAGGTTGCATTATGATTTTGTCTGTTCACAGCAAGTGAGCTCTGACCCCGGCAGTAGGTGAGCACGGGTCTCTCTTTGTCAGCCCAATCGCGACCACGAAACGCTCGTTTTACTACTGCCTGTTAAAGCGGTGCCAAGCTAATAACCTTAAATTGCCATAAAAGTCATGAAGTTTTCAACGGGTGGGGTTAAAAAGGCGTATCAAATTGTTATAATGTGAGGATGGTTTATCAGGGATCAGTCGCTACCGGGCTGGAGCGAGCGCAGCGCGGCTGGACGCTGGTAGTCGGAACCAGTTTGCCCCGCTGCGCCCGCGCTGGAGACTTATATATGCGCTGCACCCGTGGTATACCAGCACGACAGACAGCCGGATGTCCCTTCTCAAATTTTGCAAAAATTCCATTCGATCTACAGAGTTATTCCTCCTGTTGGCAGATCCCTTGTTTATTTGTCACACCTTTGTGTAAACCACTCGTTCGCTACCATTGGGAGAGTTTTTCTTTTTCCATCACGACAAGGATATATGCCTGCATACCGATCCTCGTGCGGGTACGTGGGCAGGGGTCTCCCCTGATGGTAGGCGTGTTCGTGTGTCAGGTCCCGAAATCCAGGCGAGTTGTATCAAGTCCATGCCGAAAATTATGAGAAAAATAGTTACATATCAATTTGCACATAGGGTGAGTGATAATTTATACAATACAATCAAATAAATGTAAACTCACTTGCCTTTCGACCTTGAAAGAAATAGAAGATAAGGAACAAGAAAATTGTAAATCAATAATCGCCCAATGTGTTTGTTCAATACAAATGACTACTTAGTACACACATTCATGTTACGTTTAGAGGAAAACTAACCTTTATAACACCTGTAAGAAATAAAACTAATGACAAAATGATAGTTTTAGTTAGGATGAGCTCGCAGAAGAGCGTGTGGTGGCGACGACATGGTAGGGTGGCCATCAGGCGCAAGGTGATTCACAGTTTGCACAACAAAAAGCCAAGGCTTCACTCCTTATTCATTTCCGTTTCCATTACAATATCATTTGAATGTAATGAGGCTCTTTATTCTTCATTTTAGTCAAATAGTAGCTCTTGGAACCTATTGAGTCCGTTGCTAATGTGTTATAACAATAACGCCTCCCTTCTAAGTGGATATTTGCTAGTTTCGAATGTAAACCGTAACGAGGTATGAAAAATTAGTAATGTTTAGTTTTGAGCAGAACGAGTGATTGAGGAATATAAAATGATTTAGTGAATTTTTATTCAATTTACTGTTTAAAATACTATTGAACTAAGAAAACAGTTAGTTTACGCAGGGTATTTTAACGGTATGCTTTAATTTCGTTAATATTTGCATTTCACTTTCCTTGGATATTGTTCAATAAGTTGAGTTATTACAGTTTGGAAAATATCCCCTTTAAGAACTGATTGCTAGGTCTTAAAGGAAAATGCGAAGACTAATAAAAATAAAATAATGAAGACGCGACATTGTCATCGGGCGTGTCATTTATTGCTGCATATATATTGACCGAGCAGCTGGAATTTTAGTGGCTATCACTAGAGGGGCTGGAACATATTTTGTATTCATGATGGTTATAAAATCAAGAAATATTTCATTTCTTGTCTACCCACATAGCTCAAGAACAAACTGAACTATTGACTCGAATTTTAGCATGAAGCTTTATTTCTATATAGCTTTATTTCAACTTCGAGTTTGATGATGGCACGTGTCATTTATAACAAAATGATTACGATCATTTAAAATTTTAACTTGTGAAATAGTAACACACGTCTAGGATAAAGGTGATGATTGGACACAACGATTTCATCTTGGAATCTGGTACCCGAGTCAATAAATTAGATCCAGGGTCTGGTCCACGGTCACCAACATTTTACCGTGAAACCTAACCTAACCAGCTCAACAATAGATGTAGGTCTGACCCAGAATGTCGACAGTCGGTAATCCTTCAGCGTGGCTGGTCGGTCGGTCAGGCTGCGCAATACTTCACACTGTCGTGCCACCAAATTAACTACTGTTAAGTTGGCCCAATATTAATTACTATAACTTGTCCCTCCCGCCGCGCCGCTCGGTGCTGTAGTCTCGACGCGCAATAATTTGTCTTGAACCATTCGAAATAATATTTAGACCCGGTTTTAAAAAGGTCCCGGACTCCTGGGCCCAGGGCGAGGCGTGGTTGTGCGGTGCGCCCTCAGCTGCTCTCGCGCGAGAAAGTCGACTGGCCCAATTAAGTCGGTAGCGGTAGTAGAATACATTATGTATGAAACAATATTTCACATTGATGACAAACTTAATTGTGTGCGCCCGCGACCGCCGCGCCGCGCCGCTACAGATGTTACAATTCAAACGTTAATTGACGCCGTTCGTCTCGGCCCAGAATCGCTCTTATATTTTTAACTAAATCCTTGTTGCTCATTCGCTTTACTTGTAACGAACATCACCCCGTTAATTGATAGCGAGGTCTGACTGTAAGCGGTTAGTGGCGCGGTCTCGCGGCGCTCGGCCCAGAATCGCTCTTATATTTTTAACTAAATCCTTGTTGCTCATTCGCTTTACTTGTAACGAACATCACCCCGTTAATTGATAGCGAGGTCTGACTGTAAGCGGTTAGTGGCGCGGTCTCGCGGCGCTCGGCCCAGAATCGCTCTTATATTTTTAACTAAATCCTTGTTGCTCATTCGCTTTACTTGTAACGAACATCACCCCGTTAATTGATAGCGAGGTCTGACTGTAAGCGGTTAGTGGCGCGGTCTCGCGGCGCTCGGCCCAGAATCGCTCTTATATTTTTAACTAAATCCTTGTTGCTCATTCGCTTTACTTGTAACGAACATCACCCCGTTAATTGATAGCGAGGTCTGACTGTAAGCGGTTAGTGGCGCGGTCTCGCGGCGCTCGGCCCAGAATCGCTCTTATATTTTTAACTAAATCCTTGTTGCTCATTCGCTTTACTTGTAACGAACATCACCCCGTTAATTGATAGCGAGGTCTGACTGTAAGCGGTTAGTGGCACGGTCTCGCGGCGCTCGGCCCAGAATCGCTCTTATATTTTTAACTAAATCCTTGTTGCTCATTCGCTTTACTTGTAACGAACATCACCCCGTTAATTGATAGCGAGGTCTGACTGTAAGCGGTTAGTGGCACGGTCTCGCGGCGCTCGGCCCAGAATCGCTCTTATATTTTTAACTAAATCCTTGTTGCTCATTCGCTTTACTTGTAACGAACATCACCCCGTTAATTGATAGCGAGGTCTGACTGTAAGCGGTTAGTGGCACGGTCTCGCGGCGCTCGGCCCAGAATCGCTCTTATATTTTTAACTAAATCCTTGTTGCTCATTCGCTTTACTTGTAACGAACATCACCCCGTTAATTGATAGCGAGGTCTGACTGTAAGCGGTTAGTGGCGCGGTCTCGCGGCGCTCGGCCCAGAATCGCTCTTATATTTTTAACTAAATCCTTGTTGCTCATTCGCTTTACTTGTAACGAACATCACCCCGTTAATTGATAGCGAGGTCTGACTGTAAGCGGTTAGTGGCACGGTCTCGCGGCGCTCGGCCCAGAATCGCTCTTATATTTTTTAACTAAATCCTTGTTGCTCATTCGCTTTACTTGTAACGAACATCACCCCGGTAATTGATAGCGAGGTCTGACTGTAAGCGGTTAGTGGCGCGGTCTCGCGGCGCTCGGCCTGGCGTCGCTATTCCAATCAATGTTTTAATTATTTTCAGATCGCCGTGTTAACTGTTGTGTTTAAATTACTGTCAGCGATTCTTGTGTTTGATAGATGTTATTACGCTTGTGTTACGTTGCCGATTGAACATTATCTCTATGTAATGCAGCACTTATTGGAGAGAGCGGTTTGACTCGGTTGCATACTTATGTGTTAGTCATTAATCATATCATTCAATTATCTATATTGCCAAGTACGTTTTGACAAGTTATGAATAATTCAGAAGAGAACAAAAGTTAGGATAATCATAAGTCTATTGGTAAGTTAGATTAAAATGCAGCTGCTTGTTTCAAGAGAATTGTGTGTTAACCTTGTAAGGAATATTTGTCACTGTCTCAAAGTCAGAGCCTTTTATGGTTGGCCTTACAACTCAGTTTCTATTAGTAACCACTCTCAGTAAGGTTATCATTGAAATCGGAATAGCACGATTAATGTGTGTGTGTGAAATTGATAAAACGAAGTTACATTATAAGGTTTTTTTAATGTTTAAAACTATTAACTTTGCAGATAAAACATTAGTTAGATGTTAATAGGAAAATTATAAGCACACAGTTAAATAATATTGTAAGTTGTATTCACACTTATTTTGAGTTAGTATTCATATAACCCAAGTACTGCAAACCATTTACATTTAAGATGATTACTCTTATATAGGCTTTTACAAGTTTACCAACTCTTAATCCAAATGAAACAAAGAGTGTAATATAACTTTGAATTTATTCAGAAATTTGAATTATCAACCCATGTTTGAAAATTGCCGTCAGAATGTTAAGCATTAACGTAATCGATAGAGCTGGAAAATTTATTTACTAAGCCTCCGCTGTAGTCATTTTATAATTCCAAAAAGTTTTATTCAACGACGATATCCTTATTTCTAAATAAAGTACAATAAGATTGTATCGGAGGATGTTTGCGTTCCACGAAGCCTGATCCTTAACAATAAAGTGGCGATGGCGAGAGGTGAGGAGCGGTCCTGCCGTATATCCTGGCGCAGTGGCAGTACAGTACAACAGCCGCGGTGCCCAGGTGTGCAGTAGCCAGTCCCTCTCGCATTGTACTTTTTGTTTTATCCTCCGTCAGCCATTAACGCTTGTTCGCCACCTCTCCAGAGCAAACCGCAGGTGCTCCAATTTCTGCAGTTTCCAGCTCCAGCTTCCAACCCATTGGTTCTCTGACAGCTCTGTCTGAACGACATTCGTGGTAACAAATCGTGCTTTATGAAATAGAACAGAACACCAGAGATGCAGGGGCTGCACGGTGTTAAGTGATCCGCCGCGATTCCGGAGCAAACCGCAGGTGTTCCAGTTCCAGTTACATTATACAGTATGTAGCTTCCAGCCCAGTTAAAAATTAAAGTAGAGTAAAGTAAAGAATGAACCAGGAGTTATGGCTAAGAACACTTAACCTGGGGACCAACGGCTTAAAGGTGACTTCCGAACCACCACCAACGGCCACCACCATCCATCTTTAGCTGCTTGCAAGGAAAGGATCACTCAGGTCACCCATCCAAGCACCAGCCACTCTCGATGTTGCTTGATTCGGTAATCTTTCGTGAACCACCGTACTCGCTACACTGCGCCATTAGCAGATACTGGTAATTGTGATTTGACGAGGAACCAATAACGAAGCTAAAAGAAATGTGCCAAAGGAGCACGAAGTCAAGCTTTTGTTCCAAATATCTTAGCGTGGGGAATGGATAAATAAAAAAGATAAATAATTAGATACTGATGAGTTTGTAAAGTTTCATTTGGAACAATGTCTTAATTTTATCTAGGCAATTGACTGAAGAAGTCTTTTCTATCACAATACTAAACGATAGAAGAACAATAGAGACTTTATATTAGACCCTGTAAAACGAGCGTTTTTATTTTATCACACATTGTTGTATTTAAAAAATAACATATGATCAGTGTTTTGACGATTATAATCTGTATCTCAAGATGAAAGTGACATTGAATATTTGAAAGTAAATTAAATATTAATAAATATGACGCGTACGTAACGGTTTCGGGGTTTTAAATGTCAGTTAACATTAAAATTTCAGTTATAAATTGGTTTTATAATAGTCATGAACTAAAATACTTATTTAGTACACATGTTTGAATTGATTAAGTAGTTCCAGAAATCTTTTAACTAACAGCGTCAATTAATTTCCACGCAATCACTTTACGAAAGCAAACAGTCAAACGCGAGTAAGCAGCCAGCAGCTTGATTGGGTTTAGGTTCAAATCCTGTCTGTGACCGTAGTTTTTGTGGCTTTTCTTATAGTACTGTTGACCTTGTACTGTACCGACTCTCCTTGTTTGATAAGAACTTCGTAAAGGTCAGTAGCCCGTGAGGACGGGGACAATAAGGCTAAAAAGGACATCGGTCTCTCATAAGAAAAGCTTACGAAAGAGAGAGTTAACCAGTTTGAGATACGGGTGGAGTTACAGAATTTCACGTGTTTTACGTTGAGATTTATTAGAAATACAGGCATTTGTTGACCTTAACAATTGTCAATCTCAATCTTCAAATAACTCATCAAAATCAAATTTCCTAATCTTTTCAATGCGCTCTACACACATGGAAAGAGGTCCTGCTGTTATAGTTGCAGATACATTATTGGAGGAAGTCTATCCTTCAAAGTTCCTTGGAATACACCTTGATCGAGGGTTGACATGGAAAAATCACATTGATCATGTTTGTGCCAAATTATCCTCAGGAGTCCAGTCAGGTACTGATTACGGCGTACTACGGCTTAATTTATCCCCACCTTTCGTATGGAATCGTTTTGTGGGGAGCCTGTTCCAACAACCAATTTAGTTTACAAATTTGCAACTGTTTTTGAATTTTGCCATGAATTTTGCCATGTCTCTACATCTTAGAAACAACCTTATATTGTGTGTCTAAATGTGTCTTAACCATAGGACGAGACATACATGAATATGAGACAAGAGGCAGAGATAATTACCGTTCGGGAATGCACGAACGTCGGTTTATGAACATTTACCTTCGCAGGCAGATGTTCATTCTATAAACATATTTTCAAATAAAATTAATAATGCTTCAACGCCCAAGGTGTTAAAAACTCGTATCAAGCTCTGCCTGACGTCAAACGCTTTACAATATTGATGAGTTTCTGGCATTCAACTGGGGGACAACGTGATGAGGAAACTGACTCCAGCGCCGGATGTGGGCCTAATTGGCATGGAATGAATGCGGTGTGAATGTTTGAATGTTGTAAGTTTGAATGCAGCCTCGATGTGGGATGAATAATTTTTTTTAGATATGAACATTGATGTTTGCTATGCAATGTATATTTTTAACTGCAATTAAACAATTTGATTTACAGTAACAAAAGCTTCTAAAAAAGCTAAATGTAGACACGAACGTTGCCAATCGGTTTTGCGCCAGAGCCAAATCAAATCGAGTGGCAGAGGTGGGTAGGAAATATTGTTTTGTGTTTCCGGACTGGAGCAGCGCGGCGCAGCGGCGGATGAAAAAGTAATTGTGACGTGAGAGCGGGCGCAATATGTGCGACAAAAAGTGCTGATGGTAGGGGGAGGGGGGAGACAATGTAGATGCGATAAGGCTTATCAGTTGATCGGGGGACGCAACGTGTCATCTGCTCGCCAAGCGTGTCGTGCCCCTACTCTAGCCGCAGTCTGTCTCTCCGACACAGACGATGTGCTATACAGCATGCTCACTCTTCTAGAGTACAACACAAGAGCAAGAGATCATAGTTTCAATCAACACAAAAGTAATATTTGAATATTGCCGTAATATATCATTTCTATTTTAAGAAAACTGTTGTAAAATTTTTAGTGGAAACGTCCAGTTTCGGGATATTCCTAGATGTTGTCAGAATATATTTTTATTTAGTATAAAACCCGACTAATCCGTAATAAAACTGTGTTGTTACCAAAAATGCAGTACACAAATAATTTTATATTTTTCAAAATCCCTAAGGTTTAATTTAAAATAAATTATTATTACCTATCGTTATACAGTATTATAAAGCTTTAATTAACCACCTCTCTATAGGTCAGAGTCGTTCAATTTAAACTAAACTTATCGTTGCAACACTATATTTTAAGTTCCTAAAATGGATTTTTTGTCTTGTTCAGACCGTGATTCTATTGATGACTAATTTTGATTTAGTTTTAAACACAACAGATATACTGGAGTAGTTTTAACACTATTCCTTGTGACATTATTAGGACTTTGAAATATTTTACATAGTTGAGTGATAAAAAATTAACATTACGTTTCGAGATTTGCAATCTGATCTTTTCCTCAGGTTGATAGCTGGACTAAGATGTAACTATAACCTAAGTTAAAATTCAGAAATGTTTGTGACGGTCATAAGTCGGAAATTACAACAACAGCTGTTTGTTCCATGTACACAATCCCTAAACCGAACTGAGCAATTTTAACTCCTTTTGTATCTGCATCAGAGAACATTCATTTCGTCTAGCCAACGCTCTCCAGTAACGTAACTACATAGTAAGAAGTTGGACTCATAAACAGAAAACACCCAATTTTAATGTTTTTGCCCTGTTAAAAATGGAACGTTTTAAGTTAACACGCTTGAAACACGTTTCACAACTTAACATGACAGCAAGGCTGTTAGTTGGAGAGAACCTGGCTCCATAATTGAACAGTGAGCATAAGTTAACTAACACAATATTGTGCAATATGTTACTACACTATATGACCATACATTTGAACACATAACGAGTGTTATCAGTCACATAGATTTGTATTTTCCTTTTCGACCATTACCTGCACACCCATTACATTTACACCAGACGATCACTTAATGAGCAATTTGCCAAGGACCGACAACACACCCGCCAGATTGCCCAGTAGCGCCCCCCGTGGAGAAGCGCCGCCGCCGATCTCTCTGACCACGACGATTCCACACGCTACCTCCTGCCGTTCGGGCCCACATTAAAATAATTCATGTATATATCACTTTTTAATATTAAATTTCTTTTCAATTAGTCCGGTTATTATGATGAGTTATGCCAGTCAGCCCGGAGCCACCCGCCTAGGGCGAGGACCTTTCAGCTCGACATTAGAGACGCACGCCGATCTCCCTTCTCTCCAGCTTGTTTGTTTGTATATGGGTTTCAGTATGATTGCTGTGACCTGATAATTAATTGTATTGTACTAAATTGAGTTGGATTAAGAGTGTAATAAAATAAAGTAACATTTACTCGGCTTCATTCATGCAGTGTATTATTATTCGTAAATACATGATTACATGCTTAATTTCTTTTTAATTCTTTTGTAGGGAACACAAACGAACCAAACCTGAACTATCAAATAAATAGGAAATAACGTTTTTGTTTTAATGGATACGTAGTTGATGTTTTCGTATAAATCTACTCGGAATTAAAATAAAACAAAAACAATGCGTTGGAATTATTTTCTTACAGTTTTTGCAGCTTGTGCTGTACTCACGATTAAACATTCTTTGATGTACTCAAGGAATGGTGGCATATTCATGATTTAAACTGAGTTCCGTAATGTACTCGAGTGCTTGTACAATATACGATCACGAATGAAGACAAGTTTTATTACATACTTGACTCAATTTGTACTTTGTAGAGTCGTACTTCCTGGTGCGGTCACTTTGCTTTCCAGTTCTGTGATCAAAGTGAAGTTTCATGACATCGATATGTTTGGCCATGGGCCGCATACCATGTCGTCCACCAGCAGTATATTTTACACCTCAACACACGCCGAGTACCAGATAGGCATACTCACGAGTACGTGCTGAGCTCTGCCTTGTTCTCGGTGCTCGGAGCTCGATGTCGGTAAATCACCCGTAATGGATACAGTAGCAGTATCGCAATCAGGACCGGGTGTCGGCAGGCCCGTGTCAACCCGTGCAGTACCGCGCGCGCCAAGCCACCTGGTTACCATAATTTTATATCGACTTCTGAACAGGAGACACGATCCCGGTACAGATAGCGAGCCGTATCTGGACCAGGACCAGTGGCCGATACAGCGAGTTCGGCGAGGGATCGCTGTCGGCCGTCCATTATCCACTTATAACCACTGTAACAGCTCCTCCTTCAGAGCAACACTTGTAATTTACTCATTATAACAGCACACGGACGAACTGCGAGGCTCCCGTCCTCCGAGGGACGAGCTGTAGAGCGAAACTGGATGTTGACATATCTATGCCGATTCGGAATTTATGCGCGCATTTTAATTTTCCCGCTCATTCGTCATCGCCAAATGTAAATTGGATGTAATGACTCGTTGCTCTATTAATAAATCCTTGTGTAATCACGAAGACCATAAACTCTCGGCCATGTAGGCAGGTGATAAAACTACCCGGTACGCTGGACTCTGCTGTGCGACCGCTTAACTCGACAGCGGCTTCTCTCGATGTAGAGCGCGGGCTTGGAAATTGCTTATGGAAATTTATGTCTTGTTTAATTTAATAGTCCGTTAAATTGATGCAATTCAAAAAGCTGTCCGTTTTCCTACGCAATCGTACGATCCCTCTGTAGCAAAAATGCCGTAGAAGTTCGTTCCAGTAACTTGTAATTCAAATATAGAGCACAGCATAGCTTCTACATTGGTTACTTAATCGATTACCACATTAGGTAGCCAATGTTTCTGATGTAACACCGATGAATATTGGAAAGTTGGAAGGATTTGAAGTCCAGTAAATCGGTCGGCTTTGATTTTAACAGATTGGTTTTGGATGTCAGTGTCTTAAAGCACTGCAAGGCCGCAATTGAAATAAACAATTTTTGTTTCAGCTCGATGAAAAGAAACACAACATTTATTCGATAGGAAAGGGTAAACATTTTCAACACTCAAAGACTCGGTTAAATTGAGTACCAGCCGATAATGCAATTGACGCTCATTGAGACGTAGTTATGCGGGCCGCGGGCTGAGCAGAGCGCACTAGGTGGCCTTATTACCGATTTGCTGGCAGCAATTCTCGCAGAAGGGTCGCAGGAGCCGAGGGCTGTTTGTGCATACATTACCGCACAGTACCGGGGGAGATTTGAAAGGCTGAGGCTCCTCCTCCTGTTATCGCAGTACCAATCAAAACGCAGCAGTAAGGGCTGCTGTACAAGGGCTGCTGCAGCGGGGAATATTCATCAGCCTTTGTTACCGGAGACATGACCCTGTCATTGCGGGCCGGGGCCCAGGCCGGGTGGCAGGGATTAATTCAAGTGGTGAATGGCCGCCGTTGAGATTTGATCGTGGAAAAACTTATTTAACCACAAAAAATAGAAGATTGCAGCATTCTCTGTCGTATATGTGACAAAATGAATTAGACTTATCACGCTGTCAACAATTTGCGTGTCATTTTCATAACGTTTGAACTGAGTCCAAAAACATGCCCAACAATAAAACAAAATCCAAGTACCACGAAAATTACTAACGCCATATCTGTGACAACATGTAGTCCTAATTTGTCCTAAAATAAGTTCTAATCCTATATCTCCTCTTTTTCATTGGCCAGCAATAATCTACACATGCTTCAGAAGCATGTATAATCAATAAGATGTTATTAATAGACATTGCCGTTTTAATTATTCGTAGGTTATGAGATGAATGAAGCAACAAAAAATCACCAACCATCTAAAGATATAGATAAAAAGGCTTCACACACATGTAGCATTATTTTAAATCTGCGCTAGTGTGGCCTAGTACTGCCCAAAAATATAAAGTCGAATATGCAACATCTTTTTGTTTAAGCCGTCTTATATGTCATCTTCTTAGTTCATCTCAGGTGATATAATTTGAGAATATTTATAAATTTCTGTTCATTATAGAATTTAATGCAATGGATTTTACGTAATTGAGAAAACAGATACTTTTTCTGGTATTTTTTATTCGGAAATAGGAAGACAGTTATTATATCCACTGTTGTTATTTGTTACAAGACTGGAAAACTACTATCAGTGATTGAAATCTATCATCATCTCCATGTGTCAATAACGTTAGTTACATGGTTACGTCTCAGTCCTTCACGTTCTCTGGTGCGTATAGCATGTTTCGTGTAGTGTACCTATATTGTGCTGTCTTACGTTTTGGATCTCAAGGCTAAATATATGCTTGACTTATTAAACTACGATTTGTTCTAATGCCAACCAACATGACCAACATGTTCGATGGTACTTGAGCGAGAACATCGCCATATCTTGAATTGAGCTTGCTCAACTTTATGTATTATGTTCATCTCATCTGAAAAAGGATAGATTTCAATCCTTGAAACGTAGTATTGTATTTTTTTAGCATACAACAATAGTAAATGTCCAAGATCCTGTAATATTTACAAATCATCCACCCTTATTGTCATCCACGTTATCCTTTCAACGTCATCCACTTGAGGTACTACAACAGCCCTAACTCCGCGAGAAAAAAGATATGTTTCATTTCATTCTCGATAGAATATTTTAACCAAAGTACGACTACAAGTATGTAAAATCTGCAGTAAGTTGTTATAAGTTAAGTTTTTATCGTACGTTATGAGAAATATTTGAAGGGAACGTTGAACGTTGCTAGCCCTGGTCGTGTTGAAAGAGTTGCTCTAGTATTTCCCTACCGGTGTTGACAAAGTGCAGCGGACCAGTGCCTGCGGCAGTGGCTAATAATGTTTGTATACGATATGATATATTAATGATGTAGTAAGGCACCGACCGGCTGATGGAAATGGAGCACAGCCAGGTTGCAACACCGCCCAAGGCTGGCGGCCACGTGGTAGTTGGCTCAGCAGCACAGCGGTAGCGGTAGCGGTAGACCTACTGTCAATGTGCGGTGGGCTCGGAATGTGTGTGGATTACTGGCCTAGACCTTGGCCCAGACAGATCAGATAACTCCAATAACGGCAGCCTCGCTAATGATCGAGTAGAACTCCGCAGTCCGCCACTTCATGCTGTGACCGAGGAGGAAAGGCGGAGATAACTCCAGGTGCGGTGGTCACGAGTAGAAGCTCGCTGCGCTCTAGGAAGTGAGTACGTAATGGGATTTCCTCCGGTACTGAAGGGTCCTCATGGGGAACTCGGTCGATCGTGTCTTGGAAATCTTGGATCACGGTAATCGATGGTAGCGATAAAGTGTGGATTTGTAATATCCAAGAAAAATAGCTATTCCCTTTAAGTTCTCGTCACAAAATTGTTTGGAAACCTTACGAGAAGACTTACTTCCAGAGCGGGAGTCAGATGTTGAAGTGTGCTATTATATCGTTGCTACGTTTGTATTGAAATAAGATTTCATCCAGTGTCGGTGAAGTATTAAGTTTGTTAAGACGTTTTCACCCATCGAGAATAATTTTTGCACGTAGAGAACCAGAACTGATTCATATTTTTCTAAGTATGTACGTCGCAGAATACATTAATCGAAACACTCGCTAAGCTGTTTTAATATCATATTGAGATATAAAAGAAAAGTTTGGGATTTAAGTAACTAATGGTCGTAAAACATTTCCCAAGGACTTCAAACAAAGGAAGCTAAAATTCGTTTCTCATAATAACGTAAGCTACTCCAGTTGATAAATCAGAATTACCAGATCCAAATAAGCGAAACATTCGGGCGAGCAGTTTATCTGGTAGTGCTGTGCAATAAACACGGGCTCAGAATAAGCTCCTGTGCTATAAAACAAAGCCGCAAAGACCAGACACTAGTGTGCACCGCTAAATTAGTCCATCCCGCCATCATTGGTGGCAATTACATCGCTGGAAATCGCCTCGAAGGGGAAGAAAACAAACAACGGCCATAAAGCAGCGGGGCAAAAGGGTGGATGTGGGGGGGAGTGAGGGGGTAGATTGATGACATAAAATCTATATCTCGCGGGCGCTGATAAGAGAGGCCATGATGGATCCGCGGCGCCGGGCGAAGCGAGGGCGCACGCGTCACTGTAGAATCGGTAAGGCGACGCCTGCGTGCCCAAGATAGGATCTGCGTACGCACGATAAGGCTGTCGATATCATCGTCGTAACCTTGCTACCCCCACCACCCCTCCCACCGCTCTTTACATATGCTCCACCAAATTTTACACCGATGTTACTATTTTAACTCGGAACGAGTTCGGTATCGACGTCGATAATGCCGATAAAATCAACGACTCTGTTGTGTTTTATCTCTTGTTTGAGCACATGTTGCTGACTGTATTTTTCTGACAAACAGTGGATACGTACAATAGTTCATTTATACAATGGAGGTCCATTTATGTAAAATAATATATTCGTTCACAAAAATGAAGCGTTAAGCATTTTCCGCCCTTATCAATTGAATTCATATCAAATGTTATGTACAGTATTTTAATTGTGAAGCTCTGTCACAGTAAAACGTGGAATATGTTTCAGTTATAAATGTTGAACTATTCAAATAAATGTTCAAATATATGTTCAAAACCATGCACTTTTCTAAAGTAAAGTTAGGTAACGAGTTTTAAATGTAATTAATTTGAAATATTGAACGCTTGAAGCTCAAGCGAAGATAATAAAGGTTATCAAAGACAGACACATTTTGGGAATGCAATAATTTCTCCGTCTCAATTCCAATAACGAGTAGTATGTGCTTTATTGATCTATAAATATTTTATACAAATAATACCCTTTAATTTCTCTCTTCAAACGTCATTGCTCAGTAATTTTGTGACGTAGGAGCCATTCGTATTAAATTTACTTGTATGTTCTTAGTTCATCTCATTAGCGATAAAATAGATTTCTGTCGTATTTACTAGAGGACTAGGTATTTTGTACTTCCAGCTACTCAACCAACTGGCCCCTTGAACGCTTTTAGGGTCTACACACTTCTAGATCTTCTAGAAACTTCTGGGCTATGTAACATACTGGCTTCGAGGATTATTCATGTCTAGCTTCACTTAGCATCTTAAAAGCTTTGAGCACAGAGTTAATTAAGTTTGGTCTTTAAGACCGCAACCCTCTAGGGCAATTCGTATTAAAATGTCCAATTAACCCTGTCTTTGAAAGCTGTTGATGTATAAGAGTTTTTCCTTTACCTTTGAGAAAACTGTTTGGATTATTTGTATCTGATTACATTAGGACTCTTGGAGTCTCTAGACACTGCGAAGTCCAGTAACTTGAATCACACGGTCTTTAGAAGTCATTGATGTATAAAAGCCCTTTGTGTCTGCGAAAGATGGCTTATATGCTCTGCATCTAGTTCCGTCAAGCATCTAAGGGCTATAGTTCTGGGACCTATAGCATGTAATATGTATTCTCGAAGTCGCTGGGAAACCCGTCTTGGAGTATCTGCAGTTACATCTAGGCCTCTTAAGAGCTCCTAGCCCTCCAACGGGAAAATCCCTAACTATTCCCGAGAATAAGCTTATCATCGAATAACATCTTTTATTCATACCTTCTTCAATCTCGTGACACCAAGAATCACTTTATTTCCAAAAAGAATGAGGCTGTTAATTTTCACTAATTAATATGAAAATGTCTTATATTGTTATAGATAATACATTTTATTACAAGGAAACAAATTATAAATACACGTAAGGAAAGGATTATACAAATGATAACATAATAAACGTCACCAGTTGAATATTTAAATTCAACGAAACGATTAAATTACCTTTATTCCCATTTTCAAAACTCTAAATAATAGACTAGTATCGATTTTAGGTTTCCACAAGTCATATTCAATTTCAAACTTTAAAACAAGTTTTTATTCAAACTTTCTTGACAGTTATGTTTTCTTTACACTCTAACTCGTGCAGTGGGATAATTTAACAACATAAGGTTAGAAATAGCTTAATCATTGAAACACATGGAAACGTAAAGACTCTAAATTAAATGCCGTTATGAAGAATATGTTAAGCAAAATCAGAGTATTATTACTTGGATATTAATTTTGATTTTTTAACGATTGTAATAATTTAATTGTGCATATTAAAATTAATTACAATTCTGTACATTTTTATAAAAAGTTTGGTACTTGGAATTTTGAGGATTTAAAATACTCTTTCGTTTAAGGTAGAACCTTGTCAATTTGGTTACTTTTAGAATTTATTTGACTAACACATAATACCGTCCCTTTGTAATTATAGTTATTTCCCCTATGTTTAAAAGATAATTGTGGAAAAGGAACAGAAATGCGGTGTTCATGGAATTGATATGTAATGTTTTGTAGACTTTGAACGCAAAAATGTTGAACATGACAAAAGAAAGCATTGGGTATCAATGTGCACATTAAGATTGATGGCCAGCATTCCAGAGCGGAGACTGTTTAATTATGTTCCGATCTCGGTGCTGACCATAGCCGAGTGACGTCAGCACGGGCCCACGGTGCTGAGTGCTCACTGTCCACGACGCTGCTGACACCGCCATCGGTCAGCGAGTGCTGTCAATTATTGACGCCTGTTTACGCACCATTGTCACCGTCTCCACTCGGCGTCAGCGTGGACACGCCCCTATTAGAGGACTACGCTGACCCACATGTTACTGTGTCTGATAGATGCTCGTGTCACTCCTATATTCAAATGGTTCTCCAATAATAGATCAATGTCACCCCGCACCCGTTGCCGGACTGACAATACACCTGCACTATCGCCTGCCCACATGTAACCGGCCGTTCCATCTCTCTCATCGAGAGTAACATTCCTCGTCCGCTAACAAGCAGAACTGGCGCCTTGTCACTAACCTGCTGAATAACAATAAAACCAGTCGAGTTGGATTAAAAAATCGACATTATCGGCTTTATGCAAAGCAATTAAATTTGATTTTCCATTGTAACTTCGTTATCCAACTTTTAACAAACGTTTAAAACGCAACCTCACGTTGTCAGTAATGGTGCAGGACATTCTTTCATTAAAACGAATGCCTCAGAAGCGTGATACTCTTGCAGAATGTCCCATGAGTAACATAACTTGCAGTTTTTTATCAGTTCACTGCACGGTCGAGTAGAAGGTCCGGCGACTCCTAGTTAAACCGACAATTGCGACAATTTGTTCACCATCCCAAAGGCGAGATAGCTGAGCGGCAATCAAGATTCCAGCGCGTGTGACAAATAGAATAATTAGGCTGCGATCTGAGCATCTTCTCGCCGTCGATAATCCACACAAAAATGTGGCAATAATGTTAAACGGCCCACTTCACTAGCGTTGGGCTCAATTATCCGCTGTTTTTGTCCCCGGCGACATTCTACTCGTTGTATTACAACGCGCAAAATAAACAGGCAAAGATATGCTCCTCGCCGTGTCTCGGTCCTCACGACAGAGACAGAGAACACTTAAAAAGTACAGTCGCTTCGCTCGAAAACTTAACACTCCCTCATTTCCCCTCTAATTGGACCGTTGAGTTTTACTGTCGTTGCGCGAGTTTGACAAACTCGTATATCTCCGAGTTTGTGACTTTTTATAGTTTACTCCCCGTTAAACCAGGGCCGACATCGTTACTGTGGCTCACATTTTGGGCTCGACTGTACATTCTTCCACAGTAGTTGAACAGCATTCCTTTTTCAAACTTAGTAAATTTAAAACGTCCCGTGTGAGACCCTCTTTGGTGACCTTTTTCGAAAACAAGGGTGTTCGTGAACAATGTGCACTGCCTTTTTGGATACTCCAGTCGTACCAACATATTTTGTTTTCAACCTGAAATAAACAATATATCTGCAACCACCGACCGCTCACCTACGACTGGTTCACAGATTTATTGAAGTTCATCAACAAGATGGCTGCGATCCCTGGCTTATGCATGTCACAACGCTCTGGTATTGTTTGTTTATTTTAACCTAGATTTTAATCGTGTGCTAGATTAGTTATTTATCTGAAGAATAGATCAGATCAAAAGTCTCGAAAGGTAATTGTTACTGATCTCACTGAACGATGGCAAATGACCAGGAAAATTCTATTTCCTTCACAACACCGTTATGTTTGGAAATAGTTACCCTTGATCACGGTTTGCAGTATGTTAATACTTTGTATAGTAGACTATATCCCTTGAATATTAGTTAACTTGCTTGTAGTACTACTGTACAATAGCATCGTCCTCATAGAGAGTTGTATGAATCCACAGCGGTACAGGTATCTCCGCGCGGTCACAAGTACAATAGTATGAACGGCTAGAGTTTGCCAACTCTGCGGAGGTGTAGGGGAGAGTTTCGAGAGGCGCATGACGTAGGCGTATATTTTCACAAGCGTATAAGTGGGTTGCATCCGATAATTGCTTACTCCGCGGCCCCTGTGACGGCGGTACGTGTACAGGTATCTCCGCGCGGTCACAAGTACAATAGTATGAACGGCTAGAGTTTGCCAACTCTGCGGAGGTGTAGGGGAGAGTTTCGAGAGGCGCATGACGTAGGCGTATATTTTCACAAGCGTATAAGTGGGTTGCATCCGATAATTGCTTACTCCGCGGCCCGTGTGACGGCGGTACGTGTACAGGTATCTCCGCGCGGCCACGAACAAGACGGCTGGCCTCTCTACAATGTGCTTGTCTCCGCTAATTTATGTACCAACAAGAGTTATGACTCACGCTAAATACTGGCCCCTGATTAATATGTTCCCCTTAATTTTAGGCTATTCGGAAATCACCGGTCGATTACCGTCCGTTAATTGGATAGTTCGTTCGCTCCGCGCGCTCTTTTTAATTAAATTACAATTCATTACTCTGCTAAGAAGTGCAGTTTTGGGAGAAAAACAGTTGATATATGTGATGAATGCTGGCCGGTTGGCCTCTTTGAGTGAAATGTATCTTTTTACAATTTACAAAAAAGTAAGGCTTTGTGGGCCGCAAGAACGCGTACAAGGTCGCTTTTTAATAATGGATGTATTTTTTAGAAAGGTGCAGGAATTTCATACGAGCCATCCCTTGACTTTTTGGCATCATAAGCACAAACATTAGGTTATTTCTGACAAAGAGTTAAAAGAGTAGAATTATTAAAATCTAATTCCATTTCACAAATATGAATGTTATTTTATATTATATCGCTTTAACATCTCTAATTTACAACATCTTTAACAACGGTAATTATTTTTATACAAAATTGTTTAGTCTGATCAATATGATAATTGTTATAACACCACTTGCACATCGGTAAGAAATAGACTCGTCACCACGCACAAGTCTCAGTGGCTCATGTGAGACCCAATTCGTGTACCAAAGTGTACTATCCGTGCTGGTAAGTTACAGAAATATTTATTTTTTATTTTATAATATAAAACTACTAACGTTAAAACTATGGCTTTGCGTCTGTTAGGAAAATAATGCTTAACTTAAAAACAATATTTAGAGTAGAGGATTAAACATCTTAGCATTTTTTTTCATAAACCCCTGTACTTGTAATTGAAATGTTTATAATATCGGAGGCATTCTGAAGACCTAAACCCATTACTAGCGAGCGGACATGTGTCTGGCAGCAACTCCCCGACTACCCTGCGACAGCGCTCCCTACAAGGACACCCTGCCACCGCACCTCCGCTGCAGGTCGCAGGCACGGCTCGTAGGACATTCCAATAAATAGACCATATTAGTGTCCGAGGACTTGATGTATCCCGCTCCCTCCACCTGCTTAGGAAACAACAATAAAAAGAAGGAAACACCAGTGCTCCAGTCAGTTCTTCACCTAAGACATCCATTTAATTAGACACGAAGTATCGAAATTGTCAATTCGATTGTAGGAAGAGTCGATTGTCAATCAAGTCACTGGCCGGTCCATTCTGATGTCAATGTGTCCAGCTCTGTTACCGTGATAGGTACAGTCGTGTCCGCAACAACTGGGTCCTGATTAATTCTGATGCGATCACCGGAGTCGAGAGAGCCGGCAGCCGGGCAGCCTGTCTGTACTGTGCCTCCCACGACCCCCCCCCTCCCTCCCCGTCATACCTCCCGATCAAATTAGGAACGAGTTCACTCGGAGCACTCTGACACTTGGACAACATCGTTGTATCAGTGGAATGGATAACGAGATTCTAGTTACAGGCAGCGTTTTATTTATAAACTATCCATCGTGAAATCTCCAAGTGATTTAGTATGTGGGAATTGCAAGATAAAATGAAGAAAACCCCGTTGCATCCTTTCAGTTGAAATAAGTTTTAAATTTTTAGAATTTATATTTCCAGATAAGTTCCTTTGTTTGTAGTAAACCTTAACTAGACTGAGGAATATATAGTCTACAACTGAGGAATAAAAATAAATATAAATTAATTTAGTTGTCCGTTTTAACATTTTCTCTATAATATTATACTATTTGTGAATATTTAAAAAGTAAATAATTAATTTATTATGTAATTGTCTATAATTTATGATTGTTCTCGTCAATAATTTTATCCAGCTCTATAATATTAGTTCTGGGGGAAAACAGTACCAAGAGTGAAAAGTATGCATGAGCCGAAAAATGTAGTAGAAAGGGAATCACAGTTTATTGGCAATGGCATTTATTTCGACCGTTATCTCCAATAGTAACTAATCAAATCACAAAGCAGTAGCACCTAGATGTTTTGTAGAGATCAATTTAACGTGGAAAATTAATTCAATTAATTTTAATTGCTTCAAGCGTATTTTGACACCACTCACAAAATTGATTAATCTCTCCTTTGCACAAGGTGTCTTTCCATCATCAATTAAAGCTGCCAAGTGACACCAATTTAACCAATAAGTGACAATCCTTGCATTCCAAGTAACTTTCGTCTGATTTCTACTTTTCCTGTTTTCAGTAAAAATTTTATAAAAGCTTCTTCGCATAGTTTGAAAGATTTCTTGTCCGTTTCGAAGTTTTCTTTGTTCTGGAAAGTTTGGGTTCAGCAAACACAAATCGACTATCGATCTGTATCAAATCTCATTCACAATGTTGTCGATGGCCTGGAAAGCAGAGAACGGAGACTACAACAGAAAACTAGTGATCATGATTTTCTTGGCCTTTCCAAAGCTTTTGACCGTATGAATCACGACATGGTTGCACCAGTTGGGGACAAATGGTGTTCGGGGTTTGCCGCATGATTGGCTCTCGTCTTATCTTAAAATCAGGGAACAATGCGTGCAGATTGCGAATGCACTGTCAGGAACAGCGGAAACGGAGTTCCTCAGGGATGAATATTGGGACCAGTAATATTGCTCATTTTATGCCAACAGGTTAAATTCTTCAATCTAGAATTGAAAGATGATTCAATAAGCTGATGACACGACCCTCTGTATTACATTAAGACCAAAACACAAGATTGAAGTGAAGTCTTTCATTGTGCTCTCTCTATCCATGCATTGAACGTATATAAACATAAAACCAGTTTATATATATATATATATATATATATATATATATATATATATATATATATATATATAGCACCTTGAATACATAAAAACAGTTCAATATCAACCGTGATGAATTTCTGCCTTAGAGAACTGGAACAATCTGCACGTGGTGATTGTGGATGAAGTTTTCTCGGAAGAGGCTGAATCCACCAATTTCCTTAGTCTATTACCTTGATCGAGGTTTGACTTGAAAGATTATTAAGTGCACAAAAACTGTCAGAATTCTTTTAAAATTGAATTTCAGAGAATTGTGCATAAATGCCTTTAGGGAGCTTGAGGTTTAGCTTTACCCTGTGTCTGCATTCTCGAGGTCTCCCTGTACTGTCGTTTTAAATGTGAATTGCTCCAAGGAAGGGACGTCCACTAATACGAGACGAGAAGCAGGAACAACTTCGGAAATGAACAACATAGAACGACAGCTAGAGAGTATTAAACATTAAATAATACCAAACAATTCAAATCTTGATTAAAACATCTCTTGATGTCAAAAATGTTTTATTCCGTTGAAGAGTTCATGATGGGCCGATGGGAGGAAAACATTTGAATATTATAATTGATACTCAGGGTAAAACAACTTCTGATATCGGAAGCAATTCACAAAGCCTTATTACTGGCGTTGTAATTATATTTATATTTATAATAGTATTGACGCGTGTAATGCAATTTTTTGATTATTATTAAATTACCTTAGCTTCAGTTTCACGGTTAATTATGAGAATCTAGCGGTATTAAAATGTGTTCAGGCTATATTGAGGTAGATTTAAATTCTTCTTAAAGTGCTTAAAATGTTAAAGAATAACCTGCCGGTTGGCAGCGTCAACACCATCACGTCGCCATGACAACGCTGGGCGAGGGAGGAAGCTGCACGACGCGCCGGAGCCGCTTATTTAATAACATCGGTGCGATAATTCAGAGAGCGAATTGACCGGGTAATTACAAGAGGTTCCACACCTCCCCGCCGAGCCGCGCTTCGCTCGGATCGAAATTAACAAGACGTTTAATATGAATCCCAACAGAACGTTATTTCAAAACATCATATAAACAATATAGAAAAGAATCGAGTTTTTAATTTCAAATATCGATCGGTCTATAAAAAAACAGCGATCCAATATAGGGTCGGGTCGGACGTTCCAATTTTGTGGAGGTAATTACGGACTCCGGCAGCTCTCCAGCAGCGGGTCCTCCAGCTCCAGCGCTAGTTACCCGCGGTGATCTATAGCGCGAGGACACTCCTCACCTCTACGTGCGAGTCATTTATAATTAATGTTTTTTTGTTGTTATTAATCTGGAACTTAACATATTGTCTTAATTATAAGTTTCGAATCCGGTATCGGGTACACATGTTGGTAATTATCTGACCGAGATTGGACGAACATGTTGCCCGTGTGAACACCGCACCGCCCGCCACGGCCGCTCCGGGTCTCAAATTGCCGTCGTGTCCTGTATACCTTCTATATAGCCGTTGCTCGGTTATTGCTAGTTTTTGTAAACCAATTCTCCCCCAGCCCTCTCTCCCACGATCGATCCACTTTACCTTTTTTCTATCTCTTGTTTTATACAGAAAAAGTTAATCCCTAGATTAGTGGATAGTCGTTTCTAGATAAGTCGTCAGGCTGTTAAATGGTCGACTTAAAATAACTTATTCTCAACGGTTTTTATTCGGCCAAATACCGCATGTTGATGAGTAGTTCGTGCCCAGTTTCTGCATCTTTGT
Organism: Homalodisca vitripennis; assembly: GCF_021130785.1. NCBI lineage: Eukaryota > Metazoa > Arthropoda > Insecta > Hemiptera > Cicadellidae > Homalodisca > Homalodisca vitripennis. Next base: position 34,888,188 of record NC_060207.1, read on the forward strand.
TGTCACCTAATGTTATCTCGTTCTAAACAGAGCAGTTTACAGAGATAACTCGAAGAACCCAGCCAGTGGCGAATCTCTCGAACACAGCCCGTTATAGATCCCTTTTGCTCTATCTCTGTTGTCACATAATGTTATCTCGTTCTAAACAGAGCAGTTTACAAAGATAACTCGAAGAACCCAGCCAGTGGTGAATCTCTCGAACACAGCCCGTTATAGATCCCTTTTGCTCTATCTCTGTTGTCACATAATGTTATCTCGTTCTAAACAGAGCAGTTTACAGAGATAACTCGAAGAACCCAGCCAGTGGTGAATCTCTCGAACACAGCCCGTTATAGATCCCTTTTGCTCTATCTCTGTTGTCACATAATGTTATCTCGTTCTAAACAGAGCAGTTTACAGAGATAACTCGAAGAACCCAGCCAGTGGTGAATCTCTCGAACACAGCCCGTTATAGATCCCTTTTGCTCTATCTCTGTTGTCACATAATGTTATCTCGTTCTAAACAGAGCAGTTTACAGAGATAACTCGAAGAACCCAGCCAGTGGTGAATCTCTTGAACACAGCCCGTTATAGATCCCTTTTGCTCTATCTCTGTTGTCACATAATGTTATCTCGTTCTAAACAGAGCAGTTTACAGAGATAACTCGAAGAACCCAGCCAGTGGTGAAGCTCTCGAACACAGCCCGTTATAGATCCCTTTTGCTCTATCTCTGTTGTCACATAATGTTATCTCGTTCTAAACAGAGCAGTTTACACAGATAACTCGAAGAACCCAGCCAGTGGTGAATCTCTCGAACACAGCCCGTTATAGATCCCTTATGCTCTATCTCTGTTGTCACATAATGTTATCTCGTTCTAAACAGATGAGTTTATAGAGATCACTCGGAGAACCCAGCCAGTGGCGAATCTCTGGAACGTATCCTGTTATAGATTCCTTTTGCTCTATCTCTGTTGTCACATAATGTTATCTCGTCCTAAACAGAGCAGTTTACAGAGATAACTCGAAGAACCCAGCCAGTGGTGAATCTCTCGAACACAGCCCGTTATAGATCCCTTTTGCTCTATCTCTGTTGTCACATAATGTTATCTCGTTCTAAACAGATGAGTTTATAGAGATCACTCGGAGAACCCAGCCAGTGGCGAATCTCTGGAACGTATCCTGTTATAGATTCCTTTTGCTCTATCTCTGTTGTCACATAATGTTATCTCGTTCTAAACAGAGCAGTTTACAGAGATAACTCGAAGAACCCAGCCAGTGGCGAATCTCTCGAACACAGCCCGTTATAGATCCCTGTTGTCACATATGTTATCCCTGTCAAACCTGGGGAGTTATAAAGATAAATAGAACTTAATACCGATTCTCTGTAACAACCTATTCTAGATTTCAACTTACTAAGAACTCTGCGGCATAAGACGGCCTAATTCTGTACGATATGATCACGAACAACGAAAATAATATTGTACAGTTAACATTGTACCACAGTAACACAGTGGTAGTGTTAAGTGTACACTGTACTTATTCATACTTTGCCACATTAATGTACACTACTCGAGTCAAGAACTACTGACTACTATCTACTCACTATCAAAGGATCAATAAAACACAGTTCCTCGCTAATTTCGCATATCGTCAGGGTTTATAGCGTCCCACACCAAACAAATAATCTTTTCCTCAGTCCAGGCATCTTCAGATAAAGTTGCAGAGTAGATATGAAGTAAGAATAAAATTCCTTAAGTAAAATAATACTATTGGATCATATATTTTACAGTTTATCCAACTGAGGTGCTTAATAGTATTCCCATTATGGATATTCTGTGGAGAATTTGAGCAATGTCCACTTTCATGGAGTATTTTCTTCAGGACTCTTTTATAGTTTATGAAGAAGTTATGAATATTTCAGCTAATGGAAAAATTCTTTTGTTTCAATATGGTGATGTATTAGTTGTTACTAAAAGTACTGAGATGACTCTTTTTGTATTCTTCTACTATTTGTACTGCAGAGAAAAATTATATCAATACTTAAGAGAAAATATTTGCTTATAAGGTAAGCCAAGATTTCTAGAGGTGCACAGTTGGTACATGTCGAAAGACCTACCGACAGATTCCTATTCTGTGCACACGGATGGCCTTGCACGCGTAGCGATCGTGGACTTCTGTGTGTGACTGAGTCAGTCAGTGTATGTCGTCACGACGCGCAGAGGATGCCGGGATGGGAACCGACCGCTATTACGTCGCAATATTGCGCGCAAACCGAAGATTATCATGCCCCCTCCCCCTCTAGGAGCGGCCCCTCCCACCTCGGCCGCGCTGGGCCTCGCCGTAGCACGATCCGGCAATAAATTACTGGGGAAATTGAACCATTGGTAATATATATTTTTTAAAGAGGTGATCAAATAAAAAATAATAATAGACTAGGGAACTGGGGATCGGATCGAGGGCGACCTCTGCTGGGCCACGCTGTCCGTATCATTACACGGTCTTGGACGCGGCGCGGCGCGGCGTGTTCTGGACCTTGTTGAGTATGAATCCTGGATCTACTGGAACAGTTGTGCTACCAGGGCATAACGTCTTGTACTGAATGGAATCCACACATCATTGTGCAGAAAGGCTCGATGTTATTTTGCTGTGATGCTTAATTTGGCATGTTCGATGATCGATTTGTAAATGTCTAAACACCTTAGTTCTGCTGTCAGGCTTCCACCTGAACAATTTTTAAACCGGTGCTTCAGTTAATTTTTTAACATTTATTGATAAAATTTGTCGCTGTTAATTCTTTCAAATCTCTCACTCTACACTTAATACAAACTAGGTAATTTTCTCTTTTAAAATATTATTCTTGATCTTGTATTTAATGAACCGTATCAGTTATGCATAAAAACGTTATATTAAATATTATACACAAATTGTTCAAAAAGCTTATTGTAAAATATTTACTGTCAAATGTAGACCTGCAATAATAAAACATTTTGATTGTCCATAGTAATTTTACAGCTTTAGTCATGGTTGTTATTTCAAGTATAGGAGTAATATAATCACGTAAAATTAGGTTTAGTCAAAAACTCATCGGCAGTATAAAAATATTTGTAATCAAAAAAGGTTTTGAAATTATTTTAAAATTACTGTAATTAATAATGAGGAGCAGCTCTTGATCCAATCCGGAAAATTATTAAACTATTTTTAATCGGGGAAAGCATTGAATTTTCTAAATAAGTTAGTATTATAACTTGGTATAATGAGAAGATCCTTATGTCTGGTTGGATACTGATGATGTACTGAAAAAGTATACAAGTGTTGGTGAAGTGTCAAGGTATACAAGAATACAAGATAGATAAACAGATGGTAAAATTAAAAGATGTTCTCTGTGAAACGCCTCCCAACAACTGTCTCTGTACCACAATCAACATATCAACCTCACAGCTTTCTTTTGCAGTATAAAAATGATGTATGTTTCCAACTAAAGCCTTTTCCCAGAACAACAGACCGTATAACATCAAAGATACAAAGCAATCCTGGTAGAATTTAGAACATTTGATTCCAAAAAGAATGCAAGATTTTTAAAGAAAAATATAACCTTCAAACGCCTCTGTCTCCTATGAAGGAAGAATATGAGTCAGTGTACAATTAAGTGATAAAGCCGTTACAAATTAAAAATCTACCACTGATATAGCCTGTAACAAAAAAGCGACTTTATTATTTCCGACAATCTGTTAAAATTCTTCAGCATTTAGAGCAGAAGTTTATCAGTGTTCCACACTCGATTGAGTGATGTTTACTTCATATAAACATTCAAGTAAGTCTACGTAAATATTGTTGTAGACGGTCCTCATTTTTAGGTTGGTTACACGCCATGGTATTTGGTTTTATTTTTTCATCATGCTTTATTAACTATTATTTTATATCTTTCTTTGACGATTTTGACCCGTTGTAAATCTACTATTGACTTTTTAAGAATATAGATAGTTTTAATATAATTGGAATATGAATGAATATGGCATGGTGAAACGTTTCGATAGCCTACGCTACCAATATGCCTTAATTTGATTTTGATTTAGAGTCAGTTTGAAACACAAGGCTATGATATTGTATTTAACTAGTAATTTCATCAACATCATAATTTTGTCATTGAAGAAATATTAGATTGCTAAGTTACCTAGAGGAAGAATATATGTGGATTGACAGTTTGGGTGAAATGGTGGTTTAAGGAAGTGATTCGGTACAACCTTTAAGAAATATTTGTAGTATTTCATATAATTAAGAAACTCATTTGATTTTTAACATTTACTTTAGTAACTTGATCATCTGAAGAATTAATTCGGAGGTTTCTAAAAAATTTTCTGAGAAAAGCAATAAGAAGCTCACAAAAGAGAGGGTGGTTTCCAAAACATTGTTTGGTATAAGAAATCCGTAACAAATTATTTACAATGCCACTACATTTTATCACACGTTTTGGAACTTTGATAATTACTATAAGTACCTAATTGTAACTTAATGCGAGGCTCAAAATTATACCTCGTATTAAATGGTTTTTAAAGGATCCCTACAACAAGGTGAGGAGTCCAGCTTTTCCCTGTTTCCCAGTGAGGCTGTGGTGACATGATAACAATGTCGGGTCCCACGTAGATATAATGTAGTTAGGAGCCACAAAAAGCCGAAGTCCGGTCCTGGTCCTGTTCCGCTCAGTTAGGCGGTGTCGGGTCGCGTCAGTGTCCTGGCTGCGGTAAAGTGTCGGTATGATGGATGGCGCAGGATTGCAGCCGCATCAGCCAAACCCAATTAACCAAACGGATCATCCTCTCGGGCACACACCAGTACGCCGGCGTGTATGCCGCGGCCGCTGCCGTACTCTTGTTAGCGGTGCGCTGCACGTCTCAAATACGTTTTCAACTTCTTCTAACTCCGAGTTACATCTGATGAATCATAGATGTAAAACTACTCCCGGGAGTTTCTCAAATGCTTTTTTGTTGCGTTGGCTGGAGAATTACGTCACTGTACTACTGGGAGTTTCTCTCGACAATTGAGTTTTCAACCTGAATAAGTTAACATAAAACGATTTATTCTAATCGCATTCCTCATAAAGTATCGATTAGATACATCGTATTAGATGATTATGTAACTTAAGAAGTAATTCTAGTAATTGATAAGAGTATGATTTTCCTTTACACAAAATCATTGGTATTAGTTTACGATAGCTATCATACATTTAATCGTATGTTTATTTCACTCGTAGGGTTTATTGTGTATTTCCAATACTATTTCTATTAGCTAAAATATACAGTACACATATTTAGTTTTGTTTTCGCATTTAAACTTTTTGATGTATATTAACAATAAGTTTTAGCGAATGTAGTGTTTAAAACCATCTCAGTGAGGATAGTAGTTTCATCAATAAAATAATTTGCAGTATGGACAAGAATAACGCGTGAAAATTGACGTGGTTATCACAAAGTATGGAAATCAGGTTCGCAGATAAATAAGGCTGAAAAGCTAGGTAATCTTCTATTATTATGCAGTAGTCTAAAAGGACATGAAGAATGTAAAAAATAGAAACACCGGTTTCGGAAATGCTTAAAAGACACAGAGATTTAATCTCGGTCTCTTTCTTTACCACTAAAGGTTACCTTTGCCTTGTTTTACTTTCTGGGACGCATTAGAACTCAATACTACATGTAGCTTTAAATTTGAGACCAACATGGGTGATCGATATTTAAAAATTCTGATCGTACTCAATTTTTTTATTTTTTGGATGGAAGTATTGAGGTACATTTATAACCGTGAAAATGGTGTATGTAAAACGTATTAATAAATTATAAACGAAGCCATTTAATGGATTAATATTTAGACCTTTTGGTTAAAATTTATAGTTTATGAGTAAAGGTTCTTTCAAAGTAATATTGGAAAGATTATTTATAAGTAAAAACCAAATTCGTTATTACCGTGTACCACAGAACATCGATCCACGTCAATACGATTATGTTTAAAAGCCATTGCGACCTTGTGCGGTAAATTAGTACAAGAGTTATTTGAGGCAATAAGCGAAGCCCACTTCTCTTATACAGTAGTCTATTATCGACGCTAATAAAATGAAATGTTCTGAAGCAAGTAGGCCGCCGTCGCAAAGTTTACAATTCACCGCAGGTCTTGAAGAATTAGCTAGACAGATCACATCCATCCATCTCCCGTTTCTTTACGGCCCTCCGGCATTCTTTACCCGTGTAGGATGTCGCCTCGGCCACCAATCAGATCCTTACACTGCCCGGCTCGTCTCGTCCCGCGTATTTCTCTAATTGGCGGGAATATTTTGTCCAAGTAGCGTAGCAATAGTTGGGCTGCCTTCTACGGCAAATGAGACGGTTTGACAGGTTCTCCGGCGCGACGCTCTGGTGGGTTTCTTATTTTGCGATACATGACAGTCCAGGAATTATTTACATAAAGTCAACTCAACTAAACCTCGTAGAAATAAAGTTGTTAAGGGCGTTTTGCAAATTATCTGTCTTCTCCTCAGATCTGTTTCACAACTTGTGTGGCATTTCACTTATATTGTGTTCTTCATTGGTATTAAATGAAATCGTTCAGAAGACGACAAATATTTCTAAAAACCTTACGGATCTAATAAAACCTGTATTTGGACACTTCACCCTAATTTTTTTGTTATTCCACCCAAAACCCAAATGGACAATTGGCCTTATAAAGAACTCGTCACCATGCGCATTTTCTTCCTTGGCGATTTTATTACAAAATTGTATTACTGAATTTCATTAAGTCTTTTACCTCATTTTTGATCCTCTCATTGGCCTTGACTTCCGGACTTTTCTTATTCTTCTTGTAGCATGTCCTTCCTTCTGCTGAAGATGAGGCTCAGCTTTATCAGAGCCAGTAGGTATTTGTGACCCTAAACGTTTTTGTTTTTTCCAGTTTACGTCCTCTTGAATACTGCCATATCTAAAAACTGATGTGTTATTTTGGTACTTTCAGAGAGCTAATAAGTTACGATTCACAGTGTAAGTCTGCTTTGATCTTATTCTACGTTGTTAATGTCGTTGTCCTATAACTTTCTATATTGAAACGGTGTGTAGGAAGTAAAGGCGACAAATGGGCGAGAAAGACATAATAGTCTACTTGTAGACAATCGGGTTCCTTTGTTCAATAATAGTCTAACATCATGACTATAGGTTCGTGACTTTCCGAAAATTGCAACATTACACTGGAAATAATGACACTTCACTTACCATAAATCCGCTGAGCCGGTTGCAAATGACTCGCACCATTCCGCTAAGAAATATAATCACTATAAACTAATTGGTTCGACCAGATTAGCAGCAGAGAGGCTAAATCTCGTTAGCAGCGCAAGCGCGGGCCGGGCTCCTGCACGACAAAGCCGCTCATGTGAAGTGTTTGTCAGCCTCAGCCGCTACAATAAAGCCACTTCACCGCTGTTTGTTTGCCGACACGCTCCCACTTCACTATCAATACCTTGCCTTGCCCTCTGTATCTGCATTGTTGCGACTCTCTATGCTCTCTGTCACATCCACCGTGTTATTCTTGTGTTCGGATAGTTGGTCGTCTCCTCTCTAGTGCCACTCGGTCCTTATTTCCTTGTCCAGTTGTCCCTTTCGATTAGTCCCAATCTTACACAACTTTGGGGTGCTTTTTATACTGAACATTCTAGCAGTTCAAAGTGCGTTAAGGCGGAGTAATCGGTTTGCGGTCTTTTAATTTGTTTTTAAAGACTTTTAACGGCACTATTCCAAAAGACAAGGTAATAAAACATATTTTTCAACATTCCTCAAGGAATTGTATGCATTTAAAGTAGTACTTGAGAGCATTTTTAAATCAGACCTACTCTAAATGTTTATACATCCTAATGGAGGAGCAAACATTTTTAAATTTTTCCTGTCGTTAGGAAAGTTTACTTGTTTTGACTCAGAAGTACAAAAATAACTAACTCAACCAATTTCACCTTAATAAACACCATTTCAACCAGTTTCATCTTTTAAATTCGTTAAACGCTTACAACAAATGCTGAGTGCCATAGTAACAGGTAAGGAGGACAGTGAGGGCATTTCTCCACTATTTGAAGTAGAATGCCTGTGGCGCCATGAAAATAAAAAGTCCCTTTCGGCGTCTCTATTCATTGGCCTTGACACTCTAAAAGTCACGGTGAATTCTTCAAGTTAAGGATCGAATAGGCGACCTCGTGTATGGTATTGGGATGTACATTGATGATACCACTAGGGTAGCCTATAAAATAGTCAATGTACATTTACATGGAGCTGGGATGAGGATTGTTTCATTGCGATATCGTGGTGTACCCTTTGTCAAAGATTATAAAAAAATCACGATTTATTTTGGAAATTATATAATTTTTAGTTTTTAAGTTTATACGTATACGTATACGACTAGGCACAGCATCTTGTGACATTAATCTTGGGTAAATCCGTGTAAGATTGTTACAAATAAAATATAATAATTAGTATGCATTGAAATAAAACGTGAATCAATAAAAAGACTAAACCCTTTAAAGATTCGTTAATCAGAGATTTTTTTAAATTAGTACAGGCGAAAGCCAAAACGTGTAAAAAGAAGACTTAAAGTAGAGCGTTTCATACTTCCCCTTTTACTGTCAAAGGGCCTAGTGGATCTAGAAAGTTGGAAAGATAAACTAAAATGACAAGCACTAGTGCATTCTTTCATGGCGGTTTTACCATAAACATTACTCTAATAGTTTTAGTTAGTTAACTCGGCTCTCAATTCATCTTAATGTTCTATACAAGATTAGAGCTTTTAATATTACAATGATTGATTTTCAATAGGGAAGTTGAAGTTTAATGCTGACATGACGGGTTTTCTTAGATTTGTTGATTAAAATATTCCAAATTCAGAATTTATTCTACATTCTTTATGCGTTCTTCTTGCTGTAAGCTTTTAATTTTTTGACGATTCAGAATTTTGCTCTTCATCATCAATACGTACATTCTTGAATTTCTTACTTTGATACTAACACAAATGTATTCATAACAAAAACTCTGAGTGGCTTTTTTAGAATCGGAAGTTCATCACATTAATATGTATAAAAATGACAGAGTACAGTATATATGATACTAAGTTTAAAAAACAGACTATTTACTAATAGCTGTGGAACGCATTAGCTTTTGTGAAGAAATATGTCAATTTGTATTTATAGCATTTTAAATTTTCATATAGTTTTTTCGTACCAATTCGTACTTAGTTACATAAAAACTTTTCCTCAAGGTTGGTTTTAAACAATTTTTCAGGGTTTAGGATAAGTTAGGGTTGGCATAGCGTTTCTTTGATATAAATGCAGCTGATCTCAGATTATATTTGAACTTTACAATGTTCAATCAATGTTTGTTCAATCATGCAAAAATATTTGAAGGAGCTCCCGCCAGCTCCTCAGAAAACAGGGTGGAGGTGGATCTGTGATTTATCTGAAGGAAAAGATCTTTCAGACTATAATAATTAATCTATTTACTTCACCATAAAACTTAAGGAGAGTTATGGAGTAATAAAACAAGTAGTTTTAAATTTATAGGCTAAACCATTTAAAATTATTTAACCATTTCTCGCCGACGCGACATCAGTATAGTTTCATATTATCGAATTCATTTTAAAAATCACAAAGCTTTGAAAATTTTCTTATTTTTGCTAGTAAAATTTTACCTCGTTCCTGAAACGGTAGGGAATTATGGGATAATCAATCGAGGGAAAGCACTTTAATTAACAGGGATAAATGTTAAAAACACAATTCATTGTAATAAGCTTTAATAAAGAAAAAGACTAATAATTTTTCTGCATTGAAGAAAATGTAGTTGTAATATATTGGGCTTACAATAGTTAGCCAAGAAGGAATGGAGGACGTTTAACGAAGCAGCATTGGGAAAATGTTGTCCTCACCATTTCAACCCTCGCACCACGAAACCCGGAAAGGTGTGCAATATGTGACCGCACCCCTCCTCACCTAGGTCCACGTCGCCACAGCACCCCGTCACCGGCTCCTCGGCTAGACGGTCTCGGGCTGCGAGACGCTCGCTACTTTTTGTCACCGGGACATACCTGGCATTCTCCAGCACTAGAGAACACCGACTTTACGATTTTCGGCTGCATATCGTGTTACCTGTTATTTATGAACGGGCTGTCAGTATTCGCCCAATACGGCTCTGAGGCGCGCGGCTCGGCGAGCTGCGGTACCCGGATCATAAAAGTGCTTCTGACATATCATCCGTATAACGGCCATTACCTTTATTGGGCTATGTGGGGCGATTATAAATGTCCTTGTCGACCGTGGGAGCTGCCCCGCTCATTGATGCGGCACCACTGCAGAGTATAAATGCCGTATTTGTCTCCGAACCGTCAATGAAGAAGAGGTTTTGCTCGGGTCTCAAACAAAAAGCTGTTCGTTATGGAATTTGCACAACTTCGTTGGAAAACACAACAGGTGCACTGTGTCTTACAGACGTACTTTTACATTTCCCACACAACGCGGTTTATTGTCCAAAACACAGTTGCGAGAGCTACGACCACATCAGTCCCCTAGCCTTGACGTGTTGGCGTTTTCTAGTCCCACCGTCTGTCTGTCTGCGGACTGAATCAGGACATTGTTGTCACAACACACCCACGGCACAAAGGAAATAGTAAAATTATTGATTACAAAACGATTCTTTGTGTGGCTCAGTTTAATTTGACGCGTACACAATGATCGTGTTGTTGTACTACTTATACAGGATGATTCGAAAAATCGTGACCTAATCACAGGGTACCTCCAGTATCACGTCTTCCTCTCTAAACATATGCTTCGCACTCTCCCGCCGCACCGCGCCGTCACGCCCCTAGGAGTCATCTCTTATAATGGCCCTCGGCCACCATTAACACGCCATTTAATAATGGCACACTCTAACCCTTCCAGGACGACTCGATAGGGCTATAGTTATCCCTTCCAATTTGTTCGCCCTGACGTTATATTTCCAATAAACGACCCTGTGTCCGCGCGAGCCGCACGCTAAACGCTCGGTCATTACAGATCGACGCGATAAAGCAGGGTTAAATGATAGATTAGGTAATGTGAAAGATTGTCTGCTACTGTGATTGTTTAGGAATGCATCTAACCGGTGAGTCACGACGATTGCTAAATGGCCCTTATTTGGGCCGTCATTAAGGGAAATTACTGCTCCTGTAGATCTCTTTTAAGGTATCGCTCCGGGATTTCGATCTCAATCTCGGATCAGTTCAAACTTCCTTGTTGGCATCTGAAATTAAGTCTACCGTTTCATTTGGTTCCCTTGTGGATATCCATGTTAACGAAATGGGTTTCTCTTTGTGCGAACAGTGTTAATATTTATATTTTAGTGATTTTAAATGTCCCAGCATTTTGTTTGGTGATCCATAAATCATTTGGCACAAAACGACTTGGAACTACTATCCAACCGTTGTTGGGTAAGTAAGCACTTCAAACTCTACAATCTGTGACAGCGAGTGTAACAAGAACAATGTTTGTACATTACAACCTATAGTAATTATACCTATTTATAAATATATTTATAGGTCTGTAATTCATTGGCCTACTAAGAGTAAATCTATTAAACCAGTCCATTGTATTCTAAAGTATGCTTTATTTTATTAGTATAAGGCCTAATCGTGTTTACTATGTTTATTAGCCTATCTTTACTTAATTTGACAGGTTTTTTGCCAGTAGTTAAGAGAATCTCTTTAAAAACGTTTCTTTACTTAATAGTCCTATAAAGGTCAGTCCTCTATTCACTACCCTTTTTACAGCCACCCGTTTATCGATTACCTCCTTTACAGCCAGTGCTTGATAGCCGTTTTAATGGAGATTCTAAACGTTCTCCTTTCGGCGATCAGTGCTTTATTCGATCGGCCTTTAGACGGCCAGCCCCTGTTCCTGTACTAACGAAAGGGTCGGATGTGTTACAGTCGCTCCAGAGCGCCGCCCGACGCGCTGGCACCAGCTGCGCCAACTGCAAGACGACGACCACCACCCTCTGGCGACGCAACCAGAACGGCGAGCCCGTCTGCAACGCCTGTGGCCTGTACTACAAGCTGCACAACGTAAGTCCCCTCTCCCTCTCTCTTGTGTCGGTTAATTGGCCTCATTACTGCCGCCTGCATCTGGACCACCCGGCACAATCAGTACACCACTCATGTTGATAACATCAAAACTACACAATTATTTTAAAACTTTAGTTGCCACAGATGTAACATTTTAGCATTTCCTTCAAGCTAACTCTAATTCCCTGTAGCCTACATAGAAAAACACAATGATATAAATTTAGCTCTTAATCTAGCTATGCCAAGAAAATAATTATGAGGTTCCATTCACTCATTTGCTCCCTCAGACATTGCACTGTCTTGTTCCGTTTCATGAATCATCACCCTGAATTCTAGTCTTTTAAGATCTGCAAATGGACGCCTGGAAATAACTTTGCAGATTTTTCGCGTTGTGGGTTGAGCTTTGCATTCTTATTTGGGCTGTAATAATGGAATCTGTGCCAAACAATGAAGTAAATGCCATTGCTGGACACATGGATAAGATAACTTATATGAGCAACGTTAATTTTTAATTGACAAATCTATGAAAAGTTGCCTACATTTCAACCATTTTTCTAGAACAGACTTTTACTTTTTGAGTAATATCTTCGCAATCTTCCAAAAACTACCCAATTCCAAAGCAAGGACAGACAAAATGATAAATATTTATGACATTACAAAAACATACAACAATGATTGCCCCGAGTGGTTTAAAGAAACGGGCAGTTCAGGGGAAGGTTCTGAAATAACTTGTATCTTAATCTACCTGTTTTAAGCCCCTAAAGAACAGTATATTATTATACACAAGAAGATTATTAGAAAGCCAGACTCAGTGTTCTAACAACAGTTACTATGTTGTATATAGGATTTTGCAGCAGTTATTAATACTGACTAAGTTCTGAAAGAATTTAGGTTTATAATGGGTACAGAATTATATTTATATTTGTAAACATTTCTCCAGCAACGAACTAATAACTTCATATAACCGTACCAGAACTGTCCTAAAAGGTTTATTGTATGTTTTGTCATCAGGACAATTAGGTAAAGTACTTATTTTGGTAAGAAATAAATTAAATATTTCGCATCCACTTTATATGTCGAAATTCTCTTTATGTAGATACTCCACTTCCACGAGTATACTTCTTTATACTTAGATATTAACGCAAAATTGCTTTCAATTCATAAATTGAATATATATTATGAACGTATTGTAATAATAATAATATTGATTGTAAACACATAACAAGAAAAATATATGTAACATTTTAAAAAGGTAACAAAACAGCTATGGAAAGCTACGTAAAAACGGACTAATTATCTAAAACCCACCTTTTAAATAATTACATGTAAGACAGCCCCATATGAGACAGTAGAAAATTATGGCATATCTTTGCTAGAATGAGATTGGAATGGTAATCATTAATATGAATTATGTTAAAATTAATGAATATACTTATACAAACGTAACATTTAAATTGAAATGTCTATGTAAAACATTAATAATATATTTTATAATTTATAAATTAACAACAAATTGTGTTTCTAGTGTTTCTATGTATTTGAGTTATTCCATGACGTGTGTAACAAAGCATTTCTTTAATGAATTTGACATTTTTTTTATTAGTTGTGATCTTTAGAACCTATTTTAAATTTGAATTATGCGGTATTTCGAAAAATAGTTCAAAGTTTCTTGTCAAAAGCTAGCATTTAATATGATAAATACAAGAGCCCACGAATAGTTTTTTTTTTTAAATTAAATCCGGTATTGAATAATCAATTCACATTCACAAAGACACAGGTACAGACGTGTGGAACTCTATGGTTTTAAGGTAGTATGGAACTGACACTGTCCAGGGTTGGTAGTATACTCGAATGCGTATCCCATTCATACGTCCATAATGTTTAAAGAGGTGGCAACATTAATTCTGAGAAGCATTAAAACGAGTACCAAATCGTTCGTATGTTTTTATGATGTGCAATAGAATAAGTAAATATAAAAGGAGAAAATCCTTGTCATATTCTTGTGAAGAGACTAGCGTTTATGTTTTACATGGAGCGTTTTATTGCTGCATTTTACGCTGCGGATCAAGTTTTACGTTGATTTTACGGCAATAATTATTTACTGTTTGAACGCATTGGGCAGTGAAAATCTACTGAGCAATTAAATGGTGCCTTGATCGCTGTCAATAGTTTACGGCTGTTGGAAGTGAGGGTCGAAACTTAAGTGATTAGATATGTTGCTATACAATCAAGTTGTGTAATAACCAAGTTTATGCAACATAAGGGCAGCTGATGAAATTTATGAACAGTCGTATAATTTACTTTGAAAATAATACATTAGTTCCCCACGGTATCGGTACGGTACTCGTATATCGAAAGTAGTAATATTTTCGTGATTTGTAATATTTATGTTTAAATACATCTAAAGCTGTTGACGCCATTACAGTTTCATTATGTTGTGGAATATTCATCACTTGTGCAATAGATTTTTGGCTGGGAACATAAATTTCAATTTTTTATTCATAATCCCTGAAATATTCCTTTAAAATGTTTTGATCACTCAGCCAAGAATGTCTGGCATTTATGTTAAATTAGACAACTTAGATAAATTTTGTAATCATGCCCAAATAAAAAAGGGCTTGATAAAAATGTGAAATTTCGTCAGCATGTAGGCCAACATAAGTGTTAGCTTCATGGAGTCTCATGCGTTGGGTTCATTTATTACATTTTTTATTAGATATAATTTAAGAAATTATACGTTTTAAATAATTTATTTTTCAAACTTGTTTTGTTTGTACATACAAACTCCGTCCAGTCATTTTTCATGTACATACTGTTTGAACTTCCGATCTTTATCTTCAATGGGTTTTCTTTGGGTCTGATTGTAAGATGACCCAAAATTTTATGCCATATATTCCTTCTAATCCTTACGGGGAAAATATCTGTTTCCTAATTTCCCTGCCATCAGATGTATTATCATTAAGAGTTCATCAACCGGGTAGCGCTTACACTATCTTAATCATTTCGATCATGTATATCGTAGCTTTCATTCATTATTACTCAGCCTTCCACTTATTAACAGTTTTAAATAGACAGTTGAAATGCTTCTGCTATAAAAAAACAGCTTTTCAGAGAGATAATGTCAATAGACCTACCTATATATAAAACTCTGTTCATGACATTACAAAAGTTATGAGCTCAAGAGCTCATTTCTTTACGGCACGTTTTCGACGCCAACAGCTATTAATGTCGTTATAGATCACAATTCAATCTAAATATTTAGGAACTCTGAGTATTTACCGATAAATCCTCTGAATCTACTTCATTTGCGCGCCATGATTTGGCAAATGCCGGTGCAGAAAACACTGTACGTTCCGGCCCAACGTTGGTTACAGTCGCGTTCACAGTCTAGCATGCTTGTCAGATATAAATTATGATAAAAAATAAGCCACGCCAAGCATCGATCTTATCGTGTATAACATGTGGTTTATGAATAGTTTGCGTGCAGTTTTTACGCGTTCCTTGCACACAATGTCCACTTACGTGAAGAAATCCTGTTCAACGGCCTTTACTGACGGTTACAATGCGACTTACGTCAAGCCTCAGTTCACAATCTCTCTTTCACTTGATTCATCTACATTTATATAATAATTTGTTTGAGTTAAAGAAACCAAACTACAACAGATCAAAAATATATTTTTTATAGTCATAAATATTACCTAAAACTATTCAAGTAGTAGTATTACTAAATATTTTATTACTTAAGTATAGCAATATTTGTCGTATGGTAATAACAATAGAGTCCATTGCTAGTGATGCACATCCCTGCAGTGTAGACTATAAGGCTGATAACCTCTATAAAAACTGTTCACGGTAACATAACTTTAAACAGCTCCTAGTGTACAAAGAACATCAGGCACTATACACTACTGAGAGAGTTGTATCCCTAGATACACGTTACATTTTTATGAATATCATTATTTTATAAAATGGATTACACACGTTAGGTAGTGAAACATTTTGTCAAATCATGCAAACACGTACCATGATCAAATCATGCAACATCTTCAAAAATGTTTTAGTTCTTTTACATATATAACGTAGGTATGGTGTACATTGTTGATTCGATGTGAATGTTGAGTTTAGAATGCACAAAAAGAAGGTGAAATGGATGTAACCCCAACATCCACATCTTTAACACAATTTATGATTTTTAGAAATTATTTTCTATTTGAACATCAAGTAAATCCATTTTGACGGGGTTTTGTCTTAAAGTCCTTGGTTCACATTATATTTTGTTACTTAAAATTTCAGTCAGCATTACTAAATAGTATTTTATGAAATTTCGGGTCGCATGGGTTTCCGCTAAGTGAGAAAATTGTGTCGTACAACTGTGGGAACTTCCAAAAATAACGTTTTTGTGTCAAATATACATATCACATCAATTGTGGATTATATTACATCATAGTTTAATTTTAGGTGACCTCCGTGTACATAAAGTTTATACTACTTTATTTAAATCTTAAGGGGAAAACATTATAGAAACAATGCTAAAACCCGGGTTTTTAAATGAGGCTTGTAATGATTTATCACTTACTCGTTGGTTCCACACGGAAAGCTTCATCTTAAAGACACAATCTTGTAGGCTTGTGGGAACCACAGGCAACGCTTTAGTAATTACAATATGAAGTTGTGTTCTCTGAATCAATGTTGATCATAAATGATCAATGTATAAGCTTTTACTCAAGCACCAATAAATATAATATTTAAAACAGTTATATTCAGTATGTAAGTTAATCGTTATCATTTGAGAACTTATTAATAACGAACATGATCATATGAGTATAACATTATTATAATAATAATAATAGCCTAAAAGAGAATATATTATAAACTATGACGGTCACAGAAACGACTCACTTCCCTGGAGAAATGTTTAAAGGGATCTATCTGTTCGCCGGTCTTGTCGGTATGTGGAATGACGAAGTGAGGGGAAAGGGGAAGGGGAATACCGGAGTGAGTGTGATCCAAATATAATCTCACAGGACTAGGTGTGCAACTGATGATCAAAATAACATCAGTTCTTATCGCAGTTGGCAACTAATCTCTGATAATCGGGCAAGTTAATCTGTCGACCACACAGACTCAAAGAGGGACATTGTCTGCTGCACGTCTGTACGTCCCATTACCTCCCCTCGTTCCCCTCCATTTCCCCCTCTACCACCCCTCATTTGTTTTAATTAGTGCGGACAGTTTTTTACCGTTGAGTCACAGACTGGATCGTCAAATCTTAGCGAATTCTCATGAAGGGGTTTATAGCGACAGTTTAAGGAGCGTCTTTCATTCCTACAGCCGCCCGCGCCCGGTTCCTGGCAGGATTGATGGTCCTACTTGGGCGTGGGACTCGAACTTGTCACTAGTATTTTCGTCCCACATTTTTTTATATCTTCTTCCTGAGACCCATGTGAAACTATCAGCTAAATAATATTCAAATAGTATTAATAACCATTAATACAAATCATTAGAACTTAATAATGTCCCCTTTTCAGACTGAATTCAGACTCAATCAATTTGGTGTAATAAATTCGAAAACAATGTAAAAATGCTTGTGATAGAAGAAAAGAAGAAGTATCAACCATTACTTCCCAAGATTGATAATCTAATGCTGAATTCATAGAGATTCTGATACGTGATAATATTTTCTGGACTTCACGAATACATTCTTGTAAATACATCTCTATTATTTATTCAACCGAATAAAATAGGGAAGTGGTCTATCAATAGGAAGATGATAAACCTTGTATTTTTAGTCAGGATACATGTCATATACGGTCTGGTAGTGGTGTGTAGACCAATTATAGAAATATCCTAGGAGTATTATTTTCTCGAAAACAATTCATACAGATTATAGAATTTGACGAGGATAGTGGAAAGGGGATTTTTAATAACTAAAATGGAGTAATAATTAAATTTATACGTAATAGAATAAGAATTATTCGTGCTAATTGCAAACCGCTTCCAAAAATTAAAAATACGCCAGTTTTTCTTCAGAAGACCATTTACTATCAAAAGCTATCCCATATTTTTTATTGTGTTTTCTACTTATAGAGATATCAAAGAACACAAATCTTGCCGGAATTCGAATTTTATGAAATTAAGAAATATAAGTATGTGATTCCCTAGTTAAAAATCCATTATGCATAATAAATGCATCCTGCATAACTCGTTTTTTATTGTTATTACTGTACTTGAAGTCTTCATCGTTGACCAGACCAGTTAGAATTATTGTTACTTATTAAACTGCAATATTATAATTTATATTACTTGTCACTCTCCAATCCTCAACTGGTTTACCTTGAGACATTAACAGTAGGAGGATGAATTCAAAATCTGCGTAACCAACAGAGTAAAACAGACCTTGTTTAAGTCTCAGTAGGAAATATCAATCCTCCATTCCTTAGTTTGTATGCAGTACGTGTGTCTCTAGTGGTTTCTATTTCTTCATTGTTTTTCACACGTAGGAGGCTCTAGAAGATATACTGGCTCTGCAGCGTTATTGTCTACACAATAAGGTCATTTGGCCGTGTAAAGAAAGGACCTGCAGTGGCCGTGTGAGTCGGCAGTGAAAATAATCCGAATAATCCATCCTTTAGACACGAAGGATAGTTTTGCAGCCAGGAGCACGTCCCCACTATTGTGAATCATAATATGAGTGACCGTAAAACAGATGCTTTATTGAAACGGATTTTCTATTGTGAGTATGCTTTTTCCGTAACGTAAGTGGCTGTGAACTTGATGATATATGGAAGTGAGATTTTCCATTGTGAGTAGAATTTTCAGTTTACGTAGTAACAAGTCGTATATTTATGCTTCACAACAGTTCTGAGTCTGTCTATACGAGAACCCAGATGTTTAATTGCTCCTATTTAAAATACGATACCAGTGCGTTTTGTGCCATAAACTTTATTCGGTGTTTTATTTTCTTCGTTAAGACTCACTTTATTGAGTGTGGAAAATTTATTCACTCTATGAAATGTGTTTCTTGCTTCATACGTGTCATTCTCAGAGTTTGTCACTCCTTCAGTTAGAAGACGGTCGGTAATTTATGAAAAACATTAAATTACCTTAGTGGTTGTTTATTCTACCATCAAAAAGAAGACAGGACCATTAACAGAACCCTGAGGTACTCCATGATCGATTGTCCGAAAATATATGTGTATTTTGTTTGGACTGTCCAAGATTTTTACATATCCAATTTTCAAATGTTCTGTTAAAATTGCATTTAGTCAAAAGTTATTATTAAATTAAATTGAATCTACAAATTTTAAGGGTTAAACTGTTAAAGAATTAATTAGGAAATAACCAACATTAAACAAGTAATCCGAAATTTATTTTTTGACGTGTCAGCGTTACAGCGTATTATTATCAGACTAAATGATAAAATTAGTTTGGATGGTTGCATAAATGAGTTATTTCTCTGCAATAGAAACTACAAGAGATATCTTTTTATCGTTAGAATTTGATCGAAATCAAATTGACAACAATATTAATCAGGAGAGCTACAGTCATCCTCTGAGATGACAACCCAGAAGCGTCCGTCCAATGTGGGGCGTGCGGTGAGCTGGGTATGTGTGTAGGAGGGGGGGGGACACCGGAGAAGGTGTGAACGAGCACTATCTCGTTGGCATCGTGGCCGCCTGCCAGCCAGTATCGTCATCGTTTTTTGATAAGACGCCGGGGCCGGCCGGTCGATGCGATGGCCCGGTATCCGGGGTGGGCCGCTGGAATGGCTTGTGCCCTGACATTGTGTTGTCATTGAGAAAACATCTTCCGGAAAACGCTTTTGTCGAGGGCGCGTGAAGAGGAAGAGGTTCCGGCGTTGTAAAACTTGTATTCTGATTTTAAACGCTAACACCTCCTTGTTACTCCCCTTCGGTAGCCGTTTCGATAATTAACTACCAAGACAAATTTAATACATTTAACTAAACTAAACATTTATTTATGAATAGGGAAGAGCGTGAACTACACATTAAATTAATCTTTCGAGTTTAGAATATGAATTAAGTTTAATCAATTAAAACAAGTATTATTAAAGGGCACCCTTAATTATTTTGCTATAACTAACTCCACAAAATAGCATGTACCCTAAGAGAAAGAACTTCGAGAAGATTTTGGAAAACAAAAAAGGCAGTTATAAAATGTCTCTGAATACTAATAAGTTCGAGATAAAATCTGTCAAAAACGTGGACATGCGTGCATCTCCAACTTAAGTAGAATTCATTTGCAGCTTGTACGTACTGAACGTAGCCAGCCATATACATCAAGAACTTGTACTCCTAGTTACAATAGCTCAGAAGCTATATTACAGTAATAGTCGGTTTTGTAGTATAATATCCGTTATTTTGATATTGTTTACGGGGACGCCCACAATTGTGCTGCTGAGGGGCCGGACAATGGTGTGTCCCTGTATGGCGCACCGGGGTCTTCTACAGGAGGCCAATTTTCCTTAGAAAAGACTTTGAATAAAGCAACATTGAATAGCTCTTGAGAAGCGGAGGCTGGAATCGATTATGGGCGACAAAAACCGCTTGTGTCTCGCAATCGGATCGGTCCGACAATCGCACAAAGCTCGCCCGAGTGGGACGCTTCCGATAAGATACATGTGTCCCATTGAACCGCGAGGAGGGCAGGAGTCTGGGGTCCTTCCTGTGGAGGACCGTCCTTCTGGACGCGGGGTCTACTGATATGTTTGTCTACAAGCCAATTTCTGTTTGTATGCTGAAGAATACTGTAATATATATTAAAAAATAAGGAAATAATTTGAATATTGTGGCAGTTTTTGGCAGAATTAACCATTTGTCTGTCAAGATAAGTCAAATACATATTTAATTATGATTCGAAATTGTGTCTATGTTAGATATGATTTATTATAATATTAATCCATTGTTTTTGATTACTATATACATAAATTAACACGTCACTCGATTAAGTTATATGCTATTTTACATTAAGTTATTATTGTGTGTACTTAATGTAATAATAAATGATCATATAAATAATTCAATACAATTTCAGCGATGACAGTTTAATAATAACCATGTTTCTGATAGAGAACCTGGTGTACGTGTTATCTATTTGTGTATATTATTGTAATAACAGTTTCCTAGACCCCGAAGAATAACTGATTGTACGATCTGGTGATACTTGTAGAATGCGGAAACGTTGTCCTTGCAGTTTTAATGTGAATGTATATTTTACCGTTGTTTAGTAGAGTTGTTTACTTATTGTTTAATTAAAAGACACACACAGGTGTACAGTTCTATTGCAATTACCAATAAGTCAGTGTGAAATATGATTAAAGAAAACTAGTGTACTGAAAGAGTCGAGGTTAATAATAATAATTAGTACGATTACGTCAAGTTTATTCTCTTTCCTTGAATAGGACCCCAAATATATTGTTTATTAGATGCCACTGCGGGAGGGTCGGGGCGATATTCGGCTCTAGCGATGTGGGTGGCTTCTAACGATTATTTATCTGTAATGTATTCATTCCGCCTACTGTCTTCTGCAGCGCCAAATAGTTTATTAACACCCGTAGACTACATTGTGGGCCACGCGAGCACGATGGCATGCGCCCACCATGTTCCGCACTTCACTTCGCCACCCCCCACTATCACCCCCCGTGTGCGCTACGGCTGTTTGCTTGCACTTACTTGCTGTCAGTGAGTTGTCATTTGGAATACATTTGCGTCTGGACTTTACAATCGAATAGTTGCTAGAATTGATTTCGGTCCAGCGCCAAACACATTTTTATATTTTTTCGATGTGTTTAGTGGAATATCGAATACGCTGTTAAATAAATTGAAAACACTAAGGATAGAATTAAATGAAAATTATGAAGACGCATGCTTGAGATTATAAGAAGCAGTTTCCTACTCATAACGTAGCTGTGGTGGGTAGAGTTGATTAAATGTGATTGTTGAGTGTACGTAGTTCCAGTTCATCTTCCTCTTAGTTTGCACGTTCCAATCATGCACCTGATGAGGCAATGATAAAGCCTCTACACCTAGATTCACCTAAATTTTGTAGTCTAGGTGTATGTGATGTCTAAACGACGTAAAGAGTTCATTTTGAGCTTCTCCGTTGACGACTTTTTTTTAGATAAATAAATAAATAAAAAGGCCTTTATTCATGAGCGATTTTCAACATTGATGTTGTTTTACAAAATAACTCAGGTCATGTATAAACTAAACATACAATATACAACCAAACAATAAAAATAACTTAACAATATTCCTTAAGCTAACATTTTTTTAAATTTGTCTTTAAACCCCCTTAGTATAGATAGAACTAACTCCAGATTCCATGAGTCAAGTTTGTGAAAAATCTGCGCTAAGAGGAAAGTGAACTGAAGCTTAATTTTCTGCAGTATACTAGAAGTAATAGCTTGGTAGTGCAAATATATATTTAAAATATCGTAATAACATTAAACCCAATACGAAATCATTGGACTTGGTACATAAAAGTAACTGAACTGTGAAATGTTAATACTGAAACTTTACGACTGAAACTAACTGAAACATTATTCAGTTACTTCAATAGCAATACACGTATATCAAATATTGCAAAAACGCTATTTGAAACTATTTATTTTGTAGGTAGGTTGATGGAACGAACACGAATTTTAAGGAACGTCTCATTTTGTTAGACTAGTTAACAACATACTACTATTTGGTTATAGTTTCTGATGTAACCATTAAACCGGATTTATCACATATGGACTAAGACCCTAACTCTCTTTTCAAGATCATCTCACTACAAAAAGTTGTTTACAATGTGATGTTTCATAGCTTTATAAGCAAGAAAACAATGTTTTGTTCTAAAATATTTTCATAAACAATGTTTTGATGCTCCAATTGACGTTAATCTGTAGTCTTCCAATTTATAAAAGGCCTCAAGTCGGTAAGCATGTTTGATTCTTTTGAACAAATCGACATCCAGTATCAGATCCTAAGCCTCCTGTCCCATTATCCCCTGGGTGTTCGCGGGTCCTGGCCCAGTCGGTTAGTTGAAGCGTGGAATAATTTGAGGTCCACAAAGCTTGAGCTCAGCGACCAACTCTCGCCATGGAAAATCAAATCGCCCAGATAGGGATCAGATCTGCACGGGGTTGAATTGGGAGCCGCGGTCGCGGGCGCACGATCCCATGTCGCCGTGACAATTACAGAGACGTCCGGCCAGGATCCCGAAGGACCTGCTGGGAATCGTCCCGGTCGTCATGTTCCAGTTCTGAATAAGCAAAGATAGTCGCCCTTTCAAGCTATGAGTATGTCGATATGATCCTTTGACTGTTGAATGATTCGATAGTTGCATAAAATTATTTATATTCAAACAATGACCATTCTGATTATTATTAATGGAGTCAGACCAGCCGAATTGTTTGCTCTTCCACAGGACTTCCTGAATTATGATTTAAAAAAAAATTACATTCCTTGATGATAATAATTCTAATAACTTAATGTAACCAGTGCTAAATAATATTCTAAAGAAAATAAATCTATGTACTAAAATAGTAGTGTACTTTTTTATTTATTTTCATAATCGAAACTAAATATTTTATATTTGTATTGTATGCGTTCCATCCTTCGGAATACATAGTTTGATTACCTATTTAATTGTTTTTCTTCTTTCTAATCTAACATTTAGGTATATTTAGATTAATTCGAAATTATTTTTAATTTTTATTAATTATTATTGTAACCCTGTAATCATCTCAAACGTAACCCACGGTCCCACGCACATTTGTCGAGATAATCCCAATCTATACATAAGTTAGTGTAAACTTTTAACTTGCCAATGGCGGAGTTTTGTGGTTACAGAGATTATGACAAGATAACTAAGTCAAGCAACGTCTAGCGTGGCTGCTGCTAAGATTGTGGACCGCTGAGCGATTCTGTCCAGACCGGTGGTGGTGTTAGTGGTTCAGAAGTCACCTTTACGCTGTTGGTCCCTATGTTAGCTCTACATTTGACTTGTAAAATAGTACTCCTTCATTTAAGACAGGGACTGATTCTTCAATTACACATGCCAATGGATAAGGATACTTAGGTTTCCCTTCAATCTCGAATACATTTTGCTTAGTTATGTTAATGCTTTGGCGGTGTTAAAATTATTGACATCAAACCAGATAGTTGTCACATGTATGGCAACCTGGCTAATTCACTGGAATAACTTTAAAACATTTGTTGGATAATTGAGTGCATAACGCCGATAAATGTACGTTTTGTAATACTATAGACCTACCATAATAGGTTGTCACATCTTTCACCAGAGGAACACAGAATATGAGGTCCATCTTTCAGCAAAGTTGTGTAGTAGTTGCCATTCGATTGTAGATGTCAGCAGTGGACCCCAGTGTTCTTCCAGCGTCCACTTGATTAATGGTCTCTACTGGTAAAGCCATCAATTTCGTCCTCAGATTCTTGCATGATTCACCAGGAATTTATATGTGAAAAACAGAGCAGATGTTGTAAAATATCAAAATTCCTTTCTCATTCTTTATATCAGTAGTGAAAGTTTACATTTTTATTTTGATATTAACTCCCACGTCCCAGTATTATTCTTTGCATAATTAAAGAATAACAACGTTTAAAGCACACAGACTGGTATTATTGTGAGGACCCATGTTAGATCGATTCAATAGACATAAAAACTAAAAATTCATGCTATTGTTTATTCGTCTATACTCTTTTCAACACCTCTATAGTAAAATATAATAAAACTCATTCATTTACAAAGTTCTTTGCACATACTCGTATCCAAAATAACTACTTTTATCTTAAACATTCTAAAATATAAAATTTCACGTACCGCTTGTTTATTAAAATAGGTTTTATTCTAACAATATTTTTTAAATGCACAAGCTTTTGGCAGGATTTGGTAGTTAAAGGAAAACATAGCAACTAAAATTTTTCATCCCCAAAATTACAAAACGTTCTTTTATAATGAATTCAAAAAGTAAAAACTAATCAGTAGTTGGCATTATAATAATTTGTTTTAAAATGTTTGAACGTTTTAGTCTTTGGAAGGAGTTTTGTGTATTTTTAATAACATTACAGGAAACACATGTTCACTCATTCTTTCACTACAGATTTGTTACACGTAGGCCTACGATGCTGCTTGATTTTGGAGATGAGGTGGCGTATATAAATGACACACATTTGTTGGAACATTTATCAATTGTATGTCTAGTTTTGGGGTTGAACCATGCCATCCTAAACTTTCATGGTGTGACAGCCATTTGAATAAATATAAAACTTAAATAATAGTTATTTAATTTTGTTCTTACTTTTTAACTATGTTTTGTATGTTAATAAATAATAAGGGTTGTATGACTTGAGAAATATTGAGAATACAGCAAATGCAAACGCATGCAATTATTAAACTATTAAGTACATCAAAATTAGATTTACAGATAATCCAATTGGTCATATAATTTTATTAATTAGTTGAAAGTTAAACCAATAAATCTGGATTGTTTGAATTTTCGTAATGAGTGAGACTAAAATTATTCTTGACAAATATTGAAGTAAAGGGCGAGAGAAGGGCTACTAATGAGTACCAAGGATCAGGACCGACAAAGGCCTTCCGCTTCACTAAGGATAACATCGTGCCCTTCAAAACAATCACTACCGGGCAGTGTCCTTCCTTTGCTCTATTCTCGTCTTTAAATCTGTCTCAAGTTGGGGAAAGGGATGCAGCTGGTGCGAAACTTGCACAGCTATTTTCGTGGTTTTGTCAAGGGATTTGTAAAATGTCACTGAGTTGTTCTTCCTTTGTTTCGCCTGCAATAAAACCACGAGTTTTAAACATGAGGGTAGTAAAATGATCTTTATTTTATTCTCATAAGAACAATGCTAAACCTCACGCACTTTTGCGTCCTTATTTTTGACCCTAGACTTATGGGAGAAGTCTGATTTTAAAGGTATTTTTAAAGCGCATCCAGTCTTTTTAGTTTTCTTTTAAAGTTTATACTCTTTTAATTTTTAAATAATGAAGTACAGAAAAGTTCGAGATATTTCCTGAATTGCAAATAAAATATTGAAAATTAAAAAAAATGCTTAGACGCGTATTAATTACATCGTTAAAATGAGAAAATTTGTATAACTCTGCTATTAAAAATGAGGTTGTAAAAGTGCTTGACATTTTACACATGAACCTTATTGTTCTTATACGGATACAATCAAGATAGTCACCACTATAACTGGCTAAGTGTGGTTTATATAATAAACGAAGGTGTCCATTGTGGATTTAATTCTAAATTCTCGTATGTTTGTTACTACCAAATTATTATTTAGTACAAACCTGTATTAATTTTACAACTGTATTCCTTTATCTCTTAGTTGCAGGTTATTTTAGTGGCATTATATTACCAAATATATCTACAGTAGACAAGTTTCAAGAAAGAGAATTTCACTATATATAAATGTTCACGTTGTACATCTAATTAACGATATGTATCTGTCAATTAATGCAATAAGGAATCAAATCTAGGAATTATTTTATAGTGGGAAGTTAAATTGGCCATTAAAAAATATTATAAGGTAAATCGCGAACTTTTCTTCAGTAACTAAAGTAAACAGATAATCCTAGGTTTTCCATTTGTGATCTCTAATATACTGTGGAGTAAAGGCAGGAGACTTTATTACTTTTAATAAGGCCATTTTATGATGGTGAAATCCTCTAAGAGGTGACATATCCGGTGTGTGAGCCGCGTAGCGAGAGTTAATGTGCCGAAGATGAAGAGGGGGTCTCCCCTACTCGATAGGCGGCAAAGGGTTGATACGCCAATATTTGCTCAGCTCGGCACCGACTTAATTGGCCATCCACAAAAACGGCGATTTGTTCAGACACCGTTACACCCCATCTGCGCGTCTGTCAACACGCGGTCGGCACGACAGGAGCCGAGGATTTGTGGATGCCGAGGATCCGGGACAGTCGGCTTAGGAAGGAGCCGCAGTTTTAACTTCCTAAAGTGATTTAATCCGAGTCTATGCTTACTAAATGTTATGACGTAACTTGATTTGTTTAGGATGAAGTGGTATTTTCAATTAATAATGGTCGATGACTGGAATGAAATTAATAGTGTTGCTTTTTAATTCCCCCTAACGATGTTGAAATTGTCTGATTGCTTGATTTTTTAAATTCTAAGTCGTTGTTGACGAAGTAGGACTTGACAACATAACTGATCTACTTTTGTGCAGAGTTTGTACAGCAATGGATATTATAATGTATACTATTGTAATTGGTTAGTGTTAAAAAAACTCATTGCAACGTCTCAAACCTGACCTTCTTTCAAATACTAACAATATTTCAATTTTGAAATACTGAGTTGAGTTTTTGATATGTGTATAAATACAGTCCAGACCCACCCTAGGTCCAACACTTTTCAACCTTGCCATTCCAATTAAACATTTTAGTTAATTAGGTGACGTAGTATAAGCATAAATGTACACTACCACTACTATATTTTTTTATTATCTTATATATGTAGTACGGTATTTATAAATAGTTATTTTCACAACTTTATAATAATATAATATATTCTTCACGTAAAAAGAGTCTGCAACAACTTATTTTTTAAAATTATTTCTTACAGAGTTATAAAACACATTGTCTTCTATCATTTGCTTCTCTTTGTCCCCTCAGAGTTTTAACCGGTAAGTTTTAGGAATCAGGGCAGCCCATGAAAGTATTATTTTTCCACTCAAACGTCATTTCATTACCTCCCAGAGAATGTTTGGGAGTGACTCCATAAAAAAATTAAATAGGCTGTTATAAGTCGTCTGGCCAGCAACTGTCTGACTGGACCGACTCATGTTTCCGTTGATATTTGTAACAGAAGAGACTTTGTATAGTGCCAGACGACACCCTCGCCGTCTGTCCGTCCGTCTGTCTGTCTGTCTGCTGTCGTGGGTGTGCCCATTCCTCTCCCATCTAGGTGCGCCCTGTCCTGTCTGTGTCTCCACCTTTGTTTTTTCCTATTCCGCCAAAAGGCATGAGTTAAAACAATACATCCATTCAGGGCACTCTATAGTACGGCGATTCAGAATGTGAGGGCACAAGGCCCTACTAAAAGCCCAATTCTGACTTGTTACAGTTCAAAAATAAACGTTTCTTAGAGGGGTTTCCCTGTTCCATCCTGTCGAAAATAATAAACCCGGTCTCTAATATCAAAGTTAAGTTCTAGAATCATGTGTTTGCAAGAAATAGTTTCAGATAATAATAAGATTTGGATAACTTTCGATAATAATTTTAGATAACTTTAAAATCCATGCAAAAAAAATAAACATTTTTTCTTCAAATATATATTTATAATATATTTATATATGATTAAGTGTGACCAAGTAATTTAGTGCATACATTATTTTCCCTATTAATTAACGGTTTCCAAGCGGATTTAGAATAGAAGGCACTCTATCTCTAAAGCTTCATCAGACGAGTCGATGCAACGTAGGCCGGGGCGTAGTTGCGTAGCTAAGCTAAACCTACGTTGTAAGCTGAGCCACCCACGCCAGCCTCTTACCATCAATACACGTCCAGCATTTAAACTAAATTGAAAATAAAAACAATGTGTTGTGATGTGGAGTGAGGCCCCCCGCAAGCCCAGACAATAGCCGCAGATTGGGGTGGAATCACCCGTGGAGCCGTGAAACTCACCTGACCCGGCCCGTCTCGGCTGTTTAATTAATAATTACCGATCATGTCAGTGCCAGAACCAACAGTGTGGGCAAGCGAGGCCTTAAAACGTAGCTTTCAGGGGAGGAATGCAGCAACGCATAGAAAGTTGCCCCATCTGAAACTCGCATATTGTTGAAAGTTTATAGCTTCCCGATTTATCCTTTTCAAGTATGTCACAACACTGCTGGGTTTAGTAATTTTGTAAATATCTGGAATACAGCACGTAATTATTAATTTTTATTCTTATCTATATTTTGGTCATTGCGTAATATCTTATGATTTATATTCTGAGCCTTGAGTAAGGTCTCTACGACAGATGGTTAAAAGCAAAATTAACTTAAGAAAGTGTATATATCTGCATTATATTTATCATCACTGGTTGTGTTGCAGGTCAACAGGCCGTTGACGATGAAGAAGGAAGGAATCCAGACGAGAAACAGAAAGTTGTCATCGAAGTCGAAGAAGAAGAAAGGCGGCAGTCTGCCAGGATCCTGTCTCGCGTTGACCGGAGTCATGGGCGACATGATGAAGCCGTTCCAGGGTGACTCCATGGGGTCCAAGGGGGGAGGATTCAGCTCACCTCACGCCTTCAACAGTCACCACGCCATGAGTCACTACATGTACCCCCAGAGTAACATCTACCCCCAGGCACACTTCGGGTCTCCACCGCCTCCCGGCCCCACGGCGCCGCCCCCCGCCATGCACCACCATCACCACATGTCCACCTTCACCGGCTTCGGGTTCCCCAGCACCTCCAACGGCATGGTGAGTATTGCAGACCTGAGTGTGATAATTACAGATCCCGACAAATTGTCGCAACATTATTTATGTTTGATTTAAGCTTTTACAGTTTATTGTATTCTTATTTGTTCATAGATGAAAATTTAGAAAGGAAATAGTTCAAAATCATTGTATCATCTCTTGCAATTGTACTTTTCTGATACTGATTCAAGTTGTTGCCATACTTTTCTACACTAATTCGCTTTACAATATAACTGTTTCTATCCAATTTTAATACTCTGCCGCGCAACGTAGGCAACCCGAGTGAATACAAGGCGTTTATAGCTCTAAACGGCGATTTCCGTGCAGTATCACTATTATGTGGCGAGAGGACGGCCTACACGTTGTCGTACAACGTCTCGCCCACTGACTGCCGCCCGCTCCATCAATCGATGTTGGGATTGGGAGCACTTCCGAGACATTTGTTTGGAAACTCGTTTATCTCGATGTCAAGTAGACAGAACCGCTGTTACTGCTACGACGCTATCCTCTTCTCTTCCGTTCAGTTCCCACATAAACAACTCGTCTCGTGTTTCGCTTTGATGGGTCTTCCAGTTTTATGGAGCTTTTGTTCCATACGGTATTATACGATAAAGATTTTAGAGACAATTTTATCACTGTAATTTTGAAAATGTTTACACATATGATTTTAATGAAGTAAACAAAACAAGATTTGTCTTCGTACTTCTTAACTTAGCGGGAAATAATTAATGGAATACGTCATAAAGGAGAATGACCCATCGTCGAAGACGTGGCGCTTCACGGGCCTACATGGTGTCGAACGTAAAATTAATAACAGTTGCTAATGGATTTATGTCGACATAACCTTGTTAACCTGACACGCCCACGACTATGGTTCAGGACACATTGTCGTCATCAATCAGCTGTCCGTTACTTCCGACTCAGGCTAGCCAACCTTCGGCCTCCATTTCTTGAATTAACTTTAACCGCGTGACTAAACACTAAGAAAATTTAAGGTATGAATACATAATTGCGTGATTACAAAGAAATAGGGACAACATATTTTTTAGAACTAAAATAAAATTCAAATTATGATATTTACAACATAAATTACTTTTTTAAAGTAATAATAATTACAGCTATGTAATTCCAAATTTTAAAATCATCACAATCTTGCATTTACTTATCAGATTATAGAAATTATTTATAAGTGTATTATTTGTTTTAATCCAGTGTTGTGTGTTTAAAAGTGTTTTAATGCACTTGATTCAAAACTTAATCAACCTATGAATGATAGCACAGTATACTATAAGTACAATATTTAATTTGATAATATTTTATTAGTTGAACTTTAGAACAACAAAGATAAATCTCTGTTTTGTTATAATACGTAAAACATCGCCGGCAATATTTTTTCCAAGCTATCAATGTACAAAAGAATTTAAAATAAAGTTTTAGCAGATAAATTTCCACATCATTATTTGTTGGAATTTATGTTTGTATGTATAAGTAACTTTGGTTTTCTTCAAGTAGAGATGCTACACGTTTGGAAATAAATAATCGACACCTATTCTAGGATTTTGTAACAAAATATAGTTTGTAGGTTAACAAATCTCATTACTTTAGTAGCAGTGGATCGGCTTCAATTACGATGGTGCAATTTATTCTGGGTTCGAAATACATTTTATAATTTAAAATTTATAGCTTTTTATGATAACTTATCTGAATACAGAAAAGTAGACATTTTTTATCACTCTACATGAAATTTCGGGCATTTAAAGTTTGTAATGTAGGTACTTTGTAATCAGACCCAAGCAAAACCAGCTGAAGATAAACATGTTGAATTGTTACAACATGTAAGCCTACATAATTTATAGCTCCAAGAAAAAGATTTTCAAGACATGTAATTAAAAAATTATATTTCATTAAAAACTAAACCATAGTTGAATTAGAACATGTTGATCCATAGAGGCTTCTAGATTTGTTTTCTTCAGCCGTTTTTATTTGGCTCTGATTATAGTATTTCCTACTTCAGATGCTTATAAATTTACGAGGAGTGATCAAAAATGTTTTACTTTTTCTGTATTGAAGGAAGTCATCTGAAAGGTCTTTGAATTCAACACACAAAAAAGTATTTTCAAAAACCCAAAACCGACACATAGTGTGTGAGAGTTGGCACTAACCCAGTTGTTGGTTGTTGCAGAGTTGGAGAACCGAGTACACCTGATAGCCCTGCCAGAAGACTGTCACCGCCTCTTGCTGCACTCCTCCTCAATCTAGTCCTAGTTTAAGAGATATTATTTTGTGAGTGTCCGCTGTCCGTACTGCCACCGCCACCGCCGCCGCGCTGTAGACAGACGGTCTAGCCGGCTTAGACTATACAGTATCTGTGGTATCTGTCATCCTTGCCTTTAGCTAGAGTCCCGTTATTTTTGTTAATGTGTAAGAGTCGAACGATACGGATTAATTTATTTCTCCGACACGAGCTTTAATGTACGGCGAAGAGGAAGTGTCGACGCCGAGCTGTTCGAGGCCACGCTTCCCCACTCTCGAGTCACGTGTGATCACTGTACATTACTCTGTACATACTCCCCTCCCCCTCCCCCTCACACCACACCACTCTCCTCCTGTGCCACCCACATATTCGACCCTTCTTTTATTTATACAGTTTTGTAAATATGCCGTACTCGTGATAGATTTCGGTTTAGTACAAATTTTAATTATTCAGGTCGGAATCAAGACGGCTTTCTGAGACTGTTGTCTACTTGTATATAAGGTGTACATTGACATTTGTCCGTTATTGAATTGTACAGTGCGATTTTTATTTATTGAAGCTTGTCTTGATTTCGGCACCCCGCCGAGCCCCCAGCAGAGTTTACATTAGGCTATACACTTTTGTGTAAGGAGTGCAATGTTTTTTTTTTAAATTTTGTTATGTTGTTGTACAAACGTGAAATATAATTTAAAGTGTTATTTAATAAAGTTGTAAAAAATATTGTAAATTATTGAATTTTTCTCATTGCGTTTATGTATAATGTCTTAGAATTGGGTACTTACACTTAACTTCGCACTTTCTGAGCGTTAGCTGAGTCGATTATGGATATTGAAATAGGAAATTTGAATTTTTTGGAACTGTTTAAAAATATTTGTAAATAAATAATCAAATTCAAAGTAAGAATAGTTTTAATTGATCTTTGGATACTGTATAACATAAAAAATACCCAATATTTGATGAAACTAAACACTATTGTAAAAGATTGGGGTTTTTTAAAAATATTTTAATGTTTTTATTAAGATGTTATGATCATTATTATATTATAAAAATTACAATATTTTTATTTTATAATGGTTATATTATCTTTATTCAATTTAATAATGAAAAGTAATTTTACTTTTATGTAATTGTTTATTAAAGCAATCATCTGCATGATAAGCCCTTCTATATAAATTGATTAATATTTTTAAAATTCGTTGTTAGAAAAATTAAACATGTGTAATACTTAAAAATATTTATAAGACCTTGACTTTGTTTACAGTGATAACTAATATGGAGTTCAATGTCCTATACAGTTCAGTTCATACACATTTTTAATTATCTGCCAACAATACAATTTTGGAGTAAAAATGAAGACAGAGATTTTTTTTGAAAACCAAATAACACTTTTTGAAAACGTGATAATCGCAAGAGCCGAAACAGCCACTGCTCAGAAAGTGCGAAGTTCGAGCGCTCAACTGGACCAACCCACCTGTATCATATGTATGTCATGTGACATCTATTATTTGTATACAATTACGTGTGCGTTGTCGTGTACCTAATTTAAATAAAACAATTAAATATTATAAAATATAATATGTCTATTTTCTTACTTTCCTTTCATCTAAGCGCATGTGTGAATAACTGAGTTTACAACTCAGCAGGTTGATTTCTGTCAGCATAACGTGGTGTGTTATCCTGACATATGTATGCTTCAGAAGTCAGCATTAAGTAGGTTATGTTTTTCAGATTTTATATAATCTAAATAGTGAGTATAATCAGTGAGAATAAAAACTAGACAGCTCACTAGTGTATAGAATTCGAAGATGTTGCTCTAGAAGAACTAGACCTGTGCAACTGAGACTCGTTAGTTTTCTGTTTTCTATGAATACTATAAATATAATCGTAGAATAAAATAAAGCGTTTAAACAAATTATTAAACCATTACAATAACTGAAAATATTCAAGTGGCATACACATAGTATGTTATCATATAATGTTTTAAAAATACGTATTTAAAAGTAACGAAGAGACAATATTTTAATAATTAACACTGTTATGGAACATTTTAACTGAAACATTATTAAAAGCAACTTGTAGCCTAAATATGTAACTGAATTTTTGTAGAACAAAATAATATCCACCGAATCCAACTTATAAGTCTAATGATTAATTATTTTGTTAGCCTAATTCAAATCTGGTTACTTCCACCAAATTTGTGTTCCGGATCAAAATTCTCAAAAGTAATGCGATTTAAACATTAATCATTTTAGTTTATAATGCCAAATACAAAACCTTCTAAAATAGCCCTACTATTCAATAATTATTTTTACGAAAAATATAACAATAAATTTTAACATTTGATAAACGCTGTGAAATAAGTTTACATATTTTAATTGTGTGCTGTATTATAAATGAAGGTTACAAATAGAATCTTAGAGCAAATATAAAGAGAATAGAGGATCTCTCACACTCAGTTAACAATTCTCACACTCGTTAACTGAAAGAAAATCTAAATATCTTACACTGCAAATAAGTAAATCAATAGAATACGTTCCAAATGATGCATTCGTGAACGTTCACTTGTGAGGGTGACTGTCACGAAAGGTCAATAAACCAACCAGTAGTCTGCAGTCTAGCTTCAACTTTAATCCCATCACCCATTGCTGTGAGTTTTTGCGGTTCGGACATTTCTAATCTCCTAGCAGCTGCTCACTTGAATCTTGGTCCTTTTCTTGCATTAGTAACGTATTTAATACAATGCTTTCAAGTACGATGATTCTTACGCGCTTACATTTGTGAGGTCTATTAGTCAAAGCTTTTTGAAACAATGTTTAAAAAATGATCATTTATAAGGTCAGTCCATTATGGTGCTTATATCTCGTTCTGGAAATTCTCTGTAAAAAAACTCTAAGCTGACTGCTAAGTATTTAAAAAGGGTGAAATCGATTTTGGGTTTAGAAAATATTTCTTTGTGTTAATTCATAGCTGTTTGAGATAATTTCATTGAACACCTAAAAAGTAGAAATTTTGTATCATCACGCAAATATACAAGCATCATAAGTAGGATATTTAGGCAGTCTTTAATCAGGTCCAAATAGAAACAGGTAGAGACAAAAATGTGAAATCAGTTCAGCATGTAGGCCTACATGAGTAATATGTAAGGAGTGACATACGAGTATTTTCTTTTAATTATAAGAACTTGATATCGTTAAGGACAAAATATTTAAAATTATTTCATTTTCTTAAATTATATTTATAAAATAAATAATTTTTTAAGGCATAAATGAACCATAAAGAGATCAAGTGCTAAGCAATAAAAAGATTTCTTAATAATAATTTTGATTGGAAAATTCCCTTATGGAATAGTCATACTGTTAAATTATACTTTTATACTTATATTATATCAAACAAAGAAATTTGGAATTGTCTGTAATTATTTTATGCTGCGTAAAAAGAATATTATCTACATGTTCCCTTGGTTACTAACAAGGAGCAATCTACTTGTAATGCGCTAGGTCCCGTCAATTATAGCACTAGTCCTGGCCGTTGTTTTGCTTTGTAAATAACTGTCCGAGTTGGATATGAATTTAATGTTGTAGCTGTACAAAATTAGATGGCTGTACAAAGTGTAGTGCCGAAATTAGATCTCGAAATCCTATAGAAATTTGTAATTGTGTCTCCCTTCTTTTGTGCTGCCTTTATTTGGTTGCAACCCTGAAGAAGTTCTTTGTAACAAAAAGTATTCAAGTCCAAATGTCCCAGTGGTCATCGGGGAAATGACATGTACAGCCTATGATAGTAGTGTAACAAAAACTATTCTATGTATTAGAACGTAATTTACTGGAGTTGAAAAGGAACCAAAGTCATCCAAGGGGTTATGTTGACCAGGATATTGTAGTGTTATGCGTATAAGTTAATCGTGTTTATCATGACTTTATACTTCTTATCGTGTATATTGTCAATCCCTCCGTGCACACATGTAACGTAATCGTTAACAAAACGATGCCAGACTAACGATGTTTGTTGTCAACGAAGCTCTAGAGTCGTCTGTCACTGTCACGCTAACCTTGGACAACAGTCTAATGATTTCCTCTTACTATTAAAAATGACCGGCAATAATTATGAAATGCAATGCATGAGTTTGTTTTCACCGCAAAATATTGACTTCAGATTATTAGTTAATTGACTTTTTATTGAGAGTTTGTGACTATTACTAAAACATAATTTATTTGATAATACTGAGTCAAATAGTACGATTAATCTTCATTACATGGAATTTCAGGATTTAAAAGATTTTATACTAAAAGTATTGGAAAGGAAACTAGAAAAATTCTAATTCTAAGATTAAAAAACATAGGCTAAGATTAATAATTTACAATGCAGGGTAAATTTGGATCATATTGTATTATAATAATTTTATCCTGAATCAAACCAGACAAACGTAAGTAAACGTTTAACTAAATAAAATGGGAAACAAATATTTTATGTGCTTTAAATTATTTTAATGTCAACACCTGTTTTGTTAAAATAGGCAAACATGTAATGGCAGAAGCAAATTTCTTCGAAAGTGCCATAAAATTGGAAAGATTAAAGAGTTAGCAATATGACATTCATAGCTAGACGGCTTGAGTCACTCCGCAAATTCAATGCATTATTACGCGTTTAAAACCAATGTTTTGAGTGAATGTATTTGACATTGCAGTTTTAACCGTTTCGGTTATTTTTTTTTTTTAATTTTAGCTTACTATTTTGTGTTATTTTCTTATCTAAATTATCTATGATGAAATTAATTGACATATTTTTGTAATAATTTTATACTTTTGCGTTGAGTATTTCAGAATACAATGTGATTGAGGCCTTTCAATGATGTTGATAAGATATGATTTTGTCTAATTTGCCCTTCAATTTTGTTAACTAATAGCCTTTTTGAGCACACAATGATTTTCTGGACTTTTCAGAAATCAAGTCAAGTAAAGAATAAGTGAAAGTTTTGTAAATTTTGAAAGCTCAGAACGTAATTTATCAATTGGATATTTTGAATAACTTAGTATTTCTATATAATAAGAGGTTAGAGATTGCACTAGTTAGAATATTATTGTAAGTTATTACAGCAAAATTTAACCACCACGGGTCAAGCAATATTTTAGCAACACAAAAAAAATCCGAATTATGATTTTAAAGCCAATGCGACTGTGTATACAAAACTCCGAGACAAGACAAACAATATATCCTGTAAATCCAATCTGCAGGCTAACACCAGGGTCGGCTCTGCTACAAACACCGCTCCAACAAATTCCTTTTTAAGTTTCATCTGCTTTTACGCAACATCGACTTCTGAAACGCGTTCAAAAAGCAATTCCACGTTGATCCCGTAGATCCCAACAGTTCTTCTTCTTGTTAGGTGGACAATGGAGAGGAGCGATTCGGGCCCAGTCACATGGAAAATAGCCTGGCGCTGATCCCACTCGGGCCGGCAGCGGCTTACTGGCCTCGGCTACTCCGACTGTCCCGGCCACTTGTCCCCCGGCTCACAGTAGTACTACCAGTAGTTCCGTTATCTAAGTAGTTTATACTACCAGTCCTGTCGAGAAACATTTATTTATTGGCTGAGCGTTAGAGAAGCCTATCACTCGTTGGGCTGCAAAAGTCTGTCTGTCTTTCTGTTCAATATCTCGAAAACGAACTGACCTATAGACGTGAAATTGTGTATAAAACTCAATTTCTGTATGAGAAAGACCGAGTTCGATTATGGTGCATGTCTTTCCATTTGATTTCGCTGAGCGTCGTTCAAACCTACACCTAGTAGGCTGAAACAATTCCTCTTTTATTTGCCAGGAGATGTAAACATGTCTTTGCCATATGATTATATATGTCAGTAATGAAATGAACTATAATGACATTTTGTATTGAACCTCACGTGTTGTAGCATACTTGTTTATTTTTGATCACTAAGATCTGCACAATAATCTTAAAAATAATTAAAAACGCAGTACTCGCTCAACGTTTTATTTCTGTACGTGTGTTGGAAAAGATAATCGGGTTATGGTTTGGATAATTTGTCATGTTAAATTCAAATTCCTTTCAGATAACTTCCCCGAATCAATAAAAACTAGACAGAAACATTGTCTTATCGCTCTACGAGGAATTGCAAGCAATTAAAGTTTTCTTGTCAGTGTCCCACTTTCGCCTGTGGTGGTGTGACGCGTGTTTGTGCTCTTTACTTCTCGTGCTCGTGACTTACATCCTGTTCAGTGACAATTATGTACTAATTGTCTTCTCACCTGAACAGAGGATAGACTTCAATCCTCAGAGCGTTGCGTTGTACAGTTTGTAACAAATAACAATAGCAAATGGTCGAAGTACTAATAGCATTTCAAGTTATTTAAGTTGAAAGTTTAAGAAAGTTTTTAACAAAATTCCAATTATCATGGTGAATATGAAGAAAAATGTTTATATTTTACACGTTTTATAGATGTATGATAGAATAAAATCTTTTAATTGATTTTTTATTTAAAAACAATACATGTTTTTCAAATTTATACAAATAATTTTGGAACAACCAAACCATTTTTCAGTTTTCGTATATTTATAAAAAACATTTTAAATGACTATGAGAAAAATGTTTCTTACAAATTAAAAGAATTTTTATAATCAGGAACAAAGAGGAAATGTTACCAGAAAACGAATGAGATTAAATCGTATTTAGAATAGCAGGCACTGGGCAGATGCAACCTTTTATTCCTTACTCTAGCCGGTAGCCTATGTTAAGAAGACTTAACAGGAAGTTTTTACATTTTATTAAAAATTGGTAAGTATGTGCACTACGTCTTTTAGAAATGGCGTTACCACGATGAATACATGAAGGTTAATTCTGAAGCAAATCGATAAGATACATTTACTTGTATTATGAGTAAATGATAAAAGCCTTTGCAGTACATGCGCTAAATTCTTAATTCTCATCTTTAATACGATTTATCACTTAATCGTTACACAAATAATTCGGTTCTATGACAGCTGCCTAAGGACGTGTTTACTGGCTTCCTTCTCGATAAATTGTATGATGGGCAATAAGAATCCTCCTCTGGCTTTAACCATATCTGTTTTGCTGATTGGAATGGTGGAAATGTTATATAACAAGTTTGCCGTTTGGCTGGATGGAAACATTGCATAAGCATTCTACTGATTATCAAGTTGGAAACACTGATTAATTAGTTTCCTACTTGGCTGGATGGAAACATTTTATAAGATGTTTGCTTCTTAACTGGAAGAAAAAGTTATATAGGAAGTTTCCTGCTTAGCTAGTTGGAACACTGTATAAGGAGTTCGCTGCTTGTCTGGATGGAAACATTGTATAACAAGTTTGCTGCTTGGCAGAATGGAAACATTGTATACGTAGTTTGCTGCTTGTTAGGATGGAAACATTCTATAAGAAGTTTACTACTTGTCTGAATTGAAAAATTGTATAAGAAGCTCACTGCTTGGCTGGATTGAAACATTGTATAAAAAGCCATTGTGGGTTGTTTCAAAAATCTTTTTCTTATACATCCTCAAGCCAGGATACAAAAAATATTGTTGTCTGGAAGTTAAGTTAGAGCAAAATGCTTCCAAATAAAAAATCATAATTTAATGCCTTATAAAATTCACTAAAGTAAATAAAACGTTATAAAGGAGAGCGGGGAGAAATAAAACTACATTTATATCTATTAATTTAGTATGTGTTATATTTTACTGTTCCCCTGTTGCTTCTCGGTCATTTGGATATCATTAATATACAGAAACTTGTAAAACCTTTACACTGCCATGTGTGTAAAAATGTAATGGCTTTAAATAAAATTTCAAGTTTATTATCTTATTAATTCTAAAAAAAGAAAAGCTAAGTTTGTTGAAAACTAATAACCTTCTAGTTTTTACGCTATTGAGTTCTTTTGGTGTTGACTTAGTTCCTTCAACTGTTGTGATACCACATGCAGGTATTGCGAATGGTTGGGGAGATAGCTCTGCAGTTATATTAGCAGTAAGGGAAGTTGTAACCAATTTTGTAGAGCACATTTTCTAAATAAAATATTTATTAATATTGGCATATATTATATTATGTGAAGATAAAAACACACTTATTATTATTAACCTGTAAAGAAAATACTCAATGAAACTGCATATCTCACCACAGTCGAAATATAAAGCAATTAATTGTATCAAAGTGGGTAAAATTTTATAACTACATTTAACATAAAAGACAAATATTTAGTGTACAAATGTTTAAGCAAAAAAAGCACGTTAAAGGAGTATTAATATAATAGATTACATTAGGGAATTAACTAGAATATTGTTGTCACTTTTGATCTGCGATGAAATATTGTTATAACTTTTGATCTGCGATGAATAATTAAACTAATTTTTATTTTTTCCGTCATAAATTATGTCTTTCCATGGGATGAATTAAGCAACATATCAGGAAATCGCGTTTAAATAATGTACTGTGGTATTAGACGGAGGTAGACTTAATAAAGATTTAACGACACTACCCGTATCCAAATGGTGTACTTCAAAGAGTGACAAAGTGTTTTTCTAATTCGATATCACCAGGAAAGTGAAAAACAGCTTACTGCATAAAAAAGAAATATATATAACAAAAGAATGTTACTAATACTCAAGAAGCAGTAAATGAGAATTAGGCTATTTTAAATACAAAAAAGCAGTAAATGAGGATTATTTTAAGATTATAACAAGTTTCCTACAGTACCTACTATTAAAAATTGCAGCAAGGCAATCAAGAATGGTCGCGCTGA
The DNA here is from genome assembly GCF_021130785.1 of Homalodisca vitripennis. NCBI lineage: Eukaryota > Metazoa > Arthropoda > Insecta > Hemiptera > Cicadellidae > Homalodisca > Homalodisca vitripennis. Next base: position 34,928,773 of record NC_060207.1, read on the forward strand.
GTCCAATTGTGAACCTTGTTCTTTTTGGCTTGAATCACCTTTCTTTTGATGCTTGGCACGTGCAAAACTTGTACAAGTCGTCATATCCCGTCCGTGTCCAGCCCCGAGAGGTTGAGAACAACTTGATCCGCGTCTTTTTATTCGAGGCGGGTGATAGTAGTTATTTATAGAGTGGCGTAACTGCAGGAGGAAAGGTGGTGGGTTACAGCACTTCACAGTTCACGGTTGGCACAGGCTCAGTGTGTGTCCAAATATGGCAACTCTACCACATACGTTGTCTCTGGTTCTCTGAGAATCGAGTATCAAGGTTATTTTCATTTTTAGGTTTCATATCAATCGACTAAAAATGCAAAAACATGGGTGCAAACAACCAGAGAGGTTGATTTCGATCTCTTAGAACTTGAGGATCGAGTTCTATTCAGTTAATCTATTTTTGTATCAACTCTCCAAAAGTAGGTAACAATTGTAAAATATGGGTGCTAAACAACGTAAGTGGTCTATGATTCCCTATGAATCAAGGTTCGAGATTATGTTGAGTTCGTCAAGGATCATATCCTTTGTCCAAAGATAAGGATGTCCAAATATGGTCATTAAGCGATATAATTTTATTCTATTTCCCTAAAATCGAGAATCAAAATTAAATTTGGTTCGTCCAGGTTACTATCATCTGGTAAAAGTTAAGGATGCCCAAACAACCAGTTCTTAACACCTAAGAACTTTTATAGACCTCTCGAATTTTTTATTATTTTATAAAATTGCAAGCCTTCTAATATCCATGGTTTCTTGGATACCCGGCACAAGTTTTCCAAGGCTGTTTTTTTACTCTTTAAAAACTTGAGTTTTCCATTGCTCTTCATTATTTAGGCTTTTAGACATCTGTGAGTTCTGATATAAGTGAGTTTTCTAATAGGATTCCAAAACTTTGGAGGCTTCTTCAGTAATTTCACACCAAAGATATGAACGACGTTGTTTGACAACGTGACTCAAAAATTCTCACTTCCATTGCCAACTGGGCTTCCAGGTCCCTTCTGTATTAGTTCCCAGGTTATAGATTTATTCTCCGAGTCTAGGGACTTGATTAATAACGTATTTCATCATTATGATATATATTGTATTTCACATAAATAACTATCTCTATATAAATAAATAACTAAATAAGTCTCTTTCTGTAGGTTGTTTCCAGTTATTTGCCTGTTATTCCTAGTTGCAACTAAAACTAAATAATATTTTAATATAAGAAATTGAAATAAGTAATAATTTACCCAGTAGTATTGTTAATTTGTTGCCCCATTAAAAAATTGGTTATTTCAATGGTATATCAACTTTGCAATACACAATAGGTAAAACTAATCAACTAGGACTCTTTAAAAAGTAATATATTGCTCTACCTAAGTAGTTTAAAAATTATTACAGTACTTTTTATCAGTAAAACATGAGGAAGGATTTAACTTGTTGATTTAGATGAATTTAGTTTCTTTATTTATGTAAAACCTTACCTAAGATAAGAAAAGACTTAAAGCAATACTTTCTTCTTTTATATAGTGTGCTTATAGGATGATCACTAGCCATAAATAACATTGGGCACTATCTATGTTTATCATTCCAAAATATGTAAGAGAACGTTGATCGCGTAATATACAACGCCAAAGGATAAACATTGTTTTTGCGGTCACTCCGTGCGTGGACGTAGTTTTTCAAACTTCAAGAGTCATAAATAATAACACTATGTACATTCGCTGTTGTACGATTTCCCCCTTTCACAAGGTGTGATATGCAATCTGCATAAATGAATAGGTTAATGTAACGAGAGAAAGTCATCAACATATGGGGCATTAACGCGAGTCAAGGAGTTCATAGAGAAATCATAAGTGACTCCTACTATAGTAGGTGACTGTCGGGTGTCAAGCAGAGATAGGGTCAGAGAGCGGGTCAATCGTCCATCTCTCGTCCGATCGATAATCAGGCTGAGCCATCCACCGCAGATCCACCGAAAAGCCGAGTCACTGGGAGTTACTTAGCCTGCCGGTGGGGTGTCCCGCGTCTCCCAGACTGACATTCCTCCCCAGACTCTGGCGTGCCGTGCCGTGCCGACGTCACTGGGACGGGCTCCGGGGATTATCATATTTAATAAATAATCTTCAGTTGAGCAACAAACATCTCTCTCAGCTGATGAAAGTGTTGGATGTCTCTACTCCACTCTTCGGCTTTTTAAATGACTTAGGCTACATTCAGTAAATGAAGAATGAACGTTAAATTTTTATACCATTTCAGTATACCAGTTGTTATAAAACATTTACAGTAGGCACTTAATTCATTAGTTACTGGCGTGTTGCTTCACTACAGTCTGTCTTCACACTCTTTACTAGGCCTAAGTCATTTTTTTTAACCAACAATACAGTAAAAATCAATTTAAAACCATGCAGTGAATGTAACGTGTTTTGTGAAGAAACAATTGCTTTAATATTAAAACTGTAATATAAGTATTTAAGATATAATTATAACTTTTTTCCTAGCAGTATTTAGTGAGCGTTTCACACAACTGTGATAACATACAGTCAGGATGAGTGTATGCTGCGTAAAGGGTTAAAGATAAATTAAATCTGGAAAGTTTTAATTTATCATATAATTTGATAGTCGTTGTCAGTAAATACAGCTCAAAAAGACTTTCTGTTAAGCGTTGTACATTTCGGAAATAATACATTATGTTAAAAATTCTACTCATACTTCAAAACCATTGTAGCCTGAGTTCTAGCGGGAAAAATCAACATAAATTTCATTAGTTCTGTCTTTCAGAGAAGAATTGCTCGAAGTATTATCTGAAAGATGTATTAAATATTTTAGTATTTAGTCAAATGCTCTAGGTTTTGCAGTAACAGGTTATAAAGTATAAAGTTTGACAATACAATCCATGGTTTTAACCAGGTAAGAAAGAACATGACAAAATTAAACTTGATTTTTTACGTTTTCGATCCTATTGGACTCATTCACTTTACGCTCAATTCATTACTTGCAATGTAAACAATTGAGTAAATTGTTTATCGATAGTTACCATAGAGCTTTATTTGTTATGTTAAGTTTACTATTAATAATTTACTACAGTGGAAAAAGTAGTAAATTATTAATAGTAAACTTTTAATTTATATGACATATTTACTTTTAGTAATTTACAAATACGCAGGTAAGGTTAGAGTTTAGATATACCCTATTCCTCGTATTGTTTGGAACATTTAAATTTGTAGTATTAATATATGATAAAAAATAAAAATATTTAAGAAACATTATTCATGGTAACGTTCTATATATACCTGACACACACGGTGATTAAAATTAACTTTAAAGCAGAGTCAGTTGGAGGGTATAAAATCATTAATAACATACATACCTTCATGATAGTAACACCAATGTATTATTTAATTAATAAATCAACCTCTAAAAGATACTGAAAAAGTTAAATATAATATTCGTGATTAATCACTGAGATGACATAGCAGAGGTACGTGTAACAGATTGTTTTTATAATATAGAACAGACCACCGCGAATCCAAGAGCTTCACACGTTGTACCATAACTCTTCCAAAGGTCTCGCAAAAGTCATGGGCCAGCAGTTTCCTTTATGGAGCTAATAATATAAACAACCAATCATACGGCCCACAATCGATAGTCATCCGAAATCGATTAATCACGACCAAACGGTGACCCGGTTGCGCGACGGAGAGGCCCCGGCCCGGCCGTCCTACACACCTATCCCAATTAGGAGCCACTGCCTTCTCCGATCGTTCCCGAAATTCATTACGCTTAGCCGTTTGCCACTAATTACATCACAACGTATTTGCATTCCTCGATATAATTTAGTTTTAAATACGTTCCAACTCGAACTATAATTTAGTTTAAATTGAATCGTTGTGTGGTCACGGCTCTCTGGGAATTGTGCGCTAGGATGGAAGGAGGCGGCGGAAATGTGATACATAACCAAGAAGTTTCTTAACATGTAAGAGCGTTTGAGTGGAATTTAATGTGGCACCAATAATTTTACATATTCAATGCAATTTTACTTTTAATTAATTTTACCTAAGTTTTTCATCTTCTGAATGGAACACTTAAAATTGCACCGGAAATACTAATACCTAATTTTAAAATAATAAAAATATTTAGTAGCAGATTAAAAAATTCAGTTATTAATTACCGAAAGTATCAGTAACGTTTAGTTTCAGGCATGAAATGGGTGATAACTATAAACAGAAGAAAAACAATTGTAATACATCTCTAAAGGAATAACTACATTTCTACTTAACCTCCCCACTTAGTTTTTGTCAAAATATCTCATATGTATGAGACCCATTGACTAACTATATTACGTACATATAACAAACAAATATTTGCATTATTCCAAAATAAGTCTTTCTATAAACACGTTACCTATTCTCACATATTTTTCAAAATTATTATTGACCAAATAACTGTTGGGTAGGATTGAAATCCAAGAGACGGAGGTCTGGAGCCGAACACTATTATTTAACACTTTCTAGGGCCTAACAAGCCGCGATTGGTGGGCGGGCTGTGAGGTGGTCGGACCCCGCGCTGGACGTGTTAGGTTAAGGTCCCCGCACTATAAATCATGCAGAAAACCAATCAATTTCAGATTCCATTTCTTTTTATTAGTGTGCATTATAAGATATCAAATTGATTTTTCTTTCAAATGTAATAATATACAATATTGACATGATTCTGGGACTATTTTATATGATTGGGGACGACACAAACATATTATTACGGCACTTTGGTATTGCATTATAGAATTGTTCTTTGGATCCGTACAAGACGACCTTTACTGTTATCTGTCTACACGGTTTGTACCGAATGGACAATACACATGGGGTGGGATACCGCTGAGGTCGTAGTAATGAATACTCGAAATTCGAAGTTTACGTATGTATTTAAGATTGGCAAATAAACATTAAAGCACGACTTCTAGTTGGTAAAATAAAATAAAGTATTGTCACGTTGCTGCCAAATAGAGTATGAATGAACTAAAATATGATACCATGGGATGGGCCTAAATATTCCAATGTTCTATGGATTGTACCTTCGAAATTAATAATTATTAAAACATTTAAAATAACTTCCCTTTACGATGAACTTGTCTCACAAACGCGGGCGTCAGCATTCTTGGCTCGACAATGCAGCTGTAGTAGGAATAGGGGAAGATTAGTAAACTGGAAGTCTAAAACATGAAGTAATTGGGCATCAACTCAAGAAGTGAGCTCGAAGAGCGAACTGCAAATCGCCTAAAACAAAATCGCGACGGTATTAGCCATTTATCGAGACAACTTATAATCACGAGCAGTCTCGTCAGAAGGACATCGCCACAAATAGTATAAAAGTTGATCTGTAAAAATAAAACACATTCAAGGTAAGTTACATTACAAGTTATAATTTTATTTTACATTACATTCAAATTAGATGTCTCGCATGAAAGGGTTAACTTATGATACGAAAATATACATTTTTACTTACGGACAAGGCGCGCGAGGTGTTCCTTCGGCAGCGAGGTTCGGCAGCTACAAAGTTCCCGAGAGAAATAATTAGCCTATACGCGTGCCAATTAGGTTATCAATCCGCCAAGAATTTAGTTCCAACAACATCAGATGTAACTTATACTAACCAGTAACTGCGTTGCGAAAATAAAGTAAATAACGGTACAGGTTCTACTGAAAAACATTTATAGTAATTTCTCTCATTTTTACTAACTTTAATAATAAATAAACTTTTTGGGATATTTTTTCTACTGAAATAAAAAAGAGATTTGGTGAAGAATATAAACACTATTATGATCTTTCGAGTAATTGCGCAAAACTTGACATGGTTCAGTTGTGTATTATCCATTATTTTAACCAAAAATCGGTAGACATTATGCATGATGTTCACGGGAGATAAATATAAAAATACTTCAAGAAAGTGATTTGTGTGTTTTCTAAGAGCAAAACTATCTCACCTACTGGCAACTGAAAGATGAGAACGTCCCTAAGAGAGAAATGTTGTATAGACGTCAACACAGATATGTGATACACTTGTCCCAACGTGTAAGGGAAAGTTGTAGGAGAGAACATTGACTAAGATCTTATACTAAAAAGACTGGGCTGAGCAAAAACCTAAAGAATAACTTATTAATGAAAGAAAATAACAAAGAATGCGGCTTTGAATGCTATTTAAGACTACCTGAATAGGTCTACTCGTGAATACTGTACCACCTGGTACACTTTTATCAACTTGACCACATTGGCCATCTTGACAACATCCAGAGGCGCATCGTCGGAGCCGATTGGCTCAGAGGTTGGACACAACTATCTTGATATTCCCGTCGATCTGGTTTGAGGCTTCTCGGTCTCATCCCCTTGTGTACCAGAGGGGAACAAGTTGATGCTGCTCTTCTCTGGAGGATTCCTAATAGCACTGTCAACTGCCCAATTGATATTCGTGTTTCAAGGTCTACCCTTTTAGTAATTTTTCGTCTGTCATTCACACCCCTACCAACCTCCAACCGCAATACTCCTCTACTGAGACTACATCAGCTTTGGTAACCGACTACGAGAACAGTTTAATTTCTTTTATGACAGTCCGTCTGTCCTGAAAGAATTTCCCCATGCTGCTATTTTTTTGGTGTTAAAAACTTAATAATTCATCATTCCACAGTTTGTTACCACTATTGTGTTATATGTCTGTACTATTTTTTACTGTGTATTATATTTTGTCCTGCTGATAATTTTGCATTAACTTTTTTGAATTATTTTATTCATACAAATATTATGCTCATTTGACGATGGTTTACAATTTGTTAGTCAACTTCCATTAGTGTTATTATGATGTAGACTCTAATCTGTTATTATTATTATTGCTGTGGTATTATTACTATTTTAATCAAAACTGTTGTTCTATAACTTTGTAATAACGGAATATTGCGTTAATCTGTGACCACGAGCAGTATGTGTATTGAAACCTGATGAATTCTTTTAAGAACGGTATTGTCCATATATTTTTAGACTGATAAGAGCTTAAGCAGCACAGAACATATAACAACCAAACGGACAAATACATGAGAAAAGACTACTAATGTAAGGCAGAGCGATCGGTTGTCAATTCACTTCTTCCTTGTCGAGGATGTTGGGTCGAGGGCCATACCACGAGATGATGCCTCTGAGATTAGAACCAGCAGGTCAGTTATTTGGCTTGACCTGCTGGTCTTCTCTTTTTAGTGGAATCCAATAGAAGGTGTTATTCAGCATTGAGTTGTTAAATCAAAAATGGCCTGAAAAAATAAGAAAAACCGGTATGATATTGACATTTAGGTAGTTCCTGAGGGGTTCCTGTGTCGAGTGGTGTGATCCCCACGAAGGTGGATGTCCTCCAGACGTCCTTCTATTTAGTTATGGCATAAGAACTCTGTAAGGTAGGCTTTATCTCGAAAGTACAACACTGACGCTAATAATATCACCTTTTCGCAATGCACTAACTGTCCTAAAATTTGGACATCCCAGAGCGTCAATCACAATTAGGGCTCTCCAGGACAGCTATCTGAAGTTTCTAGGTGGAAAAAGATGATCCTTAGAGCAGAAGGCATTTTTAGGGGGTCAGATGTCCACCGCTTTGGGATTGGAGTGAATTACAAGTGGTAGTACTGCGGTTTTTCCATCATCCCTTTATTTCTGTATTACTACTAGTTTTCCCATTTTCACTCACTCTAATAATTTTATCAACTATCTAAAAAATAATCTGACACTGAACCTTTGAAGACAAAACAAGTAAGAGTGTATTTTTGCTGAGGTATCACAAACGTAAGCTGATGTGCACACTGGATGCACCCATACCGCTACGAAGGGAATGCTCCAGACGTGTTCTGTACATAGATTTTCCGCTCAGCCGGCCGAGTGTAACGCTGGTTGGCACGACGCTGACACCTCCGCACCTCTCAGGCCATCAGGAAGGTTCAAGGCCCCTCATGTCTCCGGATGTACTGATAATCTGATTGTGAAGATAAACAGGGCAAATCGTCCATTGTGATCTCTGACGTCTTCATTTTTGGACCATCCCTACTGACCTTTACGGCACACCTTGAGAATGACATTAAATAATCAAAATACAGAGTTCAACTTAGAGTATTTATTCACGAATTAAAGACACTAATGCTACTTTATATTCGTTATTAAGAACCCAGTAGGTCCTTCTTTAATTGTGTCTTTGATAGTCAAGCCGTCTGTACGGTAACTGCTAACAGAAAGTAACAACAATTGGTACATAGATGTTTCTTGAAGCAAGAACTTTTCTGATTTGGAGTAAGAAGGTCAAAGGACAGAAAAGTAAAAGTCAATTCGGCCAAGACTTTCGTTACGTTGATGAGTCCTTCGATTTGTTGGATCGGTTATTTACGTAAGGTTTCAGCATTAGTATGTATTGCTGAAGCGTGGAGCAAGCACAGTCTATTACTTTTACAGTTTGAATGTTGATGGAAACGTTTTTGAAAGAACTATTACTTCTATTGATTGCCAAGATTTTTAAATTAGAGAGATCTCTAAAATATCCTTCCTCAATAACATATTCGAGTTAGTTTCGATGGTATTGAGTTAGAAGCAATCTACGAACTACACAGTCAAAATATTTATCTTGCTTATTGAGACACACAGATGAAAGTTCGTAAACCCGTAGTTTAACATGGGATACGATATCTCCGATATTCTCATATATGCTGTATCTGGAGGACGTAGATTATTTCATACACGCTTTGATGTTGCATAGCACTCGACGGGCAATGTTTGAATATATTATTCATTAATGAAACTTAGTTAATACATACAAATTAGGAAAATATAGCGAGCATGCAAGTAATCAATTTATACACAAGTAATTAATGCAGGTTTTGCTCAGCTGCCTAACGTACCGTGACTTCTGTGGTTTTACAGATAGATTAGAAATTATAATGTTACAATAATGTATCTCCATGAGACCTTGGATATGACCATTTGGTTTAGACTTCAAAAAGATTTAAGAACTCAGACGCATAATAACACATATCAAAAAACTAAAATTGTAAAATATATTTATATAATATATTTATCACATCACTCCCTTGCTAAGGAATAAAAATAATTTATATATTCAATTGTAATTTTTGCGAGCATGTCGGATAAAAATTCAAGAGTATAATAACCGGTCAAGAATTTGACATCGTCAATGGCCACGTTGACAAGTCTTAACAAGTCACGTCGTACTGAGGGACACAACCACATCTATTAGAAAACTGTCACAATATCAAAAGTCACATTATATACATACTCTTAGGGTCTAAAAATTCAATTAAGATATAAATACATCTAATGTAGAATTTCGTATTAGAGAACGTCGTAAAGGACAATAAGTTACAATGTTGAAAATTAATTGTTACTAATCTAATTATCTTTATTATAGTTTATTAGGTTTTATTATCTTGAACCAACGTATACCAATATATCAAACGCTCTTTCATAACTGTATTAAACATTTAGAATAGCTATGTTGGTTTAGAGCAACACAAACAATATGGATTGTCATTTATTATTAAAAATCCAACAAAATATTACGACCGATAAGGTGAAAGAATTTTTAATCTTGATCAAAAACGTGTTTCCTAATAAATGTAAAAATGTCACGAATTAGTTAAGAGAATGTTAATTACATTTTCATTAAAGCTGAACACTTCGCCATAGTAAACACACTGTCTTGTTTTTCCTTTATTTAAGAGTTAGAATATTAAAATGTAATGCTAGAATAACAGTAGTTCCTTATTTCTCTTAGTAATAACAGTTGCTCCTGTTTACATTCTAAATATGTAATGATTATAGGGTAGGACATAGTTCTATTAGTTCAAGTTTCTGATATTTATTATATTAATATATTTATTAATCTAGTGGTATGATCTTATTACAGGTATTACAGAAATGAATCTAAAACACAAAAAGTATAAATACTAAATCTCCAGAATCAAGTAATTATGTTTATAAAAGTAAGTTTGGACCATAAACATGAACGAACAAAAATATGTCTCAAAAACAAAATATTAACAATCCCTATTTGGAAACAATAAAAATTTGAAACAGTACTTGAAACTATGACAAATATGTACTATCGCGAATAATATTTTTAATCGACTAATGCTAACAGTTTAATTAGAACTCAAACAATGCTCCAAACAACATGATAAAATTTAAATTTAAGTATTCAAAGCTGTAATCACATATTGTTCACCGATGTTACAGGATGCTTTTACGGCTAACAACCTTACAGTATAACAATAATGAAATAAATGCTTTCAATAAGCCGTACACGCAAATGCATCTATAAAGAGTAATCAATTTAAAATTCTGGGCCAAGTTGTACATGAAGATGTTAACTATCGTTGCAACGTTTTCAAAAAGTTAATTTTCATACTGAAAAGTAAAGGTATCTTATTTTACCAAGTGAAGTTAGGGCTCCAATATCAGCAACAGGGGGAAGCTGGCTGCTTGGAAGGTCAGGCTCGCTCAGCGGTCACCCATCCAAGCAGCAGCCACGCTCGACGTTACTTGATTCGGTTATCTTACGAACTGTTTTACCCGCTCCACTGCGCCTTTGGAAAAAATGATTATTTAATGTACAATCCAGCATAATCGTAAAGCAAAATTAAGAACTACTGGGTTATACGGGATGGAAACTTAAACATATGTGGCCTAAAGTACACAAGGTACGTTATAAGGTAATCCAAAAAATGTCCCCTTAAAATAAGTAACTCATATAAACCATGCATGAATACACACAGGCATAAACAATGTGAAGATTACGAAGTGTTATGTACTGCTTCCATTTCTAAACATGGGTCAAAAATGCCTTTTTAAAACCCAAAACAATTTACAGCTCCGTATTGGATGAAAAATTTGACTTTTAGGATAACTAGCCATTAAGGAGAGGGAATAACACACATAGTGACAAATGAGTCTTTTGTTCGGCCAAAGATAATCTCATAATAAATAATTAAAAAAAAAACAAAATACCCGATAGAGCAAACGTTAGGGCAAACTATCAAAATGTCTAACTGTGAATCTTATAACTCACCTAAAAATTTAAAAAAAATCTAGTCCATTTACCCTGATACTTATTGTTAGTGCTTAAGTAAAGGAAAACAATCGAGTTCTCTCAAATTCCTTCTCCACATAGCTTAAAACTAAATAAACAACAAGTTCGGTATAATTCTAATGTTTTATTATTTTTGACGCTTTTTCCACAACGAAACTATTATGGCAGTGGTTCGAACTACAAGCACTGTCTACATTGAAATCAATCACCCTTAACAACTGAGTGCTTAACATCTTCAGAAATAGCTTCTGACACATTCTAGCTTCTCAGAAATGTCATAAGTACTACACCAGTTATTATACTGGTGTAATGTTATTATACTGAATTTTAACTTTGAACGATCCCAAACAAAAAATATCACTGAAATGAAAAAGGCGGATGTAGGAAGTAGGCCTGAAGTGAATGCCACCCCTCTCATTGTCCGGGTCATTGCGCTGGATTTGGTCTACTCGCTTACGACGTCCTAGGACAGGATAAGGCGCCGGACCGGACTTAATGTCGGGGAACTCGGCCTGGAATTGCTGGCCCTTATCTGATGTGTCAAGTACTATTGACTTTTCTTTGTTCATCCCTTCGAGGAGAAGGGCAAGTTTATAAGAAAATCGATGTACGGTATACATAACAGTTTGGGGCTACTCTATTTGATTTAATTACACAACATTTCAACACTTACTCAAATGCAGTTGAAAATTCAATATTTACAATCACACTATTGACTAAATTTAAGTACTTCATATAAAAAACATCGGAGACAGGTTAGATAATTTTGTGATGGGCAAAAGATAAGTAGTATAAAAATCCAGATTTGGAAGGTAAAATCGAAAGTGCTAAATTCATTGGGAACTTTACATTAAAATAAACTCGTTAAAAACCAACCAATAAACTTTGAAATGAAAAAAATCGTTTAGTATTGTGCGGGTGTTAAAATTCCTACTTTCGTTATTAACATTGCAATGGAAAATTGAAGAATTTTTTATATTTTCCATTTATCAAAGAATTAATTTATTATAAAATAACATATACTATTTTATGTTCTATTTTTTTTTTACATAATGACAACTTTGTACACTTAAACGTATTAAATTATATGAGATATGCAAATGTTTATGAACACTAATGAATCAATGAACTCTACCTATGATAAAGGCTTAGCACCAAATTAAAATGTAGGTATTTATATTATTAATTATATATTTATCATGCTATAATATACAGTGATTGTAACAGTGATGTAAAAATTAGTCTAATTATTAGTGTGAATGTTTTAAGCTAATGTTATTTTAACCATTTAAGGTTTTAATGGCTTAATAGCCGAGAGCCATCAATGTCCAGTATGAAAGTATACAACCTGGCGACTAACACGAATTTCTTTCTTAGTTGAAATTTCTTTTCCGAGTCCAAGAAAAACCAATTTGTCTCTTATCTCCTGGTATATTAGGAAATGCAAATAAAAACAGTATTTGTACATTTGATCATATTATATGTAAAGAATTTTACAATCACATAGCGGGCTTAAACTTTTGGAGTACTTAAAAGACACCTGTAAGTGCTAAATAATATTTAAAAATTAATAATAAAAAAAGTGTTAACCTCTGATTATTATATTGACTTGCTTGATGCCCTATACTAAGAGGGAAACAAAAATGCTTTTGGTCTATGTTACAATCCATAAAGCTCACGCATAATTTACCTGAGTATAGAGTAGGAAGAATAAAATAAGCACAAAAGTATATTTTCAATTCGGCTTTTATCAACGTTACCTGTATGGCATAAAATAGGGTTTGTTCTATTGTTGTATTGTTACTCCAATGCTGTATAGTAATGCAACTATTATAGCAGGTTACTGATCATCTTACATACAAATTTCATCTTGCTCAGGTTCAAGGTTTAGTCGGTCCTTCCGGGATATGATACAAAATGTGTCACTTTAATATGAACATAGGATTTTCAATTCATAGTGATCAAATGATCATAAGGAAAATGAACTTCAGAGATACGGTACTTTGTTCCAGCTTCTGATCAACAATAAGAACATTCGTCACTGCAGTATTCTTTATTGAAATCTACAATAGGCTTCGATGCAGAAAATTGACAGTGGCTATCAAACAAGTAACCGTATAAAACGAGCGGTTGTCTGAAGTCGCATTGTTTTCAACTCCAAGGACACTTACTTCAGTCCGTCCACCTGCTTCCTGGCACTTGAGAGCTAGAGTGATCCAAGTGAATACAAAGCAAATGTGTTAGTGTCACTTTGGTGAAAAGAAACAACCATACAAAATGTATTGGAATCTCGGCTGTCTCTATTTATAAGTAAAACATTCTTCTCCTAAGCACTACCTGTCGAAGGTCTCAGAAATGCAAAGGTAAAAATTACCCTTACATTCCGGAGCGAGCAGATGTGAAAAAGCGCGCCCGATAATGAATATGTATACATGCGCAGCAGTCGTGAGAATTTATTTGCATATGAACCCAATAATTACTGGAGTATGTGTCGAATCTGTAGGTCTATAAAGCATTGGCAGCTCCTCCCCGCCGGTCGGCTACTTTGGCCATATCTAATATAGACACAGGCCGCGGAGAGTTACTGGGCCCTGGGGCACGGGGCATTGAGAGTACAGGGCAGATGTTCCACTTACAGCTCAGGCAGGCTCTGCTCGCGCTCGAGCACAGTCATTGTTCAGAACAAATTACATTTATAGACACTACAGAAAATTTGATTTGAGTGTCATATCACTACATTAACACAATACACTAAATGAAAAGTATTAGACTTAAGATTACTTTTATTTGTCTTTGCAAACAAAACTCCAATATAAAGCCTCTTCAAGGCTGTTGAAGGCTCTTCCAAAAAGAGATAGTTTTAATCTAATCATGAAAATCCATTGATTTTGTGATATTATAATTATATCATGTTATGATATAATTATCATATAGCGTTGTGATATCATAATATATCACAATATATTTGAAATACCAAAATAAAAAAGAGAGTTTTTAAGCAGAAGAATAAAAGTTTTCAGGAAGCACGCTCTCTTTATTTATAGCGCAATATGTTTGGTTAAGAGTTTTAAACTCTTGATGATCAAATATTACAGCATATAATGACTAAAGCCACTAGACTTTTGTGTGTAGAGAAAAACGTCCTTATAAGTGGCTTCTATGCTATGTAGTTTATTGCGTCATCAAAGTGTTTTTTTACTTAGGTCAGGAGATTGATGCACAAACAAAATATTTGCCATACTTGATTATTTTATATAATTGAGTTAATAAGAGTGGTATATTTTTGGGGCTCTATTGTGTTTGGTGAGAAATGAAATATACATAATATATTGAATATGCTATACCGTAATGTAAGATGTAAGATAAAAAAGATGACATTTTTAGAATTTCGTAGAGTACGATAGAAAGTTTATAAAGAAAATGTTTTTTTTTTTTTAAATACGTAGTGATTGTAGAAAGTCAGATAAACATGATTCTATATTTAGGGTATTCCTTAGCGCATTGTATTGAGTCCATTGAAAACAACTCCGTTTTGAGGATGTTAATATAACATATGGTAAATATAACACAATAATTTATAATAAATAAAAAGATAAATTAAATGTTAGATTTTTAGAATGCTATAGTTGACGGTAAAGTAACAAAGAAAATTAGAATACCATAGTTTAGACTTGAAATAAAGATTAATATAATTCCATAATTCGAGTGTTGTAGAGTGTAGATCAAGAGAACTGCAAATGAGAGAATTTCAGTGTGTATTGTAGATATTAAGTGAAAAACCCAATTTTGGTATTCTATAATGTACGATAGAAACTCAGATGAATAGAATTCCATATATTTAGAATTGACAGGATATTGTAGAAAGTGTGATAAATAGAATGGTGTATTTTGAGAAATTTCTAGTTTGTGGTAGAAAACGATATATTGATATTTCACAGGTTGTCAGTTATTTAGATATTAATTATCAGACTTAAGCTTAGTCTCTACCAAATGGCTAACTTGAAATTTTGTATTAAAATATAAGTTTTACCAATTGAATGAATACAGTTACGATATTTTCACAAAACACAAATTTCTTTTTCATAAATTTGATTTTTAGTTGTTTACAAATTCGGTGGTGTAGACATTTAGTACATTAATGTATTTTCTCCTGTTTGATCTTATGTTTTCTAGATGAGGACATTTTATATAAAAAGTTTGTAAGGGACTATTCTAAAATGATAAATTAAAAAATGAATAGCAAATTGATTATTACATTAATATCTATTTTACGTTATTTGCATACCCTGAAAATGGCGAATTTCTACCTCTTTACCCAGTTGTCTGACAGCGATACAAGTATTATTTATGTGCCAAATGTCCCCATTATGACTGCCATAAAAACTGGTGTAGCTGATCAATTATTCTTTATGGTATATTCTATTCTATGGTAAATTTCAAGAAAAACAAGGTTGTGTGCTTAACATTGCAAATGGACTCTCGTTTCCTGAACTATAAAGCAGAAAGCAGTATAAAAGAATACTTATTGCCAATTAAGTAAAGTTTCTTCGAAATATCATACAGCAATTATTGTTTTATGTAACTTAAGACATACACCTACTATTATTAGCAAATTGCAATACTTGTGTGTCTACTTCACATTTTATATGTAAAATATATTATACGTGAGGATACTTTCCTCTAAGATACCCACATAGCTGTGTATTTGATTTCATAGATAGAGAAATATAAACTTTTAAAGCAGGACATAATATTTCCGCCTTCATGGCTTATTTACCCCGCTGAGTAAAATGTAGAAAATCGCATACTCTCGAGTAATGCAACTGCGATAGCATCTATAGAGGTAGACATTCACCAAAGTGCAACGGTGAATAAGCAACAAATCCAGTTGAAAAGCACCAAAGTGCACGTAGAACAGAATTTATACGCGATATGTAAGGTCATAAACCTCCCGCCGCATGTAGCAAGAATGCCGACCGGTACGTTCGCCAAATAAAAGCGGGCTTAACTGATGGGGCGTAGCTACGCCTAAACCCACGGTAAGCAGGTCGTTAGTATGCTGGGCTTACGTTTACCCTAACGTTTTAATATCGCGTTAAGAAAAAATTCATTCCATTTTCATGGGTTCGTTTAACATAACGAAGATAAGCGATCAGCAATAATAAATTAAGCTCGTCCGTGGCGCGAGTGGCAGTCCGTCATGCGACTACGGCCTTTATAATTACTGCCCGCTAGGTTGGCTAAACTGTTCCGAATCATAAAACGGATGCATTACTTACACAAGAAGCTTTCCATACCATCAACGGGTCGTCTATGTCGTGTTTAAATAGTTTAATTGTTCAGAACTTCGTCTATTTCTTACTGCGATATTTTATAAAACCCTAACTGTTAATTTATTATTGTTATTAGTTATAGTTACCATCTATTATTAAGATTTAAGTTACTGTAATAATGCAGATTCCAAGTTTATCCAGGATTTTCCTGAGATAAAAATTGTAATATAAATGAAAACAAAACAAAAACAGTCGTATTCTAGTACCCAGCAATTAATGCTTTATAGTTATATTGCTAAATTTATACTTCTAACTTTATTTATAGCAAGATAGTTATTTCAAAAATTGTGTTTCATAACAAATATTTTTAAGCTAACCTGTAAAAGCATAGGATCAATATCGACTTTCTGCTAGTAAAAGATTATGTAAACATTTGACTATGTACTCCAGATTCTGGGTATATACGTGTTATATGTGGTAGTACAAGATCACTTTATCTTACATTAGCTCACTGGGTCAGTATGTAATATATGTATTTATTTATGGGTTAGTCAGAGATCATTTAATGACTGAGACTTTATTAAACCCTTTCCCTATCCACAATATGCAGTGTTCCATACAGTGCAGTCGGTGCAATCTTTCACACAATGCAATCCAACTGCACAGTGCAGTCGGTGCAATCTTTCACACAATGCAATCCAACTGCACTGTGCAGTCGGTGCAATCTTTCACACAATGCAATCCAACTGCACAGTGCAGTCGGTGCAATCTTTCACACAATGCAATCCAACTGCACAGTGCAGTCGGTGCAATCTTTCACACAATGCAATCCAACTGCACAGTGCAGTCGGTGCAATCTTTCACACAATGCAATCCAACTGCACTGTGCAGTCGGTGCAATCTTTCACACAATGCAATCCAACTGCACAGTGCAGTCGGTGCAATCTTTCACACAATGCAATCCAACTGCACAGTGCAGTCGGTGCAATCTTTCACACAATGCAATCCAACTGCACTGTGCAGTCGGTGCAATCTTTCACACAATGCAATCCAACTGCACAGTGCAGTCGGTGCAATCTTTCACACAATGCAATCCAACTGCACAGTGCAGTCGGTGCAATCTTTCACACAATGCAATCCAACTGCACAGTGCAGTCGGTGCAATCTTTCACACAATGCAATCCAACTGCACTGTGCAGTCGGTGCAATCTTTCACACAATGCAATCCAACTGCACAGTGCAGTCGGTGCAATCTTTCACACAATGCAATCCAACTGCACAGTGCAGTCGGTGCAATCTTTCACACAATGCAATCCAACTGCACAGTGCAGTCGGTGCAATCTTTCACACAATGCAATCCAACTGCACAGTGCAGTCGGTGCAATCTTTCACACAATGCAATCCAACTGCACAGTGCAGTCTTTTATGTTATGGAGTCTAACAGCTCTATGCAGTCTTTCTATACTTTAATGGCTTGAGCAAAATCGTCTTCACGTAAAAAAGACCAAATTCATTGATTTCTTATAAAATCCTCTGAAAATAATTCAGACCAGTCTGATATATTTATAGGAGATTTCCGCCTTGGCTTTAGTTCTTCTACGGACTCCCTTGGTCTTGAAATCGACTCTAACTTATCTCTCCACAACCATATCTATAAAGTATAAAAAAAAACTTAGCATTAGTTTCTTTGTCTTGCTCAGGTTAACCTAGTATTGATAGCAGCATATGGTTGCTTTTACTCGTACTTGAATTATGGATTAACCATTTGAGGTTATGAATCCTCTAAGACTAAATCCCTATTCTTTCTTCAAAAGAGGGCCATACATGTCATTTTTTGGCTCAATCAGGTTAAGGTGATTTTAGAGAAAATAATTTATTTCCTTTACCTAGTAAATACATACTGCAATGCTTGTCACTTGCCTTAAAAACTTAGGACTTGTTTCCCATAAAACACACAACTTGTACTCTCCGAGAAAATAATTCCTTGGCCCTTCCAAAACATGGGACATCTTTCTTTGAAAAACATACGTTCTATTTCTGCATCAAGCTTTTTAACAACTTGCCCGCAATAATTATGAATAAGTTAAAAAAGTTTCAATTCTAAAAGAATACTACAGCATCCATTGTATTGTAATTGATATAATTTTAGTTTTAAGGTATTTTATTTACTTATAGTGACGATTGTTATGCAATTCAAAATATCAATAACAATAAAGAATTTTTTGAGTTCGAGTTTCCCACTATGTACTCCAATAGCGCTGTGTAGTCTTTCACACAATGCAGTCCAACAGTGCTGTGTAGTCTTTCACACAATGCAGTCCAGCAGCGCTGTGCAGTATTACTTTCACACAATGCAGTCTAACAGTGCTGTGTAGTTTTTCACACAATGCAGTCCAACAGCGCTGTGCAGTCTTACTTTCACACAATGCAGTCACACACAGCGCTGTGCAGTATTTCACACAATGCAGTCCAACAGCGCTGTGCAGTCACACAATGCAGTCCAACAGCGCTGTGCAGTCTTACTTTCACACAATGCAGTCTAACAGCGCTGTCTTACATATTTCTTTTAGATAAAAGTGTAATCTATTTTCGTTTCAACTTTTCGGATAATCTTCAAGAAAATTGGATCAATTTTTACAAATATTTAAATTAAAATTCCTAAGTGATCTACAATATATACTGTCCAAACTTTGAGTAATTTATTATTTGCATATGTGCAGATTTCATTACCTTCACGGAGATAATAACCTTCAGTAAATATCTGTCAATAGATTCCAAAACGCGTTCGCAGAGAAACCGGTCGGCGTATGGAACTGCAGGCAGTGGAAGTAATATGTTCTGAACTCAGTTCAATACTTCTTGCCGACATAGATCAACCTCAAGTCAGTATATATCTTGTGGTATGGTTGTTGTTAGTTCCTTATCAACCAATCTTTGCCTTTTTAAACAGGAAACGGCCTCCTTTTAAGCCACAGACCTGTGCAAGGGTAACACACACAATAAAGGGGAGACGTACAGTAGTGACAAAAGTACTTCAGTAATGTAATACGATTTGAACCTGTTCTATCTCTAGTGGAGACCCACAATCCATCATCCTTACTTTTATTCTTCTTATTCCTTGTACCATAAACCAGTTCAAAAACCCTTACTCTTTTATTCGTATCATTGTAATTACCCTTATTGTTATGTCGATATCGTTACTAAAATCCTTTTATTAACCGTTATTCCTCATAATTATAAGGAATTAAAGTTAGTATATAATTATGAGTAATTATTGATGTAACTGAGTTCCCCTTTACAATCACTGAACAATGCTCCTCACCGTATCATAATTCCTCAACCTCTTTTTACTCGTTTTTTAACATATCCCCGATCGTTATTACTTATTATTTAGACGTAACGCTTATTCAACCCCCTACTTCTTTAGCCAATGAACTATCGTTGAAATATGAATGATTAAGCGCATAAAAATGGAAGAATGGAACTTCTTTTCTGACTTTCATCTCAAGTAACTTATTTTACCACTAATTTCCGACTCATAAGTGTCGAGTTTTGTTACTGAATGTAGAGCTGGGTGTTTTCTGCACTAAAGAAACTGGTGTTTATAAAATCTATGATATTTTATTAATTTGTCCTATATTGGTTATTAGTGTAATTTAAATTCGCAATTTATTGAGTTGCTATTATTGCTTTATCCTGATTATGCTGATTTCTGGTCAAAGAAAACAGCATCACGACTCATTTTGAAGGCGGGAACTAAAACAATATAACCGTATTATATTTATTCTAACCTTGTTAAAACTAAAATTATATATTTTTAGCCGACACATAAGTCGCCACAGGTTGTCGTTAATATATCTTACGACAGATTGTATTCGACATAGTTAAAACTAAAATTATATATTTTTAACCGACACATAAGTCGCCACAGGTTGTCGTTAATATATCTTACGACAGATTGTATTCGACATAGTTAAAACTAAAATTATATATTTTTAGCCGACACATAAGTCGCCACAGGTTGTCGTTAATATATCTTACGACAGATTGTATTCGACATAGTTAAAACTAAAATTATATATTTTTAGCCGACACATAAGTCGCCACAGGTTATCGTTAATATATCTTACGACAGATTGTATTCGACATAGTTAAAACTAAAATTATATATTTTTAGCCGACACATAAGTCGCCACAGGTTGTCGTTAATATATCTTACGACAGATTGTATTCGACATAGTTAAAACTAAAATTATATATTTTTAGCCGACACATAAGTCGCCACAGGTTATCGTTAATATATCTTACGACAGATTGTATTCGACATAGTTAAAACTAAAATTATATATTTTTAGCCGACACATAAGTCGCCACAGGTTGTCGTTAATATATCTTACGACAGATTGTATTCGACATAGTTAAAACTAAAATTATATATTTTTAGCCGACACATAAGTCGCCACAGGTTATCGTTAATATATCTTACGACAGATTGTATTCGACATAGTTAAAACTAAAATTATATATTTTTAGCCGACACATAAGTCGCCACAGGTTGTCGTTAATATATCTTACGACAGATTGTATTCGACATAGTTAAAACTAAAATTATATATTTTTAGCCGACACATAAGTCGCCACAGGTTATCGTTAATATATCTTACGACAGATTGTATTCGACATAGTTAAAACTAAAATTATATATTTTTAGCCGACACATAAGTCGCCACAGGTTATCGTTAATATATCTTACGACAGATTGTATTCGACATAGTTAAAACTAAAATTATATATTTTTAGCCGACACATAAGTCGCCACAGGTTATCGTTAATATATCTTACGACAGATTGTATTCGACATAGTTAAAACTAAAATTATATATTTTTAACCGACACATAAGTCGCCACAGGTTATCGTTAATATATCTTACGACAGATTGTATTCGACATAGTTAAAACTAAAATTATATATTTTTAGCCGACACATAAGTCGCCACAGGTTATCGTTAATATATCTTACGACAGATTGTATTCGACATAGTTAAAACTAAAATTATATATTTTTAGCCGACACATAAGTCGCCACAGGTTATCGTTAATATATCTTACGACAGATTGTATTCGACATAGTTAAAACTAAAATTATATATTTTTAGCCGACACATAAGTCGCCACAGGTTGTCGTTAATATATCTTACGACAGATTGTATTCGACATAGTTAAAACTAAAATTATATATTTTTAGCCGACACATAAGTCGCCACAGGTTATCGTTAATATATCTTACGACAGATTGTATTCGACATAGTTAAAACTAAAATTATATATTTTTAACCGACACATAAGTCGCCACAGGTTGTCGTTAATATATCTTACGACAGATTGTATTCGACATAGTTAAAACTAAAATTATATATTTTTAGCCGACACATAAGTCGCCACAGGTTATCGTTAATATATCTTACGACAGATTGTATTCGACATAGTTAAAACTAAAATTATATATTTTTAGCCGACACATAAGTCGCCACAGGTTATCGTTAATATATCTTACGACAGATTGTATTCGACATAGTTAAAAAGAAATTGTAGACAAAATGAAGAATGTGGACTTTAAGAGGCTCTCTGCTAGCTCGTAAATTGATCTATTTAATTATTTTTAGGGTCGAGGAAAGTAATTCATGAATTTTACGGGTTTTTAATTGATTGACCCGCGATCGGGTGGGCCAGGGTTTAAATATTTATAAGCAAGCTGCCTGTGCGAAGCGAGGAACAGCCAGTCGTTCAGTGAGACCCTTCATCGCCGGATCAGGTTATGAACCTTTTTGATCGACTTCAAAACTTCATTAAGTTACTTCAGACTAATAATACTGCAGAAAATATATACATTTGAAAATGCTAAGGAGTCAACAAAATCACTCACAAAAATGTATAAACGAAATTATTATTTCAGCATCTTAAAGTGAGTGATACATGATAACTTAATCCTTTTATTTATGACTAGCTGTTACCCAAGTCTTTGCATGAAACTTTTAAAGTCAAAGCCTGCAGCTTACTTAGTTACTTAGCTTGAAAATGATGTTTTTATTATGTAAGATATTAGTCCCATATGGTATTTTTCAACTGTAAGTAGGCAAACGATCAGGTACATATTATTTCAGTTTTCACGGCTAGACTATCAGATGTTGAGAGACTAACTCTTATATAAAGTTGTGTGCGTATAGGGGCATTTCTGGTTGAAATTAATTATATTTCCTATGCCACAGCTGTTCTGATCAAATAAATATATTCATAGCTATCAAAACCTACTTTGCTTAAAAAAAGCTTATATACAGATCTTTTAATCTACTTCCGGTCAATATACGAGTATTTCTAGCGCCATAGTTGAGTTTGCCTCGTTGTCTCAATGAACGAATTATATTTACCTATATAGGACTTAGAAGCCTACTTCAGCCAAAATATGTCTACTTACGGGCGTTTTAATTAATTTATATTCTAATTTATTTACTACGTTAAATTTGTGTTTGCTTTATTGTCCCGGCCAAGAAAATATACATAATTAGGTCTCAGACATCTAATTCTTTCAAAAAGGGTCATCTTCGGGCTTTCGAAATCTTTTTTTTTTTTTTTTTTTTTTTTTTAAAAAAAGAAAAAATAACATATACTCCGATATAAGTGGGAAATCCTTAACAAGTTTATGCAACATTTCAGAAAACATTTGATAGGTTTTGAATTTTAAAAGCGTTGTTTTCAAATTGCAGTATGGGAAAGAATGGCTCGTTGAAGCGTGTTAGTGTAAATCCTCTATATAACGATGTCAAATAGTCTTAAGTACCTATACTTTCTTGCTTATAAATATTTACAGATTTCCTCATTAGGGTTGTTGGTTTTATAATAGTGTTTTAATAGTGTTTACAAAAACTTAAAATCAGTTGATTACGTTTAACAGCATCTTTCAGTTAATTTTTCACAACTTTAAAGACCAAGATGGGATCTTTTGCTACATAATTTTGTCCAGACATTACGAACACTTAAGTTGATAAGAACTAAAATTAAGTAAATAATGTCTTATTTTACCAGCTGAAGTCAGGGATAAAAAGCTCTCTCTAATACTTAACCTGGGATCAAGGTGAATTCCGAACCACCACCAATGGTCGGGCAGGTGGGTTGATTGCAAGGATAGGATCACTCAGCGGTCGGTCACCCATCCAAGCAGCAGCCAAGCTCGGCATTGATTCGGTTATCTCGTGATAACCGTCGTACTCGATACACTACGCCATTGGCAACACTACATCTGCAATAGCCCTAGTCTGAAAAAATTATGCTTACCTATCCAAGAACCAAGGTATATAGCAAACACAAACATGAATATTGACATAACTTTGGTGCTTTAGAATACTCCCGACGTAACTCCTGGTATGAGGTCTAAGGTGGCATCAACCTTCTCTTGTCACCAGAATACAGCTGGAATGAGCTCTCATTACTGAGAACTCTAAGATCGCGAGGATCTCTATCCTCTAATGGGGTGTTAAAGGGTGCTCACAATGATCCCTTCTCTGGATCATTACGTGTAACCGGATGTATATCTCCAGTGTTCTGTTTTTTGTTGGTTGTTTGGCCTATACCCAACTTTCAAACCCACCTCTCATGTTTAAAGTGTAAAAATGTATAAAAAAGAATAAAAAACCTCTTCAGTTCAACTAGTCGGTCAGCATGGTGCGCACCACCTACCACAAATTGATGTAAGGGAAATACTGTGGGGAAAATGTTTCCAGTAAATTATTTTGGCATTTTAGTTGTAGGAGGAACATTTAGAATCAGTGGGCAGAATTCGATAGTCAATGCAAGAGTATACTTGCTTGACCCTGTCAACGAAACACGGTTGTGGTGGAGGGGGGGGGATAAAGTGTTGGTCTGGTAACTTAAGTCATGCGCACGAAGTTGCCATTTAAAAAGATGTTTAATATAATTTCAACAAAATAAAAAAAAGATTACTTTAAATTATAAGTAATGGGGCACGGGTTAAATTAGATCGATGATACGGTAACCAATGCTACAAATTTGATTAGTATTTAGCATATAGCACAACTTTGTTTGGATAAGCATTAAACAAAAAACATCCATAAACTGCAGGTTACATGGTACTTTAAGGGGAAGATTTTTACCCGTGCATACATATTTTATTACTATACAGCTATCTATACATTACCGTTATTTTTATTTCTAACTAATAATAGAACCATTTCTCCTGAAACTTTAAAAATTCCAACAATGCAAAATGGACAGAATATTCGAAATTATAAAAGAAAATATGTGTTAAAGAGATAAAAATACTTGAAAAGAATTTTCGTGCGTTTTTTATAATGTATAAACCGAAAGAAATCTCCAAAATTTTGACGTAATGCAAATTGAGACAATTTTTTATTAAACTTACAGTTCAATTAAATAAAAAAAGGGAATATTGATTCTAAAAATAAAACAGTCAAGTCAATTAGTACGGTCTATAGGCTGAACGAAGGCCCGTTCTATTTACGTACGCATACGCATATAACTGACGAAAATTGGGATTTTTACAAATACTGTCAAAGACAGGAACGAAGCAGCATTAGTTCATACATATCATACAATACGCACGTATGAAATGTGTCTTGTAGTATAATGCGTTCTGATAGTATTTTTTTAAATAATAACAATAGAGATTTGGTAACAACTGACTAAAAATTAATATGTAAGACAGTTCATCAAGGACTTTCCCACGTAATGGTGATCATCTACGTAGTACTTTGTTGCAAAATCAGGACTCATTTAAACAAGTGACACGAATATCTGTAAGCGTTGAATGGGACTCACTTTTGGGGTGATTTCAAGTCTGGACGCAAATCCAGGGAAATCGAATAACTTGGTGTCTGTGAAGTCAGTTACACATCCCTCGTGAACTTCTCAGGAAGGACTATACAACTTAAAAATTCAATGCAAAAGTAAAACGTACATAGTATTTTTGAAAAATTTCGAATTTTGGGCAAATGATCGTTTAGCATTTAATTTTATTATGTAAAGAGAATATATCCCTTAAAAAGTTAGTATCTTCAGCTGAGTAAGTACTTCTGTTGTTCAGACACATTCTCCGAGTGTAAGACAATGATGAGACACTCGGCTGTGGTGGCAGACCGCGAGTGTGCGGCGCTTCATCCGAGAAGCCCGCGAGGATCCGAAGTGACGAAAAAAGCTGGAATGGCGCCGTCCGAAATCGGTGACAATCGCTGCGGTGTAGGACCATAATCTAATAAATACTCACATTTGCAAATGCTACAATAGAGAGTGAGGCTGTTCTGTAAAGGTTTCTTTATAGAAAGATTTCGATAACTGCTTTTATAGCAGAGAGCCAAGTTTGTATAGTGTGTGTAAACAACATGGTTTTTCTTGGAATTTTTCGAAAGATATCAATAGGGCTAAAATATGAAACGATAATTTTGATCTCATATTATATTTTTCCAGATTGAAACATTAAAACCCTACCGTGTGGCACATGAATATATCACCGTCTGATAACTAGATAAAGAGTTTTAAAGTCATCACTTTAAGGGTCTGTATATTGATTTGCTGACGCTGATTTCATACCTATTTTGCGTGTCTGACGGCAGGCTGTAAGTGTGTCAAATTGCGAAAAATATGATCTGAGAAATTATCATTTCATATTTTATTGCTTTTGATACCCTTCCATCTCAGCCTCCACCACAACTCGTGCGGTTTACGATCGATTTCTTTCTTAGGGGAACTTATCGATCAAAGAGACAAGTGCGGTTATAGGATGCAAATTGGCTCTCGGGTCTTGGACTGTTACCTCTCTTCCATGGTTCTGTTACACCCGAACTCTCTGAGAGTGATATCTTGTCCTCGACTTCCATAGCGACTCTGCCCCTCTGGCGCTCCCATACTCAGGTGTTGGAGGAGCTACCGGCCGTCGACCGCCCCGTAACTCACTGCCCCCGCCCAGCCCGCCGCCCCTCAGGCCGCTTATGCTCGGCCCCGTCCCTCAGTAATTGATGACGCTGGATTGCTCTGCTCTTTAATTAGTAGTGTGTAATATGGCCCGGAGCAACCAACACTCCCTGCTTTAAATATATATCTATTTATTTATTTGTCGTGCATTCCTTTATGCTTGCGCTTATCAATTATGGGTGAAAATAATTGTGTCACGACCCGACGTGTTGTCGATTCCACGCTGGTGTTGCCTGGTCCCACTTTGGCTCTGAGTTATTACTCAGGGGGTTCAACTGATACATTGTTTCTTACCCAAAAGGACTAATTAAGGTTAACAAGTTTGTTGGGTAAATCTCAGATCGATATGTTAACACTAACTTAATTATGTACTTGCCCTCTTGCAGGTAACCGTAATTAAGATACAGGAGGCTAAAAAGTATAATCTAAAAATATTCACTGCATCATGAGAGACCAACACTGTGTGTTATTGTAATATCATTAATACTAAATAAAAAAAAAACTTTATCACAATTTCACCACTATTCAAACCACTTGGATACATTTGTAAGCACACACTCCCATACAAACTCAGACTGTTGCTGGAACCATAGAGGACATAAAGAGGAAACAAAATAAAATAAAAATTTTCAAGCAAAAGTTTTAAATAAAACTGTTAATAAGACATCCGTTGAGACAATTGCAGACAATTGAGACATATGTCCCATTGCAATAGCAACATTAATCTACATTACTCTACTGGGACTTATATAGGACAACTGGTATGATGTATTCACTGTCTTTATTCATAATATAAACATTACTCTACAGGTAGATGTGAGTTAAATGTTCTTAATTATTTACCAGTGCAATGACATAATTGTACGTTTACTACTACACTACAACTGTGGAACAAACTCTACACTCTGAAAATCCACGGCTTATAATTATAATCACCCAAGTATTTTTTGACGAATTACAATTCCTAGCTTTATGGAGCTCCCGGATCCCTGGCGTATCTGGTTTCTGGGAGCACACCGCCTATTACCCTACCTGGAAGCCCAAGCATCACAACATTGCATTCTATAACAATGTAAGTCTCTGAATGGTTGTGGTCGCTGCTGAAGTTTTCTTATCATGATTTTGATATCTAGGATTTCTCGCCGTTTAAGGAGATTCTGGTTTCTGGAAGATTCAATTGTTTAGTATTTATTGGACTCTGGAAGGGAGAACAGCCCTAGAGGCTATTTGTATTAACTGACCTGTAGGGATTCTGATATAATCAAGATTCAAACTTTTAGAGTCTTCAGGACTGTATGGGTGTCTTCCTCTAGGAGCTATCAGAAACTGGAAGGTTGACATTCGGAAAGTTTTTGGTATCTGTAAGCTTATGATTTCTGGAAGATTTCAGGATCAAGCAATATTCAGACTCATGGAGTTCCCAGTCTCTGAAAAGGTTACGACGTTAGGAAGGTTTCAACCTATCAATCTTATGAACTCTTCAATCCCTATCAAAGAGAGTTGTGTAGAAAAGGTGTGATTGGAAAGCTTGAATTTTTCGGTGAACGTTTTTTATAAAAGATATTTATTCAAATTTTGATTATTAACCATATGCATTAACATTGGCCCTTCAGTTCATACCTTTTGATTTAATATAGAATACAGTTCAATATCGTGTTTTGGGTAAAGCGTGGTTCATAAACTGTCCATAAAAATTTCCATAAGATTTTACAGATGTATAAGACGTCAATGATAGTGATATAGAAATCAGTTTTGCTTAGTGGTTACGCAACCTTTGTTTCAAAAGGATTATCATGATTAACATTTATCCGTACAACACATAAGTAAATTTTAGTTTAAAAAACATTCACTTACAAGACGCGGAGGTTAGTTTTGCCAAAAAACCAATGTGACTCTGTGACGTGCATTCTTAGCTAGATACTAATTTTGAGTCAAATCCACAAGAAGATGAGCAGGGTAGTGTTTTAAAAGGTATTTCACCACCCAGGCCTAATAGGCATTGAATTTAGGATTACTAAGTATTCCAAAGTAGTACATGTAAATTTTGGTTAAAATATATTAATCCAAAATACGTCCAGGGTTGTTCTAAAGAAATGCTGTTATCCATGGGACTCCGCCCCTTTGCTTTGCTCCAAAAAGCTTACTAACTACTCATGGTTGACAACAGTTTTATAGAATGTCTAGAGGTATACCAAATTTGTTTAAATCAATGCTTTCGGTCGCATTCGGTTTATGTAGTGTTGTTTTAGGGAAACAATATTTAGCCAAAGAATGTACACACTTGGCTAAAATGGTGCTAATGACAAACATTTATGTGATCGATGGTACTTTCTTAAACCAAATTAACAAACAAAGTGGTTCTATTTTAGTCAATATAACGTATGGAAATTATTACTAATATACAAGAAAGAAAACAAATAGCACTCATGAAAACAAGCAGTGTGTTTACCATTTAAAACATACGCTGTCAATAACCACCAGACAGACTTCATGGGTGTTGTAATAATCTTTGCCTTGAGGTTTGTCACGTTGTTATATTATATATTTTGTTGGGATTTACGTTTTTTTTAATAATATAAGTGGGCAGCTTATTTATAATAGTTATCATTACTTTGATGAAAAGAAATTTTACAATGTTGAAAGACCACAATGGTAGTCCTTTAGAAAATAACATCGATAGCCTTTTTACATTTTCCGCATTTAAATGGGTCCGCCGGTTCTTTCTACCCCCACAAAGATACTTTCATAAAGATGTAAAACTTCAAGACCCACCAAACTTGCTAACCTTAGTGGAATTGATTCTCTCAAGGATGTTCAAAACGTGGATGAACTTTTTATAAATTTACAATCCTAATATTTTACTAACTCATTTATATTGAAATAATCAAGTCTATAACTACAGTAATATTTCTCTACCGTACAGTCCAAATATGCTACGGGAGTTTCCTAAGGAACTGTGGGCCAGTTTTGACGAATAAGGTCATAAGATGAAGTGAAAGCTGAAATTGTACTACGAACACGATACTTATTTAATAGTCTATTTTTTACAATACAAAATTTCTAATTATCACTAATTTTGAGATCCTGGATTTAAAAAAAGTCTAAGCTTGTTATCAGCTTTAGATGGTTTTAATGGTAAATTTATTTCCTGAAGGAATTTAGTGGCAACGTTATACAAAAGTCACAACTTGGTTTTGGTGGACTCTTTGGTGACCAACACCAGGATGTTCTGCAGACACGGGGAGTAGATATAGTATTCATTAACAGATTACTGTCACTTTTAGATAATTTGTGGCAATTTGAGGCGAACGCCGGGCCGACCACATCCACCTGCAGTAACCTACACCTGCTGACTGCCGACTAACGGACCGTTCTTCCTCACCAGGACATTCAGAAATATTTGCTTCTGGGTCTGCAGTTAATGTTGAGTAGTCAGTCGAAATCAGGCAGTCAATTCAATTCTCACATGATAGGACAGGCGATACAATGGTACATTTTTGAAACAGTAGCCTTTTCAAATATCTTACTCGAAAAAAAATGTTTTACGTTTTCTACGAAGAACACGAGTTAAATAAAGGAAATTTAGGCAATTTTGACCTATCAGACCCAAATAAAAACGTCTCAAGATAAAAATGTGAATATTTGTTACTGAATGTACATAAGATATATTTACGGGGAGTAACACTTTTTTAGCTATTTATAACTGAACAAAATTATACGATATAATTTAATATACATTTTAAAACATGACATATTTCTTATGAAAACTAAATATTGTTACAAATAAAGAAACGCTATTTCCTCCAGTCATCCTTTATATACATACTGTAGAAATGTCATAGTCTTATCTTCTACAGTTTTTCTTTGGGGCTGATTGTAAGCTGTCCCTAAGTTTTGCTTCAAGAGCCTACTTCTCTTCGTAGAACAATGTAAAAATTGTATTATTTTTCCTGTATTAATACTTAAATTGTTGTGACAAGGATTTAAAAAAATGTTTATATAATATTCCAACCGAATACTTTAAGTTGTTTGGTAGTCTTACCATCATTCCTTTACTGAGTTATAAAGAAAGTTTCATATGGTAAACAATTGAATCTATTCTGAAATCCTGTATAATTAATAGAAACAAAGTGAAACGACCTTGAAATTTTAAATTATGAGAATAATAGTAAACTTTATCTTTTTACGTCATTGTTTTGTTCGTAGCATCATGGAAAATTTATTATTCTAAAGATGTAATTCTATGCATCTCATTGTGTTTTTAAATAAAATTAATAATTTGTAAGTATTCGAAATAAATATTTTTTTTTGATTTTTTGTAGTAGGCTATGCCGTAACCTGGCGTTTGTTTGTGTATATATCAAATTCTTAATACGAGAAATTTAATCTGATTCCGCAAAAAAAAATTAATTCCGAAACACGTTGAGGGCGTACATTGTTCTTATGTGTATAAAGGGAAGATGGGCGTACATTGTTCTTATGTGTATAAAGGGAAGATGGGCGTACATTGTTCTTATGTGTATAAAGGGAAGATGGGCGTACATTGTTCTTATGTGTATAAAGGGAAGATGGGCGTACATTGTTCTTATGTGTATAAAGGGAAGATGGGCGTACATTGTTCTTATGTGTATAAAGGGAAGATGGGCGTACATTGTTCTTATGTGTATAAAGGGAAGATGGCCGCAAATGCTGCCCGGTTCCTACAGGAGCTACAACAAGATTAATAGGTCACACCGAAAACATTAATTTTATTTAAAAATTATCACACTTAACACTATCCCTATGACGAAGGGTGAGAGGAAGGCGATGTGAAAAGTAATACTAAATTGTGTAAATATATGCTAAACTGAAGTATTTACGGAAATATAACGGGGATGTTTGTATAATGCAATCTACCTAGCCCATAGGTAAAATAAATTGCTCATAAGCTAATAAATACTTGGTGACTTAACTTTAACAGTTTCAAACATCTTATAGGCTAATGCATTTTATTGGCACAGGACAGTGGGTTTTAAATAAAACACATTTACTTATTTACCTCTAGTACATTTATTTTAATAGCCTGTCAAATAAACCGATATCATACATGTTTCTCAAAAGAGTGCTCGATATTTTACCAGTAACAACTCAATCAGTTGAATGAATGTTCTCGACAATTGTTTAACTTAGTCCTGATATTTTAAATTCTTCATTTTCTCCGCCAGGGAAACATTTAAACAACAAATTCCCAACACTGTTCAGATGCCTTTTAAAATACGTTCATCAAAAATTTAATTTCTCACAATAAAATTTAACAATACACTTAGCCAAATGATAAATGTGTTTTGTGTTCTAAACTATTGTTAAATAAATAGAATGATAAAAATTCTAAAAAATCTATTACTTCCTATTAATGAATATTTGAATGAATATCAAGTATTTTATAACAAAATATATCACAATATTTTAGCTTTTAATTTATACTAATGATTAGGAGCTAATAATATATTTATCATTATATTTATCATTCCGACAGGGACTAGGTCTAGAGAGATGTTTCAGAACCAGGCAAAAATGCTTCAGCTACTGTATAAGCATATATTAATATGTCATTTACGAGTGTTCGACAATCTGGGTAGCAACTAAGTTCCCTTCTCAGGGTTCCCCTCATTACAGGAGTATTTTACAATCAGCTCCCCATTCCCTCCGCTCTAAAAAAAAAATGGCTGAAAATAAGTTTTTTTTTTTTAAATTTGAACATGAATTTCGACTGGAGGAAAGATATGTTATGGATGTAAAACATTACTTGCTACAAAAACATGTAATTTTCTCGACAGTTTTATTTTATTAGTAAAATTTCATTAGCTTAATTTATAAACAATAAAAAAGTTCTCACTTCTAGAATTATTGCTTACTATTATATTTACCTTAATGTTCACACGACATAGTGTATTTTCCTCGGTATCTTTAATAAAATTAGCTGATGTGTGTCAATTTTAAACAATAAATTACGGTATGAGAATAGCACCTTTCAGAGATATTGGATAGATGAATGTTACTAGCATTTGAAAGCAAGAAGGGTATTTAATATAACCGTAACACTCCCAGTGCAAAAAATCATGACCCCCCATTGGTAGAAATCTATTTATTGTTTATGATTTATTGAATTTAGGTGTTTATTTGCACATAAGACTGAATGGAATTTTATTTTGTAAAATTAATAGTATAAGTTTGATTCTAAGATAAACTATACTCAATAGGCAACTATACTAGTGGGAGTATTATTGCATTGTTACGTTTTGGTTACTACGAGCGTTAACTTAACTAAAATTCAGGTTTACAAAGAAACAAAGTTACGTTCAATATCACATTTAAATATATAAAGTTTAGTTATTATGTCACGGTAAAATAAAAAAAATCTTAATATATATCTACGTTTTGAATTGAAAATTTTAAATTCTACATAAACTTTGAGTAAGAAAATAAATAATTTGACATTGTATTCAATAGCGTTTAAAAGGTTTAAATTCTTTTGAAGATATTCATTTAGTATGGTGGCATATGGCCTCCAACCGAAAGGTCACGAGGTTAATTTCCGGGGAGGTCAATAAAAATGTAAAATTGGATCCTGTCTCATTCACAAAGGTTGCCAAAAATAACCTTTTCCACAAGAATATTTAAGCATGAAGAAAGCCTACTATAAAAGGTATAGAGTGTAGCATACGTTTATAAACACTGACAATGCTCGGCCAAGAAGCTGTACAGATAGTGTATGATATCTGGATATCGATGAGAAGGACGATACCGGCGATGACAGCGTGTATGTATAGACACCGGTTGTGATCGTCAATAATAAAATCTTCCACAATAATATGTAAGTATAAAACAAGCTTACTAGAAAAGTATAGAGTGTCGCATGCGTATATAAACATCGACAATGCTCGGCCAAGAAGCTGTACGGATAGTGTATAATATCTGGATATCGATGAGAAGGACGATACCGGCGATGACAGCGAGTATGTATAGACACCGGTTGTGATCGTCAATAATAAACTCTTCCACAATAATATGTAAGTATAAAACAAGCTTACTAGAAAAGTATAGAGTGTCGCATGCGTTTATAAACATCGACAACAAGCTGTACGGATAGTGTATAATATCTGGATATCGATGAGAAGGACGATACTGGCGATGACAGCGTGTATGTATAGACACCGGCTGTGATCGTCAAAAATAAACTCTTCCACAAGAATATTTAAGTATAAAACAAGCTTACTAGAAAAGTATAGAGTGTCGCATGCGTATATAAACATCGACAATGCTCGGCCAAGAAGCTGTACGGATAGTGTATAATATCTGGATATCGATGAGAAGGACGATACCGGCGATGACAGCGAGTATGTATAGACACCGGCTGTGATCGTCAAAAATAAACTCTTCCACAAGAATATTTAAGTATAAAACAAGCTTACTAGAAAAGTTATAGAGTATCGCATGTGTATATAAACATCGACAATGCTCGGCCAAGAAGCTGTACGGATAGTGTATAATATCTGGATGTCGATGAGAAGGACGATACCGGCGATGACAGCGTGTATGTATAGACACCGGCTGTGATCTAATTTGTAAGCGTAGGCCAGTACAAGGCAGCCATAAAGCAAGGTTCGCGAGCTCCGCAGTCCCCCGTGTCCGGCCTAATTAAGGGGAGCCTGTAGAACAATAGATGCCTATCTAACATTCAGTGACACAGTCCTGCTCCTTAATAGGGCTTGGTTCCCACACCACAACGCCACTGACACACACCACAAAAATGCTGGTGACACAACACAGTGCAGCGAAATATTGTACAACGTTTAACGTTTTTAGTTAGCACTGGATTGAAATTCAATTTTGGAAAAAAAGGATAATGTCTTTAGTTTACAGTTTACTGTTACCAGACTATGTGATGTGGCTCATCCCTTTGTGGTTCAGGAGGCGACACATTGTGTGCTACGGTTCACATTGTGTTATAACACATTCTTGTTGTTCGTAAAAGGTTCCCTGAGAAATACATCCATCATCAGGCGTGATTGTTTTGGTAGGGGTTGAAATTTGATGATTTAAAAGGGCTTAAAATTTAACAAGACATATTTTTTCACATATTATATCTATTATACACTTAACCTCACTCGACAGACATGAAATAGAAGATATATCGGCACTCGCAGGTAAGTTAAATGCTGTTATTACTGAAATAGTGACCATAATAACTGCTTTGGTTGATGGGAATATGACTTAGGAAATTAGATAAATAGTATACTGTGACAAAAATTCTACATTTACAATTTTTAATCCTTTCGTTAATCTTCTATTTCGCCCCCACAAAAATAGCTCAGCTGACAATCGATTTTGTTGTTGCTGTCTCTGTGTAAATCATGAAAACAATTGTTTTTCTGCTACGATGCTAATTAGCATTGACTTTAGCCTATTAAATTAATGGTTAAATTAGCTAAACTGATCCTAAACTAAAAATAAATAGTGTTGTAGATAAAAACAATCTTTTCACAGTTCCACAAATAGTAATATTTGTGGAACTGTGAAAAGTTGAGAAAAGTTGTGAAAAGCAGGTCTATATTTCACCAACACTTTTTAAAGACATTTTACTTGAATTCACTCGTGGATTGCACACTTTGTACTGTGGAGGGAATAAATGAATTCCGCAAAAGATAATAACAAGAGCGATAAAATACTTTCCGCAAAAAGGGTAAATGTAGAAATGAAGTTTTCTCGAACCAATTTTATACGTATTTTCGTCAAGTGCAGAAAGGCAGTTGTCCATTGGTCAGAATGAGTCCTCGAAGCTGACGGTGACTCAACTGAGGAGTAGAGACTGCCGAAGACACCACGTCCTGCCCTCAAGTCGCAGGTGCAGCGAGCGACGGCCCGGACCAGCGCCTAATTAACAATTCCCGAGTAATGACACGAGCAAGAAACCGCCAGGTGAGGCACCGGAAGTGAGAGATATATAGTTTGGACATTTCCGGGACTCCGCGCGGACCTCGGGTTAACTCAACAAATGGTTATTAATAATTAATAAGAGCGTAATTGTCGGGTTGTAGACAAAATGGCGAAGCATAATTGCATTATACTTGTAGATGAGTTGCAGCGACTTTTGGTCAGTCATCCCCGGCAACGGTAACGGGTTCGAGCGAAGCGCAGGCGCTCCGTGACAGTGATGCATTAGAGAGACTGCCACCCTTGTCTGTCGTAGCCTCGACATCCATTATACAACCGTGGCTCGTGTCTTCTGTTTTTTTGTCGTCGATCGAATGAATTTTTTAACGTCCCTTGACAATATATTGAAGAAGGTCGGACGTCAGACACATTACTGAGAACTAGGACGGTCGGACTCACAGGACGTAGCGATTGACGTATGATTGTGTTCATTAGGCTGCATTAGTGGATTACTATATGATGTCGATAATGAGTTGCGTGTGAAGCTAGTGAATTTTTATAGTTTTGCGTGGTGAGACTTTAAAAATAATAAAATTGTAACGAATTATAGCTGATATCATATAAAGGTCATATGGATTCATGACTAAAGTGAGGATTAAGCAAATAACATTTGGGAGATAATACAGTAGTTGAGAATTATAAGATTAATATTATGCTTGTACTACTTTTATAATTCAGTAACTATGGCATATGTCGGACCAACCGTCCGAACTGACAATTTAGTAAGTCTCTTTATCTTCGAAACAGCTCTAAACTCAGTAACAACTGGACAAATAAGAATTGAGGCTATTACAGCAAACAATGAAGTAATAAAATCACCGCACAGTGGAGCAGACATTTTAACACTCTCCCAGATTCTCCGAAGAAAATATCAATACCTGAAGACTCTCTCAATACTGTGTTCTACACTACTCAGAAATTCCTGGGGTGAAAAACATTCATACCGAGAATTTATAAAAATTCTCATTGTCTTGTAAATTCACATTAAATGTCTAATGAAAAATGTGTCATATAAATATATTATTTCTGAACTTGTGTATGAATATGAATGTTGTATACTGTATATTGTATAAAATTATAAATATATAACAAGGCTCAAACAATACAATTTAAGTACGGGTTCTGGATTACGGCTTTAAACTGAGGCTATAAAGTTTCTAGTACAAAGAAACGGATAGAGGCAGGGAAATTCTAGTCCGTTTAACTAATTATACAGCTGCCCTCAAAATGTTCACAGTGTTTCTTAATGATTTGATTACAGCTTAATGATTAATGAGTTATGCTTTAGAACAAATCGCTGTTTTGTTATAGTTTTACAGAAACACTAAGTCGGACGTTACATCTTGTTGGGCCTGGTTTTTGAAGATAAGATTGGATGCAAATGCGAATTACGAAATATTGATAATAATAGTTATTATTGACTTATAAATAAATTATTTAAAAATAAAGGTACAATATGGGGTAACTGATATTACGGAATTGGTCTTGGAAATATGTATTGGAACAATTCAACGAAATGGTAAGCGCTATAGTTAATAATAGATTATTAATGGTAAACCACGAGTTCTTGGACCGTGTGACATTTTCAGTGTTTTTATTTCATACAATAATATATTCACTTGTACGTTCTATGGATAGAGGTTTTAATTCTCTCTCGTATTGCTTATGTCCGTACTTGAATCCGTACTAGTAAGGGCGACGTTAATTACGAGTCTACAGTAAGGTAATATTGACCAGTAGTTGAACCCGCAGTTATAAAAAGCAAAAAATAATTACCATACTGATATTTTATTTGAAATAATCTATTCGTAGGTGGGAAGCCCCTATTTACAATTGCTAATAATAGTACAATTTATCTAACAGAACTGTATTAAAATGAGAAACGAAGATAGTGAAAGGAAAGGTTCTTTGTACGGAAAGCCATATATGTTGTATAATAGTAATATTAGAACACTAGTCCACTGGGCAGTAAATTATATTCTGTACATTTAGTTTAACACATATAAGCCCTTTTTCTCACTATGTCTGGACACCAAATAGCAACTAGGCAGCCAAACTGACCGTTCTCAAATGTACACAACAGGCACAAATTAGTTAAGTAGAACACCTATTTGTATTTATTAAGATACAACAACCAAAGAATTACTATCATAGACAATCAATTAAACTCATATAGTCTTTGAAGAGCCCTTAATATTTTGAAAACTACAAATGTTTCTTCTTGAAGAAGAGGCCAGGTCAACTACTGAGAGACAGGTGAAGCTATAAATGGAAGCTAATATCTGTTATAAACCCTCTACAGATATATGTGGCTGGTGGTAATGGCGAAGGGACTTGCAGGATGTCCCAACTGGAATAAAGAAAGTGTGTTAGACCGTGTTGAGGACGCAGGACGAACATGCAGGACGCAGGTGCACGGCTACCGTGAGTCCTCTGTCAGCGAGGATTCAGTTTCACACTTTGTTATCCAGTTTGCGCGTTGTCTCTCCAGGTAGGCTACCACGTACAGTATCGTTTACACTCATTAGCAAAGGAATAGCTTGGGGCCTTGTAGAAAGTTCGGTCTTTATTGTCCTCGTGACACTGTCTCACGAAACTTACCTGGTTTTGCTGTTCAATGAAACAGATTTTTGGTTGACCAAAATGGTACTTTACCTATCGAACTTTGCTAACAGAGAACTGGATCAGAGCAGGTTGGTCGCATTATTGGTATAGTCCTGTTCAATTAATTAAACTAAATAAACGAGCATGATAAATAATCCTACAAGCATACGATGTTAAATGTCTAGATTTATCTAAATAAGAACCAAGCTTCATATTTCTGAACTTTTAACCATAAATTTTCCATGGAATCATGGGGTGCCTTATTGTAATTAAGGTCCGTAAATTAAAAACCACAAATTTCCTAAATAGCTTATGAAACCAATAAACGCTTCAACAAATGTAGTTCTAGAACAAAATATCAATACTGGATATTATGAATATTGGTTTCAAGTTTCCATCAGTTGGCACAATACGTCTTTAAACGGATACAAATTTTACGGATACAAATTTGATAATACAGTGTCTGAGATTTGAGATGGAATACTTTACTGCTGCCGCCTCCTAAATTAACCCAGGGGAGTTTGGTAATATAAACGTGTCAATACAAGTTGGGT
Organism: Homalodisca vitripennis; assembly: GCF_021130785.1. Classification (NCBI taxonomy): domain Eukaryota; kingdom Metazoa; phylum Arthropoda; class Insecta; order Hemiptera; family Cicadellidae; genus Homalodisca; species Homalodisca vitripennis. Next base: position 34,967,312 of record NC_060207.1, read on the forward strand.
AGAAACCGTGATAATATTAAGTGAAAATTATAGAACCAACTAATACTAAATTCTACTACAGGATGGTGGAGCGTGTAAACAGGAATTTTTAATGGACCTTTAAAGAAAATATTTGTTTTATTCAATAAATAAGTACAGCCATCAAATAAAAAAAGGTGAGATTTATAAGGATATGGGCCTCACACCTCATGCAGAAGGACAGAATGGGAACAACAAATCACTTTCAGTTTTCGCCGTTATGGTTGCTGTCATTTTAGGCTCAACTATGGATTTCGAATAACGTTCCTATTGGACATTATGATCTTCCCATTGTAGGAAGACGAAGTGGGGTGCTCTCCAAAATAAGCCCACTGGCCTCATGGACGATAAAGAAAACCTTGCCACTGGTCCAGGACTGAGATAAGTCCTCTGCAGCGATACGAAATTGGGTCAATTCTGTAACCACATGGATTCATCTTGCTGCCCTCTAAGGCGAGGCTCCCACAACAGCCTTATAATGGCTTGAAGCATAAGAGCATGTTGAAACCGATAAAATTTCGAATGTGGGTGGGATTTTCCCCCGAATGTTTCAATTCACATCGCCAATCGTAAAAAGGCTTGGAAATATCTAGTGGTTCATATATTTATTTATTTATTTCAACGGTAAACCATTTTGTACAACATAACTTATAACAAAGGTGGCAGCTATCCATAACCTAGCATTTTACTTAATATTAATCAAAACACAATCAGAGAAAAATAACAATAATAACATAAAGGATTATGGTGAGTTAAAATAAGGTTTATAATGAGTGTAACATGGAATCTGCTAACAGTAGTGTAACATGGATAATAAGGTTTATCCATGGAATCTGAACAACAATAATTATTGCAAGTTAACAACCATAATAATACGTAAAGAGTCTGGGCGAGATAATAATAAAAGTAGCAGCTAAATAACAAAAATTATATAACAATAATACACGTATAGAATCTGAACACAATAATAATAACAACGCAAACAGCTAACAACAAAAGTTATATAATAATAATGGCGAGTTGCATTATGGTCTATAGTGAGATGATATTTATATAATCTGAACAACAGTAATAACAGGTATAAATCTGAACACAATAATAATATTGGTTTATATGTTCTATTTGAACATTTTATTTTTATGTACTTGCTAGTGTGTGTGTGTGTGAGTGTTGTTGTGTGTTGTAACATCGTTTTCTATTATCTACAATTAAGTGTTGGCGATATTTATTTGGATTTGTTAATGTCTGGCATGCCATCCTTTACCATTTGTTGTTTATTTGGATGGCGGTAAATGTATTATTTATTAGATGTTGTTTGTTAATGATTATTTATTAGGTAGTATTTTTAGTTATTTATTAATAGGTGGTAAATTAAACTTCAGCAGTTATTTAATATTTTTCATATTATTTATAATTAATCGATTTTGATATTTATTTTGATGTAGGCGTTAATTTGTATGTATATTATGTTGAACTTTGGATATTTGATAACATTGTTTTCTATTATCTACAGTTAAGTGTTGGCGATATTTATTTGGATTTGTTAATTTCTGGCATGCCATCTGTTACTTGATATGTACGAAATGGTTTACCGTTGACTCAATAAATGAAATGTGAGAGTATCAAATGGACCCGAACATGATTGTAGCTAAGCTCTTCAAATATGGTTTAGATTTACACTATAGTATTCTATTTTATTAGATCTATAAATTAGCCAAACATAGGTTTTTTTTATCTAGTGGATAGGGAGGTATATTCGAACTTGCAACATGTATTGAAGTGAATTCATTGATTAGTCACTCTAGTTTATATTTACCTGTTTGAGCTGTAGTGAGAAAGCTTTGAAGGAATACCTAATTTTCTTATTTCTGGAGTTGTCAGTAATCTTATTTGATATTTTGTATGATTGGGTTGTTAATGGAGAGTCCAGCTGTAGTTTATAAAAACCAACTTATTGTCTAGTAGCAGTGATTAAACAAAACACTGGTGTTACTCATGCTTGTATAAATAAATTGTATAACATGTATATTATTTAGCACCTAACTTACTGACAACAGAATACAATTATAATGAATTTATTATGTTAACATTTCTGGATCAGGACGTGAAATATTTCAAGTACACAGTCTGTTAACTTTTGTGTTCTTCTAGTGTAAATTATTATAGTTTGTAAAGTACCCTGTGATAACAGCCAAAAATAGCCAAAACAATCTGAAAAATAACTTTTGTGTGGAACATGATAGCACAAAATTTGGTCTAGATATGGACCAAGAAAGATAATTGCCAAGAACAAAAACTTCATTCTTCATTGGCAATTACCGATGTGGTGTAGTCAGATGGAGTATTAACTGCTCAGGAATGCTGTATTGGATAACTAAGCCAACTGCTGTAGTATGTATCATATAATCATGTGGACAATATTTCACTTACCTTATCAGAACCTGAAACGACAGAAGATTCCTTATATTAATTATCGTCTATTGACTGTTGATATATTTATTACAGGTTAAGTACTACCGCTAATATTCATAACTTGTGGATCGTGGAGTTAATGAAGATTGCAACTACTTATTACTGACACAGTTGAGTTTTGTGTAGAATCAGCCATTATACTTGACAGTAACTAATCAATTTATTATAATTACTTAATTGATGGATAAGAATGTATGGAGAAGTTCAGTTACCACTGCAACAATCTTCAAATAATATGAAAGAATTATAATTCGTACTATAAATATATTGAACCCACAAATACAGTATGTTTTGATCTACTGCATTTGTGTCGATAAACTAATTTTAAACTGTTTTACGGTCAATTGTTTGTAGTTAGGTTGTAACGTTATTGTTTATATGACAATGTTCGTTGCACAGTACATTGAATTATATTTCATTTTAATAACAGATTTTTTAGAAGATTATGGATAAAAAATATGAATATTACTGGACAATGCCTGTACATGCTCCAGCTTTTATGCTACATGCTACGACATTGAACATGGCATGTAGTACTTATGTGTTTAGACCCGTAAGTCATTGAAATGTGAGTTCAGCAAGATTATCAAATAATTATCCTAAAGTGAGATGTAAAAGGCACTGTCCAGTATGTATCATACCAATTTAAGATATTATACACAACCATTTCAAGATATTTCTATATGTAACATATTTGCAAAGTACGTAAAATCAAGCGTATATTTGGTAGAATTCCAAAATTGAAACGTTTTACGAATACAACTCATTTATAAAATTAATAAAGTGTAGTACACCACTCCTTAACTGATTACTTAAGTTATTTACAAAAATAGCGCCGAGTGGAATATTGCCATGTCTGTTGAGATGCAATACTTCTCCGTTTGGTATGGACATATGTTAAGTGCACAACACTCCTTGCGAAAACAGATTGGACAAATCATTTAACTACCAGCGAGGAGGCGTTACAACTCCACTCCCTGTTCCACTACCAGACACAGCAGGTCGAAGAAACGCAATCTCCCATAAACCATGCGGAGTGAGGTCGCCCTAATTAAATTAGAGCAGCGGCCATAAGGAATGACCGGGCAATCGTGGGACAGCAGGTAAGGGGTCCGGGAGGCGTAGCCGGCGTTGATAACTTAATTAAGTTAAGGTGACTTGATTGATAATGAGGGCGAGAAACAAGCCTTGTTACCGCGCCCGCGGGAGACATAAACTACACAGCCGGTAAGCCTGAAATGTCATAAAAGACACGTGAAAACAAGTAAAACAATTAATTTTGTCAAATGGTTAACGTATAGTCGTTGTCCGTTGTGGACTGAAGGTCATTAAAAAACAAAAACAAGGACAGGGCCTGATTTAGCATCTGTGGAGCGCGAGCGGGCAGAGCTGGCCTGCGCCTCTTTGTTTTGTTGTCCTCTATTGGAGAGTGTTCGGACAGTGTCGGACAATAAACAGCTGGTAGGAGCAGTCCGTGTCACCGCGAACCGAATTAGTGCATTCGATATCTTACATTCTCTTCTTATCACTGAGTCACTGAAAATAATCTTTATACATTCTTACACCCGTTGTATAGTTACGACCGTAACAACATCTGCGAGAGCTATAAAAACGAGCATTAAATTCCTTGCCCACACTTCTAGTAATACCTTGATACTTTAATAACCTCAATAGTTTAATCTGAGAATAAACATGAAATTGATCCTTCTAAAAATTATAATTATATTGTTATGTTCCTTTGTTATAGAAATTCATTCACTAACTTGAGTTCGGGTATTAGGTATAAATATCGTCGTTCGCCAAAACACTACTTGGGTTGAACGTAAAGAAAGTAGGCTATTTTGTATTGAACTTTGGTTAGGCTTTGAGTATGTTAAAACGTTGATTTCTTATTCCAATAATATAGTCACAATTATAGGATAGGTTATTTTGGCCCATTTGAATCACAGCAAAAGTGCGGCTTAATATTGTAGAGTTTCTGTAGTACTCTAAAAAAAGGATCTTTCACTGCAATGGAGCTATGTCAACCGCCTGGGTCTTACAACCATTGATAAAGCCATCCGTAAAGATATTTTCTTGTTTCAACTGGGAGGATTTTTAATCTTCTCAACATACCAAAGTCTTATTGTGTATTAAAAAAATATGAACATGTTTTCTTTACCACACCATTATTATTTAGTTCGCAATAGAAAAGAACCTTAACTTAAACAAATTAAAACTGTGATAAAATGTATATTATTTCCAGACTAATGTACTTTTACATTAGTGTGCCTTAAGAGCACTTGAGGATGGACCAACAGGCCTGTCAAGATCAATTTATAGCACAAGTACGTGTTGTTTACTGTGGCCAAATGTTACATAACACACCTCCATGTATTTATGGTTCAGATGACTTGTACAGTAAACATGTAGAAATGACCGATTGTACTAATAAATAATGTGCCTATTCCATTACAAGGCGAAGTACGCTACACCACTTGTCGCATAACATGCTTGGCTGAACTTGCATGCAATATATTAAGTCTATAGCTCATTTAATTCGAGATGTCCTGCGGACTGATTGACAGCCAGCCATTATACAGAATAGAAATTTCAACATTCCTCCAGCAGACAAAAGAGAATTTGTCTCTGCCACCTCTGTGATAAGCTCCATTAACGCTCAGCCAACTTTCATGATTGGACATGCACCATATAGAATTTATTTTTGTCTGTATCGAGATATCTTACCATATGATAAATTCACAGTTTTGTTCATTGAGTTTCATTGCAGTATTAAATAATAAAAGTTCCGGTAAGGTAGGGAGACTACTACATAGTAAAAGTGCGCTAAAATCAAATCTTATCATTGACGTTTATCATTGACTTTCCACCATATTATTTTATTTTGTCTTAATGTTAAAATATTAAAGAATTTTACTCGACTTGTTTAAAAATGTATTTATCCTAGTATTTTCTCGTCGCCATGGTTACCCATAACACCAATGTAAGAATATTTGCTAACGCTCCGCTAAATCCCATAGTGTCATACTTTATCATCAAACTTGTTTTGCTAATATGAATATATGAATGAAGCTTCATGCAAAGTTTCAAGTCTATAGACCAGTTTGTTTTCGAGCTATCGTTTGACCAGACAGATACAAATAAAACTGCACCAGCCCCCAAATCCTTCGCTAACGCTCTGCCAACCAATTTTTATACCCACAATAGTGTATACCCATTTTTATACCCATTATAAGTTTAGCCAGTCGATAAATAAAAAATGCGTGATGAATAAACAAGACGTGTATGAGTACGAAGACGTATTATCACGAGCTATGACAAAAGGTGGTCCGGAACGGGATGGGCAGCAGCAGCCTATCGAAGAGCATTGCTCCAAATAGCCGGGTAGACAAGTGCTGCAGCGTGTCATCCCGAGGCCGGGGCTCGGCTAACAAGCGGCACAATGAAAGGGCCAAGTGTCCGGTAAATCAAAACCGGTCGATAAAAGTCAGTTGAGTGCAAGAACAGCCCATAAACCGTACAGAGAGGCTGACAGTAACTATTGATATTGGAACAGCCGTAGCCTCGTAGCGTAGCCGCAGCAGCGAACGAACGTCCCGTCAATGTCAGGTGAAAGCTACGGACACTGACAGGCTTTAGTGCTGACGTTTCAAAATGGCTCTTGGTCCACCAGCTGTTTATCTGCGAACTAACGGAGCTACCGAACAAACGTATTATGTTAGACCGTTCCTTGACTAGTCTGCAGAGTTAGTTTCTTCTGGGTGTATTTGTTACTCGCGGTAATCTCTAAGACACTCCACAAACAGCTTAAACTTCATGGCAGTTTCATTAGTAGACTAACTATACAGCACTAATTAACCAAAAGATGGGTGCTTGATAGAATAACATGATTACGGACTTTTATCATGGTGTCAATAACAATTACTACGTTCCGAGAACTGGAATTATTTCTCTTCTTCACGAGTGGAAAACTAAAGTACAAGGTTAAGCAGCGTAGAGAGATATTTGGAGACTTCAGGTATATGTTTATAAATTTGGCGTACAAAATTATGCTGTAAACTTTGGCATTGGTGTGTTCATCGCCATTTTTTTAATAGTTCAATTTATTATATGTGTAACTGATTCTGTCGGATTTTACACTTTAAGAGAGCACAAACCATTTCTCAAAATGTATTGTTTCTATTACAACTCGTAATGAAAACAAATGTGATTCTGTTAACCTTTCAACCACAAGAGATATAATTAATGATCGCTTCAGTGTTAAGTTTTCAAGCCCAAAGGTAGGAGGTATGGATCTGACAATTATTGTTCCATAAACTTGAAGGACCCATCGTATTAAAGATGAAAATAAAGAGTAATGAGAATCAAGGGCAATTACTTAGAAATATATAAACGATATGCTAGCAAAGCATTAAACAGTGATCCAAACTTCAATAAAGACGTGAATAAATCACCAAAATATTATTTATTAAACTATTTTAAGTATTTCCTCGCCATTTTTGAGAGACTAAATATCATTCCCGAGCCATTTTTTCAATGTTCCGATGTCTGAGTTTCCTTGGGCCAAGAGGAAGGAAGCTTCATACCAAGTTTCAAGTCTCTAGGAACTTTATATCAAATGTTAAACTCACAGACAACGACACACATGTTCAAGAAGGTCCTGTCGGGTCCTTAATGATGTGTTCACTATTTAACGAAGGACTAATTCTTAGCTTGTCAAGGTTATGGTTGGGTCCGTGGTAGTATCAAAGACAATAATATCAAGATTCAACTTGATGAAAGAAATAATAATGAATATTCTTAAATGTAACATAATAAACAGTTAAAGAGGAGAAAAGGGTAAAAAATAGAAAATTAGTAGTTGTGTCTACAATATTGATCAATAACCGCACAACCCACGAACGAACGCCATTCTTGCAGCTCCTGAAACTCTGATAGTTATATAGTTTCGTGCACAAAATTGAATTATAACCAGCCGTATTGTAGGTTCACAGTGGAAAATTTCACGGTCTGAGATATTCATGTTCCAATAGGAGATGATCTTTCGTCAGTGACAACAATTTTCCGTTGCCTCCATTCAACTACTATCGAACAGACATACGATGCAGAGACTTCAAATATCCTACAGTAATTTTCTACCTCTTGATATAACGTCTGATTAAAGAAAGAAGTATATAATATTTCTGGCGTTTCAAAACAAGTTTCGGTATTCTATCTCCAAAACAGTAAATTTCACGCTCATCACATATTGTTTTAACAAAAGTTGTTTTCAAATTTTTAAATGCATGAATGAAAATAACGGGGGAAAAGATATGAACAGCAGTATGGTCATACTTGGAACTGATGTATAATAATGACCTAATCATTTATTAGTTTTAAGAATATGTAAGACTAAACTGATTCGAAAGGAGATGGACCAATACTTGCATTTAGTTTTTGACTCTGTCTGGTCTGTAGAGAAATATAAAGTTTGTAGCGGGAGTTTTGAAACAACCTTTATAAATAGATTACAACAAAACTAGCTGTCTGATATTATTAATATGTATTCAATATAATGTAAACATTCATCATTGCATTCAACTATTCGTGACCTGCTATTCGTTGGCGTTTGAAATAGGTAACTTTAATTCAGTTGTATCCAAATTTATGTGGCTCCATAGCTTGTTTGGCGATATCGAGCATTTTTTGGCCTTAGTCAATTGTGAAAATGTAATTATTTCGTATTTATTCCAGACAATTAACTACCAACTACTAAATTACAAGTTAGTTACCACAGCACTATTGAATGGAAAGATCAAACGATCAAGCGATATAAGTGGTTTTGTGTTTTTGCAGTTAGTGTAATTCGCGTTTCTGCTATATTAAGTTTAACATTTAACAGGCGCTCTTATCCTGGCGCCAGAAAAGTAAAAAGAAGTGATATACTCCCACTACTGCTTTAATCTGAAGGAGTTTGAAGGTTAAGCTATGCGCATACCGTCGTAGGTGAGCTTACGATTACACAAAACTCAACACACAGGTTTCGGTACCTAACAGAAAAGGAGTATACAAAGTTACAGACATGTTGGAATCTGTGATCTCTTTTAATCTCTTTACATACTTTGGAAGAATTTCTCCAAAATGGTTCCATCAAAATTGTACTATGATGAGAAAAACTCATTAGCGTCTACATTATTTTTTAGCTGGTTGTAGTCAACTCTGCTGGAGATCCTAATACAATAAAAGAGGTGTTGTGAAGATACAGCAGCGCAAACGTCTTGATACCAGAATGGTGATAGATAGTGGCAATAGTGCAGCTGGAAATGTATACGTCGAAACTGAAGTCACACTCTGGAAGGTTTTAATTCGCTCCAAAAAGACAGAAGAAAAAATTCTATAAATAAAGTTAAATTGCTTTATAGGGTTTCTAGTGTTTACGTTCCAAGAAATGTTGTATGAACAGTATGTTTCTTTAGATGATGTGACCAACAAAACTTGGATTTTTTGCTGAAGTTGTTATGTGGACCCTGCCAATTCTTCCACAAAAATTAACAAAGAACGAAGTACGACTTATAACATTTTCTTAAACTCTATTCCTTCTATTTTTCTCAATTTTGTTGAGCTTATTACAACCCATATATTCCTAGCACATACTTGCAACAAATATTACATACTTTTATGGGGTATGCCAAAACTATACTCAAGCATAATGGATAGCTGTTTTATGGGATATGTATTTCATTTAATTGTGTCCTCCAGAAGGTTTACTTCCACCGGTTGCTTTATACGTCCTTTAGTTTTAGATTTTTGCAAGCCAAATCATGAGGTAATAACCCCGTATCCGCTTGAAGTAGAAAAATGTAACTTTCATCAAGTTGATATAACTGAGATATAGTGCGGACTATTTCTCTTGATGGTGGAGGTATTATATAAATTTTACAGGAGGCGGCCCTTAGCTTTATCTTTACTCATCCTGAATTTCCTATCACTCCTGAAAGCAAGGCAAAGGTACTTTTCTTTTTTGTGTGATAATGCGATTAGTTTTCCTCACCTTCTTGTTCTAAGTCAACAAAGAAAAAGCACTACCCAAACCAAAGCCTGCAATGTCATCTTTGTAGATGAGATTCGGTTTTTAGAGATCTTCTTTGAAAAGTCCTGATTAAAATGATGCAGTGAACTTATCATATGCAATGCATTTGTCTTGACTGGAGGCTCATAAATTATGGGGGAAACACTCTTGAAAATACCGATAATTTATAATTTGCATTAATTATATTTAGTGAGTGAGTCCGGAAATGAGAGCATGAGATGAAGAACTCGCCAAGCATCGCGAACTGTCGCGACATCTGACTTTCATGCGGGCTACCTAATTATAACTGGAAGGCGGGAATCGTTATCAATTAACTTTAATTCAAATTACTTTGTCTCCGGTAGTAATTAATATTTAATTTACTTCTGCTAAGAACAGATAGCAAAATAATTTCCTGAGCGGAACACTCCGGTCACACAGCCAGAGCGGGAGCCCCACTACACCACGCCGCCGCCCCTTCGACACGGATATATGTGTGTCATTTGTATGTGTTGCGGAATGTTGTATCATTCTGTCCCGTGCTTATGGTCCATGTCGGGGGACGATACAAGCATTTGTAAGCTTAAGTGCTCTTAATGTGGTGGCCTGATCATAAACACTGATTTCATAACGCAACTAATTCTAAATGACTTTACATGTCAAAAGTATACATACTTCAAAGAGGAATTTTTCATAGAAACCAACATAAAGGCATATCAGATTATCAGCTTTAATATATTTTAGGGACAGGAAAACTGATTTCTATGCCTCCGAAGTGTTTTAGTCTTATCATATACATTTTGTACGTATATCTGAAGAACAATTAGAGCTAAAACAAAAACGCAAACATAGCCTCCGTAAAACACACAGAAGAAATGTGTTTAGTACAGCCTCATCATATTTTATGTATAGCGTGTTCCCGTTCGAATTTAAAAATTTACAGATGTTAACTCGTAAAACACGTAATTAGAGCGATAATCAATAGATACATTTTGGTGATAGATTTAGAAAACTATTTTAAACATGACGGATCAAAACATAACAAACTTGGGGTTATATACCCAAAATTCGGTATTTGCTACATCTTGAAAAATAAATTGTGAAACCAGCATATTTTAAATATGAGTTGAGTTCCCTTTAAAATTACATATTACTCCAATAAACTAAAATATATCTCTGGGAAACCTTATATGACTCATCATGCACATGCATTTTTAAAACACGAGTAACCTTGCTTTGTTTTTGAATGAATCACCTTAATAAAACAAGGTTTATTATGCGTATAAGCAGGATAGAAATGCAGAGAAGATTAAACATTATTTAAACTTCGTTTCCTCCCCTTTTCGATGTCTTCGTTTTACTAAGTAAAGTGATGCAAACAGTTTGAAAAATGTCTAGAAACTGATAAATCGTAAGGTAGCCTTAAAAAATTTCAGGCATGAGTTTAAAAACCAACACCTATTTGTTTCTATTGGAATACAGTTACATGTTAAATTTGGGAAAAATCCAGGAACATACAAAATTGAAAACCCTTCAATACCATTACAAACATTAGGCAAGGAACCGATTTGAACTATAGAACCAGGTGATAAGTGAAGACACGGGTGATAATGAAACAGGTGATCTATAAAGGACGACGAACAAGAAGGAGATGCCAAGGCAAGGAAGGGACAGTGGTAGAGTGGAATGCCAAGTCCCTTGTTAGGGTGCTCGCGATGGACAAGATAAGAGATGTCTGACCTTATTCTGGTCGTTGTAGATTTTTGGGATACCCACAGTGCCAGCACAACCTAGACTCCATAAAGTGTTGACCATTCATTAAAGTTGGCGCAATATATCCTGGCCAGCTCGACATATGTTAACATATCCATCCGCTGCAGTCTAGACCTCACCTCTGTTCCCAGTCCTTGTTCCCTTTCTTACAGGTACTAGTGATTGATTCGTTCCTTTTTTAAATTTGCTTAAGTTGACTTATATTGGTGATATAAGTACGATAGATGTATTTTATTATATAGTGTTAGTGAAGGTGATCACTTAGAAGGGCAGTCAACATTGCTCTTGTCTGTATGTCCGAGAGATAACTCGAGAACCAACTGACGTACAGGATTGAAATTTTGCATAAAGCTTTTACATTGCTCTTATAGTTAACATGGTGGCAAGGAGAGAACCATGGAATAAACCAATGTTTAAACAGACTAAATTCAATCATATAACATATAGCCTTACTACCGAATCTTCAGCTAGGCTTGTTACGGGACATGTGATCTGGCGTAGTCCTACCTTGTTATCTAAAGTTTGAATAAAAGAAGCAAGTTTACACCCAAATTTCATCACTGGGCTCCCAAAACATTATTAATATAAAAAAATTATGGTTACCTGTAAAGTCGGTTTTACGGGCGAAGATTTTACGTGACAACGTCTTTTTCTCGGTAGAATATTTATTGATATGAATATTATTAAATTGCACAATAGGAACAAGGAATTGAATGAAAATAAGAATTGCACAAATTTTAACTATAGAAATATATTTTGTTTACTAAAACATTGTACATAATTTGAAATTAATTAAAATTTGTTATTGTAAATGGTAAAGTTGAATAAAACATTTACTAAAATTGGAATTTGAAATTCTTGCTAAACACAGTTAAAACTCCGCGCGTGGTGATTGGTCGGTTTAGTTCGTTTGTTTGGTCGCACTGTTATGACAGGTTAGAGGTTATAATTTGTTATTTTAAATGTTTGACTAGCAATACGCGCTGTTTCTTCTCAATCGACTGAATTACGATTGATTGCAGAGTGATTTAAACTAATAATTTACTTAACACTATCAACATTTGTCAATAGTATGACATAACCTATAAACTCAGTTTCTCAACTTTTGTGTCAATCTAACAATTAATCAATCAATCATAGTTTACGATAATGAAATATCAGTGTACAATTATTTACCTTTATTGTTGTAGTTGTTGTAAATGACGAATCTAAGCACTCCACATTTTCACGAATAAACATAGTTATCTGCTTTATCCCGTGCGGCGGACCCACAGTTATCTGCTTTATCCCGTGCGGATCCCGTGCGGCGGACCCACTGGACGGGCATCGTAACGTTACCGGGCGTTACACTTTTTCATGAGTGACTCCGAGCCGCAACCTAATTTAAGACGTTGTCACGTCAAAAGGTATAAAAATAAAAACGGTAATTCATTGTTTTTATGGGTTTTGTTTTAAAACGCCTGAAACGAATAAATAAAGTACAATAGTATAATATTTTTACTATGCGCATGCAGAATTTTACATCTTGAACATTCAACTCGAAACGGCTAAATAGTGAATGGAGGCTTCATTTATATCATGGCATTAAATGTGAGTTACCACAAAGTAGAATTACTTTTCATTGAGAACTTTTAATGGGCTTTCCCTGTCTTTATAAAACCTTGAGACTTCTTTCACTATACATCCCAGTAATGTAATAAATTATTTCATAAAGCCAGCCACGATAAAATATCTACCTACTCCGTACAAAGTATTGTTACATAGCCATCCAATCTAAAATTTATACAGATCTTTAGACAGTCGAAAACTTCAGTTCACCCTAAAAATCTAGAAATGCTTCAAAAATAAAATACCTAATTTTAGGTACTTACTGTGTTAATACTTAAAGAATAATATTTGTTTCGTTAGTTGAGAAAAGAAACGCACTTCTGTAATAATGTGTGCACGCAGAATAATGTCTAAGAAGAATAAAAACGCCTTTTTATTGATGGGGGTGTGATGCACTCTATGCTTTGAATCAACCAGAACGATTTTGAGTTTTTATTATAAACTAGTGCACGCGTTGCTCGATATGATAACATATAAAGTACCTCTAAATCTGGAAATAGTTTCTCTCCCAATCCCAATCTTTTCTATATGTACCAAGACAAGATAAAGTACAAAAAATAACTTATTCATATGCAAATTAAAATATTATACGACAGTACATACTGTAATAAGTACGTGTTCGTACTTAACAAACCCTATTAACAAAACAACAAACAAAATTATGAATACGTTACTAGTTATGCTAGCAACTGTGGTTTGGCGAGGATGCAGCGTACTGGGGGATTGGTCTACGATGGGTTGGATTTCTTCCAGGGCTCTTGGTTGTCCTTTAAGTGGAGGTGCTCCAGAGTGTTGACATGAGTTCATCAGTGCACGTGCTTGTTATTATTATTCTTATGTTGTTTTTCCTTAATTTATAGTTTGTTTTACCTCGTAATGTATAATTGTATATTATTTCCCTACATATTATAGTTCTGTTATATATATATATATTATATATATATATATATATATATATATATATATATATATATATATATACATTTTATCCTCTATATATTATAATTCTGTTATTATTTTTTATTCTATTATCTATTATGTTGATTTTCAAGTGGTTTGTTTTGTCTGATAGTTTATTGCAATGGTTACCTTATATTTGATTGTTATCTTTGTTATTCTTGACCTATTTATTATTGATACTTGTTATTGATTTATTACATTCCTGCTATGAATGTTAAATAATTTTTGGCGTCAAACTATTGTTGTTACTGCTTTGCCTTTTGATTATCTGTTATGCTGATTGCTGTGTTGTTGTTGTGTGTACAATGTGATATTCTATTTTTCTAGCTTTAATTTAATATAGTCACCTTAGAAGTCTGTAATTTTTGTAAATATGTTAAATGGCGTTGTACCGTTGGAAGTAATAATAAATAAATAAATACGTTTTATAAAACCACAGAGAAGCCAAATTTGAGTGCCTTAGGCCTACAATTTATTGTAAAAGTTACATATTAGTTCTATAATTACTATTTGCAGTATAATACTGATCAAACGATGTATAAATCACTATTTTATAAAATTACAGTTTGTGTGACACGTTCGTCCTTTTCTTTCTCCCTCTATCAGAGAAGCCAATTTAAGTGCCTTAGGCCTACCATTTATTGTAAAAAGTTACATATTAGTTCTATAATTACTATTTGCAGTATAATACTGATCAAACGATGTATAATCACTATTTTATAAAATTACAGTTTGTGTGACACGTTCGTCCTTTTCTCCCCTCTATCAGAGAAGCCAATTTAAGTGCCTTAGGCCTACCATTTATTGTAAAAGTTACATAATAGTTCTATAATTACTATTTGCAGTATAATATTGATCAAAACGATGTATAATCACTATTTTATAAAATTACAGTTTGTGTGACACGTTCGTCCTTTTCTCCCTCTATCAGATAAGCCAATTTAAGTGCCTTAGGCCTACCATTTATTGTAAAAGTTACATATTAGTTCTATAATTAACTATTTTGCAGTATAATATTGATCAAAACGATGTATAGTCACTATTATATAAAATTACAGTTTGTGTGACACGTTCGTCCTTTTCTCCCTCTATCAGAGAAGCCAATTTAAGTGCCTTAGGCCTACCATTTATTGTAAAAGTTACATATTAGTTTCTATAATTACTATTTGCAGTATAATATTGATCAAACGATGTATAGTCACTATTTTATAAAATTACAGTTTGTGTGACACGTTTTTTCGTCCTATTTTCTCCCTCTATCAGAGAAGCCAAATTTGAGTGCCTTAGGCCTACCATTTATTGTAAAAGTTACATATTAGTTTCTACAATTACTATTTGCAGTATAATATTGATAAAACGATGTATAGTCACTATTTTATATAAAATTACAGTTTGTGTGACACGTTTCGTCCTTTTTTTCTCCCTCTATCAGAGAAGCCAAATTTGAGTGCCTTAAGGCCTACCATTTATTGTAAAAGATACATATTAGTTTCTACAACAATTACTATTTGCAGTATAATATTGATAAAACGATGTATAGTCACTATTTTATAAAATTACAGTTTGTGTGACAACGTTCGTCCTTTTCTCCCTCTATCAGAGAAGCCAATTTAAGTGCCTTAGGCCTACAATTTCATTGTAAAAGTTACATATTAGTTCTACAATACTATTTGCTGGTATAATATTGATAAAACGATGTATAGTCACTATTTTATAAAAATTACAGTTTGTGTGACACGTTCGTCCTTTTCTCCCTCTATCAGAGAAGCCAATTAAGTGCCTTAGGCCTACCATTTATTGTAAAGTTACATATTAGTTCTACAATTACTAATTTGCAGTAATAATATTGATAAAAACGATGTATAGTCACTATTTTATAAAATTACAGTTTGTGTGACACGTTCGTCCTTTTCTCCCTCTATCAGAGAAGCCAATTTAAGTGCCTTTAGGCATACCATTTATTGTAAAAGTTTACATATTAGTTCTACAATTACTATTTGCAGTATAATATTGATAAAACGATGTATAGTCACTATTTTATAAAATTACAGTTTGTGTGACACGTTCGTCCTTTTCTCCCTCTATCAGAGAAGCCAATTTAAGTGCCTTAGGCCTACCATTTATTGTAAAAGTTTACATATTAGTTCTACAATTACTATTTGCAGTATTTATATTGATAAAACGATGTATAGTCACTATTTTATAAAATTACAGTTTGTGTGACACGTTCGTCCTTTTCTCCCTCTATCAGAGAAGCCAATTTAAGTGCCTTAGGCCTACCATTTATTGTAAAAGTTACATATTAGTTCTACAATTACTATTTGCAGTATAATATTGATAAAACGATGTATAGTCACTATTTTATAAAATTACAGTTTGTGTGACACGTTCGTCCTTTTCTCCCTCTATCAGAGAAGCCAATTTAAGTGCCTTAGGCCTACCATTTATTGTAAAAAGTTACATATTAGTTCTACAATTACTATTTGCAGTATAATATTGATAAAACGATGTATAGTCACATATATTTTATAAAATTACAGTTTGTGTGACACGTTCGTCCTTTTTCTCCCTCTATCAGAGAAGCTAATTTAAGTGCCTTAGGCCTACCATTTATTGTAAAAAGTTACATATTAGTTCTATAATTACTATTTGCAGTATAATATTGATAAAACGATGTATAGTCACTATTTTATAAAATTACAGTTTGTGTGACACCCGTTCGTCCTTTTCTCCTCTATCAGAGAAGCCAGTTTCGAGTGCCTCGCGTGCACACATGATCAGTTTTCTTATTAAATTTTATTTGATTGCAATGTTTAAATAGTATTCTTACTGTACTAAATGATTGGATTACGTAATTGGCGACATCGCACGACGTCTATATGGCCTCAAAATATTCCTCTAATAGGGCAGATGTGGTCTGTTTGATAAAAAAATCGTGATTTTGCCATGACTAAAACATTTATTCTGATTAAGAATACATTATACTTTTATAAACACATATCACCATTGTACTCGTAAGTTCCAAAAACTTGTGTAAATACCTACACTAGATTTTTGAAGTTTGATTCCAAACGCAAACCATGATTACTCTTGGTTGTTCAGTTACTTGTACAGTGTTATTGTTTACTTTATTGTATGTATATTAGATCTTTATCTGTGAATCTTAACATTTATCAAGCACCATTTGAATAACATTAATGATCCAACCAAAAGCCAGTGAGCGAATCCATGATGTAAAAAATGTCACAGTGAGCTCTTTCAATTCTTTATTTTAATTTTGTTTATGACGATGGAAGGATTGTTAAGCAAACAGGATTTTTCGAACTTTTAGCATCGTTTAGTGATAAAATTTAATCAGTAACACTAATTTTCGAGACCTTCAATCTGATCTCTTCCTTAGGTGAATCACTAACCTACTACGTAACTAAAATCTAAGTTAAAGTAAACAATATATACCAGAGCGTTGTGACTCGCATAAGCTATGAAACATAACAGCCATGTTGTATGTTTATTCCATACACACTAACTCTAACAAATGCTCTTAATAAAAACTAGGTCTTTTAATTTATATATCAAAAATTAAAATCGGTTAAAAACTAAGGGTACAAATGAACCTTTAACTTGACAATGTATAATAAATTAATGAACTGTGTTTATGATCATCGGCTACTAACAGTGTTTATTCTTTTGTAAAGCATTATTATACATTTATAACTACGCAGTTGGACTGAAGTGATCCTCCATCCTAGCATCCACAGCCATAGACAGACGGAGACGTCTGATTGGAATTGGATACAAGTCCAAGGTAAGTTGTCGTTTGGGATTTCTAATACTAGCACGATCCTTTCAGGTTTTCAGTTGACCTCGCAGAATTAAACTTTTACCTTAGCAGAGAGGTCCTTTACATTTCATTTAGACGAGCTTTTAGAATCAATTTTGTAAACGGTCTTAAAACATGAGTTGTACATATGTTAAAATAATATGAAAATTGTATACTAGTTCTAAAAATTCTTCTGTGGCGGTTCTGCTCACCATTGAAAAAAATAATTGATCAAATTCAAACCAATACTCAAATTGCTCCCTATTTTTATACTGCTCCAAAATAACTCACGGTAAATTTGTTAGTATGTTTCTATGAATCATACATCTTGAGAAACATCTTTACTAAGTTCAGTCAAATTTTTTTGAATTTTATAACAAGTTGCATTTTTTTCACAGGCAATAATTTTACCTCATAACAATAACAATAGCTTAACATCCTCTTTGTAAACTAATTGGTTTCAGTGAAGGATTTTCGTTATGAAATAGATTGTGCACATGGATCCAGGAGTTGATAAAACATTTTGCTGGATAAGCAAACTGCAAGAACACCAGTGATAGATAGTAAGGAATGGTATACTCAAATACTACTAAAGAAGTACTAATGAGTCTAATTCAGTTAACAAAAATTTGATAGTACCATATGTCAAGAGAGATGTTTATCTGTAAATTTTAACATTGTATGAAACTACTTTGACAATAATAAGTTATATGATGATGCAAGACTAACCATGAAATTTGGCCGAGCGTTAGTGAAGTGACTAACATAATTTGACTGCCGAGGGTATACAAATTTCTTTTATGTATGTATATTAGTCTTTCTGGAACGAATAAAGTACAAAAGTAATTTCTTCATTTACTGTTAAAATGGGTAGCAACATTTAAAAGTTAATATTTTATGAATTTTCTTACTGAACAGTTCTAAATATGCTAGTCAGGTTTTATCCCTAAACAGAAAGATGTAAAAAAGTTCCAGAAAATGAAACTTGAAAGACTTATCTAGGTACCGAAAGACCAAAAATATTTGTCAACACGTGATAAAGTTTAATATACGCCGAAAGCTAGTAGTATTTCAGTATTTTATTTCAAATGTTGAATCCTCATATGCCTGTACTAAGTTTGTTTACACATGTATTTATTGACTCATTTTCTCGTTACCGTCATGGTCAATGTCAAGATATTTACCAAAAAAAATCTTATAGAGTGACATGCGCCATTATCGTTCTTAGTTAAAGTACAAAAAATGAAATGAAATTTCATGCTCATTTTAAAATCCATAGGTCAGTTCGATTTCGAGACATCGTATTCTGTGTTACTAATAACTCAAAAGTCATTTTAAATGCTTATATATATATATATATATATATATATATATATATATATATATATATATATAGAAAGCCAGAAATGAAATGTTCCAGCTCGCGAAATGTCATAGGCTACGCTAAAGCCAGTAAAAATTATTTGTAGCGATTGTTGATCATTTACATTTGCGACCAGAAAACCCAAATATACGAATAATTTTCATTGGTAATCTAAGCCAAGAACTAAAGTCACAAACGTTGCATAGTGGGGAGAGGAAGCACTCCAATAAGTCCTTGCGTATAAATATGGAATATAATACTAATAAAACACATACTTTACGGAAAACAAATTATGTTTGTGTTCAATTAGAATTTCTAATTTTTCTCTTCTTACGTTTATTTTCAAATTTAATTGAACATACGGATTACAATCTATAATTTAATATCTTTAACTATACGTAACAGATATCTCACAGCTTTACTGCTGGTGAATTATCAAACATCCTGCGCGTGGTAGTTAACCATCTGCAGCAATTACACAAGCCTCAACCTAATATTTAGCAAACAACAATATTATGTGCATAGCAAGATTAATATTCTAAGGTGAGCAATTATCCGTGAGAACAAAATTGAGGAAACAATGATGTAACAATGACAACAATGACGCTGTGGGAATAACTGAGAACCAACAACCACACCCCCCTTTACAAGGGCACTCCGATGAGACTATACAATACTATTTTTAGATATCACGAGCCCAACAAAACCTTCTTACTGTACAATCATCTTGATGTCTTATTTTTTTATTTCACGGGCCCAACAGAACCGTCATCCATACCTCAATGATCAATGATCTTGATGTCTGCCTGTTCGTCTATGTCATAATTTATTGTTATATAAGTTCTTCCTCGTCCCAGAAAAGACGCTGTTCAAACATCGCGTCACAGCTGGGTTAATAAAAATAGTGATTTTTAATAGCATTGTAAAATCTATCTGAAGGTACACTGAGTGGTGAAAAGTCTCCAGCATATTCGTCAGGTCAGGTCTAAGGTTGACTGACCAATGAGCCATGACTGGAGTCTATACTGGAGCCGGTGCTGGAGCTGGAGGTGTCTTGTTATCAGCCTCACGCTCAGCACGCTGGTAATATTAATGCGTCATAAAGCTTTCTTGATGTATCGAGTCTCTTGCTCAATATTCAGTAACAATGTAACCTTTCGCAGGTTTGTCTAAGTGTCTTTGCATTTGTAATGTTTCCGGTTAATACCAATATTCAAAACTAGGGACATTTTCTTTGTTCATCATATTGTACTCAGTAACCTCACTTACATTTAATTTACCTTACTCATGAATAAATAACTTTTAGAAGTAATATATCTCAAAATTGACATTCTGAATCAGTTAAAGTAAATTGTTCAATTTACGCATACTATGTAATAAAGTAAAATTTGAAAACTCAGATATTGTTTTTGCGTAGAACAGGTATGGATGCCTAAACTAATGTATATTATATAGGCTATATGATGGTAACCCTTTATTTGTCAGTATGCGTATTTTCCTTCGGAAGCATTCTGACTGTGATACAGCATATGTTTTTAATACTTTAAATAATGAATCACCTAGTAAGCAAATTCAAGTCCGAACCTATCGGTGAACAACTCACTATTGTACAAGGTAACGGCATGTTTCGCCTAGCTGAGTACGACCATCAGTGACTGCGGCCAAACTCAGTTAATTAAGAATTAATTACGATCAAGAAATATAGTTTATGTTGAATTTGAAAGGTCCAACATATTCATATTATCTTAGCAAACAACTCATTTAATACAATGTTTACCGTATAGGCTAAACTGTTGTATAATTCTTAATATTAAAAAATAACCAAAGTGTCTTTTTGTTAGATAATGAAGACTAAAATTACTGCATCGAATAATATGTTGCTGACAAAGATTTTCTCTAAAACTTCAGGTACATTCTTGACTGTTTGGAAGAACAATTTAAGGTAACAGAACAGTTTTTACATGATTTGTTTTATTAGTTAATTTGGAATGTTGTAAAACTTTAAATGGAAGAAACAGATATATCGAATAGGTTTTAATTAATAAGTTTTTTCTTCTTGTTTCAGTTACTCAATTTAGAAATTGCGACAGCGCTCGATTATTTCTAATTTTTAATTGGTCCTCTGAAATGACAAATAACGTTTAATTGTGATTTTAGCTTGAAATTCAGTGTGAAACTAACACTGACGAAATTCAAGTTTCACACGAACCGTACTCCAGAAACGAGTGAGGAGGTCGAGCGGAGCAAGCAATGTTATTTATAGCCTCGGCAAGTAACGCAGGTTTCAATCTAGCGGGGTTTATGGGTTTGTACCGCAGGGAAATGTCTTGATACTAAAGTCAAAGTAACGGCCATTGTGCCACCTGCGTACATAGCCACAGGATAATTGGCAAAGGTACTGGCTACTGTTCCTGAGGTACACTATCATAGGGTTTTTGAGTTTGTAACGCTGGGGAATATCTTGATAATAACGTCAAAGTAACGGCCATTGTGCCACCTGCGTACATAGCCACAGGATAATTGGCAAAGGTACTGGCTACTGTTCCTGAGGTACACTATCATAGGGTTTTTGAGTTTGTAACGCTGGGGAATATCTTGATAATAACGTCAAAGTAACGGCCATTGTGCCACCTGCGTACATAGCCACAGGATAATTGGCAAAGGTACTGGCTACTGTTCCTGAGGTACACTATCATAGGGTTTTTGAGTTTGTAACGCTGGGGAATATCTTGATAATAACTTCAAAGTAACGGCCATTGTGCCACCTGCGTACATAGCCATAGGATAATTGGCAAAGGTACTGGCTATGTGTTCCTGAGGTACACTGTCATGGAGTTTATGCGTTTGTGACGCTGGGGAATATCTTGATACAAAAGTCAAAGTAACGGCCATTGCACTACCTGCATTTATATAGCCACAGGATATTTGGCAAAGTTACTGACTATGGCATTCTGAAGTACACAGTCGTGGGGTTTATGGATTTGTACCGTACATGAATGTCTTTATAATAACGTTAAAGTAACGGCCATTGTGCCACATGCGTACAAAGCCACAGGAACATTGGCAAAGGTAATTACGGCTTCTTGAAGTCTTGAGGGGACTGATGTTTTAATTATAAATAAAGTACTTTAAAAGATGAAATTGATTGTGTTCTACTAACACAATATTAATTATACTTGTTGTAACACAATAGTACAACACTTGATTATTTGTTATAGTCCTCAGTTCCATATTAAGTTTTAAATAGTTTTGTAGTAGAATTGTTGGTTCTCTTAAGAGGAAGCATACATGTATAGTGAAAGTTCACTAGCACACTTGTACACTTGTTGTTGATAATAGTAATTGGGTTACATTTCCACCTATTGGAACATCCAACTCCACAAACAAGATAACTTGTGGTCTTATGTTTAGATATTGATATGTTGATGTATGTAAGAATGTCTGGTATGTAATGATCATCATAGATAAACCTGACACCATATCAATCCTGTACTACTGCACCAAGCTTTATAGGTTTTGGCAACCTACCACTGCAGTTGCAAGTACCACTAGAGGATGGAATTTGGAGAATGAGAGATTTATCGCTGTTACAGTCAGCTGTGCGGAACAATTACTTTGCCCACTCATAACTTGGTATGTATGGTGGGAAGGATTGATTCAATACGAATGTTGAGTTCAGCTCACGTTCACCTTACGCTTAGTCCAGCGTCTAAAATATGAATCCTGGAATCTGTAGTCCAGTCCGCCTGAAGAGATTGAAAACATTAAGGCTTAAATTCTAGAATTCAACTCTGTAACAGCGTCAGATTTTAGACGCTGCACTAGCGGAATCTGAAATGGAACTTAATTCAACATTTTAGGATTAGGATATTTTCCTAAAAAGTAATCAATCCTGTGCGCTTCGCAGGATCATCCCGGCTCGCTGTGGTATATAATCTAATTTCATACCCTCTGAAGGACATACCCTCTGATGTCCTTCTTTGAAAGTACATATACTGGTACATCTCTGTAACGTTGATAAAGTATTATAGTTTATCTCTTTGCATTCAGATATCTATGCTCTGTTGCTTCATATTTCCCTCGTCCTCAGCCTACGAATGATATCAATTTACATTTTATCAGTATCGTTTCCCTCAGAACAAGGCTTGCTGCACTCGATGGGTCCCTTAGTCTTGGGAGAGAATGCCTCGTTGTGCATGGTACAATACCGTCAACGCTCTGTACATTACACGAGTTGACAACCCTTGTCTTACTGATTTGTATCTTCAGTCACCGCAAAAATACTGTACCGCAACGCTAGGGAATGTAATTTTGAACGTATTACAAGCACTTTTTCACAGCTTTGATGTTTTGTAGGAACATATAAATAAAACCCCCAATTAGTTAAATGGTTTGAATCTTATTTACGGTTATTTTAACGAAATTACTATTTATAGATTACTATTTTCAGTAAACTAATGATCAAACACTCTATGTATTTTTATTATATAAAAATCTGTATTTAAGAGTATTGCTCACATTTAACTTCGAATTTTCTTGTCTAAGTTAACTGAATACATGATAGTAATTGGTTGAAATAAAAATGTTATTACTTTCAACAATTTAAATGTATATAAATGTTTCGGTCTATCAAAGATTTTCTTATCTCTTCACATTTGAATGGTGGGGAATCGCTTTAGTCATTTTTAAATGTGACTAAAACCTATGTGATATTTAGATTTTTGAACTGAGTTTGTTGAGCTTTGCTCAATTGCTGAGTATTTTTGCAGATTCCAAAGTACTATATAAAGTACCCACAAGGTTTGTAGGAGACCTGGAATTATAAAACTTGATTTTCCTAACAGCATAATCGAAATTTTACCTTCATCATGCGAGTAATATACATATGATCTCATTAAAAAGTCTATAAATCTCTGGTTTATAACTTAAATTGTAATAGTACGGAGGGATTAGGCAGTTGTCACTGCACGGGAGACTCGTGCAGTATGCTGATGACACGACTCTCTGTTTCAATGGAAAATTCAAAGGAAGTGTTGGAACAGCAGGCTTTTGTTGACCTGAATAATTATTGCGTCCAACACTTTTGCAATTGCGTCCAACACTTCCAAAGTCTCAATCTCACAACAAACGCCTCAAAATCCAATTTTTTGAACTTCTCTTTGCGAAGTGCAGATTCAGGGTGTGGGCCTGCCATAATGTTGGCAGACTCCGTTCTAGAAGAAACAGAATCCACTAAATTCCTTGGAATACACCTTGATCAAGGGTTGACATGGAATGCTCACATCGACTCAATTTGTACCAAATTAGCCTCAGGCATTTATGTTATGAGGTCTTTAGCCAAATACTGCCCGAGTCAAGTACTGATGACGGCATATTATGGTCTGATTTACCGACATCTTACCTACGGATTGGTGTTGTGGGGCTCAAGTGCAAACAATCAATTTTTGAGAGCCTTCAAACTTCAAAAGAAAGCGAAAGGCGGTCGTGCCGACCAGCCTTCAAACACTTGCAACTGTTGACTCTGCCCTGTCTGTACATCCTGGAAACAGTTTCATTCTGTATGTCCAAATGTACCGTGTTGAGGGGCCGTGACGTGCACGGATATGAAACAAGAGGCAGAGACAACTACCGTTCTGGAAAACATAGAACGGTGGTTTATGAACACTTGCCTTCGCAAGCAGGTGTCCATTTTATCAACAGATTGCCAGCTTCCATTAAAAATGCACCAACGCCTAAGGCGTTAAAAACCCGTCTTAAACGCTTTTTAGCGTCAGTGGCATTTTATAATGTCGGCGAGTTTTTGGCATGTAACTGGGAGACCACCCATTTTGAAAATAGACCCTGGCGTTGAAAATGGTGAAAATTGGCGAGTGACTGGAATTAATGAATACAAAATATGTATGTATGAATGTGACACTGTGGTATGTATGCAAAATTTTAGACTAAATGGCTGACTTTTACCATATAATGTATATTGTTTACGGTAATAAAAGGTTTGAATTTGAAAGTTTGAATTTGAATTTGAGTTGTTAGTAGAGCGGCCTCCTACAACTAGATTTTTGAGGTTACCAGAATTTGTCTATCTCTGATCACGTGCCAAAGTCCTAATAATAATTAAAATATCGATAAGAATATTTGATGTATGAGTCAAATTTACTTAATATCATCCTATAGCATATTTATTTTCACAGTAAATTACATTTTTTTATAAAATAAAAGAAAGGTAAAACTACTTTAAGAAATAAAAGAATGCAGGAAGTGCATGATTGTTCTGCAGTTGATAAAAGTAGTGTGTCTTATTAATGAATGATATGAGACCTCTGGCTGGATAAGGAACCCTCATATTATAAAAGTACACAGGAGAGATTTGAAAATAATATAGAAATTAAATGATTTACGAATTATAATAGAAGAAAGAGGTATAGAAAGTACATTTCTTTGAAACGTTGATTACGCGTCTTAAGAGGTGGCTGTAGTGCAACGATCTTTCTCTCAGGAAATTTTATTAAAGTACACACTTTGTTAATATTTACGTAACGAATTGTAGAGAAACTCCACATTTTTTTACGAATAACTCCTAAAAATACAAAGAACTACAAAGCGTTTGGATACGTATCAATTATGTCTTTAATATAAAACATTTTCCTTAGCTTTACGACAAAATTAATGGTGTATAATGGTGTATAATAGTGTAAGACGTATAACATGGTGTTCTCAATTCGTTAAGTCAAGATGCCCGCCAGTACAGAAGTTTCTTAGTAATGAACAGCTTCATCAATGAAACTGTGTAGAATGAACCAGTAGCGTGTATCTGAAAAAATAAATTAAAATATTACTTAATCCAATTTGTTCTAATATATTCCTGTTTTGATATTGTCAGCTATGGACTAAACTCGCACATTTTATACTTTTAATGCAGGAAAACATTTGATTTAGCTCACCTGAAAGATGACGGAAACTGCAGAGCTCTCCGTAACATCACATAAAAGGAGGTGAAAATCTCACTCTGGGCTGTAAAGTTTGTTAAACAGCGGTCTTTATAACCAATAGATGCGGGCGGGATAAGAGGAACCAATTCATAAAGCACACAACGGTTTGATGTGACCGTGCCTCGGCATAAAAAGCAGCTACTTCTGCGCTCATTCCCATCAAAATATGCCAGAGTTTAATTTTAAAACCGTCGTAAAATGGAGCATTTAATTTATCCGGTAAACACACGGTTATACCGCGTTATAATACTAATATGAATTTTTATTGGACATTATTTTCTATAGTTGGCAAGAGTTATGGCGTCAATGAACACCGCCCTGGGCTAATATCTGTAAAATATGCACCTTGCATTATCGTGTGTACAAAAGGCGATTGGTTTTCTAGGATATAAATTGTAAGTGCTACAGCGAGCAATTTGCACACTACCGTAAATTTAAACTCTCATTAAATTTTGTCTTGTAATCTATGATCGCCTTCGACAGTTGAATGTTACATATGGGCTACTAAATTAATGTATGCAGGTCATTCCAGCAAGTGCACAGTAGTTTGTGTATAACATATGTGTCACCAAGACATATTTATTAAATAATGTGCTTATAATCTTGTAACGATTTACTTTCTTATTAGACTGTTGTTTAAGTACTTGATAAAAACCAGTAAAATGTAGAAAGAAGGCCTGTGAAAATGGGTGCAAAAATTAAAACTGCAAGTTTTATAATACGGTAATATTCACGAATATGGTAATAAATTAACGGTACACCGTGTATTCGTGTGGTGCTTGTGGAGGGTGACGTAGAGCTTGAAAAAACGGATAATTTAACCGTCTGGTGAACATTGGAAGGAAAATCTTATAAAACCTTGTAATAATGGCTGTGCACTATGTGATGTATCTCTGACTTATTTATTACAATACTTGCCAGTTCTGCTCGCGTCATATTTTTTACACGCTTACAATTATTTTTTCTTTATACTCTTGTCATTTGCGCAACACTTCTCAGCTAAATTTACAAAAGACTTACATGCATGTTTAAACTGTAAAAATACACTTTCCCAATTTTTTTCCCACAATTCAATAAAGCTACGGTGTCAAACGTTTAGAATTTGGTCAGACTTAAATGCCTTTTTAACCTTTTATCCTTGCAAAAACTGATATCCTAGTAACTTTGATAATTCATACTTTATTGAAACAAGAGCTATTTTTGCGCTACATTATTTCCAAAGACCTGCATAAGAAAGTCAATGATTGACACATTTTGAGTGATGTGTTCCCTAACACCTATCCAATTTTAGGAACTTTCCAATAGTTTAGCTAATATTTCAAATAAATTCTATGAAATTAGTATGAACCAAATGGGCTTAACAATACAATTTGTAAATTATGTTCGAATTAGTGTTTAAACCCCTAAATTTGAAGAAATATGTAAAAAAAATTAAGCAACGTCTGTTTTTTTAGCATTTTAATCCTAAATATCCCTTTTGGCTCAGTCGAAAGAAAGATAGATTTCATGCCTCTAAATGTGAAACTGAAGACGGATTATTAATTTATATATTTAATTCGCACAACTCAGAGAGGACAATAACTCCCAATGTTAAGATGTATTTTAATCGTAACACTTTCAAACGTTTAGAAACACCATAACCTTGCAACTTTACAAGACAAAATTGTTATAAATATATATATATATATATATATATATATATATTATATATATATATATATATATATATATATATATATATATAAAAATTAAACATGACTAGATTTAATTCTAACTAAGCAGAAGTAATTATGCTATGGTAAAATTATATTTCATTTCTACTATTAGTTTGTTGTGTCGCAGATTTTTTAAACAACAAGTATGGAAATGGAAATCGTAGTCATACGTCGAGAGTCCATATAGATTTTTAAACAGATCATGCATACTTTTAAACAATATAATTGATCATAAGATATGCAAGCACCCAAACCTGTTCCCAATTGTCTACTTGTCACCATTTATTAATTTATTTCAGCATTGAAATTTAAATTTTCACTAATAATGTAGTTAGACGCTTCTTTGGGTATATTTATATAAACTATAATTTTATGCTATACGCACAAAATATTGTTTTGAAACACAATGCTTTTATTCCGATAAAATTCCTGTTTTTACCATCAACTGCTGTATGCTTGTCAACAAGAGATCCAAGCCCAAAGCTGAAATATGAGAAATTGGGCGTTTCAATCAGAGTTAGCGTTTTCTAAAGTATAATAAAGAATTAGGGCGACTTTAGACAATATTTGTGGAAAGAAAAAATATAGAACTACCACAAAATTTATTCCCTTTCGTGCAACACTAACTACCTATTCTGGTAGGTTTTAACACATCATTAAATGAGGCTTTGGGAGTCTTTACCTGTATAACCATCCTCAAACAATGTGAGTTATTCACAACTGCTTCTCTCGTTTCTCTCGCCAAAATGTAGATTCGAAGTGGATTGGAACTTCGCTGGCTTTGCCGGCATCCATATCTTGTTAGCATTGCACACCGCGGTAATGTGAATACGTTGGTTTTGCAGGCAACCAACCATGTTTGGCCGGATATGGATATGGTATTGGAATACTCGAGACCCTCCACCAACTCTCTCACCAGTTAATAAGTAATTTAAAGTGGCATTAAAATACATTGGCATCTCAGGTAATATTGGGTTTGGCAACATAATAGTGCTAGTCACAATTGGTATTGCCAATAAGTATTCAATTTAGTCAATATCCAGAAAACATAAAATATATTTTATTGAAACTTCTATTGTATGTTTTAATCGTAATACATCATAGATATTACTACAAGTAGTGAAAGCTTTATTAATATTTTAAGGCAGAATTTGAGTAAATTGTGTCTGAAGTTAAATAAAACAACCTCATTATTAATTATAAAATTATTGTAATAAGTTTTATAAATAATGTCAAAAAGGAAATGTAATCACTAAAAAAGGTTTTTTTCAGTTTTTTGTGCCAATATTCTGTATTAGACTTCCGATATTAAAGAAGTACTTTTTCCAAAAGTTCTGTTTTTTACACTGAAGGCGAAAATTATCAGGCTTTCAGTTTTGATAAAAAATGTAATTAAGTAATGTCAAAGGAATGTTACAGTATTCTCCTAAACTTACTTAATTACATTTTACATAAAAACCAAATAGCCTAATAATATTCACCTTCGGTGTATAAACAGAACTTTTGGAAAAAAATACTTATTTACCCGGAAGTCTAATACTGAATATTTGCAAAAAAAACTGAAAGTGACCTTTTTCAGTGATCACAT
This sequence comes from Homalodisca vitripennis, assembly GCF_021130785.1. NCBI lineage: Eukaryota > Metazoa > Arthropoda > Insecta > Hemiptera > Cicadellidae > Homalodisca > Homalodisca vitripennis. Next base: position 34,996,666 of record NC_060207.1, read on the forward strand.
TCCCCTGTACCACGTATGGCAGATAAATAATGAGGATTACGATGGAATATGTCAAATTATGTTTATTATGAAGATAAAATTCGTGGCAATAACAGTAACAACATAATACTGGCTGCTGGCTGGCAGCATTCACTTTGCTATAACATTTAAACTTAATTAAATGCTATAATGTTTAAGTAGCTGTTAAAGCCGGCATGATGAGGGCCAGGGATTTCTATGTAGTTTACCAGCTTAATTACAGTATAGGCCTATTACTCGACATTAGGCAGTGAGCACTCCACTCCGCGAGCAGGTGGGCTCGCTCGCCACTTACTGAAATTACTGACAAATTACGTGTATAATTACAAAAGTAATCCCTCCCACCGGCTCTCCAACACACCGGTGTCACCGGCACACTTCCGGCCATTCCTGTATCTATATCCTGCGCGTTATCAAGGACGACATCCACTTCCTCTTCCACCACTGATGACATTTTATTTCGGCCGGTTTTCCATTAATTAACCCTATTCTAGTTTGCTGTGTAATTACGTCTTCCGCTGTCCAGCTCCAACCGCGGAAAATGTACTAATGTGGAAACGAAAACCTGCATTGACATTTTATGGCATTGTAGAAGTAATCATTCAGTTTCAAACGTATAAAATGATGATACACCTTAGTGAGTATTTAGTTAGGGTGGAGTGTTAAAGAGGGGGAGGAGTTTGACTAACGAATTTTTATTAGTTGTCTATTCCCCCAATAAATCAGATTATTTTTTAAGAATCTATGTTGACTAAAATAACTGTTTACCCCTAATCAAATTAAATCTTTTCATTTTTATAAGACAGTTAAATGCAGTGACAACGTTAAAAGTACTACCAAAAGTATTTTCAGATTCACAATTCATTTTATTCCTAGAACTTTGCCTACTTAACAAACAATTAAGTCTACTTTGGGTTACAAATACATATTAAATAAGCCTATTTTAACAGATGTGTAAAACTTGTTCATAAAACTTGCAATATTAAATAGTCTAACAGAAAATGTAATATGAGATATATATATATATATATATATATATATATATATATATATATATATATATTATTAGCATACAGAAATTACAGAGTAACAAGTAATAAATTCAACTAATATGTTAAATTAGTTACTTAATTTAAAACATTTACACGTACGCAGGTAGTAGAATGGCCGTTACTTTCACGTTAATATCAAGACATTCTCCCCCTCCCCTGTACACATACATAAACCCCATGACTGTGTATCTCAGAAAAAACGTAGTCTGTAGCTTTGCCAATTATTCTGTGGCTATGTCCAATGGCAAGATGGCCGTTACTTTGACGTGCCACCACGGTACAAACCCATGTCCCTACATTAGAAATCCTACCAGCAAAATTACAAGACCACGTTTACCGAAGATGGATGGAGTCAAGAGTGTTTATGAAATTACTTTGTGAAATATCATGGTCTACGAGATTTTCTAAAATAACTTAAGTGACATTATTTGCAAGGAAAATATTAAAATATGGAAAATATGAATATATTGGTTTAACGAGAACTTCATTATTCAATGTATTAATTTACATTAGTATTACAGATTATTTGTAAGTAACTTTTTATTTTCAATCATAAACATTTATTTTCCTCATTGAAATATACGAAGTGGGAAGAAATAATCAAACGTGAATGTCAAAATCTGATAAACAACTGAAAGGATTTTATACATGGGTTTAACTTCGAGATAAACTGTTTGGGCGCAGAATATATGAACAATGACATTATTAAGAGAGCACGATCTATCAATACTCTGGAGTGACAGTAAAAATAGCGATGGAACCAATCAACTCGGAAAGAATCACTGTCATCCAAGTACGGATGGGGCGGGGGGAAGGGTACCTACAACATTCCGGAGGTCTATCTCTGCGGGTAGTTTATGGATGCTTCCATGTTTGGAGGTATTTGACATGACAGTCAGACAGACGGGCGCGGGTCCCACGGACAGAGTGACTCAGGCAGGCCACCACCATGGCCGGCAGCGTCAGACTCACTCGATATTACCTGAGATCTATCATATGCAAATACGCTTCATTATCGTGTGTAAACGGTTAGCGAGCGGCTTGTCGTGATCGCCAGGAGAGCGAGCGATGTCGGGGCCAACGGTCTCTGCTATTGGCTGATCGTTCGCTGTCAAAAACGTGTTGGTTTTAACGTAACCCAGAATTACAATACGTTACTTTCGTATTTGGTTAAATTAATATGTCCCCAAAAACATTTTCTACACTTCTTTTTCCGAATGATCCTAATGTCTTCGGCCATCAGTGAGGACTGAAACAGTACTTTCGGATGGAGACAAACGTCCCTCTCATACCAATGTGTCTCCATCCCTAGAGATATTACTTATCAATAAAAGATCAAAATTCTGGAGGGCCTGATAACGAATGCATGAGAGTGCTAAAACAAAAAACCACCCAACATACATGATAGAAAAAGTAAGTTTGGGGTGAGAGAGAGGGCTAAATACCAAAATCCAACTCGTGTTCTTGTACGAGTTGACATTTTTCTTTATGATATCGACGATATAATATATATATATATATATATATATATATATATATATATATATATATATATCCGCTTCTAATGTTTTTTATTAGAAGCGGAAATAGAGAAAATATTATGCCTAACCACCCACATAGTACAAGAAGTTGTGTAAATAATTGTTTCAAACTGCCTAAAGTTAATAAAGCTATTTTCCGACATTCCTTTCAGTATTTGGGACCCAAATATTTTAATAAACTACCATTACAAGTCAAGAGTACGAAAAACCTCAATCTTTTTTGTAAGCAAACAATCACTTGGCTTTCTTCTCAGCAGGATGTAGAATAGTTTAACAATGTATTAGTTTAAGGGGGTTCGGTATGCCCTATCCTTCCAATGTTAATTTAGCCAATTTTATGTACCTTTTTCTCAGAAACCTTTAATGCTATCATCATCAAACTTTAGGACACTACTATTTAGACCTTTGTTCACATTTAGAGCGGAAAAAAGTTTAAAAAAAGAAGTTTTTATTTAATTTGTTGTAAATAAAAAATTTATTAATTTTTTGTAAAAATAATTTATAATTATCATTTTTTTTTAATACAAATTTAAAATAGATTTTTATAATGTCTTCCGCTCTAAATGTTAACAAAGGTCTACATAGTAGTGTCCTAAAGTTTGATGATGATAGCTTTAAAGGTTTCTGAGAAAAAGGTACATAAAATTGGCCAAATTAACATGGGAAGAATAGGGCATACGGAACCCCCTTAAATATAGTGTTCATTTTCACAATATAAAGTATAATATGTATGTGCGAGTATATGTATGTATTTATGCGTAAGTATATATGTGGATGTATATGTATGCATGTGTGTGTGCCTATTTATGCATAATTTTGTCATTTTAGTTACTTTATCTCTTTTTATTATTTAAAAAATCATTTATACTATTCATTTATTCATTTTCACTAATATACATATATATATATATATATATATATATATATATATATATATATATATATATATTTTGTTGTTGTTGAAACCCTCAGATGTTGCGGTTGGCGAAATACTAAGTAAAGTTATTATAAGGCTTGACTCTGATTCACATGTTAAAACTATATTCTTTATTTTTACAACTGGCCACACTACTGGACAAAGTGGCCAGTATATTTCTCGCCTTTTTCATTCATGTATTTATGTAATAATTTATGGGAAAAATTAAAATTAATTTATTATTATATATATATATATATATATATATATATATATATATATATATATATATATATTATAACAGGTAAATTTTTAAAACATGTCATTGTGACGCTTAGATGAATTTGTGGGGTTTAAAACATGTTGAATTTTTAATCATCTTTCAGTCCAAGATTATGAGATAAAATTCTCTTGTCTTTATAAACGACTCAAGTCCTAAAAAAGCTTGACGATCGAAAAAGATTAGAACTACAGGTTCGTTGAAATCTATACCTCTTTTGATTGGACAAACTATACAAGAAATTTTGCAGAGCATTTGTATAAGTGAGTTAAGAATCAATCTTAAACATTTTGTTAAACTGTTTATACTGTTTGGCACTTATAGAATGGTTGTATTTTCTGTAACAGATTATTTTCTGGATACATGTAACTGTGCCAAACCTTTAAAATAAAGGAAATTAGTAGTAAAGAAACACAAGGGAAACTTTGATGGACGAAGATACTCCCAGTGATGCCTGTTCACCGAGGTGGGAGCAGCCACTCACGGCAGAAGGGGGGCCCAGGGACGGTGACACGAGAGAGGAATGCGGCGGACGCGACAGCACCCCGAGCTCTATTTATCACCGACACCTTGAGCGATCGGCCCGCGCCGCCAAATTTGTTACGAAACTGTTGGAAATTCAAATGGTGAAGAAGCATTTGAAGTAATGAAGACGTGTTGACAGAGGAAGATCGTATCTTGAGCGATCTCCGCAACAGATTCGCAACGTGGAGGAACGCTCGGAATGCCCGATAAGCGAGTGGCCAGCTCTCCGTGCGTCGCGCCGCAACGTCAAACATTACACACAATTTTCTATTTCGTACCCAGCGGCCATAGAATTTATTCGTTATAGTGATTTTATTTCAGCTGCCAACTCGAGCCGGTTTACGAGCGCATAAAACGATGACGCGGCTGTAAAGCCCTTGGACGCGGCTGCAGACACTGTTGCTGTTGCACTGATGATATTTTGTTAAAGGCTTTTATGATTTCATGCCGTGCAAGCCTGGCAGTAACTGCTTGTAAATCAGAAATGCGATGTGAACGAAACAATCTGTGCTCGTCGCGTCGGCAAGTGTCTTACGGTCTATTAATATTGGTTTAAACGATTTATTACCTCGAGTAGATATGACTTTAAGTGCTGTTACGGGGATGTTACAGCGAATGCAATATCCTCTCTACTCATCATTTCTTCAAACAATGAAAAAATCAAATTGATACTGTAGCCGCTTTCTATATAAATTTGGTTTTGTTTCGTAAAATTTTGCTCTTTCGGTTATTTTGTGATTTTATTAACAAATTAAATAATAAATCACAATTTCAAATAATTCCAAATACTTTTAATTTTATGTTCCCTTAGAGCGTTCGCCTTTCAAATAATTTAACACATTTTAAGCCCTCCTAATACTGGAAAACGAATTTAAAAATATACAAAATATATTGTTTTTTTGCACTTAGCTCGAAAACGGTTTCAATAATGTAAATCAAATTACTAAGAAATTTTCACCAGAGTAAAGGTTACATGAGATTCTAAGCCATCATTTATTTAAAGGTATATTTCTCTTAAGTGTGTGCATTAGTAACATATGTAAATGATTAATAGTAACAAACTGTTCTAATGAACGCAATAAAATGTTCAAAAATTGTCTACTGGAAATAACCTTAATTTAGAAAGATCGTTTTTTGATTTGTAACTTACCCGTATCTTGGAGGGTAGTTATCAAATCTTAATGTGACCAAAGATCAAACCATACGTTAATCAAGGATGCCATTTACGCCTCTACTAAGGTCCACATTGAGGTCCTATGCCTCTGGGTGTTGTGCACCAAAATAGGATAGAATGTGAAGGACATGGATTTAGTTTCAATGAACATTGCATATTTTAGAAACACCAAGCGATATATCAGCATCCTTAGTAAGAAGATGAAGTGTCCTCAAATATCCATAACTGAAGTTGTGAATACTTCAACTTTCCAGGTCCACAAAAAGGCCACAAAATACCTTTTGTTAGGTTAGAGCTGTAAGATAGGATTGAGGATGTCTCCAAGTTTTAGTAATACACCTGTTAGACCTTACGGGTCTGGTGTAAACAAACTGACATCTAAGGGAATCAAGCAAGAAAAATGTTGCGCTTGCCTGAAGAACTGATCTTAGAGCGCCCTTAGCAATATCTGAAGCATGTCAAGCAAAGCTGTTTTCATGTTTAATTAATTTGATGACTTATTTTAATGATGACGTATTAACATAGGCAATCTATAATTAAATTATACGTTTCATAATGTTTTAGACTTGATACATTGTAGCGGTTATAATTAACTTTAATAGGTCGTGACGGACACTCAACTCTTTATCGGAGTTTAATAAAAATTCAGAAAGTTTTCATATTATGAAGAAACTCCTGGCCCAGCTTTGCCGAAAAGTGAATAAATAAATATATTTAATAACATTTTGAGAATAGTGTGTGAACTTGAAATATTTTTCTACCGAAAAATCATTGTTGGTATTTAAAAGTATGCTTATAACAAACTCACTGACCGTGTTTTTTTATATGTAGTTTTAGAACTAAATATAAATCATTGGAAATATCTGGAATTTTGTGAGTATTGAAAATATGTGAAACTTGTATTTACAAAAGTATAAGAATTAATTATTTAATTGTATTCAAATTTTATAAAATCTATTAATTCTTTGTAAGGCATTGGATTAATTCGTTTAGTTGTAAAAATGATAGATTTTGCCAGTATTTGAATGACTACATTTCGCAAACTACCCCTAATACATTGACTATTTTATATTGTAGAAATACATTGCCCTGTAAGACACAAAACTAAAACTCCAACTAAAACGTATAGTTTTTTTTCGTTATAATGCAAAATGTAAAGTACAGTAAACAAAAGTTTTAAAATTTTTAGAGCTGTCAAAAATGTGTTTTATATTTTAGATTTATCTTTTTTATTTTGTTAGACATTCATTGATAATTAAAACATGGTCAATATACTTTAACATGTTCTTCAATAGTGTACAAAAGATTTTGCAACAGCATATTTACTCATGTAACTTCTAGCGTTAAAATTCGTAGTCATCCTATAACTAGTTCTACAGATTCATTGGATGAGATATTCTACTCAAACAGTACAAGTCAGTGCACAGTTGAAATGAAAGTTTGATGCATGTTGTAGTGATGGATGCTGTAAACTGTGGCTAGTCCTCTCGCGGATCAATGGTTACTGTCTTCTGAACGTACGGGGCCAGTCGGTCCACAGGGAGATGGATGTTTGTTGCACTTTGCGTGTTGTAGTGATCGATGCTGTAAACTGTGGATAGTCCTCTCGCGGAGCAATGTTTACTGTCTTCTAAACATACGGAGCCAGTCGGTTCACAGGGAGATGGATGTTTGATGCACCTTGCATGTTGTAGTGATGGATGCTGTAAACTGTGGCTAGTCCTCTCGCGGATCAATTGTTACTGACTTCTGAACGTACGGAACCAGTCGGTTCACAGGGACATGGATGTTTGCTGCACCTTGCATGTTGTAGTGATGGATGCTGTAAACTGTGGCTAGTCCTCTCGCGGATCAATGGTTACTGTCTTCTGAACGTACGGAGCCAGTCGGTTCACAGGGAGATGGATGTTTGCTGCACCTTGCATGTTGTAGTGATGGATGCTGTAAACTGTGGCTAGTCCTCTCGCGGAGCAATGTTTACTGTCTTCTGAACATACGGAGCCAGTCGATTCACAGGGAGATGGATGTTTGCTGCACCTTGCATGTTGTAGTGATGGATGCTGTAAACTGTGGCTAGTGCTCTCGAGGATTAATGTTTACTGTCTTCTGAACATACGGAGCCAGTCGGTTCACAGGGGGATGGATGTTTGCTGTACCTTGCATGTTGTAGTGATGGATGCTGTAAACTGTGGCTAGTCCTCTCGCGGATCAATGGTTACTGTCTTCTGAACATACGGAGCCAGTCGGTTCACAGGGAGATGGATGTTTGCTGCACCTTGCATGTTGTAGTGATGGATGCTGTAAACTGTGGCTAATCCTCTCGCGGAGCAATGTTTACTGTCTTCTGAACATACGGAGCCAGTCGATTCACAGGGAGATGGATGTCTGCTGCACCTTGCATGTTGTAGTAATGTATGCTGTAAACTGTGGCTAGTCCTCTCGAGGATTAATGTTTACTGTCTTCTGAACATACGGAGCCAGTCGGTTCACAGGGGGATGGACGTTTGCTGCACCTTGCATGTTGTAGTGATGGATGCTGTAAACTGTGGCTAGTCCTCTCGCGGATCAATTGTTACTGTCTTCTGAACATACGGAGCCAGTCGGTTCACAGGGAGAGGAATGTTTGCTGCACCTTGCATGTTTGTAGTGATGGATGCTGTAAACTGTTGCTAGTCCTCTCGCGGAGCAATGTTTACTGTCTTCTGAACATACGGAGCCAGTCGGTTCACAGGGAGATGGATGTTTGCTGCACCTTGCATGTTGTAGTGATGGATGCTGTAAACTGTGGCTAGTCCTCTCGCGGAGCAATGTTTACTGTCTTCTGAACATACGGAGCCAGTCGATTCACAGGGAGATGGATGTTTGCTGCACCTTGCATGTTGTAGTGATGGATGCTGTAAACTGTGGCTAGTCCTCTCGCTGAGCAATGTTTACTGTCGTCTGAACATACGGAACCAGTCGGTTCACAGGGACATGGATGTTTGCTGCACCTTGCATGTTGTAGTGATGGATGCTGTAAACTGTGGCTAGTCCTCTCGCGGAGCAATGGTTACTGTCTTCTGAACATACGGAGCCAGTCGGTTCACAGGGAGATGGATGTTTGCTGCACCTTGCATGTTGTAGTGATGGATGCTGCAAACTGTTGCTAGTCCTCTCGCGGAGCAATGTTTACTGTCTTCTGAACATACGGAGCCAGTCGGTTCACAGGGAGATGGATGTTTGCTGCACCTTGCATGTTGTAGTAATGGATGCTGTAAACTGTAGCTAGTCCTCTCGCGGATCAATTGTTACTGACTTCTGAACGTACGGGGCCAGTCGGTTCACACAGGGAGATGGATGTTTGCTGCACCTTGCATGTTGTAGTGATGGATGCTTCAAACTGTTGCTAGTCCTCTCGCGGAGCAATGTTTACTGTCTTCTGAACATACGGAGCCAGTCGGTTCACAGGGAGATGGATGTTTGCTGCACCTTGCATGTTGTAGTGATGGATGCTGCAAACTGTTGCTAGTCCTCTCGCGGAGCAATGTTTACTGTCTTCTGAACGTACGGGGCCAGTCGGGTCCACAGGGAGATGGATGTTTGTTGCACTTTGCGTGTTGTAGTGATCGATGCTGTAAACTGTGGATAGTCCTCTCGCGGAGCAATGTTTACTGTCTTCTAAACATACGGAGCCAGTCGGTTCACAGGGAGATGGATGTTTGATGCACCTTGCATGTTGTAGTGATGGATGCTGTAAACTGTGGCTAGTCCTCTCGCGGATCAATTGTTACTGACTTCTGAACGTACGGAACCAGTCGGTTCACAGGGACATGGATGTTTGCTGCACCTTGCATGTTGTAGTGATGGATGCTGTGTAAACTGTGGCTAGTCCTCTCGCGGATCAATGGTTACTGTCTTCTGAACGTACGGAGCCAGTCGGTTCACAGGGAGATGGATGTTTGCTGCACCTTGCATGTTGTAGTGATGGATGCTGTAAACTGTGGCTAATCCTCTCGCGGAGCAATGTTTACTGTCTTCTGAACATACGGAGCCAGTCGATTCACAGGGAGATGGATGTTTGCTGCACCTTGCATGTTGTAGTGATGGATGCTGTAAACTGTGGCTAGTGCTCTCGAGGATTAATGTTTACTGTCTTCTGAACATACGGAGCCAGTCGGTTCACAGGGGGATGGATGTTTGCTGCACCTTGCATGTTGTAGTGATGGATGCTGTAAACTGTGGCTAGTCCTCTCGCGGATCAATGGTTTACTGTCTTCTGAACATACGGAGCCAGTCGGTTTCACAGGGAGAATGGATGTTTGCTGCACCTTGCATGTTGTAGTGATGGATGCTGTAAACTGTGGCTAATCCTCTCGCGGAGCAATGTTTACTGTCTTCTGAACATACGGAGCCAGTCGATTCACAGGGAGATGGATGTCTGCTGCACCTTGCATGTTGTAGTAATGTATGCTGTAAACTGTGGCTAGTCCTCTCGAGGATTAATGTTTACTGTCTTCTGAACATACGGAGCCAGTCGGTTCACAGGGGGATGGACGTTTGCTGCACCTTGCATGTTGTAGTGATGGATGCTGTAAACTGTGGCTAGTCCTCTCGCGGATCAGTTGTTACTGTCTTCTGAACATACGGAGCCAGTCGGTTCACAGGGAGAGGAAATGTTTGCTGCACCTTGCATGTTGTAGTGATGGATGCTGTAAACTGTTGCTAGTCCTCTCGCGGAGCAATGTTTACTGTCTTCTGAACATACGGAGCCAGTCGGTTCACAGGGAGATGGATGTTTGCTGCACCTTGCATGTTGTAGTGATGGATGCTGTAAACTGTGGCTAGTCCTCTCGCGGAGCAATGTTTACTGTCTTCTGAACATACGGAGCCAGTCGATTCACAGGGAGATGGATGTTTGCTGCACCTTGCATGTTGTAGTGATGGATGCTGTAAACTGTGGCTAGTCCTCTCGCTGAGCAATGTTTACTGTCGTCTGAACATACGGAACCAGTCGGTTCACAGGGACATGGATGTTTGCTGCACCTTGCATGTTGTAGTGATGGATGCTGTAAACTGTGGCTAGTCCTCTCGCGGAGCAATGGTTACTGTCTTCTGAACATACGGAGCCAGTCGGTTCACAGGGAGATGGATGTTTGCTGCACCTTGCATGTTGTAGTGATGGATGCTGCAAACTGTTGCTAGTCCTCTCGCGGAGCAATGTTTACTGTCTTCTGAACATACGGAGCCAGTCGGTTCACAGGGAGATGGATGTTTGCTGCACCTTGCATGTTGTAGTAATGGATGCTGTAAACTGTAGCTAGTCCTCTCGCGGATCAATTGTTACTGACTTCTGAACGTACGGGGCCAGTCGGTTCACAGGGAGATGGATGTTTGCTGCACCTTGCATGTTGTAGTGATGGATGCTTCAAACTGTTGCTAGTCCTCTCGCGGAGCAATGTTTACTGTCTTCTGAACATACGGAGCCAGTCGGTTCACAGGGAGATGGATGTTTGCTGCACCTTGCATGTTGTAGTGATGGATGCTGCAAACTGTTGCTAGTCCTCTCGCGGAGCAATGTTTACTGTCTTCTGAACATACGGAGCCAGTCGGTTCCCAGGGAGATGGATGTTTGCTGCACCTTGCATGTTGTAGTGATGGATGCTGTAAACTGTGGCTAGTCCTCTCGCGGATCAATTGTTACTGACTTCTGAACGTACGGGGCCAGTCGGTTCACAGGGACATGGATGTTTGCTGCACCTTGCATGTTGTAGTGATAGATGCTGTAAACTGTGGCTAGTCCTCTCGCGGAGCAATGTTTACTGTCTTTTGAACATACGGAGCCAGTCGGTTCACAGGGAGATGGATGTTTGCTGCACCTTGCATGTTGTAGTGATGGATGCTGCAAACTGTTGCTAGTCCTCTCGCGGAGCAATGTTTACTGTCTTCTGAACATACGGAGCCAGTCGGTTCACAGAGAGATGGATGTTTGCTGCACCTTGCATGTTGTAGTGATGGATGCTGTAAACTGTGGCTAGTCCTCTCGCGGATCAATTGTTACTGACTTCTGAAACGTACGGGGCCAGTCGGTTCACAGGGAGATGGATGTTTGCTGCACCTTGCATGTTGTAGTGATGAATGCTGCAAACTGTTGCTAGTCCTCTCGCGGAGCAATGTTTACTGTCTTCTGAACATACAGAGCCAGTCGGTTCACAGGGAGATGGATGTTTGCTGCACCTTGCATGTTGTAGTGATGGATGCTGCAAACTGTTGCTAGTCCTCTCGCGGATCAATTGTTACTGACTTCTGAACGTACGGGGCCAGTCGGTTCACAGGGACATGGATGTTTGCTGCACCTTGCATGTTGTAGTGATAGATGCTGTAAACTGTTGCTAGTCCTCTCCTGGCTCTATGGTTACTGTCTTGAAATATATAGCTACAACCTTCATTACTAATGAGTTAATATCAATATTGAATCAACTTCTTCCTTGACTCACTAAGACGCAGTATAAGTTCCACGTTATATTATTTTATTACGAAGATAGTATATACTCTATAAGCCTCTCGCTTTGAAAAGAAATTGGCAGAAATGCATTTTTCATTAAGACAGATAATTAAAAACTGTTCCCAAAACATACAGTTTTAGATTTAGAACATATGCTATAAAGAAAGTTATAAAATTTCAAATCAGCTTTCTAAGAAAGGTAATTAATTTTGTATAAAATGTGGCCAAAATTAAGGCATACCTAGTCATTTTAACTGTATATATATATATATATATATATATATATATATATATATATATATATATATATATATATATATATACACTGTTTGCAGAAAATAAATGTGCAGAGGCTTCTTTAAACAATAAAAGAAAAAGACTTCACATAAATCTTTTAATATTTCGACTAATATTGTCGTTTTCAAAGACCTTGAAAATTTACTTCTAACACAGAGTGGTGTTATTTTATCCTGTGGTTTTAGTTCATTTGTTTGGGATTGTTCTCAGGTCGTTTTCTTTTCAGCAGGATCATTTGTTTTGGATCCATATATTCGAGGGGAGGGTGGGAAAAGGAAGTGCTGATGCTTTGCAAATGTAAGTTTAGCAGGGATAATAAAAGTAATTCAACCGTCGTACAGACCTCAACCTCCACAGGTGTATAACTTGAGAGGTATCTCGGACTGGATGTGTTCTAAAGAAATGCTTGAAACTTAGGCCATTCCTTAGTAAAATATAAGAAGTATCACCCTTAATAACCAGTACGGTTATTTCTATAATTGGCCATTTCTGGAACTTGCACACTACTCATCTGTGCAGCTTATCATTCCATGGCAAAGTCAATAATACACAAGTGGTAAGATAACTGTTCTTCTTCAGTGCCCATCAAGTGCTCCGCACCATTGTCCAATCAGTGATGGATAAGCATCAGCTATCATCTAATTTCGACATAGCGACAATTGAGTATGTTGGTAACTCTGAAATTATGTGAGTTTACATTCAGCCGGCTTGGAACTGGACATTCAAATGTCTCCTGACTCATGTTGCGTATTCCGATTGCTAGACGAATGAGCTGGACTGAACCCCAACTGCGGGTTCCTATAGAAACGGAGTATACCCAGGCGGTAGATGATAGGTATTCCGCAGACCTTAACCGCCCGTCGATTAGTAAGTCATCACTTCTTCGGTAAGTAATATGAAAGATTTTTCGAACACAAACTACTCATTCCTTGACCCATTTGGAATAGACAGTTCAGTTATGACAGGGATCAACACTTACTCTTATAAATAATCAAACCAAAGATGGTGAAACCCAAATCGTAGTCGTGTTATTCACTTACCTGTAAGTGTGATTAAAACCTCTTTGTAATGCTAGCCATCTTGGTTTTAGACCCATAAGAAAATTTCGTAATAAAACAGATCTTCAAACCTTTATTTTTGGTCATGGAATTTGGAATATGTGTCATTGAGAGAGGAGAGTTGGAACTATATCGTTTGAATACTTAAAAGGTATATAGTTTATAAGAGAAAAAGATTCAGATGGGCATTGGTCATGTATTTAAAATGAGATATCTTACAATTCAACGACCAAGAATAAGGGCATAAAGTTGTTTTAGATTACTACTGTTCTTATGGGATCAAACTCAAGGTTGTTGCACTACGGCTAAGCGTGTATTCTTCAGAAGACGCAGTTATCCTCGAATCTCATAATGAGCTAGTATAATAAAAATCGTCAAAAAAGAAATGAATGGGAAGTACTCAAAAGCTGCTGGGGTTTCAAAGGAGGCATTCGTTAACGGGTCAAAATATTTGGCGAAGAATCCAGTTTAATTTTTCGGAGGCAGTAATTTGGGGAATTTAAGCTCATTCTCGCAAGGTAGATTTGGATGCTCTAAATAATATATTGGACTGCTTAACTTTGGCGGCTGAGGTAAGAGACATAACGTGCCTGATCGTCCAACCTTGAAGACCCTACTTCGTATATTAGCAGTCTACCCGCTGAATCTCAATCCTAAAGCCATCAATCACAGATATATACTATACAACCATATTTAGTATATGTAAAATGACCTAAACAGGTTGTTCTAAGGTATCTTTTCGTTATATAAAATTCCTAAGTCTATATAACAAATTCGTTATAATAAGTGGCAAGTGATGAATCTAGTGGTTGCTATACAACATCATTGAAATTGTCAATCCAACTCAATTAATAATCAATTCGAAATGTCAATATTCAATCGAACTATTTTTAGTCTAACTTAAAATATTACTTTGTAATATTACAGGGTCTAATTTGAAATGATAATACAATTTCGGTTACTTACCATTGTTGTACATACAATACTATGTTTCGAGGATTGAAATCTACCCTTTTCCTAGGGTAAAAAACTCCTTCCTATTGCATACAACGCTAAACACCCAAACTCCTATCATCCGTGTCAGTCATACAACAATTTAATAAAAGTCAATAAAACATCTAAATATATAGCGAATATTATATTTGTCCAATAATTCAATCATACGTATAATAAATTATAGTCCAGTAATAAAATAAGTTTCTCAGAATTATAAATTAGAAACAATGTTTTGTTATTAAATTCCTTTCAAGACCTTCTCTAGTTAAACATTTTGATAATGGACAAAATTTTCAAAAATGCTTCATTTTGACAAACATGTTTTCTTATAAAATACATTTTTGGGGTAAACCTCCTCTCAAAAACGAAAATCACATACGATCTAGAAGTAAACAAGTACATACTTTGAATATTGGATTTATACCAAATTGAATGATAGTTTAAACTGTTTAAATGACATTTTACGGATAGTAACAAATCGAATCTCATTAATGTAATACAATCAAAAATGTAAAGTAATGTTATCAATACAGTCAAAATATGTCTTTTTTGGAATGAGTCCCTTCACCAGATGAAAAACCCATTAAAAGTGGAAAACAATAGCTGTGATCTTTGAACCAATGAAAAATCTAAGCGATATTTATTAGATCTAAAATCTTAGTTATTCAAACATTTTACTGTGAAAATCTTTCTAGGATCAAAAAGACGAAATTAAAAGGTTTGTTTGAAAATTTATTTGAAATCCGCTGTAAGCAGTTAAGGCTTACGTTATCTTATACTATGATATAAATGAGTGTACATTCATAAAAGCAAATAGCCGATTTTACGAAATATTATTGTACTCGAAAGCCACACATGAGCGACGTTCCATTGTGCACAGGATTGTTACCTTGCTGCCAGCAAATGCGAGGCGATCGCCGATTTATTTGACAGGAATATTATATTTATCCAGGTGGCGATAAGCGATCAGCCAACGATTTGACTAACGACTGCACGACAACGGCACACGGCAGTGTCGCTGTCGTTAGCCAAATTATTAAGCAGCAGCGGCGGGACCATGTAACGAGCGGCACGTAACCCAATAATTTTTCACACATATTGTAGTGGCGTGTGACAGTACGCCATCGACCGTCACGACTGGGAGGACCGCCCAGCTTCGGTCATCACGACATCGCACATCGCCTCTGTCACATCTGGGGGTCGGTCGTCGTGTACCCCAGCCACGGAGATAATGCTACTGACTGTAGACACTGTTACTTTATACGTCAGATAGTGGTACCGTACTTGTATCATACACTTCGCCTCTGTTACATCTGGGGGTCGGTCGTCGTGTACCCCAGCCACGGAGATAATGCTACTGACTGTAGACACTGTTACTTTATACGTCAGATAGTGGTACCGTACTTGTATCATACACTTCGCCTCTGTCACATCTGGGGGTCGGTCGTCGTGTACCCCAGCCACGGAGATAATGCTACTGACTGTAGACACTGTTACTTTATACGTCAGATAGTGGTACCGTACTTGTATCATACACTTCGCCTCTGTTACATCTGGGGGTCGGTCGTCGTGTACCCCAGCCACGGAGATAATGCTACTGACTGTAGACACTGTTACTTTATACGTCAGATAGTGGTACCGTACTTGTATCATACACGTCGCCTCTGTCACATCTGGGGGTCGGTCGTCGTGTACCCCAGCCACGGAGATAATGCTACTGACTGTAGACACTGTTACTTTATACGTCAGATAGTGGTACCGTACTTGTATCATACACTTCGCCTCTGTTACATCTGGGGGTCGGTCGTCGTGTACCCCAGCCACGGAGATAATGCTACTGACTGTAGACACTGTTACTTTATACGTCAGATAGTGGTACCGTACTTGTATCATACACGTCGCCTCTGTTACATCTGGGGGTCGGTCGTCGTGTACCCCAGCCACGGAGATAATGCTACTGACTGTAGACACTGTTACTTTATACGTCAGATAGTGGTACCGTACTTGTATCATACACTTCGCCTCTGTCACATCTGGGGGTCGGTCGTCGTGTACCCCAGCCACGGAGATAATGCTACTGACTGTAGACACTGTTACTTTATTACGTCAGATAGTGGTACCGTACTTGTATCATACACGTCGCCTCTGTCACATCTGGAGGGGTCGGTCGTCGTGTACCCCAGCCACGGAGATAATGCTACTGACTGTAGACACTGTTACTTTATACGTCAAGATAGTGGTACCGTACTTGTATCATACACGTCGCCTCTGTCACATCTGGGGGTCGGTCGTCGTGTACCCCAGCCACGGAGATAATGCTACTGACTGTAGGACACTGTTACTTTATACGTCAGATAGTGGTACCGTAATTGTATCATACACGTTCGCCTCTGTCACATCTGGGGGGTCGGTCGTCGTGTACCCCAGCCACGGAGATAATGCTACTGACTGTAGACACTATTACTTTTATACGTCAGATAGTGGTACCGTACTTGTATCATACACGTCGCCTCTGTCACATCTGGGGGTCCGGTCGTGTCGTGTACCCCAGCCAGCCATATAATGCTACTGACTGTAGACACTGTTACTTTATACGTCAGATAGTGGTACCGTACTTGTATCATACACGTTGCCTCTGTCACAATCTGGGGGTCGGTCGGTCGTCGTGTACCCCAGCCCAGAGGGAGATAATGCTACTGACTGTAGGGACACTGTTACTTTATACGTAAGATATATCCTGAGGGAAGATACACGTTCGCCTTGTCCATCTGGGGGGGTGGTCGTCGTGTACCCCAGCCACAAAATCATAAAACTAATTCTTGTCTAAAATTCAGATATGTTACCGTACTTGCATCACATTTTTCTGTAAATCTGGGGGTCGGTTTAGTTAGGATATTTAACAATAAAATTTGGCTGAGCGTCATTGAGGCCTATCACTTAGTCGCAAACAGAATGTCACATTTTGTTCTGCCAGAAAATAGTACTGAAGTAAGAAAGCTTTGCAGCTAACACTAAGTGGCCAAGATATCCAACATTGGGTCAGATTGAAACTGGGTCGATCGGAAATGCAAAGGCATATGCGAGCAAGTAAAGCATTAACAATCTGAATATACTGTAAATCACACTGAGATGTGCCTTAAATAACACTTAGAAGCCATTTGCGTGAGCCATGATATCAGACTATGGGCAATCACCGAAACTGCCTGGAAGCAAAGCTTAGCAACTAACTTATCAAAGAATCCGTATTCACACTGAGAAGTGCCTTATAACTCTTATGAAGCCATTTGCAAGTGGCGATCATAATCCAAGTATGGGCAGATTGATTCGCAACTTCCTGGAAGCAAGGCATAGCGAGAAAGTATCAAGGAATCCGTATATCACACTAAGGTATGCCTTATAACACTTATGAAGCCATTTAGCGAGAGCCATGATGATATCCGAGTATGGGCAGATCGAACTGCCTGGAAGCAAGGCTTTAGCAAGCTAATTATCAAAGAATCCGTATTCCACACTGAGAATGGCCTTACAACTCTTATGAAGCCATTTGCCAAGTGGCGATCATATCCAAGTATGGGCAGATTGAAACTGCCTGGAAGCAAGGCATAGCAACAAAGTATCATGGAAAGTCCATATTCACGCTGAGAAGGGTGCCCTTAATAACACTTATGAAGCCATTTGGCAAGTGCGATCATATCCAAGTATGGGCAGATTGAAAACTGCCTGAAGCAAGGCATTAGCAAGATAAGTATCAAGGAATCCGTATTCACACTGAGAATGCCTTATAACACTTATGAAGCCATTAGCGAGAAGCCATGATATCCGAGTATGGGCAGATCGAACTGCCTGGAAGCAATGGCATAGCAACTAAGTATCGAAGGACATCCGTATTCACACTGAGTGAATGCCTTATAATTCTTATGAAAGCCATTTGCGAGTGGCCATGAATATCCGACTTATGGGCAGATCGAAACTGCCTGGGAAGCAAGGTTTAGCAAGAAATTATCAAATAATCCGTATTCACACTGAGGTGCCTTATGAAACACATTAGCGAGGCAATTTGAACTTGTGCAAGGCATTATCGAAAACATCCGTATTACACTGAGGAATGCCTTATAATTCTTATGAAACCATTTGCGCAGGGCCAGATATCCTTATGGGCAGATCGAAACTGCCCTGGAAGCAATGGTTTAGCAAGAAATTAGCAAATAATGTATTCACACTGATAGTGGCGATGAGGCGAAATTGGGTTTGTATCACAAGTGTTAAAAACTTTCTCATCTTCCTTGCCCCGACCACAGCGATTCGTGTCAGAAAGTGAGGACACCAACCAGTACAGCGGTAGATACAGTTACTTCTGCGGTTGAATTGACGTATCTTCAGTGGGATACGTGTGGAAGATGTGTCTACTGATGTCATGTAATGCATGTGATGCGCCAGTTTGTGGAGCGTTGTATGTAACTGTTATTTCGTCTGGATGGATTGAAGAGCCAGTAAATCCAGTCATCTATAATTCGAGAGCTGTATATTTCTAGAGAGTTTTGATACATTATAGTTGGTCGAATAGGTTTTAGTGGACTTATTTTTTTATTGTAAAGCCATATACCGTTAAGATTGTTTACTGAAGACAGGAAATGTAGTAAATCTTTTTTTATCACTTTGGAAGTCTGATATTGTTCGCCCATTGAACAAGACCTCAGTTCCAACATCTTGCCAAGACTTCAAACCAATTCTGCCTGCTCTATGCAAAGGCCTCGAAAATTTTGTGCAATGCCAGATTACTGATCAATTAACACGAAATAAAGTTCTAAATGATTTACAATCCGGATTTCGAACAGAAAATAGTACTGAAACTGCTTTACTGAAAGTCACTGACGATATACGATTCGCGATGGACCAAAACCTAAGCACAATATTGATACTCTTTGGTTTCTAAAAGGCTTGTGATTGTGTAAACTACAAACTACTATTGGCTAAATTGAGAAACATTGGTCTTTCAGAAAATGTCCTGCTATGGCTGAGGTCTTATCTGTCTGGTAGAAGGCAGTGTGTACAGGTAGGTGACATAACATCCGACTGGCTGAGTGTTGAGTGTGGTGTTCCTCAGGATTCCATACCTGGTCCTCTCTTGTTTGTGTTGTACGTTAATGACTTGAGCACGGTACTGGTACACTGCAAGTCCCACATGTATGCTGATGACTTCCAGATATATGTCCACGTTAACATACACCAAATCAATAATGGCATTACCATGATCGACTCTGACACAAAAATGTACTGGACTGGACGAGTAAACATGGACTTACACTAAACCACGAAAAAACTAAACACATTGTGGTATCTCATTATCGCTCTCGGTCTTTGATCGATTTTACATCTATACGTAACGTTACAGTAAATGGAACTGTACTACCTTATTACGATAAAGTTAGGAACTTAGGACTGATGATAAATTGTACCCTTAGCTGGAATGGTGCAGTGACAGACAGAGACTTGTAAGAAAGTTTTTGCATCAATGCATTGACTAAAGAAACTGCAAAGATTTTTGTCACTTAACATAAAACTGTTGTTGGTTAAAGTCCTCTTACTGCATCATTTTTCTTACTGTAACAGTGTGATGAACGACATGACTGTGGCTTTGGGTGAAAAACTTCAGAGAACCTAAAATTATTGTATGAGATATGCATTTGATCTCTGTAGAGATGAGCGTGTAACACCTTATTATATTAATTCAAAGATTTTGAAGTTGAATGACCTCAGATCAATAAAAATCTTAACATTGGTCCATTAAATTTTAAATTCTGGCTTTCTAAATTATTTCTTAAACAATATCCAATTTGTCTCTCAAACTGGTGTGGATAGAACTCGCTCTGGTACGTCTGTGCTCCGCATGCCGTTGCACAGAACTGCTGTATATGAGAAGTCTTTTGAAGTAACAGCATGTCGTCTGTGGAATTCCTTTCCTCGTAGTAAAACATCCTTAGAGAGTCGTCCTCGGTTCGTGGAGTCGCTGAGGGAGCACTGGCATGAGTAGAGTGTGTGAGGATAGTGTGTTTCTTAAATTCATTTTATACAAGTACAGTATGTTATTATTTTGCGTGTCAGTATGTGTTTATAAATATGTTACATTTTTTATCATTATACAGTTTTTTAGTTTATATTGTTAAATAAAGTACTTTTTGGTGTTTATATTGATAATGTTTACATTAAATATTTAGTTTTAGTATTATTTAAAAATAAGAATATTTTGTTCTAGTTTCTATATGGGGTTAAATGTAAGATAGGGCCCATGAAGCCCAAATTTCGCCTCAAATAAAGAAATATTTCATTTCATCACTCCTGGAGTAATGACGGATATTTAATGTAAACCATATTGTTACAAGGAGCAAATGAGTTATATCTTACGTTTGTTACTTGTTTTTACAGTTTATAACTTAAAAAAATTGTCATAAAATATATTGTACAGTGCAATTGATTTTTAATAAAATTTTATTGAGGAAATAGTTGCTGTTGTTAGTAAAAACATGTCCTTCTCTCTTTTTATTTTCATATACAGTAAATGCAGGCAATAATTTATTTATTTTCATCAACAGTTTTTATTATCTGATTATAATATGCAACTAAATTATCTTACATGTACCTACCACTCCCCATGACATGATCAAAAATGTTGTTCTATGTGCCTGTCTTCAACGAAAATATATGTTCAGGAATCTAACCAAAATTTGTTTACAAAATTAACAGAAACATATCCTAACCGAAAACAAATTGCACTATCCTTAGTTGAATGACGTAGACTTTAATTCCCAGCCAATTATTACGTGGAAGTAGATTATGGTCATGTTGACTTACACATGTGTTTTAAGAAAATATAAATTTTGAATTCCGATCAAGTAGACTGATAAAGGAAAAACTGACAGTTTTGTTAAAAATAAAGATTTTTGATCGGAAGATGTCCTTCACAATTTAATAGGAATGTGTAAAATATTGAAATATTAAATAATAATTTATACATCTACAGCGTGATAACAATAATTATTTGTGTTGTATATTAGTTATGCATATTGTAAATAAAAATACAATTTTGAGGCTCCTATAATTAATGTATAAGTTGGTACAGCAAGTAAGTATGAAACAGAAACAGAGTTTACTTGCGCAGGTTCGAGTAACACAAATGTCAGTCACTTTTCACCAAATATGGCACATAATAATTGTGAGAAATGAATTGTAATTCACTTATATTCATATAAAGTCTCAAGTAATCAATGAAATTAAAAAATAGCATACTCAATACTGTAGCATGTATTTCACACAAAAATTGTAAAATATTTGATTTGAGTCTAAAAATTGTCAGTGGCAAGCCTTTGCGGGGTGTTTAAAAAATACTTTTAATTTACAATACATATTTTAAATAATACGAAAATCTGGTATGTTTAGTGTGTTGCTTAGTTAAAATCAACATTATTTGAAACGCAATTTAAATGTTCTACTTTAACAAAATTCGGAAAAGGTTCCTTAGTTAGCAATTGGGAATTCGTAAAACGACTCGGAAATTTTAAATCGAAAAGCAAACGGTCTCTTGTTGAATTAGACGTTACAGTTTATGTCCATGTATAGAGTCAGTGTACTACCACATCCGCAGAGGGTCGTCAGAGAACATCGTGAAATCATTTAGAACGGAACACATCTTTAAAACAAAGTTATGTTGCGACAGATATAAATTACAAAATTGTGCATATCATTTTGACAAATCAATTAGGTACGACATGGATAAAGATAAACAAAGATTGTTATGCTAAATAATATATTGAGAATGTATACGGTTTATGGTTAAAAATAGTTTCAATAAAAAAATAAACTTCTTTATTTTGACTGAACTGTGCTATTATTTAAAATTTATACCACTAATATATATGTTCATAGTTATTTACATAGACACTTGAATATTGAAATATTTGTTCCTGAAAAATTACGAAGTTAAAGTTTACAACACATTAACTATTTGTTTTTTGACATATTTTACAGAAATAAACGAAAATTAATACCAAAACTAAATTTGCTCTTTCAAACCTTTCGATTGTTTTAAATTATTTGAAAGTTTTTACATCCTTAATTAAGGTTTCACCAATTTAGTTTGTAATTAAAAGTCCAAGTTTGTATTTTAGCACACATTCCGTGCCATCTTATATTTTAATTACAAAAGCGTCTTGTAATATATATTAATTTGAATGATTAAAATAGAACATGTGGTATAATTAAAATTATGTGATTTGGTGAAATAAGTGAGTGTTTGGCTATTCTTATTTTAATTATATTACTTACAAGAATAGTAGAAATGTTAGTAGAAAATATTAAGTAAAGTAATAAATATAAAAAGCTTAATTTTTTAACAGTTTTCGAAAATAGTTTGCATATCTATTTTAGAGTAATTCTGGGATAAAAATAACTATATAAATATTACATGTTCAATGTTTTTTACCATAAAACATATTAAATCTATTTTATAAGTGAAGACGAACATATTTTAGACTATTAAAATTTGAATTTTGGGATATACTAACATTGCTCATACCATTGTAATACTAGAAACTATAGGTTGGTACTCTTGAAAACATTTACTTTAGAGATATTCTTTTTTTATAGGATTTAGAAATTATGTAAGTATCGTGCACGGCAGTTTCGAAAACTTATTGCTCAACCACCGGTGATGCAGGTAAGCATAGGATCCTTATTTTATCTTCCGCGTCGACTTTCAACAAAGAAGCGTATTTAAAAAATTTAAATTTCATACATTGCACATTTAAAACAAGTAAGACTGGTTTAAGTGCATAATTTTAAAACTGTTCTAAGTTGTCCATCTCTACAACGTTTGAAACTGAATCAAGTTTTTAAAGACTTGTATTTACTAATAAGCAATTGTGTGATCTTGTAGGTGCAATGTTTAATTCCAGAAAGTAAGTATCATAATTTAATTTATGGTATAATGCATAAATTTTAAGTTTTGCACGAAATTTCTAGCGTTTTTGCATTTTATATTTGATTGGTATTTCGTCAAGATTTTAAGCATGATATGTTTCACATATATGTTTATATTTAATATTTTTCATTGCGTGCTTGTAAATGGTTCCTGTATGGAGGTAAAGACTCTCTGAGAGCAAAGAGAAGCAATTATTTTGAACTTTTGTTACACCATTCTTTACAGATTTTCACAAGAATTTTTAAACGTCTGCGAACTCTATTGACTGCTATTCTAATAACGTAACATTAAAATTAAGATTCAATTACAATAGTCTGACCATATTGTAATATATATATATATATATATATATATATATATATATATATATATATATATATATATATTGTAAGTGTACATTTATTAATAAATGGAAATAGATTTTCAATTATATACAGCAGAGAATTGTCCTTATTCAATAAAACATTATTTTATATAATTATAATCTACTACGATGGGAAAGAACTGACAAGGAAACTATTTTAATAAAGTTGTAAATTATATGTACACGTACATACTTGCAAGTATAGTAATTTTTCAAACCACTAGGAAAGTACATAGAAGAAACTATACTTATACTAGCAGATAAGGACATTAAAGAACCGTAGCGGCAGCGACTCCAACATGTCTGACTCGGCAATAAACTACAGCAGCTGACATCCCGGGCGAGTCCTGCGACACTCTATCCGAGGAATCCCGTTATCGCAGGAACGTCATAAACTGCAGTCGGTGAAATGGTACCAACGTCACGGTGCGGCGCGGCGCGTCCACGGCCAAATTTGAAAATGCTTTATCTGTCGGCAGATGATGACGGCATTGTGGCCGCGGCATAATTTGTCGACCACTTCCAGAACTCGTTTTTCCTATGTTTTATAAAAGCAACATTTGAAATATGATTTCTCCGCCGGGCCGTCCTTTGTTTCGCTCGGTTCTCCTCGTTTTTTCGGCCGTCAGCAGCCGTGGCATCTCCAAATAAAGGAGATAAATATGAATAACATGAAGCGCGTAGCCAGTTTTTTGGTGTGTGCCCAGCGTTAAAAATATCACGTTGTCGCTTATCGAATATCAATCAATGTAATCTAGAGGGCTCTGGTGTAACTGATTGGGACCACCCACCTCCACTGTCGCCAGATACAGATACCTGCAGTCACTAATTGGCAGGCACTGGCTAGATCATGACGGCAGCGGCAGCGCGACCGTGTCTCTCGCCATCTCATCTGATTGCGCCCGTCTCACTCCCAAATTTCACACTTACGCTTGTTATTAAGCCTTCACTTTTCTGTTGATGAACGATGGGAATTTTGAGGCTGTGTGAGGCTAGGTGTTACGTGGAGGACTTTTGACATTGATGAATTCCTTACCAAAATAGGATGATTTTCTTTAAAAAAATATACAGCCTATGCTCTTTTAGAAGGAATGAGGCAAAGGTCAAAACACCAATCTTATCTAACACTCTGTTACTTTTTGTTGATTACCATCTTAGGTTGAATTTCTTATCTGGTTTATGACAACCCATCGATCGTCACTCAAAATCTTTCCTGTTATTTATCCTATAGTAGGGCATTTATCCGAAGTCTGAGTAAATCATGGTAGGTCTGGACATTAGGAAACTCTTAGATTGTTACGTATGATGATTATATTAGTTAGACGTATTTACCACACTATTTTTGAAAGTGCTTCTAATTTCTTTCAACACTTAACATCATACTAAACTATCATCAGATTCAGTTAATGGGGAAAAATATGAAATGCTTGTTACATAATAAAAATCGAAAGACTCTTTTCTGTTATCATTATATGTGGTACTGGGTTGCTTTATAATATCAATGTCGAGTTTAACTTTAGTTTACCTTCCTCTTAGAGCAGCATCTGAAGAACGCTGTCACCAATTTGACTCCTGGAATGTAGAGTCATGCTCGTCTGAAGAGATGCAAAAACGTCGGCGAAGAAGAAGCTCAGAATATGCTCTTTACATAGCTTCGACATCAGAGGTATTCTCATTGTCTCATAAGGTACACATTAAGAGTCATTTTCAAAATTTAAAATTCATATATTCTGTTGCTTTGGCATTAATTATTGGTAAAAAATTCTTTGCACTCATAACTCTTGACCTCTGGAAGCATCTGTAGGATTCCTGTGTGTTCTTCTTCGACAGGATGTCGGAATCCCGGCTTCTGGAATTTTCCAGCTTCTAGGAACTGCCGGTCTTCAGGAAATTTCGGTCTCTGGGAACTTCCGGGAATTCCTGAAGAATTTCCTGAAAGCCCGAAGCGTTCAATATTCCACCCTTCAGAAGATCATGTACTCTGTGAAGTTCCGTGCACCTAGAATGAATTTTCATGGACAGTTATGACGGCTCAGTGTGTGTGTATGAAATGGTCTTGACCTGACGTATACGTGATATTCTCCAATAAGCGAGTTCATTATAATTTTGGTTACAATCTATCCAATGTGTAGGCTATTAGAGCTGTTTATCAAAAAGGGGTTTAGCCTAATTGATTCATCCCGCTGGCCAAAAACCAGGCCTGGCCTGGCAATGTAATTTTAGAACGTCCATTTATATTATACTATTTAAATGAAACCATAATGATATACTCTTCAGATAAATATAAATGATACGTTTACTCTAACATAATCCATTTGGTAGATTGGAAATCTCCTAGAAAATATTGATTATTTAGTTTTTCTTTTAGATTACGCTGAAAAAAGAGTTGTGTTTATAATTTTTATATATAATAAAAAAAATAAAATCAATGAAGTTGTCTGTTCCTGATGTAAAGTCTAGTAGATTAAACAACCCTGCACACTATCCGGCGTTTAGTAGGTTTTTACTATAATTTTGTACTATGGGTACCTGTGTGGTCTTAATTATAGTGTGGAATTATTTTGATCAATAAACTCTTTTCCATTATTCCTCTCTATTTAAATTTTACAGTATAATAGTTAACTTTTTTACATAGATTAAATAGTGTTTTTGATTTAAATATAAAAATAGCAGTTACTCAACGTTTGTTGAATATAATGAATACAAGCTTCTTATTTCTTAATCATCATAATTAAAATTTACTCCGTGAACAGTTTTTATAGCGCTTTCTTGGTATAAATATAGAATATAAGAATAAATACTCAATAATTAAACCAATTAAAGCTTAATTGAGGCCTCGAATTTCCAGGAATGTTATCCACAATACTTAATTAAGAAATTTATCACCTTTACCGATGCATGGAATTCACTGAGTGGTAGATGTCTGGTGTAAAATTTGACATATATATCATGTTCAATATTTACATATCATATATTCAATATATTTTAATATTTAAAGTATGTATTTTAAAGATTTTTCTCATAATAATTAATATCTAAAAATAATTCCAATCCAACAAACCAATAGACAAATGATTATAAATTTTAAAAGTTCATTAATTTAATAAAAATCAATGCTAATATATAGTAAGTATAGTATATGGTATATAGTATGCAATAGTCATATTAGTAAGATTTTTGCTACACTTATTTTAGCAACATATATTGAATCTTACTACCATTAACAAAATGATAAGATGTTGTCAATGGGATGTCAGGGTGTGGGGAGGGGGTGAAGCGGTGTTATGGGAGCGCGGTGGCGGGACATGACGGGGCCCGGCCGAATATCTTTTCCGGGGCTCGCCAAATCTGAGTACGGCCCTGCAGATCAGTGATGGCATACCATTCCGTCTACTATATGTGCTAAAACCACTCCGTCCTTTAAGATAGATGTTTGCCTCTGTTGTTTCGACTTCATTTACTCTCTTCTATCTTGGACTGGTCTGAAAACTACCATAAGACATTTTTAACTGTAAAGAATCATTGAGTATCAGGTTGGTATTCATTAGCTCTTACTGGGCGTTCGAGTCGCTTTTGCAAACTCTTTCCGATTGGAGTGTCCAGTTTTCAAAATGTACTAGACTTAATTTTATACCACAGCTTATACATTGTGAATGAAATTCGAGTTTGTAACTGATCACTTGCAGATTTAAGTAACTCTCTTACACAGTTGACAGACTTCAGTCACCTTGGGAGGTGGAGAGCAAGGCAAAATAACCTTGTTTAACGAACGGTATCTCCAAATAGTATCAATACACGAAGCGATGACTTACTGATATTATACCTTTTAACCACGGTCTTGGTCACAAAACGACCTACCAATGACAATGAAAGACGGTGGGCGGGAGTGTGCTGTTGCCGCGTTTTTGCCCGACAAGAGATTATTTCAAGATAGTTAGCTCACGTAAAGCGTAATCCTCTCTCGTATGACTTCCTCCTACCGTCCGACTACCGGCAATTACCCGCACCCCGTGTACCCGTGTTGTCGTGTCGCCGTGTCGCTGTGTCGGCCAGTGACGGACGGCCGGTCCTCCCCGGAGCCGTGCATCATTCCGGGCCCGACACAGATAAATTATATTTATTTATGACAATTACCGCTGCTGTAAAACTGAAACATTTATGAAATTCGCTGTTTACCGCAGCGTGAGTTGTGACTGGCGTTCCGTGCGTGAGGACATTCCGACAACTCGAAGCAGACTTTTTACAAACACAAACACGTGCTGGCGAGCGAGGGGGGCGTCGGGGAGGGCGGACATTAAGACTGCAGTGATGGATGTTTTTTTGAAAAAATGTCAACATGTTACAACCGTAAAAAGCGGCTCGAGCCTCAAAGACGCCGCGCCGCGAACGCGGTTCTAAATTATAACCGGGTTCTTGTAAGGAGGAACCTAGGACGTAACCCTATGTAACCCTGCTACGGCTTTATTATTCCGGTGCTAGTAGCATTGTCAGATTTAATTGAGCGAACCATTGGCCCGTTGCCACGACCGGGTTAAATATTGAGCACATTACCGGACTCGGCGTACAAGCGGGCTCGCGACGGACGGCGGGCGGCTCACTCACTTTGTCGGTGAGTCAGGCTTCTTCGTTACGAGCTATAGAACAGGTGACGTTCACTTTTACTACGGTTTTATCGTAGCTAAGAACTCGTACGAATAAACGTGCACGGATTACCAAGTAGTAGTCACGCGGTGATTGTACAGGCCTCGCATCCTTGCCTAGTTAGAGACTACTTATACTATTGGGTAATGTGGCAGTAACGGTAGTACATTCCTCCTCCTCTATAATATGTTCTTAACACGGGTTACAAATAATTGGACTACCACTTTATCACTTACAGTTTAAAAGTACTTCATGACATATTTCTGTTAATTGATACCACTACCAGAATGCGATTAGCATTCAGTTGTCTCAATGTTTTGGATCTCCTCTACAACCCGTTGGCGTTTTATTTTATTATATAAACAAATATGATCAAACTCCAACGATAACTTGGGATTAATTTTAGGTTAACCTTGAAATTGTATCTATTTTTATTTTTGTCTCATAAGTACCATTAGTGTTATCTAAATTGTGGCAGAGCGAAATTGGTTATTCAGCTAACCTGAGAACCAACGGTCACTGCGACAAATATCCTAATTTATCAGTTAGTATTTCTTAAACAACACACATTGGAGAAATAAGTGTTAAAAATATCGATACAGATATAAGACTTGTAAATGGGTTTTCTAAAACTGTCGATAACTCAGTGACGTAGAATGTTTAGTTACATATTAACCATTGGTTTACAGTCAGATTTTCATACTGCGAATTGACTAATAACAATAACGGCGTACCTTCCACAAACAGTTAAAACTGTAGTCATACACAACTATAGTTTCTACTTTTAATACGTCTTCTTCTGGTGTCGATGAGTCGGTGTCCTGTCTTCTGCTGGTGGTGATGTTTTATCATGTTTAATACTCGTGTGTGATAGCCCTATCAAATTTTGAGTTTCTCGTACTATAAATAAATATTTATTCGTTGTATTTTTACTGCTCAAATTTCAAACTATGACCACTGCATATGGATAATTCCTACTTTTAATATTTGCTGATATCGACACCAGAAGATTCGACTTATTAAAAGTCGAAACTATAATAGTTTATGAATAAAGTTTGAACTATTCAGTTTGACGAAGGTAGGTACGTAGTTATTGTTATTACATATATAATATGATTCGGGGAAAGTTATACTATCAATGCCGTGCACGTGTCCCATCAGTTCTAATTTCGATAAGGATAGAATGACCGTGTTATATAATGTTTGTTCATCATTTAAATGTTTCATGTCCATGTATGGTCTTAACAAATAGTGGAAGAAAACAATTATAATTAGATCACTTAAGGTATTTTAATCTCTGAAAATTCTTAAAATACATTGTAAACAATTGAAACCTTCTAAATAATCCCTTAGTAAAGAATTTATGAAAATGTTAAAACAAATCTATAGGAAACTACTAAGAGTATTTTTAACTAATAAGAGAGTGTCTATTAAATAAAAAAGTGTTAAATAATTAAACATATACAATTTTTTCTAAAGCAACATGGTATATCATAAAAAACGTCAAAAATAATCTCCATTAAATCGAATTAAATTTAAACGGTGATGATCTAAAAAATCTTCGAAATTTGCTGACTCATTCAATGTGTTCTTACCTAGTGTAATTTCTTCAGATCTCTTGCATGACTTGTAGGTACTTTCCATAACTATAGTCCTATAAATTCTATGACATTTATTAGCGTTACAGCAAAAAAAGTAAAAAGGATATAAAAATATGAAAAAATTATACAGAAAATAATGGGCTATCTACTTGGTTATTGACTTAATATTACTTGTCAGCTTTAAATCCTTAAGCTTAATCTTTCTTTAGAAATACTAAAATCGGCTAAAGTTATACCTGTTTTTAAAAACACTACCATATCTAAGCAGATAATTTTTGAAATGTACAAATTTTTCTCCTTTTTACTAAAATGCATGGAAAACTATTTTACTATAGAATGTTGGATTATTCTTCAGATGAGATCAATATTTTATGAAGTTTACTGTTTATTCATATTTGCCAATCAACCACAGACGATATAACGAATTTTATCCATTCATTTTTGATAACTTGGATAAAAGAAATAAAACATTATATGATTTTAGACTTCTCCAAAGCTGTTCATTACACAATACTATATACTCTCAGATAAACTTTATAAAGTTTGTAAATGTACTTCTACAATGAATAAAATCATCCCTGAAAACTAGAACATATATAGATACATGAAAAGCTGAAATATAAATGTTTTATTAAGTATGGAGTCCTACAGAGATTAATACTTGATGCTATGATTTTCATATTAAAATAAATTACTATATTTAATCACTGATAAATAAAAATATTTAATAGCAGACAATATAGAGTCATGTTTCAATTCCAACACAAATGAAAATATTGAATTTGAATCTTTTATGGTAGTAAATAATTCATTTAGGCTATTCAATATTTTTGAGAGTACCATCCTAAAAATTATCGGAAAAGAAAGGAGTATATATTATTCGGAAATGGCGATCCCTTAGTAGAATATTACCCGAAAATGGTTTGGTTTGGTATTCTACCCCTTAAATATATAAATTATAATTTTCTTGGAATATTCATTAATAGTGGTAATTTGCAAACATCAGATAAGTTATAATAGTAATAAAATTTCTTCAACTGGTATTGTTACTTTCTTAAATCTTTCCAATATTGTTTTAGAAGCGTTTTAATTGCACCATTATTTTATAGATACAAAATGTATTAAATTGTATTAAAATTAACAAATCCAAGTGAAGGAAACAGGACTATTCCGAACATGGAAGTACGTCATAGTATTTGTTTTATGAGACTGTACTGTTTGTAAATGTAAAGCTTATCTAATCCTAGGAAGTATGTTCGTTACAACAATACAGGATTCAAAAATACATATGTTTTGCTAATAAATAGTGTACTTAGTAAGTAGTGCAGTCATTGAAGCGAAAAATACGGTCTTACCTCCGAATGTTTTTACTGTGAACCGATTTGCATGAAATTGAAATTTTGGAATTAGGCTCATCTTACCCTTACCTTCAAAAGTGAAATCGATCTGAAACTCCGCCTATTATTTTTAAGGGGTGTAAACAACCACTTAATGGAAAAATTGACATTGAGCCATTTTATCGCTAGAAAACATGTCTAATAAGTGGTGAAATTGTACAGTGTTTTCTAACCACAATTACCTCATATTAAAATAATTTTCAACGCCCTTGAAAATCTTACAACCCTTGCAAACAACCCTGTAAATGAAAAAATCACAAAAAATACTTTCGTATGACATAAAAAGATATAAGTATAGAGTAAGTAATATTTTATATTCTCTATAATGATTATCAAATTTTTAACCCCCTTTCAACCCTTGAAAACTACCCCTTGATAAAAATAAAACTTACCAATACAGATACGCAATTAGTAAAACGCTATTGGAAAAAAGTTACTTCCACAAGTATTCTTTTGAATATGCTTTTAAAAACCCTCTTCACCCTGTGAAGTAAGGTCAATTTTTAATTTTCTTAATTACATTGTAAAAATTATAGTATATTAAAAACTTGTAGAAACGAGTTCCACTGTTTAAAATATTTTTTATGTAGGGCAGAACTAATTAATTAGTAATATATATTTATGTAGCATAGCAAATAGCTCTAAAAATGTGTTGAATTAAAAATTGCACTATACACAATCTATCAGTTAATTTTATTATCGATTAATTTGGTGACAAATTTTATCGATTTCTCACCTTAATATTTGAAAAAAGTAATTACATTAATAGGAGAATAAGCTTAAAAGCCGACCAGGCTATTCAATAAATAATAATTAAACAATTTACTTTATTTACAATATATAAATTCAATTTTATAAAATTACCTGATATAAGATGCAGACTGGATTAAGTGCTGCTATCGCGCTCTTTGAATAGTACGAATGTCAATACTAGTAGAATATATGTTCATTATATTTTTGGATAATATAATTTTATGGCACAATTTTAATAAGATATTATTAAAAAAAACAGTTTTTTTATCTACTAAAATTTTTGTATTAAACAAAATGTGTTGAAATTGGGTGTCTAGTTAAAATATTACATTAAACACGTGCTCATTCCTTTGCAGCGGAAATTATACTGGTCACATTATAACGAATAAAAACGGAGCACGCACAGCTGATCACTTGGCTTTTTCGTTGGCCCCTTCACTCATTTGTGTTATATATATACATATAAGAACGTTGGTATGTATTCATGCCTACGTTTCCAATATATATATATATTATGATATATATATATATATATAATTTCAATAAACATTGAATCACAAAAAGTACTTGCTCCGCCGGGAGTCGAACCCGGATCTCTCACTTGCCGGGTGAATTGTGCTACCATTACACCACAGAGTGCGTACTTTATATATTTATATATATATATATAATACACATTACAATAGTTTTGGGTCTCTATTATACTGCGTACTTACACATTGCTCCAAATATTCACACTCCGAAATTTTCAGTTACTAAGTAGAACAAAATATGATAAGTTTTTGGACCATAACTCCTTCAATTTTCATGACCAAAACCCATTGTAAAGGTAATTAAGAGAGCTACAACATCCTGTATTGCAATATATTAGTAAAAAACCTTTTTCTAAAACGGTGAAGGGTTTAAAGGGTCTTAAGAGAGGCTGTGATTGATTGCGCTGCCACGCGCTCTTTAAACAATCATATCTCCGTCAATTTTTTGTTTGACAGAAAAAACAATAAAAACAAAATTGTTTGTCAGGAAAATGCCTAAATTTTTCATTCTGACACTTTTATACGTATCTGTCGTCATTTTTTAAATATTATTTAATAAGTTTGGTTTTTTTAAAATTTAAATTTTTTTTTAATCGTGTATCTTTTGAAAAAATATGTGACCTGAAGCAGCCAAACTGATACAATCTATTAAACTCTTCATAATAAAGTTAATTCTAGGTGGAATACGATTAATTTTAATTTTGGTGGAAATTGCACTTATGAAACCCATTGATTTAAAAGAAAAAAAATTAGATGCTCCTCTTATTTGCAATACAGCTCACTTATTTTACGTGCAAAAGACTTTTAATAGTGCTCATTTTAAAGCTTATTTCAAGCACTACAAAACCCTTTTTTATTAGAATGCCTAAAATGCATCTGCTCGCCGCTAGATGGCATTGACCACATCGATTAAATTTCAGACAAAATAAAAAACGGCTTTGATCTTTAATATCTGGCTTAATAATGCACTTAGAATACTTTATATAAAAAAAACCTGCTATAATTTTGTTTGGTATAACATTTTCAATAAAACGTATATTTTTGGGAGATAATTTGCAAAAACCGATGAAAAACGTGAAAAAATTGCGAATTTTCAATTGCCAATAACTTGAAAAGTATTGGATTTTTCAAAACACTTTATAGATGATTTTTTGCTTAAAACTAGGCCTTCTATCGATATACAAAGTTATTTTGAAAAATATAAATTCACCCCTGAGAAGGGGGTGGCAACCACCCCCAGGGTGGTTGCGGAGTTCAAATCATTTTCAATTTTGAATTTAAGGGTAAGATGAACCTAATTCCAAAATTGTATGCAATTCGGTTCACAGTAAAAAAATTCGGAGCAATAATGCTTCAATGACTGCACTAAAAATAATATTGTGGATAAGTAGCAACTTCCTTTTCTGTGACGAAATAAGATATTATATATATATTAATTTTCTTGTTAAAAGATTCAAGACATCGTTTTTGATTTTGAATACAGAATTAAATTATGTCAGACAGAACTTATATTTTTACTATGTTATGTTTTACTATATTACTTTTAAAACAAACGACAATAGTCTATAAACTAAATTTATTATTGATTTTATTGCTATTCAATATCTGTATTGTTTAAGCAAATAGATAAATTGTTTAATTTATTTTGAAAAGAAGGAACATTTTTAATATTTAAGACTCCTGGGTTTAGTATTCTTTACGAAAACAGGAACCATAAGTTAGAGGAAACGTTGGGATACGTAGATCATAAACAAGATAAATAGAAGAATATACAGTCTAATTTAAATTAGTTAACTTAACAATATGAACAGTTCTTGTTAACAGCATATTACTAAAGAATCTGTGAAATTTTATATTAAATAATAGAACATACATTAATAGTAATTTTTTAATTCTACGTATTTAATATATTTAATATAATATTTAATTCGTACAAAAAGAGTTCGTTGTTTTTTACTGAATTGTTTTGTAAAAACCTAATTTTCAAATCACAACTCACCTAAATCATTCACAAAATGTTTACTTTTACGTAATGAATGATTAATCCAAGTGTCTAGTTACAACTGAACTAAGAATGTGGGAAGAAAAATAACAATTTTAAAAGTATTTTTGTTTATAACATTAATCATTGAAAACTATGTTGTTTTCTACTGTACAATACAACTAAAATATCACACCCCTTTTCGAGGTTGAGAAAAAACTACTAAACATA
This sequence comes from Homalodisca vitripennis, assembly GCF_021130785.1. Lineage (NCBI taxonomy): Eukaryota > Metazoa > Arthropoda > Insecta > Hemiptera > Cicadellidae > Homalodisca > Homalodisca vitripennis. Next base: position 35,031,479 of record NC_060207.1, read on the forward strand.
CATATGTGAATTGTTAAAAATCGTCGTAAACCAATTACTATACTTATTATTACTTATTTATTATTGCATACAATGAAAAAAAGGCCGACAGTAATTTGATAGTTTTTAGCAAGATACTGATGTAAAGTTGTCTTAAATAGTTTGAGAAATAAACACCAGTAAATTATTTGTTTTGTATTAACACGTTTTTTTGTTTTCGTAAAATTAACACACACATTTCTGGTAACCCGGATAATATAGAAGCGGCTGGCTATAAGTACTGATATAAATAGGATAAAATCAGTTTTATCAATTAATACAAAGCATGTTTACATTGAATAACCAAACCTTTTGTTTACGTACGTTGCGAACTGTTTAGATGTTTATATATTTGTGCGATCACCGTATTGAAATCTTAATTAAATATGGATAGTCTATATATAAAATATTTGATTTTTTACAATTAATAGAAAACAGCACCCTCTTAAAAGTTCTCAAATACAGATAGGAGCCACGAAGAATAACACTATAGCAATAAAGAAGTTATGCAATACTAATAAAACAAGGTACTTAAGAGGCTTGGCTAAGGTTACTTAAAAAATTTCATTTCTATAGTTAATTTCATTCTCGAGATGTCCTGCGGATGGAATATTATACAGAACATAACTTTTTACATTCCCTGGCAGACATAAGAAAAATGGAATCAGCCTACTAGGTGATAGTCATCAATAATGCTCAATCAAATTGCATGGTTGGACATGCACCATCAATAAAATCCATTCTTGGCTATGGAGAAATGGAGTTTATTGCAAAATTTAAAGTCTTCAGATGAACTCTTTCTGGAGATATTCTACGATTCATATTTTTATTTATTAAGTTAGGTTTCACAGCAGTGTTAAAATTATAAAAGGCCTAATATGCTAGCAAGGGTACTGAAAACGCTAGAGTGTGCTGAAATCAAATCTCGATCGTCTTTTAATATTAATTTACCACTTTGTTATTTTTCTTTGCATATACTATGTTAAAACGTCATATGTATGTGCTCAGGCTGTTTACAAATTTATTTAATCTGCTATTGTTTTGTTGCCACCATGCCTGATTTATTGATTAAGCTCTTTATTTTGGCAGACGAAGTTAGGACTATTTCTTACACTTGATCTGTGTAATGATGGTTACCCATATGACAAATATAAAAATATTTGCTAACGCTCAGACAAATCTTATGGAGTAACTTGAACAACCATCAAACAGTGTTGTCTTCATAGAAAGTGCCTTAACTTAAACTTACAAATATATAGACCAGGACGTACATAAATAAGCTATTTTCAGCCCCAAGCTTTGCTAACGATTAGTCGATAAGTAAGATGTCACGGATATTTTGTAAAAATCTATTGAAATATGTTATATTTGAGTACTAAAATGAACAAGTGAACCAATTCTAACAAAAACTCATAACTTTGTACAAGTTTAAAAGTAACGTTACTCATGTGATTTTTAGATTATGTCTAAGGAGGTGGGGTGAAATGATTGTGAGTTTCAAAATAATTTGTTTCAATATAACACTGTCCTTAAAGCAAAGAATGTCTATATCAAAATATTGCCAAAGCATGAAGTAGAAATATTTAGTCGAACACACTCTACGCGTATATAAGCTACAAGGTTTGGAAAAGTGCGGATAAGCACGGCTTTGTAAATATTTTAACCGTTTTATGCCGAGTATAGTTTTTCTGGATATACCGGTTAAAATATATACGGGCGTTTAAACACTTTTGTTTAATGAATATGAGATCATTTAAAGTACATCCATTACCATGTGGAATTAGATAGTTTTTATTGTTCAAATTCTTCTACTATTATCTTAAAATTTTAAAATGAAGTGTCAGTTGAGGGAGGTTTCCATAAGAAGTATTGAATTTATCTTCCGAATCCACAATTTTGAAAAAAGAGGCAAAGCTCCAAAGCCTTAAAAAAAATTAAATTTTCATATCCTATTAAGGTAACTATGCTGAGTTTGTAATATTGGTTAGATCGGTAAACAAAATAAAGTTTCAGCAATTTTGTCTAATCCTGTACCATAACCTGAAACTCCCCATACGGATCAGTTCGGTTTCACTTATCGAGTTCTGGGCATATCGATTTACAAATTGTATTCTAAGTTCATATTCGTACCAGACGAAATTTACATAAATACGTGAGGCTCGTCGTGGTCCATGGATCAGTTGTCGGCAGGCACGAGTGTCCCGCGACCCGGCCGTGGACACGGCAGGGAGGTGATCAATAAACAGTCCCAAGTATAGTAGAGGCACGGGACATGGGGACAAGGGAGCAAACCAATAAAATAAGTAGCGTGAACTTAACAGTCTGTGAAAGCGAGCCCGAGCCGCCAGGAGATGACAGCGTGGTTTATGAAGCCTTGGAAATATGCTCGGCCAACACAATGGACAAAATGGCAAGTTGTTTGCAGATTTACAAAATACAAACGCAATAAATTATCATATTATGAGACCACCTGTTCTTGGACAGTCGCGGTCGCTTGTGGTTGACAATACGTGTACAGTCTGTTTCGTGCGCACAGACACAGGTATGGATTTTAAGTTTTTACTAATTCTTAGCATCTATTTTGTTGATATTATTAACATTTTAGTAATATTTTTAATAAATGTTTTGTTACTAGCTACTGGTTTACAATTTTCACTCAGGACAAGAAGCTGAAGAAACTTTCATTATACTTAATCCTAAAAGGACATTTATGCTGTTTCTGGAGTAACGAGAAATCTAGGATGGGTAAGTTTGTGGTTAAGAATCGCCTCCTGAAGAGATCCCATGTTACATTCACCACGAGGAGGGATATAGGGAACTATATATGTCTTGTTACTAGTCGTACCAAGGGAAGATTAGCTTCTAGCATCTAGCTTGCAAAAACCCTTAACACTACTCAAACCCTCAAAGTGAACCCCACCTACTCAAACATTCATCCTTCGAAGAAAATGAGACCTATCGATCACCTATTTTTACCGCATATCTCTACAGATATGTGCTGCTCCTAGACATACATGGGGTTAAGGGTTGCCTCCTGCAAAGATCCCATGTTACATTCACTATGAGAAGTGATATCGGGAACTATAAATGTCTTGTAACTACCTTGAAGGAAGGGGAGACAATCTCTCATCCAGTCAAAGTGGGCAGGATACGATAAGCCCTCATGTTAAGGATTGCGAAAACCCTTAACACTAAATGAACTCCACCGACTCAAACATTCATCCTTCGATGAAAACTAGACCTATCGATCATCCCTTTTTACCTCATATCTCTACAGTGACGTGCTGCCCCTAGACATACATAAGGGTAAGGGTCGCCTCCTGTCGATATACCTTGTAACCGTCACCATGAGGAGGGATATCGGGATTTACTCGTATATCTGTCAGATTACCTTGAGGGGAACAGAGGCTAGCCCCTTTCCCACCTCTTCCAGATAAAATGAGTAGGAAACAAGTTTCCTTTATGTTAGGCGTCCAGAGCTTTAACACTACGTGACCTTACCCTACTCCAACAGTCATCCTCTAAAGTAAATTAGGCCTACTGATCAACCTTTTTACCTCATATCTCGATGGAGATCTGCTTCTCCTGGGTATCATCCATGGATCTTGAATGTACGCGATGCATTGGTATTTGCTGTACCAATGTACTACTTTCCCTCAAATGCTGTACCCTGTGTAGGTTCTATTGTTAGATTGAAACCAGTTGAAAGGTATAGATAGATCTTATGGGAAACTTCATGATTAAAAGGTTTTGTTTTTGTTCCCATTGTCTCCATCAACACTAATTTATATAAGGTAACTAATTTATATATACAGGGTGGCGCATATATCAGTTTCCCCAGAAGATAAATTTAAAGGCATTATAGGTTAATTGAATAAAACACTTTTAGGGAGAAAAAAATTCATTATTTGAAATTACTTACATATTACCTTACAATATTATAGCAGTTGTTCGAAATATTCACCTCGATTTTGTATACACTTCATACAACGACTGATAACAGAATCAACAATTTTTAGCAATAAAGGTTTATCGTTATTAACAAGTTCAAATGCATTTCTAAATAGGTTTCTGAGTTCGCCATGATTTTGCGGTTTTGAAGCATACACAGTTTTCTTTATAATACCCCACAGTGAAAAATACATGGGGACAGGTCTGGCGAGCGCGCAGGCCAATCGATTGTACCACGGTAACTAATCTATTCATTAAATGTGTTATTTAAAAAATCTCGAACTTAGATACAGAAATGTGCTGGAGCACCATCTTGTTGCCAGATGAGCGAATGAAAATTCAAAACAGGATTGTTTCTGAGCTAGGGAACTACTACTTCTTGCAGCAACCGTAAGTGACTTTCTGAGTTAACATTTCTTTGAAGAAAATAAGGACCAATCAGTGCAGTACTCGAAATAGCTCCCAATATCATTACACCAGGCACATTGAGATCTACTTGGATTACGTTATGAGGATTTACTTCCGACCAATACACGCAGTTATGCCGATTAACGCGTCCATTTAGTTTGAAACATGCCACATAATTGACCGAAAGAAATTTGAATCAGCCTCTGAGCGGATAATTATTGTCTCACAGGATTCCAATCGCCTATCCGAATCATCCTCGTGAAGCGCTTGAAGTAAAGATGGACGGTATGGCTTAAATTTTAATTGCTTTAACATTCTTTGCACTCTTCTTATTGATATTTCTAGTTCAGCAGATGCCTTACAAGTCGATTTACCGGGACTGGCTACAAAAGCTTGAGCAACTGTCAGCAGGTTTCCTTCGTTGCAGATTGATCGTGGACAACCACACTTCGGGACATTTAAAACGCTTCCTGTGTTTTCAAATTTCTTATTTAACTTCCGCATATACACTGTACTGTTGAGTGGGTATCGCGGTATTTACCACTAAATTCTTCAATTACTTTACCAGTATTTTAATTATGCTTCCACCACAATGAAGGATGTGTACTCGTTGTTTATAAACATTTGAAAAACACACAAACAGATAACAGGTGCAAAGAGCGTCACTTTACACTAGCTACTGGAACAGACAACAACGAACTTACTACGTGTTGCTGCCGCTTAACGTTGTTACCAACCTATCGAAACAAAATATCCCAATTTATGGAGAAACTGACGTATGCGCCACCCTGTGTATATATAATGAACGGAATCTACAATAATCACTGGTAGATGTATTGATCATAGGAATATCTTAAATGTCAGGAATAAATAGCTGGTATGTAATTGGTGATTTCTTGGGCGCTTACTGTTGTAGTTGTTGACAGGATAATACACTAATTGTAAAACCATAAATTTTAGAACTTTTAATACCTTATGGAGAAAAATATGGTGGATACAAAGTAAAACATAAATAAATTATATATTACTAGCGGGCCCGGCGCGCTTTGCTGCGCATTTCAATAATTTTTTGCAAAAGTTGCCCGCGGCTTCGCACGCAATTTCCCGTTGAAAACAGTACACTATATTCACTTATTCTTTTTCTATCACATTCTAAACATTGCTGAGATAATTGATAGTCGTTCCATCGTGAGCCTCTTGGGCGTATTATGAAGGTATGTACCATATTCCTGCCTCTATCTAGCTGTTACCCACGGCTTCGCACGCAAATCTTAAGAACCGAAGTCCTTATATTACTTAGTAAATTTTTTTTTTTTACTATAATAAATTTTAGATTAAATTAGTTATATCTCCGATGCCACGATTGAGCTTGCTTTGTTGTCTCGATCGAGAGAATATGTACACACGGAGTTTTGAGAACCATACTTCTGTCAAAAAAAACAACTAAGGTTGATTTTATAACATTCTTTATATTTGTAGCCAACGTAAGATAGTAATTATGATATCTGCATTACTCTTCTGATCAAGCATGAGCATGGTTTATATTAAATAAATATTGCAGTTAAAGGTGAATTTTTACGTCAAATTTGAATTGTATTATCTGGATAGTAAAGTCTATGTTTAACAGTGATTGCAAAAACAGTTTAAACAAAATTTGTCGTTTCTCTTAAGCTTACTCTATGCTTTAAAACTATAAGTGTAATATATGTTTACAAAGAACAGCTGATTAAAAAATTTGAAAAGACGTTAACATATGTTTGCTGCAATGCATTTCTTATGGGTATTTCTGTAACCAGTGGGGCGGAATCCTGAATCGGGAAAGGGATGGGCATAGCTTATAAACCTTCTCCGTGGAAAAATACATATACGTACAAATTTTCATCATGATCGGTCCAATAGTTCATGATTCCATAAAGGACAAACATACAAACATTCATTTTTATATATATAGAAGATGTGCATTCATAAATAGGTTAAGCATATAACCAAGAGATTAACCACTCCTTATCAACCCCAAGGATGTCCATTCAGATCTAGAGGAGTAGAGATTTTATGAGTTAAAATTATTCTGAAAAGAAAATGGATAATGACAAAATTTAAACACTGTTTCGTTGGATAATGTGGTAGGGGAAAATATTTTTGTACACTTTATTATTAATTAAATGAACTAGTTGGCTGAATATTGGCTGAGCCTATCACTCATGGGCTTTAAAAATTAATTTCTGTGTGCCTGATTGTCCACAAGATATCTCAAAACGAACTGACATATTATACGTGAATGTTTGCATGACGCTTCATATAGGCAACAATGAGTTCTATGATGATGCATGTCACTCCATGGAATTTCGCGGAGCGTTAGCGAATATTTTGACATAGGTCAAATATTTGAATAAGTTGAGAAGTTTATTAGGTTTAAGGTTTGTGATGTTGGCTTGGGGTCCAATATAACTATATAAAATAACTAACGAATTTTATAATTTCCTTATATAATGTATAATAAAATTGTATAAACAACAATGCCTTTTAGTTTTTTACAGCCTAAACTATTTTCTAGAGATGTACGTGAAAATTAAGATGGTTTTGTATCTCAAACTATAATGTTAAACTCAAAATGTAATTATTACCCACACTAAATGTGTTGTAGTTTAAATGGCCTGCTGGCAGCACTGGTTGCTACATGGGCTAGTCTGGTTAATTTTGATATATTGTTAAATAATTATCTTAGAAAATGGTAGAATAAAACACGATCAATCTGTCACATTCTATGCCGAGGAAGAACTATAATTATTAACAATTTAAGTACACTCTTCTAACCCTTTACATTCTAGGTTTCTTGGTAAACCTAAGCCAAGTTCTGGAGATACGGGTACTGTACAATTCTAGTTATTGCTTAATTCTGTAAAAGTCAAAACTCTGCATTTCTACAAGCATATATGCGCTATTTTATAAAATACCTAATAAACGCTTTAAAGAACGATGTTAAATTTGCTTTAATAATCGCAACCAATAAAGAACCTATTCAACTTTAGGTTATCTATATATGTTTAGTCTTTGATTCAGTTACAAGCTTCGTCGATACATACTGTATTTCCTGACTGTATGTTTGCTAGAACCTTTCTGCATTTTAAACTGTGACTTTGTGCCGAATGGTAAGTATGCTATGATAAGGTTATTTTCCTATATCAATAGCAACCTTTCTATTTTAGGAAACACTCAGGGTAAACGTTTCAGTAAACACGCCTGTCTTGGCTGTAGAGGTCCACTACACTACTTTGATATAAAAACATCGGGTATTCAAGAGCTACAAAATATTTAGAGAATAATGAATAACGAAAGCATTTATTTTTGTGATATATTCTGTTTCCATATTGCTTTTTGGACAAGAAACCATTGGTAAGGATTGAAGTTATGAAGCGAAATTGTTCATAAAGCTGCAATTATTTGTATCAAATTAGTACTGATCGTATAAAATGTTCATAGTAACAAAACATGTTGTAAAATTACCTTAACATTTTATATTGTACTCGATTTTATATTCTATATTATATTTAAAATATATTAATATTTTATAACAAGTAATTACAATTAGATTGTGTGATGTAGAAAAGCAAATATAAATCCAACGCATTGTTGAACAAACATGAGTAAGGCGTATTACAATTAACACTTTTATATGTCATTCTGATAATTAATTGTTGTTATTTTGTCTACCTTCCTGTAAGAAGGTGATTTGACTAATGAATTGCCATTAAGTGCCCGCACAAGATAGTGTAAACAAGGAACAAATATCCGGTACAAGGTACGAACAACAATTAGACCGTTGTAACGCTTATCAGCAGGTAGGGCAGGTCACCGAGGGTATGCGGGCATAGTGAGAGGTTTAGGCCGACCGCTCGCGGAGGTTTTTGTGCCGCATAGCGCACTGATGAAGGGGTGCACTCTACCATTAAGGGACCTTACAACACTAATGGATAGGACAATATTAAGGGTTGTTCTCTATCATTAAACCCTTGCCCGAGGTTTACACGAAATCCCCACGGCATCGAGCTGCGTGCCCCAAATTTATTACCCACTGTTAACACATTTTTTTACATATTCATAGTTTATAAAGTGAATTTTTATCCCGAACGATGGGCTCGGGACGATAAGCGGACAAGACACCGGTTTACGTGTACCGGTGTACCCATGTATCCGTGTATCCGTGTACCGATGTACCGTGCCCGTACCGGTCAGGTTTGTTCACCTCTCCTGGAGAGATCTCGTGTCGGGTGATAAGCCGGGAACCGGGGCACAAGCAGGTGTGCACAGTCAGCAGATGGGAGTATGCTCCCCAGTATCCACGCACAGAGATTCCAATATTGATAATATTTCCAAACAAAATATTGGAACATTAATAGTCCGAGAGTGGTGCCTTGGGGCTGCTTATAATAACGTTACGGGTTTGTTCGTGACTTAGGTCCAAAAACGTGGCCACGCAAAAACTGTGATAGAAAACACGTCCTTTCTGAAATATCTTTCATTGATAAATTAAGTGAATGTGACTTGCTAAACCCATGGTTTCAGAAGTGTTTCAGAAAGCGGCTACTCTACAACTGTAACACTCCGTTGCAATGCATTGAGATATGGCAGTCAATTTGCTCTAAGATTAAAAGTATAAGTACCTTTCTTATTCATGCCGTAAAATTATGAGATTTTTATGGCTAGTTCTTTCTTGCGTGACCGGAAAGTTGTAGTAAAGTCTGTAAAGGTCCACCTAGCATTACAGATTAGCTGCAAAATGATGAAGGTCTCCATAAAGTAACAACACTCAAGGATATTGTACATGTATATGGCTTGTGCACTTTAAAATGAACACTATAACTAGATAGCTTTTATTTCTATTTATTAAAACACGGAAATATACCTTATTTAATAAGGAAAACGGTATTTATCACATTTTTCTCTCTAAAATGCTTTGAAATCGAATTAGGAGTAACACTTTATCTAAAGTTCTTAAAGCTTTTTTAAATGAATGTACTACACTAGACATTTATGATATACAATTTATTGCTGTTTTAGAATAGCTTTATATCACAATCAACATTTTATTCCAATAATTCATTAAAAATTATGTACAACCTGTGAGTATCTTCTATTTTCAATTCGAATCCTCAGCGTTTATCGTAAAGCTATTGGTTTTAGGTTGCGTTAATTAAAACCCAAATTTAATTTCTTTATATAAAACGCCGACACCTTCCCTAAAGACAGTATACTCGTTTTGTGAATAATTTTAACAGGACTTTCTTATATTAAAAGTAATAATCCATTTTAATATCAAGCCTACGGTACAACGGTTGAAGATAAGGATATGCATGTTTACAGTATATGAAAGGCGGTATGTGTGTGTTAAAAATGTAAAAAGACGACATGTTTTGTAAGAAAAAACTCAACGTTCTGAAATAATATTTTATTAAAAAATCGTTATTCCATTGTCATAATTCTATAACTACATACTGTAAAAAATGATATCCTCAGCCATTTCTTCATAGCCCAGTTGCTAAGTTTCCTAAAACAAGTCATTCAAATCTATATCATTCCTCATGGAGAAAATATTTAAGCTTTTATAATTCCAAAAAATAAAATATAACCAATGAAATCCAATCATACCAATAATTTTTATGTGTGATCTGATGTTATGACTCAATCATATAACACTAAAATTTGATCCTGAAGCCAAACTAACTCAGAATAAGCATAAAATCTGTGATGCAATTAGATAGAACTGTCAGACGCAAAAGGAGCAAAATTTAATGAATGGGATAACCTGGGACCTACGGCTTCGAAGTGACTTTCGAACTACCACCAATGGCCGGGCAGGCGGAACGCTTGCAAGGACAGCATTGCTCAGCGGACACCCATCCAAGCAGCAACCACGCTAAACTTGGATACTTGCGATAACCGCCTACCAGCTACATTGTGCCATTGGCAATTTTATACTAAGAAAAGAATATTGCTGATTTTGGTTTGATTGCGTTTTTAAGGTAGTATTTGTTCAGGTATGATGAAATAAGGACAAATTACTATATTAAAAAAATTACAATCTCCGCAACTTATGTGTGGGATTGAGAACTGTAAAACATAACTCCACAAGAACAATCGAAACTTACTTACTGTACTATAATGTAATTGCAGAATACAGTACTATTAAATGATTACAGATTTTATTATATTTTAAGCATACTAGACGTTATAGCTACTCATCTGTTCTTAATTTTTTTAATTAGGTATCAATCTTGTACAGAATAGAGTAATGGTTGTTCCACTTGTTTAAAACACGAAACAATAAAATATTTAAAAAAAAGTAAAGTAAAATAAAGATGTTAGAGTTATTTAGGTTTTATTTGACAAAATTGATTGGCGGTATGTTGTGTTAATATGTAATATTCAGGAAACCCTGTAGAACAATATACATTTTACAAATTTTCGTGAGGTTTACCGATGAGTTCACTCTTGGTTGTCTAATCTGATTCCAATCTTTCTTTTTTGCACTAATGGCGTTGTTCCATGATTCTGCACTAACATATAGCTTGTAATTTGCATTTATGTATTTATACACGTAAGAAAATAACAATATGAATATAATAGCGCATTCTTTGGAACAATCAAAATACTAACCAAATTACTGTATAATTTAACCATAAGCAGATGTACAAAAGTTAACAGAAACTTGTAATACTATCTAAAATACAATCAATGTTGTAAAATGTGTTTTTTTTTTTGTATTATAAATTTAAATCTGTTGAACATGTTGTAAAACTTTTTTAGAATAAATAAACAATATGTTGAGATACGGTTTTAATTTTGTGGAGCTCAATATGAAGTCTGTTGAGAATGTATTCAAATCTGTTTAGAATAAATATAAAATCTGTTAAAGATGAATGTAAGCTTTGATGAAATTTAGGTTTAATTCGTTTAGATTGTTGTCAAGTTTGTTGATATTAACCAATTGTTGTGAACTACTTAAAAACTACGTAAGGTTTCATAAGATCAACTATTTCGGTATTCAAATTATTTTCAATCTCTTAAATGTTTTTATTTTATATTTTGGATATTTAATCTGGTTTTTGAGCTAGTATTACAAATGTTCTAAGTGAAGATAACACTTTTTTGTAACCCACGGTTAAAACGGTTTGTTTTTTCTTTGTTGGATCTTAAAATCAAATAATAATGACCTAACTCATTAATAAATATATAATATAATATAACTATAAACGTTTTAAAGGGTACATTTAAATGACCAATCTTTTTTAATCAATATGGTCTTTAATCGCTTTCTTAGTAATTTGGTATGCTAGGATTTTCTGCAACATATCTAGCTCTAAATCAGAATATCATTATTTTCATCTACAACTGTAAAAATAATTTGTTATTAAATTTGAGCTTGTTATTCAATAGGTCTGCAACTGACTCCATTTACAGTAGATATAAAAACCATTGACTAGTAATAATTTCAGCATAAATCACACTAGATTGAAAGTTTAAAGAAGTGAACGATTCGTTCATGTCCTTATTTATGTACTTTTTAATATTTTTGTGGCTTTATGTAACATTTCTGTAATATGTTATAAAAAATTGGAAAATTTTAAAAATAACAACTAGAGGACAAAACAAAAACATGTTTAGAATTTTCAATTTCTTCTCAATCCGTAACCTTATTTTTACCTCCTATACCTATATTTATAGACTTTTCCACCACAAATATTTTGTAATTGATTAGAATCTACATTGGTGTGCTATTAGTATTTTCTTTACAATTTATGATATTCTTCTTCTAATATTATTCCAAATATTTACAGAGATTATAATTATTTATATATTGTATTTCTACAAATTCTAGTACATGTTTATCATCTAAGAGATTATATAACTTTTCTCCTAAATTCTTTAAATTTAACTCTGCATTTTATACTAATTTTAATATCTTATTACTTTTATCTTCCGCTGTGCAAATATGTAAATGCGTTTTCGATTTATTTCTACAAAATTTGTAAACGTTTAAAATGTTTAACGTCCAAATCTTAATTTGTTACATAAACGTAAAACGTCAACCTGAAAACGTAAAACGTCCATTTTCATATAATTATAAATGAATTACAAAATTTAAGCGTATCCGGTGGCCTTTTACTGGAAAAATATGGAATTGAATTACAATTATAAAAATGTTATGGGCAATAAAGGTTTTTAAAGAATGATATAATTAATAATATGGATTTTCAAAATGCTGTAGACAATGCAACATGTTATGTCGTTGTTTTTGTAGCATGCACTGAATTATATAGGGTGGTTATAAATTATTGTACACATTTTAAGACTGAATAAATAAATAACCAATCAACTTAACTTAAAAACATGCAAATTGTTTTATTACATAGCAAATTTAAAAACAGTTTTATTACCAATGAAGAACAAAAAGATTACTGTTACTCATAATTTTACAAGGAAACTAAACTAATTCCACGTGCTCTCCGAGGTTTGCACGCAAAGTTCGTAGTCTAAATTCAACCTCACACCATGTGTTTCTGAGCATTGCTTCCAATAACCTCTCGAACTCTATTCTTGAGTTCCTCAATATCTTGAACTTTTTTGGCGAAGACTCTGTCCTTGACATAGCCCCACAAACAAAAGTCTAAGGGTGTAATGTCTGGGGAACGTGGAGGCCAAAGAATTGGACCATCCCGTCCAATCCAACGACCAGGAAACGTGTCATTTAGGTAGTCACGTACTATCTTACCCCAGTGAGGAGGGGCACCATCTTGCTGCCAGTAAACATTTGGTTGTCTATGCTCAATTTGCGGTATTGCAAAAAGTTCAAGCATGTCGAGGTATACCTCTTTAGTGACTGTCGGTTCTGCGAAGAAAAATGGTCCTATCACTTCATCTATAGCCAATGCACACCAAACGTTTATTTTAGGGCTGTCTCTTTCTTGTTCTCGAACATTATGAGGATTTTCAGTACCCCAAATCCTACAATTGTGTCTATTCACCTTAACAGAAACATGAAAGGTTGCTTCATCAGAAAAAATTACTTTTTTCAAGAAATTGCTTTCTCCAATGTTTATTGTTTGTTCTTCGAGTTCAAGTAATCTAACAGCAAAATCGTAGCGTCGAGGTTTATCGTTAGGTTTTAGTTCATGTAATAACTGAATTTTGTATGGATGGAGCTTAAGGTGTTTGTGCAAAATTTTTAAGACTGCTGATCGAGGTAATCCTTATTCCAAACTTGCACGCCGAGTAGACTTACCAGGGCTCCTCGTAAACAATTCTTTTACTTGATCAACAATAGCTTCAGAAACTGGAGGTCTACCAGCACCTTTTCTATGTTGGACACTTCCCGTCTGTTCAAACTGCCTATACCAGCGTTTTATAGAATTTTTACTCGGAGGATTGCGGCCATACTCTAAACGAAACCTTCTTTGAACAGTTATTACAGATCTGCTTTCATGAAACCAAAGAAAACACATTGCTTTTTCTTGCACACTAGCCATTTTGATACTGAGGTTAGTTTAGTGTTTGTTTAGTCAACTGTAATTAACAGCTGGTGGGGAAAGATCCATTGTTGACCAGCTGTCTATGTCACAACACAAGTCATTAAGAAGAATCATACCTTACACCCACAGTTTAAGTGACATTTTTACTTTCTTTTTATAACTACTTTTTATAATTATTGTAATGTGTACAATTATTAATATTCAGTCAGTATATAAAACTGTTTTAAATTTACAATTTAATAAAACAATTCCCATGTTTTTAAGTTGATTGGTTATTTATTTATTCAATCTTAAAATGTGTACAATAATTTATAACCACCCTGTATGTTACCGATTTTTTGTGATCTATTGGGTGTCTGGATACCTCAGTGGTAGAGTGTTCGCCTTTAAACCTCGAGGTTCTGCGTTCAAATCCCAAGCCTCAAGTGCGCTTTTTATTGAGACAGTTGTCATTAAGTGGTTGGGGACAAGTCTTTACACGAGTGGCTTTATTGTAAAGGACTAGAGAACATGCCGAAGTAGTGACAACTGTGGTTGATGCACCATTTGTCCTACCTTTTTAGGTTAAAATTTAAAATTCCTGAACTACCCAACACTTGTCATTCAACTCAGCATTCACAACTTCAATCCACTAATTCATTCACCACTTCATTCTCATTAATTCAACATTACACTTACAAACACCCCCTCCCCTATTTCCTAAAATGTCTCTCCATCAACTTCTACAATGAAAAAAGTCCTGAATAATGATCCTAACTATAAACGCTGGACAATAGCTATGCTGAGCAAAGATCTCAATAATGTTCTTAACTATAAACGTAGGACAGTAGAAGGTTAAGTCATACTAGAAGTTTAATGTTATTAGAAACCCCATGATGGGAACATATGCAATAACAACAATAAGTTATACAACCGACAATTTTGTCCTTATGTTTAACAATAATATATGAAGTTATCACACTTTCTAAAATTATAAAGTAATTCCGTAGTTTATGTGAAATTTCTTTGTCTAAGATGATAAACATCATAATTAAACATAATATCCTAAATAAAAAAGTTGTATAATAATACTCAATAATTTGTATTAATCTCAGTAGTAGAAATATAACATAAACATTTCTATAAAATAAATGTATATATATATATATATATTTATATTTATATGAAATTATATTACTTCTCTTTTGCATTTATAACAAAAATAATTTACTTTATCAATAGATAACGAAGATTTTCTATCAACTGCTATGATATATAATTTCTAAAAAGTAGTGTAATTACGCTATAAAAGTTTTCGATTTAAAAATATTAGACTCTTGTGTATTTCTTTACTGTTTTTAAATATTCCCTCAAGTTTGTTTGACACTGAGTAAATTCGATTTAATTAAAAAGGAGTTTTGGTGTTAATTCTTGCAGATAAACGGTGTCTATAAATAATACACTGTTAAACTATTGTGTATCTAACTAATTAAAATATTAAAACGAAATTTGTATTTAATTATAATAATTAATAAAATCATATCTTTACCTAGAACTAAGCCGTGTTAAAAAACTAGTCGACAGTATTTAGCGTCCAATAAAACAATTCTACACGTCTTCCTACAAAGGTCTGTGGTTTATTTTTAGGACCCTAAAACTCTTTTCTGGAATAAAATTCCTACTCATTTCTATAAAACGTAACAGAACTGAAGGTTAACCACATGAGCGAGGCTATAAAAACAACCCATATATTATATATCTTATGACTGGTATACGACACTATGTTTAATATAATCTGTAAGTATGTAGATTGTATTGTAAATAACAAACGCTTGTGTTACACGTAACCATTCAAGTGTGGCACAGCACGCAGGTGAAGTGTAACACGTCAGTGTAACATACCGGGGCGCTACAGGGCTAACCGTTCACTGCGTGCAACAGCACTCGGGCATTCCTGAGGGGAACAAAACCGGGGAACTCGATAAAACCAGTTTAGCACTAAGACAAAACAGGCCGAGCCTACCGGTCATCAATAACTGGACGCGGGAAAAAAAGAATTAAAATACTTGTCATATTAAACAATAGTAGGAGAGTTAGGGGCGTGAGGAACAAGCCATAAAAACGCGCGCGTGACACCGAAACCGGTCCCGATATTAAATATTATTTGGGAACAGCCACTGTTTTAAATTCTGTCATTGTTTGGACGCCTTCCCATTGTGTTAGACTGGTAGGCCAATTAATTATAGCGAAAATGTTCCTTTTTCGAACAGCCACCTCCGGGCTACGTCCTTCACTTGACGAGCTGATATGGCTACCATGATCCGCTACCAACAACGCCACCTTTCTACTACCGACACGTAGTGCTACACAATTCTCTCACAGCATCTGGCCACAGCATCAGTGTTCAGATGTTCCTTCGCTTGATGAGGTGATATGGCTACCATGATCCGCTACCAACAACGCCACCTTCCTACTACCGACACGTAGTGCTACACAATTCTCTCAAAGCATCTGGCCACAGAATCAGTATTCACATGTTCCTTCGCTTGATGAGGTGATATGGTTACCATGATCCGCTACCAACAACGCCACCTTCCTACTACCGACACATAGTGCTAAACAATTCTCATACAGCATCTGGCCACAGAATCAGTGTTCACATGTTTCTTCGCTTGATGAGGTAATATGGCTACCATGATCCGCTACCAACAACGCCACCTTCGTACTACCGACACGTAGTGCTACAAAATTCTCTCACAGCATCTGGCCACAGAATCAGTGTTCACATGTTCCTTCGCTTGATGAGGTGATATGGCTACCATGATCCGCAACCAACAACGCCACCTTCCTCCTACAGACACGTAGTACTACACCAATTCTCTCACAGCATCTGGCCACAGAATCAGTGTTCACATGTTTCCTTCGCTTGGTGAGGTGATATGGCTACCATGATCCGCTACCAACAACGCCACCTTCGTACTACCGACACGTAGTGCTACATAATTCTGTCACAGCATCTGGCCACAGCATCAGTGTTCACATGTTCCTTTGCTTGACGAGGTGATATGGCTACCATGATCCGCTACCAACAACGCCACCTTCGTACTACCGAGACGTAGTGCTACATAATTCTGTCACAGCATCTGGCCACAGCATCAGTGTTCACATGTTCCTTTGCTTGACGAGGTGATATGGCTACCATGATCCGCTACCAACAACGCCACCTTCCTACTACCGATACAGTATCTGTCCACAGGAAACTGATATATTCTGTTTCATTGGTAGATAAACTTTTGAGTAGAAAGTAGATATTTGTTTCTGTGTAATATTTTACATTTTTGTCTGGAATAAAGTTCGACGATGCGTGTATTTTCTTAATCCTTCAAGGAAAATCATCTCTTAAAAGTGGACAAGCAATAGTGTTTTGACTACCTAACTAAGGGATTTAAATATTACGTGACTCCGAACTATTTATACATTTTATTTACATTGTGCTGATATATGTCTGAAACCTATTTTTTAAGATTAATAAAACTTGACTCTGAGAGAAACTATGCTTTATGGACTGGGACAATAAGACTTCTCTGGTTTTTATTCAAATGGATTATGTATTCGATAATACAGTGATTGGGAACCTCTCTCAAGAAGGTGGTTATTTACACTAATCTGCACATGATGTAATAATGTTTTAGGATACCTATGATTGTCTATGACTCAACAGATGTTGGACCCTGAGATTCGTTATTTTGAAGATGTCATAATAACAATCGTCCCAGATTCGTTGTTTCAGAACAGCTGTTAAGCAATGAAATCGTGTGTGACATTGAAAACTGTTGTTGATTACATTTCGACATCACTACATTGAGTATAAGACTTTTTTTATCAAAAATTGCTTACTAAACAATATTTTGCATTAGACAGAATTACATGATGCATTGACTTCCTGTTTTGAATCTTTCTACATAATGATATCGTGTATCAAATCTTTTATAAACTCTGGCTAAACTAGCCGGAGTGCTTCATAAGATCTTTATTTTAGAAAACCTGCTGCACAATAATATCCTGAGATCTTCCGTTTAGGAAACAAATCAATACTTTGTTGAAGAACCTTTGTTTAAAATATTTTATAAAAATTACCGTGTATGAAATATTTTATTTAAAATACTCTTATATTGTAGGATCGTGCATGAGCAATACATTAATCACTAATATTAAGTTTCTTGCTTCAATAAATCTGAACGCTTAGTAAAAAATCTCTTAGATTTAGCGTGATATGATAATATATAACACATAAAAGAATTATTCATCAGCCCTTCCATCGTGTCACTGACATATAAGAACCGTTTCTACTGCACCCCAGAACAGCAAAGATTTAAGTGTATTAAAATGTGAATTCTTTCATGACTTGAACGAATGTGTTTTACCATCCATCAACTCTTCAAGCAAACTCCACGCGAAGACATAGCACAATTGCCTCAATGGTCTTGGCTCCAGTCTCTTAGGGTTCGAGAAAATAATAAAGCAGCTAAATTCAATGTCGATGTGGCTCATAAATAAATGTTCGTGCGCATATTGTGAGACCTCTAACCTCACTTGTAAATTTTTCATTTCGCTCTGGAGGTTTTACCTCACTCCTAAAAATTTTAAAATCAATTCTAATTTAAAAAGAAATAATGCTACACTTATCAATAACTACAGGCCTGTATCAGTTGCCAGCCTTAAGAATAATATTTGAATAATTATTTTTGATGCAAATTATTCAACTTCCAAACCAACACAATCAGCTGTTTAACAAATAGCTCGGATTTAGAAAGGTCGAATCGACGATAAACGGAATCGTGGGTCTTGTGGATATGATTATGGGGGCCTGGAAGGTCTAAATCGCACCGTAGGTGTATTTCTGGGCATATCCAAACCATTTGATTGCGTTCACCACTCCACGCCACTTAACAAACTTGAATCACATGCCATTTGAGCTTTGCCTCTCTTGTGGTTTAGTTCATTTCTAAGTCAAATAACTCAAGTGATTAAGTGGAAATACGATTAAGATTTCGTATCACATGAAAAAAAAAAAAAAATGCCATGAAGATGAGCTAAGGAGTCCCTCAAGGATCTATTCTCAGCCCCGTTCTGTTCCTGCTTTACGTCAATGGTATTAAATCATCACTGACGCACGGTGCAATCTAGGAGTACGCTGATAATTCGACTCTTTTCTTCAATGAAATTTGAAATTCAATTTATGGAAAGAAACGCATTTATTGGCGTCAATAGCTGCGTTAAACATTTCCACAGCCTATTGAGGCTGTACAGAATTTGGTTTCAGATTGCTGAGACTATCTTTAGAATGAAACCGATTGAAGTGGAAGTAATTGTCGATAAATCAGTGAAAATTAAGAATATATATGTCTGTGCGAAAGAATTGTGGTATGGAAAACCAAATTTTAGTTTAAATTATTAACATGACACTTGCTATAAAATTGTATTGCTGCTACAATAAAGATTTGATTATATAAAGTTACAGTATAAAGGCTCGTTTTATTTATGTGAAAAAACATTTATTAACAATATTGAGTACTTATTTACAAAACGTGGAGTAAAAAATTATTTTTTTACATTTATGCAATATTTTTATAATTTAATAAGTATACTCAATACACAAAATAAAATTATTTTTGAGAATTTAAATTTTGATACCCCTGAATATTAATTAGTTTTTCGTTAACTTGTTTCAACATGATTTCAATTTAAATCGTTGCAACTAATATGTTAAAATACCAGCGTTTAATAAGTTTTCATATCGATAACTTTGTAAAAATTTACCTTCAAAACTTGCAATGCAGCTACAATTTCATTTTCCTATAAATGAAACGGACCTTTCTTCCTGCATTGCTGAAAGGGTTATTCTTTCATAATCGTACAATAATTTACACCCATTACAAGGTTAGATATAAAGGGTGTTCATTTTAAAACTCCAAACTCGTATTAAAATACTTATAGCCCAAGTATCAATATTCTCTAAACGGGGGTGTATAGTTTGTAATAATTGGGAGAACAAAAAAATATTTTCGAAATGGGGTTCTCACCTTCATGCCCCCCGTACCCAAAGCCAAAATTTTGAAATGGCAAGTAAAACCTTGTGACACGTCAATTTAAGCTCATCAAAAATACTGTATTTTGGTAAAAAATTGAAATCGGTCAAGCCGTTTGGTATCAGCAGCCAATAATATAATTTCTTACACAACAGTTATTAGTCTACAAACTACTGTACTACTGCTAATAACACAACACCATTAGTTATTGAATGCAATGATATTGCCAAAAAGCAAAAGGTTTTGTGTACTATTAACATAATTACTAATTTCGCTATCATTATTTGTAAGTAAACAAGACAGGCAAGTGTTTTATCATTCTTTTATCTTTCTTATCTACAATATTGTTGGAGACTGGTCCAGTACGCGGCTATCTCTGGTCATGTTACAACACACCAAACATTTGGGAATGCAGTATCATTTGTTTAGTGACATTGGCGCGTAATTATATAACTTTTTTATAATAATTTTAGAATAATTGTTTTGCTTCCCCAATTAGTACTATACACTTCCTTTTATAGAAATTTGATACTTGGGCTTTAAGTCTTTTAATACGAGTTTGAAGTTTTCAAATGAACGTTCTGTATAGAGAGAAACAACATAAATTATATAACAAGATAAAAAGTACAATAAAGTTTATAAGTATCCAATGAATAACAAAGCTTTACAATTTTTTCAAACGTTTTGAAGTTTAGCTTTTCGAAAACTTCTTGTCGGTACTAATAGTCTCAATACGAATTAGAACCGTGATTTGACACCCGATCGTGATTTTATACTTTGCTATTTCTAGTTATAAAAGTAATTATATACTTTTGTATACATGACAAATTTACCTTACGGGCCTATCTAGTATTATAACTTTAACACATGTTTTACTATGCGATGTCAAATTCATAATTATAAATCATTTCATAAAAAAATGTGGTTTCCGTTCTTATAATTGTTACCCATACACAATGTTAAAATGATAAAAGATTACCGAAAGTTAAAAATTCTTAAATTATGACTTTTAACACCAAAATTAATTGTATTCTTCTTTAGAATAAGAGAAACTTTATACAAAATTTAAAGTCTCTAGAGTCTTGCCGTTAAGTCTCTCCGTGCAGGACGGACAGACAGATAGACGGTCAGTAAACGATACAATGTTAAGCAGTATCTGTCGGGTTATAAATAATTTAGATTATTTTTAATGTGATCGTTTAAAAACGTGCTATTGAATATTCTAAAACTAATTTGACTTATTTTCACCTTAATTATATACTAAGCAATAGTCAAACTAGTATATTAACGATAATTAAAAGAGACAATTAATTAATAATTTATTGTATGTTCGTTAACTAAAGTAGTATTTACGTATTCAATAGTCAAAAACAAAACAAAATGTCTTAAGATATTTAAAAATATGGATAGTAGTAGAAAATATTTAATGTAAAGCAAATCAACGTTTTCAAATAACAGATACGCGTTTATTAATTTTATAAATTTTACAATGAAACAATGGCAACTCTGCACTGTAATGAAGCTACACTACAACAGATACATCGATCATGTAATTTGAAAACTCAGTAGAAGCAGAGAGGGCACTCCTGGCTACGAGAGAGACAGACGCACTCTCAGCTGGAGCAAAGGTGGACAGAAGCCGCTCACCCTCATTTACCGTGATTATTCCGTCACTCAAAACAACCTGTTACATATAACATATGGAGGTCCCGCCCCACCGATTTTCAAAGCAAACACCTAAACGCTGCCACGCATTCTTTGGTATTTAATGGCCTCAATAATACTTCATTAGAAGGGTACAATCAGGACCGGCAGGCTTGTCAGGATTTATCCACCGCGATAAATTTCCCGGTGGAGGTTGGTAGCAGTGAGCTGTCAAAGGGTAATCACGCTCATCATAATCGCGGCTAACTCTCGCCCAACCGATAAATCCTGAACCTCTGCCTACGTCACAGAACCGGGCCAACAGCTGTGATTACCTGATCGTTTTGAAAACTGAATCTTTCTTATTGGCATCCGGTAACGCGGGATCGGTGCCTTCGGCTCGGTCGAAATTGTGAAATTGCGAGGTCCACTCCCCCAATTACAGGCAGTACAGTTCAGGAAATCATCTGTTCTGGTAAAGGTAAATCAATTATTGAAAGTGTAGATTTTGTTTTGGCAGGATCTCTGCGCATTTATGCTTCAATAAGGAATGTGGACACAATAATTGATGTATAACTGATATCATCATAATATCGATATTGAAGTATCTAATATGTGCTTTTTATCTGCACTAACGTAGGATGGGCCTTTTGTCTGGTCAGAGTTTGCTTGATAAATAATTAAAGTGTGAATTTGTCGTCTATGGCTTCAGACAACAAGATTTTCGACGTTGCGTGTTCAGAGTAACGACGATGTAATTAATTACCTTAAACACTCCATGCTCTAATTCAGCACCTATTTTAATAATAGTTTATCTCCATTACTCCTAATATTTACAAAATAAAATAACTCCAAGGGAGTACCACAGTCAACTGCACCAGTAGGTTTTTATTTCTCTTAATCGCTAATGTTATTTTAAAGACATTCTGTAGATGTGTTCATCTAATGTAAGGAGTTCTATGTAATTTATTCACGACCAATTTCTTCCTTTTGGAAAATGTCACGTAGCTATTGTTCCTACAGGATTTGAGATTTGCGTGCGATGTATATACAAAGAGTAAGTGTTATTTGTATTTATGGTAAGTCGGGGTTAGGCCATATAGATTTCATTTATTTTTCACTCTGATTACTGAAACTTTGATACTTTCCCTTTAACAAATCGTAATCTATTCTCTCTGATGGATTTTTAGAACGTCACAACTTTGTAATAAGTAGCAAATATAATAAAATTATATATTCTAAAGCACGAACCATTTACGCTTAGCAAAGGGTAATCTTACCAAACAAAAACCGCAGTGCCTTTCCCAAATCAATTATACAGGTGTCATGACTTAGTGCGGCAACCTGTATTGTGCGGTCGAGGTCTAATTGTAGAGCAGCGCCGTGCCTTGCTGACGGCAGTCCTGAGTGCTGCAATTTATCGCTAATTCAATGCCTTACGACATCAGCCACTTGCTGATTTACACCCTCAGCGGTGGTTAGCGAGCTTCTTTAGTTACCCTCAACTTGCTGCGGTAAAGTACTACTTCTCATAAACAGGCCAGCTGCTCAATAATGCGATGTTGGTAACATTATCTTTAGTGTCACATTGAGCATAATATGTAAAGGTAACAGCATTATCTCAGGCATACTATAAACCAGTACCATTGAAATGGTAAGAGATATGAAACGTTTTTTTCTCCTTCAGGATGAACTTATGCATAACATTCACAATCATTTTATCGTCAGAGATTTGCTAGAACATTTATATAAATAAATAAAACTCCAAAATTACTACTAATAATAGTAACTATAATTACTATCTCTTAAATAATTACTCTGACTAAGATAATCATTCGTACTTTTCAAAAACCGTTGTTCTCTTCCAGGTGTTTCTACTCCGTCATTGCTGAAATTAAAAGGGGTTTAAAACATTCATTCACCACTCACCTGGTAGAGATTACCAGTGTATAATTTTAAGTACCAACATATTTTTGGTTGTTTCAGTGATAACCTCCAAATATGTTTGGATATTTATTGCAATTGAATATACAAATAAAGCCAGCCATTACGTTCTGAAATGAACAGTTTGAAGATACAATTTTGCAAAAGTCCTAACATTTCAACAATATGGGGTTCTACTATTATATTACAGTAAGAAATGCATGGGTATAAAATGCACGAAACTCGTATGTGAGTTCTGATCATTATTATTCAGGGCCGGCAGTATTTAATTCTTGAGTTTTATTATATATTAATAATGTTACACTGAAACATTTTTTGCACTCTTAATTTTAGTCTTTAATTGTGGGAAACGTCTCATTTTAGAAATCTATTAACATACACAAACGCTTTTTTTCTTGTTAGTGTTTTTCTTTTTGAATATTGAAACTATAAAAAATTTCAGTTCTTTTTTTGGTAACCAATAATAGCATCAAAAGTAAAATGCCAAATTGATTACATATAAAGACAAAGTGATTGGTGTTTAACATTGTTTTGCGAAATGAAAAGCAAGATAGCCGCCAGGACAAACAGCGCTTAATTTTGTAGCTCAACTTGCGTTTCGAATGCATTTTACAGTGTTTGAAATATCACAATACTAAACAAGACCATTTTTTTATTCTGCAATGCATAAAAAATATTTTATTTTAACCTCAAATAAAGAGGAAATGCTATGAAACTTTGAAGTTGTGCTCAGTATAGGCCCCAGTTATTCTTAAAATTATTTTGGAAGAAATCAAAAATAAAATTTGATTTTTTTAAATAGAAAAAGTTTTGAAATTTATTAAAATAGTTCTAATTATAGTTTTGCAATTGATTGTGACTAACTTTATCGGCCCCCTTAAATATTATAATTAAATTGCAGAACCCAGTTTAAAGGTAAAAGAGCCCAACATGAAGGAGTGCTGCCACGGGCAGCGCTATAGCTGCTGTACACTGCAGGAGGAGACACGCTGTTGCACAACTTCCAGCGCGCATAGCGTGATTTACCTCACACGAAATGAAATTGAATAATTACTCGGTATTGTTTTATAGTCCCACGACTTTAACCTTCCCTCCTTGTCTGGCACACTGTGTCGATCTATCTCTGTCTCACAGTCGAGCCTTACCTTGGCCAACACATTACGCTTTGCCAGAATGCTTCTGGATGTAAATTAGAAGCAATATTATTCAGTAATTACGGTGGTTGCAATTTATAATCTCTCTTCTTTGTTGTCCCTGACACCTTTGGACCGCTACTTTTCTTCCGGCGCGGCGCGGCGAGGTGGCAGGACGCACGAAACGCGTCGCCCGTTATTAATGATGCCGCCGGGGGGTGTTAATCAACATCGCAGGTCGGTGTTTTGCACTTCCGCCGCCGATGTCGCTCTGCTGTTAGGGGAAGGAATGGCTGTTTTACATGTAACTACCGAGGGACGTGCTATTTACCCGCCATATTTAATTTGACGCGTTTTGTGGCTTGAAACTGGAAACTGTTTCTTTAACGAAGGTAAAAAGTAAGAACGAGGCCTGTAAAAAGCAATTAACGAATGTTCAATCAAAACCTTTGATAATGAATATATAGAAAATCAAGGAAACTTTATACTTTATTATTTGAAAACAAAGATTATATTATTCTTATACTATAATGTTTACTTTGACATGAATGATTTATATATAAAGAAAACACTCGTATGCAACGATTAAAGATATCCAAGAGAATTTAAAAACTTCTTGTAATAAAGATTTTTCACAACTATTCTTGAAAGGAAAATTCAAAGCAATACTTTGCAGTATTATAGCCATTACTATCTATCCCAAAATTATTATTTCAGTTCTTTATCAAATTTTAACATGTATAAAAAGTACATTATTAAGTTGTAAATATATGCAACTATAGTGGGAAGGGTTGCGTCAAGTCTGTAAAGGCATCAGATCTCAGATGCTGCGCTTAAGAGGAAGGTGAACTGGAGCTATACCCAACATTCGCATTGTATATGCATTTGCAAAAATTATCTTTCGGAATAAATATACTCATGATTTTCTTAACTTCTTGCTTATTCAAAAAGGTTCGTTCAAAATGATAATTTGAAACCCAAGAGGATGATGGACATTTGGCATAATTTTGCCAACGAAAACTTCACGTTTCGGGATTTGGTATCTTTTCAGATGTCAATACATCTGAAGAAGAGAGGTGTTTCAAACCAATATCAAATCCAGAAAATGATTTTTCTATTCTCATTAAATATAATGATGGTAACATTTTTATTATTCAATAAATTATGTTATTCTTTCAATGTTATCTATCGAGTTTTTAATGTTAGAAGCCGTGATTATGACTCTTGAGTGTACCAAGTGAAGAGATAAGGTCCAGTTGTCGCGGGGTCAGCCATGGACAAGGAAGGTATAATTTGTGGTCGATGGTATGGTAGTGCCTAAATTGTTAATGGTATAAACAGTGGTCTTGACAATTGAGTGTACCAAGTGAAGAGATAATGTCCAGTTGTCGTGGGGTCAGCCATGGACAAGGAAGGTATAATTTGTGGTCGATGGTATGGCAGTGCCTAAATTGTTAATGGTATAAACAGTGGTCTTGACAATTGAGTGTACCAAGTGAAGAGATAAGGTCCAGTTGTCGTGGGGTCAGCCATGGACAAGGAAGGTATAATTTGTGGTCGATGGTATGGCAGTGCCTAAATTGTTAATGGTATAAACAGTGGTCTTGACAATTGAGTGTACCAAGTGAAGAGATAAGGTCCAGTTGTCGTGGGGTCAGCCATGGACAAGGAAGGTATAATTTGTGGTCGATGGTATGGCAGTGCCTAAATTGTTAATGGTATAAACAGTGGTCTTGACAATTGAGTGTACCAAGTGAAGAGATAAGGTCCAGTTGTCGTGGGGTCAGCCATGGACAAGGAAGGTATAATTTGTGGTCGATGGTATGGTAGTGCCGCTGCCGCCACGCCGCCTCGTCTCGCTACAGCTCCCTCCCACTCCACACGCTGAGGGCTACAACGAGCACAAGATTTATTACTGGAAACCTTCAATTACCACAATTAGAATATTAGGAACCCCCGAGCCAAAAATAAATCTACAAGAACAATTTCGACACATTATAAGCCATTCTCTTGAGTTCATGCTTACGTAAAGAGTTTTACGCAAGAATGACTTTGTTTGGGGACGCAACCAAGTGCAGTGATAGTGCTGATAAAATTCGCACGTTTTTGACCTTCTACGCGTGATATGTGCACAGTCCACACTCCTAGATGGCCTGCCAGCACGTCCACCGGACCCTTCAGGGGCCAGAGTAATATGCCGCGGACGGACGAGCTACCGACTGCTGGGCTGACTTATGGCATTGCCTCATTAGCAACTAAATGATTCTGGAGCGGGAGGTGGAGAGTGAGATATATTAGTGCTGGAACCCAGAGTTTCTCCTCACAACTTATTGAGGAACTCAGCTAGAGTGTCTGAGTCAGATTACGTAACATGGATGTACGTGATTTCCTTGTGAAGATGGTAAAAATGTTGACTCTCAGGAAACATAGTCCAAACAGCTTCACATTGTCATAACAACTTGTTCAAATTAGAAAAAAAAGATTATAGTAGTTTTTATGAAATGCTTCTAATCTGCAATTTGTGTTGCCATGTAGATGGCTAAATCTGTTCTAATCTTGTGATAAGCAATCTTTTACTAATGACATAAGCGGTATTCTCTTCATATTAGTTGTAGGACGATAGTCTGACTTTTTATCAACTGTTCCTGATACGAAATGAAAACTGACCTCTGTGCGTCAAGAGAAAGCTAGAAAGCTGAAAACAATTTATAGTTAGGCAGGCCTCTTGCCCCCGAATGTAAAGCAACATAGAGTTCTCTGAACATGCACTTTCTAATTCGTACTGAGTAGTCAACCAAATTTGTTTTTTGGTTTAAATAGTTGGTATTCAGAACCCGTTGGCATAGGCTCGTGATTGTAATTGAAAATGTTTAGTTTAATATTAATATTAAACACAATATTATACGATAAAAATTAAACATGGCTATGACACTCTAACCAAGTGGTTATCAAAATCTCTAACTCCTTATCGAGTTACAAAACTGTATGGGCTTGAACAAGATTATAGAGTTATTATTTAGAGATATTTACTAAGATTTTATAGTAAAAAACAACCACCTTAAAAATACTCCTCTAAAAGCATTTCTGCGCTTTCTTTCTCTTTATATCGGCTTTCTCTTACATTTTCTTTCTGTATACAATGTTGACCACACATGTTGACTGTGACAGAATACATAACACTTCGTTTCTATAAATATTAATTTTTATGTTACAACTTTTAAGCTAAGAGACAATTAGTTGTAATATAGCTAGAAGTTAATATTATTTAATTATCCATCTTTTTTCATGCTTTATCGCATCAATATCGGTGATTAATAAACAATCAGTTTTTTGTTTTCACATTCATATCGTGTTTACAATAGTATCCAGATAACTTTGTGTACATTATGTTCTCTATCTCATAATGAGTTGGGAAATGGTAGGATTTAGAAGACTATGGCAATTATTGATGCACGTAACGTGACTATGGTGGGAAGGGTTCATTCACTGTGAATGCTGAGTTTGGCTCCAGTTCGCCTTCCTCTTAGGACAGCATCCGAAATCTGAAACTATCACAGACTTTACTCCTGGAATCTGGAATAATGCGAAGAGATTAAAAAAATTAAAAAAGCACTCGCGGGACTGACCGATAGAAGTGACTACTTC
Source organism: Homalodisca vitripennis (assembly GCF_021130785.1). Taxonomy (NCBI): domain Eukaryota; kingdom Metazoa; phylum Arthropoda; class Insecta; order Hemiptera; family Cicadellidae; genus Homalodisca; species Homalodisca vitripennis. The sequence continues at coordinate 35,059,817 of NC_060207.1, forward strand.
TTATAACGGCCTATGAATGTATATCTTGAAAAAGTACGTTTGCTAACTATTAAAAGGTTATTTTTTATATTTTACAATAAAATGAAACAATAAATTCTTTGACATAAAAAGGTTTTATTTTTCTATTATTTTATACATATTTTTGTAATATGTTTTCATATTTCATATTTTGCATTTATCACTGACTTCTGATAAATAAATAAAAATGTATGCATTTTCATTATGATCGTTTATATTAGTTTCTATAACTTGGTCAGTATTTTTCTCATTACATTCTCGTATTTCCGAGACAATTACTTCATTTTCGTTGTCAATATATTGTAATAATGAAATTATAAGTTCATGATAACAGGAATAAGGAATACAAATTCTGGAATAAAATCTTGCTAAATATATGGTAAACACAGCATCTATTGTTCTATATCTTGCTGTACTAAAGTTTTTTATTGTTTGACATTGTTAAATTTAATTTATCTTTTAAAAAGTCCATTTTACAGTACCTTAGGAGTTAGATCTAGAGAAATCCATAATTAATTAAAATTATATTATGACAATTAACTTAAAAACTAATCTCAAAACATTTATGATATAAAATTTGATTAACTAATCTATTAACTATAGTTATTTCACCATAACATTTTGATTGGTACGCTATTTAGGATTATTTTAGGTTATTCGAAGAAAATAATATTCCGCATCCCTGTATCTCAATAAATATATATTTTTCGCAAAACCACTAAATAGGAACTTGTGTTTAAAATATTGAATTTTGTATAAAACATATTTTTGTCTAATAACTATCAACATTTTAAATAAATTTATTGTTATAACTGAAATCAATCAATTGCTATAAATTTAATAATATAGTTAATTTTGTATAGAATCCAATATACAAACCAACTTTATTTGAGTTGTACTTTGATTATCAAAAAAGAACGGAGAAACGCAGACATCAAAATGGCCCGCCCCTAGCGGCTACTGAGCGAACATAGCCTACGTGACGCGAACCGAGAGTTTTTCTCCGTTTAAAAATTACATCCACCCCTAGCCAAAAGAAGTAGTCACTTCAAACACTGGTGAAGGAGAGGCTCAACATGACCCTTTACAACGTGTCAACATCAGCGATTACATCTGGTCACTCTAAGTGTCTTAACTCTTTCGATTTCGATCTGCACCAAAATTAGTGGACGATCGTAAGTAAAGCCAGGTTCTGAGACGGTAAGAGTGCGAGTGCGTATCACACCGTGTGTTATGACGCATGTAGAGGTACACTATCACGGAACTGCCCGCCACCATCAGATACCAGTGGAACCGTGTTCCAATAACTGGTTAAATGTTTTAATCACCGGCCGGGCGAGCGGTGCGGTTCCCACACGAGGTGTCTGTGGACGGCCTCACGGCGCGGTCCTCCCACTCAATCCCGTATTTGCTTTATCCTCGGCCGTTATTAGTTCTTAATCTCTGACCGGTAATGACGTATCGCAGCCGACGTTGTTATTACCCTTAAACCGCTCTAACAGTCGATTACCATCGACTCTTGCAGCTCTCCCATAAATATCGGGTAAATAGGAACGCTACGCCACTAACTCAACATCGCCCTATCTCCTTTATTATTTATCGACGGTATTTCATGTGTATCTTTCTCTTTCTCACTCTCGCATTATATCTTTCACTGGTTATGGAGTGATTTCCGATCTCGCCCATCTGTTCTGTGCGGTCGATGGAGAGCGGTTGCGATTTGCTGAGCGTCTCGAACTGCACCGTGCAGCGCGATGCGATCGACCCAACTTATAGTTGGAATAACTTCATTACAATCGCAATGGTTGGGCTCTGGGGCACAGCGGATCGATTGTAATCAGGTACAGTTTGCAATTACTGCCGGGACTGTGTTTTACATCAGTTTTTATAGAGAAACGGCTCCTCTACAAAAATGTATTTATGGAATAAGGTATATTATCTCTTTCAGATAGCATAACACGTAACAAATTTGATTTGATTTAACAAAATATCTCTAAACCTAATCATAAAATGTTTATACAAAGTTTTTGTGGTGAACATAACTAAAAAAAATGCAGTTGGTAAGAAAGTAGGAAACAGATTGTCTGTAACCAGGATATGTACAATATAATAATATTGACAAATGTTTTTATTTTATTGACTATCAAAAAGTAAAATTTATCCGTTTGTTTATAATGAATTTATTTAGAAAATTCTTTAGGTTTTGTACAATTATGAACGTTTCTCAGGATACAACTTATTTTACTTCATAGTTCTCCTTAATTTATTAATAAGATTGTTATAAATTCGAGGTAAAATTGTAATTTATTAATTTATTATTGAAATTAAAATTATATTTTACTACTTAGTAAGTTATATAGAGTTTTGTATTTCATAAAAAAGATCGCTGATGAAGATGTAGTGACTAATAACTGATGCCAATTAAGCTATTAGAAATATCATTTTGTCAGAGAACGGATCGGTTTTACCTCACTACAAATCCTTTAAACCTTGAACTATTATGGATCTTTGCTTCACCTCATGCCGAACATGCTTAGTAGAAAACAGTCATCTAAAACCCTGACATTAAGAAAAAAACTTTCCCTACCGTGTTTGAGGTTTGTCAGTGCCATTCAGAGAAATGGCAATCCATGCACTCTATAATGTCGATGACATATATATTTCACACGTATTCCTATCCCGCTACTCCAGATACACTCGAATGCTAAGTGAAATGTTCCTTAGCATAACTGAGGAAAGTAATGGCAATTGCAGAAAATTCCATTTCTCCTACTATTCCGGATTGTTGTTCAAAATCTCGTTCCGAAATCTTCAAACATAAACTCGAAACTTTGGCATTAAGTCAACTAAAGTCAAAGTCAAAACTCTTTATTCCATTGGTCAGTACATAATTGAACTAGTAATCGTCAATATATATATATATATATATATATATATATATATATATATATATATATAAAACAATGAATATATACTGTATAACAATAAATATCGCAATTTAGAATAATCTCATCTCTGCATTTTATCCTGTCTTATTACTTGCTCCAAGTTGCATTCCACATTTACTAAGCAAGTGTGCTACTTGGAATATTGCCATGTGCAGCAAAATACTCTGAAGTATCCCTGAAATAAGAGATGGTTATTAGGAGACAACTACATGTCGGTAACTTATTATATCTAGTTGATCTAGTGTGATGTTTAAAACGTGCATCATGTGAAGCTCTGATGTTAACTGAGAACTTTTCCTTAGTAACTATGAGGTAAGTTATAATTAAATTATAATCAGTGCTCTTTGTCATGCACCGCTATAAAAGACCGAATTATTACCAAAAAGGACATCATACGGATCTAACAAGGAAAAGTGAGCTGTTTACTATCAACACTGTGGTAAGTTGTAATAGTTTGGAGAAATTAGGATCTCTTTGGCTTTTCTGGCTTTTCCTCAAGAACTTGTATGTGCGACTTTCAAAATGTTTAACTGGTCATGAATTGGTCCAGACCTTATAAAAATAGAATGTGACTTGTGGATGTGACGGTGGCACTGATTCATTGAAAAATATATTCATTAAAGTCGGTTGACTAGTTTTGGATAAATCACGAAACTAAATTAAATAATCTACCGTACATATAATCAGGCTGAATCTTTATCTCCTTTATTCTTGAAGTTCGTTATAAATACAGACATACTTCCAACAAATCATAGTGAGCCAAAACTTCATTCCTCAAATCACCCATACATCAATTTTTGTAAAGATATAATAAAAATGTAAGTATTATGTTCATTAGATATGTTACTTTTTATGCTACAGATATAGACTGAGTGTTCAAGAAGCTTATTACATGAGGAGCTGGAAAATGTTGTACATATGTACGAGTATATGTATCTTTCTATCTTTCTGTGCACAAGACATCTCGAGAACGAACTGACCAATAGACTAAAAAACTTTGCATTATGTTTCATTTATATATATATATATATGGCGAGTTCGAAGATAGTGAGTGTCACTATGGTATCACCGGAGAGGTTTAGCGAAAATTTCTAGATTAGTCTTGTGGGTAACCATGATAACAACGAGAAAATTTTAATCTGTACCATAGTAACATACAGGGTGATTCAAAACTAAACGGCAATCTCTCGGGAGCTTATTCTATAGCTGAAACAAGTAAAAAAGTTCATATAACCATATGCCCGGAAACGCTTCGTTAGCGAGTTACGCCTAGCGAAAGATTTCGCCCGGATTTCAGAACCCTTGGTGAAGTCAGGCCGTATAAAAAATGGTAAAGGTAGTTACAAAGATACAAATACGATTGTTTTTTATGTTTTTATATCTGACAAATTTATTAAAAATTCGTCCCCAGAGCTGTAAATGCAATACTTTCAGAGATATCTTACGTAAAACACAAGAATTGGTGCAAAGAAATAACACATTTTTGTGTTTAACGTAAGATTACTTCCATAAATGTTAAATAAAGGTCATTTTTTCTTAAACAGATTTGTAGAACTTTAATTCTGAAAAGATTCATGTGAATTACTTAGGAAAAAAATTAATAATAGGTATTGAAATTTAGCTTTATTTAAAAATAAAACAGACGCACAAAAATGCATATTCTTATCTGCATAAAATATTAACTAATGTTTAGGTTGTGAGTAACAGCTGATCATTTATTCTAGACTGAACATTAACATAAATGTATTTACCTTTATAAAACTGTAATAATCACCTATAATAGTTGCTCAAAGTGTCCTTCGTTGTTAGCAATGCACGTTTTCGCACGACGAAATCCACTCTTTTCTAGCGCGTTTCATAACGTTTTGGAGCATTCTTGATAGTTTCTGCCGCCTCTGTAATGCGATTACGTAACTCCTCTATGGTGTTAATCCGTTTTGAATAAACAATTGACTTCATCCAACCCCATAAGAAAAAGTCTGCTGGCGTGAGGTCAGGAGAACGTGGTGGCCATTTTACTGGTCCATTTCGACCAATCCATTGTCTAACCGTATGTATCATTTAAATAGTTTTTTCACATCATTAGAAAAATGTGGAGGTGCTCCGTCGTGCATAAACCATGCATTTATTCTGTTTTGAACAGGAATATCTTCCAAGAGGGTAGGCAGGTTTGTTCTTACAAAATTTAAGTACGCTACTCCATTAAGTCGATTAGGGAGGGAAAATGGACCAATCAAATTATCACCCAGAAACACCAAGCCATACATTGACTGAAAATGTATGTTGAAAATGCCTCGTCGCAGTTTCCATGTGGGTTGTCGTACGCCCAAGTATGGGTATTACGAAAATTTACAATTCCATTTCTAGTAAAACAGGATTCATCAGTAACGAGAATACGCCGAAGAAAATACTGATGTCGTAAACAATTTCTTCTTAACCAGCGGCAGAACATCTTCCGTTTATTAAGATCTTGCGGTAATAAGTCTTGAACACGTGTTATATGGAATGGGTACAACTGTGCTTCATGAAGTGTCCGCCATACGCTTGACTGGCAAATATTTAACTGACATGATAATCGTCTGGTGCTTGTGGTTGGTAATAATTCTACAGCATTTATTATTGCTTGTTCATTATTATAGTTCCTTGCGCTACGTTGACGACCAGTATCTATTCGCTTCGGTTTAAAGCTACCAGTTTCTCTAAGTCGTCTCTCCACAGCTTCAAATGTTTAATTTAATGTTCAAATTAATAAAATAAAATATTTTATTAAATATTTATAAAAATATTTAATAAAATATATTTTAAAAATAAATATTTAATAAAATATTTTAAAAATAAATATTTAATAAAATATTTTATACACTTGTATAAAATATTTCCAAATAATCACAGGATCTCACAAAAATACAATCTTCACACGCCACAATACAAAAACCTCCATAAAGGTTATTCAAATATTACTTCATGAACTTAATTGTTGATCAGCTGATATTGCCAACCTTTGCAAAGAAAATATGACGATAAAAAGTGTTGAATAAATGATCAGCTGTTACTCACACAACCTAAACATTAGTTAATATTTTATGCAGATAAGAATATGCATTTTTGTGCGTCTGTTTTATATTTTTAAATAAAGCTAAATTTCAATAACCTATTATTAATTTTTTTCCTAAGTAATTCACATGAATCTTTTCAGAATTAAATGTTCTACAAATCTGTTTAAGAAAAAAATGACCTTTATTTAACATTTATGGAAGTAATCTTACGTTAAACACAAAAATGTGTTATTTCTTTGCACCAATTCTTGTGTTTTACATAAGATATCTCTGAAAGTATTGCATTTACAGCTCTGGGACGAATTTTAATAAATTTGTCAGATATAAAAACATAAAAAACAATCGTATTTGTATCTTTGTAACTACCTTTACCATTTTTATACGGCCTGACTTCACCAAGGGTTCTGAAATCCGGGCGAAATCTTTCGCTAGGCGTAACTCGCTAACGAAGCGTTTCCGGGCATATGGTTATATGAACTTTTTTACTTGTTTCAGCTATAGAATAAGCTCCCGAGAGATTGCCGTTTAGTTTTGAATCACCCTGTATATAGCTGTAGACATGAAATTTCGCATACAACTACTAACAGCAAAAGCTCTGGTTACATGACAGTGGTGTACTCCTACCTTGTAAATAATTTGAGCTTGATCTCTGGTCATTTGGACTTGTTTTTACTCCCTTAATATTCTTTAGTTTTGCTAAAGCTAACGTGCCTGACAATCTGTTATAAAAATACAAAATCTCATTATAACAGTGATCATTTAGAAATATTTTAGACCTCAACGCTTTTTAAGAGAAGATATGGAAATCTCTAGCAAAAGTGACTATAGGATTACGTGTCTTGGACATACACTTATCATTGAACCATAAATAAACATAAATTAGAAGATAACTGTACTATATCTTGCATGGACTAGTTGTGTAGTAATTTAAAGCCTAGTAACTTTTTACTCATACATTTTTACGCCCATTCTCAACTGGGCTTTCTATTCCTCGATAATATGGTGAATTTGAAGCCCTTCGCTATCTGAAATAATAATTGGCTATGTTGGAGCGTAAATAATTTTACTTAGATGCTTCAATGTTTGTCTTTTTGCCTTTATTCATACATAAATGATTTAAAACTGCTTTACCTTTTACAATTTTAAATTTATTGTTGTACAAGACATCATTATGAAACATAACAATTAATATGTACAGTTACTATTAATATTTCAATTTCTTTAGCTGACTATATTATTATAATACTCAAACTGCTTAAGTAGATCACCGAATACTTAATCATGATCATATTGCACATCATTTTAAAGCTTATTAAGTGGTAAAGTATTTATTATCATTTGACACCTTCTTGTAGACAGGGTATGATAAAAACATCGGTTCAAAAATCTACTTTTTGTTGATTTACTTTTTCCGAAGCTTGGTAAACTTGCCTTGACATGAAGATCAAATTTCTGTTCTCACTCTTCAATCCAATAGATTTTTCAGTTTGATATTTTAACGGATATCTAAAATTGATGTGACATATTGACTAGTTGCTGAGGAATCATAAGTGTGTACAAAACATAGGATTTCAAACTGAAAATTACTTATTTAAAAACTAATTTTTGAATTAGCCCTTTTATCCAACACTGTGTTACAGTTTCCCTGTATTTTATCCTAAAAGATTTTGTCACTAAAACTATCAATGACTCTGTATAGTAAGAAACAGTAAACTTATTATACGTCCAAACTAAAGGTTTATACACGTAAGTATAACTGTTATTTTTTAGGAAAATGCAAAAATTTCTCGTAGACTGCGTTATTTAAACATGTACGTTGTGTTATTTAAACACTCAATCATCATAAAGAGGTAACTGAGAAGGCCTCAGACAAATGTTATCCAGGATTGCCCACGAGATGTCTGACATGCAGATGCAAATACATCTCGATAACAAGGATAGTTTTCATGTACAAGTTAATAACACCGTGGGCAAAGCTCGGTCACTCAGGGTTATGCTAATGTCCTGGCCAGTCTATAGATCTTGACCTGACGTATCACGCACGTTTAGGGGTTTCCTCTAATCTTAAAGATTAATCAGACTGCCCTTAAGTCGCAGGGTCCCGAGTAATGGCTCCCTTCCCCTCCGCCCTTCACATTGATGGATGCCCTTTATGCAACGCTATTTATTTCTGACTTTCTAGACCGTAGATAAGAGGAATTCTACATAGTATGATTTCTGCAAAGGTGTATATGTGTAGGGTCAGTTTTAATTTCAAAAACGAGAATAAAACCAGTAAATGTTTTGAAATTAAACGGAAACTAAACCATATTTGGTGTCCATATTTTTTTCTATTTTGACGTTTTAGTTGAATAATTTGAACAACGATACGCTAATTATAGCGTACTTATGTGTTTTTTCACCACTAACGTTTCTTACACAGTGTATTCATTATACAAGTATTAAACTATGTCCACTTAGCACGTCTTGTTGATATAAATTTTATTAGGAATATATGGAATTATTAGGTATTTTGCTATTATTGACTGAGTTTACTCTATGGTAGTATGTTTAATAGATTTCTATAATATGTTTATAATTGCTACATATTTTGTTTCCCGCTGTTTCAAGTGGCGACAGTGAATACCCCTTAGCTCGACACAGAGGTGCAACACAGTCACCAATGTTAGATGTTATTTATGACATTATTCCTTTCAGGGATATTTTGTAGTCGGCTTTATTTTAGTTACTCTACTTTACATATTCTTTATTATAACTGATCGTAATTCATAACACATTATCATAACTAATTTTATCATTTTGAATCCTGTAGGTAAAACACGCATAAAACCATCTTCATTAATTAATTTAAGGTAAAAAGAATTCTTAGAAAGTATTCTTTGAAGTAAAGTATAATACATTATTACACAATCACAAGTAAAATATAAGCACATTAATGGTCCCCGCTTTAAAATTGTAATTGTTTTGGGAAATTTTAATAAGCACCATCGTATTTTCATTTACATCTCTCCATTATTCAGAACACACAAATGATTTAATTAAGAGTGACTACAAAAGTTAAATATTTTCACATTGTTACACGCAGGAATTTCCACTTGATGTAATACTATCACATCTGGTCACGCAATAACGGAGCGCAATGCCTTATTTAAAGACCAGACTTGAAATTAGTAAACATTATATTCCTTTATGATGCTCGATTACTAGCAGGAGTCAAGTAGAATGAGAGGTGTGAGAGTCTTGGCTAATAATTGTAACTCTCTCAATATTGTCTTGCGTGTAAGGGTATTAAAGCATTGCTTGATGCTTACTGATTTCGTTGTTTACGTACTTAGTAATATTTGTTTAAATCATCAACCTCAAAGAAAAATGGAAATTCGTAAACGAACACTTCTCCAATCTGTTCATTTTAAATTTGACTCGTTCCCCAATATAATTACAAGTGTATTGCGTCATATAAAATGAATGTATTCTGTTTGAATATGAAAAGGACGTTTACTAATTTATTTCTAACTTGTTGGAAACCATTGAAAGTATATTATTGACGACGGCAGTTTTGAAAGGATATCATGATTTCAAATGGACGATGGCAAAAGTCCGAGATACTGTTATTCTTTGAAAGTTGTTTTCTAAATGAATGGTGTTTATTATTTTATATGCAATTTTAAAACATTTAAAAATCATATATAACCAAATTTAAATAACGTTCATGCCATAACTACCAGTAATGTGTTCTTTCCAGGCATATATAATGCTAAACAGCATCGTGATGCAAAACTTTGTCAATAATTTGTCCAAATAAAATAATCTGCTATATACATTATTGATACGTAAATCGTCTGAGGCAATCAATACACGTCACAGAAGTTCAATAATAATATCAAAATACTTAAAATGTATCATAATAAAAACCTTTTAAAGCCAATTTACACTACCATGTATGAGTTATATGGAGCGTACTCTTTTTCAAAATGTTGTGAATGTTGATGTCACGCTCCTATAATTTATGTGCAATAGCCTGTTTGGTTATCAACAGGTCACGTGACCTCTCATTCCGTCCATGTTATTGTCTGACAGTAAAGTGGAGCGCGTTTAACTTTACTGTTCGACACTATCTATTCGCACATTCACCGGAAAGTACTTATTTAAGCAGGGAAAGTAAGATGAAAGTCGTTGAGTTGTCAGTCACTACATCAGTCCATGTCTACTCTATTAAAAATTGTTTGATGATATCATCAAACGTAAACTACTTTAGTCGCTAATCCTTAAATTGCAAAAGTAATTAAAATGCATTTATTTACTGCATTTATAATACATACAAGGAGGAGGCGTTATCTTGAGTCAGACACTCAGACACGAGTTAATATTGAATAGGCTATTAAATATGGTCTACTTAGACTTCACAATTCTACCTTAATTTTATTTATATTAAAACAAAACTCTCATATAATGGATTTTCATGGAAAACTACATTGGCATTCATTAAAATTCAGTAATTTAAATTACGACGTGAAATAAAAACTACTTAAAAAATTCCAATCCATATCTGGCGAGACAAATGGTATTTATGGCCAACCCGCAATCCGACAGAAAATCTTTCCACTCTGTGGAAATACATGCAAATTGTTTTACAGAAAGGCATTCCATCTTTGTGGAAATTGGACGTCGAATAGTTAAGGAGTCGGAGTAATATTTAGTGCGTGGCGTGCTTACAAGGATAATTAATATTTTTGAAACGGTGTGGTGTTTATGTAAATAGAGAGTGGCGTGCTGGGCGTGTTGGGTATGGCACGCATCTGGTGGCCATCGCTACAGTCATGACACCACAGTATTGTAGTAGTACCCTCTCTACCTACGCCAGGACTCGGCTATCGAGTTATTGCTGTCATAAAACAATTTCGAGTAACACTTTGTATTCCATGTCAGATAGAATGTTACTGCATACTGTAGGTGACAAGTACAGACTCTAAAAACCAAACTCGTTATTTTCAGGTTAGCAGTTTTCTATTTTAAAATTCAACCTGTTAAGTCCCATAATAATGAAGGTGTGTATAACAGTCTGATACAACAACCGGTGTTCAATTTTTGTGTAAGTACACAACATATTTTTGAATAATCGTTAAGGAAATTTCCCCTAAACAAGGAAATTGATCGTCAGTTTTGCTAGCTTTATCGAGAATCAAGTTGGAAGGACACCGGAAGAGTTAATGTCAAACTGTATATATTTACAGGTCTCACAAATATCCATCACACTTTCAAGGCAACTTTCGGTTTCTGTATCTCCTTAATAGATGCCGTTATAAGTAATTTATATCATTCACCATTCATTATATGTTTCGAAATGTACGGTACATTTTGATGATTGAAATATATCCTCTTAGTCAGGTGCGACGATAATTAGTAGTTATAAAAAAGAAAAAGTTTGTTCCTTCTGTATTTTTTAATTATTTTTTACACGTGACGAAGAGGATTGATTTCAGTCCTCGAAACGTTGTGTTGTACATTTTCTAACGTATAACGATGGCAAATGTCATAATAATTATCCTTTCAAAACTTCCATCGCCAGTAATCAGTTTTAAATAAAGAATCATTTAGAAGTCTTACGATTGATTATAAGTGATAAAATACCTGTAAGTAAACAATATCCCTGAAAAATATTTAATGTTATATTTTAATTGGTAATGTAGTTTTTTAGATGCTCTCTCAATTCGCCCTTTACCAAAACTAAGACGACTGACTTCTTTTTAGAAGAAATTCCTGCATCTATTTCACACAAAACTAAGTTGTGTTGTAATGCAAATCGATTCCTGTACGTCTTTGTGTTCTGCTATAACTTCTGTTATAGTTGTGTATCGGACTATAGATTGGACATTGCCCCTTAGTCAGTTAATAAATGTACTATTTTCCTGTTGTGCTGTGACAATTTCATATAATGTCGTGGTTAAAATGTTAATAAATTACAGTGTACAAATGTTATTAAAAATTAATTTTATAATTTTTAGTATCGTGTAGTTTGTATTATTACTTTAAGTTAAGTTACATTTTTGTTAAGCTGAATGGAAGAAATAATTATATATTTTTATTTCCAGTCATCTACTCAACAATGTAGAGCTGAAGTTTTTCTGGTTCTATCTACTCTGTACGCTGATAAACATCAATGTAATGAATAAAAGGAATAAAATCAGTAATGTACGTGCTATTTTCCACAGATTTTACTGTATGAATTTATAAATTTTATTCTATACTATTCAATATTTAGTAAAATAACTGTCGATGATGTTTTGGATTATATAATACATCATTTACTTCTAAGTTAGGCTAGACAGTTCAGTAACTTTGTAGTCTTCGTCCTACATATACAGGACCATATACAAGACAGAATATATCGCATCCAATCTGCTAGTGCGTGAATGTTGCTTTATTTCCTTAATCTATCGTAGGCTTTAAAAGTGTAACGTAAAAACGTACAGAACTTATTCTTATATGAATATTATTTATTACCTTGTCTGCTACCAAAGTTATTTTCCTTCGGCATATAAGGTTGAAAGACTACAGCGAAAATCGAAAGACCCAGAGGAAGACCACTGGCTCTGAGTGACAAGATGGCGGCGAGACGAGTGATTGATATGTCGTGAGGTGTGGACAGGTCGCGTGAGGCCAGCGGAAGTGTGGTTTGCAGATGTTTGCCGGAAGCCACAGCCTGTCCATCACAACCTCCTCCACCTGTAATTGACCGCTTCCTCACCAGGTAGCGCAGTTACCTCAAGTTAAACATTCTTGCACTCCCGTAATAACAGGGTATTGTGGAATCGTTATTCCCCAAACTAGAGTTCCTAATTGTGGATGTAAATTAGTCTTCATCCGTCTGTCAGTGGTCTGGCCACTGGTGGCAGTCGGTTACTTCTGATTGATATCTTCTGAAACGGAAGTATCTAGTTTATCATTCCACTGTCGCAGCTAATCTGCTAGTCAGTAATTTGCGTTTTATTGCTTACGTCATTGTCTTGACATCTATAGATATCAGTACACTGAGAAGTATGACTTTACGTTTACATAAGTAAAATTAGTACGCTCAGAAAGGAACAGTATGGGTTTTCATTTTATGTAGACAGTAGGCTTATGATATTATCGAGTACACTACACAAAATGACATAGACTGCAGCTTTTCTGGTATACATGGAAAAAAGAGAAGTGCAAAGTAAATTAGTTTTGTGGTATATAAAATACAGTTACTTTTACTTTTTAGCAGTTGTTTTTTTTTTACAGTAGGTAAGTTAAAATTATATATATATATATATTTATTTATTTATATATACATATATATAATAATAAAATAACTTTCCTATATACCACAAAAAGTTGCTCCCGAATTCTATATTCGCCTAATATAGCTTTTAGTATAAAACATAAAAAACGCTGTAAATCTGCTCAGGATCGTTATATGTAACGATAATATAACATAATTTATATTATGTTAATGAATAAACTTTCAAAAATTGCATTAATTTGAAAATTCGCCTGATATTTATTATTTTTATACAAATTTCTAGATAAATTTTAAACAACACTATATTGAGTTGCATAAAACTAGCTTATAGAAGTTTCAACTCTGAGTTCTTTATTTGTTGAGATCAGAAGATAAATAACCGAAGAAAGCTGTTTAACTTTTATTGCACAAATATTAAGTTTCCTTAGTTACAGTACACGTAACATACATGTACTTTTTAGTTCATCAACAAAATGTCTAATTCATATTATAACATGTATCAAATGTTATAATTCATGTATCATCTGATCACAATACGTTGTAATTAGCTAATTAATATGTAATTACATAGTATGACTCACTATTATATAAGAAAGTAATCTTCTTTAACAATTTCACGTGTTTTCATTAAATATTTTGCATGTACTTGTACCTATAAATATGTTGCAGCTATATCTCATGGATTTTATTCTGACAGTTGAAATAGGAATTTTACGTGAGTGATTTAAATATGTGCTTATTTATATAATTTAATACAACTTCATGCCCGATCATCAATCTGTGAACTACACGGTAGCATGCTGGTTACAAGTTAGCCAACTATAACTTTGAACGATTGTACAAATGCGTGTTGCACTATGTTGTAAATCACACTCTCCATTTATTTGTCTTCATAGAGCTAATATAGCTTACTGGCGCATGCATGTGGAACAATAATTCAAACTAGGTTTAAATTGCGCCAGTTCCAGATCGAGCCATAAATTTTAACTATTGTAGATCACAACTGTTGTACCTACCTTTATAGCCTATACATTCTTGTGTTATACAAGACATGACCATTTCGAAAATAATAACTCGCCTGTATCAGAAAAGACGGCCATATATTGATTGGTGTTATCCCAACTTATGTTTGTTTATTATTTCTAGATACTCACTAGCAAAAACATGTATGAAAATAAATTTGAAATATATTGTTAAATCTATTAAAAAACAGAAGAATGTTTGCGATTCAACATTATTCTATTTTTTTACGGGACCTATTTCTAAACTACTGGAGCAATTTAGCTGAATGTCTTTATAATGGAAAAGGACTATCCTATGGCGGTTATCCTTTATTTTTAAGGATTACATCTGCCTAGTAAATTGTTTTGGAAGTTGCATACAAGCAGACGGTCACAAGTATGCCACGATGCGGTTTTATTGAAATATAAATAACTTTTTGTTTGTTTACAATTCAACATTATTCTATTTTTCTTACGGGACCTATTTCTAAAATATGGGAGTAATTTAGCTTAATGTCTTTATAATGAAAAAGGACTATCCTCTGGCGGTTATCCTTTATTTTTAAGGATTACATCTGCCTAGTAAATTGTTTTGGAAATTGCATACAAGCAGACGGTCACAAGTATGCCACGATGCGGTTTTATTGAAACATAGATAACTTTTTGTTTAAAATTTACACGTGAGGGTAGTTGAATTGAAAGGAAAAAGGTTTCAAATATTTGCAACTTTATTTGCTTTATTTATTTGTGCCACAACACTAAGTTTCGAGGATTGGAATCTACTCTTTTCTTCAGGAGTAAAAATAATTAGAGATTAGAATTTTACGTGACGCTTCTCTAGGAGATCTTTGTCAACATGGAGCACCGAGACGGAATAGGCAGTGCACAAAAAATGTATTTTCTCAATCGTCAGAATAAAAAAAAACAGACTCAAAAACTATAATACTAATGTTAATCCGTAAGAACTTTGAAATGTTATATACAAAGAAACTTTATATTCTTCACATTAACAGACACACTAAGAAAAACAATGTAAAAGAGGCAGATGGAGTAAACTATGTGGGATAGAGTTGCCTGGGAATATTTTGCTGTAGGCCTACATGTTAAGGTTCTGAGTGATATCACCATTGCTGAGAATTTGTAAACCATTCCGAAGCAGTGAGGCAGAATAGCGTGCAATATTGGGATTTCTAAGACTAACATAACATACTTTAATGGTGCTTGAAAATGTACAATGTTTCTTAGTTTTTGTTACAGTGCCAGATAGTACCCCACCTTGGAAAGTCCCGTTTAACACAGATGCAAAGAACCCAACTGGATTACTGCGCTGAGGTCTTCTCCCGTTGACAACAACCTATCACAGTGAGTGTAGTGAACATTTCGCTTTCCAATTTCACTTTATGACCCTTGGTGTAGAATCTGAATACTCCAATTTGTAAATAATTATCAACCAATAATCAAGTGTAGCATTCCTTTGTCATATTAGTACCTATACTGTACATAAATATTACTTAAACTTCATTATTTACTGTTATTGCTATGGAATCAATACCACTATAAAGTCTCAGAAGCAGCAGACATCGAAGCTTGACGTTCGAACAAGATGTTGTATAGTTTTGACAAAAATTATACACTCGCTTCTCTCGCATTGCATAATTTTCTCCTTTGTAGGTATTAGGAGGAATTGGATTACCTAGGAATATTTTTTATGAAGTTTGTGAGCAGTCAGATCCTCAATATCAGCAGCCCTCCTAGCACGGTATCATAATATAATATCACGTCTATGAGACCTACCAGTGACTTCTTCGCCCTAGGCACTTGTGTTGCTACTCCTTCTAACTCAATATTAGACTCCTGTGTTCGTTATAAATAATAAATTTGATTCCTGTTAGTAGTAAACCCTGGAACAGTTAAAACTTACTCAACATATGTTGTTACGATTAAGTAAAAAAATTACATTATTTCTCAAAATATAAATTTAAATATACCCACGTTCATTGTAGGAAAATAGTACGAAAATGTGCTTTACATATACATAATTAATTGGCAAAATCAATGATTTTAGCACTCTATTTCTTTGCTATTTAAACCATATGAAATAAATGTAAAATATAATTTAGTTTGATTTTACTGCCATTCACTTAGTGGCTTTGCTGACAATGTTTTTGTTAGCTGGATAATATTTTTGTTAAGAAAACTCGACTCTATTGTATTCAGTCAGTCGACTTACGACATAAAATACCTTAAACCTTTACCGAAGCCTACGGGCAACGCTGCGGCTCTCAAACCGAGAAGTCCCGAGTTCGACTCCCGAGCATATCAATACAAATTTGATAGTGGTTTGAACAGCTTTCCATTGAAAACGTTTGTTGCACTCACTATTGACGTTGAAAAACGTTATAAAGTTTAAGGTTTGATCGGAATCTCAATATCATTATGGTAAACGTCTGAAATATGAACATAACCTGTGTTAGTTTGATGATGGCTATGCTGAAAACGTCAATTAGAATTCTTTTGTCCAACAAGCGTGGCTAAAATTGTGTCTACTTTAAATTGTTTCTTAAAAAAATCTCGAAGTGCTGGCAGTGAGTAATTTCTACACTTCTGGATTTTTAAAGGAATCAGAAAACCAAATAGGTTTCTAAATGTAAAATAGTTCTATGACAATGGAACGGGTTTACATGGCAATCTATACGCCAACCATTTATTATGAAGAGACAAGTTAGGG
This sequence comes from Homalodisca vitripennis, assembly GCF_021130785.1. Lineage (NCBI taxonomy): Eukaryota > Metazoa > Arthropoda > Insecta > Hemiptera > Cicadellidae > Homalodisca > Homalodisca vitripennis. The sequence goes on from NC_060207.1 coordinate 35,076,835, forward strand.
TTATCTGTTATCTATTTTATTTTGTCTTGTTGTAAATATTCCTTTTAGACCTGTGTATAAATTGTTTTTAGTTGCTCATGATATTTTCTTGATTCCTGAATCGAAGTGTATACTTTAGAAAACTCTGAGACTCTGACACGATACTGCATTATGACGGTAAGGATTGTTGAGTTAAGTATTGCCATGTGATTACACTGATAAGATTCATCACCAGTGACCCCAGATGTCTCAAGGTTATCTCGTTATCTAGGTGTCAAGCAAAGTAATCATTTTCTTAGACTTTTATACATTTAAAACAGTGTTAAAGGTTTTAATATAGTTCACACATCTAACTTTTGTATACTACGCGTTGAATCGAGCAAACTTATGGCTAATCGGTGTTACATAAGCCGAAAAAACCAGCCAACCATTTTTTAAAATAAAAATCTAAACATAGTTTAAAACACAAGATTGCGTATTGCATATTGATAAAGATTGATATTAATGAAGATCTATTCTTATCTGCCACAATTACAAAGTGTACTTGTGAGTTTAAAATATACAAGAAAATCTACTTTATTCTAATCAATGAAGGAAAGTTCTTTTTAAGGAGAGTCGTCCTAGGAACATGGCGTTTAAATGTATTGCACTAAACGTATTTTAAAGTAAAACGATCCAAACTAATTTAGAAAGTTTTGACCTCACTTAGAATCGAACTCGTGACCTCTCAATTAAAGAGCCGCTACCCCACTCCTACGTTACGGTAGTGTTTTAAAATATCCATATTAGAATTGATTTTTGAAATCTTCAAACAAGAAAACAGAGAAAGAATGCAGGAGACTACCAGAAGCCGAGTGCCAGTTCTAGTGTATGTTTTGGCATCATCTGGCATTCTCTCAAAATAATATCTTTAGGCGAAGTCGAGCGATGAAGCGTGTTGCAGTGTGCTTTGTAAATGTGAACTCCATCAAGCAGTTAGTAAACAAACTAATATGTCGGGGGCATAACTCAAACAAACTTTGACCATTTGGCTAGTTTATCCATTAGCCCTAAATAATTACACGTAATTATTGCTTATCTCATCTAGGAGTTACAAAGTTCAGAGTAATGTGGATTGTTATCAGGAGATAATTAGGATCTTGATAACGGTTTGGCTCAACGACTAGAGCAGCTGTCGGAGCGAAGACAGTCTGGTCAACTAAAATTGGAGTCTCGCCATGTTGCACTAATTACCCAGGTCTGTTCTTATCTGCCACATTCACAGAGTGTACTTCCACATTTAGGCTATCTTACGTTTGCATTCATAATCGTGTTAATGTATGTAAATCGCGTTCGTTTAAGAATGTTCACTAACTTATCAGTAACAACTAAGCGCGTGCCCATATGAGCTGACTGTTTAATATGTATGCGTTGATCAACTCTTCGCCACCTCTGTGCCTATAACTTCTGCCCATCTGTCAATCGCAGCATTTCGTGTTTTTTAATCAAATTTAGCGGTTTTTTGCACTTGGAACGGGTAAATTATACGCGTGATTAAAACTGCACGGCCTCGACTGCCGATACAAATGCCTTAATTTATATAGAGTATCAGAATGTTGCAACGGAAAACAGACATATTGTGACACTTTCATCTCTTACTTTTAACGTTAAGTCTCCTCTCCAAATGAATAACGTTATAATTACAGAATTTAATGTTACTTAAGTTATTGAATATTGTTTTAACTAACAGTTATATTTTTATGAAACTGAATACAACATTAGAACAGTAGAATAATTAAAGAGTAAACTTAAAAAATTTAAGAATCTTAAGCCTAGGTCAGTTTAAGGGTTCGTTTAGTTTATAAATAACTAACTATACAATCTACAAATATATGAAAATAGTTTATTACATTCCTTTTGACAAATATATCAAGAAACCGATAAAGGTTATGTAGAAAATTTAATATACAATAAGTTTGAGCAAAAGTTGTATTGTTATTCAGATTAAAAATATTAGTAAAAAGTTCAACATTTTTGAATTCGACAAAAGCAATAGTTTCATGATAAGCACGTTACGTTTTATTTCAGAATGCGTGTTTATTTTTATCAAAATGTACGGTTTGATGCAGGATCTAGCAGAGGTCGTAAGCACAACCCTCTCTCAGCTACAATTAATACAAAATATTTTGATCGTACTACGAAAATAAAATTTTTTTGATATTGTTGGTCTATAAAGTGGTGTTTTTCGTTATATTCTTATAAAAGAGATCTGAAGAAATCAACAATTCAAGTTTATTTAGTCAGCTAACCTCAAACTTGCTGCTATGTTGCTGTTCCAGTAAAAGTAAAATAAATATGTAAAACAGCTGTTTTTATATGTAAACTTAACAGTATTACTGCGTCGAGTTATTATGTAATAAAAGTTAAATAAAACGCGCAAGTTTAAATTTTGTTTACTGTTTGATAACAACCGTTGTTAACCACTCAAAGCAAAAGTGTTTTTAGGTGTTTAAAGCACGAATGCGCCACGTAAGCAACCGTTTGCTCCCAGTGCACAAACCTAATATTGCTTTAATTTCTTGTTTGATGTCTCGTCTATTAACTGTTATTCTGTGAGCGATACGAAGTCCCTTAAACGTTGCTCTTGCTCCTGTTTGTTTCTGAATTTGTCGAAGTAATTGCCTGAGCTTTAGCGAAGCCTATTACTCGCGGGACTGGAAAAGTTTCATTTCTGTCTGTCTGGCCCACGAAGCAGGCAGGAGTGTATCGGTGGTATGTTTTACAAGTTTATCCCTCATTAAGAGAGTGTATATATAGAAACATATAAGTTACACAACTTTATGAGAAATTACTTATTAATTAGACATCCTGAAAAATACTACATCACTGAAAACTCCTCAGTTCCAAGACACATATTAAGGTTGGTGATGTAAAGATATCACCCAAAATTAGTTAGTTGATCAGACCAGCAGCTCGTAGCTACCAAAAACCGATATGTTAGCAGTCATTCTTCATATCGGTTCTGACACAAGTATCACATAGTTTTTCACTAAATGAGGCATCGAAACTTCTGTGTATCCTCGGGAAAATTCTTTACCTACACAGTAATTTCTACACAGGATTGTGTTGGTTCGTAGCCTGCAGTAAGAAGGCTGTAAACAGAAAATATTGAGGTTAACCCAGTTGGTGACGTTTTCCAGAATCCTTATGTTCATTCAGATGTAGCTATTGAGGGAGATATTTAAGCATGCCATTGAATTATTTATATAAGTATGATAGTTTGTGATGTCCCATTGTATAGTATCAGTAAAATATATTTAAGGACACACCGGAAATGCCTTTTAGTCTTACCAAACAGCAGAGAAATAGAAAATACCTTTATTTCGGTTTTATGCTTCAAGTTTTTACGGAAGTTTTTCGTTTGAATGCATACGATATTATAAAATTAACTACTCTTAAGTAAAGTCAACAAGCAATAGCCATTCTGATTACTTAACATGTACTTTCTTTCATTTTAAAAATGCTAATAATATTAACATAAGAAACTTAAACTTCAATAAAATATAAAAAAAACGTAATAATTTCTTTTCTAAATAAATAAGGATCCTCTAGGGAACCTGTATGTGAGCTGCTTAGACATATTTTATGCCAAAAATAAAACAAATGTCTTTACATAAATCAAACTCAATATATTTCTGTACATAAAATAAGCCACATATACAGCATCATTCCTGAAGATCTACAATGCTTACATATACAGAGAAACACAATAAAGCAACAAAATGAACAAATAACAAACAACAAATTAATTACAATACTGCATTTTGAAAAAAGCATATACATATGTTTTAGTTTTATCTATATTAGTGACACGACCTAACGAAACAGCAACATAGCAAAATCTGTAAACGGTTTCCCAGAATTAACCAGCGATAACGGGACAGCGGGAAAGGTCGGTGATAAAGATTAAGATTACGATTGTACCTTATTTTAGATCGTTGCAATAGACCAGCCTACTGATATAGATGGGTCAAGGTTGGCAACTTAGATGTATCCTACGTATGTAGAAAGTGTTTGAAATAGGTAAAAAAATAGTCAGGAAAAAGCGGAGACTTAACACAAAAGATCTCGACTTTCCTTAACTGCCATCCTTAATACCGCCATCGGGGAAATCTGAATGAATTTTTCAATTTTCAATTTTTCACAGTACTCTTCACGTAATTTACCATTTTGTGGCCACGATGCAAATAATTTCTTAGCTCCGTCGAGCAATTTAATAACTATGTTTTAGGTATACATGTACGACACTCTAGAAAGATAAAATCTCTTAAGAACCAATGTTAGATCTTGCAAGAGACGCCCGAATTCTAGATTAAGGATATTAATGAATTTAGGAAAATAAGGACAAAAGTCTAGTGACCAATACTACAAAATTAATTAAATTCTACAAAATTGAGGAGATATTGTTTTAACTTCATAGTATGAGAACAGGAGATCTTAAATCAATAAGATCTAAATTTGTTTATACTTACGGAAGCTTGTGTTGTATTGTTCTGTAGTTTGTACTATACTTATTTTATACCTCTCATCGTATATTACACAACACGTAGCCAATGTTATAACAAGCGGATTTTGTGAAAAACTGCTATAACCCTGAAAATGCTTTTTCATGAATAAAAGCGATCCTTTCATCTCTTTCACTTGTCTCCAGAACAATGTGAATTACTTGTGTTATCTCCTCTACAATTAATTACTTATGGTGCTAAGTAATTGGTTTTCCTATAATTACACAAGTGTTGGAGCATACTTACAATTACCATACTAACAACTCGTCTCGCCCCTGTGGGTATTTAATAGTATAATTTATTACCCCAGACATTTTGTAATCGAAGAACTGTTTGACTCATTTTCTTCATTAGCGATCTATCATTTCTGTCGACTATTAATATTCATATAGCTATATTTTATAGCTGTATACACTATCAGTTATACTCTGCTTTGCTAATTAATGTAAATGAAACGGTTTTTCTGCCAAACAAACGCTCGTCTGACAAGTCCCCTATCTCAAGCTGGAGGCAAAAACATTGAATGTGACTACGAACAGCTGCAGTGACCTACATATAACTCTAGCTTTTATTGCGTTGGGCATAGAGAGACCTAGGTAGTGTTGTCAACTAGGCTACATTATCAGTCTTTGGCTCTACTAGGTTAGGACTCGAATTGAAATTTGATATCTGAAATACGGCTTATAGTACAGAGAAGATTTTAATAATGAAAAATTATATGATAAGATCATAATAATTTTTTTTCTCAACACCTTAAATTTGTGAGCAGTCTTTGATGCTTGTAAAAACGCAGAAACTGATATAAAATGTTCAATGACATTATCTTAACTGTTGACTGCAATTCTTCGTTCACATTTTCGTAGCTTTTATTGGGGACCTAAAAAGAGTTATTGGGTACCCATTCCTCTGCCTACGTTTGTTCACTAACTATTATTAGAAATATCCTAGAGTCATGAAAATTAATACGTACATTTTTCTTGATCAAAGAAAAAGTCTTACTGATTTTGGGGTGAAAAAGTCAAGGGATAACAAAGTTTTTGTTTAAAAACACTAAGGGCATTTGGTAGCCATGGCGGCAACGAGAAGTACGCGGAAGTGTGTAAATACACTGAGTTTACAGTGAAAGGTAATCATGTGACATTACCTACGAACATTTTTCTAAGTTACCGACACTTGTGTGGAAGTTATTTTGTTGGATTAGTTAGTTTCGTAAAAAGACAGAAAAGGTCTTTAAAAAACACATAAGCGGCATAAGTCTTTTTTTCTGAGAAATTTCGTTAAATTTTGTCATGTACCCTTTTATCGGTTTATAATTCCATATTTTGTAATCATCTATGTGCTACTTAATTTTATTTCAGTTTTTTCCTACATAATATACATTGTGTTTAATGTTATGAACATAACATTACCTTAGTATTACATGTTCCAAGACACTACAACTTAATAACAATTATTTGTTAGTTCTATCACGTTTTGTACGTTCAAGAATTAATAATTGGACATTTCGTTCAACAAAGATATCAAGATTATTGTCCAACTTCAACCCATGGTGCAAACTAAAGAGGACAAGTACCTTGTTAAAAAGTTTTGAGTGGTAGATTATTTTATCCTTTGAAAGAAAGCCTTGAATTTCAATTCATCATTTTTACACACATTTAATTTAATATATCAAATAGTACAAATATTAGGTATCGTTGAAATGATTTTAAATGCTAATCACGTACAAGTGGAGTAGTAATAATATCATTAAACCTTGTTCATCTTCCTGATGTTAGCTTTGGTATTATGAATTTCTGATTTAATAGTCCATGGTAATAAGGTTTATTGAGAACACGCATAACTAAAATGATATCTCTTTTTACTTCTATTAAATTTTTACTATCAGCTTGAAGACCAATAGGTCCGTGCATTTAATTTTATAGATTTTGCTACGGTGTTATGTGTATTATTATTTATACTGTATGACCACTGCCATACCTTTTTTTTAAATTTGGTAAAAGTAAGCTTCTTTCTTAGTTTAAATATAACGTTCTTTAATATTTTTTTCCGGTTAGGCCTATATAAATTGTTATGATAACAGGAACAGTGGGTAACACTATTCTGAATAATGTTTTATTACTTGATTCTATTCATTTCTATATTATTTAATTCTTGATTTATTCTTCCAATGGAATTATACCAGTAGTACACGTAAATAAGTCAAAAAGAGTATAAACGATTAATAGCACTAATAATATTTACTTACATAATTAAATAACAAACAATGTTAAAAATAAATAGTAAAAAAACAACGAATAAGTCAGAAATATAAGTTAGATAACAAATAATCAAAAAAAGGTAAAAAATACAAAGACAATAATAGATAGTAGGCCTAATAATAGATGATAAGAAATAAAACATATGAATATTATATAATGAATTTATATAAGTTGTTAGCCGGCCGAGTTGCAGCCATTTTGCTTGCAGCCTCATGCCTACAATGTTAAATCTCATTCACTTTTACGGTATTTTCTATCGTTATGGGAGATGTTCCATTTTAAAAATATAATTAATACGCACATAACGCTTTTTATTTGTTTCATATTTCTATGTGTTATCAAGAAAAAAACTAAAACGAATTTGTTCCAACAATATTTAAAACGTATAAGTTACACTTAAAAAACTTGGATTCATATGAATGGCATCTAAAATTGACGCTACGATAAAAAGAGGTTTATATACATGAGGTTTAACGTTCTTCTTATAGGGGAAAACTCAATCGTTTTAGTAAGCAGTGAATTTATTTTGTAATATGTTTTTATTTATTTATATTGCTTGGATGAATCTTTTCCAGGTATTGCACTATTTCGAACATTCTTTGATCAGTTACCTGAAATAAACATTGTAACAAAAAACTAATTCGTACTGAGGATGTCCACTGTTTTACAATTGTTCACTCAAGTGTTGACTCGTCAGGAACCTCTGTGAACCTGCCCAGTGCCCATACTGAATCATGATGATCACGGTCGCGGTGACTACGTGTGAAAAGCTACAGCGCATGCGCTTTAGTCGTAATTTATATGAGGAATAATACGTGGCTTGTAGCTCGGTTATAATTAAATGCTATAAATCGCGCGAGGGTGTTCTACCGCTCAATCCGCCATAGGTTCGCGTGAGGACCGCCATTGCTGTCATTCCAGATGCGCGTTCCGCATCAGCTCATCTGTACACGACTTTTTTACTTCCATTTCCTTTTAATATTTATTGCAGTAGATGCACTGATGCCCTAGCAATGCCTACTATAACTGGTTCCATTTTTTACACGGCGAATTGTATTGAATGAGCGTCATCGTAAAATCTTGTACAATCTTGATTTCCAGTAGCCTACAGACAAATAACAACATTCTATAAAATTATGTCAATTAAACATGTATATAAGTTTTGATTGACCAGTTATGTGTTATTTCAAATTTGAACAAACGGAAAACTTAATCCGTATAAGAATTGCATTTAATGTTCTTACCCTATACTTATTGTTTATATACATTTATCTCAGTTCATTATAAGCAAACTGCAGATCCCTGTCAAGCACACAGTCATACGCAATGGGGTGTACGTATTTCACGAGTTTTTCAATTTATGGATGTTTATATTTAAGATAGACAAGTTACTAGAGTAGTTCACCCGTCAATAAATGAATAATTCTAAGGCACGTTTACTTGAACGAAACTACATATACTATTAAAACCGTTTAAAAATTCGGCTGTATGTATTTTATGCTCTTTCACCTCTTCATAGTGCTGCTGTCATGAGTTTTTATAGAGTTCAGCTTGATCACTACTTACCAGGGATAGTCAAGGTACAACATTTCGCAAGACATATGTTATTTAGACAATTATTTTAGAGAGTGACATCCAATACTTAAATGTACTGATATCGCAAATGCCTTTAACAAATTAAATACGACGTATATCAAAAACAACGTTAGCATGATTTTACAGAGTGTGAAAATAAAACGTCAGATGTGAGTTTGTGACTCTCGCTCTAAACTTGTTGCCACTTGAAATGTTGTGGTTGCAAACGAAAGAATCGGTGATTATAATACCGAAAATTATATCAAAATGATACATTGCGTAAACCAACAATAACTAAATTGTAAATTAAACTCATAGAACTAAGGTCATTACCAGAAGATTCATTACAACTCTAAACAATATTTAGTACGGTAGTGTTATTTACATGTCAGCGTTCAGAAATAGATCTATCGAACACAATTTCCGACATACAATTCTCTTGTGAATCTACTCTCTTTTAAATACAAAGGCTACAGTTAGGCTTTTGTATTTGTATAAAATTATTATATCTACTTAAAAATTGTAAGATATAATAATAATATTTAAAGACAGATCCTAACTGAGACCTTTGAATTTAAAAGATCCACACATTCCAGCTCTTCTCTTACTGCTTTGGAAGTAAGTTTATTCTAGTAACGAATCACAAGCCATGGGTATCCATTGTTTATCCTATCCTCGTCGTCATTATTATATCCTGCCCTAGACACTATTGCTAATATTCTAGACACAATACAGGCCTAGTCAAAATCATTAATCATAATGGGAAACATTAATATTTTCAAGCTACAAGATAAAGTAGAAAATAGACATACGCGGAAATATCCACTTACAACCTCAGAAGACTTCCCCTCCCAGCAACCTGAATCACAAAATCTAGTGCCACTTCAATTGACTTTATTTGCACGAACATCTCTGACTCAAACATTCTTTTTGCTATATTTGAATCTGGTTTATCAGATCACGCTGGACAAACATGCACTATCAAATCCCTTACAGATTAACCAATAATAATAGCATGCTTAAAACGGAACTTTTGTACTCGAAATCTGAACACGCTAAAACAAACTCTGGAAGGTAAACATTGGTAAAATTTAAAAATTGCTCTGTACGAAGATTACAAGTTTTTCTACCGAACAGTGAGGAGAGCCCTGGACCACTAATGCTCTATCAAAAACACAAGGCCTAGAACAAAGGCCAAACCAAACACATACTGTGACAAAAAAAAACAAATCAGTTAAAATAGCAGTTTCTAAACTCCCTACAAGCATATTAAAACTCAGAGTCCACTGCCAAAAAATCCACCATGATTGCAGAAAGAAAGGTTATGACCTCAAGTTGAGAAATCTTAAACAAAATGCTACCACTAACCGCGTAGCTCTGTCTCAAAATAAATCAAAAGCCCTGTGGAACATAGTAAACTCTCAACGTAGAATCAAACAGCCGCAGGAACACAAACTTCAACTAGAAATAGAAGGAAGGGTAAGAAATCCTACTACCGTAGCAAACCATCTTAGTTCTGTACTTCTCTCAGATACCTGATAAAACAACTTTAACGAAGAATCTACAATTTATTGGATTACTCAACAAGCATAAACGCCTACCCATGTCAATTCCAGCTTCAACCTATTTCGATCAGAGATGTAACTTATGCCATATCAACTTTAAAACCCAAGCTATAACATGGACTCGTAAGTCCATTAGCAACTATCATCAACAAATATTTCACCTTCAATCAGTTCCCATCCCTATTGAAGATCTCAAAAATATATCCGAAACACCAAAAAGGCTCGCTTTCAGATCGCTTGGGATTCTGACTGTCGAAAACCTCTACAACAAAGCAGTAATCCTGATGGTAAACGAGACAGATCTGCCAAGAGGTACAAGTACCCACACCTACAACACCAGACGGGGAAGCGACTTCATTCTGCCAGCTCACTACACTTCCCAGTACACTAGAAAACCATCCTAAATCGGACGCAAACTCCACAATGGCCTACCCTTAATTACTGAAGTCACTTAAGGGAAACAACTGAAAATACAACTGAATAAGTGGATGGTGGACAGACCAGCTTGCTCCTTGAAGGAATTCCACGAATTTGAGCTACATGAATAACTTTCAGAATTGTATAATATTTTTAATTAGCACTTTTTATGTATTAATAAGTTTACATGTGTTTATTCTAAATAACATTTGTCAATTTTACTATAAAAATACTGTTGTATACTATTAGTTTAACGTTATTTGACATAATAGCTATCTTCTTAACTTCAGACAAACTATTGTAAGCTTTAGGTTATATTATCATATACCATCATAAAGAATATTTTGAATTTTAATTTTAATCTTACTTAAAAGTTGTAATAATTAATAACTATATTTAAAGACAAACACTGACTGAAACCTTTAGATTTAAAGGAGAACAGATCAACAGATTCTAGTTTTTCTCTGACTGCTTTGGAAGGAAGTAATAACGGATCACAAGCCATAGGTATCCATTATTTATCCCATCCTCGTCGAAATTATTATATCTTACTTAAAGGTTTAAATGAAATGCATTAAAATTTATAGAGTTTAGTTTATTTTCAAATAAACAACATATATCATTATTGTAAATATAAACATGAGTTTAAAGACTAATTAGTAACTATATGATTTCGCTATTGTAGATAAGGAAAGACAGATGAGTTTGCGCGTTGCATCAATTTTTTTGTAGGAAAATAAAAAAGAACAGCTGTTAATATCTGAACCATGTGTAGTAAAGTTAGAGTTGTATTAGAGGTGGCAGTGCAGACATGCCTCTCTGTGAGACATATTCTACAACACTTTCCTATGGAGGTGCACTGAGCGATCTACGATCCTACTAGTCGAACTCAGAAACAGAAATAACCAGTAAAACACACAAATAACACACATAATGTAGTTATGATGTGAAGGGTTGATTCAGTTTGAATGTTGACCACCAGTTCACCTTCCTCTTATATGAGCGTGTAGTATCTGACGCTCATATTTTTCGTCTGAAGAAACAAAAAAACGTCAGCGACGAAGAAGCACAAGACTAGCCTTTTTATCGTTTCGACATCAGAGACACTTAGATTACAGAATACAATAATATAGTGTATTTTATATGAAGTGGCAGTCACATTGTCTTATAAGGTGCACAATTGAGTGCACACATATATTTCTGACACGATCTTTAAGCACGGCGAAGTTTACTACATATAAAGTAGGTATGGCAGGCAGGATGGATTCAGTGTCAACGTTGAGTTTAGCTTCCAGTTGTACACCTGATGAGACATTGAGTCTGTCACTTCATCTATATTACACTATATTATTGTATTTTGTAGTCTACGTCTCTCTGATGTCGAAATGATGTTAAGGTACGTTTTGAGCTTCTTCGTCACCGATGTTTTGGGATCTCTTCAGACAAGCATGACTCTACAGTAGATTCCAGATGTCAAGTTTGAGGCAGCGTCAGATTCTAGACGCTGCTATAAGAGGAAGGTGAACTCAACATTGAAAACAAATAACTATTCTTTTAACTAATTATTTAATTAAAATCTATTTAATTTTTCTCCTTTTCAATAATAATTCAGAGGGCAAGAGTCAATTTGCATTGTATACAGCGTGTATTTTCTCGAAATCGATTGTTCTATATATTTCCCCTAAGTAAGAAATTTATCGTCAGCCGCGCCAGTTTTGATGGAGATCGAAATGAAGGCTATGAAAAGGGTTAAAATATGAAACAATAATTTTTCTCAGATATAACTTTTTTAGCATGACACATATAAAATCAACCTAAGACACTTTAAATAAATGTTACCATCAGCTAACCATACACAGACTCTGAAAGTGACGTCTTCCACTAATTTTATTTAGCGTTTTTACTATGATGTACCTATTATTTATGAGTTAAATAAAAATAGTTGTTTTCGTTTAGTTGCTTTATACTAGTAAAATATTTTTTAAATAAAAAAATCTTTCATTAGTCTACTACTAAACATTAGGGCGTAAAAGTATTTTAACGTTGTTCTCATGTGATAACACTCAAAGTTGATTCACTACAGGCAGTTTTTATGGTAAATTTACACTATAAATATCATTGTGATCAATATTCTTCCCGTTTACTCCCAATGAGGCAAAATGACTGTCTAATTCCCTCTATAGAATTGCTCCCACTAAACAAACATAACTGAACCGTGACTTACTACTGTGATCCCAGTTACTTGGAGTAGGAAACGAGCTGAATTATTATGACGTCTCTCTGTTTCATATCTTTATCCTGCTTGTTTACGACTCGAAACTGTAATAACATTCGTATCCTTTATCCATCCCTTTTATCAATATTCTCCAGAAGCAGAAAAACTATAGTTTCAGTATAAATAATTCAGTTCTATTCACATTGAGAAATCCAGAAAAATTGAACTCAGTATTTCTGTCATAACTAACTTTTTTCAAACATTTCATGTCTGTCTGCTAGTTTTTCATCTGTTCATCTGCCTGTTTCTCCACACGAAATCTCCAAAACGAACTTACCTATAAACGTAACATTTAATGAAGATCGTATCAAATAAAATTTCCAATAAAATATCAACGTTCGATGAACGTGCAAGTCACTCGATAGGATTTGGCTGAGCGTTAACGAATATATTTACGTTTATACTATGTATAACCATCATATGAGATATTAACAAGTGATACTTTTATTTATAGAGTGAAAAGAAAACATAATGAACTGGAGTCAAAGTTAAATGTCTTTAATAATATTTGAGTTTTACATTGTAGTACCCTTCCTCGATTCTCGGAAACTTTATTTGAACACTGCTACAAAATCTAACTTACTGAACAAAAATATGAATGTATTATGTGGCAAGATATCATGAGTAAGATTTCATCCGTACGCTTTGAGTTTTACAGGAAACTTCATTTCTACATAGACAAGAATGAATTCTATTAAGGTGCATGTTCAATGATGGAAGTTGACTGAGCGTCACTTTTGCCTGTCACTTAGTACGCTAACACAATTTCTCTTTTTACTGCCGGAAGGATGTAAACATTTCTGTATGATTGCATGTTTTATCTCTCCGCAGGACATCCAGAGAAAAAAAGAGCTAATTTTTTTTTAATAAGATAATCCGAGGCTGCTTTGCAGTGCACCAATGTGGATAAAATTTTAACTTCATATAGCTTTCTGTAGTAGACGGCACTACATATCAAATATAATTGATATGTACTGTCCCAGCTCCCGTTTTGGAATTTGTGTCATAGTCTCATCTGTGGGACTTCATTTTCTGTTTTATTTTCTGTTCTGGTAATTTTAATCAGGAAAAGTGTTTTAATTAAATAGTATATTTTTTTAATTAGGTGTTGGTTACTTATACACGGGAATGTATTGTCTGCTGAATCATAGAGTTTTAATCCCATTAAGTTTAATATTTACTACTCTACAATTTATAACGTTTATTTTGTCCCTCTTACAGCAAAACCAGTTTCGAAGTGATACAAAGTAACCTCACAAGCTTTTAACATTCGATTTTGTATAATTTTGCTAATAATGAAGGGTATTAATTAAATTATTGTATTTTAGATAAGATACTGTTTAATATATTTTCAAGCAATGTAGTTACACCCCTGTGACATACACTCAATTTTATTAGTTAGATTTGTTATCAATCTAATATGTTGCACTACTTATATTTCAACACTTGTAATCTAACGTTAAACAGTCATATCTTCATCGTTCCAGTAATGTTTTGTTGTTTTAAGTTTACAAGCGGAAGTTGGGTTCTCACCATTACGTTTACTATTTATAGGAAACTCTTTGAAAAGTATCTACAATCAATACGGAATGGAACCTTCACACAAAGCAAGGCAGCCATAATTTAAAAATACCAATACAAACTATAAACTACAAATTAAAACAACAACACACCAGGTAAGCAGACTCCTATATTTAAGCTATAAGCGACTACGACTATCTGTTATTTAAGAAAGTCGAAGTTATATTATCAAATCAGACTTGATTGAAATCAGACAAAATTGGAAAAAATAGTGAAACAGTTTAGAAGTAATATACCAGGGAAAGACTAGATTAACTCGCTTTACCCTCAGACTGAAGAACGCTTTCCATCAAATATAAAGCACAGCAGAGCTGTTATAAATGAGGCCACGGGCAGAGGCTACATTGATGTTTACCGAAAACATGCCTCCAGAAAACATATGTAATTCAGACGAAACTAATTTGACGGATGATCCTGGTGAATTATCGAAAGTGGCTGTAAATAAAGGCTTTATTTTTTATTAATGGAAAGACATTATTGGAGGTATGGTGGAAAGGGTTGGTTCAATGCGAATGTTGAGCTTAGCTCCAGTTCACCTTCCCTAACGTGCAGCATCTGAAATCTGATTCTGTTGCAGACTCACCGTGGTTTTGGATCGTCATCGTAATGCACTCAATTGACTGATGAGACAATGAGAGTACCTCTTCATCTAGATTGCACTACTTTTTGTATTCTGGGTGTATCTGATGTCGAAACGATGCGGGGGGTTTCGTTTTGAGCTTCTTCGTTTCGTCGCCGACTGCATTTGGATGCGTTCAGACGAACATGACTTCAGATTTCAGGAGTCAAGTCTGCAGCAACATCAGATTTCAGATAAAAAAAAGATTCAGGTTTGGTTGTAAGAGGAAGGTGAACTGGAGCTAAACTGAACATTCGCATTATTGGAAGTATAGACCCTCCCAAAATACTGTGCAAATGAGGTATTTTCTCAATCCCAGAGTTAGCCGATGACTATGGAATAGTTAAATACTGTTTGTATATTTCTTTCTATAAGCAGATTGACATTCTTTATCTATGAATAGCAAACAACTTCCTTTATATAGAACAAGTATAACAATTTTTGTAGATATTGCCCTTTGGTTTTTGTTATGTTAAATACAAATTGTAAAACTTGGTCTTATAATAAACCACAGTGAATTTAGAAAGTGTACCGGTTGACCCGGTATATATTTTTGGAATCGGGCAAGCAACAGTAGCGTAGCCTGTTACGTGTTGTGACGTACTTTATAATATTAGTATATGATAAGTTCAGAGTTGCTCTAACATCTTTAGTAATAGACTATATACTGACTAAAACTGATTGAGACTTCCAGATAATATCACTGTAAGGCGTCACCCGCAGTTCATCCGTTACCTTCAGTTGTCTGACTTTCTTCAAGGCAGATGTGAAATAAAATATCATCTCAGTTAAACGTTCCTTGACTCGCGTCGTTTCCACTTGCGAGGCTGTATCTCCCGATCACAACTGGAGTGTTCCACTTGTACAACACACATTCAGGTCCAAACTTGTCAGTTCAGATAGCCACATAGAGGTGAGAAGTTGTCAGTTTCCGCCTGTCGCACAGCACAGCGCACTGCCGCCACCGCCGCCGCCGCCGCCCTGCCGACACCCCACATGCCGACATTCGCACCGGACAGGATAAGATCTGCCCGAATCTCCGGCAGGGCCGCGAGGACGTGCAGTCTTTTCGAATCACCGGTGCCGGAAGCTGGGGGCAGTTAATATTCAGTTCCGTCCCGCCATACACTACCGGACATGTGCTGGCCCGACATATGGGAATTTACGGCGAGCTCCGGTCCGTCTATGTGTTAATTAGCCGGCTCACCGTGTGAAACGCTTTTTCACCCATTTGAAATTCGATTAGGCGGTAATCGGTTGGCCGAAGTGAAAACCGTTGGGTGCGTTAAGAGCCCTAAGGCATTATGGATCGGGGATCGATTACCTCTTTTATACTTTACGATCCGTTGTCGACGATGACGATACGTTGTTAAATCAGCATAAGTCAGTGTGACGTAGAGACATGTTTCTGTTGGCACGTTGTTTACTTTATGGTAGATTCCTCCACTCGACGAGATGACCGTGAGCCGTATGGAATAAATGTTTATTTGAGTTATTCGATGTTAACTCTCCACACAAGTACTCACTCGGCACCGTGGAGTTGGAGTAAGGAGTTGATTAAGTAATGATGTGTCTAGTAAACACTTTTTATAGTTTGACCGCATTGCTCACGAGATTTACACTCTAATTAAATACGTCTGAAACTATTAGAGCAGGGTTTTACAAGAGTTAATTTATTCCCGCAGCAAAAAGCTAATTAAACGGTCAAGCCTGGACTTGTAATAATTTACCGCACATAAAGGTGGCACATCCGTCTATGACCGGGTCACTAATGACCATTACGCGGTGTCCGGGGACGATTGATCGTGGGACTTCTATCGTCCCATCTCGGTCCCGGCCGTACTTTACTCCTCGACGTCCGTGAAGTCCCAAACATTTGTTCACGAGGATTTAGCCAGCTCGGTCGCGCTCCTAGTGGCTACTCGGGTAATTAATGAGTTTCCCTTATCTAAAGGATCTGACGCCATTTGCATTTTGCGTGTTCCACTACCATATTGGAGCACAACTCGCTTCCGCTGGACTCGGAATTAAAACTAAACGCAAAATGGAGGATGAGGAGAGTAAGTGTAAACACCTGAGGCCATTTCACGATTAATTACTGCTCTCCGTTCTGCCTTTCTCTGCCGTAATTGTGGGCAGCGCAGTTATTGAGGTTCATCAGCAAACAAAGCTAACTCGGCCGGTATTTATGACTGGGGACTGATGGCTCGCTGACACGCAGATCTCAGATAGATCTCTAAGTACAGTACTTTGTTGTCTCGTAGTTTGATAACTAAGATTACAAAGCCCAGAATAACATTGTGCAGTTTAGGGCATTCAAAGTACTAGCGGGGTACTAGTTCAGGCACACTGTTTTCTAAGACAACGTTACGCTAGATGGTGTTTACGGTATGAAAGGAACTGATTGCTCTCAGACACGCAGACCTCTAGTATCTCACTAAATACAGTACGTTGTAATCATGTAGTGAGTTAGCCTCGATTGCACAGTAGTTTCCAGGATTGGATAGTTTGGTACAATTAAAGCTCTTGCAGAGCAGTAATTCAGATACGCCATTAAATAAAATGTTAGGATAGGTAATAATTATTACCGAAAATTCGTTGCTGGCTGACAAACAAATTCAAATTCAGAACAGCGTACACAAAGATGTAAGTTACATGAATAGTCCCAGCACTTTTAATAAAGGTATATAAGATAAGATACAAATATACAGTATGTACTACAAAAACAAGATATAAACGTATAACTGAAAATAGAGACGTCAGTAGTTATGACACTAAAGCACGTTAACTCTTATAGTTAGATGGTCGCTACAACATGGTACACGACATGTATGAATCGTACATAGTAGTTAAAGTTAGAGTGCTAGCAGAGTGCATTCAGATACGCCTTTTCCTGAGACAATGTTAATCTAGGCGGTACTTAAAACTGAAGACTCGTTGCCAACTGGCGTTCAGATTTCAGATATCTCACTAAATACCGTACTTTGTAACTTTTTAGTTCAATGGTAATATCTTAATATAACATATCTTAATCATATACAGTGTGGTCCTAATTTATGCACACTGAGGGGATCTTGGAAACTATAAGAAATACTTCAAATATTAAATGGACAAATTTGTGCGAAATAATAAGACCAACAAATTAATGTGGTGAAGTTGATTATTGGTTGCGTCGCTCACTCGCTGCGCTCAAAACCCCGATTTTGGTCAACGATTTCAAACTGTCAGAGGTCTTTTATTAGTACCTATATTGAAATTTTGTTTATTGAAATCTGCATTTCTACTAGTTTTTCAATATTCGCCAGCAAACAGGGCTCGAGTAAATTTTTAAACCACAACGATCCATTTTATTACTTAATCCAAAGAAAGTATATTTTTACCAATACCAAAAGTACATTGTATGTTATACTTTCCTCGTGGTTTCCATAGAATAATTTATATGAACCCCCTTTTAATTAATAAAAAAGGTTTTATGATTGTGTGAAGGGAATTTTTAGTCATCTATTTAGATAGTTTGTAAACCTGACTGATATCTCACTGCACACAGAGTAATCACTCTATAATAGTTAAATTAGAGTGATAATAGAGTGAGTTCAGATACGACTCTTTTTTTAAATTTTAATCAACGAGTTATCATTACTAAAGCATGGTTTCCAGCCGTCACTCAGATCTGAGATGCGCCAATAAATATAACACGTTATTATCTTAGAACTAGGTAGCCACTACTATATGGTGTCTGATCTATTGTTTGGTACTGTTTGATGCTAGTAATAATAGTAGTTCAGGTATGCCTCTCTCTGAGACAATTTCACAAGTTAGTAAGTACCAGTGGTTTACTAACTTGAGCTCTGTAAAATCATATTGGCCGTTTTGAACAACGTACAAAACAAATCAGTGAAATGTCCGTTAAATAAACAAACCGCTATTTTACGTGCTCAGATTTCTCAACGATGTGTTATACGAGTAACACAATAAAATGGGGTTAACAGAACATTTTATTGATACATACATTCCAGCATTACTCTTACATCATAAACTAAAACTAAGCGTGTAATGTTTGTTTATATACAACAGAATTAAGTTTATTGTCTGAATATCTCACACGTTAATTTGCCAGGCAAAAACTGTGATACAGAACTGACATATATATTTCAATTTTTGCATAAGTTTCTTTTCGAGCTAATTTTTGTAAGGCAAGATAGAGTTCGATGATGGAGTGTGCCTCTCATTGAGATTTGCTGAGCGGTAGCGAACACTTTACATTGCTCTTAAGGCTAATCATGATGGCAACTACAAAATCGCAGACTAATAAATTTGTAAAAAAATGAGTTATAAACTTGAAATTTTGGACGCAACCTCATCAAAGTCTAATACGCGACCCATGGAATGGAGTACTTCTACTTTGTTTTATAAACGTGGAAAATAACATAAACAAATAATAAATATTTTAAAGATCTATTGTAAAAAGTAAAGTATTTTCGGTCATTTTATCCAACATAGCAAAGTTCACGATGATGCATCACCCTACCCTAATCATGATTTAATAAATGGCCAAGATGTTGATCCTAAACTTTCAATAACCTCCATACTCTCAGACGACCAAATTCCACAATTTGGATGTGAAGTTGAAACTAGCAATACAGGAATTCCATTTACACTTACGCCTCAATGATAAAGAAGTCGTCGCCTATTTTACAGACCACATCAGGCTTTTGATGTTCACCATCCGTGCAAGTTCATCCAGGTGCACGTGAGAGATGTATCTTAGAGATGTATCATCAGATCACAAACCACTCCCAAAGCAGTGATAAATAGCCCTGTAACAACGGTTAATAGCTATGGTGTATCTAATTTATACAGAATGCATGAACTACTCAGCTCTTGCAGTTCTGGAAGCTGTTTCATTTTGCACCCTTTATAAAGAACCGTTGTCATAATATTCCTGATCAGATGAGGTTTGGATAATACGAATACCAAACATGGAGATATTGTATTGTAACCGTGATAGGTTCGTTTGGTGAGCCACACTCTTTAGCTGTTGGCACCAACTGAACCACTTACTTGCATCTGCCCATCGAAAACCTCTTATGCGACTCTGCTAATTTATTCTGCATTACAATTTTTGTGAGCATTTTAACCACGTCACCATCTTATTTGATGCGTCAACAAGAAGATAGTAGTTTGTTGGCTATGCTAGCCGTTATATCCTTAGTATTTCACTTGTATACTCATGTCGGTGATTTATTAATTCCTGTAAGATGTTATTACTGATCTTGCACATAGCAATAGTAATAACTGATCTGTGACCCGGTTACTTAACAATAACGTCATTTGTTGTTGCATTTTTAATGATTTTAGTACACTAATACGTGTAAATGGCTCCTAAACGAGTAAGTTATAAAAACGGTTGTGAAGAAAAAACAGGTGTTGTAAATGGTGTTAAAATGTTATTTTATATTCATCGTTAAAAAAAATGAATATCATTTTCTGTAAGAAATTTTAAGGTTGACTACCATATTGAAAATTGCAGCAATATTTTGAAATCATAAATTTATATTTGTCATAGTAACTGAAAAATAGATTGTCCTTCATTTAAAGTTTTGAAGAAATTTAATCTTTTTTGTGATACCAATGGACTGGAGAGTTAATATTGAAACCATGAATATTTATGCGTACAGTCATATTTATATGCTAACGCCCCTCTCCCATAGGTTTCTTGAAAGATTCTGGTTGTTTGTACATTTAAACTGTACATTAGATGTTGCGGTCGCTTTTTAATGTGAAGGGAACGCTATTAAGTCAAAGCACATATTAGAGATCTCCTTGGTAAGAACCTCCTTATAAGTAACCAAATCCCATTCGAAAAACAAACCACTCCTTCTGAAACAAAGGAACAGGTAAACCTGCCGGAACATGCTGCAATCGCTTTCTAAGAAATACTCCTCCATTACAATTAAAAGAGGAATTCCCTCATTGTTATTTGCCGTACCATCCTGTACCTTATGCACATCTACTAGCATATTTATGTACAACCTTTAGACTTGCATGCATTCCTATCATCTCAATACCTTATTTGAAGGGACAGCAAAATAATATAACCTTGGCCGACAATAACCTGTCGAACTGTTGAAGAAACGCGCTGTATTGTCTGCTACGCTCCGCTCCGCTCTGTCACCAAACCATCGTCGACGAAATGACTTCATAATTGAAACTTGTGTGCCTTATACCGCATGCAATAGACATTCAATGTCAGATTGAGGTTCCTTATACAAGTCACTTCACTCTGGTGATGTTGGTCAAGATGACATTAGTCAGGGATGTCTGAGAGAATGTTTCTAACACGGAGGAGCTTTAAAGCCCCCGGACACCAAAGAAGAGAATCTTCGGTTTCATAAGTGACCTTCTCCATTCCAACCGCTACAACGAATTTCTGGGTTGTTGTCGCACTGAGCAGGCGTGGAAGTTTTTTATTGCGAAGCAATTTTCTAGAGTCCAGAACCCACTTATGATGTTCTTTAGCTCGAATGGATTTACCTCATGCAAATGTTATCTACGCCGAAAATACTCAAGTCGATCTTTATAAAAGAACTCAAAATATTTTGATACTCAACATCTACAGAATCTACATAAACCTGAAGAGGGTGAAGTTTGGGTTAATTTGTGGAGAAAGCAATCAGTGGAGGTATCCAAAATTCCTGACAAGATTTTTTTAGAGTTCTATATATTTGATGAATGAGTTTGAACACATAAAGCAATTAGAAACTCTGCTACCATATTCTCATAATTGTAGACTAATAACTTTTCCCAAATTTTCATGTTACACAATTATATATTATTCATCTGCTTCAACATGACGAAATGGCTGAAGCTGAAACCCTCTAAAAGTTTGAAGTTTCCAAAGGGAGGTGCTTCTAGGGAATGAAAGCTTGATGAAACAGAAAGCATCTAGAGAGGGAAATATTCTCACAGCCCTATATCACCCAGAGGCAGTGATAGAAGATCGCCAAGGAGTTCTAATAACTAGTACAGGTTAACATCTTCCAGAAGTTAGGTTGTTCCAGGGGTGATACAGTGTATATAGTTCAGCTGGTAGATGTTCAAAGCCCGGGTGTTTCAAAACATAAACATATAACAAAAATCTACCCGAATCCTGAGGCTGGCCAGTGAGAGAATGTATATTTGAGTGATTTAACACGTAATAAAGTGGTTTTATGAACTTAGTTGAAGCACTTGAATAACATAACATTTTTTATGCCAACATCCAACAATATAATAATGAGTGAAACATTTGTTATACCTTTACAAGTAATAAACTTACTTATTCATCTATATTACAAAGTAGGATTCTACTGGGTATACCCAGTTTATCCAAATACTATTATCTTTTGTAAAAATTTAGTGCTAAGGGGGAATGTAATACTGGATATTGCTGTTATATATATTGTTACAACAGATGACATCAATGATGAACTAA
The DNA here is from genome assembly GCF_021130785.1 of Homalodisca vitripennis. Classification (NCBI taxonomy): domain Eukaryota; kingdom Metazoa; phylum Arthropoda; class Insecta; order Hemiptera; family Cicadellidae; genus Homalodisca; species Homalodisca vitripennis. Next base: position 35,099,122 of record NC_060207.1, read on the forward strand.
GAAAAGTAAAACACAATACATTTATTAAATATAATGTAAAGTTACACATTATGAAATGCTCTACTTAATGCCACTAATTTATCTATAGACATTCATGAGCTACTTAAGATCTCACTGAGCAATGGTTATGTTCCCCCGCCAATTTCATGGTGACGATCTTTGACATAAATTTGGAATCCCAGAGAGGATGTAAAAAGGAGGATTCCTTTCAATGACTTTCATCTATTTCAGGAATGGTACTATCCTACGTAGTTGGATAGTAATGTTTAAATGTAACTTCTTTAAGTAACTCTTTTCTGTTTTAAGAGTTCTGAAAATAGGTAAATGATGTGAGTACTGGACGTAGCTACCAGAATAGTGACTTGAAAGTTTATACTAAATCTTTACAACACTAAGCTTTTATTACTTTACGTGTTCCTACATGAAGTACGTAAAAATAAACTAGTTACTTATTTTTAGTACCGCGTCAATAACGACTTAAACGTACTTAAACACATTTGTGCTGTAAACCACACGTATAAGGTATTCTTATTTGTTAAAAATAATAATACTCTTGGTTATTCTGGTCTTGTACACGGCCTTGTAATTAATGCTAGTCTTTTTTTTGTCTTATCGGAATTGTTTTTATAAAATGATAACAATCTCTCACAACCTGAAATAATAAAAATGTGCTGATAATATGAAACCAAGTAATTTTTCATTCTTATCCACTGATTTAGTAACCGTGATGTCTTTAATAGTGTTTTATGTTTTAGAATTTTATTGCTGTTTGTTTTATTCTTATATATAATTTTCTTGTGATATTTTTATATATGGTGTTGCGTAATAGTTTCAGTTGAGGTTACATGCAAAATTTAAATTGTCTAGGCACATATGCTATCATGATTTTACTCAGTTCGTTAACTGTATTTGTTCTGCGATTATTTAGTTGCCATCGTAGTTATCCAGAAGATAGATCCACAACTGTTCGCTAATGCTCAGCCAAATCTCATGAAGTAAACATGCACAATCGAACTGAATGTTCCCTATATAGAAATGAAACTTCATGCACAATTTCAATTCTATAGGTGAGTTCATTCTCGAACTATCGTGCAGACAAACAGACACCAATGAAGGTTTTCCAGCTCCTTTTGTGATAGGCTTCACTGACGCTCAGCCAGTGATTATGTGGATACTCATAGTCACAATGATAAAGTAGAGGCACTACTTTCATGATGTTTAAATAAAAATTATGAGATACAATGAAGATTTCATGATTTAATTATAAATCTATCTAAAAGAAATAATTTACTAACCTGAGTATTATCTATAAGAAAACACTGTAAGTAATTATTAAATCAGTTTTGACTGAAAAAAATTCGTCTTATATGTATATCTGATGAGTGTCTGAGTGTCGTTTGTTTGTCTACCTTCTTTTAACCAATAAAAAAACCTTAAATTAGGATATAGCTAATTTTGTTGACCAAGTTAGTGAGATCAATAGAAGAAATTCTGTACGTGGAAAATGTTCTGAAGTTAAATTAAATGTATTTATACAAATTAAAACCATGCCCAGATTAAAACCACTCCTCATACTCAAGAAGGCCTAAGGAGTCCATGAAAAAATTTATTTATTTTCATTATTAGAACCACTTCTAAACCACTGAAAGTCGAAGTCTAATTCATACCTTGCAGAACAAAACTTTTAATGTCTATATAAGACTAAGACTCGTCTGTAGTAAAATGACTGAGTTTTTCCTATAACAACAATGTTAACAATTGTATGTCCTTTATCTTTAGTCGCAGCATTATTGCAGGTGTCTCATTGTAAAGATTAAATGCATCCAAATGCTATTTAGTTTTGTTCAATATTTTAATGGGTTATGCAGAAAAAATCTCAAACTTCGTTGCAATTCATTGTTACAACAAAATATAAAAAGCTTATGGGTGCATATTGATTATATCTTAAAAATGAGACAACTCAACTCCTATAACGCTACGATCAAAAATAAGGGCATAAATTGCATGAAATTTAACATTGTTAGTACGGTGAAAACTCAAGGTCATCTTACTACAGCTGAATCTTAAGGATATAATTTAATCTTAAGGAGCACTTTGTAAGAGTGAAGTGCTAAATAAATCGAAGATTAAAAACAAAATTCATCACAGATGTTAGTAATAACATCTAAGCAAATACCTGTAGGTTTCAATAATTCCCGATGATAATTTCTAAATTTTTCAGCTGTTACTATGATGGACTTTCATTAGTATATCGATCAATAGCGAAATTTGGTATGAAAACATGGTGGCACTGCTTTAAAAGCTTCTAACATCTACGAATATTTTAACAAATACAAATCTGTTAACAATTCATATTCACTGTAAATTGACAATATTAGGCTACCTGGGGTAAGATCGCTAAACCTGTTATTGGTCTACTCTTGTATAGGAGGCATATACTTACTACTCTCATATATATATATATATATATATATATATATATATATATATATATATATATATATATATATATATATATATTAAAACTCTCTAGGTCCAGAGATAAGCTCAAAGGGTGATTGGTATTTTTCATTGTACAATTTAATTATTTTATATTTTAGTTTTCACCTATTACTTACAAAGTGTAATAGATACACCTAATTGCGAATTTCTAAAATTAAGCGTTTATCTTTGTGTACGTTGAGCACTTATTTTACATCATCGTTTCACTCACAACTATAATCCCAAAGAAACACCCGAGATGATCTTGAGAGTGGTACTGAAGGGGTTTTCAGCGGGTAATTAAAAAGCCTTTAAATACATTTACTTCAAAAAATACTTATAAACTGAACTGCGTTTCTAGGTATCAGTATTTAGACATGCTGACGTCAAATTTAATACGTTTTTCTTAACATAGTAAATATTGCGTAGCTTCTGACCTTCTCAGTTATAGAACTAGAGTTTATTTCCCTCCACAATAAAGGACCTTTCCATTAAAGTATATTATTTGTATTTTCCTGAATTAATTTTCCTTCGTGGCATACACATGTTTTCATACATGAATGAAACAATAACCAGTTCTCCATTATTTTCTCTACATAATTGGTATTGTACTATTGTATAATATAGGACTGTCCAAGTAAGTAAGGAAGTCCAAGATATGTTTAAGTCATCATGCGTTTAAAACTTAAACAAGTTTTTAGTAGATTAGTAATAAAATTATAGTTAGTGTACACATAACGTAGCTGGTGAGAAGGGTTGATTCAATATTAATGTCCAGTTTATCTCCATTTCGTAACGACCAGATTGCAGGAGTCGTCTGTGACAATGTCCAATTTAAGGTGTTGCACAAAGCGGAAGGTGAAATATGGTTGGTCATTTAACAAATTTTAATCGGAAGTATGAAGATTTTCCGTCTATGTGCTGAAGGCATAAAGGAATGACACGGAACCGCAGTTTTCATCTTTGCTTTATATTTTATCCCACATGAGATCAAATTATTGGTACTATTGGTTGCTGTATCTGTTACAAACGTTGGCAAACTAATACACCACTTTTCTAATCTATAAAAACAAATTAAAATTAAATTTGAGTCCTTTATACGGAAGAAAATGTACGTAAGTCGCTTCAAACTCTTGATAAATTCAAAAAGTTGATCAAATTAATGATGATTTTGTTACTATTTATGCATGTTGCTACTTTACATAATTAAAAATGAGCCCCTTTTTAAGTTGATTATATTCTATTTCAGTTTATATTCTAAAAGTACTCAAATAGTTTCTTATCAAATCCATATTTAATAATAATAGTTAAGCTGATGATAGCTTATTAGATATACTAGAGTAAACGCTAATTTAATAATTATCTTTAGAATTTTGGAAAATTTGTAGTGATATTTATCGTGAATTTGTTTTAAACGTATTAGTTTAAAAATATATAACATGTAGAAAATGTATCGTTTGACATTTTTAACCCTTCCGCAATCCTCCACAATTAACCATACAAAGGCGGATGGAGATTGATTCCTTTTCTTTGGGAATTTTTCTATCGATTTCTCGCATAAATAGTTAGAGTTCTTTACAATATAAACTACTCTCGTCTCCTGAACTTGTACGTTGTTTTACTTCATTAAATTTGTCACTGAGTTATATTCGAAAAATAAAAGAAACTTATTATTAAAAATACATATACTGTTTCAAAATAGTTTAACCAGTGTTAGCTACATTCCTATTCTTCCTGGATAATATGACCAAAAAAGTAGATAAATTTCATACTACACTAAATTTCTTTACTGATGGATTTGACAACGTTTATACAGTGATCAGTGGGTTTTATCAAATCTCTCAATCAAAAAGATGTAGTCTAGTATCTAGTAACTCATCGTATCAAAACTAACTGTATGTTGCAATTTACACATTTTTCGGTCTTAAACTGAACCATTTATGAAGAAGACTGAATATTTTTATTAAATTCAATTAAGTAATATAATGCCTATACTATTTATAAATTTAATTACCTGCACGACAGGTGACTTCAGTAAAGTAATAATTTCCATCTTGTATCTACGACAGTAAATAAAAATATTGCTAATGGTGACCTCTGTGACCGTTACTCTCTACGATTTATAGAGTAATTGATTCCTTATCGTCTGTACTTGGTTATCTGCCCCTGTTACGTTAAAGATCCTTCTCATTGCTGTCTGTTGAGGTTTTGATGTAGATATTATTTATTCAGTAATGAATTATTTTCGCAGCAGAAGACATTGGATTTTGATCGGCTTTCTGTATATTATTATTATTGTACTTATTAAAGATTTTTTTACTTTTTTGTTTAATTTTTAGTCAGTACCTTATCCCTCAACCATTAAAAATATTTAAATATCAAGCAAACATGGCAATGCGGCAATGTAAGTTTTGAAATGTTAGTATTCATGTAATCTATTTTACTTGATGTCTTATTAGAATATAACACTGCGTAACTAAAATCTTCTATAATAATATTATTATATGCTATTCTTTTAATATTAGACCTATAGTGAAATTTGAACAATTATTTGATTTCGTGGAAAGTAAACAGCAACTTTTTTACAATGTTTGATCTTGCAACGTATGAAGTCAGTGATGTTTAGTCATAATTTATGTACGTTTTTAAATAGCTTCAGAATCGTTTTCGAATATGGTTGTTCTAACATACGTACAGTATGTAGCAATAAACATTGAGCTCCAACGGTCGCGGTCAAGGGGGTTGGGAGTTCTTCCAAAACATACGGAATGTTTGGAGGTCAGAAATGCCCTCTGAACTAATGTTATAACTGTAGTGAACATAATAAATTACTGACAATACGTTCATACTTTGAACACCTGTTGTAGGGTGGGACAGTTATTATCAGAACGGCAGTAGGTGTGATTGACTCCCATAGAGCCTTGTTAACTTTAATAAAGAACCCTTTAATTTGCTGGCATTTCGGTTTAAAATACATACTTTGCTAGCAAAATTAAGTTCAATTTTATCAAATTGAAACAAATCCATAAATAAAAAATAAATAATTCAATACGTCTATAGATGTAAACCATTGGTTATGAAAATGCTCAAGTGAGGTGATTATAAGCACAACCAGTTTTGAACACACAACTAACGTAGTCTCCCAATACCATACATATTGCGATAATTTTTTCACACACTTAGGATTTCTACATTGAGTATATATCTCAATCCAAAGTATGTTCCAATGTATATTAAAAATAGAAATATCACAGAAACAAACTACTTCTTAATGTCTATGTCATACTTATTGGTGACAGAAATAGTATAATTTCTATTGTACGGAACTAATTAAGGATTTTAAAAATTGTTAGACTGTATTGAAGAGGAATTTACTTTAAATACAAATCTAATGTCCTCAGGAACAAATGTAAAGGACATCTTGAGATGACATTATTGGAAAGACTAACTAACATGCAAGTTAATATTAGTCATGGTTTATTCGTCCGATAGTCACATTACAATAATTTAATTGGCCCCAAGTTTGTGCTCTTATCCTGCTGGTTTTTGAAATCATGTAGGCCTAGTTTTAACACTTTTAAGTTGTAGTAAGTAGATTTAAACTAGATCAACGTGATGTGTTTAAACCTTCCTTGAACTATTTACCTCAGGGTTTTAGCGAACAACTTACATGAAAGCAATATATATTTTTATATAAAGGTAATACTAGTTTCGTAATTTGATGTTTTTGACTATTCTTACGAATTTGTAATTTTACAAACTAAATATTTTCATTTTAGGTTTTATTACTGAAAGGTGTAAATTATCCTACTTTAGTCTTAATGTAGCGTAGCTTATATTAACACTTTAGTAATCATTCTAAATCTGATACAGAAGATAGGTCATAAATTTATACATAACAACTGTTACATATTTTAATTAAATCTAATTTATAGCCTATGCTATAAAAGTTACTTGTAAAGAAGATCAAGTTTATTTGTCTAATTATAATAGGGCTTTTAATGTTATACGTTTTTATTGTTACCCATAGTTTTTGAAAACTAAGGTTGCTGTATGGAAGATCTTCTACAGAGACTACCATATAGGATATAAGCAAGCACTGACAATTCAGATAATATAATGATAAGTGGAAATTTGGAGGAAGAAAAACTGAAAATAGTTCCCTTCTTTAGTACTTGCAGCATTTCCTATTTCAGGACAAAAAGAGCCTATAAATAATCGGAAATGAAGTCAGGATGGACTTAATTTCCGGCAAAGTAATTTGCATGTGAGCTTATGCATAAATTTTCCGGAGAGTAGCAGACAGCGTCGCTCGCGTGGCCGTGTACAGACATATCCTGGAGGCGGTTGTGTTGGGAGCCGCTAGGGTGCAGCACTTGCCGGCGCAGCGTCCTTCTCCTTCCTTGGTGTCGGTAGGACAAGATATATTCCTCTCCCACCAACTGTCACATGCAATTGTTCTTGTCTTAAAGGTAAAACAATTAAATTACGTACATGGCTGTATTTTTACAGTTGAAGTGTTTCAGAATTATATTTAAAAACATGATGATAAAGTGTTGAATATTTATATTAATATTGTTTTGTCTTTGTTCATTTAGACTTAGTATTTTATGTACTTATGGAGGACCTTTATGTTATATGTTAAATGCCTATGGGCAATTAAATGTATAGTTTCTTACAATTCTGCGCTGAACTGTTGTTAGTTTAAAATGTTAAAAGAAAAACAATTAAATTGGACTGTGTTTGCAGAGTTAAACTGTTTCAGAATTATATTTTAAAACATGATGATGAAATGTTGATTATTTATATAAATATATAATATTGTCTTTGTTCATTTGGTCTTAGTATTCTTATGGAGGACCTTATATGACATATGCGGACTTAAAATCATACTTTCTTACAATTCTGCACTGAACTGTTGTTAGTTTAAAAGTAATTTATCGACCTGGACCCTAAAAGGAGTAAGTATTTAAATTTTATTAATTGATTCCTTAGAGGAACCTTTCATTAACTATGTTTGTTTGTTGACAGAAGTGTTGTTTTTTTTTTTTTACTGAGGAAAATCTTCCAAAAATAGGAGATATTGAAGAAGATGACACGCCTGTATTCTCCCAAGTAAATGTAGTGAATGACTTCAACACATGATCACAAAATTATTCATCTGGTTGTTAAACTTTGAGTTTATTAAGAAATTAGGCATCTAAAATGTGTTTTCAATTTGAGTTTGAAAGAATTGATTAAATTTTAACATTATTCCCATAGTACTTTTGATACTTCATTTTTGGTCGTAGATCGTGCGAGATATCTCATTTTATAGGTGTAATTAATATGCATGGGAACGTTTCTTAGTTTTTTTTTGTAAAGTTTACATTTTTTATACACAAGCTATGAATTGCAAAATGTTTGGGATGTTCTGATAATATGAAATAAATAAGTTTAAAATTAAAGTTTTTGGAGACCCTCTACGATTTAAAAAATGCGAAAGGTATTTAAGTTTTAACATTTTTAAGGGGTTAATATAAAGATGGCCACCAGTACAGCTGGCTCTTAAGAGTGATGAATTTAAACCAATGAAAGAATGAATGAATCACTCTTTATCAGTAGAAGTTAGAATGTTATATCCTTTATTATGCTTAACATGCAATTGAATATTGAATTAAGTTCAAATCAAGTTGGTACGTTTAAAATGAAATTGTTATATTAATATCACTTGATAGTAATGTTTGGCCCCAGTATTCAGTAATAATGCTATACTAATATCATAAGAACTTATCAGATATCAGTAAAGTTCTGAATGAGTAAAAACGGTAACTTTTACATCTGGACGTTTGTAAAGTCTAAACTGTTGCTATTATAAAAGACAATTTTGCTAACAACCCAACAATTAAGATCTTTCAAATTCAATCTCCCAATTGGTGATTACTCGTAATAACAGTTCTAACAAACGATTGGTAAAAAATAAGTTCTCTACATTCACCCCCTCCAGTATAAGTATAATATAGCCTATCCAGTATAATAGCAATTACTTATATTCAATTTAAACCTATATTGATTCAATTACTTAATATTTCTCGATGCATTTTAAGAAAAAAAAAAAAAAATAGTTGACATACTCTCAATTATTTAAATGGTGTAGATCCGATTGTTTTGAATAGTTAAAATGTTGTGTTGTTAGAATACATCTAGAAGAACCTGAAGATATGTTAGTAATTTATGAAACGATTAAAATACTAAAATTTAGGTTTGAAGCCAATTATTCTCGATATAGTCATAACGTTGGTAATGATCGACATGGAAAACCGATTTCACAGTATTAATTTGTTAAATGTTTTAAATGCGGTAAGGTGGTGTATAGAAGTTGAGTGCTCCCCACTCCCACCCGTTTTGCAAAAGGACTGGATTGGCTCATCAATAAAAAATCATGAGGGTTGAATTTATATTTAAACTGTTTCCAAACTTATGAGGGGAGGCAGAACTTTATAATATCAGACTATATCACTTACAATTAAAGCTTTAACTTAGATTACAAGTTTTAAAATAGTCAAAGATAAGAAATTAATGTAAACGAATCTAGTTTTTCGTTATACCCGAGATTATTGACATAAATGAAAATTTGTGCTTTCACTGGCTTTCTCTGTCTCTTGTGTATATTTTGAATAACATCTGTTTATTATGGACACTTACAAAAAAACTAGATTCAATGATGTATTCCTAATACGAGTTAAGTATTGTAGCTGCATTCTTAAACAAATAATTTTATCAATTTATTTATATATTTCTTTATTTTCCAGCTCTCTCAAAACAAGCTTTGTCACCCCTGAGTTTAAAAGTCTATAGTCCCCTGATACCAAGAAATTTTGGCTACGACTGAAAAGTGTTTAAATGTTTCGTTTTCACTTTAGAACACCTTTATTTTTTTATCAAGAGCCGATTATCAACTTTTCAGTATGGGTGTATGGGTGTCAACCAGCTAAAATTTACTTGGTAATTTATCAGTATAATGTCAGACTATGTCATCGACAGGAATCATTAGATCAGCAGTCTTTCATAACGTAAGGTCGACAACTATTTACGGTTAACCATAAACATCTTCTAGCAAGACTGGTTGTGAGTACCTTGAATGTTGCTGGACCAAACTTCAGTAAATCCAAACGAGGAAGTGACGTTACGTAGTGTTGTCTGGAGTGCCGCAGGGTTTTCTTTTGAGTGCTATTCTTTATACTTATAAATTTGAGTGCACCCAAATACACTGTAAAACCACTCTTCAGTATATTCTTGGGGTAACTTTCATCTATCTCCTGCAGTTAAATATTTAGGTATTGGTATGAGCTGAAAAAATCGCGCAGCCTTTATTGACAGTAAAATGCATTCTGATTTAGGCTCCATTGCCAGAATCTCCCCATAGTCTACAAGAATGTAGTTCCTTCCTGCGTACTATGGAATTTATAAGTTCAGTTAGATCGTCCCGTATAGAAGTACTGATCTCCAAATGCCTACCAGGATAACACGGAGAGAACACCTGAGAAAATAGAAAAAATACATTTATCTGAATTTTTGGCATGCAACTTGACTTTTAATATGAAAAGGTACGAGTGGAAGATGAACCATACTATCTCGACTTGATCCACCTCAAGAAGACCGAAATAATCTTGGGAATCCTGTAACTCAGAGGGGCTTATTTAAACTAGGTTTAGTTAGCTAGATCTAAGTATATTTTCTAAAAATATTCTGCCACCCAGTATTCTTGTCACATCATTTTACATTAACAATACATAGGCTACACTGCTTCAATCACAGGAAGATTTAGTCAAAAATAATAAATACCGAGTATTGTGTCATATGTGTTCCAGCTATAACTAGAAATTTTGATGCTGAGTCCCTCTTACTATGTAAAGAATCTACTTCCCTTAAACAAATACTATTTTTGTACTTTTTGATTCTTGTGGTTATTATCTGAACGAGAATTTTGTTCTAGTAAATTTATTGTCGGAAACCTGTTATAATGTTGGTCGCAATACCTTATTTTCTTAAAAAAGACTGGGTATGAATCTTAAACATGTTTGTTTGGGAATTCATAAAACAATAATCGAGCTCCCATACATACATAAATACAACTATACATACACAACAAAACATATAGCTCTTTCATGAAAAAATACACTTTTTAATATAAAATGTGGCTTTTTGTTTACAGATTGTATGACAACGTCCAGGGAAATTGTATTTGAAGGATAATGGTTTTGAGACTTTTGTCTCATACACATTGGGGGCTTCTTTCAAAATAGTCAATTCTTTTAAAATGTTAATATATTGGGAATGTTAAAATTAAATCATCCATAAGGAGTGATTATATTCTATATTAATTAGAATTTTCTCAGAATCTAAACTTTATTTTATTATATATGTTACACCATTCTAAATATAAAAACTCATGTAACTAGTGAAGTGAAAGAAATTTAAAAATAAGACCAAGATTCTTTCAGAGCATATAAGGGAGTCTCAAATAATATATACACGTTTTGTACTATTTTATTTTATAAAATAAGGCATTTAGATACACGACACGTGTGTTACGTTCAAATCTTTTCATATTAATACTTGAGACGATCACCGTAAATTTTATTAAACTAATAATTTATATAACAACTTATAGAAACAAACTTAAAATATTTATTTTCCATTTGAAAATGTATCGTATATTGTTAAGCCTATTACATTTATGCAATATATTAAATTAATTTTAATTATCATCATCCCATTAAATGCATACATTCATATTATTGACTCACCGTTTTTAAATGTTGCACAATTTGAAGAAATTATTACTAAGCGCTTCATGTTTTACCTACTTTCAAAAAATGGTACAAAAAACATCTTGATCGTTTTAATCTGATGCACTCAGAAGTCATGGGATATGTGATTTCTAATCATTTGCTTAAAAAATTATTAACAAAAAAATTTCACTGCTGATGTTATGAAAGTCTACACTATCAAGTAGTCTGTACATTAAAAATTATAGTCCATTACTAAATGACGCACACATAAAATTGTTACTCATATACTTGTATATTCCTGTTTATGAACCTCTTGAGTATTCTCAATAAACACTCAAAACATCAATTATATTGAACAAAACACAATCGAACTTCAGGCATGTTAAAGTGGAGGTGTACATAGGCAAGAAAGTATAGAAAAATGTTATGATAATACAAGACCGTGGACATTTTCAATGCCTTCTTTTGCTACCTCTAGAAACTTTGTTAATAACATGATCTTATTAATATTACTAAACGATTTCATGTTAATTCCAAAAATGCACCTTTCGAACTATCTATCCTAATCCTATACCTTCATGATTAGTTGATAACAATAATTATGGAATATATATATATATATAGATAACAATAATATGGAATATATATATTAAGTATTAAATGTTGTGTTTTAAGCATCCATTATAAATCTCGAAGTTTAAATTTTTCCGAGACTGTTTAAAGTTGAATTTAATCAAAATCTAAAAATCTGAATAACGCAATGCAAGATTATAGGTAGCGTCTTACAGCTTATGTCAAATTTCATATATGATTTGAGTAATGATATTAACTTATATGCGTTCTTTTTTGTTTAGTATATTTTATAAAGAAAACTAGCAATTAGCCACGGCTTTGCACTGATTTATATTAAATGATAGGTTCTAGGCATGTCCTTTTTCAATGGCACAATAATCACTCAGGAAATAAGCGATGGTCACATGAGGATATTGAATCCTTTTCAGAATATTTGGACTTCAATGTTTGGGGTTCTGAATTCGGAGTGTGAAAAAGTTTTTATAAATATCAATAAAATATAAAAGTTTCGCTGCAAGTACCGTAATGTAGAATAAATAGCTCTCAAATTCCAACAACACTTTTATTTTAAGCTAGAGTGGAAGATTTCTAAGTCTGCAGTAAACCTAGTGAAAGCACTAATTATGTAGTATAAATGAGCCCTATAATAATTTTGAATCGGAAGTAGCCATGTTTTGAGATACATATTGCTTCAGTATTGATTGATAAAAGGTTCAAAAGGAAAACAAAATTTTCACTGGCTCTTATTCCAGGCTTATTGTGTGCAGAAGAATTTCTGATTCGGATCTGCGATATTACACATACGCCATAATAGAGTTTGCCACGATCAAAAATTATATACATAATCGTAATCGGTTGAGAAGCTTACATGAGTCGGAAAGTGTCTACTTCCGGCCACTGTAATCTCCTCCCGGTTGTTATTCACAGAACCCTATTAACGTTTGCATTGTTGCACGTATTAAAAAATGTGTATGTGGGGCAGAAAAGTCTTTTTCAGTCAATAAGCGTTTACTTTGGTCCTTTGTACTTACTTTTCGGTACCGTAGTCTGCATTGTTGCGCCTAGGCAAAAAATATTGAAAACAAAATCTAAAGCCTTGTTTGTATAACTATCATCTACTGTAATCTACTCCCGGTGGCTTATTACATTGTTGCTCTAATTAAGAAAATACTGTATATTATACGTTTGTCTAAAAAGTCTACTCCGGTAAAAAGACTATTCCCGATCTTTGTCATTTAACTTCCGGTCTAAGATATTTTCGGCGTTGTTAGTAACGTTTGCCGGAAAGTGAAGGTTGGTTCGAAAAGTCTATTATACTTTGGTGAGAAAGTGGTTACTTTTTTTGGAATCTACTCCGGTACTATAGTATCGTTTGCATTGTTTCCCCGGTTAAGAAAGTATTATATTAAGTTGGTCTAAAACATCTACTTAGTGTTACACATATCATTTCGAGTACTGGTAGTCTGCCGAGGGCATAATACACGTGTGTTGAATTTTACACTCCTAGGGCAGTTAGACAAAAACAAAACTATAGTTTGTCTAGGAGCTTAACTTTTTTTATTGAACCCCCTATCGATGAATTTCCCTCTTAAAATTTTTTCAATTTAGGAGACGGGATTGTGCGCAACGTTTTATCTTTCTAGGGGCAACGTCATTTCAATCCCTGTGGGCGGTTCATCTTACAAAACATTTTCTTTGTTTGTTGAGAGCATAAGACGAGTGTGTATTAAATTTCTTTCGAGACCATCGACAACTTCATAACAAAATGTGTTTCTTCTATGGGTTGCAACGCCATTTCAACACCTACTAATGTTTGATAGTTATGACAATGCTTTAATGTTTGTATGTTAGCAATAAGGCATATGTGTGCCAAATTCCAACTCTCTGAGACATTGGGAAGTTGGAGAATTAGTGATGAGTGAGGAATAATTATTGTCTGTTAGAATTAAAGATTAATATTAATATTAAACATTAATATTGTCTGTCTAGATTAATATTTTAGTGACGAAAGTATATATACAGATATCTAAAGATATTTACAGGAAACCTTATTAATTATAAGATTCTATGGTATTAAATTCTAGGTGACATTATTTTATGTTTTGTTCACAACACAGCCATTAGAACCCAAAACACTCATATGCAAATAAAATTAAACCTAATGATTTTAAATACACCAAGGAAATGTTCTTTTTTAAATTAAGATGTTCTATAAGAAATCTCTCAAAATCTTACCCTTATTAGAACAGAAGACTTACAAAATACATAGATATAGGAACTGGCTTAAATCGAAAGTATAGTTAGCTATTTTATAGAGAGTCATTTCATGAAATACTAAACATTATAGAATTTGGGTCAAAAGAAGAAGACAAACAAATGAACCACATTTCAATCCCTTAATCGTAACTTCAATATCATTAACTCTATGTAATTATTTTGAACTAGTGGGTAAAGTTTATCGTTAAGATCAGCGAATGGTAAAGGAGTCTCCTTTATAATCCATTTTCGCCAATATTAAAAAATAACTCTAATAAAGAAAAGTCTCCATAAAATGTAGTGGCATCACTTTAAATCATACCGAGGTGAAGAAACTTAATTGGTGCTAACGTCATCTTTCTTTGCAAATACACTAAAGTAAATTATTTTTTGTCCAACACAAGTTTCTGTTTACATTCGTCAACCATAGAAATATAAGTCCAAACCCAACTCCTCTATTTTGATCTGTATGTAGAAAGGAATAGATATTCTTTAAGACAACAGTTGATCGAAAGAAAACATTGTCAATAATTAAATTTTCAGTCGAACCTGCCGACTATTTAAACTGATAAAGAAAATAAATTATGCAGAGACCAAGCTAAATGACAAAATCAGAAAAGTTGAATTGGACTTTATACCAAATAGATACCGTCAGTCCGCATAAAATAGAAAATAACGTTAAACACAAAAACAATGAAGGATGAATGCGTGATAATATATGTCAATACACTGTACAGGTATGATCGGGGAATATAATATAAATACGCAGGTATAGACACGGGAACCGCGTTTAGAACCCAAAACACTCTTAGAGTCTTGTAAAAACCAAATACAACAATTTCTTTTTACAGCACAGCATGATTTTTTATAAAACTTTTACATATGTGAGAAAAATATCACGTAACGTTAGCACTTTAGAACATAATGTAGAAACTTTCTAGAAGCAACAATTATGGAAAGGGATAGTGCAAGTTACAAATTGCTCATCATTGTTGGTAGAAAATTCATCACATGAAGTGGGATGAAAAATACAACGAAGAGATTTTTTTCTTCAAAAAATAAACTAATTAATTGTGGTTTTATACATACTAGTACAATTAGCAGACGAAATAATTTGATAATCTGTTGAAATTAGGCTACTTAAACAACCAATTTTATGGAACCAAAACCAGTAACAATAACATAAAAAACCCCTTGGCAAATAAAATAAAATACTAATATGACTTTGAGATTAGAGGGAAAATGTGCAGTCGATGGTGTCTAACCTTTTTCCCTCCCAGGCACATATTGGTATTTTTGTTTCCGGCGACATGGTGCCAATAGATAATGTGTCAATATTTGTTATTTTTACTCCGTCCTCTTTGACTCATCTTCTCTGGTGAGTTGTGCAGTAATGTGGTTTAGCTTATCTTAACAGCTCTGGACTTTCAGGTAAGTCGCTTAATTTATTGAAGAACAACTTTCTGTTGTTCACTTTTATTTCTTTTACAAGTTTGGAAACTAGATAGCTTTAGTAGTAGTGTCACCGGGAAACTTTGTCATAACAGCATAATGTGGCTAAACATCGTGAAGTTAGACAATTGCAGTGTTTGGGAGCAACCATCTCTACGTTACCACAACAGGTCTAGAAACTCCTGACATTTAAAAATAATGTCCTTGAAAAACTTTACAAGGACAGCATAATGTGGCTAAACATCGTGAAGTTAGACAATGGCAGTCTTTGACAGCAACCATCTCTACGTTACCACAACAGGTCTAGAAACTCGTGACATTTAATAATAATGTCCTTGAAAAACTTTACAAGGACAGCATAATGTGGCTAAACATATTGAAGTTAGACAATTGCAGTCTTTGACAGCAACCATCTCTACGTTACCACAACAGGTCTAGAAACTCGTGACATTTAATAATAATGTCCTTGAAAAACTTTACAAGGACAGCATAATGTGGCTAAACATATTGAAGTTAGACAATTGCAGTCTTTGGGAGCAACCATCTCTACGTTACCACAACAGGTCTAGAAACTCGTGACATTTAAAAATAATGTCCTTGAAAAACTTTATCAGAACAGCATAATGTGGCTACACATCGTGACGTCAGACAATGGCAGTCTTTGACAGCAACCATCTCTACGTTACCACAACAGGCCTAGAAACTCGTGACATTTAATAATAATGTCCTTGAAAAACTTTACAAGGACAGCATAATGTGGCTAAACATTGTGAAGTTAGACAATTGCAGTCTTTGACAGCAACCATCTCTACGTTACCACAACAGGCCTAGAAACTCGTGACATTTAATAATAATGTCCTTGAAAAACTTTACAAGGACAGCATAATGTGGCTAAACATATTGAAGTTAGACAACTGTAGTCTTTGAGAGCAACCATCTCTACGTTACCACAACAGGTCTAGAAACTCGTGACATTTAATAATAATGTCCTTGAAAAACTTTACCAGAATAACAATGTGGCTAAACATATTGAAGTTACACGATTGCAGTCTTTGAGAGCAATCATATCTACATTACCACAACAGGCCTGGAATCTCGATGTTTTTTTTTATTTTTGTAGTAACGTCACTTAGAAGCTTGACAAGACGTGCATTAGGTCTGTCAGTTTTATTCATTGAGATTATATATTGTAGTACGTTACCACAAGAAGTAATCAATATAAAATATTTCACAAGCCTGTTTATAAGGAAAGTTGAATTTATTTCAACAACAGAAATTATATAACTAATAACTAAGTTAACATTGTAAAGTTGTATTTGCTATCTACTATTACTGAATTGTTTGTCGTTTTTTGAATAACACCTATTGTATGTTTCGTTCACGACGTTTTCAAACCAGCATGTAGTCCTTATCATATTGTTTTGTCAAATATTGTTATCAGAATGTTTATATAGCATTATTTAGTTTATTTAAGTGCAGTAAACTAATGTAAGACTTTACATACGATATACATGTGTATTTTTGTAACTCACAATGAGTAAATCTTTATCAACATGTTACTGTATATAAAATTTTGTTACATTTTAATTGTGTTAATGATCAATAGGTCTATGTACTGCTATAACCGTCAATTATAGAGTCCAAAAAACCACATAAGACAATGTAAAAGATGATATCAGGCCGTAAAATTAGTCTGTAGCAGTTGAGTTACACCTGCACTGATCACAACACACAAAACACTGCTGAGAAAGGTCCGGACAGTCTGGTTCAGTAGCCAAGTGCAAGACCTCGTACCAACGATACAAATGTATTGCCCAATAAATACAGTGAAGGAAAGCAATTAGACTACAAAATATTAAAGGCGATTACAATCTGGGTAGCTTTTTTTCCGAACGTCCCGTAGCACAGATTCGTTAATACATCACGAGCTCTGAAAACACTTGCAACACGCTCGAAAGCGACCAATCAGATGGGAATAAAGTCAACGGCCCCGCCCCCCGTAACCATAGTAATCACACTCAAGTGCTTATTAAATGTACAGTCCGGTTCGCGGCAACTGGCACCACTTAACGAGATTTATTATAATTATTACAGTCGGCGACTTATTGTAATTATAGATGCTCGGCTTCATCTAATCTCACCTGTTTTGTATTCGCCACATTTATATCACCCGGTCGGCTTATAATTTTGGCGGCCATCGCTGTTGCTCTATCTGTTTACTTTTTATTAATTTCGATCGATTTTAGGCTCAATAATACGATAAAAAGCTATCTTCTCCTTTAATTTTAGACTGTGACATTGGTCATTAGTTTGATGAAACCGGTACAGTCGGTGGCCAACGTTGCCTGAAATATTATCGATATAATGTGGCAACATCCTATACTTGTTATAAAGAATTGTGATAACATATTGCAGCATCCCTTTATTTACGGTCTACACCAGAAATTTGACATTTGAACTAAATTATTTTTGTAAACATTACAGTAAAGCTAACTGTATAAAGGTATTTTGTTCTTGTTTCTGAAAAGTGCTTTATCTTTATAATAAACATTTATTTATGTTTCATGTGTTGTATAGTTTTTGCTAAAAAACAAAACTATTTCTAATGAATATAAATATTCTCAAACATCTTTTCGTGTAAATAAAACTAAATTAAATATTTTATCGCTAAATTAATATAAAACTTAAAACACGAAAATCAAGATATTATATCTCTAATGAATTTGCTACCCAAAAAACGATTTACAATATTCTGGGAAGGAGTTTTAGATTAATCATATGTTTTTCTTAAAATTTTAAATGTCCTGAGATTTTTTGGTAAAGTTAAAAGTCCTGTTCATAAGAACTTAAAATGCAAAAATTCTGAACATATAGTAATAATTAAAAAGCTTTAACTATTCTTGTATCCTATAAATGGTTATTAAGAAAAACATATTGTTTACGGAATTTTGGTGAGCATATAGATTTTCAAAATATTTAAAGTTGCAATTACTAGAACCCAAAATAATTATTAAATATCCCTCAATTTTCTTAAAAATTCAAATTTTTCAACTTATATAAGAATGTACGAAAATAATAACACATCTTATTACTAAAAATATTGATCTGAAATCCAATAAAATAATTATCGTTTTCAAAATATCTACAAGATTTAGTAATTTATTTTAATTTATAATAAACATATTTTAAACAAAGAAAACTTTTAGGCCATTTTTAAAAATTAATATAGGCTATGCTTGCGTATGCATGCCTATGTTTACATGTCCATGTAAAAAGGTGTTTTCTATTATCATATATTTAATATACTATACAAGTCTTCCTTTACAATCAAACTGACTGCTCACAGCACAATCATGGTCTGTAAAAAAGGTTATATTACTTATTTAAACACTCTTATAATCTCTAGATTCATGGAAACCAATTGTAGGTAGTTGTAAAATCGATATACAATTTGTCGTGGTAATAATTTTCGAATTCAATACGGAGAGCGAAACAATGCGCTAAAGTTAATAGAAAAACATAAAGTTTTGGTATTAAATACTTCCGAAACCTTAAAGTAAAAAAAAATAATTCAAAAGGCAAATAATAATGGTTATAAACTGTTTGAGGATGAGAAATCTAGAGTTCATAACCCTTGAAACTTATTTATTATTATATAACTTGAAAATACTTAAACTTATAAGATGAACACCTAGTGTAAAAAAAAAAAAAAAAAAAAAAAAAAACACAGATATAGATATAGTAGTTGTATATAAAAATATAAAATTAGAAAAACCATTTAAACGTAAAAAATTAGTTCGAATACTGTCCATTGTGTTTACAGAGATTGCGCCACTACGCTTGGAGAACTGGAGTATTTCTTCTACTTCCGGTGCCAAAAATCCTGATACGAGGTTAAACAAGCACGTATATTACAAAGTCAATAAAAATGTATCAATAAACATGAGACATTCATAATTACGAAATACAAGTTTTATGGTAGGCAATTAAACATATAATTAATAACTAATTGGCCCCTAAGTAAGTAGCAGCACTTCTCATTACAACATAGGACTGACGCATTTGTACAGGATTTGATGCTACCTACACACCACAGCAGGTACTGGAGTCTCTCCTTTTGTACATACGTAGTATTTGTGACATTTAGAAATAAATGTATTGAATACGAGAAGCAATTTTTAAATTAATATAAATATTTTTAGCAGTGTGTTCGTCTATAATAATTTAAATGTACCAAATTCCAACTCCGCAATCTAAACTATTTATTTAGTTTTTATTAAGTGAAACACCAGGCAGGCTGATAAACTGAAACTGATAATTTATTGTACATGTAAACAAGCAAAAATATGTAAATTTACTGTAAAGCATGCACTTATATTTCCATAGTAAAGAATAAAAATAAAATGACTTCCGAGAAATTACCACCATCGGATCATTACATTATTAAAGTTAAAACATGATCTCTTATACAGCCCAAACAAGATCAAAGAGGACCATCTTCTCAAGCACCCAACTGCCTTGAGATGTTAAGGTATGATTAGTAAATATGCAAACAAGAATAATTGCATAGCATTTAAAAACTTTGGGATTTGTTCAAGAAACTAATAATGACCATGAATTAACAGTTTTTTTCATTAATGTAGAATTAATGGAATTATTATAGTTTAAAAAAGTTAAAATAACAACTTCAACTTAGAGCTCTTCAACTCTTGAAGTTTATCGACACCTTTAAAATAAATTATCACAAAATTGGGTTCTATTACAAATTTTCTTCTAACCCCCACAAGATTTCTTTTTTTGGATGACGTTTTATTATACACTATAATATACACTTCTTTTTTCAGCAATTCAAATGAAGAAATTTACTTCGGTGTATTTACGTGACACAAGCTGGGCATTATTAAAATCCATCATAACTTCTTCAGATGAGGCAGTCAGTCAGGCTAAAAGACAAGAATGTTGGTATTAACAGGCCTCTGGTCAGTCGTAGGTGGTTGGTAGACGAATGCAGACGTATTGTGACGTGTATTCTGTAGTTCACAGTTTTAATGATTAGTTTTGTGTATAGTTTTTTATTAAGTGCATGTTTTAGAGTTAGTGAAGTTGACACACAACATGGTGGTTGTGATTCCTGACAGGCGTGTCACAACGCTTTGGTATGATTTGTTTATTTTAACCTAGTTTGAAATTATGTATTAGGTTAGTTATTTACCTGAAGAGATCAGATTGCAGATCTCGAAACGCAGTGTTACTGATTATTTGTTTTACTGAACAATGGCTAATGTCCGGAAAAATCCTATTTCCTTCAGGTAGAATCTGTGCTACAAGCAGTATGCCTGCTTGGGGACTTGCATGTGGTAGACGTGAACCCGTTGGTAGAGTATTGATGCATACCCAAAGGATATGCACCCAAACATTCAAAACTGATGGAGGGAGGGATTTTGGGAAATTAAGTATATACTTTTATATAATTTCAAAGTGTATTTATGTTCCGAATGTCGTATGGCCTCCTGAATAGAGCGCTAAATAATGCGAGGGATGTGCGACATGTCCAGTTGCTGTCAAATTTGGCGACACGTCTGCGGTGGCTCCAGCCCGACCGGGTCCGGCTGTCACTGTGGCCACGTCCCTGGAATCGTTATAGGCTGGCAACTCCAGGAACTGCCGCCTTTTAGCTCTCCGTGCACTGCATGCATTACCGTCACATTCGAGTCTGTTACAAATGTAATTAATATTTGTTTGAACATATTAGAACTGCTTAGATTTAAACACTGCTTTCAATGTGAAAATGTTTATCTTACTATCGTTCCATTCTTATACAACAAGGTAGTATCGCGTAACAGGCTTCGCTGAAGTTCAAGCAAATTTTCAAGTCTATATATCATTTCTTCCTCGAGATCTCCTGCGGACAGATAATAAAGACAAACAATTAGACAGAGAAAAATCCTGCCAGACTACTGTGCTTCAGTAACGATCAGTCAAACTCCAAATCCCATGGATGTTCTTGTCTATGTATAAATTAAATTTCACGCAACATTTAAAGTCTACAGATAAAATCATTCTTAAAAGCTTTGGATACGCACATGCTCAACAAAACCCTACATAGAGACATGCCCGCAATAAAACGCGACGTTCTTATTTATAAATAAGGATACATTCAAAATGTTCACCTTGTTCTAGAGATATCAAGCTAAAGACACATATAAGACAAACAGACAGAAGGAGAATTTCGCCAGAACCTTCAGGGATAGTATAATAAACATAATCAAATTTATAGCCCAATTCATTCTATAAATACCATCCTGAGTTATAGGATTTGCTAACGGCCAGCCAAATGAAATAGAGGAACATAACCATCATTGAGCTCTAACTTTTGTATCTACAATAAAGTAACAAAAGACAGGTGAGAACGTAACGAAGGTCTTACTAACCAATCCAACAAAATAACTTCCTGTATGCTCTGTCACATAATTTTAACTTAATCACTATATTTAGAACACACCAACCAACGCTAAACCTTTTTATTTTTGTGAGGTCTTTCGATAGCAAGGTTATCTTCATCAGACTCATCGCTGCTGTGTCTTTTGTGCCTTGCTATCTTAAGGCCTCACAAAAATGGTTTTGTTATTGCTTGGTGTATTCTAAATGTAGTGATTAAGTTAAAAATAGCCAATACATGCTCCATCTTTAGCATTTTACCTACTTTTATGTGTAGTGCTTTTGCTCAGTTTATTTACATTTCTGTTTGTTCTT
The DNA here is from genome assembly GCF_021130785.1 of Homalodisca vitripennis. Classification (NCBI taxonomy): domain Eukaryota; kingdom Metazoa; phylum Arthropoda; class Insecta; order Hemiptera; family Cicadellidae; genus Homalodisca; species Homalodisca vitripennis. The sequence goes on from NC_060207.1 coordinate 35,121,411, forward strand.
TGATTTTCGTTGCAATCTTCGTTGCAATTTTCGTTCTTTGTTTTTGTTCGTTGCAATCATGGTTACCCATAATACCATAAACATATTCGCTAACGCTCAGCTACATCCAATGAAGATCTTTAAGCCATCATAGAACTCGACGTTTTCAGTTTTGGAATGAACCAAATTAGAAGTCTCTAGATCAGTTCGTTCTCGAGATTGTCAGAAGAGAAAATTAGTCAGCATCTTCAGTAACAGGGCTCTTAAAATAATTCCTGAAGAATAATTAAGAAGTGATGTTCGTGTTTATCACATATCCATTATAAGCATATACGTGGCTAGATTGTGAAGTAAACAAATTCGAGTGTGTTACACTTTAAGTATTTCTATGATAAAATAAAGTTTATCTATAGATAAGTCAAAGATTTGAACAAGGTGTTAGAAATGGCTATGTTAAAATACAGCTTCAATACAATCACACGTTTGTTTTTAATCAGAAGTGTTTATAATAGTCGGATGTGCTGGTGACCACTTCGAAATTTCCATTTGTATAGAACGAAAGTAAATCATGAACCGTTTATTGTTTTACCATGAAGTTTTCCTATAACTCATGGTATAGATTTCCGAAAGTTCATCCGGATTTTTTTTCAATTTCCTCCGACGTCACTTTTGATACTGTCCTTATACTATTGATATGTCCCACAAATCACTTGTACTATAACTGTTGTACAAACATTTTAAAACAGACATGAAAGCACTTCGAAATTGCCTTGCTCAGCTATATTTCAAATGGCACACCAAAAATAACAAAGAAATGGTTAAATCTGTTTTTAAAAAGCAAAATTTAAGGTCTTAAGTATGTTTTATATCTACCATACATACTTTACTCCACCGTAGAAGTCGCTTAGAAGCTTAGAGAACAAAGAGCATTAAATAGGTATTTTATCAACCAATGAACAATACATTCCTAACACTACCAAAAATTAAACCACTTATTAGTTAAGTATAAATAATTTTATTATATTTTGCAATTTATACATAGCACTAAATATAGAATAGTGGGCTAAGTTCCATTTATTATTTTGTAACCTAATGGTATTAAATAGTTCTTATGAAAAGAAGCACAACGTAACCATAATGATCCACAAGGCCCTAACATTCGGGGAACCTCTTTATCTCTGTGAAAAACTTGTGCAAAGACAGGAGGTCTCGCAACGTAGCAGTCGCCAGGACAACCAGCTTCACTTCCCCAGAGTGAGGCTGGAAGTCGGTAGGAGGAGCTTTTCCTACTTTGGCCCCAAATTGTACAATGACCTACCCGGTAGCTTGAAGAGCACACAGTCACTGTGCAGTTTTAGATCTAAATTAAAGGATTTTATGTTAACTAGTTGTAACTGACTGTCGCGTATTTTAACCTCACCAATTTAGCTTTAGATTATTTATAGATTGAATTAGAATAGCCAAACCTTAGTATAAGTTCTTAGTGTTAAGTTTGACTTGAGTTGCTCTGTAAAGTAGTTTGTACTGAGATACGCTCTAAATAAAAGGCATTTCTATTTATTTATAAGAGCTACTATAGACCTCACCTACTGCATGTGAAGAATGAAGTACAGTACGAGAATTCTGCAGCGTCTTACAATCAAAGGTTAAATTACACAGTTTACAAGTAACAAATATGTATTTAATCTTGTTAATAAAACTGTTAGTTTATGTTTGTAAACTTTCATTTGTTTTTCAGAGCATTTTTTCTATTTTGAACACAAAGTTAGGTGAGAATTTTATATAAAAATCACATAGTCTAGTCAAATATGTACACACATTGTTAGTATGTGTCTACTGCAATACTAAGGTAAACTAGGATACGAGGATACACATTTCCTAAATTAAAATTTCTAGTAAAGTAGGTTTTAAATTAAAAACAAGGCAAGAGTACGACATATCTCGTGTCGCGTAACAGGCTTCGCTAAGGTTTCAAGCAAAATTTGAAATCTATGTAGCTCTACATGTTCTGCGGACAGATAGAGACACACATGGTGATACAGAAAAGAAATATCTATATTCCCCCGGTAGACAAAAGATACATTGTGTTAGCCGACTAAGTGACTGGCATCAATGACGCTCAGCCAAATTCCATGATTGGGTATACACCGTCACAGGTCTATAGTATGTTCTTCACTAAATATGTCTATAGTAGAAATGAATTTTCGTGCAAAATTCAAAGTGTGCAGATGAAATCTTTCTTGAGATATCTTGCCTCTAATGTATCAAAAGTATTTTTTTAGTAATTTAGGTTTTACAGTACCGTTAGTGTTCAAATAAAAGTTCCAATAAGCTAGCAGGGTACTACAACGTAAAGGTGCGTTGAGATAAATATTGTCACCGACTTTTAACATTGACTCCAGTCTAACATATTTTCTTTTACTCTATGAATAAAATTGTTACTTAATAAAATCTCATAGGATTATACACAATTTGTTTACAAATCTATTAATTCAGCTATTCTTTCCATAATGGTTGCCCGTAAGAAAAATGTAAAGGTATTCGCTAACGCTCTGCTACATCCCATAGAGTGGCACCATCACCGAAGTCAGTACTTCTCATAAATATATGATACTTCATGAAAAGTATCGAGTGTACAGGCTAGTTCGTTTCCGAGATATCGTGAGGACAGACAGACAGAAATAAAAATTTTGCAACCCCACGAGTCAGATAGGCTTCGCTTAAGTTCATACAATAAAGACTAACTTATGTGTTTTTGTGGTAAAATCATACGAAAAATTAACATACGTTATTACGCTTAGTACTAAAACATTACATATTATGTTGGTGACAGTTTTTACCATAAAACCGTCTTCTCTTTTTAATCCAAACTTCTATTACTACTTCTTGCATATTAACCCAATCTAAATTAAATTAAACTAAATTAGGTTTTTAAGTATTAGTAATAAAAAACAAAATATTCACCATTCAACTTGCCAAAATTTATTGGATTATAAATGATTTAATCAGTAAGAATTTATAATATTTTTATGCAATTTGACAAAGATACGACTTACAACTATATTAGCAATAATTTTATGACCATTTTGTACTTTACAACTTATATTAATTTCACATACTGCATTTTTAAACTTTACGTGTGTAAATTCATAAAGATTTATAATCACAAGCTAGAATCGAAATAATTATTTCATAGTTTTACTTTTACGGCAGTTGTCATAAATTCTCGAAGATTGGATATAATTGTATAATACACATTTTAACTCCTATAATTATTACCGAAGATGCTTGCTTTCGTGATGTCTTCGAATGTAGAATTTTACGCATGGGTGGTTTAAGTTGTGTGTATGTTTTTAAAATATTCGAGTAATAAAATGCTATCGAGGTAAATAACGATATGACAGCCTTCATTCGATTGGGAGTATCGAATGTTATGCATGGTTCTATAGAAGCAATTATAATAAAACCGAGTTCAGACGTTTGATACAGAGATCAGATTGGTATTAAGTATAAGTTGTACATATTTCTGATAATAAGTCATGATACTGCTATTTTTATTACATTAAATTTAAAGTACGTCTAACGAGCGCTCTGAATCGTTGCGGCGGCTACAAAGTGATTTGCTGACATAACATCAGAGGTGAGTGGAAGTACTAAACGACCGCTGTTGACTCTCAGATTTATTACTTTTAATCCTTCATAATCCAGCATCAATGTATTGTAAATGTGTACTTTACAGAAAAATGCTGTAACCGGGAAGTTTCGGGTTATGGATTATGTTTAGATAAACTACGGTTTGAAGTAGATTGGTTAGAATGTTTTGGAATTGATTATTTATAATATTGTACTTGACATAAAATGTGATTTTTTCAGTCTCTCTGCTGCGATTCAATTCCTATATGTTCATTATTACGTTGTACCATACAAATTGATAGATTTTTTTAATTATATAAAAAACGGAAGAGAATTAGTTAAAATAATATAATGCTCTAAAGTTTCGTTAGAAATGATATACTTATTATAATATTTGGCTTAAATAAATTAAACATTTCTCCACGATCAAAACAAGTATTCTAAAACATTTTTGTTGGTAATTAATTGAAATGATCTTTCATACTTCCACGGGTATATACATTTTATAATTTGGATTTAAAAACCTTTCACAAGCATAATAAAAATAAAATAACATGATAAAACTTGTTTTGTTTTGTAATTAAAAGTTTTAAGATGATATTAAAATTTATATTTTACACCTCATCTACGGTTTTAATCAAACAGTTATGTATTAAAATGTTTGTGTTTTCTCCTCCACATTTCTTTAAGATACACAGTAGAACATTTTGTCGTTAACATAATTTCCACAGCCCCTCTCCCCCACTCATAGTTATTTGAAGCTGGGCAGCAAATACACCGCGTGTAGTCGAAGGTTGCAGGTCTGACGCGGTACTGCAAACGGAGGATCTGCGATCTGACAGGCTTCGTGGATAAAATCCACGATATTTACGAAGCAAGAAATAATTGTGCTCCACGAATGAAGCAACCTTCAAGTGCTGAAAGACTACGTGTGCACGAAGAGACGCACTCAACTGTCGGACATTCATCTCTATCGTGATAGTGTTTGCAGCACATTTTGGCGTACACAGATTTAGGTACGGTATTTTAGTTTCGAATTACAAGTATACAGTTTTATTGTTTTCAAACAAACGAGCACTGTGTCTCGAAACGTATTTTAGTTTGTTAATATTTTTATACACGACAACGCGGTAGCTTGCGTTGTTATTTCGTTTCATCGGTCACGTTCAACACAATTATTGTGTTTGTCACCTTTATTTTCATCATGAAATGAACTAAACTGAAACTGAATTTATCTACAGTGTTTGAAAACCTATAGCGATTGAAGTAAGAACAAACTCGACAAGTTTGTTATTTCAACAATGCAGACCGTAATATTTCACTATTGTACCGTTATAGCTTACTGTTCATGATTGTTCTTTGTTACACTTTGTGTAATTTGTACTGGTATAAATATCTTATAAGTAAAAATGAATCGCTTAGTTTGTTGCTAATTCCTAATCTTAAGAACGGCTGGACCAATTTGGTTCATACTTTTTTGGAAAAAAATTGGTTGAAGTTCGAAAAAGGTTTTTGTAAAGAGAAAGATCGAAAATTTTCCTGGAATACATTAAACTGCAGATAAATAGTGATAATATTTATGTTTATTAATTTAAACTTATCTAATACTAAACAGCCATAAACAATTTCAGCTGAGTTTTGTCAAAGAAGCAAATACAACGATTTACATCTCAATTTTAGAAATTTTAAGTATACGGTGGTTGATCATTAGTTTAATGCAGATAGCAGACAAAGTTACTATCTAACCTGTACTCCAGATTGCGCTAGTAACGAATCTAAAACATATAAAACATTGGAAATACTATTAAACACTGTTATGTACCCAACTTTATGAATACAGCAGTGAATGTTTTCACATAATGGACTCGAAATTGGTTGGCTGTCTGACATTCTGGTATGGAATTTTACATTGGCTTAAGAAAGAAACATATATAAACACCAACACGCCTCAACGAGCAATTATTTCCCACCATACCAACCATACTAAAAACGACAAGACTTCTAAAACCCAAACCTTTTGTAAACCATTATTTTGGAATGTTACAAAAAAAGTAGTGATTTTTAGATATAAATAAGGATTTTATCCTCATACCACAAATAGATGCGTTTTTACTATACTAGGCACCACGGTTCTACGTATGTGTATATATATATATATATATATATAATATATAAATAATGTATATATAATTTTATGTAAAATTGTATGTATAATTTTTGTATATATATATATATACAAAAATTATCAGGACAACAAGGTAAACTTGACTATGGCACTGAAAATACCGTTTTTCTGTTCTCTTAGAACTAGAAGCTGAGAAACCTCTCATCGTATTTAGTCCTAAAAGAGCAATTGCACTTACTTCCGGATTGATAGTGTATTTGGAATCAATGAGATTGGAAGTAGCGGTTGTCTCATGTTGAAATCCATGAGGCTGGATAGGAGAGAGGAGGGAAGAGTGTATACCACCTCTGTACCAACCTCTGCAGTAAAAGCGGACAGAGGTAGCACTCCTCTATGCCTAGGCTAACGACTGTCTGTAACACTTAAGGAGCCCCACCAACTCTAACAGACATCTTCCACATAAACTAGACCTATCGATCAACCCTTGCACCAAAATATCTTGACATGTGAGTTTAGTGAGCCGCTCCTGGACATTCACAGGTTTGTCCAAATTTAAGTGACACATTTTTTTTGCTGTACCCAACATACGTTTACCTGGAATGTATATTCCTGCCAAAAGTGAACCCTCGTATGAACTTGAAATATATTAGATCGGAAGTACAATTGCCAGTATAAATATAAGAACCAGAAAAAGACAATTTTATGCCGAAGTAGGCTTCTCAGTATGTATATATTTCTTTACCAGGACATAAAAGCAAGTCTACTATGACATTAAACATATCATAAACCAGAAATCGACGCTTTTTGGCCGACGTTTTTGAGACCTACATGTACTTTCTTCGATATCGAGACAATAGGGAAAATTCGATTGTGGCACCGTAAATACATTAGACCAGAAGTAGATGTTTATAATGTACTCTTTTGATCAAGACAAGGAAAAATCTGTTGTAACGTCGGAAATGTAATTCATTCGATACAGAAATGCTCCTCAACGAGAAAAACCTGACTTATGTTAGCCGCAATTATCATCTTAAACATGAACACTGAAATAATATTTATATGATTATGTTACCTAATTATGTTTGAAAAATAAAAGCGTGTTAAAAATATCATAGGGCTTCATCATAAGTGCTTTTACTAAGTAGGCTATGTACCTCTATTATGATAATTACGTGCGAAGTCATGGATAACAGCTAGTACCTAATAAATAATATATTTAACACTATTTTTCACAAAGATGGAAACAGTAATTTTTTGGTAAACAAGCGTACAGTTGTCCAACAAAATTAAAAAGTAATTTGAAAAATGATAGACTTCCATTTTTGCATTAAACAGTAATTTGATATATACAAACATATTGCAACTAGCTCCTAGACAAAACAATACACCATAGTGAAACAGTAACAGTTTAATAATCAATAAAGGATCTTGCTTTTTTATCTACACTGCATTGCTTCCACACCTACATTTTTGGCTAGGGTTAGCAAAGCCTATCACTCGAAGGAATGGAAAATTGCATTGCTTTCTTTATCTGTTTCCTCGCACGATATCTTAGGAACGCAATAACCAATAGACTTGAAATTTTGCATGAAGCTTCATTTCTATATAAAGTAACATCGAGTTCGATTGTGCATTTCATTTCATCGGCTTAAAGTTAGCAAACAATTCTACATTAGTCTTATGAACAAATAAATTTGTAAACAAACTGAGTAAAATCATATAACCTTTTAATAGTAACACTTATTAATAGTCTAATACAATATTCTAGAAACTAGAAATTTGGCATGCAACTTCAGTGAAGCCTGTTACGCGACATATGGTGTGGCACACTCCTACTTTGGTCATTAAAAATCCCACCTCAATCTTACATCATAAAACAGAGTTTCTAAAGAGCCACATACCAAATTTTACCGTTATTACTTCTAAAGTCTTCGTGAGAAATGTTATCTCCGTCAAACCCCAATATGATTTCAAACGCAATTCCCAACCAGGGTATCTTCACCCTGTTATTTACTTTTAATGGATCATCAATGTTCGTATATTAATTTGTTACAGATACATTGTTGTATATAGTTAACATTACATACAAAGTAGCTATGGTGGGAAGGGTTGAATCAGTATGAATGTTGAGTTTTGGGCCAGATCACCTTTCTCTTAGTTGAATGTCTGATAACTGACGCTGTCACGGACTTGAATCTTTACTGGATTCAGGTTCGTCTGAAGAGATCCAAAAAAGGTCGGTGAAGAAGAAGCTCAAAATGGATTCCTTACATCGTGTCGACATCGGAGACCCCAGACTACAAAATATAGTGTAATCAAGGTCAAGAGGTATTCTTAATTTCTCGTCAGGTCCACAATGATGCTGGACTAAGATAAAGGTTGGAGCTAAACCCAACTGTTCACATAGATAACGAGTTGCACTTTAAATATAATTATCGACCATAATTTTATGATATGGGTAGTATATGACACATATGCACAAGTTATATCACTTTTCTACTTTTAAAACGGTGTTAAAGGTGAAGAGTTGGCTGCACTGAAACTACCTACGTGCTTTACAGCTATTACTTTATCTACTTTAACTCTCTAAGATTTTGACGTTACTTTTGACACCGGCCGCGTAATCTTAAGAACTATGAACAAGTACTCCTACTTTGTACAGTATGGAACAAGAACAGTCTTAAAACTGAAGAAAACCATACAACCTCTTATGTTTGATAAGTTAAATTTTGTATCTCATTTTAAACGTCATGGTTGGTACGAATTCAAACACTTTATGGGTATATTAAATTGAGCCAGGAGCCATATTTCCAAGATCACTAATATTGAAAGAATATCTCACAATGAAAAGTAATACAGGTAAATGAGTACATGATAATATTAAAATTTGGTTCATATATATCCATCAAAAAGTTTTGATGGAAGCATCCATTTTTAATAAATAATAATATCGAAAAGCTTAAAACACTAAGGAGTATGAAAACATCGTCACCGAATATAATCGAAGTTACATATCGCGGAAATATATTCACAAACCTACCAAGGTATCAAACTGGTTTATTTGTTAGTACCAATAATACCCGTTAGTACAGCCGGTTCTTATCATCTATATCCATTGACGAGCAGAAGTTCCTTACAGTTGTCACAGTCAATAGAAAAATGGCATTTATTGTATGCTTGGAAGGATTTTATAATACAATTTTTGAATCAGTGGTGTTCAATCTTTATTTGATAACATCCTGATCATTGGTCAATGCCAACAGTTGTCCTGTGTGGTCCAGGGTGGCAGCGTGAAGGCGAGCAGTAGTATGAGTGACGGTAGCAGAGTGCATGCCAATCACTACCGCCATGTTGGTCACTGAGGTGGTCTCGTGATGTTCACTTACCCATGTCCAGTGTAGTACTGTGTGGCAGCGTGAGGGCGAGCAGTAGTATGAGTGACGGTAGCAGAGTGCATGCCAATCACTACCGCCGTGTTGGTCACTGAGGTGGTCTCGTGATGTTCACTTACCCATGTCCAGTGTAGTATGTCACATGCCAATCACTACCGCCGTGTTGGTCACTGAGGTGGTCTCGTGATGGCAGTACTGTGTGGCAGCGTGAGGGCGAGCAGTAGTATGAGTGACGGTAGCAGAGTGCATGCCAATCACTACCGCCATGTTGGTCACTGAGGTGGTCTCGTGATGTTCACTTACCCATGTCCAGTGTAGTGCTGTGTGGCAGCGTGAAGGCGAACAGTAGTATGAGTGACGGTAGCAGAGTGCATGCCAATCACTACCGCCATGTTGGTCACTGAGGTGGTCTCGTGATGTTCACTTACCCATGTCCAGTGTAGTGCTGTGTGGCAGCGTGAAGGCGAACAGTAGTATGAGTGACGGTAGCAGAGTGCATGCCAATCACTACCGCCATGTTGGTCACTGAGGTGGTCTCGTGATGTTCACTTACCCATGTCCAGTGTAGTACTGTGTGGCAGCGTGAGGGCGAGCAGTAGTATGAGTGACGGTAGCAGAGTGCATGCCAATCACTACCGCCATGTTGGTCACTGAGGTGGTCTCGTGATGTTCACTTACCCATGTCCAGTGTAGTACTGTGTGGCAGCGTGAAGGCGAGCAGTAGTATGAGTGACGGTAGCAGAGTGCATGCCAATCACTACCGCCATGTTGGTCACTGAGGTGGTCTCGTGATGTTCACTTACCCATGTCCAGTGTAGTACTGTGTGGCAGCGTGAAGGCGAACAGTAGTATGAGTGACGGTAGCAGAGTGCATGCCAATCACTACCGCCATGTTGGTCACTGAGGTGGTCTCGTGATGTTCACTTACCCATGTCCAGTGTAGTACTGTGTGGCAGCGTGAGGGCGAGCAGTAGTATGAGTGACGGTAGCAGAGTGCATGCCAATCACTACCGCCATGTTGGTCACTGAGGTGGTCTCGTGATGTTCACTTACCCATGTCCAGTGTAGTACTGTGTGGCAGCGTGAGGGCGAGCAGTAGTATGAGTGACGGTAGCAGAGTGCATGCCAATCACTACCGCCATGTTGGTCACTGAGGTGGTCTCGTGATGTTCACTTACCCATGTCCAGTGTAGTACTGTGTGGCAGCGTGAGGGCGAGCAGTAGTATGAGTGACGGTAGCAGAGTGCATGCCAATCACTACCGCCATGTTGGTCACTGAGGTGGTCTCGTGATGTTCACTTACCCATGTCCAGTGTAGTACTGTGTGGCAGCGTGAGGGCGAGCAGTAGTATGAGTGACGGTAGCAGAGTGCATGCCAATCACTACCGCCATGTTGGTCACTGAGGTGGTCTCACGATGCTCACTTACTCATGCACCTTCTGACCTTTAACATTCCTATCTCACGTCACTCAATGGCACGACCTTACCCAGAGCCACGATTATCACCACCTTTTGTGCTTTATGGTGGATCAATAGACGGTATCTTAAATGTGTTCTCTCTCTGTAACTACACTTTTGTTTCTGCACTTTTTATCATTAATGGTCACGATTACCGATCAGTTAAATGTAGTGACAGCGATGTTTATTTACTGAAGTTCATTAACAGTCTTGATAATAAAAGACGTTATTTATCTCAAATAACGCCATGCAAAATTCTTTGGTTTTAAAGTTTGTTTTTGAATACCTTATATACCATTTAAACTATATAAAAAGAAGAATTATTATACCTATAACTAGGCTAATATAAATCGTTTCCAATAGACTTCATGTAACTTTCTATACATTTAATATGGACCATGGCAATATTTTAATATTAATGGTGCTTAAATTTCTGTCTGGATGTTACAATTTAATTAAATTGTTAAAAAACTATGTTTAAATTTAATTCGGGAAGTAAAGGAGTAAAATACTTTGACAGATAAAATAAGTTAAGGAAATTTTCATTATTCTTGTAAATTATTTTTTAATATGATATGTTTTACTAGACTCCAATTTTTAATTGATAATTTTGTATTTTGCAACAATCATTTCTAGTAGAGTCATTACTGACGAAGTTATAACTCGAGCGTAACTTTGATTTTAACCGGTTTTTATTCAAATTGAAATTAAACATTCTATATTTCATTGAAAAATATTTTAAAATATAATACATATGTATGTAACTGTATAAAATATTGTATGTCACTTATTTAAATGTGCTTTACAAGTAACATAATTACGATGTATGCATGTTGGGTATCGATTTCTTCATACATTTTTGAAGATAAAATTAAATATTTGTTTCAATAATTTAATATTGAAATTTATAACGCGTGTTTTATGCATTGGTACGTAGGTAAATTTCGTTTTACAATGAAGTAACTGTATTTGGATATTACGACTAGAAAAACTCGAGGCGCATACATGCTATATAACAATGCCCATGTAAATGTAAATGATTATACGTCTAATTCAAATTAGTAAACAAATATGTTTAGAATATGGCAACAGTATGTTTATTATAATAATAGATTATGAAGATAGAAAAAGTTGGTAGAATGCTAATAACATTTACTTACTGAATACACTAAAATAAAATAGTTTATCAACAAAAACATTATACAGATAACGTCATTTTGTTACCTCCATTGTTAATAACTAATAATAGCCAAATTAGCTTTAATAAATGAAACTTTTATTTATATAATTATGTTCGTCAGTTAACTAACATGCGTTGTTTGCATAGTTTTTATAATTGTCCTATTGTACAGAATTCGTTTTAATTAATCGCAATCGTATTATCAGGATTGTACTCTGACTTAGAGCATAGAAAATATTGATGAATTATTACTTGTAAATAGCTAGAAAGGTAACATAGCTTTTTATTTTTCTATTTTGCTAGTAAATAGTAAATTGGTTCGGTTATGATGTGTGTGTATTTTACCATGTGTTTTTCCATGTATTTAAGTTGTAATAGAATTAATTAATAGATTAGGTATATGTACAGCAATGCCAAATTTCAATAAGTTGCCAATTTTGGATTTTTTGTTCAGGTTTTTGTGTATGTCATAACGAAATTGTATGTGGAAATTCAAGGACTTTTTGTATTCCTCTTGTGTGTTTATGTTTAAGTTTCAAGAAAATCTTTTAAGTAATCATTTTTAAATTCTGTTGAGATTCTTTTCTTTTTCTGTAACATTTTATGCTTTTTGTTGGCTTATTGCATAATTAAATTGTATTATATGAAACTTATAGGCTCCTAATTTTCCACTAGTAACAACTTTGTGAGATTTATATATTAGTTAATGTATTATACATATAGTAGTTAAAGTTTGGATCTATATATATTTTATGTTAAATAGAAGATTTAGCCATCACTCTAGGAAAAATTTTGTGTTAATTTCCTCCACACAGGCTTTGCCTTGGAGGTTAGTTATTTTCTCTATTAGAACGTATATTTTATATTTGTATTTCTATTGTACATTAGTAAATATTATGGTAATATTGGATGTAAACATGGTTTCTGTACAATTCTGTAATGTATTTTGAGAAAATAAATCATTATTATTATTATTATTATTATTACTTAATTGACATTTCTAATGAAAATATAAAATAGACGGAATGGAGGCTCCCCCAAATGTAGGCTACATTGAGTGCCTTTTCAACTTTGGCGGCAAAGCTACAGCAAGCACCATTAGATTTTTCATTCAATAGTAATATTTGCATATCTTTTAATCCATAGTTTTGTATAAAAAGCTAAAGGAACAATTTACAAAATATATTATAGTGACCATTCAAAATATGGAAGCCTACAGAGTCCAGAACCTCACAGATATGGGGATCTTCCAAATATCTAGAGCAACCACAGCTCGGGATTTTTCAGATGCAGGTATATTTTTAGTGCAGGAAATCTTTCTTTAGTAGGGAGGGAGAGCTCAGAAATTGGAATTTACAAAGATCGAAAGCTCCCAAACAACCGAATTATTCTGAAACTGGCAATTTCCAGAGATCTGGAGTTTCCATGAGCTAAAATCCATAAAGAGGCTAAAACGAGCTTATGTGGATAATACAAGAAGCCATCAGATAATATTAGGTCGTATGAGTTGTGGAAAATGCTCTAGAAATAGGGCTAAAATTGCCCAAGAAATGGTGTGTGGTCTACTTAGATAATTATAATAATGTAGTAATTGAATATTCGCAATACAAGGTTTTATTTAAGTTGAATTCTAGTATTCAGTACGACTGTTCTAAAGGTACTGGAGACTTTCAAACAACATGTGGTTCACTACGCAGATGTTTTCTAGACTAGATCTCTTAAAATTTGGATAAGTATTCCTAAATCGGTACTAATATTATAGCTTGAGAGCCAAAAGGTCTTGTCCAAAGACGTTAATATATATCCAAGAATATGTTCGGGATATTTGGGCAATACATGCATTGCAATTTGCAATATTAACACAAAAGATTTCTTTAGCCCCATTACCTTCCCTCCCTCCGCCACTAATTAATAGTGTAAATAAAAATACAATAGTTCTTACAAGATTCGTTATTGTTGTAATACATTATCTTTTTAATACTATAAAGTATATTTAACACTGAGGGTAGTAGGGCTTCCAGCATTACAACTGAAACAAACCTTAAAACAATTACAATAAACATTATAAATTAAAAATAACTACCTTGAGGTGTATACGCAGGCTTTTATTAAATGTTTACCACTTTGAAAAATTTAAAATAGGCAAGATTAGAGGTATTAAGTACAGTGACGTTAGAAAGTATTGTATCTGCATATGGAAAAGTGGAACTGTGAAAGTTTTTCCCAGATTACAAACGTGATATAGTGCTAAAAGTTTAAAAGTATTCTTTGAACTCTTAATGTAACGTCAAAACACAAGGTCTATTATGAACGCACCAGACTGTTCAGGAGGTGTTGCCCAGCTATTTCTCCAGATCCTCCTACTCATTTAATTACCGTAGCTTCACGTGTTTCCATGCACTGGTATTTACCGATCCATTCTTTATTGGTGATTCAGTCAGGACGCATGGTCCAGTGTTCCCAGACCCCGGGCTAGCACATGATCATGTTCGCTATCTTCACATCTCCCTCCCACCACAGTAATAAGCCATCTTTTATTTTTGAGAACGAGATGATTAGAATGTGTATTTATCTCTTTTCACGATTGGACTAGACAGAGATGATTTGCACGTTTCTGTTATAAGTTGCATAGTTTGATTGTTTACTTCGTGTACATCATACCTCATATAAAACTAGGACAGAGCATGAATCACTGTCTCGTGTAAAGCAATAAACAGTATAGGTGCCTTTTGAGAAACAGTTTCTACAGAACAGCACAGTGGCACCCTACATACTTTACGATGCGAGTATCAGATAACCTTACCAGAAACTGCATACTTTAGGATGTAACTACCAGACAACAGTATAAGACCCTACATACTTTAAGGTGCGAGTATTAGATAACCTTACCAAGAACTGCATAGTTTAGGATGTAATTACCAAACAACAGTATAAGATACTAGATACTTTACGATGCGAGTATCAGATAACCTTACCAAGAACTGCATAGTTTAGGATGTAATTACCAAACAACAGTATAAGATACTAGATACTTTACGATGCGAGTATCAGATAACCTTACCAAGAACTGCATACTTTAGGATGTAACTACCAGACAACAGCATAAGACACTACATACTTTACGATGCGAGTTTCAGATAACCTTACCAGAAATTGCATTCTTTAGGATGAGAATACCAGACAGCAGTATAAGACACTGGATACTTTACAGTGCAAGTATCAGATAACCTTACCAGAAACTGTGTACTTTGGGATGCGACTACCAGACAACAGCGTAAGACACTGGATACTTTACAATGCGAGTATCAGATAACCTTACCAGAAACTGCGTACTTTGGGATGTGACTACCAGACAACAGCATAAGACACTAGATACTCTACGAGGCGTGCATCGGATAAACCTAACTACCAGACAACATTATCAGACACTATATTGTAAGCTGCGTGTATGAGATAATCCTCTCAGAAACTACGTACTGTACGATACGAGTACTAGATAACCCTACTAGTGTTCAAATACAGTGTGCAATTGAACACTTGCTGAGAGTTTCTTCTCCTTTAACCGACTGTGTTTTGTATTATTTCGGGAAAATATAAATGCAACAACTGTTAAAACGATGATCATCGATTGACGACTAGACGATAAATATAAGATTAAGGAAATTGATTAATTTATACCATTATTAAAACGATTACCATCGATTGACGACTAGATTATAAATATGAGACTGAAGATATTGATGAGTTTATATCACTGTGATTAGAAACATGATATCAGACTGTTCTTATAATCAGTTAGTTATAAATTAGTTAACTTTTCATATAAATACTAAGAAATTCTCAAATTAATCAACACATTGCTAGACCTTTTAATAAATTCACTGTTTCTGAATTGCAGAGTTTGGTTTTTCAAATTACAGTAGTATATAATAGCGTATAATTTCTACGCACTAATAAAAAAGGATAACACTTTAATTATTACTGATACGTATGATTGAGACATGTGAGCAGAAGTGAGTATATGAACAAGGATGACAAGTTCGATATGTCAAGTTGATGCAGACTTGCCTTAATCAGACGAAGCTAAAAATCCCTCTCTATTAAACATGACCAATGTGGTAAAACGAGCAAAGGCTCACGACTACCCAAATCGTCGAATATGGATCTACACACAATTGGGGAGTGACTCAAGTAGTCATTTTCAAAATAAAACTTATTGGCAAATTACACCCTATTTCTACTGAATCAATAGCATGTCAATGACGTAAGTTCCTGAGGCTGTATGAAAGAAAATAATTCGGAAATAGTACAGAACCAGTGTTAGTTTTGAAACAATGAACTTTGAATACAAACCAAAGGTGGATTAACCAAACAATGGAATGCAAGCACGATTTATTTAATCTCCATTGTCTACGAGGAAGGTTCCCTCTGGTCAACAGGTGTGTATCGTTTGTATATCTGCGAGTGGATGCATACACCCAGGTACCAGAAGGTCACCTCCCCCACCGCCACCACTGCCCAGTGCCCATTGGCACCGTCCCGTTATCCCGCTCCTATCTATGTAGATTGCATTGTTACAAGCATCAAAGGTATACAGCTTATTAGACCTTCGACATGAACTCATTCAAGCGAGGAACACTTTTTTCGTAATGCGCGTTAACAAGGGGTTTTAAACCCCTTTATGCTTGTAATAATGCAAGGCCGGCTACGAGAGGACATTTTATGGCCATACTCTTTTAAAACAAGGCGCTGTACTTTCTCAAAGACGTTTTTTTTCCCGATGGAGCGTGACAAATTGTAACACTGTTGAAGTACTTGTGTCTTATTAAAAAATTAATATTAATTAAAAAGTAATTGTTAGTTTAAATTCTAACTGATAGTGATAATTAGAAGGAGACGAGATTCTAGGAAGGAAGGCTGTGACGTATACACATTGAAAGTAGTACCCTTAGTAAAAGTAATAAAACGAGGTAAGAGTACGTCACACCAGGGACATGCAACATACCTCGCTGACGTTAAATGAAAAATGTCAAGTCCATAGCTAACTTCATTATTGAGAGATAGAACAACAGACAATAATATTGAAAATAAGTTTTTACATCACCCGGGAAACAAATTAGAAATTTTGTCAGCCTAAATGAGTGATAATCTTCAACAATGGTCAGCCATATTGCATGGCTGGACGTACAACTCATTCTTGTCTATGTAGAAAGGAATTGCATGCAACATTTATTGAAATATCTTGCCACATGTTACATCAAATCTTTTCATTAAATTAGGAGTTTTTTCAATATTTTAATAATAAAAGTCTACCACAAGTCGCCATAAAAGTTGTTGTAATGTTGGGATGGTTACGCTACACACTTATATATTATGAGTGTTTAGGCTAAATAAATACAGTTTGTTTACAAACTCGCATTGCCCTCATAGTCATAAGACGAATGTAAAAATATTCGCTAACGCTCAGAAAAATCTCATGGAATGATATGCACTATTATTATACTTGAAGTCGCTTTTTCGCTATATAAAAGAGCACCATGCACCTTTTAAGTCCGACGTACAGGTTAGTTCGTTTTCAAATTATCGTGAGGACAGACATACAAAGGCAGACATACAAAGCCAGACATAAATAAAGTTTTTCAGCCCTTCGAGTGATACAGTAATATACAATTTATTTTGAAATGTTGGTAATTAAGGCCAACTCTTTTATAAATTTATAATAAGAATGTTTCAAACGTCATAATATAATATCTTATTGATTTTTTTCTTATATAAATAAAAGAACAGATAAAAGGACAGATATAAATAAAGTTCTTTCAGTCCTTCGAGTAATAAAACAACATACAAATTATTTTGTATTACCAACAGTTTTATAGATTTACAACAAGAATGTTTCAAAAGTCATAAGATAAAGATCTCATTGATTTTGTTGTTTACTACTTTTAATATAATAGAGTGTTCAAAAAAATTATACTGGTAAAAAACAATTATCTTATTAATAGTAAACCTTTATTCTAAAATACCAACTGGCTAAAATTTTTTTTCTTACCCTTTCATTTCCAGTGATAAAATACAATACTTGTATCCCGCCCTTATTACAAAAATATTGTTTTAAAAAACATATTATCCGTAGTTTTAAAAACATAATAGATTTTTGTATGTATTAAACATTCAAAAACATGGACTCTAGTAAATTCTATACCCCTAGTAACTTATTTAACATTTGAGATACAATTAAATAAATTATATATTTATAGTTTTACCAGGTTTACATAATACATTGAAGGTAGATTAATACATGAAGTTTAATGCAAAAAGTAAGAAAAACAAATATAAAAATGAAAAAGTTATTAAAAATGTTAATGTTTTACTCATCTAATGAATTTTGGTGCAGATTGTACTCACAGGTGGTTTTAGCAGCTATCTAAAATTGATAGCCGTATTGTTAATAGTTTTAGATATTAAAGAAATTGTACTCAAAAACAATAGTTTCGGAAAACAAAATACAATGAAGAATCTCATATTTTGTTTAACTACGAGTATAATATTTGTGAACTATATAGTGTATTCTTCACTTCATATGTTTGTTAACCATATTGTAACCTATATTACCCTGAAATAAAATTGACCAAAATACCTCTATATAAGTTCAAAATAAATTACTTTATTTACCCTTATTGTACTGTCTCAATTAAATTTAACAACAGATTATTATTTGGTTACATGTATTATTTATTCAATATTTATCTCAACACGCCGTACAATGAGTTAAGTTACAAGATATGATAATATTATTCTTTTGTTACAGTTGTTGTTTTCTAACGAGGTAAATCTTTATCTAAGTAGAACATTTACAAATAAACCTAATAATGGCAGAATGTTTGGAAAAGTTTTAAAATATGAAGATTTGGAGTATGAACGGAACCATCCAACAACGGAACAGCTCCATGTTTGGAGCTGTTAATTCGAGGATCTAACGGTTGGCCTTTTTATCCTCGAATAAGGAAAACACACACGGACACATATGGCAGTATGTCTCTTCAAGCAATAGATATTGAATTGGGAAAATATAAAAATACTTGTCTTCGTCTCTTTTCAGTGCTCATATACGTGGATTGTTTGACAAACTCTCTCCATCTGGAATGATTAACCACAGATCTATCCCTCGTGACCTTATTTTATGAGGAATTCATAACATATGTTGTATATGTTATAAAAATTACTAAGATATGCAATTTTCGTAAAAAAAATCATCAATCAATTACGACACTCGTACCTGCCGTGGTATTGAAAGCCTATCTAGAAACAGAATATTGACTATATGCTGGGCAGAAGCCGGACCAAGTCACTGTTTACGGATACAAAAAAAATTGAAAATATTCTGTTTTATGAAACCAATTAATAGTTGTTAAAATTTAGGAATAATTTTTCATCCGCTCTGTACGTTAAAACAGAATTTTCATAGCAGGAAAAGTTATTATATTTGGAGACTTCTACACGGATCAATAAAACCGAATCAAATCGGTTGTGTGTGGTTAACTAAAAACCAATGGATATTCATTCCTGAATCATATCTGCTACCATCTGGAGTTCATTTCTCAGTTCAGGGTCTAATTAAAATCTCTGCAAAGTGTTTATGATCATTCTCTGATTCAGGAAACTAATGACCGATCTCCGAATATCCTCGGAGTTCTCGCACATACTGTCATGTCAAACACAGGCACGCTGCTGGAAGCCGAGGTGTGCTTGGATGTGTATGTCTACCAGCTGTTCAGGGGGTTATTAAAATCTCTGCAAAGTGTTTACGATCATTCTCTGATTCAGGAAACTAATGACCGATCTCCGAATATCCTCGGAGTTCTTTTTTTTTTTTTTTTTTTTTTTTTTTTTTCACATACTGTCATGTCAAACCTCAGCTTTAAGCTATGCTGGCTTCGATGTACACTGGTTTATTATTATTATTACACTATTTATTTGCAAAGTACACTAATCGTGTCTATGCCTGATTGGACCTCCCGGGATTTGAACCCGTGATCTCTCAGTTAGAGAAACTATATCCGATCTCCGGAGGAGGACAATATCCTCGGAGTTCTCGTCACATACTGTCATGTCAAACACAGGCACGCTGCTGGAAACCGAGATGTGCTTGGAAGTGTATGTCTACCAGCTGTTCAGGGTGTTATTAAAATCTCTGCAAAGTGTTTACGATCATTCTCTGATTCAGGAAACTAATGACCGATCTCCGAATATCCTCGGAGTTCTCGTCACATACTGTCATGTCAAACACAGGCACGCTGCTGGAAACCGAGATGTGCTTGGAAGTGTATGTCTACCAGCTGTTCAGGGTGTTATTAAAATCTCTGCAAAGTGTTTACGATCATTCTCTGATTCAGGAAACTAATGACCGATCTCCGAATATCCTCGGAGTTCTCGTCACATACTGTCATGTCAAACACAGGCACGCCCTGCTGGAAGCCGAGGTGTGCTTGGATGTGTATGTCTACCAGCTGTTCAGGGGGTTATTAAAATCTCTGCAAAGTGTTTACGATCATTCTCTGATTCAGGAAACTAATGACCGATCTCCGAATATCCTCGGAGTTCTCGCACATACTGTCATGTCAAACACAGGCACGCTGCTGGAAGCCGAGGTGTGCATGGAAGTGTATGTCTACCAGCTGTTCAGGGTGTTATTCAAATCTCTGCAAAGTGTTTACGATCATTCTCTGATTCAGGAAACTAATGACCGATCTCCGAATATCCTCGGAGTTCTCGTCACATACTGTCATGTCAAACACAGGCACGCTGCTGGGAGCCGAGGTGTGCTTGGAAGTGTACGTCTACCAGCTGTTCAGGGTGTTATTCAAATCTCTGCAAAGTGTTTACGATCATTCTCTGATTCAGGAAACTAATGACCGATCTCCGAATATCCTCGGAGTTCTCGTCACATACTGTCATGTCAAACACAGGCACGCTGCTGGAAGCCGAGGTGTGCATGGAAGTGTATGTCTACCAGCTGTTCAGGGTGTTATTAAAATCTCTGCAAAGTGTTTGCGATCATTCTCTGATTCAGGAAACTAATGACCGATTTCCGTATATCCTCGGAGTTCTCGTCACATACTGTCATGTCAAACACAGGCACGCTGCTGGAAGCCGAGGTGTGCTTGGAAGTGTACGTCTACCAGCTGTTCAGGGTGTTATTCAAATCTCTGCAAAGTGTTTACGATCATTCTCTGATTCAGGAAACTAATGACCGATTTCCGAATATCCTCGGAGTTCTCGCACATACTGTCATATCAAACACAGGCACGCTGCTGGGAGCCGAGGTGTGCTTGGAAGTGTACGTCTACCAGCTGTTCAGGGTGTTATTAAAATCTCTGCAAAGTGTTTACGATCATTCTCTGATTCAGGAAACTAATGACCGATCTCCGAATATCCTCGGAGTTCTCGCACATACTGTCATGTCAAACACAGGCACGCTGCTGGAAGCCGAGGTGTGCATGGAAGTGTCTGTCTACCAGCTCACGACCGGTCTCGTCGCCACGACATCTAATGATATCACGACTCTGACAGCCTGTAGCTCTCCCTCATAAGGCAACCGACTGTCACCATGTAACCTACTTCACTATCTCATAACACAGTTTAAAATGGTAAGGATTAATCTCGGGTCGCTTTGCCTGCTCTGATTGTAATGAATTCTGATTGTTACACCGCTTTAATTGCAATTTACCACTAAATAAATACTGAAATCAGATATCGTATTCCGAGTCAAACACAGTGGGGTTTACACTCATCTGGTATCAAATGCCTGAATATTTATCTATATACTCAAACAATCATTTTTCCGGTAAAAATAAAATCAGTAAAATGAAATATTTGATAATTATGAGAGAAACATCTTACCAAACACCTGGTTATTGTGGATATTCATTTCACTAGGACTTGATCGACACTTACACTACGGTATAAAGTAACTGAACCGAACATATGCCGCTATGTTGTCAGCAGTGGCAGATACTCCAAGGTCTACAAGTTTTGACACTTACTTCCGACACTTGTGTATGTAAACCGCCCACTCGCCACAGCCTTCTGTCCCTCATCTGAATTATTTATATCCCGTCTGCATTTAATTACAATTTTATCATAACAGTCGCTTATTTCGTATATTATCAACATGTGGAACAAAATGCAAAATTTCCAATTACAATGATGTAGCTTTACATTCTAAGACATTTCAAGAAGGCTAATTAAAGGAGAGATACTTTGCCTAGATATTTTCCAAAGTGGTTATGCAGACCGTATAAATCAACCTGTTCAACAAAACGTATTTCATGCTCTAATAACTAAAACAGTGTTAGATAGTATACTTCTACTTAGAAACTCAGCGGAGCCTTTCATTTAGTTTAATGTTTATTATGACACCTGTCCATCTCAACCTGTAAACGAAACAGTTAATGCTTAAAGTACTATTTGTGAAGTAGATACTCTCAGACATCACTGTAATTTAAATTACAAGAAATAAATATAATAGACATCTTACTTGCCTTAACAAGCAAAGTAATCTAACAGACAGTTCTGTAAACAATAAATTCTTGGCATAACTCTGTGATAGGCTTGAAAGAAAGTTGGAATAAAACCATTTTTCAAACTGTATTTCAGATTGATGAATCGAAGACAACAAAAATATGTACTATCCATACAATCTGATTACCAGAGAAATTAAGATCGCGAGCAAAAAGTATTTATTGGTGGTTGTTTCTCTACGTCACGTTTTTTTAGGTATGGGATCCCGCAGGGATCAGTCCTACGTCCCTTGCTGTTTTAATTTTATGGTAAATTATTTGCCACATAATGTAAATTCCAATGTATTAATGATTGCTGTTGACACTACAATACTTTCTTTAGTTCTGTCTCTAATGTATAGGTAGATATAGAGGACCACTTTTCTAGAGAACGCATAGCATATGTTAAACAGTGGTTTAAAGCTAATCAGCTTGGTCTAAATATCTCCAAAATACGAAACATTTATTTTAATTTAAAAAAGCACCTGATGCAACATTGAGTGCTGATTTTCACAACAGCGTAAAGCTTTTGGATATATGTTTCGATATTAAACTCACGTGGGCTGATCATATACATTATTGTCTGTTGCAGACTTAGTAGGGTCGTTTTTTTATTGAGACAGCTAAACATATTTAATTGAAATATATCTAAAAAGTACTAATTTTGTATTTTTCAATAGTATTTTGTTGTATGGGTTAAAAAAATTTGGAGAAATGGTTCAGATATTCTAAAAGTACTTCTGATACAAAAGAAACCTGTTAGAATTTTAACTAACACTGATCAGAAAACTAATTATAGGCCAATGATCATTAAAATTTTATAGGTACTGATATTAAATTATATGTTTATTTATGTATGGTTAATATTGAAATTAATTTAAGTAATTATGTTTTCAAGAGGAAAGTATACATTCTCAAAATATTACAAACAATCATTTAAGAAATAAAGATTTTGTTAATACTGGTACCTTAATCCAGGTTAGTGTTTGTCTCTGAATCTTTCGAGAACCTATTACTATTTAATAAGTTTGTAGCCATTGTAATTGTAAAAGTAAAGTAAAGATGACTTATTTTACCAGGCAGGCGAAGTTAGGGCTAAGAAGCCCTAACACTTTACCTGGGACCAACGGCTTAAATGCTGCTTGCAAGGACAGGATCGCTTAGCGGTCACCCATCCAAGCAGCAGCCACGTTCAACGTTGTTTGATCTGGTTATATTGGGATAACCGTCGTACCCGCTACACTAAGCCACTGGCAAAAATTGTATTGATGAAATGATTATAGCGATTTCAATTGCCAACCATGGCCTAAAGTCAAACAAAGTTTATGATTTCTATAGGCTTCAACGAAAATTTGGGGTAGAGCCGAATTTCAATTGGTATCTTAAAGTGAGGAATCGAAGACTACAAAGATAATTCTTTTAAATACAATATATAACACTAATAATCTCTGGTTAAGTAACTATTTATAAAGCATTTGATATCGAAACCCTAATAAGTAATCTCCTGAAATCCGTATAAGATGATTTTTTTGGAATATCTTTGTAGAATTTATAAAAATCTACAGTATTTGGGATTTTATAAAAGCAAAATATTATGTTTATGTAAAGTATGACTTTTGCTACTTAAAGAGAGAACAGAGTAAAGCAAATTATATAACAATTATTAATTTGGGGGCAAAAACAGTGGGCGTTATTTGATACCCAGAAAATATTTAATTGAGATGAAGATTAAAAAATTGACTTTCATTTATATAACTGCGTGAATTTCCAAAGTTCGAGTCGCTTATGGCAGTCATTTAATGTTTAAACTAACACACTATCGGCTCCAGAGGAATTGCAATTTATAAAAACAAAAGGAGAAAACTTAAAGAGCCTAAGACGCAAACTTGGGGGACTAGACAGCTCACTAAGAGCAGAAGAATGCAGCTACAGCGTTTCAAATACAAATAGGCGAATGAGTATGATCGAGTTCAGATCTTACTGATCTCATCTTTGACTAGCATCTACCAAACACCGTCGATGGCAAAGGGACAGCTCATCGAAAGACTAAACGAAAATTCCAGGCGCATTTCCACATACCTTTGTAAAAGATAACGAAGGGTCAATTCAATTGAAGTGACCCTGTCCTATAAAAACGGTCAGATCAAACAAGAAGCATGATTTATGCCTACACATGTTCTGGAAAAAAAGAGAGGAGCTGTCAAACAAGTGGATATATCAGCAGCGATCAGTTATCTCCTGAATCAATTAGAGATGGCGGTAGTTAGGACAGTCCACGTCGTTTGTCCCGCCTGCGGTCTCTCCGCGCATTATTTGTCCGCAACAATCGATGTATGAGTGTATATATAACGGAGCGCGCCACTTCATCACTTCCATTGTTCGCGCAACAGCGCGGGCTCTATAAATAATACAATCAAATAAATATTAAACAGCGAATATGAACCGTGGATGTCCTATCCAGATCTTGCCACAGCTACAGCGACAGTTAATGCTTACCTGGACTATCGTCGCGGAATCAGTGCGGCCCGTGAACTCAATCAATAATACGATACAAAATATTGAACGAATATGAACCGTGGATGTCCTATCCAGATCTTGCCACAGCTACAGCGACAATTTAATACTTACCTGGACTATCATCGCGGAATCAGTGCGGCCGTGAACTCAATCAATAATACGATACAAAATATTGAACGAATATGAACCGTGGATGTCCTATCCAGATCTTGCCACAGCTACAGCGACAGTTAATGCTTACCTGGACTATCGTCGCGGAATCAGTGCGGCCGTGAACTCAATCAATAATACGATACAAAATATTGAACGAATATGAACCGTGGATGTTCTATCCAGATCTTGCCACAGCTACAGGGGCAATTAACATTACCCATCTCCTCTGACTGTCGTCTTCGACTTGTACTCTAGAAATAATTAAATAAATATTAAACAGCGAGTGTCAGCCTATGATGTTCAGATCTCGTAAGCACTGGCAGTTACTTAGGATAGTACGCTAGTTAGCTGCCGGGCGTATATTGAGTGAGGCTCTGCATTGAACGTGCCGTTAAAGTTAAAAACACTGCGTAATAAATAGCAATTCTCAAATCCATAAATGGTTCACTATAGAAACATAGACTATAGTGTCTCAATGCTATTGAATTGTGAAAATATGATTGTGTGTTAGGATTGTGTGTTGTTTTTAATTTGAATTCTGTATTGATTTTCCCATAAGAAACTCTATATTGTATAGCAATTATAAACCATGAATCATCATTAGATAATCGTAATTTTACAATGCACTAACACTGAACAACTAAAACTTAGTTTTCTGCAGTGAATTGCTTCTGGATTTGTTATGCATTTATTTTCCTATTGCCATTCCTATTTATAACGGGGTTTTAAACTTTCTATCCGTGTTAAAGGCTGAGCAGTCGACTAGCGTTCCCTCTTAATAGTACTTTAGTGACGGAATTATCGGGAATACAGTTACCTGCAGTATCTGCAGGCCTGGGTGATACGAAGTACATTGTAAAAACTGATTAAAATATTCATTTTCGAACATTAAACTGTCTGACTATAAAGTATCTTTTGCGAGGGTTAAGAACAGTCTGTAATAAAATAACATTGAGTTTTCTCCCATAGCAACAATAGTAATCCTCATGCAGTTTTACGCCCTTATTTGTAATTATAGCGTTATGGGAGGTGTCTCAATTTAAATATATAAATAAAAAACGCATCCAAACGTATTTTTAAGTTTTTTAATGTAGACTTTTTGAATATTTTAAGAATTAAGTACAAACAAAGTCTAAGATTTTTTTCTGTATAACCAGTTAAAATAAAAAAGCGTTAAAGTTCGTGTTAACTATATCTTTAAAATAGGACGTCTTCCATAACTACACGACCAAAAATATACAAAAATTTTCTTGAGGTTAAACAGTTTTCTTATGGGGCTAAAGTAATAAGTGACTGCTACTGAACTCTATTCCGTGTTGTTGTTATATAATATTCCATTACATGCACTAGAATATTGTTACTATTTAACAAACAAATGCATGTTATCATGTAACTTTTAAACAGAAAAAGTTAAACCTAGATTTGTATATTCGTATTATTATGCTACGGATATGAAACGTATTATTTGCATAGTTTTTAAACGGAGTCTACCTTAGCCAAATTTCGAGTATCCGCTTTTTTATCCAATCGGCATCGGAAAATTGGCTCAATAGCCCATTTCCTTGGATATCATTCCTTGAAGATAGATTTGGGCATGGACTCAATCAATAAAACAATACAAAAATATTGTATAGAGAGTATGAGCCGTGGATGTCCACGTCCACATCTCGCCACAGCCACAGCGGCAGTTAATAGTACCTATTGTATAGAGAGTTTGAGCCGTGGTTGTCCACGTCCACATCTTGCCACAGCCACAGCGGCAGTTAATAGTACCTATTGTATAGAGAGTATGAGCCGTGGTTGTCCACGTCCACATCTCGCCACAGCCACAGCGGCAGTTAATAGTACCTATTGTATAGAGAGTATGAGCCATGGATGTCCACGTCCAGATCTCGCCACAGCCACAGCGGCAGTTAATAGTACCTATTGTATAGAGAGTATGAGCCGTGGATGTCCACGTCCAGATCTCGCCACAGCCACAGCGGCAGTTAATAGTACCTCCTTGGGCTACCGTCGCGGGCTCGGTGCGGGCGCGGGCGCTCCGCATTTGAATTTCAAAACCAGAAAGCGCCGTGCTGTCTGTCCACGTTGTTTAAAACTTCGACCAATCACAGATCAGATTCAATGAAAAAACCAGGTTCGAATTTTAAACAGGCCAATAAAAACGTGGACTTCGCCCGGAGCTGCGCGGGAGATCCTCGATAAGCGGACTCAGCGCCTTTATTGTCTCGTCTCCTCTTGTGTTTGCTTAATGCGGTCCAAAACATGATTTTTGAAATTCCTTTCAAATTAGTGTTCGTGTGGGTGAGGCCATCTGTTACCCGGTTATTTAATATGTCTAGATAAAGAAACAAATGTTTACGTCAGGCCAAGTATGTGCTGCTGTAGTCAGTCAATCTTGTGTCCCTCTCTCTCACACACACGGACTCTCACACCTACACACACATTCTCTCTCTTAGTCTTGCTCTCTTTTACTGACTGTTTTACCTGTGACCTACTTCTGAACAATGATAAATGTTTGTAAATCTCTCATTAAATATTATCACTGACACGATGTTCTAATTACTAAAAATGTCTTTCTTTCATGTATGTCTCTGAATAGGCTGTCATAAAATTGAAGGGTTACACATTTTCAAAGTAATATTTTGATATTTTTTAGGTGGATTTTGTATACAAGTTCAGCCTACTTGAATCATCCTCATGCGCTCTTAAAGAACATTTCCGTACAACGTAACCAAAGATGACACCCAATGACAAATAAGCCCAACAAGTTCAAACAAGTAAAAACTTGTTACAAAAATTGAAAGTATAAATATCTTGGCTATGTTCGGTGGCTTTCTACACCAATTCGTACCAATAAACTTAAACTTCAAAAAATCATAGACGAGTAGCGAACCTTTTAAAGTGTTAATCATCAAACACGCCCATTTTACGCTGTATTACGGGGGTATTTATTGTAGACAATGCCTTTCAAACTGTGGCGTCTGAAAAATAGCTTTGGTCATTGAAATATATTCCCGAATTATAAAATATTTCCTAATTTTAATGACTAAATTGAGGATTACTAGGTTGGAGCCCTGAAGCCGGATAACAAAGCCCATCTTGGTGAGTATCTACCAAATAACATGCTAGCAAAAGAACGCCTTTATAATGTTTCTTGTATTTGTTTGATTTGTGCAATTCATAAGAAACAGAACACCAACAATGTCAGTTGAGGTTCATTTTACCGTAAATTAAAATTCAGTTTTGTTTCAATTTTAAAAGGGTGTTTGGAGGAATAGATTTTATGCTTTTTCAACGAGTAGTTCATTCTATTATTATTTTGGAAACTATTTAACAAAAGCATAATATTAATTTTCGAATAAAAGTTGATTCCTTAGTATGAAAACTAAATACCTGAGAAATTTAATTACTCAAAATTTAATTTGAACGTTACAAATAGCCATTGTCTTCAAACAAGTGAAAACTTCGTTTACTTGTTAGCATTGAATTATCTTAAATTACATACTCACCTGTCAATTTACTAGTTTTTTGGATTTATCCTTTATGATTTAAATGTATGACACACAAGTCCTCACAAGTAGACATATATAGGCTAAAGTATGCAAGAAATGTTCCAAACCATAACTTTTAAGATAGGCATTATTATCG
The DNA here is from genome assembly GCF_021130785.1 of Homalodisca vitripennis. Taxonomy (NCBI): domain Eukaryota; kingdom Metazoa; phylum Arthropoda; class Insecta; order Hemiptera; family Cicadellidae; genus Homalodisca; species Homalodisca vitripennis. The sequence goes on from NC_060207.1 coordinate 35,150,058, forward strand.
CTACCAAACTTAACACAATAATTGTAAATTACAGACTTACAGGTACTACATTATATTAAATTAATTTTGTTATTCTGAAAAGAAATTTATTAACGATTAAGTTTCTGATTTTGAAAGGTGAAGGAGTGCAGATTAGTTCAATCGTTAGGAGAAAATATAAAATTATTTGAAATTGTTTAATGTTATACCGGTAATCGAACCCTTGACCTACCGATTAAATATCGTAGGCTTATTAGCCCTAGTTTTACTAGGTCAATTTATTAATCAGTACTTGTTTGGTTCCATGCACGTTAAATATTAAAAATTTTGTCTAAAACTGGTAAAAAATTAATATCTTTAAATTTGTCTTCAATATTTGTGACATATTTAAACCGTGCGAATTAAAAAACCGGTCGGTTTTAAAAATTATTGTCTGAATAGCCTATATGTGGGCCTAAATAGCCCTCTAGGTGTGTCAGAACATGAATGGTTTGACGTAGAGTGGAGAGAACGACGACCAAAATTGGTCTATTGTGTAGTAAAAGTCTGAAGTAGGAATTTTCATTCTAACCCTTACTGGGGAAATAGGTTACAAGGGCTGAAAATAGACTCTTTTGACCAAAGTAGTCTTCTCAGTCCTACGTATGTTTATAGCTTTGGTTTGGAGTACCAAAGCAAACTCATCCCCTACGCCAGAAATATGATTCTTTCTCACCAGAAGTGCTCGCAAACGTGTAAAATCTGATAAAGCAACAATCGTGGAGTGTTGAACTTTGCGAAGCCTATTTGAGGAAGAATTATCGTAGTACTAGTTATTCTAAAATGAACTAGTTAATTGTAAAAATTATAAACTAAAGCAAATTTATTGTCAGAATGTAGTTCATGTTATAGAAATGTTTTGTTAAAGAGTAAACAACGTACTCAAAATTTCTAAACAATCCCAAAATCGTAGTCGGGGCTAACAGCTTGACGTTGGCAGCAGGTTGACGCACGACACCGGAGTTATAGTTTATTTGAACAGGAGAAGGGCCATTTCTCAGAATCATCCGATCTCAGCCAAAGTGTTATGTTAACTAAGTACGAAATTATACGGCCCTTTTCAGGTATACTGTTGGGTGAATGAGCAGTCCGTAGGGCGTCTAGTCGTAATGGATAGATCATTCATAAGTCCGGATTGACAGCCTCTAATGGCTACCAGTGGAACACCCAGGTCACTTAGAGCCACTCAGAGACAAAAAACTGAATAATGGCCGTCACTCTGTTTCGAGAAAAGATATAATTATTTCTGTTCTGGGCCGGACGGTTGATCAATGCTCTTTATGCTAATTGGTACAATGCGCTGCTTCTCTCGCGGGAGTGCCGTATTTGGAGCGCTGCTTTTAGAGTGACATCATTTAATCCTCTTCAAAATGTTGGATCTTCGCCAACAAGATTAAATGGGATACGTGTTAGGATCGCGGACCATTTTGACGGGTAGATCTGTAGGAGCTGGATTGGTCTTAAGTAATCTCTCGGCTCCAGTGCACACTGAACATTATGGAATCCGTGGACATGCTTTTACGTGTTCCTGAAACTTTTTAGATTAATTCTACGGTCTAACGGCACTAAGAGTGCTCACATGAAACATGTTTCATATTTGTAATACATAATTCGATAGTATTTTGTAAAATATACAATAAAGAAATTATGCATTTCTAGAGTTTTACAAATTTTTTATAAGCCTTTAAAATAGAATAGTCTAAATTATACATCTTAGAATACCCCTTTTTGACTCCAAGTAGTACGGCAATTTTAATTTTACTGATTTACTATACGGAAATATAAGACAGGTGCAAGAGGTCCTCAGTACATAACAACACATCTGAAGAGTGTTAATGGTGAAATAATTAGTGATAAAAACCAGAAATCTTCAATAATTTGTTATACAAAACAACTAAGGTACCTATAAGATATATTTTAAACTATTGAAAAAGAATGAGACTTTAAAGTTAACCACTTTTTAAACGTATAGGCAATTATTGTGAACAATTTTCAAACTTTTCTATCACTAACTATTGTTATTTACAATATCTGCTGACTTTGAGCTTTCTGTAACATTTGTTTGCAGTTAAATTCTGTCCTAATTTCAACAGTTGCTTATATGAATAAATGTAGTACTATTGCCCATACATTTTCTGTGGTAGAGCATATAATATTTGAACCACATAATGAAAAGAATGGCGTTAGGTTTAATTATTCAGTAACTAAGTGAACGCAAGATTTCTAACACGCTGTCACACAATAGCTGCTGTATACTAGGCGCTGACAGCTGGATACATTAACCTAGTAATACTGGTCACTTTCTACTAAGGTAGGAATAAATAGGAATTAGGCCACTAAAGTACTGCTTTGTACTTTAAGAGCTCTCAGATGAACTCCATGAAGGATGTGAAGTACTGAAAATATAATTTTCTTTCTCATTTCCAGGAAGCACCACTCGAATTTTAAAATTCTTTATATGTCAACATATAAAATGTAAATACGTACCAGTAATTTAAATATACAGATCATATCAAATCTTGTTTTATTGTCGTTTTAAATTAGACTTTGTTACTTTGGCTAATCGTTGCTGTTATTGCCTGCCTGGTTTTTAAATTTTTGATAACTTCGATATTTTTATTTTTGCCTAAAATAGAATAGAAAATGAAGAGCTCTTAGATGAACTCCAAGAAGAATGTGAAGTACTGAAAATATCATTTTCTTTCTCATTTCCAGGAAGCACCACTCGAATTTTAAAATTCTTTATATGTATAACACATAAAATGTAAATATGTACCAGTAATTTAAATATACAGATCATACCAAATCTTTTTTTACTGTCGTTTTAAATTAGACTTTATTACTTTGATAACTTTGATATTTTTATTTTTGCCTAAATTAGAATAGAAAATGAATTCCTGCCCCAAAACGCAAACTGTGAAATAAATTTCAATCGTAATTTAATTATTGGACCAACAGTGCAAAATATTGCATTAAATAGATACAAATGAAATACCTACGACGTTTTATGCTCAATAAGCTAAAACTTTTTACATTTTTAAAAGAGCTAATTGAAAGTGGTTGTATGTACTAGAGAAGGTGCAAAATTAAAATGGCTATATTTTCGAATTCAACTACCCCAATTTTAGAGGTTTTGCATTTTTGTTATGTTAGGTAAAAGTTACAGAAAACTAGGAAACACGAATTCAGGAAACATATAAAATAAGCAATTAGCATACTCAAACAGGCTATCATGGTTGATAAAGGAAACATGACAACGACAAAAATGCATAATTGAGGATTAATTTTTACATAAATAAAACTAAAAGTACTTCTTTTCATTTAAAAGGAGTGGGAGGCAAAATATGATATTTATATACAAACTGCAACAATACATGATTTACACTATGTTAATGCAAAGATTATTATATTATTAGTTACTATAATATTACTAATAGCATTATTATTTAATAATGGCTGATAATTAATCAGTGAAAAGTCATTGTCGGTTATTTATAATGTTTAGACATTCTTAGTTTCTCTTTAAAAATTGCAAAAACTTTATTCTGGTTAAGTACGCACTTCATAAAATAAGACGATAAAAGTTGGAATAAAGGTATACGTTTGAAATAATTTGCACAGTTTTTTTTTTTTAAATTCTAGAGGCGTTACAAAACTCTTCAATGCTTGAGCTGTGAAAATAAATTCTCATCAAAAACTGGAGCAACTAAACGCTAACTTTATTATTTTTCAATAGTATTTTATACATATTTTACGTTTAAACCTAATGATGAGTCTTAATACAGATTAAACAAACAAACATAATCTATATCACTGCTACTTTGTTCCATTACTCTGAATCTTTTAGACTAGGCGCATTCTGATTCTGAATAAATTAGGCGACTTTTTTAGGATTATATGTGCCACAATCCAATGTTCGTTTTGTCGAAGGATACTTTATTAGGCTGTTAACAACTAACCAGTACATTGTAATAATTTGAAGGCATTTGTGTATCTGTTAATCAACTAATTAATTGACGATAAGACTCTTACAGCCACGATTATTTGGTAAACGATTAAGTAATTAAAAGTTGAACGATGCGGTAATAAACTATTTAAACAACCTAACAGCTCCATTTCTTGTCTTTATTAAACAGGTTATATTGATGAGCACACATCGCCTCATCAACCGACAAAAATCCAAACGGACATTCTATCGGAAGACCCCGTTGGTGATTTTAAAAGGCCACCTAATTAAATATCAGCCCCTCCCGGACAGTGGGCACCTCTTCAGATCGGCTTCTGACCCGACACCGTCCAATTTGAGACAAAACCGAGGCAGTTAGGGGCTCCCGCCCCGACCGTAAACTAGGTAACATACACTCCATTAGAGATAGGCTGAGCAGAATGTCGCCCGGCGTGGAAAACAATAGACGAGCGATAAAATATCTGTGGACCACATTGGCAGGGTTCGGCCGGGAGAACATAAGTTAAGAGTTTAATAGTGACGGGTAGCAAGGGACTCGTAAAATTGAAATATTCCGCACAGCAGGTGTCTAAGGGACGTCGGGGTGACAAATTGGGAAGCGCCTGGCGCCGTGGCCCAGGTAGATTGACCGGAGGTGGGCCGGTCTCGACCCTATGTGTCCAAACATTCGCCATTATTGCAAAACCACTTCTGTCACTTGGTCCCATTCGCGAATTTTGTTTATGTGCCAAAACTCGCCCTCGAATGGGATTTTTACCGAGGTCGGTGAGAGTTCCCTTTAGCGGCCCGCGTCCAGGTCGACCGTGGTAGAGCGTAGTCTGCAAGGGGTAAACCGATGGGTGGCCTGAGAGAAAAGCATTTCGAGAAAGGGTAACATACATTGTTTCAAACCCTTTGTAGCAGAAGCCGCCGATTGATGGAGTGGAACAAATGATCATTGTTTAAAACGTTAGTGCAAGAAAGGTAACTTTGGTACATACTAAAATGTACGAACAAACGTAGAGTCAAATCATTGGGTTACGTTAGTTTAGTGTGTCGTGAATTGATTTATACTCACACTTATAAAAGATAATTTTATATTTCCATAGCTCTTGACTGGATTTTGAATCAGATTACAATCACGTAGACATCAATAATTAAATGCAGACTAATCCATGATGTGGCATATTTCATCAAAACCTTTTTTTAACCATTCTATCAAATTATAATGTAATTAAAGAGGAATAAACGGTTTTATTAGCACAAATAAACTTGTCTTGGAAATTGGGAAGAAATTTAGCATCAGTTTCCAATGAGTTAAAATTCAATAGTCGGTGCAAAATTTCACATGTTTCTTGTTTTCACAAATAGGCTATGTTATACTTTTTTTACTTCTTTTAAATTAAAACTGCCGAAGAACTAATATTACTATGATATGAATAATGGCTAAGTGATACAAAGTTATATAGGTATTTTATGTTCCCCTTTTATTCTATTCCGTTTATCTAACTTTATAATCTTAATATTTAAACCAAAACCACATTATCAAAAAGAGATGTCATTCGCAGTAATAGTCGCTACTCGCTGATTTTCTGACATGACTGGCGATACTTCGCATTTGCTCTCTTATAGGTAAAATTTTTAATTTGTGTTACTTTATTCCCTATGGACAAGAAACTGCAGCTAATCCTATAAGGGACTTTAGCGCGACTTCCGAAGTGACGGGATATTCAAGTTTGGAGATAGCGGCCACCTCCTGCCGAGAGCAGGATACATACATACAGGATATATACATTCATTTGAGGATAGTGGGCACAATCTCAGTCATCCACGTCAGAAGGTTAAAGCGAGCAAGTGATAGTACTCCCTGATGCGTTGCCCTGCAATCACTAATACTAAGAGACTCATCCCACATATAGGAGAAAATACTAAGCAAGGTATGTGTAAGCTCTAACTCACATGGTAAAACACCAATGGGTACGGCAACATCGAGCGTGGCTGCTGCTTGGAATGGTGACCTCTGAACGATCCTGTCCTTGCAAGCAGCTCGCCTGCCCGGCTATTGGTGGCGGTTCGGAAATCACGTTTAAGAAGTTGGTCCCCACGGTTAATTATTAGAGAGGACACAATTTAACCGTACCTTCGACTGGTAAAATAAGAGTTTCTTTGAATTGCGTCCACCACCCACCTCAGCAATCATCCTCCGCACAGTAAACTAGACCTATAAATTTACGCTTTATACTCATATCTTGACATTTATGGTTACTGATGTGTCTATTCTGGAAAGCCGCTGGATTGATTTATGTGATACATTGGTTTTTTGCTATAACTAGTGTAAGTTTTACTGGCAGGTTTAACCAGTCAGGAGTTCTTGTTATGTTACTTATTTAAATGTAAAACACTTTTTAAACACACCAAAATAACAAACCGTTTTCAAAATCAATTATAATTTTTAATACTCCACAGTATACAAATCTAACATTATGGATTTAACAAGAAGTCTCATTAAACTGTTCGTTTGTATTCCATTAAATAACACAGAAACAACTTGAAGCCATAGTGTTCGTAATCAATGGCTGATCCTCACTGGTTACGTCCTAGATACGTAGATATTGTTGGATACATGTATCTGGTCTTGAGTGATATTTGGGAATAAGGCTTCAGGAATAAAACAAATTAAATCTTCTTATAAAAGCGATATTGAATTATTATTTAATTTCGAGTATTAATAATACGGTAAAACTACGATTAAAAAAAATATATAAAAGGGGTTTAAAAAAGGGCAACGTTGCCATACTTTATTAGTAACTAATATCTCTATGGATTAAAAGAATTGCTAATCATATAGATTACTAAAAATATTTTGAAATTTTCACATTCTTTGTAATTATTACGCAAAAATGAGTTGAGAAGACTTTTGATTAGATTTTGTAAATAAGGTGTGAAACGCATAGTGAGATGAGGAAACTTTGAAATAAAGTGATTGAGGCATTTTTCGTCAATATACATTTTTTTATGATTAAATAATGCAATATATTCTTAAGTTACTGTAACGGTAAACTCATTTCCACAATTTTTTTGGTCACAGTCATCCGTGTGGCTTCATTGGGACTGAGCTTCATAAAGGCATCAAACATCCCCCATGAATCGTTTCTTTCGAGTTAGTACGAAGTAGAATTACTTCCTATACTAAATTGATATTTGTTTTGGTATTTTGTAACAGTTAAATAGTTTCAAACTTTGAAAACCAATTGGAAGTTTTTAATCTAAAGAACGTCTGTTCAGTTTCTATGTGATCCAAGAGTTAACTGGGTTACATAGCAAAATAGTAAAATAACCCGTGTGAAAGATTGTGTAAGAAAGGAAATCAATATGATGAAGTATGAAACATTATTCAATACAATGATGTTCGCTATTTAAAGTTCAATACAACTAAACGTATAGAAAATTAAGGTTTTTTAATACAGCTATATACACAGTATTTAGTGACAATAAACAAATAACCATAATTATTTCTATGTCAAAACATTATTTTACTTTTACATTTACTTAATATGCCAATGGGGTTTCCTATAAACCTTCTTCGTTTTTAAAAGAACATTATTTAAAATGATTGGGTAAAATTATTATTTACAACTATTGTATCTGCAACAATAGTTACATTAGTAAGTATAACACTAATTTTTTATTGCAGCGGTGATAAGATTGCCATTTTACTTTTTAATTGTAACAGCACTCGCTGATTGTATGTTTTTATCTTGTGATTATTTATGGAAGACACAGTGGATGTGTGTTTTATCAAGTGTAATTTGTTATGCTAAATATGGATATGTATTCTTTCTGAGCAATTCTGCATCCTGGCAGTGTTTCATTTTGTATAAAATTAAAGGATGGCAATCCCAACTCAAGATATGCTGTGTGATTCCTATATATTTTGACTTTTATTATTTAGATTTTAGGAAATTAATTTACAGTTATATAATATTGTATATGGGTATTTATTTGTATTTTGTTTTATTGTTAATTTCTTTGTGGTCCAATGAGTATATAATATTGTTATTTTTATAAATTCGTGGTAAGCAATCATATTATCTTACAAATTTCTAATCACGGTAAAATTATAAAGTTATTTTATATTTTTGTTGTGCAAATTGTGGATATGTATATTATTTTATAAAAATAAATAATTGTATCCTTTATACATCTAATCAAAGTACCTACTTATCTTAACTAATTTCAAGTAACCATACTTATCCTGTCATCTGTACTTTCTACTATCTAATATAAAGAATTTGAAAGTAGATATTTGTATATTAACCCATTTTACTGTAAAGAGAGGACTAAAATTAAAACAAACCGCTTCAGAAACACAATTAAAGAATGTAAAATAAAAGCGTATGAAGATGGCGTTTAATGCATTCATACCCAAATTTGGACATTCGCCAAATTGCTACTAGTATGCAAATTAAAGGTTTTGAAAATTTGCATTTACAGCTTGTTTTACTTTTGTCTCACATGATATTTTCGTTTTATTTTCTTGCATCAACCTGTTGGTGTCAGTGTATTTGAATGTCTGTTATTATTGCTCGACTAACAATTATATTACATAACATACACGCATAATTCATTTTATACTTATTACATATTATTATTAGTTTTTATATATTTCGAACGGATCAATTATTTTACGACTTCAATACATAAAAAACAATTAAATACAATGTCAACAAGGAAACATTGTAGTGATGGGAAAAAAGGAGTAACAAAGAAATATATTATCCAATTGTCCATGCATTTATTGTATTTTAACCTGTATACATATTTTAAATTTGTACTTACATTATAAACTTAAAGATATTTTAGCATTAATTTATAATTCGAGTAATTTTTATTTTACTCCATACTATATGCAGATTGAATGTGTAGGGGGTAAATAGTATATGGGTATTTATTTGTATTTTGTTTTATTGTTAATTTCTTTGTGGTCCAATGAGTATATAATATTGTTATTTTTATAAATTCGTGGTAAGCAATCATATTATCTTACAAATTTCTAATCACGGTAAAATTATAAAGTTATTTTATATTTTTGTTGTGCAAATTGTGGATATATATATTATTTTATAAAAATAAATAAATGTATCCTTTATACATCTAATCAAAGTACTTATCTCAACTAATTTCAAGTAACCATACTTATCCTGTCTTCTGTACTTTCTACTATCTAATATAAAGAATTTGATAGTAGAATAAATCATAACACATAATACACATAATAATAACATCATACACATAACATAACACATAATATCATAAATTACAACATTTCTGAATTTAATAAATACCACTAACATTTATCTTATCTCAAATGGTTCTCTTAGAATCCATGTTTTCTTCAAATTCAAATCTCCGCTCCGTCTACTGGTCTGTAAAGTTTACATTAATTATTATCAAATTATCAATTACCAGTGTACATTATATGACCTTCTTAAGAAGGAATGACCTATATCTTTTTAGTTATACGTTGTGTTATTAGTTGAGAACAAATTAGTATTATATGACCACACCACTTTATTTTACTTGAATTCGATAAAGTAATGTCTACTGAGAAAGAAAAAGAACTTCATTCGGGCTAGTTTTAGTGAAGGTTGAAAATTGAGGGTATGTATAGGATTACAATATGAAAAGACAATTATTTCCCATAAGGTACTTTTCTTAGTTTCATACATTTAAAACCAACCATCAGACACATACATAAATGTTAAGCCATTGGCAGCTAACCATAATCACACCGACTGTACAGATCTGGCGGTGGTATAGCTATTATTTGTGTGTCTGAGGAACGGTTACCGTGTGACAATATAAAAAGTTATCTTGGAGAGAATTATCGTTCGATATTTCAACCCATTCGATCCTCACCAAATCCATCAGCTTTGACGATCTGTTTCCTTCTTAGCATAAATTCCTTTGCCGATTTCAAGAAAAACCAGGCTAGGTGCTTACAGAATTTGAATTAGGCTCTCGGTTCGTTGACTAATATATATTCATCTTGAGTGTCGTGGTGTCTGCTTATATCAACATGTTTACCTTCCACACGATACTCTTCGGAAATACAACAAACTGCCACATCTAGGTAGGTGACTGCGGCTTTTCTATCATCCTTCTCGTCAGGTATAACTTTTCACAAAAACATTTCAATAAGAATAGAATCATTTGAGGCCGTAACGCTTCTCCGAAAATATATTCTCCTTCATTTTGTGTTATCACTTTTGTATTGTAAGTAATCTACATTTTTTTAGATTTACAAAAATAAAGGATGTGTGTTTGTGTGTGTGTGTGTATATATATATATATATATATATATATATATTTTTTTTTTCAATAAACATTGAATCGCAAAAATTAAAAAATTGAGAGATCCGGGTTCGACTCCCGGCGGAGCAAGTACTTTTTGCGATTCAATGTTTATTGAAATTAAATAAGGCAATTGCCATTTATACAATTTATATATATATATATATATATATATATATATATATATATATATATATATATATATATATACATACATATGAAGTAAAAGATAAATGTAACAAAATAATCTTTTAAACATACAATGTAGCCTTTTATTCAATTTATAAATTATTTTAATCTAGAAAACAACACAAATAATAAAAAAAACCTGTATGTATAAAGGTTAATAATATATGCACTTATTTCAAGTACACGAGTATTTAAAATTAAAACCAAACTGTTTTCATATCATCTAAAGTAAACTCTTTCAAATCAACCTTGGATTCAGATAAAGCATGATTTAATAAAATGCTATTCTGCCATGTCTTTTATTAATCACCTTATTAAAACCAAGAAATAATAAAGTTTCCTTTCGACGAATTCGGAAAGTTCTGGTTGGTAATGAATATTTCTTCTTTAACGGTAGTAGAGATAAAAGCAAAGTAAAACAGGTATTGGTGATTTGTGAACTTTATTTATGACCTGATAATCAAATAACTAACATATTACTAAGTACGATGATAATTCTTCTTGGAATAGACCGAATAAATGTCCCGTGTCATAGTTCGAAGACTCTCGGCTCTCCTCTATAAAGCCGTACAAGGACATTCCATTCGTCCTTGTCCGGAGTAAGAGAGGTGTCTTATAACTCGTTCCTGAGGTCGAAGAGTAAATAAAATTAAAATGCAGGACAGAGAGGTACAGGTAAGAGGTCCGAGCACCAGCAGCAGCGTTGTCCTGAGCCCTCAAGAATGTTCCCACATGCCTTGTTAAGGGTTGTTTTACGACTGGAGGGTGTCTTCCCTTGTTTTAACGATGGATGTGGGAGCTTTTGTCTAACATTTTATGTGGCGTACATTTTAAACAAGGTACGGACATCAAATAAATTATTAGCGTCAACCTAACAGCCTAATAAATAAACCGCTGGGACAAACGTCAAGAATCGTACCAATTTAGGGTGTCCTCAGACTCCGACTGCCCCCCTCCCCCCCCTCACCACACAGGTAACACTCTTCTCCCACTGTTTTAATTATTCCTCAGATTAACTTCTTTTATCCTGAACATAGCTGAGATGATGGTTTATGATACTTAATACTGTGTAGTTGTACATTCAAATTATATTCACTTCCGGATTTTACATTCCATTTTGCTCTGTTATACCAAATTCATGGAAGTAGAATGTGAATGATACATGGTTTCCTGTATTGCCCGAATTCCACAGATTCAAATTCAAGTGTATGCTACAGTTCTGACCAACCATCGATATTGTTTCGGCTAAAAACATATTATCCCAAGTGCCATGTGTTGTAGAATGTTTAAAGAAATGTCAAATATATACAGTTATTAATTTACATTTTTTCAATCTACCTTTTCTTTTTAAAATAATAAAGACATGTATTATTTCGAAACTAAAAAACATAATGCCTGAAGTATAAAGCAAAACTCCAAATAAATTTTATATACACTATTCACAAAACGTTTCAAATTGCATTTATAATAACATCATTGAAGAATCTAGGTGTACTTTAATTTACCCTTGGCTAACAGCTTTTAACCATTGGCTAATATTTTCCATCGTTATTCCTAACTTACTGTTTTTTTCAACATTGAAAGAAAACGTTACGTCTAAGTATTTTAGTAAATATGTAAAATGTAAAACTCTACTATTGCAAAAGTTATGTCCTGTATTTACTCAGTGAAAGATCTAAATGCCTGAAAAATTACTGAAATGGCCGTTCCAAATGATATTCTTCTAATATTGATATTCATGTTTAATTAGTAAGCCTATCTATACCTACTTATATTCCATATTACTATGTTTAATATTAAAAATATACTACTCTAAAATTTTCTCAGGATACCTGAAGTGTGAGCATGCTGCGGTTAGCCGTTGATGAAATTATTCAAAATAATGTAAAAACACAAATAGATAAATTGAAACGTTCCGCTCAGCAGTAGTCGGTTCTAGATAATGCGACATGCGTGGAGCGGCAAAGATAGAGACCGTCGCTATTATTTAGACATTCATTTGAATTGAAAACTTCACTATCGCTCTGAAAAATGGATCTGAATGGTCACTGGTAATATTACCTTTAAATACATACATACCGCCTTGTTCTAGTGACTCTCGTCGTAATATTCACCCGCCGCGCCGTTTGGCTTTCAGACAATTGCATAGTATCAAAATTTGTAGGTAGTTTCTTACGATATTACAACACCATATCGAGAATGGAATCAACATTGCATGAAAGAAAGATAAGTTCTGTGTCAGTATTTCTTTTATTTATTAATATAGAACTAAAAACTAGAATGTACTTATTGTTTATCATAACAAATGTAATTACTTTTAAATAACTGTAATGTAATGTAATTACTCTTTAGTTTTATGGGTAGGACTCTCAGACAGATAGATGATAACATCCGCATGGTGTACCACAATTTGAACGCTCTACAAAGACCTGTAACCGTCTGGATGGAGTCGGCATCATTCCGCGGTGCTCCGCTATACTCTCGAGAGTGCAATATCCTTTATAGAAAAAACATTTGTCCATAACTACAACTTATGCTCACATTTAAGATTTTTTCATTGATTCTTGATATTATGCATCCACAAATCATTAAATGTGCGTTTAAAAACATTAAATTGGTTTTATATTATGTGGTATTGGCAAAATTAGAATTTATAATTTATACGTTTAACCTTATCCAGACTATAGACTTAACAGGCGGATGTTCATAAGTCTTAACTGTTGTAAGGGGGAACATCCCCCTTATCCCCCTTACTGTTACCCCCTGTTGTCTTAACTCTTTATCTTGTTGCTTTTGTTTGTTTTTTCGTATTAATTCTATGTTTTAAGCCATGTATCGTGATTAGAAAATTAGTAAAAATAACTCATAAATGAAATAACCACCCCACATTTAGAAAAGTTATCATCTGAACTGAAATAATGAGTTATTAAGTGGATATTTTCCGAGCAAAATCTAAACTGTCATGCATATTCTATTGCTGCAAGATACTATTACTCTCGTCATGACAAATAATCAACAAAAGCGTAAATTCGAGCCTGATAACCAAGAATTGAGATTCCTAAAGTACGTGTTCCATCAATTTTCAACAATTCAATGTGAGTCTTCATCGAACACTTCCCAGGAATGCGGATCGGAATGTTTAGATCAATCGAATGGTCTTCCAGATCATCAGGCCTAACTACGCTGGATTCTTGGGAGTATATTTAAATTCAGTTGTTTATAGAGAATCTTCGGAGAGTTGGAGCAATCAGAACAAACAATAAAGGATGAATGTAAACAAGTTACTCCAGAAGTTGTTTAAAACACGAGAGACCCATTTGTTGACATGATTTACTACCAAAGATATACGACCATCAATTTGAACTACCAAACAAAAGATACTCGTTTTATTCATTATTCTTTTTAATCCAATTACAGAACCCCATCAATAGAGCAAAGTTAAACAATTTATAACTTGTTGGAATACTTAATTAAGTTCAACAGGTGGTATAGTGTTCATTATTATAATGAAAATAAAATACACTTCAATTTACTTAAATGCTGTGTAAAATAAAATATCATCTTAAATTATCTCCATAATACACAGCAGCTTTTAATCTTAAAACGTTTTCAATTTTTAATATTTTTAGGGAGAAACGAAAATGAAGTGCTATAACGCATTCAATACATAAACGTACTCCGAAATCATATAATACAACTCCAGACTTAAATTTGACAAAAATGTGGTTCCAACACAGTGGATTCATGATGTCGGTTAAATACAACAAGTTAAAATATTTATTACCATCCAACTATCGGTCTTGTCTGATGTCGACATCTGAAGAACTTAGATCAAATAAACTAATAAAACTCATTTAAAACTCGCTCCGTATTAATAACTTAGGTGGATATAAAATGTCATATTTTGTTCTTCTGGTCTCATAATTTCAATTATGGCCAGATTCCTCTGTAACATCTCATAATTTTTTTTCTAAATACATTCTGTAAGTTATTTACTGTTTTTGTTTGCAATTATTACAAAGCAAAAGGTCTTAAAGAAGGAATATGTGGTAATGATTTGGGGCTTCCATAGTTTGCGCTTACTGAGCATTTATCGATAATGAATTAACTGCGTGTTAATGTGAATCAATTGCACAATACTAGAAAGCTTTTTTAGTTTGTTTAGAAACAGGTTTTAAACATTGAGTTATGCAGCGGTATATGTCCAACTTTGACGATTCGTCATATTACTAAAACAGAAAAAAAACATAAATATACCAACAAAGTAAATCATGTAACGCAAACTAGTAATTAGTTAAGGACAATGTCAATTTAGCCACAAAATTTACGAAGGAAGAAAACAAGGATAACAATTACAGGAAGTCGGTAGTTAGTTTCGGCTCAAAACTGTCATAATATTTTCAATTTAATAGCCCATTTCAGGGCAATATTAACAATCTGGAGACAAGTCAGACGGGCCTGGTTAAATGAGCCATCGCGTTATCTGAGCCAGGGATCGCGGAGGAGGTACCTATCAGAGGTTTCCGGGACAGATGCTCAACTTGAGGACATGCGCGGTTTCCCAGCGGCGCGGCGAGGCGCAGGTACTGTTTTCCTGTCGAACTGCATTTATACGAGTATAATGATTGAGGTTTTAACAGGAAATCGAGCACTAATCCTCTCATTCTACTTTGCACGGTTCGTCCCAAATTTGTCAAATGTAGTAAACATATTTCATTATGATATAATTTGGGAATATTTTAAATCACAAACGTTACGAAACTCTGTTTTGTGTATCTGTAAAACATTTAGTATGGGAGAAGATCATGTTAGTAGTATCTTCCGTTACAACAGTTTAAAAATTATTTCTCTTCAATGAAAACTAAAGAACATAGTTAACTCTGTTTTTGTTGAAAATCCACATTCTACAAATTAATTTTTTTTTAATATCAAGGTGTCTGAGTTTGCAGCAAGTTCTTGTTAAATAAACAAAATCATGCAATATTTTTCAAACGATCTCGATGCCATATTCATTAGAGTTTTTATTTTGTTATACTCATATTGAAAATAACTGTGAATATATCTACAAACATTGTGAACAATATAATAAAAGCGGCACTAAAGTTATCATTATGTTGTATTTCGCTGACATTTCTCTATCCAGTTAACCTTTTTTAAGTTTAAACGATTTAATGTTTGTTGTTAACTTTGGTATGAACTGTTCAATTGAACTAGATTCTATATTAAAAAAATGTAAAAAAATTGTAAGACTATAGTTTTACATGGATTTACAATAATTTTGAATTACTTAATATAGTTTAATAACAGACACTACATCTGAATGTTTAGCGAATCATTGAGTGAGTCTAAAGGAGATTTTGGATTTAAGTTTTGTTGTTATACGTTATCCACAGAGACTTTTTGTTTTCCATACCTTCAATAACTTTAAGAACTAATTGGCCTCTATCAAAAAACTCAAAAATAACTAACTACATTATCCTTGCTCCCTATGTAGGTTTTTACCTAGGAAACCAAGCCTACTATATTACATACTCCGATAAATATATCGGGCATTGCTAACGTTCTGTAAAACCTCACAAACTACACATGTGTACACAGTACACGCTCAGAAAGCACACAGTTTATTTTGTGTTGTATCATTTTGAATTCGATGGTACAATAGATGTTGCTGTTACCGTTCTGAGCAGCATTTAAAGTATAATAATGTAATTCTGGTCTAAAATAACAAAACAACTTTTAAGGAAAATGCCTTTGTCCTAGCTCTTATAATTTCTTCTAAAAGAATTTCCACATTTACCCAAAATATGGGCTGCGTCAATATGTCATAACATTAAGGCCACTAATATTTTTTTAAATACTTATAGTTCACCTATTTATGGCACCACTCATATCTGCTATTTACGATCACAGTCATTTTATTTATCATCTAATACTACATAAACTTTTTTTATGTGAGAGAAGAGTCTAGGACCCTGCACTTAGCACTGAAAGAACCTTTTTGTATTTGTACCTATCACTAAAATCAGAGGCTTCTGCAAGACCCAATTACATTATGGGCTCCTGTTTTCTGACAACCTTAGGGCTCAAGAAATAAGCCCATAAGAATTTTGTTTTGTTTTGAAAACAGCAGGACAGACCATCAATATGTGGTATGCTGATTCTAGAGTCTGCATTCATTTCGTGTGGCTAAAACTAGACTTCTCAGACGTTTCCGAAGAAGACCGTGTCTTGTTAACATTCAAAGTCCTATTAGTATACCCTCCTTGCTTAGATCTAGGAGCCTGTTTCTTTAGCATAAGCATAGATTATCATTTTCGATTGCCTGAGTCCTAAGATATTTCTCTAAGTCTCGGATTTGACCGACATTTCCTAGGCATTTACAAAAGCTTTACTGCATGAGGCAACTCTACAGTCCCGCTCTTGACTTATCCAAAGGCTTTCAACCCATCTTGACTCGGGCATTCGCTGTTTAATTCTTAGAAATGTTTTCACAATCCGACACTCAGTCAAGGACCACTTTGTTCCTGTTCGCCAGTTACTTTAGAAAATTCCTGCATTCTCGTATGAGGAACAAGTATTACCTTTAGGTTAAAATAGTAGACCTCAGACTGTCTGATAGTATTAGCTATTCTGCACCTTTATTGCGTTCTTGATAAGTCTTCTGGCGCATGTTTCAATTGTCAGAGTACTGCTTGCGATACCGTGGCATGTTTTCCTAAGTGCGCTGCCTGTTTGGCTCCTGGCCCATATACACCAAACCCTGCCCTACGTAAACTGTTAACTAGTAGTGTAATATTTCAGGCACCATCCTCTATACATGATTCATATCTTCCTTCATCACGGACACTGAATACTACATTAGTTATATGATTAAATAATAATTATGTAAAACACATTTACAGCAAAAAGAACGCACAGAATGTTGTGCCAAGTAGTGTACCAGCCATTTTTAATGACATTTATGTATGTAAAGCAGTAGGGTTTAACCTATTTTATAATACTAAAATAATATCATCTTGATAATGTATAGATCTGGTTGAAAATAACTACACATACTATAATAGAGTTGAAAACCATTTTGAACTTTAAAAGCATGCAACCTGGTTTTTCTTGATATTTCACAGGAATGTTTCACAAAAAGAAATTGACGACCATTACGTTAGTTTTGGTGGAGGTCGAAATGGACAGATATCGATAGGGGTAAGAATATGAAACGATAGTTTTTCTCTAGTTTTATTTTCCTAACTCTGGACACGGAACACCGACCGTATGGTTCATTAAAATTGTAGTTATATCACCGTCAGATGAGTAGATAAAGAAACTGAAAGTAGCTACTTTAGTATCTGTATATGGTTAGCCAATGCTGATTTAATACTTATTTACGTGTCTGAGAGTTGGTTTCAACTGTGGCAAACTAAGAAAAATTATGTTTCAAAAAATGTAATTACATATTTAACCTTTTGTATACCCTTCAGTTTCGACTTTAAAAAAATAGCGTTGCTGACGACTGATTTCTTTCTTGTGAAAAAATTTGGTGTACCTATTTTTAATATCCCAGGTTCAGTGGTTATAGAATGCAAATAGGCTCTCGACTATAAACTTTTTTGAATTTCCAATTTCAATTTGTAATTAATTTTCAAGATTCCCTATAAAACGTTAGCCTTGGACAGTTTTAAACTTAACTTTATCTCATGTAAATATTTTAAGGTGCTTTTTGTTTTTCATTGCATTAATTAGACACGTTTTTCTTTTACTTTTTCAAACCGTTCGTAAATCCAACAGCCAGGTTGAGGCAGGACTTGGACTCCGGTCGATCGCTGATAGCAGCTGCCAATTTATCGAAGGGAAGAGGACAGAATTAGCAGAGTGTCGCATATATTGCCGTGTCCCTGCTATCAGATGGTGCTCCGCCGCTGCTAATTACCAAGCCCTCCATATTGTCCAAGATTGAGCCAATAACAACATATTCATGTCCCCCGATCATAAACCCGCGGTAGACGGGGGCGTGGTGGCGATGTCGGGCGGCGGCGGCGGCGGCGGCGGGGCAGAGGCAGTGCACTACCCCATTTTAAATATTCCACCATCGCTTTAATAAGATATACACAGCGAGCCGGCCAAAAATAATTGGACAACGACGTTATTGTGCCGCACTTGTACAGGAAATTGCCGATAGTACGTTTAAAACATGCAGCGTAAATGATTTAATTTATGTAAATAGGTGCTTCGTGCAAGCAGTTAGGGTAAAGGAGTTTAAAGACCTGTTTGTTAACCAAAAATGATTAGAGCTACGACTGATTTTTAAATTTGTACAAGTTTTCTTCAAGTTGCAAGGCGAATAAACTGAAATTTTAACAATGACGTTGGCACAGTTTCGTAATACACATTAAAACATTTGATCTAATAAAGGAGAAATGTTTCCTATTTCATTTTACTCACGTTTTGAATAAAATATACAAATTCTTACCATCGTTCAGTGAAACAAGAAAAACAGTAACACTACGTTTCGAGATCTGCAATCTGATCTCTTCTTCAGGTATAGAACTAACCTAATACATAATTACAAACTAAGTTAAAATAAACAAATCTTACTAAAGCGTTGTGGCACGCCTAAGTCAGGAATCACAACCTACATGTTGTTGTCAACTTCACTAACACTAAAGACATGCACTTAATACAAAACTATACAAAACACTAATCAGTATTCCGTAGTTTAGTTTTAATGATTAGTGTTTTGTATAGTTTTGTATTAAGTGCATGTCTTTAGTGTTAGTGAAGTTGACAACAACATGTAGGTTGTGATTCCTGACTTAGGCGTGCCACAACGCTTTAGTAAGATTTGTTTATTTTAACTTAGTTTGTAATTATGTATTAGGTTAGTTCTATACCTGAAGAAGAGATCAGATTGCAGATCTCGAAAACGTAGTGTTACTGTTTTCTTGTTTCACTGAACGATGGCAAATGTCCGGAAAAATCCTGTTTCCTTCACAATCCTTCCATCGTCAAAAATAACCTTTAAACAAAGAACAAATTCTTACCATGAAACAACCTAACATTTTACTTATTTCATGTAATTTATACATCCAATTGAGTGTATTGCAAGTATGATTTAATAAATGTTCAATGTTTTAAATGAAGTACGATTAAATACTGCTTTCCTTTCATAGCTATTCCAAAGGACGGATATGAGTAAGAAGACTAAGATTTAATTGGCTGAGCGTTAGTGAAGCGTATCACTTGAAGAGCTGGAAAAGTTTAAATTTGTAAGTCTGTATATCTGTCCTCACGATATCTTAAGAACGAAATTGCACTAAATTTCATTTCTATAAGGCAACTACGAGTTCAATAATGGTGCAGGTCACTTCACGGGAATTGGCTGAGCGTTGTGTATTCTCTTATGTGTTACCATGACAACTATAAAATGACAGAATAAATAAATTTGTAGACAAACCGATTACAATCATATGACATTTTATCATGTGACATAGGTCGCATATTCAGCTATCAGAATGAAAAGAGCTATAAACCAAAAAACTTGTGTGCACTCTTAGGAAAACCTGTTGTGGTTTGGCGTACCTATTACTATTGTAAATAGAGTCTAAGTGATTTTGAAAATGAGAAGTTGTCTTCAAGGAAGTGGTGACAATATTTGCTGTGATACTGAAGTGTGCTTTATCTTAATTAACCTTTTCTATTATAAATTGAGAATTTTACATTAGGATTACATGTATACTATATCCGTTACCGCATCATGCGTTGAACCAAGAATAATTCCAACTCATATTCTGATGTTATTGGTTTTCTGGTTTTCAAAAAGTTCATGATGTCAATCCTCAAGATATTTTAAAGTTCACAGGTCGAATGGGTGGATGTTTGGAAAGCGAATTTCACAAAACATTAGTCACTTAAGGCCAGGAAACGTTTGTGAGTCCGACCACGAGCTGAGATATTGTGATAACTCTTTCGCTCAACCGTGACGGCTCCTCACACGTGAACATGTGGGAAAGGTCAGGGCAAGTGAAACTCGAGTAATTAATTGTAGGTATAGCCACATACAGTAATTACACAGTTAACGCATGGATATACAAGTTGCGTAACTGTTCCATGACGAGAGACTTTATTTGTTTAAAGTTTGCTATTGACGATGGATGGTTTAAAAGGATAAAAGGACTTCGGACATTTGTAATTGTTTTGTGTTAAAAAATATTACAAAATGGGAGATTTCTAGCATTTGATAGCAGTTTTAAAATTTTTAGTAAAATACGCCGTTGAGTTGTGAGTTCACACAGGAACTTTATTTATTTATATCGTCAAACTAGTGTTTATCGAGATTAAGACATTGCGACTTTTAGGCCACTTTAAACATAATGTTCTAATATCGTCATTAGTATATTGCCTATTAAGAATTTAAAACACAAAAACACACATTTCTTATGTTTGCACTCACTAATGCTGGCAGCATTAAACATGAAGAAAGCGTACTTAAGTAAAACACAAGAAGTACAAATTTCCTACACCATGGTAGTACCATTCCAGCCTGCTTAAATCAACATCCATCGTAATATTGGTTGTAATTATTCCACAACACAGCAAAGTAACACACAAAATATTGAACTGACTGTTAGAGATTACAAACATTGTATTATAAAGTCAGTGTTACATGCAAAATTTTGGTCAAAATTATGATATTGCTGTAAAAGAATTAAACTGTTTTGACTCTTAATATAAATAAATACTGATGAAGTAATAAATTAAATAAAAATAATCTCAACAATTAGTTATTATTATTATTATATTTGTAGTTTGTCACATTATATATTTATAATTGACAAACTATAAATATATAGTTATAACTATAACTATAACTATAAAGATATTGCTGAGTGTTTATTTTGAGTAAAGTAACCCAAAATTAATATAATTATTTTATTGTGCTATAATATCTTTCGTTATAACCGGGAAAGGTTAATGTTCTTGACCAAGAAGCCTTACCTGTCGCATCATTTTTTAAGTAATAAATGATTCGTATACTGATTCATTATGCTGATTTAAATGTGAATTTGTTTATAAAATAAAATATTTTGACATTAATTTTTCATTCATTCATCTTCACTGTTTTACGTTTTTACATTCAAATTGTACAATATATGAATCTAGTTTTTACACATGATTAACTTCGATTACGGTAAATTTGTAATCATTACACCATTGTGAAGACTATTAAACAAATATTTTTGATTAGAGATGTTTTATGATATTTTCCCATTATAATGAGTGGCTACGTTACTTTCTTAAAGTTTAGTGTTGTAAGCGTATCTGAATAATTTGTGTTCGTATGTATCAGTGTTGATGTGCTTCAACCGAAGATTCATTAAGTACTCGTTTTTTGTATTCAGATCACTTGTTTTTTTTAACATATATTGTAATTTCTCATTTCTTTTAATTAGTTATTCAACATTTACCGTTAACCAAATTCCACCCATAAAAACCACCCCAGCACCTAATGTAAGGGTATTAAACACTGTGACAATTAAAAATATAATACATTTTCTCTACCATACCGTGTCAAAATTAAATAGAAGGCCTTTTTATTTAATCAAAGACATATTTAAATTGAATTAAATCTCAATAACTTAGAAATTCTTGAGATTCACTTCGGAAATATGTCAAATGGCATTGAAGCTACAAAGGTTGATCATACTCTAAGGTTACTCAATTAAAGTTCTGCGCTATTGTAGGGAATAAGTTAAAACATAAATGGCCTAGAACCTGCAAAGATTGCATACTCTAAGCTTACTCAATTAAAGGTCTGCACCATTGTAGAGGATAATTTCAAACATAAATGGCGTTGAACCTGCAAAGGTTGATCATACTCTAAGCTTACTCAATTAAAGGTCTGCACCATTGTAGAGGATAATTTCAAACATAAATGGCGTTGAACCTGCAAAGGTTGATCATACTCTAAGCTTACTCAATTAAAGGTCTGCACCATTGTAGAGGATAATTTCAAACATAAATGGCGTTGAACCTGCAAAGGTTGATCATACTCTAAGCTTACTCAATTAAAGGTCTGTACCATTGTAGAGGATAATTTCAAACATAAATGGCGTTGAACCTGCAAAGGTTGATCATACTCTAAGCTTACTCAATTAAAGGTCTGCACCATTGTAGAGGATAATTTCAAACATAAATGGCGTTGAACCTGCAAAGGTTGATCATACTCTAAGCTTACTCAATTAAAGGTCTGTACCATTGTAGAGGATAATTTCAAACATAAATGGCGTTGAACCTGCAAAGGTTGATCATACTCTAAGCTTACTCAATTAAAGGTCTGCACCATTGTAGAGGATAATTTCAAACATAAATGGCGTTGAACCTGCAAAGGTTGATCATACTCTAAGCTTACTCAATTAAAGGTCTGCACCATTGTAGAGGATAATTTCAAACATAAATGGCGTTGAACCTGCAAAGGTTGATCATACTCTAAGCTTACTCAATTAAAGGTCTGTACCATTGTAGAGGATAATTTCAAACATAAATGGCGTTGAACCTGCAAAGATTGATCATACTTTAAGCTTACTCAATTAAAGGTCTGCACCATTGTAGGTAATAGATTAAAACATAAATTCAGTAAAGCGTGTGCTTACACGGCGGCACAATATTTCACCTTATACTGGCTCGGACCTCGGTCACGTGGACGAGGAACAGATGAGGAATGGTCGGGGCAGCCTTGGGCCGACACGCAGGCGAGGTGGGCCAGGATGTCACATGCACGACACGTCTCCCACTATTGTCTTAACGCTTAATGAAACCTGGGAGTTTGGCAGAAACAATTAATGCACGATGGCTTCTGATTCAAGGGACAGACCGGTGCGGATCTGTGCCTCTTGAATATTGATAAACCCGGAGAACCCCGATGTCATTGAATGATGCTCCGTCTTTATCGCCGCCACTGCCAGTTGCTCCTTAGTTTGTGTTAAATATGGAAGGAAAAGGCATTATCATTAAGCAGTTTGTGTGTTTCCGTACTCTCTGTATGGCTGCATAAAGAAAGCAATACAACAAAATCATTGATTTCCTTGTTGAGTTGTTCAGATTGCAACAAGAATTCAGTATCGGGAAGACCCCGATTGATATGACGATGGAGATTTTGATTTTACAAGGATATAACATATCTAAAAATGAGTATAATCAGTGAAATAAAATTTATATGCGGTATTCGTGTATGTGATTGAATATCTGAACAGTATCCCACGATTTCAGTACCACTTCATAGTTGAAGTAAAATTTCATAGCTTACTTTATGAAAACACTTATGATGTAATGCGATTGGATTTTATGTTTTTGAAATCGAATTAGTCGTATATCATGCACCTAGAACTCATTTTTCAATGTTCGTGGTTAAGAGGATCAGAGAGGTTAAGCGAAATTTCGATTAATTTTTTTGCAGGAGTTGCGCTTAAAGAGCATTAATTTCTTATTCTAATTAAGTATATTTCCCTCGCCAAATAGGAGTCTTTTATTTTACCTCAAAAAAGAATATTTAAGAATAAAAATATTTATTTTCTCTTACACACAAAAATACATGTTTTCAAATAAACAGAAGGAAACATGATACATACAACTTCTTAATACAAAAATAATTATTACTTAAAGAAATTAAAATACAAATACTAAGTAATATGAGCGAGTATTATTTAAACAAAAATATTACCTTTTTCAAATAAAATACATGAAATTTTAATCCAATAGAATTTTTAATTACTGCAAGAAAATTTAGGACCTCGGAAGACTAAGCCTGTTTAGAGGTTCCACTTTAAAAATTAAATATTACGTTACTGAAATTGGCCACGCTCATACACAAGTAAAAAAGAAACATACCAGTGCTAAAAAATAACATCAACACTCTTATCGCTCAACATCATTATTCCACTTATATTAAATTAACATTGGTGAAATAAACTAAAATAACACAGACATGGACTATTTTCATAAAGAACAAGAAAACAAATCTATTTTAAATTTGAATATTCTTAAGACTTTCCAGTTTTTCTAAAGGTAGTAACCACTCTTTAAGCTGTGTTTATTTTAACAAATATTTACTACTTTTTTTTATAATCAGAAATTTTGTTATAGAATCTGGGTGCTAGTAAATTGTAGGTTTTCGTAAAAAATATATTGTTTGGTTTAGGCATAACTATTGTTCCGCTATTTAACTACCTATATATAATTTTGTAGTGAGGTTGGATTCAAATAGTACAGTTTTCTAAGGTTTATGAATGTAAATATTATTATTGAAAATTAAAAACTTAAATTAACATTAATAATACTAAAATGTACAGTATAAATTATATATTTAAAAAGAAACTTTTAATTTTCTTACTAGGATGTTTTCATACCCTGTGCTTAAACAATTATTGTAGAAAAGGTTGAAATAAGTGATGTGTTACTATCAAGATTACTCTATATCTTCACACTATAAATGTTTACAAATTGAAAATAGCGGTTAAATTAAAGAAACATATGGTTTTACTACCATAAAATAATGTTTATACAGAACAACTGATTACATTTAGAGGGTCTTTCAATTAATAACATTTGTTTGCTCTAATATAACTTTAGAGGATTTTTCGCACCTTTAGAGACCAGCAGAGGGATTTTCGAAATAAGAATAGGCCTATATTCATATCGGTTGAATAGTTTACGTGTAAAAGCAAAACGAACAAAGGCACTTTCGCATTTATGATAATAAATGCCAACATATGAGAATTATAGAATAGTTTACCTAGTTTATGTATTTACAAATAATTGTGACTTCTCAAATTAGTGTAATCAACTAAATTAGTTAACAAAACTTTCAACATGAACCCATCTAGCCATATCTGCTTCTATGTTAGAAGTATTTATTATTTCGTTATATTTAACTTGAACGACCTATAGAGAGTAGCCTACTATAGTCTACTATGGATCGTAGTCCACTAGCCTACTATAGATGACAGTCTACTAGCATAATGAGGTTAATGAACTGTAATGTCTGATTATAGATTACTATCTAATAATGGGCCCAACTCAGAATTGTACTAACATAAATTCGGAGATGGAAATGTAGCAGTTAAATCATTTTGAAATTAGTTATATTTGTTCAAGAAGTTTTCTTTATTTTTTTGTATTTTATTTTTCAACAAAACATTCATATATTCATTCACTTCAAAATTATTAATCATATACATGTTTTGGAATTGATGTTGAAGAAAATTCTAAAAATAAGTTACTGAAATAATGTACATTTATAACAAACAAAAAGATTTTTCATTTGTCATGGTTAAGCAGGAACGAATGTAAAAATATTTATTCACTAACGCTCAGCATATTTATTTATTTATTCGCTAACCCTC
Source organism: Homalodisca vitripennis (assembly GCF_021130785.1). Taxonomy (NCBI): domain Eukaryota; kingdom Metazoa; phylum Arthropoda; class Insecta; order Hemiptera; family Cicadellidae; genus Homalodisca; species Homalodisca vitripennis. The sequence continues at coordinate 35,175,957 of NC_060207.1, forward strand.
AGCCAAATCCCAAATGGAAATATGCACCATCAACGAACATATTGTTTCCTATATATAAATTAAGTTTATTCAAAATTTCAAATCTATAGGTCAGTTCGTTTTGAGATATCGTTCGGACAGATGGACACACATGTAAAAGTAAACATATTCTATGTTATTATAATATACCATCCGTATATCACAAGTAAACCTCGTATCCCAGGTCAATATACATGTAAACTGTATACCATAAAAGGTGTCTGTAGTGCTCAGAAGTTAAATACTGTTTCTGTTAATTACGAGTAGCCTATAACAGGTGAGGGCTCGTGTGCGTGTGTGTGTGAGAGAGCGAGAGGTGCGGAAGGGGAGTAGATGTTATCGCGGTATCAGTAGAGATAGCGGGTTATCATTGTTATCAGACCGATGTGGCCCCGGTGCTAATGAAATGCCATACACACAGTAACTGCCCTATGGACCTCTCTCTATTGTTTTCATTATGTAGAGTCGTTTCTGGCCGCGGCGCGGCGACAGAGTGTAAGCTTTAATCGCTCTCAGTCTGCCGACAAACGGCAAATCAGATCATCAAACAAACAAACCTCAATTTACACTGATTTGATGGAGAGGGATCAACTGTAGTCTGGAAATTACACACTAAGTTCCAGTTTGAATTAAATACAGTTCAATACTATGTCGTTGTTACAAATTGCGATTAAATAGAAATTTGAGGATAATTTGTTATAACGTTGAAAGTTCTTACACTCTGTATGTGCCTTTTGTGGATTTCAACTACTTCCAACTATAGACCTCTCTGTTCTACAGGTTCCAAAGTTTCGATGTTAATTTTACAAGAGTTGTTTTGTTTAGTTTAAAACAGCTGATTACTAAAATATATGTGCTACTCAGGCTCAGCTACTCTCAACCTGCTAACCAACATGCTACAAGGTTATTTCTGTATGATGTTTTACACTCGTAATCCGTATGCTACTTCTGATATTTCAAATCATAAAAATTATTAATCCCAAAAAGATTTTCAATGTCAATCAAAATCCATTTGTGTAATATTACAATATTGTCTCCTAGAAGAAGACTATATTGTAATTCTTGAGAAAATCTCCTTTAGAAGCAAATTTCCCCAAGCCTGTATGTTTTTAACTCTTTCTTACCCACCTTGTGCTATAAGGAAAGAAAAACCCTAGAACTTTTGTAGCAACAAAGTTCAAAATTTCATTTTAACATACTTGCTAAATCTATTACAAGAACATTTAAAGACAAACATACAGCTCAAACGACTAATAAGAACTTTGTTCTTCCATTGGCGAATTTATAAATCATTCCTTGATTATTCATACTACTATTATGAATTAAGAATGGTGATTCTTCCCATATTTATATCTTTACGTGTTTTCATATTCATCTCATATTCTTGTTTCGCAGATTGTTTCAATAGGATGTAACAATAAAATGCGTCATACTAAAATGTTTACGCGTCTGGATGTTAGGCCCCATCTCCTGGTGGAGCACGCCTTCGAATTTTTAAATTGCCCAAGAAATAGGGCTTTTATATAACATGTTCACACAAATTGTTTTTATACTTTCACAAATCCTCCAGTTTATTTATTAGCACTTTGTTATCATAATGTGAATGTATAGCTAACCATAGCTACTTGTAAAATATTGACGTGGTATTGCTATATCATTTGTATGCTAGGACGAATGAATTTGATTTTGAATTTAATAACTGAAGAGAAGCAGATTTTGTATCACTCCATAATATATAACACCATAGAGTAGAATCGGACCTCATTAATAATTACAGTTCGATATCGATACCGATACTGATAACGAATGCCGATAACGAACCAACACTGAATGCCGAAATGCTTGTCAAGAAAGTACCAAGATGTATAATGTCATCATGTTTCATTGTAAGAGTTGCTCTCCCTATTGAAAAACTATTTCAATAAAAGAAACACCCATTTGTTGAATAATTTAAAATTTAATGGATGAGGCATTTCAACATCAAGCCATCGTCAGGCATCTCTGTGTTAAAGGTCCTTTGCATTAAATTTAAGATTATTGAACCGTTGCGTGTTCCTTTTTCTGCGATGTATAATACGAGTATGTATTCTGTATTAATGTGAAAAATACAATATAACTAAACTGTTGTTCCCGCGCATATTTTTTATCACACTTTGAATGGATACCTAAAACCTTAATGTTGTGGGTTCCACGCGCAAGGACCCCTCATAAACTACACAAGTGGCCATTATTATGACAGGACGGTGCCGAATCTCCAGCCAGCGGGACCACCGGGCTTCTGGGAAATGTTGGGACGCGGAAGCATCCCCGGGAAATATAATAGATGCGGGACAGAGCTCAGATGGGATCGCCGGGTGAATGTTAAGGTGAGGCGGGTTCTGGGAAGGGGTCCGGACTGGCGCGGCCGCAGGTCGATTACCGAACACCTGGGAGAACAGGCTAACGCCTGGGATCGCTCACCACTCGGCACGTTCGATCTGTTAACACAGATATCGTTAATTGTAGACCGGCTAGCCGCATAACATTGTGTGTTCAGCTTACCCACTCCACGACCTAGAGTAAAAATAACATTATTCATGAACACTCATTAACTGGCGATGGAAGGGCTCAGTGGCGAACTGAGGGGGAATCGATTGGGTAGACATGAACTCTGCACTGGATGGCCCAACTGTAGGTGTACAGTAGAGAGTGCATAGGGGATGAGGATTCGTGAACACTCAGTAACTGGCGATGGAAGGGCTCAGTGCTGAACTGAGGGAGAATCGATTGGGTAGACATGAACTCTGCACTGGATGGCCCAACTGTAGGTGTACAGTAGAGAGTGCATTGAGACTGCGGATTCATGGACACTCATTAACTGGCGATGGAAGGGCTCAGTGGCGAACTGAGGGGGAATCGATTGGGTCGACATGAACTCTGCACTGGATGGCCCAACTGTAGGTGTACAGTAGAGAGTGCATTGGGACTGAGGATTCATGGACACTCATTAACTGGCGATGGAAGGGCTCAGTGGCGAACTGAGAGGGAATCGATTGGGTCGACATGAACTCTGCACTGGATGGCCCAACTGTAGGTGTACAGTAGAGAGTGCATTGAGACTGAGGATTCATGGACACTCATTAACTGGCGATGGAAGGGCTCAGTGGCGAACTGAGGGGGAATCGATTGGGTCGACATGAACTCTGCACTGGATGGCCCAACTGTAGGTGTACAGTAGAGAGTGCATTTGGACTGAGGATTCATGGACACTCATTAACTGGCGATGGAAGGGCTCAGTGGCGAACTGAGGGGGAATCGATTGGGTAGACATGAACTCTGCACTGGATGGCCCAACTGTAGGTGTACAGTAGAGAGTGCATTGGGACTGAGGATTCATGGACACTCATTAACTGGCGATGGAAGGGCTCAGTGGCGAACTGAGGGGGAATCGATTGGGTCGACATGAACTCTGCACTGGATGGCCCAACTGTAGGTGTACAGTAGAGAGTGCATTGGGACTGAGGATTCATGGACACTCATTAACTGGCGATGGAAGGGCTCAGTGGCGAACTGAGAGGGAATCGATTGGGTCGACATGAACTCTGCAACGGATCGGCCCAACTGTAGTTGTACAGTAGAGAGTGCATTGGGACTGAGGTGGATTTTAGTCAGTCCCAATCAATCACCTAAAATCAGGCGTGAGTAAATCTAACTTAGCTTTATGCTACGCCTTTACCACAACTATGCCTCTCTCCCCTTCCTACCAAGGACAGGTTTTCATTACTATTTGAAATGCCATTTTTGTAACTTGTCCTAACTGATGTATTTTGTTTTCATTTATATTTTAATGCACTGTCTTTTTCAGATATATTGCATTTTACGATCTATTTATTTTATATAAAAAATGCGTATATATTTACATACAAAGCTAGTCTCATTTGCAAAATATTTTGTAAATTTAAAATAATGTCTTCTTTAGTATCGCTCTTTGTCTTAGTATTTTCTTTGGTATCTTCTTAGTACATAGTCTCGATTAAAACTTTTAGTAGGAAAAAATATTACTTAAAAATTTATAGCCCCCTTAATGCTAATCTTACTCTGTTCAAAGCCATTTCTTGAATACAGTGTCAATGAAACTTTTACTGGTGATTTGCGTATGTGTCTAATTGTATAATAAAAATTTACTTTACTTATTTAGTTTTTTCTTGTTTAAAAATCTTATTTAAAACGAATACGTACAGCCACATCACCCTTTTACGTACTCTGTTTAAATCCATTACTTTAATTTAACTATGGACGAAAACTCGAATATTTACTTTATTTCTAAGAATAAATCGATTGAATGTACTAAAAATAACATTCCAAGACAATTTTGTTTAAAAAGAGTATCTGAATTAAATATTACAGTAAAATAAGGAGAGATGTCCGCGTTTTGTTCCCTAAATTGACTCCGCAGAGGCCAGATTGTCCGGCAGCGGAGTCGGCGCATGCGCATTACTAATCCGCGGCGGTCCGTAATGAACAACAGCGTTTCGTGCAGTGGATCTGCCCGTTGTGTTCGGGACATTTATTTATTGGGACACCGGTAAATTGGATGAACCAGAGTGGAGAGAGAACGCAGTCGACCGCTGGGCAAGGGGAGAGGGAGGGGGGAGAAAAAGATCACTTAGAGGAGAAAACGATTTATCTAAGAGCTGTGACAATGGTACATATGTCTTGTGTCCTTTGTTTTTGTCCGAGCGAGACAGATATATAGAAGTGCAAGCGAAGGGGAGGAGGGGTGGGGTGATAGGGGTTGTATGTGTTATCTACCTATAAATATTTAATTTCTGTTCTGAAGCATTCCTGCCACAATGGCTTGTAGCAATCTGTTAGCGATAATTGCGCGCATATTGTATCGGCGGGACGCGTATTTATGGCACATACCTCGCGCGTAGTTGGCGTTCCGTCCGTGTCGCTCAACCTGAGCCTGGACATCGTGACCTGCGAGGGTCAGAGGGCACCATACCGATCTTACAGTTCACCGGATATAATCATATGCACAATATTCCGATATTTACATTTGGAACTTCAGTTTACAAAAGATGAATCGTATTGTAAACAGTTTATCAGCTCAAATTACAATTTTTCTTTAAAAAATTGTTTTATGAATTTTAAGTCAGAAGAACTAAATGTAAAAGACTAAATATCTCGTGGATTACCAGGCCAAGCCTTTATAACCACACTTAATAACTACTCTTTTTGCACTGTACTCTTTATTCGCAGATGATGACCATTCAAACAGGTTCATAACACCTTAGAATAGCCTATTTGTTAAACTGTTAATCACTGAATAAATTTTACATCACTTCATCGTATTTTACGATTATTTAAATAAAATACATTTTTATGCCGCTTAATTTGCCACAGCGTTAATAATATTGTAAGTTGTGTTTTATGGGTTTTAACTGCTTGCTTTGTAAGTACAGACAGTACAAGTACAACAAAACCGTCAAGGAATAAATAGGAAGAGTTAGAACAGACAATTCTTATCGTAATTTGTTCAAAGTATTCCTTTCGTTAGCACTTAGATTAAAAGATGCTCGTGAGATAACATAAGCAGACTGATTACACGTATAAACAAGGCCTATAAGTAATATCGCACCTTTCGAAAATCGTGCAACAAATGTAAATATGTCTAATATTTCTTTAACTTTTTGGAATAAGCTTCTGAAGAAAATATGTAAATAGTCTAATTGTTGTTATACACTGATAAACACTGTAGGTAAATTGCAAAGGTATATCTTTGTTGTGTAATGGACGGCTCTGTAATCGAGATATCATGGATTAGATCCTCAGATGGATAAATAAAAATGTATAAATAAACCAGTAAACTTCGAAGCATGTATACATTATAGTTAAGACTTTAAATGATAAAAATTAAAATGCCACTTGTCCCATTAACCAATTTTAAGACGTTCTACTAATAGCCTGGCTGTACTGATTTAGCCAGGGAGAGATTTAGCACATCGACAATAATTAGAAACTTCAAATTTCAGTTTTTTTACCATATTTTTATATTAGAGTGGTAACGATGACCTAGAATATTGTGACTGATGTCTCATTGTAACAACATGATTATTATGCATCCAAACGATTTTTAGGTAGATTTCATTGAAATATGCCTAAAGAAATATGCCCTCATGATGGAATTTCCGGCTGATTTTTGAAATTTTCTACAATGATGGCCCAAAGAATCCAAAACCACCATAATCCCATAATCCGAATATACACATGATACATAAAATGTTTGTATTGTATGGGATAAACCTCGTTTTATATTTGAAATAAAATATTTATTTGTTTATTAAGTGAAAACCAACACTTTACAATGAAGTGGCATATCACGTCTATTACAATGAAAGTTTAAATTATGTTTAAACAGTTTAAAAAGATAGGAATTCAAGTTCATTAAAACGTCACACCAAAATGTAATATTAAATGTTTTGAAAGAGAAAGTCTCGTCTTCATACTAATTTGGCTCATTTTTTACGTTTTACCAGTATAGAAACACTTAATTAACTATTGTTTTATCTATTACAGATACTTTTATAGCTTAACATAAACATGAATAAGATTTTAATTGCGATGATAACGTATATATTGGTGAATTGAGAGATCCTTACGCATTGAGTGATAATTCAGTCACATTTATCATGGTCCAAGTATTGCGAAAGTTGGCAGCAGTGAGGCAGGAAACTGAGTCTTATCGACAAAACCCGTAACTTAGGCTATAGGGAGAACCTCATGAAACGTCAGCCACGAAAATCCGAGTTTCCTTCATAGCGAATGTCATCAATAGTCGTGGATGAAGACGGCCACGGATTTGTGTTTCTAATCAGACATTAGAGTCGAGAATGTTGCTGGATATCCAGGTAAACCACTCGTATGTAGCCAAGTCTGCAGCAGTAGGCTAGGAAGGACAAGACAACTATAATGAGGTTTTGGTCATATAGTATATTATGGGAGAGCCTCAGGCTAAGATTGACTATTTGGCGAGAGTTAACATAAATGGATCTGTTAACTATACGTTTTGGTTTCGTTATCAGTCATTAAATTTTACGATAAATTGCAGGAGAAAGGGAGAGCCCTAGAAACCATATCCACACTGTAAATCCGGGTTGACTACATGGCGAAAACCAATATCAATACCTGGTACCAGGAAAGGCAATACTCATCCATTAGTATGGAAACATATTAGTATAGACTGAAGCATTGGATGAACCCTCGGCGTCGGATTTGATGCATAACGAGCGTTAACGGCAGTGGGTCAGAAGATACAATTATTTGTATTTCTACTCTGATATATTCAAATCACGAAGGAAATAGAAAGAAAGATCAAGGCTAGAACATTAATTAGGCGCTTAAGTCATCAATGTTATCAGTAATTGTTTGTAAAAGCCAAAGTATTATGTCTTAACTAAATCATTGAAGTCATGGTAACAGATCGTAAGTGCCTCCGATAATAAAAATTACACATGTCACTAAACACACGTGGAAGTACTGACTTACATTTGATCTGCTATGAACTAGGATACAGAAACGTTCAGAGCAGTTTAATAAATTCACACCCTCACAGTTTAACAGATAATACACTTTCATGGATTCAACTAGGTTTATCCCTCCTGTAGAGTGCACCGACAAACACACACTGCTTAATCTCAAGCATATAGTTGTAGAGAACTTGTGGACACTGTTCACTGACCTGGTTAACTAGACAACACAGTAGGCATTTCGAACATTCCTCATTCCTCAAATGTTGGCGGACAACGGTAGTGAACCTGAGTGCACCGACAAACATACACTGCTCAATCTCAAGCAGAAAGTGGTAGTGAACCTGTGGACACTGTACGCTGACCTGGTCAACTAGACAACACAGTAGGCATTCCGAACATTCCTCATTCCTCAAGTGTTGGCAGACAACGGTAGTGAACCTGAGTGCACCGACAAAGATACACTGCTCAATCGCAAGCAGACAGTGGTAGTGAACCTGTGGACACTGTACGCTGACCTGGTTCACTAGACAACACAGTAGGCATTCCGAACATTCCTCATTCCTCAAGTGTTGGCAGACAGAGGTAGTGAACTTGCGGACATTGTACGTTGAACTGGTCAACTAGACAACACAGTAGGCATTCCGAACATTCCTCATTCCTCAAGTGTTGGCAGACAGAGGTAGTGAACTTGCGGACACTGTACGTTGAACTGGTCAACTAGACAACACAGTAGGCATTCCGAACATTCCTCATTCCTCAAGTGTTGGCAGACAGAGGTAGTGAACTTGCGGACACTGTACGCTGAACTGGTCAACTAGACAACACAGTAGGCATTCCGAACATTCCTCATTCCTCAAGTGTTGGCAGACAGAGGTAGTGAACTTGCGGACACTGTACGCTGAACTGGTCAACTAGACAACACAGTAGGCATTCCGAACATTCCTCATTCCTCAAGTGTTGGCAGGCAGAGGTAGTGAACTTGTGGACACTGTACGTTGAACTGGTCAACTAGACAACACAGTAGGCATTCCGAACATTCCTCATTCCTCAAGTGTTGGCAGGCAGAGGTAGTGAACTTGCGGACATTGTACGCTGAACTGGTCAACTAGACAACACAGTAGGCATTCCGAACATTCCTCATTCCTCAAGTGTTGGCAGGCTGAGGTAGTGAACCTGAGTGCACCGACAAACATACACTGCTCAATCTCAAGCAGAAAGTGGTAGTGAACCAGTGGACACTGTTCGCTGATGTGGTCAACTAGACAACACAGTAGGCATTGCGAACATTCCTCATTCCTCAAATGTTGGCAGACAACGGTAGTGAACCTGAGTGCACCGACAAAGATACACTGCTCAATCGCAAGCAGACAGTGGTAGTGAACCTGTGGACACTGTACGCTGACCTGGTTAACTAGACAACACAGTAGGCATTCCGAACATTCCTCATTCCTCAAGTGTTGGCAGGCAGAGGTAGTGAACTTGTGGACATTGTACGTTGAACTGGTCAACTAGACAACACAGTAGGCATTCCGAACATTCCTCATTCCTCAAGTGTTGGCAGGCAGAGGTAGTGAACTTGTGGACACTGTACGCTGAACTGGTCAACTAGACAACACAGTAGGCATTCCGAACATTCCTCATTCCTCAAGTGTTGGCTGGCTGAGGTAGTGAACTTGTGGAAACTGTACGTTGAACTGGTCAACTAAACAACACAGTAGGCATTCCGAACATTCCTCATTCCTCAAGTGTTGGCAGACAGAGGTAGTGAACTTGCGGACAATGTACGTTGAACTGGTCAACTAGACAACACAGTAAGCATTCCGAACATTCCTCATTCCTCAAGTGTTGGCAGGCAATACTGAAGTAAAGATCCTTTGTAGAATACCGATAATGCATCGGTCAACTAGTTACTTTGAAGACTAAAGCATTGTTTTAGCTTTACTCCTTGTAAAATTTATAAGTATTTGATTTGGAAGGAAGGGATTCCTTTATCAAATTTAACAAGTTGGAATGCTAAATTACTCGAGGTAGTTAATACAAGACACTTTATGAACTTCAAATACTATTTCGAACTACTCTCTTTTATAAAGAGCTCTTTTAAAATGGCTTAATTTTCCTACCCAACACTCTAATTATCCCATATTTACTCTCTTTACTAATTTTAAAAGTGGAAGTAGGTAATCCTTGTTTCGATATTGTTATAATATTTAAAGGTAATACTGTATACAAATAATTTATTATAAGAAAATAAACTTTGTACATATTCATATATGTACTTTGGGTATATATGTATATATTTTATTAAAAGCAAGCGTTATTCATAATTAATTAAATTGAGACCCTGGCTAATTATATTGTATAGCAGTATCTATCTTATTTATGTAATTATAAATAATAAGTTTAATAGTAATAAGGCATTGACTTTATGCTAATTAAAAATGGCTAAATCTGAAATGATTCAATAATTATAATTGGCTGAGCATTAGCAACATCGATCACTCGTGGGGATGGAAGAGTGATGTTTCTATACGTCTGTCATCTATACGCACTAAAACTTTGGCTTAAAATTATGCTTGAAGCTTCATCCTAATACTATTATAAATTCAAAAGTGAGTTTGTTTGTTAGTTTTGCTTTCACGTTTAAACTATTCAACCGATTGTACTGAAATTTTTAATGGACGTGGATAGGGTCCCTAAGACGAACAAAGGCCTATTCTTATTTAGTAAATCCTTCCGGGCTACGACCCACTGGTCTTTAAAGCGTCAAAAACCCCATCTTGGTTTCTAAAGTTGTATAATATGAATTTAAAGAGCCAGTAAATTCATTTAACTATTACGTGTAAACATTGTATTATGACAGCACGACCATAGGCCTATGTTTAATTACTTTAACCAATCTATCTGTATATATATATATATAAATGCGAATGTTTGTTTGTATGTTCCGTTATAACTCTGGAACCAATGCACGAAACATCGTGAAATTTTGTACAGTGATTCTACACGTTCCTGGAAGTAACATAGGCATACTTTTAGAGAGGTATTGGTCCAATTTTAATAGTTTATTTCATTAATTTTTTAATTATAAATTGTTGTTGATGTTGGTGTGTTTTATATTGGATCCAACAGACTGCGCTACGACACGTAATACAAAGCTAACTGATACTTAACAGCTGATAATACTTTCAGCTGAAGTTCATCAAAGAGGCAGAAACATTTGTTTACATTTAAAATTTAAAACATTTTTATTGTAAAGTGCTTTATCAGTAGTGTTTTTAAATTCAGATTGCATCAATGATCAATAAACTATTTAATTCAAAGAAAATACTATTAAACGCTATTAAGAAAACAACCTCATTATACTAATCCGTGAATGTTTGCACATAAGGTAATCGAATTTGGTTACATCGAAGGTAAATGAAAAGAGCCGAAAGAAGACACTTTATGATCGAAACTTGGTTTCTTTGATACATTTTCTTGAAGGCACACTCCTAAAATAATACTGGAAATATCTTAGACAGAAAATTAATTTTAACAGACCGAATGTGATTCTTTATAACCTAGTTAGTTTACCGAGATTCATCCGTATACAGTAACTGTTCTGAATAACTTATCAACACCTAGCAAAAACCACGAAAGATAGAGGCAGGAATATATATACATACCTTCATAATGCGCCCAAGAGACTCACGAAGGAACGACTGTCAATTATCTGAGCAATGTTTAGAATGTGATAGAAAAAGAATAAGTGAATATAGTGTACTGTTTTCAACGGGAAATTGCGTGCGAAGCCGCGGGAAACTGCTAGTACTTTAAATATGTTTACACTTATAGAATGAACGTCTAAAAAAAGTAACAATACTTCTTATTTCAACATCTTAGGCAAACCAATTTATTTATTCTGAGTCACAAAGCAATACACGAGACACTAAATACAAATGCTATGACAGAAAATATCTAGGTGACATTGCATCCATTTCTCGCTGCTTATGTGTGATACTGATTAGGTATATGTAAATACTGATATAATTCCTAGACTGGACCGAGAAAACAGTATGAAATAGCGAACATGGATTGGGAAGCAACAACTTTAGTGTATCATGTATTATTTTTACGTATGGATGGCAACACTGTCATAATGTAAGTATTGCAATGTGTTATTATTGGTTATGTCAATTTAATTTTTAATTTCCAATAACAATATCTATATCCATACATTTTAGAAAACTATACTGTTTTGAATTCAACCTCATTACAAAATATATATATTGACCTATTTATATTGTTTCTCGGGGCAAAATAACAAATTTCAATATTACGTTGAAAATATAATTAATTCGAACTAAAATTGTAAAACCTGAAATTAGAATTACTCACAATTTTGCATAACTTCTGGCTCTCTTAATTATGAACATTGTAAAATGGGTACCTGATGCACGATATCGTATGACTAATTCCACTTCAAAAATATCATAGGACTCTATCACATTACATCACTAAGAAAATTATGAACTTCGACTTTGGAGTTCCTCTACATTGATCTAAAACAGTTCTAGTGTTACTGAAATCGTGGGAACTGTTCAAAACCAATATACCGAATGTTGCATAGAAGTTGCGGGCAAAGCCGCGGGTGTGTGCTAGTTTCTATATATAAACAACACTGAGTTTAATGATGGTGCATATCACTCCATAGGATTTGGCTGAGCGTTTAGCAAATATGTTTACAATGGTCTCAAGGGTAATCATAATAGCAACGAAAAAACAACAGAATAAATACATTTGTAAACAACCTGAGTTTATTTTAACATGTGACATATTAACACAATACGTAGCTTATCCGTACAATACATGGATACACAATAGAGTTAATATTAAACGTTAATGAGTACATTTGACTTCAGCCCAAACTTGCGTTGTAATACTCTAGTTTAGCGAAACTTGTATTATGTAAACACTGTAGTGAATCCTAACTCAATAAACAAAAAATGTGAATGTCTCAAGATCATGGTAAGATATCACGAAAAATTTCGTCAGCAAACTTTAACTTTTGCATGAAACTTCATTTATACATATACAAGAATCAGTTTTATTATGTAACATGTACAACCATGAATTTGGCTGAGCGTCATTGAAGCCTATCACTCAGGAGCTTGATCACAATTTCTCCTTTGTCTACTGGGGTGATGTACAAATTTCTTCTCTGTCGGTTCTTAGGATATATCGTGAATAAAATGAGCTATAGACTTGAAATTTTGCATAACCTTAGGATATTATGGGACGTGTGGTGTGGCGTACTCCTACCTTGATTTACGTACAATAATACAGGATTTTGATTTTCCCTGACGCGTATAACTTTTGATACTATCTTAAATATATAAAACATATTAATATGCCGAAAGATACGATCGTTTTCTCCCCACCCTTGCATTCACACTGTTTAAAAACTATTATTATTTTAAAATATACTTTGATCGCTTGAAGGTCCTTGTATTAAGGGTGAAATGCCTTAACTTTTTTCGAATATTATTTTAAAATGAAACAACAAATAAGTTGGCGGATTTTAGTTGTACCCTTAGATTGCCTAATCCAGCTGGACCCTCGGTCTTATCTCTTATCGGGTCTTAATGAAAGCTTAAGGTTGGCTTGGGTAGGCATCCCCTCTAATGTAAGGATTGTTTGTTACGGTGGTATATTGGGATTAAGCTAAGGCATAAAACTGGCCGAAGTTCCACATTTAAAAAAAGAAATTCAATTTTGAATCGATCTTAATGTCAAAGCTAAATTTTTAGCCTACTTTAACTAAATATACTTAGCTATATACCTGACTTAATAACATTTGTTTTGAAACTGATTTAGTTTAATAACCGAAATAGTTTTAATTTTTACGATTTATCTATGAGGAATTTGATGTAAGTTTGTATTTTTAAATCTGTAATATTACTACTGTATGTAGTCTACATGTTAATAAATTATTCTCCAAAAGATGCTCGGTTAGATAATGTGATATGATTCCAAACATTCTGTATACATATGTAGTTATCAATAAACCTAAAGGCTGGTTATTACACCTAGATCACAAAGACTCCTTCCCTCCTAGAATGTTTGTTAAAAATTGCACTCAATCTTATTAAGCCTGAAAAATACTTTTGTGTAATATATTAAAAAAAAAGTTAAACGCTATTCGGTGACATCATGGCACTCCAATACTTTTCTGTTTTTAATATAATCACAGGTCTATTTGTTGGAATGGTTCTTAACCAAAAATCTTAAACTACTCAAATAAGATATAAACAATCGAAAAATTTGCTGTGGTAAGTAGATAATTTTCAATAAAGCGGGAAACCAGTATAGTAGAACAGAACATAATGTCTAAACTATCGTATTACAATAATTATATAATATACAGTTATTATTGTACATTATAAAATATAAACAACAAAACTTTAAGTACAGAACGTGGAATCATGTATGTTGGGATTTAGTAAAAGATTACTGAGAAAATAAATATCTACTTTCTTAAACAGCCATAAAAGAATTGTATTAATTGACTTGTATTAATAGAATAAAATGAAAGTTTATTTCATCCAGTAGTTCAAAATAAAACATCATATATTTTTCTTTTAACCTATATTTTTTTAACAAACATTGTTTTTGTTACGTCAATATTTATTTAAACCAATAACCATTTTAAAACTAATGATAGTACTTAAATTATTAGACAAATATTCGTTATTACTAAGAAAACAATTTAAGTCAAAGTATAGTTTCAATTTCAACTGGAAATTTCGGAGTAAGAAATTCATACAGAAGAACTGAACACTGAGTATTTTAGATAATTGTTTTTATCAGACTTTATACTTTTTAGACCCGCAAAACATATACTGTAAAATACAAGAGAGTATCCATGTTACGTGACGTTTAAAAGATCTGTATTATTGGAAAGGAATGGATTACTTAAGGAGAGTTTGAAATAAACAATACAAATAACCAATAGGATTAGCAGAATTTGAGTGATTTGGTTTGGTAAGTGCGGTTAGGCTACGTGTTCTACTTTTGCACGTGTAGGAAATTTGTAATTAGGTAGTATTGGTTCAACGGTCTTTTATGACTAGATTAACGAGTTCATTCGTAGTTCCATAAATGTTCAATAAAATAAATACCAAAAACATAATGATGTAATAAAAACAAGTGTCTTCGACAAAAGTAGTAAATTTGTACTAAAATTCGTACTAAACTTGTTCTTTTTATGATATATATTGAGCGTAAATATACATATAATACACGTGTCTACATTTGGAAACTATTTGAGAATACCTACTGAAATTACATGAGTCAAGAGTGCAGAAATTACTGTACTCAAGTTCCGAAAATACCAACATAATTTCTTTTTGTAAGATTGTTCGTCTATAATCCCTGGTAATAAAATGAGAAATGGACACTTTGTGTGGGTACTCAGTATAACCACGTGACCATATGGCTACACTAGGCTGTTACGGTATAATCGATGTACTAACTAACTAGTTTTAAGCAAACGATAAAAGCGTTCAGTATGCGACTGAATTATAGAGTGTTCAAATTATATACCGATTTCAATATTAACAAAATTTTCAAAGTTTTTGTAAATCATGAGATTTTTTGTTATTAATACCGTTAATTTTGTAGGTAGAGTGATGTACAGTTTTACATAACCTGTATTTTTCTATATTGAAGTTAGGAGACAACGCTCCACGTTCCACTGGGGACAGACGATTAATCGAGAACTGACTACGGGGGTATCGCCGCAGTACGATCACCTCTAGCAATGCACACTGCACAGTGCACAGGTGCATTCGCCATGTTTCATAGCTCGCAACGCAAAGAGGAGGCGGTGAAATGAACTCGAGATATCGTGGGCAATAGTAACCACTCCCACCGGTTGTGTCTGGCGACCAATAGTGACATGCCAGCACGACTCCTCCTAGTCGCACGTCACTAGGCGTCTTATCTGCGAAAATATTTTATACAAATAAATTAATGACAGGGAATGTCTACGAGCAGAAAAATCTATCCGTTTTATAGAGAGGATTTAGAATATCTGAGAGTTAACGCATCATCTGGAATCGTTATGAACTCAATTCTTCTGATTCTGATCATTTATCAGATTTTACCGTACAAGAGCAAGGATAAAAAATAAATTTATATAAAGCTCGATGAGAATTTATCATCTACCTACTATCTACTGTTATCCTAAACAAATATATTTGCTTTGACGTTACATTTTTGTAGAATATAACAATATGTTTAACATGTGTTCAAATCTGCACGTTATGTTTAATTAGGTAACTATCATACATATCTCGCTCGCCTATTGTATCATTGTACCACCCAACAGCTTGCTTACACACTTATGTTCCTAAAACACAGGAGTAAGTTCTTGAAACATAATGGTCCTGTTTTAACATATAACGATGGCAAATTGTCACTTTATTATTCTTTTAAATCATCCATCTTCAACAATGAAGGTTAGAAAATGTGATTTTAATTTAATTTTAGCTCAAAAATACACTCAATATGTTAAGAAATTTAACTATAACATTACGTGATGTACAATTTGTACCTAACATTTCTTACCCTTGTAGTGATGCTTAGTTCTTAATGTCATGAATGTGTTAGAAGGAATTGTGCATTAAAATGACACAATTTTTATGTTTATCGATGAACAGCATTGATTAACGCCAGAATGATTATACTACTGAAGAGTCTTGAATTAATATGCGTAGCAGCTTCCTTATCACACTAGCCTACGCAGGCCTTGACGTCTCATATGTGTAAGAAATAATTCCCAAAAAGATTCAAATACAGTTGTCTAGCAAGGTGAATAGGGAGTTTGTTACATGTCTATTCGCAATTCGAAATGCCTTAGTTATGTTGAATCGAGCTTGAGTTAAAAATTTTAAACTCCTATTTTAATTTAATACCATTTTCTAAGCTGGCAAATAATAAAGATTATTTTGAGTGAGTACAGGGTTATTTTTTTATTTACCTAATAAAACTTGATACAAAAATTAAACAAGGAATGATATGGCAGATATGACTAAAACTAATGTAACACTGGCATGTTACACAATGTTACTTGCAACAATCTATTGATTTAGGACACTCTTAGCGTACAGTTTTTGTGTCCCGATTGTGATTACTTGCAGCCATTATTTCGATAATCTCAGACACATTAATTATAAAGGTGTAAACTTTGCAAATAACTAATTAAATTTAATCAAAACGTACAAACAAGCGTATACAAGAAAATAACTTCATGTGAAGACGAATGACGGAAGATTTCTACTGACAAGGATAGAAAAATTCTATAAGAAATACTGGAACTTAAAGGGATTGTAATGGTTAATTTCTAAAAGCCGTCCATGGAACTTTATTCCTTGAAAAAACACATTTAGATTTTCATTACTTTTACGTATAACAGAGGTACTGACAAAAAGGCAATTTACAGTATAGCTCACGCCAAGTTGGTAGTAGATTGGAATTTATGCACCGGTCGTTAACATGTGAATATTTGTACAGATTTCGTTAGAGTTATTTAGATTAATTCGTTAGAATGGACAATGATGAAAAATAATCTTGTTTGTACATTTTATTGATAATTGACATCTGTGCAACCAGTTCCTATGTTATATGTTTCTTTTAGTAAATAACAAGCATTATCAAATTTTAAATCCTATACATACATTTTTTATTTCCTAAAACGGTTAATTTCGTCATACAACGATTTCTAAAACATGTTATCACTTTCCAAACTAATGGTTACTGAAGTGTCCACCCTCTTGTGTGTAAACATTTAAAATTGACGACCAATATAAAACACAGAATAGGTGGTGGGTCGGAGGAACGTCAGCAGCAGCTGATAATGGCGATGCGATCAGCTGACATGTGTAGTCAGTAGCCGATTTTAAAACGGAGCGCGGCGCGGCGCGGCAGGCGCAGCAGTTAATGGAAAATCACGCGCGACTAGTCGCGTTCAAAGGCCGATTGTTCATCTGTTTTTGCTCTCTGTATTTTCGCTTGAATTGTTCGTGCTCCATGTTGTTATCATGTCTCCTTTGTTCACGTTTTAATTGACTTTTCATAAACATTTTGTTTTGGAGATGATTGGTAATTTGACGTGCTGAATGGGCGACAAGCAGACGCTCCACGATAACCATTCCCATAATGCAGCGCGGCGCGGCGCAGCGACCCTCCTCCCCCCCGCCTCCACGTGAGCTTCGACTGACCCCCGATATTGTTGTTAGTTGATTATTTTGTTAACTCTCATCTCCCGAACAATCGGCTTTATTGGGTTCGATTGTGCGTCCCTGATATTGGAGTTAATTTTGGAAACGGCCTCTCGTTTTCAGTGATTTCCACCAGAAACGAAACCAAAATTAATTTAATTATTCGTGTTATTCCTCCTGCTCTACTATTGTGTTCGAGTTAAATATACTCTCTAAATTGGTGACAATTCTTTACTTTATTAAAGTCATGGGAAGTAAAAATAACCAACGAACAAATTTCAAGTGAATGTATTGGTTTTTTTATATTAAATTATGAATAGTCTTCAGCTTAAAGTAGAAATGTCTTACATATATTTAATATATAATATATATTTAAAAAATATACATATCCTAGATCCTCCTAAAAAGAATTTTATCCAGCACACAAGCACCATAATATTGTAATACATGAAAACAAATTCACCTTTCCAACTCCAAATTCCAATTCTGAACGTTTTATGGACTCACTTAACAATGAAGAAGATCCAAGCTATAACAGTTAATAATAAACTGATTCAACGGAGTGTCATAAGGCTTCATAAGTCTTTACCGAACAGACTTTACATTTTTTCCCGGATAGTGACTTTCCTGAATTGTACTCTTTTTGATCTTTGACCTTTTGCTCAAAAAACAATTCTTTCTTTAACCAAGAGGAACCTCCGACCAAGTTTCAAGTGTATAGTACCTAAGCGGAATCAAGCCTTCAAAACCAAAGGTTTGATGTTGATGATCGCTAGCGTAAGAACGACACGGTAGAGTAGAGTAACTCTCTAGAACGGACTCTCTACAAACAATTCTCGCTCAGACCGACACATAGACTGACAAACAGATGGACACACAGACCAACCACACAGACCGACAAACAGATGGACACACAGACCGACCACACAGACCGACACACAGATGGACACACAGACTGACCACACAGACCGACACACAGATGGACACACAGACTGACCACACAGACCGACAAACAGATGGACACACAGACCGACCACACAGACCGACAAACAGATGGACACACAGACCGACCACACAGACCGACACACAGATGGACCACACAGACCGACAAACAGATGGACACACAGACCGACCACACAGACCGACACACAGAAGGACACACAGACTGACCACACAGACCGACACACAGATGGACACACAGACTGACCACACAGACCGACACACAGATGGACACACAGACCGACACACAGATGGACACACAGACTGACCACACACACCGACAAACAGATGGACACACAGACCGACCACACAAACCGACAAACAGACAAATACACAGAAGGACATACAAAGTCCTATTTTTGTCCTGTCGGTTCCATAATAAATATGTGTGACAGTTAAAAGTACGGTTTATAAAATTAAATTAATACTCTGGCGAGAGGGTATTAAAATACTGTACAACGCTAACACTTGGATTTAAACAATCCTATATCACGTTATTATTAGAAAAGTAGCCTCGAAAAGTGTTTGATATAAATATAGAATTATAAACCTTTTAATGGATTCTATTTGTACAATGTACATTTCGAATTCAAGGAATTCATCATCAGGTACAGGTAGATGAAGTAAATAAATAATTGAAACCAAATTTTCATATGTTTTTTAACCACCTTAGTGGCCAAATGTTTGTATTTAATTTTATATGTGATCAATTTATATCGTTTTAAAGTCTATCCAATGATAACTTTTTTTAAATCTTTGTCATTTAATAGTACATTATGAATAATTTTGTCACTTTTATAAATTTCAAAACGTTCTAAAGTTGACAATATGTGACTTTTTGTGTGAATGACAAATTTCAAGATGGTTTTCAATGTTTGTGTATGTGTGTCCGGTGTTATTTAAATTGTTAGCATATATTGATGTTAATTATATCTCCAATTCTTTTATATGTTCATTAAATATAATTTTGAAGGATCGGCCGGTTTGTCCAATATAGTGGTTCTGACAATCATTTAAATTTAACTTTTATACTCCACTATTGTTAAATTTTGAACTTTTATTTTGGTTTTTTGTATTACTTTTGTTTTTGATTATAAGGCCGAGGTAGTTAGAAGTTTTGAAAGCCCATTGATATCCTTGTTCATAAAATGATTTGTTAATCTTTTGGCAGTGTTTACCCAGGTAGTCTGATCAAATGAATTTGATATATTTTTCTTCTTTCTTCTTGTTATCTTTCTTTGTTTGGTTCTTCGATAATACATCAATCATATTTGGCTTGCATCCATTATTTTGGGCGATATATTTAATAATATTTTATTCTTTATCAAAATGCTATATCATTTCATGTAATGTGCTTTCAATTGATCTTTATTTTGAATCAGAAAAAAGAGTAGCTAGTTCATTCGTTTATAGTTGGTGATTGATTAGGTGTTTGAATTGGCTTGTTTAGGAACGGTGTGAACAGGTAACAGCCAGGAATGAACAATAACACCATTCCATCATATAAAACAATTGCGTTATAAATTTACTGTACACATTTTTATGAGAAAGCACTCAAACTCTGCTTCGTAGACTTGCATCACTACAGATTTTACTGTTACGGGATCGGATTTTAATATGAAATCGTTCTAGATTTTTTTCTTCTATAAGAAATATATTATGTTATATTTTTATTTATTTATTTCATATAGATATGTACAGTAATAGAATACATATAGATAACACGAGAAGGTTCCCACACGCTTGTCTGTGCGTAAGAAAGAGTCCAATCCATATCCACTCGATTTTTTTATCACAATGTACTAATACACAATATATGATTTAGAAGAAAATTAAAGTTTTATAACTGAAAGATACCTAGAGTAGCTTGTACCAAAATAATCGGAAGAGATTTGAGGCGGAGTTGCCACATCGCTGCTGACTATCAGCTGTTTCCTAATGATGATAAGGATCAGTCATTTGTCATGCATGCTCTTCAAAGTGGCAACAGTGTTGTGTGCAGGCCGTAGAGGGGGATATAAAACACATCAGCCATTATCAGACTATTTTAGAGCAGGATGCTCTATACATGCTATTTTTGTATATGATAAAAATGCAAGCAGAAAGGATCTTATCGTCTTATTTTGCAATGATAGACAAAGTGCAGGAATGGTAACTATCCACATATTCTATTTAGATGTGCAATGGACCTACATGTCAAATGTGCAATAAAATAAAATGAACGTAATGTGAATTTGAATGGAGGCTAAGAATCAAAGTTGTTTTGCGTTGTAGAATATCGCAATCAGGTATGTTGACCAAACACCCTGAGCTTCGCTAACAATGGACCAGCTAAGCTCGATCACAGTACCTGAACTCAGAACAAGGAAGCCACGGAAGTAACAAGTGAGCAAATACAAAGCCTGCATTGAGAGGAAGAACAGCAAACAAACAGTGAACAAACGAACAACTGGCAACAGTCAAGGCTGTTTTATCAGGCCACGTGCCACTGCACAGCCACAAAGGGTTGATAAGTAACTCGTCACTCTGTCGTGGTCTTTCATAACTCTTGTGTCTAGGCGAGACTGACACCTCATCAGGATCTGTACTTCATCAACTGTATTATAATTTGAAATTATTTGAAAACTTTATATTAATTGGTTTTTAGGGAATTATATTTATATAGATTCTATAAATTAACCACAAATTATAAATTAACCAGAAATAGCATTATATATATTTTAACCTTTAGGGTTTTTAGGAGAAGGAAACAAGTTTTAATAGTTACCAAATTGTGTAAAACCTCATTCTACGGTGTTTGTGAAAGAAAAATACAGGTTAGAGTTTAAGATCTTTAATAAAATTGTACTCTTTACGTCTAATTGTGATGTTAGAATCTAACCTTTGTTCTAAAGGCTCTCCTTTAGGCATAGAATGGTCCGAAACTGATTTCTTCGTATGTTGGTGTTGACTTAAAGATTTATTGTGAGGTTTTATTGATGGGTTAATACACTTTAAGTCTCTAGTATTGTTATATTTATTGTTCTATTCGTTATACTTATCTTATATTTCTTCTATACGTATATAAGCTGCTGTATATATAAAATAATAGCTATTTCATCTAAGAAAGATTGTATATATGTATATAAACTGCTGGAATAAACGTTATTCATTCATTCTCTAAATCCAAAAGAATGTCCTCATGTTATATTTATAGGTATATACTTCTTCTATAGGATATTGAATATACTTGACTATTCAAAGAATGAAGTAGTGGAAGTGAAAGTTTTGGACACCCCGTATACTTTGAAAAAGAAAATACGAACACGATATGGACAACGTGTTAAATTAAATATTTCTGAATTAAGGTATATACTTCAATGCGACCCAGAAATGTAGCAATTTACACGCAACTACTATAATTGTAGATTGTTCATTTTAGTTTGATTACTAAATTGCCTACTTGTACTACAGTTGAAAGGAGGAACTATGCTACAGAAAAGATGATACAAAAGATATTTGACGTTTATCGTGAATTTCGGAAGTTCTAAGGACTGTGGACTCTCGTCAGAGAATTGGAGGAGCTGTGGACTAATACAACATCTAACTAAGCGGGTAAGTATTAGTGGTATGATAAAATCGTACTGTCGTTTTATTAGAGTTAAAATTTTGAGGTGTTATATTCTGAGATGAATATTCCGACTAATTATTTATTAAACTAACATTAAAATGAGCTACTTACAGATAAGAAGGTTAATTTTGCTAGTTTTACACATCGTACTAATTACCATTATGACTTTGTTGATTTACTTTCAGTGTACTGTAATTTTCCAAGAACTCTGACAAGGACATAAATTGAAAACTTATCCTAGGTCTCCAAAAGATTATATTCATCATCATTGTTAGTTACTGTTTTACTCCATACTTACATCTTGTCTGTACAAAACAACAAGGCCAGCTTTAAAAAAATCTCTGTTATAAATCGTAATTATTGTTCCACACATACCATCTTAAATGCTTTATTTTCCATTTTTAAAACCATTTTTAATTGACTGAAACTTAGTGAAGCCTACCGTTTGAAATCCTGGAAAAAAATTAATTTCTGTTTCTACGCTAGATTGTCTATCTGTTGATTTCGGTCTGTTCGATGTTATATCAAGAACAAACTGATATATAAATTTAAAATTTTGTATAAATCTGTATTTCTACGTCAGCAACATCGAGTTCGATGATGGTGCATTCAAACTCATAGCATTTGGCTGAGCATTAGCGTACACTTTTGCATTGGTTTCATGGGCAACTATGATGGCAACAAGAAAATCGCAGAATAAATAAATTTGTAAAATAAACTGAGCACAATGAAATGAAACTTTAACGTATGACGTTGCAACACACATAGCCTAATGAAATGACCTATAAATTTGAAATTTAGCATACTATCTCAGCGGAGACTGTCACGCGACACGTGTCTTGTATACTACATCCTTATGTATCAAGGATTCGAAAGGTTAAAGGGTTAAAGAGTTTTATTTTACATGCACAATTAGAGCTAAGTGGAACACGAACGGCTTAAAGGTGACTTCCGAGTCAAAACCAATGGAAGCATTTACTTCTGGCTTGTTTCTAGCATGTAAAAATATAAGAACCGATGGGTTACATCTAGGCCAGCCACCCAAAGGATGTCCAGGAGCGGAACATCATTAACTACAAATCTCAAGATGTTGGGGCAAAGAGGTTAATTGAAATGTCTAGTTTACCTAGGATAACTGTTCGAGTGGGTGAAGATTTCTTAGTGCCTGATCGTAAGATGAGAGTAATGTCGCCCAACCTCTGTGACTGGCAGAGGTTCGAATAGATCGAGGCTCGCATTCTTTAAAGGTAGCGTGACTGAGATAAAGCCCACTACCCCTCCTCCAGGTGTATGTAACATGGGATGTAGGATCATGTGCCTTAACTTTACCCATCCTGAATATCATCCAGAAGTCACGCAAAGGTCCTTTTAAGGCTAAGTGATATGCGACGTTTCCTAAGGTTCTTCTATATGAAGAAACAATAATGCCCCTGGTAGAGTGGTTGCAAGAATAGGTTCACTCAGCTGTCACCCACCCAAGTAGAAGCCACGCTCGAAGTTGCTTGACTCTGTTATCTTGCAATAATCGATGTACTCGCTAGACTGTAGATTTGTCAACAATCAATTACTGCATATTTTAGTGTACTAGTAAACTGTTACTAGTAGAATTTAATAGGAGCGTTATTAATCCAAGCTTTCTGGTTTGTTTTCTCACGTTTCAACAGCCTTTAGGCTCTAAAGGGCAGGAGCCTATAGGAAAGACTAATGTCCAAACAGAGCTTGACTTATAACAGGAGGGTTGACTATCATCAAGCTGCCTCCACTTCTTGCAGTAAACGTGCTTGTAGCAGACAACTATTGTGCTGTAATCAAGTCTCAAGCATTATGTGGCCACAGACAAAACAGCGATATACGAGAGACCGCGGCCGGCTGCGGCTGTGACTGTGGCCGTGTGCTTGTGTGTTTAGCGCAAGACAAAGAACAAACAGGTGATATTATTAGGTGGGACAATAGATCGCCAGCTGGGCAGTGATTGGTGCAAGTCACTCATCACATCAGGCGCGCTCCGGGTGGCAATCACACCCATTATACGGCTCACACATCACCCTGTTAATTACAGAATGGCCCGGCACATTGCGCCTAAACGCGACCGTCAGCGTCAGTGAGACGTTAGTGATTTCTTCACACTTCAGATCTGTA
Source organism: Homalodisca vitripennis (assembly GCF_021130785.1). Lineage (NCBI taxonomy): Eukaryota > Metazoa > Arthropoda > Insecta > Hemiptera > Cicadellidae > Homalodisca > Homalodisca vitripennis. The sequence goes on from NC_060207.1 coordinate 35,200,499, forward strand.
TTGATGTGTTCATTGTTATTGCATATTGTTAACAATCAACAGTAGTTTTACACATGGGTTCCCTAGATGTGTTGATGAAAAATATCTTTATAAATTCTATAAATTTGGTTCCATTGTTATGTTACTGAAAGATCAGGCATAACCACATGTTATTTTACAATGTAATGCTCAACAATTCAGTTACTCAGTATATAAACTGATACGAGATTTGGTAAACCTAATGTAATAGTAATGCTTTTCTGTTAGTACCTACTATGAACCATGTATAATCATTGATCACGTTCAATCTTTTATTTAACAAGTGAATCAATAGGCATTTTACTCATATATTGACCTAGAATTACGAGACGTACTCAAAAATAAATAATGTTAGAAGTCTGAAATGAAACAAATTAACTTCAATATGTTTAACTCTGTAATATTTCAATCAAACACAAATGAGAGTTATTGTTAACCTTGACATTTGCATGGATAGTAAACCAGAGATATTTGGCTAGAGGGATTACATTGAAAGGAGGCATAAAGACTCCTAGTTCCCAACTGATCGACTTGAGCCCATTGCGCCTGGCAGGTGCTGTTGTAGACCGACTGGTTTCTGCCCAATACTGATCTAAAATTCATCGCCTGGCTGTGGTTCTAAATAGGGCTCTTCTCCTAACCTCAAGCCTCTCAATATCCAATATAAGTGTTACCCTACATAACATATCAAAGGATTGTCTATGTACATTTGCAATAAAACTTTTCTAATCTACCAGTTAACAGTTACAGTCTTTATGAAATAAATATGTAAGGTTTTGACCATTGCCAATTTAAAATCGTTCAATTATTTTTATGGGTATATATCGAACTTAATGTATCAAGTTCACCTGAACCAAATTTTAATGTTGTGTCTCTCACAATATTTGGTTAAAGGAGAATAATTCTCCACTTATTGAGCCGATTTAGTAAAACTGTTATATTTACGTCAAATCTCAGCAGTTTTCTTTTATAAACTCGCATCGTTTTTGCAATGCAAGTTTTGCAACCTTTACTAATCTAAATGAAGCCTACTTACGAAAACTTCAGATATTCAAGACCTTGAACTACTGCAATCTTTTAACAACAAAAAAAGAAAACTTTTCTATTTTGCATAATTATTACCGATTAATTATTTTTTTAAATATAAGTAAGGACAGATATTAAAGCGACAGGACATGTTTCACTGGATTATTTCCTTTTACTTATTACCCAGATTCAATTTCTGAAATTTTCACTCTGTACTGGTAAGCTCTGTTATGGTAGCTTAAATATGTCAACTTCCGCGAGTTCCTATAAATAATATATACAATTAAAACTGTAAATTTGTGGAAACGATTTAAAAAATTACTAAATGCTAAACAGTAGCCTAACGTCCTTTTTAATACTGAGATGGTACTTGTTTTACCTACTGAGGTGGTAGTTTCTGAAAAAGATGAAATTAATTTTTACATATATAAATAAATATAAGATACAACGTTTGTCATTTAAAATATTGTTATTTATTTCACTTTTGTTCTAAATCAATATTAATGTATTGCGTATAACACTACAATCGTTGAAATTCCTTATAATCTTCATAATGTAATATTTTTATTTCGTGAGAAAATATGTAACAATAAACAACTATTTACAACCAATAAATTTTAAAAATCACCTAATAATCATGAATGCCAGCTGAATTACAATATCAATAATAATAATAATAATAATAAATATATATATATATATATATATATATATATATATAATAAAAAATTAAATTAAATTATTTTAATTAATTATTATTATTATTATTTATTTATTTTTTATTTTTCTATTAAATTTAATTTAATAGAAATCAGTTAAATTTTGGATCTTTTGACTATTAGATTTTAAATACCTATTGAACACAATGAACACACACAAGGAAAGGCAAATCTTTCAAAATTATTATGCTGACAAATTACGTTTTTCTTCTTTTTAATTTGATTGTGAGTCAAACCGAGGAAAGAAATGACGAAATATTATTGTTTAAATATTTATTTTAGGAAATTGCAAAGTCCACCAATCACGGGCGGTCACGTAACAAATGAGTTCTTATTGATTTAAAACTGGTTTCTGCAACTAAATGACTTTGACGGCTAAAACATTTACTTTGTGTTCGTCATCACAAAGATATTCACAAAGATATATTAAATTGCATCAAACTCCTAATTACAATTATTATGCCTTCAGTAAGAGTATTTCACGTTTTTCTTTCAACTGTAAAATGGCTGCCATCAAATCAAATTATTCCATTAAGCACTTGACAAATTAGAACATTAAGTATACGTATTATTAAATTGAGATTCAGCATGTTTTCGAATGCTAATGGAAACAAACAAACTATGGACCGTATTGTGGAGCCGATGATGGAAACGGTGAAAGTATAAATCCGCTGATATGCACTTATGCAAATGGTTTCATTGTTGCTCGAAACACCCACCGGTTATCTGATGTGGACACGGACGAGCCGCTAATAACCGCTGTAGATGGTGGTAAATGGTGAGTTAATAGCTCGGACTAGGCGCATAACTTAGTCACCGTCCGTCCGACTCAAACTGGGCCTAAATGGAGAGATTAATCCACGGCCATTCTAATTGGTACAATCTCAAACCATCTAAAACAGTGTCCTCCTCCCGCTGCTTCTGCTCTTTCTTTGTGTTCCGGCCTGCCTGGGTGGCCGCCCGACATCCAGTCGTACCAATTATCACCTCAGATATTGCCAACCGCGCGGTGAAAAAAGTATTTAAGAAGTCACGTTAGCCGGTTCCATTGTTTCGTATACGGGGTCGGCTTTTGTCGATTTGCATAGCCTACACGACTACCTGGAAAAAGTGATGGCTTCTTAGAACGCGTCGGGGTCCACACCTGGTTTAGTCATTTAATTAATGGTTTAATTTATTTTTTCCCCTGGAGTTATTTAGAGCCTTTATTTCAGCAACGTGAATTAATTGGTATGACCGAGTTGAAAACCATCGACACATTGGCAACGTTCCATAGGGTTTGCTAATTTATACGGCAGTGCACAAGTAATAGAGCCTAAACCGTCGACCATGTCTATCACACTCAAAGGCATAGCTTGTGACAAATAGACGTTTCCTCAAGTAGAGAACTCACTCGAGATCATTAGTAGGCCATCCTTTCTAGGTATTAATTTTTTGCATTTTTATTATGTTTTTTGCATTCATTAGGACAAATCATAATATCTCTCATGACAATTCAAACGTTATTAACAAACTTACTCAAGCAAAAAGAGCAGTTATGTTATAATACTACAGAATGTTTTTTTAATATATACTTATAGGCTAGATATGTTTCAATTTTCAATTTAAAATATAAACTTTAGGAGACAGACCGTTGATATAATTTTGCTAAATATGATTGATTGTTTCGTGTAAATTATGAAGATAACATTGCATAAAAAACATTTTTGGTTACATCAATTTATTCGGAAAATAGTAAAAAGTTAGTAGTAAAATAGTATTGTTTTGTAAAAGATTATTTTTTTTATTTTATTGTTTAATATTTTGGGAAAAAACTTTCACCTATGCTGCAGTGAATTTTGCATGAACTGAGCACAAAGCTGTAAAATATAAATTGTTTATCGCTCCCAAAATGTAAAACATTAGTATAAGTAAATAGTTTCATTAATAACCAGGTTTTTCGAGTATTACAGCAAAAAATAAGTATTGTGCATATTCCAAATATCATAAAGTTGCTAATGGAATTTAAGGAATATAACTAAAGAATAATAAATAAATATGATTATGATCCATACCACTTTATAATCAGATGTACTAATAATACTCGTATCATTTTAATGCGCGTTGAATTCTTTCAATTCAGCTGGTGAAAAAAATAAGAATACACAATCTAGTTAATGTCTGAAAATGGGCAGCAGTTTCACCCTTACGGAGCTCTGAAGTCCGAATGCTAAACTGTTTCTTTGAAGCTATGAAACAACAGAGGTAAATAAATTGAGTAGGTTTTAACTCACTCTAGGCGTCTTATTATAAGATCGGATCCATTCTAGTTTAATCTTAAACAACAAATCATTCTACATATGTTTCGGATATGGTCTTGTATCTTCACTTGTCTCAAGAAGCCATTTAAAAAAGGATTGCATAAAATCGTATGTGAATCCTTGCAAATTCGTAAAACAATCATGAGAACGCAAATGAACTGGAAGATCAAGTATTTTATTTTGTTTAGGGATACATTTCTAATCTTTGGAATTAGTAATTCTTTCAAATTGAATTCTTTGATTGTATATCCCTTTGAAAGACCATTCCTTGATTCTTGCCGGATTCATCCTTCTGCAAACTAACATCGCTTGTATGTATTATGGTATGTAAGTATCCTCATGAAAGAGCACAATAATTGTAACGTTTTCCTTTACGCGTGCGCGCGCGCTCGTGTGTGTGTTGTTTTTGTTATTTACAGTAAAACAAAGGAGAAAACCGAAACAATTCGACATTACAATTGAATACTTGCTGTGGATTGAGATTTGCCAGATGTACTTAAAGGATCACTCAAAACTCCAAGGGAGTGGTAAATAAGCTCTGTAGAAAGTGTTTAAATGAGTAATAACAATATATAATTCCTAATATATCGTTTTGGGATGACTTTCTCGAATCAAAATATTTATCTCCGCTACACTCGAATTGAGGTTTGTTCTCACGATAGTCTCAATAAAATGAGATACATTAATTTTATTGCCGAAGCATGTGCGTTGTGACACCGATAGGCGGCCAAGTACATTCCTGTGCGGTGTAGTTTCTCCGGATGGTAGGCCTGAACCAGCAGAAGCCCTGAAGACATAAGATTGGGAGCCTGTTAGACTGTCCGCTGGAGTTTCAATTAGCTGGATTCCAGTAGCCGAGGACAACCGTCGTAAAGCTGGAGGTTTATCAGACGCGAGGCTACTGATAGCATCTTATCACCTCCCCACACCCGATCATCCCACTCTGTCCTCGCGATGGCGAATTTCATAGCGCAGCTGAGTGTCAGTATCACCGAGGGTGTGGACTCACGCACTACTGTACAGCAGCCGGTGTAATGGATACTCACACAACGATTGATGGCGAGATTTCGGATAAAATGACGTGTCTGAGTGTTTTTAAATATAAGTATTTCCTTATTCTGCACGACTACAGCGTATTTGTATTTTAATTAGACATATTTACTCAGAGCTGGTCGATGAAATAAAATAACTTACATAGCTACAAAGGAAAATCTCTAATTTGATTGATTCTTAAACTGGAAGATTAGAAGATGAGAGTTTTAAAACAATACATGAACAAGTAGTTAATTACAAATTAAAGTACAAAATCTATCGTAATGTTCTTATCAAGTTACGTTTACGTTAGAATATCCCATGAATGGCTTTCCTTTTACCATTATCTTGCTCTACCAATAGATAAAACTTTTATTTAGATATCAAGTAGTTGGGATTATTTAATATATAATTAAATAGTAAAACATAGTTTATTATGCAACCGAACTCACCATACTCATTTTATACAAACGGTACAATATTCGCAATAATTAAGTATGAGTGTACTCCCAATGTGTATAATTTTCAACAATATTAAATACTTCGGGTCATAATAATTGTTCTAGAAATATTTATTACTATTATTTCCAAGACTAATTCCATTAAAAATTGTATCTTGATACTGAAGCACATGTACACGTATGTAGCTACAACTCTGAAACTCACAAGTAGGGTACTTGGGTAGCAAAAACATTAGGCTACAAAATATTTGGATCTTAAAATTAATTCAACGTAAGTTTTCTTAAGCATGTGATCGAGATAATGATTTGCAACGACCTTCCTATATTTCATGAATTATGTTTAGCATTTTTTAGTACAAATTTCTTATAATAGAGCTTCCAAATATACGAATAAGCCGGTAAGTCGATGTTACTCTCAGTAATAACTAATGGTAGGGCAAAACCTTTACAGTGGTCGAAACCGAGAACTTTAGACAATAAAAAGGAGAAACTGTTTTACTTTTAGAACTCATATATTATCATAAAATATATTGTTCGCTTATTAAAAAATATGTCCACGTGTACGTTATGCTGTGTAGCTCTAATGAATGTAATGGGTTTTTATTTAAACATATTTTTAGAATTTGAATTTCTTATCCTCTACAAATATTCACTAAAACCACTTAATTTTCAACCAAAATTCTTAACATCACATTGAATCTCTTACTCATGTCTATCTGTGTTCCAATTGTGAAGTAATGATGAAGTACGTTTTTTGAGTTATACATTTTTCCGTTTTAGCGAAAAACCCTGGAATTGTTTTCCTTGAGAGGATTGTGTCTATTAAGCCTACGAAAAGACTGTTGAAAATATTACACCAATCATGAAATAGATTTAAAATCTATCGTTGCCAGTTCTAACGCTATCAATAGTTTTAAATGTCACTGGTCTCATTAATATGTCAACAGGCTGAATTTGAAACACGAAACTAAATGCGAAACCCGTGAAACAAGTTTTTATGTAGCTAATATCTATAAATCTCACCTTGACACATACATAGCGTTGCGTTTATTGCAATCTTAGGTTGTCTCAGCCATCACTCGATCTTTCCGTCTCGTTTTAAATGAATAATTAAATAAGTAATTAATGTAGAAACTGCGGTATTGTCATAATTCATACTCTCCTAGAAACTATTTCAATATTTCTCATGGCGGAATTTGCATAAAAATATATTTGTATTTTTTCCCAATTATTACAAAATATTCAAACACCGCACCATTTCAAAGATTGAGAGCTCATCTGAGCAATATCACGAGGTTTGTGAAAACGGTACTGCCGAACTTCTAACTGGATCCGTAATTCCTAAACTTGGTACGAAACCTATACCTACATATTATCTTAAATACGTCCCTTTTCGTCATTCAACAATATGGCAGCGAACGACTTTTGAGTAATATGCGACAACTTCACAGAAATATGAGTAGCCAACATGGCTTGATCGTTTTAGTAAGCCTTGAATGTTTGACAAAATTAGATTTTTCAGTTTGAAGCTGTATGTTTAAATTTGTAAAACACATTCTTCTGGGTTTTTACCATTTAGGCTAAAATGGGAAAATTTTCCCGTGATTCAAACTATTGTCTAGAATTCGACTCTATAAAGAGTAAAAACGGGTTTCCTTTAAGAAAACCGTGCAGATTTTAAAAGCCATTTATATTTTCTTGTAATTATTTAAAACTTGGACGATATCGAGATAATGGAGTTTCTAAATTTGAAAAGATATTTTATGTAATTTGGTGCAATCGATTTTTAGTTAGGTTCATTTTTTTTAAAGGAACTTAGTTATGAAATATAGAATTGTGTATATAGTAATATTGTTATAAGTTGATTTTCTGAACCTTATATTCCAGATACTTTTATGTTTATTAAACATGATCTAATATTTAATTTTAACATGATAGTGTAATTAAAGTGAGATTCACTTTACAAGAGCTACAACTATTTGCACTGGCATTCATATTATATTTTCTACATAAATTGTATTGACATTATTCTTTTTAACATTGTCATGCTGGCAGAAACACATCTGTAATAAACTCAGTTATCAGTTATTTTTATTTATTAATTATAGAACCGAGTTGTTTTAGCTATATAGCCAACCGAATAGTTGGTCTGAATATCATTAGCTATCATTGTCAGACTAAAAAAAATATGATTATGAGAAAAATGACATTTTTCTCATTATTTTACGTGACATATGAGAACACAATTTATCATAGTTTCATATTTTTTTAACGCTTTTGATACTTTCCCATTTCAACCACCACCAAAATTAACTACGCTGCTCATTGATTTCTTTTTTAGGGGTGGTTCTTCTATCGATTTCTAGATAAACTAAGTTGTGTTTGTATACAGTGCGAATTGGTTTTCGCCTGCTGGACTGTACTCTCTAGGACTCAGCACCTGTTACGATAGGATTTGCTCTCGCCTGCTGGACTGTACTCTCTAGGACTCAGCACCTGTCACGATAGGACTTGCTCTCGGCTGCTGACTCTACTCTCTAGGACTCAGCACCGGTTACGATTGGACTTGCTCTCGCCTGCTGCACTGTACTCTCTAGGACTCAGCACCGGTTACGATAGGACTTGCTCTCGGCTGCTGACTCTACTCTCTAGGACTCAGCACCTGTTACGATAGGACTTGCTCTCGCCTGCTGGACTGTACTCTCTAGAACTCAGCACCTGTTACGATAGAACTTGCTCTCAGCTGCTGACTCTACTCTCTAGGACTCAGCAATCAGCCCGAGGAAAGGGTGAGACGGGACAGTTATGTGCCCGGTAAGTTACGTGTGAACTGCGCCAAGAATCGGTGACAGTTGGTTGCTACCTGCTACCCGGCTCGCCGGATGCGTTAATCTCGCAGTTTACGTCCCTGCCCAGCATACCATCACTTCTTTCTGTGACGCCCGTAAAAATTATCTCTTAATGGTTATTCCAATTTCACCGCGTAGCAGTTTGGCTCCGTGTAAATGTCCGGCGAACATCCCGGTGACAGCGAGGATGCAAAGGGTTTTTGGAGCGAGGAGAGAGATTGTCGGGAGCTTCTACCGTTCCTTTCTGTAAAATGGGTTTAGAATAGTGATTAGATGGATTCAGATGTTAATCAAATCTGGAAAAACTAATAAAATATACATGTTGTTTTGGAACTCTTGTTCGATGTATTAAGCAAATTCAATATTAAAGTTTGTTTATTCAAAACATGTTTAGTTTTATATAAGCAAACTGTATACGGATTTAAAATAATTTAACAAATAGTTACCACTTTTGGTGAACCCTGTTCTGCTTAAACACATGGTTTATTATTAACAGTAGTAGTAATTATCTCTTTCTTAAATTTCACTATGTTTACAATTGTATAGCAAGAATCATGTAAAAAAATACTATCATAACGATGGTTACATTTTAAAATTTAAATTGATAACAGCAACAAAACTTCTATCCTAATGGTTCGTTAAGATAATCAAATAGCAATAACATTATGTACAAAACTATGTATCAGCAATAAAATGTATGATATTTTAACACTAATAACAACACTAAACATTATGTAAAACTAATGAAATTGGACAAAATGATAATAAATAACACGTCATAAATCTATTTATAAATTTTATATTTTGCCTTTGCGTATTTTAGTGAAATGATAACCTGTACTAAGACGTCATTTTGTAAAGGATAATCAATGCATAAAATAATATACTAAAGATACATACACATTCACACAAGATTATCATTATTCACACCTAACCCAAAGTAGTTTTCAGTAACCAACCTATTTCCCCTGCAATCATCTATGAACTCTCATAGAGTAAAATGCGTTTGGCAATAGATGTTTTAAACGAGCTTTGAAATAATTGGTTTAGAACGATTTAATGCTCTCAGGAAGCAAGTTGAGTAGCTTCATTCCTACATGTGAAGGCAACTGTTCTAATGCCGAAGTTCTGTGCTGCTGAACGCTGTCGTTTCCGCCCGTAGCATCATACTGATGTACGTCTCTGGCATGGACATGCAGAGTCAGCAATCAAAGCTCCCTGTAAGCAAATTTTCACGATAGACTCCAGTTTCCTTTAAACAACGTTTCGAAAATAATAAAAGTATTTTTAATACTTAACTAGGGCATAATGTCTGTAGATCCTATTATCCCTTCAAATTATCCATATTAACATTAAACAAAAGTGACTTTTCTTACCGGATGTACTCCGCTTTATATGTTTCAAAGATGTCGAGGAGAGCAATACAACAATTTACAAATAATCTCTATTTAAGTTACAACCTTTCAAAATTATTGAAACACAGTTATATATTCGTGGAGAAAAAGTATGTTCAAAATCGATTAACACTAGTTATTAGTATATACAAATTCAAACTTTGTTGAATAGTAGCCTACAAATGTAAACTAGAATAGTAAACATATTAATACTACTATTTAGGAGATACTTTTAAGTTTAAAATTATTGTACTTGGTTAACGAAGCAGTTGTTTGTAAATTACCAATATTTAACCAAACAATAATTAGTAACTAGCAGATTTATATATTACATTAAGTGAATGGCAACTATCAAACATAACTCAATAAATACTAGGAATAATGCCGTATTGTGATCTTACAATATCAGTAATCGAATCTGTTTAGGTTTCCTTTGTGGTTCAACCACCGAAATGGGATTTACCATTACGTCATATCATATTCAGGTTGGCGTGTATAGGAATATGTACAATTCGATTTATTTTCTTGATAATGTCCGCAAATTTTCAACCTTGTGCAATATTTAAAGGTCTATTTAAAGTATTAGAAAATGATTTGTACTTTCCGGGTAAGCTTAATACAGTTGTTTATATATTTTCAGCAAACTTAATCTTGGGTCGTACAACTTAATCTTTACTATTTCTTACATAACATTAGTTCTTAAGTTTACATGGCTGGTTTTAACTTTCATCTAAGTTTTCTGATTCACCGAAACTTTACTTAACCAATTACTCGTTGTAGTAATTTCCATAACAAACCATCAAAGTGAAAATACTTGATTAGTTATAAAAATTACTTTGTACAACGCTATGGTATGATGAGTTTTTAATGATAATATATTAATGAGAAAGCTTCATTTTTAAATAACTGTACAGCCAATATTGCAAAACAACCTGGCAAAAACTCATAATATAATTTATAGAAAAGACATACTTAAACTTTAAATTGGATTTGTGTGACTTACAACTCGTTCATTGTATACAATTGTGCCAAATCTGGTTGCAATCAGTTAGCGATGACGATAGTGATTGTCATCCCTCGCTTTGCTGCTATATTATCGTGTACGCCCCAAACCTTTGCACCTCAAAATATAAGTTTTACTACATATCTACTAAATGACGATGGTGATTATAATTCCTCGCTTTGCTGCTATATTATCGTATACTCCCAAAACCTTTTACCTGCGCCATATAGAAATTATACCACATATCTTCTAAATGACGATAGTGATTGTCATCCCTCGCTTTGATACTATATTACCACATTTTTTCTAAAAATTGTCTACCATTCCCATATAGACATTTTATCACTATCTACATAATAACGATAGTGATTCTCATTCCTCGCTTTGCTGCTTGTATTATCGTGTACTCCCTAAAACATCGCTACTGCCCCCACATAGAAATTATACCACATATCTTCTAAATGACAATAGTGATTGTCATCCCTCGCTTTGCTACTATATTATCACATACTTCCTAATACTTTATACCGTCCCCATATCGAAATCTTACAAAATATTGGAAAACGTATGCGAAAAAAGTGCCATTAAAATTGTAACAGTGCTGAATAACTGGGTATGCAACGTTTCCCCTTGGAAACTATGCACGTCCACAACCCTAAAGCCTTGAAAAGCATGAAAAATGTACGCGAAAATAACAAGACTGTTAATAAATTAACCACAGTTTTTAAGAACGTTATTTTTTTTTTAATATGCACAAACGGCCATTATCTTGAAACTTTCTATTTCATGAGATTATTACCATTACTCTTAAATCCAGGACGGCTGTAGTCTGATAGAAATCACGCCATTTTCCCCACTCACTCGAACTGTTGTTATATTGCTTGTTGTATGTTTTTAAACCCATTGCGACCCCATCTTAGAACCTTATGATACGAGTATATGAATAAAAGTGGCCTATACGAATGAAATTCTACCTCAGACTTAAATTTCTTTTCAATTTGGTTTAGCGATGCTTATCAGATAGGATACATAAATATTCCATCTGGAAAATTTAAGTGGTCTATATTTTAAGCCTTATGAGATATAAATTTAGTATTTGAAAACTTGAAAACTTGGCAATAACTGAGAGGGAAGTTTTTACAGATACGAAAACCAATATTTTGAAATATTTATTTAATGGGGCTGGATAGTAAAATCATGTGAGGAAATTAAAAGTGTTATTTTTGTACTAATATTAACTGGACCTTAAATGCAAGTATAGTATATCGTGCTTACTTGTATTGTTGTTATTGCATTTTCTCCCAATATTGTACAATCACAACTGTTGAACCATGGACCATAAGGAGTTCACTACACCGAGACGCGAACTATCCACATTCGACATAGACGACAGAGTAAGGAGATCAGCGAGGAGTATCAGTCGGTGGCCGAGCTGGTGGCCCCTTGAATGATTCCCGTGTGGCCTAATTTACCTGGCCCGTGTCATCGGTGTCAACAGGCTCCTGAAATTAATTCGCGATTGTAGTGCTTTCTCACGCCCCCTCCCCCCTACCCCTCTCTCTTGTTCCCACATTCCTGCCGTATCTTCCATCTCTGTCTGCACCTTACCATTGTTTCAAGCTGTCTGTTATAATAAATGGAAAATACGGTCCGCGCGGCGCGGCCGACCCGTCGTTTGTATAAAATATCTGTTTTACTAGCAGCCGAACAATACTTTATTCAGCCCCGGTTGAATAGCGACTCGTGCCATTATTAGGGGCGCTCGGCGGAAATCGTCCTAATTGGTAATGAATGGCGACAAACCACGCTGTCCCCGCACTATCTGATTGCATTGTAAGCGCAATTGATTGCAATTATTGCGGCCCAAGCAGGAAATCTGGGGCCGATCTCGCTCGCTTATAGATTCAGGAGAGGTCCATTGAGAGCGAGCGTACCTTATGACAACTTTGCTGCCGTTGGTATCATTACACTAACAGCGTGCATTATTTGAGAGTCTATCTTAAGGTACGCACATAACCATGCGATATGAGCCATGTCCTGTAGCCATCCAAAAGGTGTCAGTGCCTCAGTTGGACCGAAACTTATTGTATGATTCTTGTTACGTGCTCATTAGTTATGTCTATCCTTCTATGATAGAGACAAAAGACTGTAATAGCTTTATTACATAAATGCTTCATATAGATTTCATTTTAAATCAATAGAGTTTGAAATTTGTTCAGGATGCCTTTTTTCCCGAGCGCTCAAGTCAAACCCGGGATCTATGAAATTACTAATCATGTTCTACTACTTAAGTGATACATTATAAACAATCACTTATATTCACGCCACAATTATGCTCTATACTTTCCATTAGCAAAGTAAACCTTGTATTTTATACGAGTACACATCGTATTTAGAACCAAGGCTACATATCACTGTATTTAAGCGGAATGTTTCTTGGTCGCACAATTAGTTTTTGGAACACAATAGACAATCTCGTATTTCACAATTAAACATTTTTGGGCAGTGAATAACATTTTAAGATATTTTTAGACATTAGAAGAATACATTTAGTATGTTGAGTATTAACTTTAATAGCTGTTAAAACAGACTGTAAAACGTTCTGTACGGTGAAACTCAACCGGTTTGTTTTTAAATCAGTAACGTATTCCCATAAAAAAACGAGAAAAGCGAGATTGTCATATAAATATTACTCGACCGCCACTTAAAAGATAACTTAATTTAAATATGATGACTATTGTAAAAACGCAATGGGAGAGAAGTAATCATATTTTGACCAAATTATGCATTTATCAACTTGTAATCTTACTTGTAAACTATTTTACAAAACTGTTTTTGCGTATTTTAAAAATTTGTATAGGCTCATTAACTTTATTCTACTTGAAAACGTTTCTAAATGCACATGTTGAGTTATAAGTGTTCTCTCCGGCTTTAATAAATTTATTCATATATCGATACCGAATCACTACGCACTATCTGATTGCATTGTAAGCGCAATTGATTGCAATTATTGCGGCCCAAGCAGGAAATCTGGGGCCGATCTCGCTCGCTTATAGATTCAGGAGAGGTCCATTGAGAGCGAGCGTACCTTATGACAACTTTGCTGCCGTTGGTATCATTACACTAACAGCGTGCATTATTTGAGAGTCTATCTTAAGGTACGCACATAACCATGCGATATGAGCCATGTCCTGTAGCCATCCAAAAGGTGTCAGTGCCTCAGTTGGACCGAAACTTATTGTATGATTCTTGTTACGTGCTCATTAGTTATGTCTAGCCTTCTGTGATAGAGACAAAAGACTGTAATAGCTTTATTACATAAATGCTTCATATAGATTTCATTTTAAATCAATAGAGTTTGAAATTTGTTCAGGATGCCTTTTTCCCGAGCGCTCAAGTCAAACCCGGGATCTATGAAATTACTAATCATGTTCTACTACTTAAGTGATACATTATAAACAATCACTTATATTCACGCCACAATTATGCTCTATACTTTCCATTAGCAAAGTAAACCTTGTATTTTATACGAGTACACATCGTATTTAGAACCAAGGCTACATATCACTGTATTTAAGCGGAATGTTTCTTGGTCGCACAATTAGTTTTTGGAACACAATAGACAATCTCGTATTTCACAATTAAACATTTTTGGGCAGTGAATAACATTTTAAGATATTTTTAGACATTAGAAGAATACATTTAGTATGTTGAGTATTAACTTTAATAGCTGTTTAAAACAGACTGTAAAACGTTCTGTACGGTGAAACTCAACCGGTTTGTTTTTAAATCAGTAACGTATTCCCATAAAAAAACGAGAAAAGCGAGATTGTCATATAAATCTTACTCGACCGCCACTTAAAAGATAACTTAATTTAAATATGATGACTATTGTAAAAACGTAATGGGAGAGAAGTAATCATATTTTGACCAAATTATGCATTTATCAACTTGTAATCTTACTTGTAAACTATTTTACAAAACTGTTTTTGCGTATTTTAAAAATTTTTATAGGCCCATTAACTTTTATTCTACTTGAAAACGTTTCTAAATGCACATGTTGAGTTATAAGTGTTCTCTCCGGCTTTAATAAATTTATTCATATATCGATACCGAATCACTACGCAATCCTTGTTGATTATTAAATACTGAAAGCCCTCCTCCCACTGCAATTCATAAAAGAACACACATACGTATGGCAAGTTTACACCTTTATCAGTAACTTTAGTATTCTATTAAATTGTACGTATCATAAATAATTACTATTAAGAGAACTCAGATGAAACAAAAATGTAAGTGAAAAATTTGAATTCGTTACTTACAACTCAGACGACGGAAATGAAACTACCATCGTTAACGTTGAGATATAGGTTTGTTTATTTGTTATTTGTCCTTCAGATAAGGAGAGGCCGATTCCTTTATATCCTTGTTCTGCCTGTCTATCTTTCCTTTTACAACAAATGTATCTGTGAACATCATAGAAATCTTCAAAAATAAAATAATGCATCCTAAACGGATTTGGTATTTATTAATTGCCTGAACATACTTTAAATGAATTACGTTTAGGAATTTTTATTACAGGCAGTACCTTATTTGTTCGGGACTAGAAAAACTGGGTAATTAATTAGCTCATCTTCACAGCATAGTAGAGAACATAAAATGATAAAAACACTTTTTTCTGTCACGAACTCTCTCGTTCCCTATGCATCCTCTAGATTTCATAATATTCAATATTACGAGGTCGATCCATCTTCCTCCCCAAGTGGTTGGTTTAGACCTTCTAAATTCATATCATAGACGTGGCACTTCGTTTGTATGTTATCGTTCTCACGATACAAAATCAAAAAATATTTTGTTCATATTCTTCCCATTTAATCTGTACTCCAGATGATATCATCTACCACTAAAAGTCGCGATAAAAATGCAGTCGGGACATTATCAAATTTCCAACCCTAGAGAAACGGTAAAACTGCATGATTTGCAACACACCCAGAAAGTCTATACTGAGCGATGACACTAAGGATGAATGTTGAGTCCTCAGCTCCACATAGCTGTGTCGTCCTTCTGTCCGAGCCTCGCCTTCCCTTACCAGCATTCCTGGCCGTTTGTCTGCCGCCTAATGTATGCGGGATAAGGCAGCATTGACACTTGTTCCGCCTGTACCTGTTATCGATGGCGCTGTTAACAACCTTTGTTAATTGGGTGCTTTAGATAAAGCACAGTGGTCCTATTACGGCTACAGGACCCGTCTGGACCCTCTTCTTCTTAACCGTTTATTGTTCCTCTCTATTGTTGTGGCTTCCTCTCATGAATTACGCTTAACAGGTGACCAGATTTGTCCCTACTTCCAGATTTTAAGAAGTTAAAAGATGAAATAGTAACAAGTTTTCAATAAACTTTATCATGCATTTATGCATTGCAGAACCTATTTTTATAATAATGGGGTTTCCTTGTTAAGGTTAACGTATTTCTATAGTGTCTAAACCAAGATTATACTTAAAAACACCTTTATAAATAGCTTATTGTAACGTAATAAAAATACAGTATAACGAAATTTTTCATTGACAGTAAGAAGAGTGTGTCCTGTAAAATTAAGCACTGGCAAATCCCTTTCTTTCACAATATTGGCACAAAAACAGTTGGTTGGATTTGAATTAAATTTGTTGCGTAGGAGAAGTAATTAAATTTTGAAATATTTAGGTTATATATTAAGGTGTTATTTCACTTTAATATTCTTGCAAACCGGAAATCCAATTCATCAACAAAACTAACATTTTGGGGAAATTCATAAAACTCAAAAAATGTGTTCAAACTGCAAAAACGAATTATAAGAATTGTGTTTAAACTCCGAACCCGACAGTCATGTAAACCATTTTTCATAAATAACAACATTTTGATCCTCCCATCTCGATACCTTTTTGAAGTTTTAAGTTTTTACAAATCTAATAGTGAACAGTTCCATAAAAAACAAATATTTCACCCTTACAATACAAGGCATCAGATACTACACTATCCTGTTCATCGGTTAAAACTCTATGAGCAGCGCGTGTATTATTCTGCATTAAAACTTTACAATAAATTGCCAGAATCTTTAAAAAATGAATATTCAATTCAAACATTTAAACATTCCTTAAAATGCTACCTCATAAACCGGGCATATTACTCTGTTGAAGAGTACTTAAATACTTAATTTACCTATTTATATTTCTTATAGGCCCTAAGTAAGTTTTTTGAGCAAAAGTGTAATTTTAACTTTTGATTTCTCATTATTTTATTTGTTGTTTTGACTGTGACAATTCACATGTTTATTTTAGCTCTGCTAATGAATGTAAACACGATGTGAAACTTATTGAATAAATGAATAACAACTAGATTGAAAATAAAAGATCCGAAATATATGTAAAACTTTAGTAGGAAAAATGGAATAAATTTTGATGGCTTAAGATATAAAAATTTAAATTTAAAACACTAGATGGCATCTATTTACTTTTATGTTGTGTTTTTCATGGCCAAAAATAAATTTGTTCTACTTCATCTATAAACATAGATTTAAACTATTTTGAGAAATTTTCAAATTCTGTTGTGTGTGGAAATCCTTACAGTTAAACAACTGTTACGTGACATAATGATCAATCTTTAGTTGCAAACAATTATATGAAATGTAGTCACTCAGCCTTCTATTTCACAAGGAAATCTATTAAACGTGTTTAAGTTTCAAGCGAGGCGAAGGAAAAGCTTTAACGCAACCACGACTATTTGTTGTATTATTTGATAATAATACAAAGAGTAATATATTTCTCCAAATTATCACTTGTGATTGAAAAGTAATACTACAAAAATTACAAACCTCGCTCAATGGAGTACACAATGAAACTTTGTAAGAGACAATCCTAACTCAGATGTCTCACTGAGGTTAACAACTAGGACCAGCCAATAGAATTCGCTAGAGATGTGCTTCGTCTCGCTAATGGCAGTTCCAAAATCTGGATGTCAGAGTTCACTGTTAAGTGTTTTAGTAATAACTTAGTGTCTAGTTGTCACCAGATGATATAACAACTGGTGGAATTTATGCAGTTTCTTGTGTGGTTCAAAAAACATTTTGAACAGAGGATATGGTTTATCCATCTCAATTTCTGTTACTAACAGCTTGAATGTATTGGAATGTTAAGTTTGAATTTAGTAGTTCATTACAACGATGTCTTCTTCTCAGATTCACTAATCATGTCGATTTCTTGTTTTATATGCTGAACGCCATTGCTGACCATAGAAATGCTTTATAAAATCTAATGATTTGTATTATCCATTAGATAATCATTCATTTGTAGTAATTATTGTGCGTACTCAACCTTTTACAATATCTATTGACCTTATGTTTAAAAATGTTCTGTTGAAACTGTTTAACATAAATATTTTGTCCTTTATATTACCCCTTGTTACAACATATACATTGCCCATCGGCTTTATGTTACACTGTTATTTTTAATGAATCACTTTCGTCTTTGTTTATGTTAAAACAAACCGAATCATATTTTAATGTAGAAACTGGAGTATTTAAAGTCGCTGTAGAATCTACTACGGTATATTATCTTTACATTACTAAAGCGGCTAATAAATTTCACAATTTCACATTGTAATTTTATTTTGTAATATTCAGATACAAGAAACTAAAGTCTTGACAATTTCTTACAGTTTGTTTAATACTGCCAAACCGAAGGCAATTTTGCATTAAGCTCCCCCACATTAAGTTTTTATCAGTACTATAATTAGGACCCGACCAGGTCTTCTTAAAACCATGTTGTTGTCAGTCTGTCCGTCAAACTGTCTGTGCGATACCTCTTGATATAAATACTGTATGCTTGAAAATTGATACGTAGTTTCCTCTTGGTCCAAGGCAGAACTCTATTCATTTTGGGCCAAAATAGAGTCGATCGTCTGTCTTTTCGCATGCAAGATCACTGTTAGATTCGTTTTTAGGTCCTTCCATACTAGGCTGTGCCGGTTTATTAACATTTGAAACTGGAAAAGCTAAAGGTACTAAGTTCCATTTTTACAATATTCTATGTCCAAGGACGAATGCAGTACGTAGAGACCTATGTGCCAGAACTGTTTAGTATAGTTTCTACAGTCTCCAACAGCATGCGCTTGGCTTGAGTGCAAGAGGTCTAGCAGTGTTATCAGACCTAAGTACTCTTTCCCCCTAAGTCACTCCGGCTTAAAATGTTTGTTAAGTAAAATGTCTCATAGCACTTAGGACCGTTAGCTTGACTAAGATATTGGACTTCGATATATCTGCGATATGACTCATTTAATAATTTTATTGCTACGCCCTGAAATAAGATAGCTTATACAACTTTGTAACTAATTACATACTTAAAAAAGGAGGTCATAAAACAATTTTATAAAGCAAAAAGTAAAATATAATTGCTGATTTTAACAATTGGTTTGGTTGTCATTGCTCCTGAAAGGTTTCCGTGTTAGTACTTAGTACCTTTAGTTTTTCCAGTTTTCATTTCAACTTATTGGTTGAACGTTAGCCTAGCAACAAATTTACTGTCGAGCGAATAGTTTACTTCCATTTGATTACTTTTCAAAACATTCTACTTAAATCATGGAAACGAAACCAAACTAAAAACACAAAAACTGACGATATTGAAGTAATTAACTCAAAAATTTAGAAAAAAAACCGTTGTAGAGTTATAGGCAACATGATGAGTGGCTATCAAGTGATCTAGTGATTTAGTTTCCTATCTAGTCATCTATTGATCAAGTGATCTACGAGTATAACGTGACGTAACGTTTGAGACCGCACACTGATCATTGTGAAGTATTTCGTTATAGTTTTGAAGGCATCTTATGTCACTTCAACACTATATAGTTTTATTGTTTAGCTTGAAAAAGTTTGTTAATATGTATAACCCCGAAGAACTCTTAATGGTACATTCACTGATGAAACGCTTTATACAGTTCTTGAGTCGTCTAATAATGCCTCCGTAGCGAAGTCGACAATGATTAAATATAATTTACAACGTGAATCACTAACTACATTCCTGCTCCTGTATTAGTGAATTACTAGAACTTTTCCTATTTCTAAAGACATACGTAAGTATACTGAATAGAGTTTGAACATTATAACTAAACGAAACATTGTAGAAGAAAGATTTGAATTCTATAAAAAACTGGAACTTTTAAAATGTCAAAAAAGCTAGGCCTGCCGTAAAAATTCACTGTCTCAAATCTTGCACTTCTTGTGAGCCATGCTGCCATTTTTATTTTTTGTTATACCCATATCTGATCTGCATTAAAAAGAGGATGGTAGCCTATCAGGTAACTAATAGGGGGTAGTGATCATGTTAACAGCTCAACCTCTTTTTTAAAACAATGCAAATTAAATGGATGCGATTTGGCACTTACTCCAATGTAAAGAATTTCCCAAACACAAGTGATGTGTTGATCATTGTGAGAAGTACCTCTGGGCCCAATTTTATTATTCGTACAACGTTCGCAAGTTCGAAACCTCCGAATAATTCATTGGCATCCTTACGTAGACTGAAACAAATTCCAGGAATACCCGTGAACATGATCATCATTTTGGTAAATCTTTACCTTTGAAATCCATTTTATCTAATTGCTGAGGATCATTAACACTACGTTTCGAGATCAGATTGCAGATCTAGAAACGTAGAGTTACTGATTTGTTGTTTCACTGAACGATGGTAAATGTCCGGAAAATCCTGTTTCCTTCACAATCCTTCCATCGTCTAAAATAAACCTAAACAAAGAATTAAATACATTCTTGAAGCTCTTGCCTTATTGGAAATGATATATTAATTCAAACAAACTCTCCAATAACATAAAGTTTTTTTTTTTTTGTTGAGCTGAGAGGACTTGAGTGTCGATGAATACATTCTTGAAGCTCTTGCCTTATTGGAAATGATATATTAATTCAAACAAACTCTGCAATAACATAAAGTTTTTTTTTGTTGAGCTGAGAGGACTTGAGTGTCGATGAATACATTCTTGAAGCTCTTGCCTTATTGGAAATGATATATTAATTCAAACAAACTCTCCAATAACATAAAGTTTTTTTTTTTTTTTGTTGAGCTGAGAGGACTTGAGTGTCGATGAATACATTCTTGAAGCTCTTGCCTTATTGGAAATGATATATTAATTCAAACAAACTCTCCAATAACATAAAGTTTTTTTTTGTTGAGCTGAGAGGACTTGAGTGTCGATGAATACATTCTTGAAGCTCTTGCCTTATTGGAAATGATATATTAATTCAAACAAACTCTCCAATAACATAAAGTTTTTTTTTTTTTTTTTTGAGCTGAGAGTACTTGAGTGTCGATGAATACATTCTTGAAGCTCTTGCCTTATTGGAAATGATATTGGAGAGTTTGTTTGAATTAATATATCATTTCCAATAAGGCAAGAGCTTCAAGAATGTATTCATCGACACTCAAGTCCTCTCAGCTCAACAAAAAAAAACTTTATGTTATTGGAGAGTTTGTTTGAGTTAATATATCATTTCCAATAAGGCAAGAGCTTCAAGAATGTATTCATCGACACTCAAGTCCTCTCAGCTCAACAAAAAAAAACTTTATGTTATTGGAGAGAATTAATATATCATTTCCAGCTTCAAGAATGTATTCATCGACACTCACTCAAGTCCTCAGCTCAACAAAAAAAACTTTATGTTATTGGAGAGTTTGTTTGAATTAATAAAGAATTAAATGTTTGATTTAGCAATTAGAGTAATAGTCTTATATGTAATAAGCTCAATTCAATTAATGTTGAAATAGATATAATACTGTTACTCCTAGAGCTTAAACATGCCTACTATTTTTCCCAACGGAAAACGTTGATCCGCTTGGAAGCTTGTTAAAATTTTGAAACGTGATAATCAACAATGTACCTTCCGAATTGTTACAGTTTAACTACAATAGTTTCATTTCAATTTTATGTCACATATTAGTTCTTCCTTTGGACAAGTGAACATATTAGTTAAAAGACGGGAAGAATTATTGCAAAATATATGGTAGCAAATTAAGTGGTTATAACTATATGAAATCATTAGAGGAAAATCTACCTCTTAGAAATATTTATCGGAATTACTTATTTTACTGCCTGGGGTCAAGTAGTTGATTTCTATTCTAGTCTCAATAAATTTATCAAGCACGCCTTAGCGTTTCTATTAATTTAAATTAGTTTCTAAAAACAAACTTAAAACAACAGTAAGTTATTAGTTTCTTAAAACAAGGAACTATAAAATACATTCAAAACATGCTAAATAAGTCTTTTATATTGTATGAATTTCCTCATTATGTTTCCAAATAAGGTATAGTAAAGGCTTATGAAAGAAAATGTTTTAAAGTGTACTTGTTCATAGAATACTTCTGAAACATGTCTCAAGGAAACGTTGCGTACATGGATTAGTAAGATGACGACAATAATACTATTTTACATATCCTTCAATTAATAGCACATTCTATGAATCTCATACAATAAACCTGATGTGTTTGCTACATACAACTGTCCAAGAAGATCTAATGTAAGAAACATATTTGTAGCAAAATTTAGGAGCCCATAATCTGTACTTTGTATTAGAACGCGAATTATTATTGTTATATAAAATTATAATTGGGTAGCCGATTTAAACTTTTTGGATTTTTAGACTGTACAAAACTGGGTTAACTATTAGGCTGAAAACTCGATAATAGTGAATATTTTTATTATTAATAATGAACCTCTCTTGCTTTGATCTAGAACACTCCATTTGTCCGGAAGATTATTATCTGAACTCTTTTATTTAAATCTTTTTGCTCTTTCAAGTGCACATCTCCCATAGACTTTCCTCCATTCATTATCCGCCAAACTCTGATTCACCGATCGCCCAACATCAATTTCAGACTTATCTGGTATCTCTTCTGTTCTTTTCGGGTAGCCAGACTCGGAGAGAACATGTCAAATGGTCCAGATCACCCGCGCCACCAGTTCCATCTACGGTCGTCGGCCACAAATGATGTCCTGTGCTGCAGCGTCCCCCAGTGGCACTGCACCCATACATCATGTGGCCCGTGTCCCGCTTGTTGTGAAACTCTATACGGATGCCTGCCTCCTGTATAATTAATTGTGCAGCGGCAGGCCGTCAGCTCTCATGCGCTGATCGCTACATCACGGGCTCCCATATATTAATAACGGCGAATAGATCTGGCCCTCTGTGCTCTGCACACAGTTCTATTTGTCAAATCCTGGAATGCCATCCGTCTTTTTGTTGCTTCCAGAAAAGTTCCTGGTAATTATTCCTAGAGATCCTCGATACGTCTTCGGCTACTGCATCGGTACCGTCTATCCTTAACCTCTTGGCTACTTTGGATTCCGATCACATCACCATGAGTTTCTGGTGATTCTTCTTTCGTGCTCGTGATACGTCTTAGAGCTAATTCCTGATTTTCCTTATTGCTGTAAAGAGAACATTTCAACCAAACCCTTCGGAATGTCGCTAGTGCCTGACACTCTGGCAACAACAAAACAATGACAGTCGATGATCGGCACAGACTCCACCTCTAATAGAGTAATACCATACTGCGGTACAGTCGTTTCCTTCGCAAATTTGCATGATATCCGAGGTTTACCGATCGGTTACGGCCATAACACCTGACCGGTCTTGACACTAACAGACTGTACTATACGATCTGATCATATAAATTCGCGTTTATTCTCAAACAAAAGCAATAGCATCCGTCTCGAAGTGTGTTTGTACGGCGCGGCACGATCTCCTATTGCTACCACCGTACATCTACTACTCGCAACACAACTGGAGCATTGTATTTTTATACGGTATTAATAATAATAATAAAGTAAGTATAATAAAGTGTGTTACACGCTTAAGGCCTAACAAGGCTGATTAATCTAGCGCGATGGCAGGATCGTGCAGTGCCACGCCTCCTTTATGGTTTCTGGATCGAGCGCGCGGCCCGCCACCTCTCGATAACGTTTTCGCTCCAGGTTTCAAATATGGATTCATGGAAATTACCTTCTCCGTCGGTTTAATCTTTTTTATAGTTTATAAAAGTTAATTATAGGGTGGTATTGGTGAGTATTTAGAGATCACCGCGTAGCGACCGCATCTGATACGGTCTTGCTCTGGTCGTCACTAGCCGTGAAATTATGGTTTACACATGTGAACAGTACAGAGCGATGTTGGCCCATCAATAGTACTGTTAACTGGCCGCCCCCTCCATCACCCTTCGCCGCCCTCGCCGCCCCTCCGCCCCCGGGCATGATATCACACCGTTCCTACTCTACAAATACGTGTACACACGAGTATTCTCGATAAAGAAAGATGGAAGACAACAAATACAGGTGACTTATGTTTAAATAGGATTCAATAGCAAATTTCAGCTCACTTTACACCAGAAAAAATAGTTAAATACTAGACTGAATGATTATTAAAAGGTTGGATGATTTGTGATATTGTGTAATAGGTTTAAGAACAGACACTTTTTAAGATATTTTAATGCTATAAATGTATTATTCTGTTCCAAACCAGCGTGCATAAATTTCCTTAAAAATTAACACGTTTTATATTAATGGAACTGATAAAAATTAACAGTTTACGTTATATTTTGTAGAAAGCCTTTCTAAATCAAAGATTTCACCTTCAGACAACTCCAAACATTTACATTGGAAAATTGTATATTTTTATTAGTGCATTACATTTTTTCCAATTGCTCCAAGAATCTCCATTCATGTTTTATACTCTCAAACCTTTCCCATGGGTTTCCCTCCCCATGGGTTAAACCTCCCATTTGTCATGGGTTAGTTGGATTTCAATGAAATTCCATTGAATCTAAATCTACAATGAAATAAGTATGATGAATGAAAATACTCCCTACACGTCGGGCACTATGTTTGGGGTTCACGAGACCCCACCAATGTACACAAAAGGTAGGATTGAACAACTACCGCTTAGTAACAAACCTCACCTTGTAGTTAGATAGTGAATGAACTTCAACCTCAATCAGGTATACAAAGAATTCTACGTGGCAATCAGTCTGAAATATAATTTAAATCTAATAAGTTAATAGTAAAAATTTGGACGAACTAATAGAAAATTAACACATTAAAGTTTAATATTAGGATAAAATTATTGTAATGAAAAAATATGTGCAACAACTATTTTATAAGATATTAGTTAAATAAATACTTAATGGCAAAAAATAATAAAAGTCACTGAACAACTTGACGTTTTCCTCTTATAAATTATTATGTAAATATAGCGTTACCCACTATTAGTCCGAACCTAACAATAAATTTAGCAAAAGTTTATTTTTTGCAGTACATACAACGTGGTAACCACCATCATAGTCTAATTCACAAAACTATTGATCCTTGAGAAACTACAAATCCATAGGCGAGGACAATAACGGTAACTGGGTTAGGAAGCTAAAATGCATAGAAACCAGGAGGAGCTAAAATTTTTTAAGATCTAAGGATCCGGTACTCTATAAAACAAGAGGCATTTGAAACCGCTGCAGAAACAGGCGAGTTAAAATGGCCATCTTATACCACGGCCATCTTTTGGAAGTCTGTCGATAAATAAAGTACATTCATAGATATGCAAGAAAGCATTTAAGGGTACGGGTTATTAAGAGTCTCCTGGAGTCCTAATTTTAGGTGTTTTATATGTCTCTGAAAGTTATAGGTCTCCTTGTAGAACGTTCGGGTTGTAAGCACACTCCAAAACCGAAGATCACGGGGACATGCAGTCTAGTGGATTCAGAAAGAGCCGATTTCGACAATATTTCTGACTTTGAGATTAAGGTATTCAAGGACTGGCTCCCAAAAACGAC
Source organism: Homalodisca vitripennis (assembly GCF_021130785.1). Taxonomy (NCBI): domain Eukaryota; kingdom Metazoa; phylum Arthropoda; class Insecta; order Hemiptera; family Cicadellidae; genus Homalodisca; species Homalodisca vitripennis. The sequence goes on from NC_060207.1 coordinate 35,226,156, forward strand.
ACACAAATAGGTATAGAAAAGTACATGAATTTCGTACCCCATAATCCAAAAGGAGTTTTTAATACCAAACGCATGTTTGTTTATCGGGAAAATCGGAAATTTAACTATAGGTTAGTGCAATAATGTTCTTGTATTATTTACCACATCTATGATTTTTTTATCTCCAGTCTTGAAAGTAATTATAAAAGAATGGAGTACTTTACTTTTACACAGTGATTTTGAATATTCTTTATATAATATAATAGTTTTTTATAAGCACACTACCTGAAGAAATTTCTCTGATCCAAAACTCATAAATACAGTAACGCCGTCGTAATTATTCTGTAAAAATATTTTCTTATTAAAATTTGAAAAAATACATAACAAAATTAAATAATTACGATTGGTTATAAAATAAGGGTTATTAGTTTATCCACATATGGATAATAATTCCTCTCACATCGCGGCTAGGAGCAAATCTCGTTTTCAGTTCGAATAGACTTTTCGTTTTGAATATGCTAAAAACTTTAGCCTTAACAGTTAAGAAAACAATAAATGTTCAATATTATAACAAATACAATTATTAAATCTGCTTAATGTATAATTCGCGCATGATTCTAAATATACTTTTATATTGGTTTATGCCCGAAATATTTTTCACTAAGCCAAAGGGGAATCACATAATAAAGATTTTTATCCAGACTTAAAATTATCTCCTGAGGCCAAGGAAACAAATGAGCACAGACTATTTAGAATCGTATACGGAAGTCTCCTAGTGGTTTAGTATACGTTACGTCAAACCACTCTGTAAACCCTTTTAAATTATTATAAATAACTGTTGATTTCTAAATAATATTTTGTATATAAAACTATAATATTCCTTTTACAGCAAACTAAAATATCTACCAATTGTTTGCTGTAGTTTTCTTAATTAATTGTTTAAATCCAATGTTTACAGCATAGTCAAGCGAATATTACCATCATAATCTCTAAGATAGAATTTAAAATTATAATCTATAATTATTATGTCTCAAAAATCTATTGAATAGAGTTCTTGCTTCTTTAAAAGTTTTATAAATATATATAATTTATATATATATATAAAATGTTATATATTTATATATATATATATATATATATATATATATATAATGTTATATATTTATACAATTATACAATCCGCCAGGTCATCGGCGTTGTGACCAGTTGCCACAGCATCAACCCCGAGCAAAGCAGCTCCACGGTCCAGCGCTTGCCGACGGAACACACCACAGAATGTACAATTGTTCTTCCTACCAATCTAAAATGAAGGAAAGATAAACAAAAAATTGCTTGACAATAACAATGAATTGCTTTTCTGTATTATGTTATTGATCTTCTGTAATAAGAGTGAGAATTCCACAGTTAATGTATATATATATATATATATATATATATATATATATATATATATATATATATATCAGATAACTGATGTTTAATATAAAGAACAGTTTGGTTTTGAGTTACTCCAATCTTAAATATTAAAATAACATGTGATGTAAGTCAGAATAAAATACTTAGAGTTACAGAGTATTTTTTTAGAAAATGAGATGACGAAGAATCGAATTTTTCGATCGTTGCTTTTAAACTTCCATGATGTTATATATAAGTTACACCTCGTACAAAATATAAATTTATATTTTAACCTGTTTACTTATTATTAGTTACGATGAATAATTGAATTAAGGCAAATAATGATTCATTTTTATTGTGAAGTTTTAAGATGGGTAGGATCTGTAATTGGTTTAGTTAATGATTTTAATTATCATAGTGTCATTATTTGACTTTCTTTAGACAAGGAAAATAGAAAACAGGATTTTAGTACGTCCAATAAATTTAAACACATTTAATAAATTGTAGGGCCTATTTTGTTTAAATAGTTTTGTTAACCAGGTTAAAGGAAGAATAACTGTACATAAAGATATGATTTTCTTACAATGTATATTAATTATGAATTAGGGGATAGCATGTTTTAATAAGTTACGAGCCAAGAAAATTATATTTTTAAATAAAATAGACTTAAAGATAATGAAATGGTTTTTTAATGATATATTATTCATGATTTAAAAACATAATAAACATACTGTATAATGTTTTACTCATGCTTCATTTAAATGCTATTAAAATTAATGTCCATCATCGATATATTTATCCATTTTTCAATACACTTGATTTCAAGATTAGTACTTTAAAGTGTGCAATTTCTCCTGAAATTACTACTAGTTCTTGTCTGCAAAGAAAATATCTCTTGAGATCTAAAATCTCATAATATTACTTAAACTACTGTACATGCTGATTATGTTGAATTAGTTTCAATGGTCAAAATGTTTTTATATATATATATATGTATATAAATAATATACATATATATATAATAAATATATGTATATATATATATATATATATATATACATATATAAGTTTAACCATACATTTTCAAGCATAAAAAAAATTTTAAATGTCAATAATTTTAATGTTTTCTTTGTTAAACTTGAAAATTAACAAAATAAATCAATACCACTAAGGGTATGCTGACATATGTTTACAGCAAAGAATCCGTAAATTAATTAGGGAATTATGAAATTATTCTTAGCCACTTGAATCAAACGTTCAGTTTTACAAAAATACAAAAAAATGTGAAGAATAATAAGTCTTTTGATTCGTATGTATGACAGTAAAAAAGATACATTTTGGATTGTAGTAGACTGACGCCTATGCAGGCAAGTTACAATGAAGGATATTTTAGTTCTGACGATCAAATATTACACCACACTGGTTCTAGTTTGTATTAAAAGAGGCGTTTTAGAACTGAATATAACTTTTCAATTAAATATTAACGCATACACAGACGTAGATGTAGATGATGTGTAGATGAAATTTATCCCAAAGTCCTCGCACATAACATAATTTATTTTAGAAACTGAATACTGTCTTATACTTACGTTGAAATTCAAATTTATCTCTAGCTTCACGAATCCTTAATTTCATTACTGGAATGCCTAAATTAATTTTGACTAAAATAATGCGGTAGGCATTTATATTTTTTATGGCAGTATACATTCTAGCCAGCCGAAGTATTTACCTTATTATTTATTATTAAAGCCAATCATATAGGACTTTTAAATAATAAACTGAGCCTCATAAAATCAACTAGTTTATAATGCTGTATGTTTTCATATTAAGTTAAAGTGCATTATTAATGTGTTAATTTTTTAATTTAAAAAGCATTAAACACTATTTTGTGATTTAGCTAACTACATAGTATAATGCATTTAATAACTAACTCAAGTAACTGGAGTTTAAGACGAGGCGATGCATAGATCTATTGGCATTGCGAGTCCCACTGTAATGTTCAATAACACGGTACTTAGTATGTTGGCATTGCGAGTTCCACTGTAATATTCAATGACACGGTACATAGTATGTTGGTATTGCGAGTTCCACTGTAATGTTCAATGACACGGTACAGTCGCGGGCCAGTGTCTGGGAGACAGCGGGTCTCCGGGCTCGGAGGATGTGGGAGGAGAGGGGGTTGGTCGTGAGAGGTCTGATTATAATAATTCTACCTGGAGCTTGTTATGACTGAAAAATCGCGGGTTGGAGACGTGATTTTGTCTTGGGTCTTAAATTAATAACGGCACCAAGTCATTTTCCGCTGTTACTGAGCGTGCACAACCTCCCCGTCCTTGCGACGCGACGTCTTAATACAGCTCATCGGTTGTCCTGTTATGTTTGTTACTGTACTTTCAAAACTTCCATTCCGCTTTGGCTCCTGCATACGTTGTCCATTAATTCCTTTAGACCTGTCATTGATTGAGTGGCAACTTTTAATCAGAACCTTCGATAATTACTAAAATGTGCAACCAATGAATTAATCAGCTAATTTTCAATTTTAATTGGTTTAGTACGCCCTCATAAAATAGTAATACATTTTATTCGGGGTGCTTATAAATAACAGTTTAACCATCGATTTACTCAAATAGTAATAAGAAAAAGAATAGTTCCAGTGTATATGGTATGATAATGGTGGATAATAACACGAAAACACAAGTTATGGTTGATGCCTGTTTTAGTACTTATTCTTCAGTAATTAGTTGTAAAGAAATTTTATTTTGGGTAAGTACATTTACCCAATAAAAAATGGGTAAAACGGGGGGGACGTTGAGAGCCTAAAAACTTAAATATACAAAATTCTACAATAGCTAATACAATAATAAACATTTGCCATTACATACCTTTTTAATGAGAATGAAGGGAATATAATCTTCAAACAATGACTACTCCATAATTATTGTCTCAAAATCCAATCGCCAGATTAGTAACTAATCAAACAATTAAAGAGTGTTATTTTTGCCCTTTAGATTGAAGGTTATTTAAAGAAGAATCGCATTGTTGTGATTTAAGGAACAATATTATATTCTTTCTTGAAAAACTAATAATTCATTTTTAACGCAGATTAGGTCACCAGTATATAATTTTGATTCAAATTTTTTAGTTTCATCCCAAAATTCATTGGATAAGATTAAATTAAATATGTTGTCAGGGTAAAGCACCAGTTTTATCAGTCCAGAATACATTATAAACACTGGGAAACCAATAATGATTCCTTTTTAACTTTTGTGTAGAAGCATTGAATGAAAATGTACCTGCTGTCTTTGCCCATCGTTGAAATAATAAAGAAAATACAAATTTCCCATGTTTTTGACATCATATGATTCGGATAGAAGACAATTATATTTTGTTTTATGATTTTTGATGAGAGAAGTTGGATTCAAAACCATCTAAATGTATGATAATATAGTGTCCGTTATTACTGACAAGAATTCATGTAGCTTACATACAATTTGTAAAAATTGCGTAAAATAACAAACACTGGTTATTTAGCTTTAGGAGAATCTGGGGCTTAGAGTGCAATCATGTTACTTTACACTGAAAAGTTGAAAAATTGGTAGTCTCAGGAACTGTAAACAGAGACTACCCTTCTTCCTGGTGTGAAGACGACCCAATTCTACACAAAATAAGTATAAGAAAAGGATAGGAAGTATTAGTGAACGTTTCAATAATATTTGAAATAAGGAAGTTCTCAAAAACAACCAATCACATATTAACGATTTACAGTATCAGAAATGTGTTAAATGCGAAATTTACAACAAATATGTGAATGATAATTCAATAAACTTTTCTTGGATATAGTATTTATTCTAAAAACCTTTAAAATGCATCGTTTTCGTGCAGTTTGTTTTAATACATAAAAAGGTTCGACAAATTTACTTCTTAGAAGTTTATAGTAGCCTAGATATAGTACCTTAAAAACCTTTGATTTACAAAGCACATTCAAACAAAGCATGTTACAAACAAACTATTTAAAATAAAGGTGTAAATATTGAGTATACTCTGTCTGTTTTGATCATAATACGTCGTATTAAACGCTTTAATTAATAAATATATTTATTTCTCCATTTAAAAATTTTTCTCAAAACTCAAGGAAGTTTTTGTCACCCACGCAAGACTCCCAGAACAGAAAGCTCCAGTAGGAAGAGCAAGCAGGTGCTCATAAAGCTACAAAACGGTTTCTAGTTTTTGTCACCCACGCAAGACTCCCAGAACAGAAAGCTCCAGTAGGAAGAGCAAGCAGGTGCTCATAAAGCTACAAAACGGTTTCTATCGTGTTCAGCCAGCTTTTTACCGATTCTTACAAGTACCTATATTAACGCTTGGGAACCGAGGAATGCATATTAAAATCTCGCCTCAACGACCTCTGGCGGGAATAGCTGATTCTCCTACTCCGGATCCGTCAGCAATTTGCCGAGCGTCGTTGGGAAAATATTCAGAGCCATGAGAGATCCCGCCCATCTTCGCAACATTCTCCTTATTAATATTCTTATCGCATTTTCGACATACTTCATGAGCCAATATACACACAGAACCGAAAACAGCCGGAGGGCAACCGGTGTGATCGGCCAGGGTTGCCAACGTTTTACGGACAAAAACTCGCACGCATATTAAACGGCGATAAAATTAATGCACGCGAGCCGAGGAGTGCGCAGCCGGCGGGTATTCGTTACTCACTACAGCACTCACTTAACCGGTATTTATTGGGGGAGACGGGGACGCAGTTGTGGAACCGCTCATGTATCACCGGACTTGCTTGCGTTGTTATGTGACAATTGCAACGATGAGACGGGGACGCAGTTGTGGAACCGCTCACGTATCACCGGACTTGCTTGCGTTGTCCTGTGACTATTGTGATGATAAGACGGGACGCAGTTGTGGAACCGATCATGTATCACCGGACTTGCTAGCGTTGTTATGTGAAGATTGTGATGACGAGACTGGTACATAATAACTATAAATAGTTGGGAGTGTACTTGTCTGTGGTGCCGTTCATGTATCACCGGACTTGCTAGCATTGTTATGTGAAGATTGTGATGACGAGACTGGTACATAATAACTATAAATAGTTGGGAGTGTACTTGTCTGTGGTGCCGTTCATGTATCACCGGACTTGCTAGCATTGTTATGTGACGATTGTGATGATGAGACTGGTACATAGTAACTATAAATAGTTGGGAGTGTACTTGTCTGTGGTGCCGTTCATGTATCACCGGACTTGCTAGCATTGTTATGTGACGATTGTGATGATGAGACTGGTACATAGTAACTATAAATAGTTGGGAGTGTACTTGTCTGTAGTGCCGTTCATGTATCACAGGACTTGCTAGCATTGTTATGTGACGATTGTGATGATGAGACTGGTACATAGTAACTATAAATTGTTGGGAGTGTACTTGTCTGTGGTGCCGTTCATGTATCACCGGACTTGCTAGCATTGTTATGTGACGATTGTGATGATGAGACTGGTACATAGTAACTATAAATTGTTGGGAGTGTACTTGTCTGCGGTGCCGTTCATGTATCACCGGACTTGCTAGCATTGTTATGTGACGATTGTGATGATGAGACTGGTACATAGTAACTATAAATTGTTGGGAGTGTACTTGTCTGCGGTGCCGTTCATGTATCACCGGACTTGCTAGCATTGTTATGTGACGATTGTGATGATGAGACTGGTACATAGTAATAACTATAAATTGTTGGGAGTGTACTTGTCTGTGGTGCCGTTCATGTATCACCGGACTTGCTAGCATTGTTATGTGACGATTGTGATGATGAGACTGGTACATAGTAACTATAAATTGTTGGGAGTGTACTTGTCTGTGGTGCCGTTCATGTATCACCGGACTTGCTAGCATTGTTATGTGACGATTGTGATGATGAGACTGGTACATAGTAACTATAAATTGTTGGGAGTGTACTTGTCTGTGGTGCCGTTCATGTATCACCGGACTTGCTAGCATTGTTATGTGACGATTGTGATGATGAGACTGGTACATAGTAACTATAAATTGTTGGGAGTGTACTTGTCTGTGGTGCCGTTCATGTATCACCGGACTTGCTAGCATTGTTATGTGACGATTGTGATGATGAGACTGGTACATAGTAACTATAAATTGTTGGGAGTGTACTTGTCTGCGGTGCCGCTCATGTATCACGTACGATGGAGAGGCGATGGGGTAATTGTGGCACCTCGCCGTTCTCAATGTAGGGCTACATGTTAACGTTGCTCTTTGACGATTGTGATGAAATAATTCGGCGGTCATAGTTGTGGAACCGTTTAAGCCCGTTTCATATTATTCTTTTTGACGTTTATAATGAAGTCATATTGAATACGTCTTCGCCAACTGTAATATGATAGTAGTCATGTACGAGCTTCCAAACTAGTTTGAATTAATTGAGGAAATATATGGCAGAATCATGACAATATACAATTATTCACTCATGCAAAAAATTATGGTTGCCTGTAAAGTCGGTTTTACGGGCGAAGATTTTACGTGACAACGTCTTTTTCTCGGTAGAATATTTATTGATATGAATATTATTAAATTGCACAATAGGAACAAGGAATTGAATGAAAATAAGAATTGCACAAATTTTAACTATAGAAATATATTTTGTTTACTAAAACATTGTACATAATTTGAAATTAATTAAAATTTGTTATTGTAAATGGTAAAGTTGAATAAAACATTTACTAAAATTGGAATTTGAAATTCTTGCTAAACACAGATAAATTCTAACTCCGCGCGTGGTGATTGGTCGGTTTAGTTCGTTTGTTTGGTCGCACTGTTATGACAGGTTAGAGGTTATAATTTGTTATTTTAAATGTTTGACTAGCAATACGCGCTGTTTCTTCTCAATCGACTGAATTACGATTGATTGCAGAGTGATTTAAACTAATAATTTACTTAACACTATCAACATTTGTCAATAGTATGACATAACCTATAAACTCAGTTTCTCAACTTTTGTGTCAATCTAACAATTAATCAATCAATCATAGTTTACGATAATGAAATATCAGTGTACAATTATTTACCTTTATTGTTGTAGTTGTTGTAAATGACGAATCTAAGCACTCCACATTTTCACGAATAAACATAGTTATCTGCTTTATCCCGTGCGGCGGACCCACAGTTATCTGCTTTATCCCGTGCGGATCCCGTGCGGCGGACCCACTGGACGGGCATCGTAACGTTACCGGGCGTTACACTTTTTCATGAGTGACTCCGAGCCGCAACCTAATTTAAGACGTTGTCACGTCAAAAACTAAGTGTTTTGAATAATGCGTGAATATGAACAATTTATTCTGTAATGGCCATTCTCTCAGACGAACTCTTCTTTATTATAAATAGTGTTGAAAATATTTCTTTTCTTTAAAAAAACCAACAGTTCACAAGTTTAGTAAAACTAGTGTAAATCATAAACTATGTAACACTATTCCTATAATTAAGTGAACTAATAATTCATTTTTGAAATTCGTTGCAAAAAAGTATTGGCAATTTCTGATACTTTAGTACGAGTATTTTTAATTTAAAGGGTAATAGTACGCTATCCCACGTGTCACGTAACAGGCCTCGCTGAAGTTCGATGCCAAATTTCAAGTCTATAGCTTATTTCATATTCATAGATAGAACAACAGACAATCATACGCAAACAAAAAAGAAATTGTGTCATTCTACTGAGTGATGGGCTTCAACGATGTTCAACAAAATTCCAAGGTTTACTTGCGACATTATAGAACTCATTCTTGTCTATGTAGAAATGAAGTTTCATACAAAATGTCAAGTCTATAGAAGAATTCTTTCCTTAAATTCTTTCCTTTTTGTCCTTAAATTGAGTTTCGTATCAGTGTTTAAATAATAAAAATCTACACACCAAGTAACCATAAAATTATGTAGGATATAATGGAATAATTGGGCTACTTGTGTTAACATGTTACATATTATTCTGTTTTGCTTGAGAATAACGAATCCCTGAAGAAACAAAGAGCAATGATACCACATTTTGGAAAATAAATACGCTACAAAAATGCAGTATTGAATCTTTGAAGCTAAAATAACTTTATTACTGCTGGAATAAAACTCAAAAAGTTTATATTTACATAGTGAGATAAAACATTTTACTAATTTAAAGGAAAACACCTAATAACTTTCATTTTATCGTCTTTTAGACACTATACGTTATTGTTTTCGGATCGCCAAGACTTTAAACTTGTTATAACTAAGAAGAAAGATTATGGATCACGAAAATTGTAATTAAAGATTGGGATCTGCACGTACTTTGATATGCGAGACTATAGACTATATTATTTTGTTATTTTAGAATAATTTTAGTACTGTTGATCTACGCTACTGCGACAAGGCTGAAGTGCTAAAGTCACTATACGTAGGAAAGTAATGTTATTTTGAGTTACAGAAAGCTTTATAACTCAAATAAGTTGCAAATCCCTGTACTGCTAGTTTAAAGACATTTATTATATAGTAGAACATTTCTTAAGTTAAAAATTGTTTTGGTAAACGAGCTACACATTAAATTTAAAAAAATGCAATCCAGTCCAGTGCAATTCGTCCAAAGAATAAAGAAATATGCAAAATAGAAGCGTATAGTTCGATACAAGATTGGGTATAGGTCTTATAGTGACTTTTTAAACCATAGGACTCAAATACATCTTTGAAAAAGAATTCCAAGACTTTTATATAACAGATGATATTGGCTGTTTCAGTACATTATGTGTTTCAAAACTTAAAAACTACTTAAATAGCATTCGGCTCGGTGTCCAACATGGACAGCTGTGAGACAATTAATTTCCCACCATGACTATTCATTCTTTATTTATTCTACTGCTTTTCAAATCTGTTTTAAAGTAAATAACAAAGTTTAGGGGTATTGGACTGAAACTAAATTGTGTTTTATTTTATGCTTTATTATAGTTTTCTGTAAATAGTTTGTTTTTCTTGTTGTTATCAATTTAATAGACTAAATAAATAAAATTATTGAAACATTCTGTTTTCTACCGTTTTATTTGATGATAAAGTATATTTGAGTTGTGTTTTTCCTGGAACGGGAAATTACACTTACATGCTTGCTGGTATATTTTATTGCCCTTTTGGTACACGTTTACGTTAAGTAATAAAGATAATTGAAACTTCGCATACTTCCTAGTGACACACTTCACTTTATAATTGTATCTGTGTGTTCAGACATGTGTATTAAAATATCCAACAGTCGTAAGAAATAAGTGCTCGCATACTATTGATTTTAAACTTTTTTTTTATACAAAAATATCATGCCAACATATGACTTAAGCTACAGAACAGTCAAACAAGAAACAAGGTAGAATATTGAAATAAAATCAGTTTGGTTAATTATTACTATTCTCAAGGTAGTTTTAACTTTGCGAAATCGAGTTCAAAACACGCAATAAGAGTTTTAAAGTTAATGTGTGGTGTAATCACCAAATAATTTGTTAATTTTAATAAATTAATGATTTTCTTAAGATTAGTATAGACTTTTTTTTAAATCAACTAATTATTCTCTGATACACTCCCACATAACTAACAGAATATTATCAAATAAGAATTTCAAAATAACAATAACTTGTACATTAATTTACATTCAACTTTATCATAGCCCAGGTGTTCTGTAATTTGAATTTCAACTGACAATGGACCTAACAGATTCCAAATTAAAGAGAAAAGGCAATTTAAACAACTCAGTAAACAATAACTGAACTTGTTTTTAATGGAAGGCGATGGGGTACGATAGGTGGATCCAGTTTTTATATCTCATATTACATTAATCATTTTACAAAACAAAACAAAAGCCAAATATATAAATCATGTGTTTAATTTTAACAGAGAATTTCGGAACATTTGAACACGCGCTTTTTCCTTAACGTTGGTTTGAATGTAAATAAAATTATTAAAAGCAGTCCCCTGCCAACATGAAGCAGTCAAGTTAAACTTTCAAAACTTAGTATTAACAATTTTCTCCCATCTTAAATCTTGGAAAGGCTTAAACAAACCAACTCTTGTTGAACTATAACCGAAAAGTCGTATCGGTTGCTTCATCCTTCTTCCAGATCTTTTATGAGTCTATGCATTTACTATTTCTTTTGTAGCAGTATAGATTCAGATTTCATAGCATTTAAGATAGTCACCCGTTTGCCATCTTTAGATTGGTTGTAGCAACAAAAACCTCAAGTGGATGGATACGTTGAATTGGTCGATCACGTATTCCGCTTGCAGTTTTCTGTCGCAACGATTCTTGAGTTTCCGTCTCGATATACTCGATTACTCCGAGTGGCCAGTTTTATCTTTTCATGTTGCCTGAGCCAATGAAAACCTTTCCCAACCTTTGTACTTATTTCTTCCAGCGGACAGTTATAGTTTGGCCTAAATATTCCACTTGGTTTTTTCTTAAATCTTCTCGAGCTGGCTTTAGTTGTGTCTTCTTTCCAATAGAGTAGAATCCAGTCTGTCTAAGTCAATAACTCTACAATCTCTCATGTCTTGGATAAACATTGCTGGTGCTATTACAGTGCACTCTACAATGTCTTCTGTCAAGTACTTAGGGGTATGTGATTCATCAATGACTCAAAGTCACACAAAATTGATATTAGTTCTTCACTGTTCTTCAACAGCTCACACTAGCACCTTCTTCAAACACTGCGTTATACAACATAGAAACTACTTATAAGTTTATTAATAACCGACATAGAACATGGATAAGACTCTTCAATGCAATGCTCTTTATATTTTCCAACGTGGTGATCAATCACTGCATTCAAAAAGAATGGGCTACACGAGATCCCACGTCAACTCTTGCATGTTAATAAATTTTCAAATTGTCAGCCTCGTCAACCCATAGTAACTTCAATAATAGTCACGAACCTTCTCATTTAGCCTATTTGTAAGAGGCCTTTCTTAATGTCCGTAACTTCTCCTATTTTATTCAGTCTAAACCAAAGAAAGAAAGGAGAAATTTCTTCCAATAAATTTAATTCTTTTTTTCAATCATTGATTGAGAGACGGATATCCTTTCTCACAAGTCGATCCAACAAAACAGGTCGAATCTTTGTTGTAGGTACCCTCATCCTTGAAAACTATGTTGCAGATAATGTCCTTCATCTTGCTAATTGGTTAGCACTTCTAATATTCTACTGTGCCGCAGGATCATCAAATACTTGGTCATATACTATTATAGCGTTTTCAAGATAGAAATCAATTTTCGACTAGCACTTACAAAATTATTTGGTAAACTTGGTTGATCTGCAATTCAAGGTAATTCGACTTCATAATGTTCGTCTTTATTTATTTTCTAGTCCGGTCTTGTTCAGCTACAGAGATTTTTTTCCTATTTCTAGCTTCAATAGGATACCTAAATGTCAAGTTGCCAAAGTTTACTTGCGGAAGTTAACCTGTTAACTAATAAGCATAGTAGAATTTTTGGTCATAGTTAGGTTTGTCCGTTTTAACCCATTAGTGTCCATCCGAGAGATGTTTCGGCAGCAACTAAGTCGCATTTCAGATCCTTCTTGTATCCGATAAACAATTTGCCAGCTATATCAGCACCTATTAAAATGTCGAAATGACCTGCTTTAAAATAATTTAATTTGATTCTCAATTTTGAAAGTTCTTGAATATATTTGTTTCTTGACAACAGATTTTCTTATATATATATAGGTTCGTTGACATCCAGTGACAAATCACCGCCCTGATGTTATTTGCTTACTCACCGATAAGAGTGATTCTGATAGTTTGAAGTAGTATTTTGTACTTAATTTTGCTATGAAGACTGGTTAGATTCCTGTAGTTAGTCGCTGTCACCCAATTTAGGACATAAAAGAGGTATATAATGACTATTACTAACTATGCATTTCAGAAAACTCTACATTGTCTATGAGAATGTCCTATTTTAGAATAAGGAAAATAACCGTGTGTTTGATAAAAATTCTTTTTCTATCGGGCAAACTTATATTTCTGCCTTCCAAACAGTCTGCACTATAATGAGAACCCTCACAAAATATACAACTAGGTTTATACTTGTAATCATTTCAAAGCTTACTAAACCAGCAACAGTAGGTATAAGCTCACTAAAATTTGTCAAACATTTTTATTTCGATTCGCATAATTTGTCAGGCCTACTTTATCTTTTCTATTATTACCTGAAAGATTAGTCTTAATATCATTCTGAGAAAGGGTACTATGAACTAATTATAAACTTTCCCCTGCTTCTACCTCGACTTTCAAAAATGCTAAAAGCTCTTCTAATTTGTTTTTGCTGCTGTAAGTTATCTTGTCGACTATCTACAACTAAGCTTAGGCGAGGAGATTGTCGTTGATACAATTGTCTTGGCGAGCAAGGCTGATTCTGCCATGAGATAGCAACAAGACATACATACGCCTTATAACTCTATGATCAAAGAACGTAACTATGATCTTAACGGGTCAAATAAATATATTAGAGTGAACGTTTTACCAGTATATTGAGATAAAAATATGCTTAGCAATTCAATCGACAGCTCTTTCCTACAAAACCTCTGTGTAAATTGCTAAATTACCTTAGGATAGTTAGGGCCAGACGGAGGAAAGCTATTAACTAGATCACGCCCTGTAGTATTTTACAACTGTAGGCTGTATTAAATACTGAACATTTGAATTTATTCTTGAACTTCTTTTTTAATTTAGCGTGGAAGCTGATATAGTTTTTTAAACTACGGTCAAATTTACTCAGGTTTAACTTTGGCAAATTTTACAGTTGTTTAGAGCAACAAAGGTTTTTATTACCAATCAATCCTTACGTTCGACTTAAGAGTGGTACCGGTACTGGTATATTTACTTTTTAATGTTTTCCACCTCTCTATACCTCATCATACTCAGTTTCAAGAAATTGTTTATTATTTTCTATAGAAAACATTTAGCCTACTCACCTGAGTGTCAATAGCAAATAGCCTATCTGATTTAATCGATAACTTTTCATAAAATTCCAAGACATCATGAGGCACTTCTGTGTTAAACTGCTCTTCCAATTTATTGTAACAACGTGTGAACCCTCTTCTCAATTATATTCTTTCTTTTTTTAGTCGATCTAGATTTTATTTTCCAATCGTTGTTCCCCACCAGGAATGCTAAATGTTATTATTTGGAATTGCAAGTGATTACTTCGGCTGTTTTATGTAACTATCAATGCGTAAAAAACAATTTAGATGAATCTATAACAAAATTTACAACAACTAACTTAACATAAAAATTATGATGTGGTAATGTAAAACCACTATAACATTGCCCCTGTACAGTTAAATTGTCACGTATTGAGTGATTAAACTGTATCATGGTACCTAATTATCATAGACTGAATGTCTCATTTTTTACGTTTGTTTTCTTATATATGATTTGAAATAGTGTTCACAAAACACTACATACAATAATTACTATTCCTCTGTGTTCTTGTCGTTTGTTGGCGTCGTCTGCTCGTGGATCAACATTCTATGAATGAGTAATTAATCTTAGATTATCTTGAGTAGTTAGTTTGGGGAAACAAATATACAATTTAGTCATTCAATTTGGTTCAGTGGCTTATTTATACATTAAAAGTAGTGTTATTTACGCATGTCTTTTACAAGTAGGTACATAAACGAGAAATTACACTGTTAGGCCTGACTGAAGAAGGTTGTTTTGATTTGAATCCAAGTGTCAGACATGCCTATACCATGCAGTACAAAATGTGGAAAAAACGCAATTTTGAAGGTAATTTTATAATTGTCTATGTTATTACTTTTACTAAGGTAGGCTTACTCAAAATATTTCAGGATAATTTCATACAATAAAGAACACACTTCTACCCTCAATATGTTGGTGAGTCTTAACCTAAAAGTGCCAGACATTTTCTCGATTATTTTGCGAAAAGTGCCAAGGTATATGCCCTGTGCTGTATCAAAAAGAACCAGGCCAAACTTTACTTTTTTACAGCCGTCAACAGTAAATGTCATATATTTGTTAATTTTGGACCAAAACACTTGGAGTTTTTAAAATATTTCTTTAATAAAAACATGCTTTAACTAATTAGCCTATAAATTTATTTTATTATGCATGCATAACAAAATTTGGGTAGGGTACGATAAGCGGACCCGGTTTTTTATATCGAAATTGGCAAACGATATTACTTAATCATAACTACCGATATAATCAATCAATACTGATTAATTATTTTGAACAAATAACTTAAATAATCTATATCAACAGCTGTAAACACTTTCAAATAATACACGTAAGGTAATATTTCAATTTTACATATAAGTAACATTTGATTATTAAAAATGGCAGTCAATTTTAGAAAACTACACGACATTGCTTTGAAAGATGATAAGACATGTTTTACATGGCTTCAACATGTTGGACTCGTAACGAAAAATCCATTATGTGAAATTTGTGGGAAAGAAATAACTGTAACTGTGAGAGGAGCAAACATGGTCGTCTTCAGTTTTCCTAATTTTGCTTATAATAATTTGTTTAATCACTGTAAATATTAAATCCATATTTTAATTTCAAACATATGATTGTTATTGAGGACTATAGATACTTTTATATCGATTGATAGTCTAGGATTTGAGATGTGAATATTAGGTATCGATATAAAAAACCGGGTCCGCTTATCGTACCCTACCCCAAAATTTTTATATTAGTAATAAATAATAATACATTGAAATGTATTTTTTTCATTTTGCCCCTATTAATGCCTAGGTAGTTAAAACATTCCTCACACAGTAGATGGTGTTATAATTCTCACCCACAGGTATTATAGCGCATAACTTAAAAGATTCACTGAACTATCTGGAAAAGATACACTTAGGTACACTTTTTATATCCGTTTGTATGAAAAAATGTTGAGTCACAATATTTTGTAAATTTGTTATAATTAATAAACAAGTGACAACATCCCTATATTTACATAAAAAACTGTTTAATACAAAAATAAAACATAGGCATATCAAAAACAAGAATATAAAAACATAATTTGCACATTGTACATTGAAAAATTTGATTATTTGATGGTTTAAAAAATGTTGTAATGTTTTACTTCATTCGACATTTTGGTACTTTGTTATTATCCAGAGACCCCTTTATTTGGAACTTTTTTACCAGGGTCCTAAACTGTAGTAAATTAAGAACAGATTTTATTTGAATTTCTGTAAAATTTACATGTCATGACGGTCAGTTGTTTTGTGCCTCCCAAAAGGAAGTTATGGGGCCACTCTCTCCTTATCTACTATTTATTATTAGATAGGTACAAGTGAATAAAACATACGTACCTATTAGAAATATACAAAATTAACGAGCGCTCACATCCAACATGATGTCGGAAAAGAATGTCTATCTGGGACATGATCTGTGGTTGGGAAGTACCAATCGGGAATGCTTCTGGCCATTACTGCGGGCTTTTGGCAAAAGAAGAAGAAAAAAATCTCCGGAGATAGTGCCCAAATTCAAGCTCAGATCACATCAGTGGTTGTAAGGTTATCTTTAATTTTGGTACTACTAGTGACATATTTATGATAACGTAATCTAAACCTACTCGTACTTATGCCATGTTATAACAAATAGTATATATAGGGACACAGTGGCCTCCTTCTCGCCGACATTGCTTCCTTTCAGGAGGCATAAAACAAGAACCGATCGTCATAGTGACATATAATTTTCACAGTAAGTCAAATAAAGTTTGTTATTTCTAATAATGTAGTTTTAGGACTCTGGTTAGAAAAGCTCTTCCAAAAATAGTGGCCTCCGGGTAATACCAAAGTACCGACATTTTAAAGAAACCATCATTCACGACCTCCTTTTGTAACAGTCTATGAACAGTGTTCTCACTTATTAGTGATCTATTTCTCTTCATATTACTTTAATTATTTGAAAGAATTCAATTAACACTACTTGGTAAAAAAAGTAAATAATTGCACATTAACAAAGCAAACGAAAGTTGACAGAGTCATAATGCCGCCAAGCAGTATAATGCAGACACTCAATGTCCCTTGTACTTAGTGTTTGTTTGGTCAGTATTTAGTTCAAAAACTTACATAGTGTTTTTCAGAAAGATTATTTTATAGTAAATACAAAAAGAACAATATTGGAAACATTCTACTTTAATTTAAATTTCGGCGATTTATTTTTTGGATGTCCGGTTAAATGGACACTGACTCTTCCGTCACGTCTTATTGAAAACCATAAAAACAGTTGTTGGCACTGAAAGGGTTAACACAACATTGGCCAACAATTTTACCACTAAATGCTTAGGATTCTTACATTAATTATTCCTAAAAGGGATAAATTAGGTTTAAGAACCATTGCGTGAGTAATTCCAAAGGTACGTAATAAAATAGTAAATAACATTATTGAGAAGGGAAATATTAGTATCATGTCTAGGATCAGTAATTAAACGTTAGCCTAGTGTAACTATAAATTACCAACATGAGTATAAAGATGGAATGCTATGAAAGTAATGCTCACTATAGTCGGCAATAATGTTGGGGGACTGCGGTTTTTTTTACAATCAAAGATAAAATGGTAAATATGAAATTAACACCTATAGTGACAAATAAAGACAAATTTCATGTTATTAACTTACAGCTATTGTCCTGAACAAACATTATAAGGTTTCAAGGAGTGTTAATGATAAATAACAATGTTATAGAACATTAAAAATGGAACTGCTTTTCTTGCACAGAGTAATATTTCTTTGTTCTACATAAATTTGTGTTGGGCATCATGTGATCTTGTTATGACTCTTGAGTCAACCTCACATTGATTGCTGCTAATATTAGCCATTGCACCATATTAGGTCACGTAAAATAAAACTAATGCTGAAGTAAAGGGAATTTGAGCCAAATAGAAGAAGACATTGTTAATATTTTGACTTTCTGAGAATAAAGTTTCATATGGATCTGACAAAAGTGCTTATGACAATCAGTGTGGGCTTTAGCAAATTATTGCTGTTTTTGTGCTGATGGCGATATACGATAAACATCCCTCAAGGTAGTATCTATCACTATCACTAAAAATCTAATTAGTTCTAAAGGGTCTAATCATAAATGCCTCCGACCATTACTGCTATCTAGGAAACACAGCTTGGCATAGCAAACATATATTATACATTTACCTAACCATAACTTTCTACTGTCTTGCATGAAAGGTATTTCCACTGTTCTAAAATTATCTGTCATTTTCATCCCCTAAAATCTTGCATTGTTTATTCAGAAATATGATTGCAATAGGTTAATAACGTGAATTTCGTTACTTGTGTGGATAAAAATTAATTTTATAATAATGCAAACAAACTAACCAAACGTTCTACAAATGAATAAATAGTGTAAAAGACAAATATAGGTTTAATAAATAAGCAAAACTAACGTAACCATAACTGCCTAATTTCCTATGTATGTACAGTTTACTTGCAAACCACCTGGTAACTTCCAATGACATGAAAATATTTTTTCTCCATTAAAAATAACACTCAATTACTGGTAAACTTGTACTCTCCCTCTTAAAACACATGATAACCTATTATAAAGAAATATATTAATTTTATAATATTTTAACTGCTTATGTAATCGATACTCGAACATGTAAATAACTTTCAATACTAATTGACGTATTAGAGTTAATGCACCGCAGTAAAGTAATGGATGCCATGGTTGCACTGAACGGTTGCTGGTGCTGTTCATACCACAAAAAACTAAGACAGCTATCAGGGGCAGATAATGCTGAAAATCATAGATAACAAGAAGCACAGTACAGAATATAACCATAAAATGATATTTCCATTTCCATTATTAAAAAAGATAGTTATTTGTGATTTGCACCCACTAAAACCATGTATAGTTTTGTTCAGGAGGACAAGACAAATACGTTAATAATGTTGAAATTTTGATTGGCCACTTAGCCATTACATTCACTGATACTGTAACACTTTAAACTTCTCTTATCAATACTACGTACTTAAATATCTACATAGCCTATTCTAAATCTATCTAACATATTCTTATTTTATAGAGAATATAATATAAATCTTTTGGGCTTTATACCATAAGCTTGCAAACTCGACATTTAAGAGTGGGTGCAGGGAAAAGCAAGATGGGTAGGGGTGGAGACTGATTCAGACATATAATTATGTATTTGGTAAGTTAGTAGTTGATTTAGCTTTATAATAATTTCTTCCTCCAAAAACCACACATTAACTATATGCTAGGCACAGTATTAAAGTTTGTAACTATGTTTAAAGTACCTAAGTTTTTATTACATATTCATGAAGAATCTGTATAAGTACATTTCGCTACATTTAATTCCATGTGACAATCACTGGCCAAATTTTTGGTGTACAGTATATGAAAGCTCAGGATAATCACATGCACTCATAAATTATAGGAATTAATTCCATTTTTCAATAGTCCTTTATTCCATTTTCTGTAGTTTAAATGACCGTAGCTTTTGATTCTAATATAATGTTTTGTTTTTCAGAGACCAAAAACAGGCGATGCTATGTGCAAGGAGTGTTTTTTCTGGGCTTTTGAAACAGAAATCCATCAAACAATCCTTGAGGGAAAACTGTTTCAAAAAGGTCAGACGGTTGCAATAGCAGCTTCAGGAGGAAAGGATTCAACAGTTCTGGCTTATGTAATGAAGTTGTTAAATAAAAAACATGACTATGGTCTGAGATTAGTCTTGTTATCTGTTGATGAAGGAATTACGGGTAAATTTAGATTTTTTAAATCCATAAGCTAAATTTTTA
Organism: Homalodisca vitripennis; assembly: GCF_021130785.1. Classification (NCBI taxonomy): domain Eukaryota; kingdom Metazoa; phylum Arthropoda; class Insecta; order Hemiptera; family Cicadellidae; genus Homalodisca; species Homalodisca vitripennis. The sequence goes on from NC_060207.1 coordinate 35,246,358, forward strand.
AATACAAGGTAATCTGTATTGAAAATCAGTAAAGTTAGTACAAAAGCTTAACACTTATTTTTAAGGAAACGTCATACCTCACAGATATAAAAAAAATCTGGTTTCACAAACCGTAATTTCTTTTCTTTTTTCTGTTTTTTATTTCAAGCAAGTCCTACACCATGGTTTAAGGCTATCTCATAATTTGTTTAGCTGAGGTGGTTTGGTTTTTAAAACTTTTATTTTCCATATACTTTGTAATTATCAACAATGAGGCTTTTTCAAAATCACAGAATCATTCTATTGAAAGTTTTAAATACTATGATGCCACATACTTGTATTTAAAAAATTATATATTTAGCTGTGATCTATATTGGTATATGTTCATATTAATTTGATTGTTGAACCCTATAATTTTAATTTTCAGTGTAGTCTTCTTTTTATAAATTCTTACTATTGTGAAATAAGTTACTGTATCCTTCACACCAAAATGGAAGTTGTTAATTTTTGTTAAGGAATTAATACAAATTAACATTATACTTGGTGCATTAATCAAAATAATTATTTAATTTAATCCTTAAAAATGTCTTAATGTCTAAATATTATTTATATATTTATTAATATATAATACTAAAATAGTAAAAATTTACATTCCTTTTTATTTAATACTAGAAACAAATATGTAATAATATTCTACCTTGATTTTTAGGTTACAGGGATGATAGTTTAGATACAGTGAAGCAAAATCGGGATGATTATGAAATGCCTTTGAAGATTCTATCGTATGAAGAGTTGTATGGTTGGACCATGGATAAAATTGTTGCACAGGTAATCCTAGACAGAGAAAACATGTTCACCCTCAACCTAGAAGGGTTTAGTCATGCAGTTATATTGTTGTAGGAACTGTAAAGAAGTGACATGTATAAGATGTCATTTTGCATACCATTATATCCGTCGTCACCATTTTTTACTAAACAGTAATTGTTTATTGCCATACTAACTGGTCATACATAGCCATTTTATCGAAACTACAATATTGCTTACATATATTTTGTAGTAAACAATCCTTCTCAAATTCTTTGACTGAATAAGGTGCTAAGTTAATCAATACATTTTTTAATAACTGTTGAAATTTTTAATTACCCACTATTTCTTATTTCAATGACAATACATTCTATACAATTTCAGACGGGTGTAACTCCTTTTTTCTCAAATAAATTAAGTTGTGGACAAAAGGCAAAATATTAAAAACATTAACAATCCTCTACTGGTTCATTTAAGATTGATTCAATTTAATGAAAGAGATCTCCATGTTTTCTTTAATCTAATTTATTTAAAAACTGAGTTGTGTGTGCTTTGGGCTTGTCTGATATAACCTTTTTAATATCTAATTATGTACAGTGCACTCTGGCAATCTTACATTATTAGATTTCAAAGATAAGATTTGGTGATATATATATATATATATATATATATATATATATATATATATATATATATATATATATATATACATTAACTGTGGAATTCTCACTCTTATTACAGAAGATCAATAACATAATACAGAAAAGCAATTCATTGTTATTGTCAAGCAATTTTTTGTTTATCTTTCCTTCATTTTAGATTGGTAGGAAGAACAATTGTACATTCTGTGGTGTGTTCCGTCGGCAAGCGCTGGACCGTGGAGCTGCTTTGCTCGGGGTTGATGCTGTGGCAACTGGTCACAACGCCGATGACCTGGCGGAGACGGTGCTCATGAACATTCTGAGAGGAGACATTGCGCGTCTGCAGCGATGTACAGCCATCATTACAGTTAGTAACCATACTCCTCTTGTACTAGGTTACTACTTTTACAGCATAAACTACAACAGGGATTTGTAGGGATGGGTTGATTCTGATAATACCTGAATCCTAAATACATGGAAGTATCGACGATTCTCGATACCATGGCTCTTTTCACCTGATTCCTTTACTACTCACTCAACTGTCTTTAAATGGATAGCAGCTGATTGGCAGTACTCAAATTACCGGTTATTAAAACATGTTTTTGTTATATTTTGTGTATGAAAATATATAGATAGATAACCAAATGAACAAATGTTTATTTTTTTGTAAATGATACTTGATTTCAGTTCATATTTTCTATAATAATGTTTGTGTATCGACGCAAGTCTGCTGCATCTATTTGTGGATAACATTTGATCAGTAGCACGTAATTTACTAATCACTAATACGTGTTTTTTTGAACTTGTGTATGACAAGATGGATAACTAAGTTTAAAAATTATCATAGCTTTGTAAGTAATACTTAGTTTGCAGTTCTTACTTCTATCTATACTACTGCATTACCATGTCTCTGCTGTGTCTGTGCGCTGATGTATGTTGTTCGGCGATAAACAAACTGATAACTCTAGCGTTTTTACCTCATAAATGGTTTACATATAGAAAGATATCCTCTTTAAGAATATAAGTATGTTCATATCTTAAAATATTTTTATCATCGTCCAAGGTGGTTTGAAATATTTGCTGGCTGCTTTTACTGCGGCCAAATATAAACATTTGGCATGTTATATCCTCAGTCACAAATAACAAATGACTCTGTGTCAAATTCAGAATTGAGACCAAAACCACAAATTTGATATTGGTTGGAACTGAATTTTTTTGGTATGGCCCATCCCTACCTTTAAGATGTTCTCTTGATTTTAAATATTCATTCTGTCATCCTAACTAACTTTTAAAGAAGTTTTAAGTGTTCATATAGAGTTATACAGTGTCCAGTTCAGACTATTTCTTTGTTAATACAAAAAATCCATAGTACTAAAACTGTGCAATGTTATGGATTTGTGATCTAAGTATAGCAAGTACGACTAAGCAGAAATGGTTTTTCTATAATTCTCTTTATATATATATATATATATATATATATATATATATATATATATACAAAATGTTTCCACAGGTTATTTTTCATTGTCATTAAATGCTGATAGTACATCAGTTCATTATTTGTGTTCAGATATTATATAATATATTTGTTTATTACTGTGTTTAATTCACAATGTGGTGTTTCTTTTCTCTTGTTCAGGCAAGTGAAGGGGCCATTCCACGAGTCAAACCTCTGAAATATTCCTATGAAAAAGAGATAGTAATGTATGCCTACTTTAAAAAGTTGGTTTACTTTTCTACAGAGTGTGTTTTTGCGCCTAATGCGTACAGAGGACATGCAAGGACATTTCTTAAAGACTTGGAGAAAATACGACCATCAGTCATTATGGATATAATACATTCTGGTGAGTTATGTTTAAGTGTCCAAAAGCCTAATATAATAAATAAAGTGGAAAGTCTATGGAAGTTATTTTTAGTTCTGTGTTTTTCTCCTGTTAATGATAGACATGGTTATTTTTTAATGTTAACATTTAACACTTTTACCGTATCATGAAATTGCAATCACTTACAGTATCATCCGGTCTCACAGACCTGAGGGAGGTTTTTTGCTGTTTTTTGGCTATTCTTGTTTTTTAGTTCAGATTTAAACACTGAATATATTTACAATTATTCCCTGTTGATAACAAAACTACAATTAATATTTTTTAAATATTTGTAATTGCAAAAAATTATAAAATTTAATAATTTGGGGAATTTAGGATGGAAAATAATATTCTAGAATACTGGTATAGTATAAAGCTGTATTTACAAGTATCAGAAATACACATACATGTTTACCAAAGCAATTAAAACTTAAAAAAGGCATAAGTACATACAAAAAAATAACCACAGATTTTAGATATTCTGAACACATGAAATGCACAACTTTCTGCTGCACTCCAAACAGATGGGTTATCAGACACTACATAGTTTGGATCTTCATCCGAATCGTCAACAGGTTCATCCTTACTATCATCCCCTTCAACGTTATGTAGGAGTTGTAAAAGTCGCTCTTTAAATCTTCCATCGTTTACTCTTAAAATTTCCGAGTCACTCATGTTTATAACAAGTTATAATAAAACATAAAAACTAATATATACAAACACGTAATAACTATTCACACTTTATCCGTATCACCCGGTATGACAGACCGGTAGAATAGTTACAGTAACCGTATCGTCCGGTACAGTAGACCGTAGCGCTCACAAAATAACTGGACTGATTCAAGGTCAAACGCCCTAGACAAACTAAAACCAATCAAAAACAGCTCAGGAGATACCGGTTGAAAGCTACTGAGCGTGAAGGGGGCAAACGAACACCAGTAATGCCAATTTCAGAAACATGAAATTCCCCTCTGGTCTCACAGACCGGTGATACGGTAAAAGTGTTAAATATATATATATATATACTGAGCTGAAATTTTGCATGGTGCGTCCTAATATGTTGTAGTCATGTTATAAAGTTGCGTTTCAGCAGTTTTGTCATCTAAATAGTTTTAATCACATTAGTTTAAACTCAAAATGGTTACTTTACCAACTGAAATGGATTTTATTACAAATTAACCCTTAGCGAGCCACAAATAAATAACCAAAACTACTCCTAAGAGCCATACACCTTAAAAATAAAAAAATTCCCACATACCAAAACCAATTTTTTTTTATAATTCTTATAACAGGTAAAAAAAAAAACGACAAAATATTTTTTTTCACTCTTTATTGTTAATTTACAGCCAAAAAATGGTAAAATCATAATTTCACTGAAAAAATTTAATTTTGACATTCTATGTGTTTATATATAAAATTAACAATAGTTGAACACAATTATTGTTATATGTTACAATAAACATGCATATAGTAATTTGTATTTAGAGAAAATATAAAGAATATAGTAAAAATTTATATATATATATACAAATTAAATAAAATCAATGAACTAAAAAAAAAGTTGACAATAAAGCCCTACATCACGATAATAATACATAAACTATGCTGCAAATTGATTTAAAATATTGATTAATATCAAAATTGAAAAGATAAATACGCGGATCGAAAATGGAAGGGCGAATAAACATCTAACCTCACGGAAGGCTACAGGCGGACTGAGCGCGCATCAGTAGACGTCGTTGGCTCTGCGGGAGACTATGAACATCCGGCCGCCCACTATTTTGTCGATCGAATAAGAGCCGTGACCTTCAAAATAGACACGAACTATTGACTCTTGTTTAGATCAATCTTGTTTGACAGTTTTTACTAGGTTTGTTACCCAGAAATGCTTTTAAATAATATTAAAATAAAAAATTGATTTTGCGTTAGTGGATGTCGTTGGCTTTTAGTGCTAGTTTAGGCATGACGTCTAGTAACGTCATTGGCTCAGTAAGGGTTAACCCTATATAATATGGTGTGTGTAAATCTATCTGAGGGCTTTATTCAGTCGATCATACAACAACGTACGTATGAATTAATGATGAACATTTTTGCTATCAATGGAAAGAGGATGTTTCAATGTGTAAAATATTTAGGCGTTTTAAGTATTAATCGGAATTTGAAAAGAAACTGAAAAACAAATTTTGTACTGGTATTGCACTAGCCTAGAATGTCAATAAATGCGATCTACAGGTATGACAGATAGGTTTACAAAGCTATTATGTAGGACGGAATGTAATAAAAAATTCTGCTTCTTTCTATCACCAAAAAAATTGCTTTAAGAGTGAATACTTTTTGTTTTATAACCTTTCCTGTTAACACTTACAATAAAAACTTTCCATTCTGGGAGGCATAGGTATATTGAATGGTTCCCCTCCTACACCGTAATGAGATGCACCCCACCCGACCTGTTGGCGGTCTTTAACTGTCCCCTCTTCATCAATCACATTCCCGTATCTGTACTAACTCATTGAAGTACTTCAACTTTACTCAAACTTATAATAGAAACTTATTAAATCTAAAATGCTAAAAAAATAAAAGTAAATATCTTATAAAGTACCTTACACCAAAAAATTTAAGTTTTTTAAATTCTGTAAAAATGTATAATCTCTTCAACATTAAACTTTAACATTTATTAAGAGAAACATATAGATCTATTAAGATTCAGTATAGTATAAATTATTTACACTCATTTCAGATCTTTCTTTTTCTCAAGATAGAAATATTTTTCTGCCAACTTGCTTAGGTTGATAGCAAGAGTCTGATCATGATCAATGCTTAAAATTCCAAGGGAGTCAGAATGTTTATAAAGTACAGTTGTTTATCCAGACCTCATTTATCTGGATCTTCAGGTGATCTAGATCGGAGTTACAGAGTAAAGGGAGCCTACAAACAAGTTTTGTTTAATTTTCCTGTATATTTTTTTTCCGTTTAACGATATTCTCTTCAGACGAACATGGCTCCAGATTCCAGGAATCAAATTTGTAACAGCATCAGATTCCAGATGCTGCATTAAGAGGAAGGTGAACTGGAGCTAAACTCAAACATTCTTGTTACTTTTTATTATTAAAACATTTAATTTCTTAAAAAATTTTTTCCTTTTGCACTCAGAACACCCTTTTTTTTACTCTTTCTAAGTTGGATTTTAATAATGTATTTTTATAGTTTTTTAAAATGATCTTTTACATTTTTTATGTTTGTAACTTGCAATGACAAAAAGTGCTAATTTGATACTGAAAGCTTTACAAGAATACAGTGTGGACTTTACTGATGATGTGTTTAGGTGGTTATATGCACAAATTGCAAAGTAGGTTAGTGTCTACCTTTGTTACAGGTTTTCCAACTGCCAGATCCATAAATTTGTCTTTTGTTGCATATGCATAAAATAATACATAGAATAGTACAAGATAAATACAATAAAAATTTGCCCATAAAAATACACAATAGGTTTTAACATACTTGAATTTGACATAACCAAATGTTTAGACATTCTCTAGGCCAATGTAAATAGCGTGAAAACCATAATTTTGATTTATACAAGGATCTGAATACTATTAAACATTTTTTGTGGCTATTTCTAGTCATTTCCATTGTGCGATTGAAATTGCATCAGTAATACACTTTTTTATAATTATAATTTTTATAATTAACAATATACCACAGTATAATTAAATATTTTAGTTACGTTAGGCATACAAGAAACAAAATCTTTTTTAATAGCTTTATTTCTGGTTAGCTCATAACTACCTTATTTAGTTATTGTTTCAGATTGTCATTTTTAAAATGTTGAGCCACACAAATAGCGTAGGAAGAATTTATTGTTAAACAATACATTAATATGATAGTTTGATTAAGTATAATATTACTTTTATTAATTTAATATTGCACTTCAAACAAAAATCTGAACACCATTTTATAAAGTAAACATTTCAGAAATTGTTTAATAATAGTTAAGATTAGGATACATGTCAATTTTCTTCTTAAAAGTAAATTAAATTTAATATACAAAGATAAAAAATATCATCTTCTTCAAAAGTTCTTCATACCTTATCCCTCTAATTTAAAGTTATATTACGATTATAAAATCATAACACAACTACAGTTTCACAATTTTTAAACTTTGTGCTATAAATTAGGCTATTAATTGTTTTCAGCCATAATGAATGAAATGAAACAGGCCATTATTAAAGAGGCAGAGTTAGTCCTCTCCACCTCAGCCATACATTATCAATATTAGTAATGGGGAAAATGGTAAATGGGGAATTAGCAGGTGGAAAACCATATTTTAATCTTAGTCAGTGTCCTCACTATCCTCAAATTTTCCAGTTCACACAGCATCAAAACATCATTTACATAAAATAATTAAATTCTTGAAATATTTTGACTTTACTGTGGATAACCATCTGTAGTCAACCGAAACTCTAACTATAATATTTGATAATCAGATATGTTTAATTTTTCATGACTTTGTATAGTAAATACATAGATTTTAAACCAAGTAACAGTATATATTACACATATGAAAGTAATCTAACCAACATTTACAAAATGTATATGAAAATTAACTAAATTACCAATTGTTTAGCAAATAGTATATTTTTATAGCATTGCTCAAAGTTTGTGAATATCTGAATTCAAAAAGCACACTATATGTTATTGTAATTTCATGAATCATATATTACAATAAAATAAATGCTTACACAAATTACATTTCATAAATAAGTTACATTTGATAATATGAAAATGAGTTTTTTTACAACACTGAACTTTGGAAGCAAAGAAAGATTACACAATCAACTGTTCTAAGAAATATGTCATGAGGCATATTAAAAATCAATTTGGTGTTTGACTTATAAAACATCTACTCTAATTAGATAGTTTAATAATTTATTTTTATAAATGATAACAATTAAATGATTGAACTGATGAACAGAAATGTACTCATGGTTTTGTATTCATTTTATACATAAAAGATTTGTATAGCTAATTGTTGTAAATCTCCAAATTATTAAGTTTTTATTAAAGATTGCAAAATTTCTCATAGTTTGACAATTTCATTTGAAACAAATTGTAACAATCTGTATTATCTCTTCGTAATAAGCTACATTTAGCTAAATAAAGCATTTCTTTGATTGTTAGTTATGTAACAATTAATTAGATTATGAAGCAATAGTATAAGTGTATTTGTTTTATAAGATTCCTATTATCAATTGGTCTCAGTTTTGCATTACTTGTTTGTAAAAAACTAAGATTTCGCTTTTTGTATTATTTTATTTTAATGGGTGGACCACAAGGTAGGGTGGTGGCTTTTAAAATGTTTACCAGCAAAATAAACAGATATTTTGAAAGAGTTCTGACTAATAAATATCTCTCTGAAAGCTTTTGATTTTTTGTATAAAGTTAAGATGGTATCTGTACTTTCCCTAAGTATCAAAAAACAACACAGTTTTTTTTTATTTGATGAGAAAATGCAGCTATCAAGTGCAAGTTTGAGGCAATATATAAAGTACAAATAAATAAATCATTTAGATTCAGCTAAATTAAAAATATATAACACATAAATTAAGTAAATTTTGATATAAATGAGCTGTTATTGATGGATATGCTATCAATATTCCTTAAAAATATTGTATTTTTTATGTATAGGCAATAATTCTATAAAAAACAAATTGACATTTAAATTTTATTTATTCAGTAAATAAATTTTAAAAATGTAATAAAAAAACATTTATTTATATATTATAAATCACAGCCAGTAAATGCTCATGCCACAGGCCTGCAAGTACCTTCACTTGTTAGTTTTTCACCAGGTTTACATGGAGTGGGTGTTGTTCCTGGACCGTTGATAAAGTTTCTATCAGCGTTTCCTTGTGATCCATTCACTGTTTCTTGCTCACACGTCTTGTTGGAGACACTGAGGTCATTGCTGGTGCCCGTTAGTGGCCGGCACCTCGTTGATATCACTTTACTAAACATGCGGTTACGAGCCAGTGCTTCACCTTGTGAGAGAAACACTAATAGAACTGTTAACAACAACACACTTCTCACTGCTATTGATAGTATCATCTTTATAACTTTGAAAAATTAATAAAAAAAATAATTAGAATTTAACCTGGGCAAAAAATGAAAACGTATTGAAAGGATTAAAGCAAAAGTGCCCACTGGCTAAGAGAGCTATGGGTCAAATGTACTTATGCCTCGTGTTTCAAGGTTACACTTATTATCACCTTATCTTGCAAATGAACAACATTGACCCTAGTAATATATGCAGCTTTGCATTTCTTATCTATAGTTTAGAATGTTTTCTTGTTACTTTGACCTAATTCTTTTATACTATCAAGAAATTAAATTGGTTAAAGTCCTTTTATTTTAAAATTTTGAATTCTCTTGTCTTCTGATTCTTTTGATCATTTCTATTCTCACTTATTTAAATTTACATGTAATGGAATTACATTTTCATCCATTTTTGTTTAGATAAGGAGTTTGATTAGTTTCAAAATTTATTTAAAAAGGTGGTTTTTATTATTTTCAATCCTTTAAACCTTATAGCCTTTTTGTAGTATCTTGTTTAAGAATTTCATGAAAATCATAAATGGTTGGTTGCCATGACTGATTATTTCTTGGTTTAGTATCTTAAAATTACTTATCAATGTTATTACATACATTTAAATAATTTAGAATCAACATTGAAAATGTATTATAGTTATTCATTTAATTGGATTTGAATATTTTTCAGACAATATTTCACATCAGGAAAATACAGAGGCCATAAAGTGCTGTAACTAGTGACCAATTCTAGGGTTCATCAAACCTTGTCATTCCTTGTTGGCTCATACTGTCACCAAACCGAGACTGCCATGTAAGCTCAAGGTCAAACTCACAACAAACTGTGTAACAATAATTAACACCTTGTGTATTCATGGCCAATACTCCCAAGATCATTCTCTTGACATTCTTAAACTTGTAAAAAGTAAATCATTTAAAATGTCCAAAATTGATCGAGACTAATGTTTTTGTAAATTATTTTTTATATAAATGATTAATGAAAAATTGTGAAAGTTTATTTCTGAGTCATACACTATCAATAGTTTGTATTTGTTATTGTAATTTAGTCTTCTTTTACTTGCAATGTTTATTTAGTGCTGACATACACTTACTTCATCTTAAATTTAGTACATTAACAATTCACTAATACATTTAAAAAAAGTAATTGTATTCTATATTATTGGTAGCAGGCAGAACTAGATTTTCAAGTCTGGTCTGTGTATATGCACAGAGCAGTGAGGTTTGCAGAGGAATAGGCAGTAAAATAAAAAATTTCTGAAAGGTTTTGAATACACTTTTAAAAGTTAGCAGTGTATTTAAAAAATAAACTATACTCGTATATTCATTGAAGGAGGAGCTCTTCTTATTGGAAAAACTAGTTTCTATTATTTTTATAAAAGAAACACAATTGTCCAATAATTTATTTTTTTCACACAAGGCCTTTCGACATCTTGATAATGCCACACTTATGATGGCATCTTTGATGCCAACAGTCCTTGCGTGAAAAAAAATATTAAACAATTGTGAGTTTTTTAAATAAAAATAATAGAAAAAATATATTCATTGGTTGAGTATCAGTGAAACTTGTTATTCAGAGGGCTGGCAAAATTTATTTTCTATCTGTCTGTCGATGTGCAGAGTAGCTTGAAAATCCCGTCCTGGGTATGACGTTAAACTGCCTCTTCCCACCTAACCATATCCTAATTCCTACCAAATACCCCTCCAGGTCTTTTAAGTACCCGTCCTCTGACCGTTCCAGTGCATGGCTCGCTGGGAGTGCTTAAGCCGGCACTAGATGCCCTATCTGGTGTCGTGTGAGAGCTGATGTGAGCTTGTCTCTGCCGAGGCGTAAGTCATGTACTGGTTCAGAAGCCACCACTTCGGTCCTTGGTCAGGAAGTGTTCAGTAGGCAGGGTGGTCGGAGCCCCTGTTGCCACGTGCGAGTCCAAGTTGTGCGCGTATTCCCGACTTGGTAATCGATGGAAACCGGGCCTCGGGAACTGAGGTAGGGTTGTCCCCCAAGCTACGGTCTGTGGACACCCGAGGGCATGCCCGCTCCCGGTGAATCGGCCCGCACTACTAAACACGATGCGCTGGTGACCTTATCTATGGATATTACAACCACACCACCCTTAGGGCAAGAATTTGGAGAAAGAGATCCTAATGATCCAGGAGAAAAAAGCGACAGTTGTCAGATTCTGAAAATGAATCATATATAAAACAAAGGAAAGTGGGAAGAAAAAGTAAGAGCTGAAAATATGAACGTTCCAACTCCACTATATCTAATCGTTAGTCACAAGGATGAGGGCAAAACTCTAACGAAGGTTAGTCCTTTTCCTTATTAACAAAGCTTTTGTTTCCTCAGGCGGTCAACCTAAAGCTGTGAGCAAATTAAGGAATGGAACTATCTGGTGGTGGAGGCTGCGAAACCACATCCAAGCCAAAAAATTCCTTCAGATGACGAGTTTTTTAGATCATGGGGTGGAAGTCGTCGTTCAACCGCACTCCTCACATGAACACCTCCAAGGGATCGTCTTCTGCCGTGACCTGATGGAGTGTAGTGAGGAAGAAATCAAGGACGAGCTACAATGCGAAATGGTAACCGATGTGGTCAGGATGCTTCGGACGGAGAATGGGAGAAAGGTCCCTACTCCTGGTCTAATCCTGACCTTTGCATTTCCCCAACCGCCAAAAACTATTAAGGCTTGATAATTTATCCCTGACTGTACGGCCTTACTTCAAAAATCCGCAACGGTGTTTCCGTTGCCAGAGATTCGGGCACTCTACTAAGACGTGCTCGGGCCCTGAGACATGTTCCCGTTGCGGCGATGAAGGCCACCAAGAAGACGGATGCAAGAACGACGTTCAGATGCGTGAACTGCAAGGGTAAACACGCGGTCGACCTCTAAGGAATGCAGAGTTTACTTAGAGGAAAAGGAAGTTTTGAAGATTGTTACTCTAGACAAACTTTCCTTCAATGAAGCCCGCAAAGAGTATAGGATAAGAATCGCGCTCCAACCCCTAAAAAGGGAGTTCTCGTACTCCGAAGCTGCTTCACCCCAGTCCAATCCACACAGTGCCCGTCATGTACCGCCTTGGAGGTTATGGTACTCAACTTAACAGAGCAGGTTGCTGCTTTGGTTAAGCAGCTTGCAGCCGGTACCGGACAACATCCGTTGGCATCCAGTAATCCTTCCCAAGCAGTCCACACGCCCCATATTAAGTCCAACACACAAACTCAAGCTCGCCCAACAGCTACTTCTACTTTCAAGAGACAAGGTTCAACAAAATAAGAAACCCGCCTTGTCTTTGGAAGAGAGGAAAAAAACTCGCCGACAAATTAAAAAATAACATACAAACAAAATCAGAAACTAGATCTAAATTTCCTAGTAAAAAAGACTAATCCATCCTCGTCCAGATCCTCACAATTATCGCTTGATGATGATATGGTTGAGGACCCTTTGGAGATGCAGACGGAGTTCCAAACTGTTCATGGTAACTTCCGTCCTGTGTCTAAGCAAAGAAAAAAATTACGATGAATTAGCACAAAATAAAATATATAATATTAATATATGCTGTTACAATGGAATATTAATGGTTTGAGAAGCCACTTTGAAGACTTAAAATTACTTATAAATACAAGAAAACCTAAATTTATTTGCCTACAAGAGACAAAATTGTCTCCTCATACTCGATTCAAACAAAATGGTTATGACATCTTTCGCTTAGATCATCACCAACCAAATTGCCTGTGGAGGTGTGGCTATTCTAGCAGATTCTTCTGTTAATGCTAGAGCCTTGAACATCGTCACAAACCTCCAGCAGTAGCAGTTTCAATCGACGTTCCTTTAAATTAACCATCTGCTCCATATATATTCCACCTTCCCCTTTTGATTTATCTCTTGATGATCTACGTGACCTGTACAGCCAACTCCCTTCTCCTTTCTTGATGGTTGGTGATTTCAATGCACACCATCGCTCTTGGGGTTCCAGCCATTCTGATCGGAGGGGTAACATGGCTGCGGGAATTGTGGGATGAAGTGACAGCGGTCGTTCTCAATGACGAGTCGGCCACTTACATGTGCCCTAGGACTGGCATATGGTCGGCAATCGACCTGTCAATCTGCAGTCCGGTCGTGGCAACTCGAGTGCATTGGTCCGTAACTTCCCGACCTGTCAGGGAGTGACCAATGCACCCATTGCCGTGGCTTTTCAATCCTTTCCGTCTTCGACAGGCAGGTGTCCAGGTGGAAAATTAAGAGGGCTGACTGGAACGAGTACAAAAAGAACATGGTTTCTCAAACTAGTAATATCGAACTAAACGACATAAATACAGCCACTGAATTATTTACATGTAAATATTATAACATCCGCAGAGCGGACATTTCCAAAATCCTCAGTTTCACCAAACAAACGCCAGGTTTCTTGGTGGTCTGAAGAATGTTCGGCGGCTCTAAAGGAACGTCGAAAATGTTTAAGACAGTTCAACAGATCACCGAATGAAGAAAATTTAAGTAGGTACAGAAGAGCACGGGCAAAAGCAAGACAGGTATTTTAGACAGAGACGGCGCGCAGTCCTGGTTGGACTACACAGATCTAATAAAACGAACAACTCCTGCATCTGATGTTTTTGGAGAAGCTTCGATCTGTTTGCTGCAAGACCCCCCCACCTTCTCTTATTGCTCTGAAAAATGGTACCGATGTGGTAACTGATCCCTTGACAGTTTCCAATTTACTCGGCTCACATTTTGCGGAAATTTCAAAAACGTCATCTTACAATAGGGAAGTTTCAAAATTTCAAAACAAATACAGAAAGACATCCTCTAAATTTAAATATCAATAACAACTCTCCTTTAAACCTTTCCCTTTACCATTGATGAACTTGATTCATCACTAAAGGCGACATCAAATTCTGCTCCAGGTCCCGATAACATACATTATGCTATGTTGCGGAACCTGACGGAGGATGGAAAACAAGATCTTCTGAAATTTATTAATAGAATATATTTAGAAAACACATTCCCTAATTCTTGGCGTTCGCTCACACAATATCGCTCTCCAAAAACCCGGCCAAGATAGAACTTCTCCAGGAGCCTATAGACCAATTTCGCTTACTAGCAGTCTCTGCAAAGTATTCGAAAGGATGGTCAACAGACGTCTTGTTTGGTTTCTGGAGAAAAATAATCTTCTTTCACCCTCCCAGTGCGGATTCCGACAAGGCCGGTCTACTAGTGACCATCTACTTGCCTTGGAATCGGCAATCCTGAATTCCTTTATTGAAAGAAAACAGTTGATCGCGGTATTCTTCGACATTTCCAAGGCTTATGACAAAGCTTGGAGAAGGGGATATTAAATGCTTTAATATCTTGGGGTGTAGGGGGCCACATGGTTTCTTTCATACAGGGCTTCTTGTCGGAAAGAACCATACAGGTCAAACTTGGGAACACCATTTCCGATATTCCTTCACGCTGGAAAATGGTATTCCACAAGGTAGCGTTCTAAGTTGTACTCTGTTTGCCATTGCAATCAATAACATATCGTCCTGCGTTACCCCTCCTGTGCGCTGTTCTTTGTTTGTAGATGATTTCTCTATTTACATCTCTACAAAGAAGCAAGCGGTGGGGGAGAGAGCTTTACAGCTTACCATCAACAGGCTTGAGCAGTGGTGCGGAGTTACAGGTTTTTCTTTTTCGCCACCTAAAAACAAAAGCCATCGTTTTCTCCAGAATGCGTACCGTTGAGCAGCCAACACTCTCTTTGCTGGGTCAGAGAATTACTACTTGTGACAAATCAAATTCCTGGGTCTCACATTTGATACCCGGCTAACTTGGTGCCTCACCTGAAAGACCTAAAAGATCGATGCGTGAAGCGCTTGAACATAACTGAGAGCTTTAAGCGGAACAAAATGGGGGGCTTGACAGGACATGCATGCTCAGGTTCTACAAAGCCACCATCCGTTCCTGTATAGATTATGGATGTCAAGCATATGGGTCCGCAAGACCCAGTGCTCTCAAAATGCTTGACCCAGTCCATAATTCTGCTTTAAGACTGGCCACTGGAGCTTTTCGATCTTCTCCTATTAATAGTCTTCTCGCAGAAACGGGAGAACCCCCCTCTTTCGCATAGACGACAACAACTGTCCCTAAACCTATGTTCACGCTCTTCAGGGAAGCCAGAAAAACCCTGCGTTTGAACCGGTCCTGCGAAAATCCACTCTATAATTCTTTCCTAGCGAGACCAAATCTTCCTTCACCCTTAGGCGTTAGGGCCAAAATCCTACGCTTATGAAATAGGCCTAAATGATTACCAGTTTAAATTCGTTCATCAATGTGATATCCCACCCTGGAGCGTCTCAATGCCAAAAATTATTTTAAATCTCTCTAAGTTTAAAAAAAGTTTCCACTCCAGAAACAGTCTACCAACAAGAATTTCCGTCAAATACTAGGCAGCCTCGCACCTTGCGATGTTGTCTATACTGACGGGTCAAAGGAACGTTGTAGAACTGGATGTGCTTTCGTCACTGGGGTTAGACGATACGGGTTTCGTCTCTCCCAACGACTCTTCCATTTTCACGGCCGAATTAACAGCCATCCAAAAGGCCCTAAAATATAACGTTTCCTATGACTAAAAAATTGGTTATCTGCAGCGACTCCCCTTAGTGGTATACAAGCCATCAGCGACATGTTTTCAAAACACATCATCATCCGCGAAATATGGCACTCTTTGTCGTCCCTTCAGTCCAAAGGTGTTTGCTGTCTTTCTTGTCTGGGTACCTGGCCACATTGGAATATCCGGAAACGAGCTGGCAGATAGAGGAGCCAAAGAAGCATTGGAACTCCAGCCTTACACACCGCACGGATAATTTCCTCCGACATTATTCCGGTAGTGAAGGGCAAACTGAAAGCCAAATGGAATACCGAGTGGCAGGCAGTCGTTAACAACAAGTTACGTCGTATTAAAGACTGCGTTGGACTCTGGGAGACAGCGAACCGCCCGAGTCGTCGTGAGGAGGTTGTGTTGTGTCGCCTGCGCTAGGCCATACGCTTCTCACACATGGCTTCCTCATGAGTAGAGATGATCCTCCGGTCTGCGACACATGTGACACTGTTATTACAGTTGAACAATGGCTTGTTGACTGCCCTCGCTACTCGGTACATAGGCGCAACTCGAATCTGCCAGCTTCGTTGAACGATATTCTCTGCGACGACGAGACGGCAACTCAAACACTTTAATGTTTTCTGAAAGCAACGTCGCTGATGAACAAAATATAGTATTGTGTTAAGTTTATCTATTCCAATTATCGGTTGTTGTTAATATTTATTAATTTATTATTTAATTTTTATTTATTATTATTATGACAGCTGCCAAATTAGCCCCTTTACAGCTACCTTGGTGGCAGTAAAATTTGTTAAGTTTTTACAGTTTATTTAATTAATGTTATGTACCTTGTACTTATTTTGTTCTATTTACATTTATAGCCCCTATATGGGTTAAGACCTCTTTACAGTCTTTCCCTTTTACATGTATTGTTATCTAGTTTCTAAGGTTATCTTAAATTATTTACTCAACTACTTGCTTTCATTCCTATTTATATTTTTTCTTATAGAATGTAATCTATGTTTGCCTAATTGACACCACCAAATACGAGTAGGTGCCAATTTTCTCTGAGGGCGATGATAACCGCTGCGTTTTTTCGCCCCTTATATAAAAAAAAAAAAAAAAAAAAAAAAAAAATAGCTTGAAAATCATGTAATTTATAAGTTATGTGTTTGTTGTAGCTATATATCTTATAGTTTTAGGTATGTATTTTATTTAGTTTAAATAGGGTATCAGATGAGTATATTATAGGCAAGTAAACAATGTACTATGCTGGAAGGTCTCAACAAAAGCATGCTTAAGTTGGTTATAACAAACTGGTACAAGTTTTGTCTTGAGTAATTAAAGTGACAATCGTGTGACAGGTGAGAAACTGGCAGTGCGGGAGGGAGTCAAGTTACCAGATAGAGGAACCTGTACCAGGTGTGGTTTCGTGTCCAGCCAGCCAGTCTGCAAGGCTTGTACTTTGTTGGAGGGTCTCAACAAGGGCATGCCTAAGTTGGGCATTGGGAAGACAAGTCATGCCAAGAGGATCATGAATGCTAAAGGAAGTCAATCAGATTTTTGACATTTTATCATTTTATAATTTTTTCATTGATTTAATTTGAAATCCCCAATTACCTAAAAGTATAACCTCGTGGTCTAAGAGGTAAATTTATTTGTGAACAGAGGAGATACTGACAAGCAAAGTTAATTGAGTAAAATAACTGTAATCAAGATTATTTCTTTTGGAATCTAAATCTAAAAATCATAATATGAAAAGATTGTTTTTACTATATATTTTTTAACAATATCTTGTAGACTTGGTGTTATTCATCAGACAGTTATTAAATTTTTGTTGAGTGTTTGAATTATATAAATTTTCACGGATAACAGTTGGCTAAGCGTTAGTGTAGCCTATTGCTTGAGGAGCTGGAAAATTTAATTTCTTTCTATGCCTGTCCCCACGATGTCTCAAAATCGAACTGACCTGTAGACTTTAAAGTTTGCATATAGCTTCATTTGTATATAGGCAACATTGAGTTTGATGATGGCACATGTCAGCCATGGGATTTGGCTGAGGCTGGGATTTATCTCTCATTATCTCCTCTGTGTCGGTTTTTATGGTGAATGAAATCAAATATTACATTGTATATAATTTTGTATTATATATTTGTACGAATATTAAACAAATAAAACAGCAACTTTTTACTAAATTGTTTATTTAAATTATACCACCATTCCTTCAATTGTTCATAAAAATTGGTAATATTTAAATTTTCTTCTGTAACTATAGTTTATTTATATCTCACATCTTATGATTAAGGAACCCAGCCAAGTTGTTAAAGAAAACAGTTCATTCTCCTCTCGACATAATCTTAGTGGCTAATACATTCATGACGAGGAATTCTTTTAACTTTTCATTTGAGGGTTAGTTACAAGGGCTTATACCACCAGCTATCATTGTACAACTGGAAGAAGGGACAAAAAGGAAGAAAAGTGTGTTCCACGTGATCAGACTGACATTGAATGTAACAATTATGGCAAACCACGGAAGTTTGTACTAATACCTAATAGTTAACCTTTTACCTGGTGTACTTACAGTTTGTAGCAATCTGATGAGAATCTCTACACATTTTGCGCAGTTATGGCATAGTCATATACACACTTATACAATCATAAAGATAATGTGAGCTTACGCACAGAAGCGTTTGTACAAAAACAATAAAGAAGTTAAAATATCACCTTGTCAGGTCACTTAATTTATAAAAATTATTAAAAACACCATGGCAATGTAACCAAGTTGAGTGTATTAAGCATATGCATTAAAGTAATCTCAGGATTATGAAGTTCGTATAAAGAGTGAAGAACATTTGCTAGGCTTACTTCTGTCTCCAATCTGTATAGATTTGGTCTTGACATAGATTTTTTCATATGACGCCAACACCATTCTCTATGATTGTGTGAATAAAGAACTTTTTGATTGATTGATTGATATGGAGTATGATATCTCTATGTATTACAAAACTACAACACTATAAAAATTATACCAAGAGTGTACATTGGAAAAATGTTAATAAATCTTCATAAAAAAAATATTTATAACAGAAATTGCGCAATTGTTGCAGAAAAAATTCATAAAATATTTTGTGACAGCTGCAACAATAAAAATTATATTTGATTTATTATTTATCGTAGAATTTGGTTTAGTTTTTGTTTTGAGGTATCATTGAAAGTTAAAACAGAGGAAACAATAAAGCAAGGCTTTAAACCAGAAACTTTGTCATATGGTTCTGTTGATATTGGTAAGAGTAATGAAACAATGAGTCAACTACCATGAATCTGAGGCTCTGTTTTTAACGTGGGGATAAAGGTTGAAACAGCATTATAAATAGGACCTTTTCTCAAATCCACGAATGTTTCACTTTCAAACTTACATTTTAATGTCAATACTTATGGTAAAAATAAGATTATACGTTAGTAGCAATAATTTATATTCAATAACGTTTTTATCATGGGAAAATCTATACTGAATATACATTTAAAACAATTAGTACAAACGGATAATTGTATGTTTTACAATTCATTAGTATTCTTACACTAAAATCTAAGTTTCTGAAGTAACACGTCATAGATTATGAAAAAATGTTAAACTTTATTCCCATGTTAAAATAGGAGTCTCAGATGCCATTAGGTAAATATCATGCCCTCCTAATGGTGTTTTAATTTATTGCTTCCTGTAAATAAAATAAATAACATGAAATAACTGATAAGAAAATTATAAATTAATAATAGATGACAAGCTACTCAGATCTTGTAACACAACAGGTAAACAAACAAACAACTTACATGCTAGCGCTGCAACTGTAAGCTTTCCATGTAAAAGTTTGACTAAGAGTAATTTAAATACACTAATTACAACAAAAACCAACAAAACTGCTATTGATATGTAGATTAGTTCTCTTTTGTAGCCATATAATTTTATGCGATAGACGAATATTTACTATTTCACAAGTTGTGTAAATAAGCATTTAGGGGTAAATGATAACTGTGTAAATAAGATTGGTCTAAAGTTGTTGTCATTAAAATTTGGATGCATTTCCTTTCAATTGAGTTGCATTCAATGGTTCTTCATTTTTAGAACAAGACTGTTTGTATTCTGTTTGAGCTTGCAATATTATTTATTGTTTATGAATAAAGAACAATTTTACATCTGACAAGTCATCACTAAATAAAATATGTATATATTTTTATTCACAGAGTTTGTTACATTAATTTTTTAAGTAGGTACTACTTAAGAGAAAAATGAGTAATGTACCCTACCTTTTTGAGACCTTTCAAGATATGCTTTTCAAAATGGTCAATTGCCAATATGGTGACCAATTACATTATTAAGGTACATATGAGGACTTTTCAGAAAGTATAGACATTTTGAAATAAAAGTTAACAAATTAAAAGAAACAACTTTTATTGTTTACATCTAAGACTATTTTTAAACATGATTCCCGTTCAAACTAACGCATACAATCTAGGTGAAGCAACAGTGGTGTTGTGCACGTGTCACACCACTAGTACTGACAACACCATGGTGGCATCGAGTACAGGATTTTCTTATGTCACCTATTTAAATATAAATTGTTACTATTCCTTTTTAAACTATTATTTAGATGTCAAAGAATATTACATTGACTTTGGTTTCCAGAAACCAGTCTTCATAGTATTATTTTTTTTTTTTCCAACTAGAGTTTCAGCTGATTTGTAATCATCTCTTCTGATTAGTTGACTCGATTTCTGCCATTCATGTTTTTGATTCACGCCATTACTATTAGCTGACTCAGATTCCCACTACTTTCTCACATGTTTCATTCTTATTAATTGAGGACATGAGTGAATTTGACATTGCAACGTGTCAACATCACGTTGACATGGCGTCATAGTACTTGTTTATGCAAAAAGTAACTTTTCATCTACAAAAATTATGTTACTTAGCAATTTTATTACTATAAACGCCTGTATATATTATATCAAAAGTTTTAATGCAAATATTTGGTCAGTGTGACAAATGTTCACACCGTTAGTACCATGGTAGACGCCATGGAGGCAAAAGAGTACTTTTTCTATAAAAGACAGTTTTTTTCGTAAAAGTTACTATATTCCGAAATTATAATGCTAAGTTAATAAAATAGGCTAAAAAACTGAATTTAGGATCTCGGGTGCTATATCCTGAAATAGGGCTGTGCTTGAACGTGTTAAGTTACTCATCATAGCGTGATACATTTTTTTCTTTTAAAACTTTAAAGATAACTTAACTACCGGTTCATGCCAGCAGTGTGTGTCCCCATTTTCATAGACTTCATTTTTCAACTCACAATTTACATGCTTCACCTGGGAAATTCAATGATGCAGCAAGCCTTGTTTTTCTGTAAGAAATTTTGGAACCCACAGGGCACAAAATTTGAAGTCGCAAAGTTTTCCACAATAATTCTTACAAGAGTTCGTGAAACAGTGATTTTCATGAATATCATTGATTGTTGCCAACAATTCTTGAGACTAGACCAACACTGCGATCCTTGCTGTATGAATAATGGTGTGACCATTTAAAAAATTAATGAACACTGCCTCACTCTGCTTTCACTTATTATTCTATTTCCATAAACGTCACAAAGTTTGCAATGGATTTCAATATTTTTGTAGATTTTTGTCAACATAAACCTAATCATTGAACGCACTTCACAAATGATAGAATTTTCAATTTCAGCACACATTTAAACTAGTCATATGAGAAAAGTAGGAGAGCTATGGACCACCCACTAACACAGCACAATACGTATTAACATACAAACCTTTTCAAACCAGTATGGCAGCTCTAACCTTGCCCTCTGCGAAGCAACTCCCAAACATCTGTTACGTTCTAGACAACCCTCATATTTATATTTTTATTAGTAAATTTTAATTCTTTGAAAACTACTGTTATTTTAATTTTGATTAATTTGCTTAACATTACTTGAAGTAAGACAGCTACATGAACTCAAGGCTTTAATATTTCTTAATTTATTTTGGAGTCCTCCTAAAAAATATGTACATCTGATTAACATTCATCACTTTAAAAAAAGTTATTCATTGAAAAAAAACAGTAATGATGACTAACAATCAGCAATTAAAGGAATTAGTAACTGTGCCTGTGCAGAAAAAGTGCAATCAAACTTTTGTTAAGCTTATTGTCACTAAAATGTAGATGAATGCAGAACCAGACAGAAAGGCAGTGAATTCAATTTATGGGTATAGTGTTTACTTGTAAGGAAATTACTTCTAATGAAGGTAATCAATAAAGGTATTTCACACATTAGTAATAAATACAAAGTCAAGTACAATAAAGTGTACATATTCATTGTTACAAAAATGCATTGGGGTTGGTACAAAAAAGAGTAATAAATGAAAGACTAATTTTTTAAACATTTAATTCCATAATTTATTTCATTCTTAACAATAAATATAATTTTAATAGATGAAAATAATAATAACGATTCAATAGATCGATGTAAGTAATCAATATTTTACATTAGAGTAATCTAATAAGATTTAATTACTGGAATTCACACATGAGTGCACCATCATTCATCTTACAACAAGAACAGTTAAAGCTCATTCATAAATAATTATACTATTGATCCCATGAATGTGAGGGATTCCCACCCTAGGCAGCCCCACCGCAATACAAGTTTTAGGAAGCAAGTCCATCTAGAATAGTTTGTGATTATATAACATCACACAGGACGGTGGCTGTCCCCATTCCTCCTCACTCTCTCTGCTGTGTATTTGTATAACCAGATCTTACATTTGAATTTAGACAATAAAACATATCATCTACCATCATGTGATGGAGAGGGGAATGAGCACTGCTCGTATGCCCAAAGCCGCTCTACTGCTCCCAGTGGTGGTGGACCTCTCTAGGGCTGAATCTTGACAATGAAAATGAAGTAATTACACAATTCCTGTTTACAGAATTATATTACTGAGTGAAAGCTTATTATCACCCCATAAAATTCCATTTCTAGTTGGTTAATACCTGTCTAGTAGAATTGGTACAGGCAGAACTCTACTCTCTTTAACATCTAAATAATAAAATTGATGCCAGTAGGGTTTTCCACTTCATCAATCTAAGCAATTTTGACGGCTGAGAGTCTGGTTTCAGAATTAAGCTCAGTTTGCCTGAACAAGGCAATAATGGGATATTCCAAGATGGCAGGAGTAAAGGCTCCTTGTACAATTTATATATGACATCCACATTGCATGATTATAGCTTTTTATCTATTGATAGTAAACACTATAATTTTCCATATTTTCTTGAGCACCAGCTATGAGTAGGAATCTAACCTAACAGATTAATGGGTTAATATGGTGCATTACATAGTGAAAAAGTGCTGATAAAAGACGCTATGGTCGCAGATAGATAAAACCTAACTCAGCACCAAGTCCAATGACTCAAACCATGTGAACACTGATTCTCAATCCATCTTTTTGAATAGCTTTGATATTTTGTCATGGCGATTGCATTGTATTAGGGATCCTAGATTCTAATAGCCAAAATATTTCAAAAAAATACATGTCAATATATCTTCTTAGAAATGAAAATCACATTTGTACATCTTGAATTAGCTTTAGAAATCAATGTTTTGTTATGCTCCATTTAAGTATTAAGAAAATGAGTTTTTATTACATATTTTGAGCAGAGCGTGATTTTAAGAAATATTTGAAAATTTATCATTTATAGTCACAGTTTTATATAAAGTAAAATAATCCATAAATAGCTGAATTCCAAATTTTTTTAATAGGCCTAGTGTTTTATCAAGTAATTAAAACAAGTATTACATGAAAGTGGAAACTAAAAAACAGGAAAGTGTAATTACGACATATCATCAAATATGAGTATTGTAACAATAAATTACAGATAGTGCAATACAGTTACAATATTTGTTCTGGTTTCATTTTTACATAGAACTGTGCAAGTCTGCTTGTATACTACCTAGTACTCTCAACTACGATTACAAAACAAGGAACATTACAATATAAAATATGGTATATAAACAATTACAAGCAACTCTCAGTTATACCTCAGTTCAGTTGTAAAATACACAATAACCGTAAAAGTTTTCAGTAGTACGGACAACCCATTATTATATGCAATTAATGAAATAAATACATGGTAGCTAAAATGTAATTCATTGATATATGTATATTTTTATGTGATTTTTGGTTCATGCAAGCATATAAGATCTATATTAAGTTTTAGCATGTGTTGTTAAGCTACCATAACAGGCTATTCTTGCTGTAGTAAAATAGGGGGAAGATTTGTATTAAAAACTAGAGTATATCATGTATTTTAAAACATTTTTAATTTTCTGAATGAAAGTTGAAATTACCAATTATGAGTTATGCTGATGTAACAACATTTATGAGTGTAAACATTTCCAAACGCCATTTAGTCTTTGGCCTTAACTTTTTCGGTTCAATTTGTGAGGGATCTATTTAATGATGTGTTTGTTTATCCAGCTCTAAAGAACTCAATGCTATTGATTTGTTCTAACACACTATTTGTAGATGGTCAGCACAAGGCTGTAGATATTATAACAATGTAAGAGTAAGAGAGCTAGAGCTGCTTTAGGAATTAGGAGTTGGATGGTTGTGAGTTCTGTCTCCCCACAAATAGTTGGATTCAAATATTCTGCTGAATTACTGTTCTCTTGTATGATTAATAGCATAAATAGAACTTAACTACCTTACTTTTTGTTTAATGTTTGTTAACTAAAAATGGTTCTTAACAGCAAGGAAATATTCAAAATTTTAACTGTTAGCAATTTTTCTACGCAGAGAAAACTAGATGGTTGTAAATATTTTAACATCACTGTTCTTCATGAGTATAATTAGATTACTCAGTTTTCTGTATGTATCTCACATCTTCAGATTATTTATGTCCTTTTTGAAACTATATTAAATTTGTGTTGACACATAATATAAGAAGTAAAATATTCAATATTTTACAATAAAACAAACTATTTTATATTTAGTTTGTTTCAACAAAGTTTTCAAAGGACATGAAACTGAGATTATATATCTCAAAACTGAAGTAATGTCCTATCTTCTTATTGGGTACAGAAATAAGTGTGCCATTTCAAGCATTTTAAACTCATATATAATTCCTATGATTTATTAGCATTGATAGTATTGTCATAGCTAAATTTCAAAATAGTACTTGCAATGAACAAAGTAAAGTGTAAGTAAATTAAAATTAGAAAAAATTAATTTGAAAATGTAGTAGGTATTATATATAATCAACAGAAAACTTACTGCAAAAATAACTTAGAAACAGTTAATCTGAAAACAAAAGTATAAATCATTGATCACCTGAGTATTAAATAGCCACAATCATTTCTGGAAGTAGCAAAAATCTTTAAATTATCGGTAATATTTTAGTGTTATTCAGGTAGCTCTATAAAGCATGTAAGTAGAGAGGAATTGCATTCTTCATTAATTCTAAAGTTAAACAAGTGAAGACAAAAATCAAACAAAACAAATTTTTGTGAAGATTTCAAAGCATGACCACGCAATAATGCCCAAGTAAGTAATAGAATTTAAAAACTGAAACAAAACATCTTAGCTACCATATAATATTCGTTGGAGTAGTTCTTTAACATAACGTACACTGTCAAAGTTGACAGCATATTTTGTAAATGCAAGGTCTAAATCTTCATATTATTAAATTAAAAAGGGAATAGTATTTATTTTTACTCTGAATATTTAAATTATGATAAAAGCAAAGTGCAACACTTCTACTACTTAAAATGACATTATAATATTTATTTTACAATTAAATTCAATAATAATAATATAAAAATAATAAGAAACTAGTTTGTGATACAGAAATAAGTTTTGTAGCAAACTAGCATAGTGTAATCATTTTCTTATCAGAAAACAATAATTATGGATATAATCGCTTTTCTGTACCATTAGAGTGAAATGTCAAAGATAAACTAAACACAGTTGGTTATCTATTTCTACACAGTGTCTACATTGATGTTTTGGCTAGAAGACAGTCATAAATAGTTATTTTAGACATGAAACATGTACTGCACAACAAAGAGAACCAAGCTTAACATGCAGTCTACACATCACATCTCGAGTGACTGTGTAGTGATAAAATATCAAAATACTGTGATCTTAGCAAAATTATGGTAATATATCCAACTTGAATGCAAGTTTATCAAAATACTTTCCTTAATTTTATATAAAATATATTTTTTTTAAATTTATTTCACTCAATTCCTCTCAGACTGCGCTACACAAAGCTTGAAATGGGCACATTGAACAAAATTGAGTACATTTAGTTTTCAATGCAAGAAAGCCTTCATAGGAAATACAAGGTCAACTAGTTGAGACTGAATTTATTGACAAAATTGTTACCACCTTATTACATACTTTATACTTGCTAAAATAGATAGATCTTGAAATTGAAAAAACTGTTTGTAAACATTATAGTAACTTACAAAGTTTCTACCATTACTTAAAATCTCAATTAGATGAAAGACGCATTGGAAAAATAATTAGATGTATCATTAAGTTAACATTAGTCATGTATCAAACAACTCACTTCATAGAAGTGGCTATGGGATTGTTTTCTCAATGAAGTAAAAACATTTTTATACTGTTTTAGTAGACTTGTTCTGAAACAATGACCATTGTGAAAATAATAATTCTTATAAAAAATAAGAGTGAGCTACTGTATTATATTATTTTAAGTTTTAGTACCAACCACATGGTTTGAATATATGTGATGAAGGCAACACATTAATGTTCCAGATCACAATGCTGTGAGATATTATGTGTATCACTCTTTACTATAATACATTGCCAAAACACGTTCAACCGATTAGTAAAGGTCGAGAAAGAGATGTTATGTTTTTAATATTACGGTAGCGGAATCTCGAAAGCTTCCTTTCGTAATGTGAAGGGGAACAAGATGATGGTAAGCCAAGTGGCCTAGTCGATGAAGATATTGGAATCAAATTTTTAGCAAGACTTTTGCGTCGAAGAATTTTTTGATTATTGGCGTTCACCACATTATTATCGATAAACCACAGTACATCTGGAGGTTTAACATTATTTGCTTTTGTTGAATTATTAAGGTTGTCTTTGCCAGCACAAATACTTTCTTTATCAGAATTGGAATCGAAAACGTGATCCGAAGAAAAGACTGGATCACTGGACATGCTAGAGCACACCAAGTCGGGAGCAGTCTTGTACTGATCGCACTTGGCTGGAGGGTAGGAAGCGAGCTTATTCCTGCCCAAAAGATTGTTAGCATTGGAATGACATTCAACTTGGCAGTACGTTTTATTCGACAGAATATCAGGCTTCGGCTGACCGTAGCTGATCTTGATCTCGGACACATTCTTGCTGTCACTAAACTGAGCACGGAGATTGGCTAGTGCTAGGGTTGTAGAATTGAACTGAGAGGTCGAGGGTTGTTTAGGAGGATAGAACGTTCGCCCTTCAAACTGCAACTTCTCTAAGTAGTGCCGCTGTCACACCTCCTGCAGGAACTTTAACGGGCAAACGCCCTGACGGTTGTCACCACTTCTGATAACCACCATTCCATCTAACTCTTCACCTATTTGAATCACAATCTGAAACAGAATTTAAATTAATTAGTATGCATGTTAAATAAACAGCATTCAGATCATCTTAAATAAAGTATTTATTTAGTATTTAATCTGAAGTAATCGCATATAACTTACCCAATTAATTCATACGCTATAATTTTATTAAAACTGAGTTTTACAAGTAATTTTTTGAAAGTTTAAAATGACTTCTTCAATACACAACAGACTGTACTTCATGACTCATAATATACAATAGTATATGTTTAATATAAAAGAATAAGTGTTTTTAAAGATTGAAAGCTCTTATTTCTTAGGTATAGCAAATGTTTAGTTTTAAACTTTACTCGCATGTTTTGATTAGATAATAACTATAGTCTATGCAGCATTTTGGTGTCATCTCACACGAGATATTATGAAACCTTAATAAATATTCGGTCACCAACCATTTGAATTCTGAGACATTTTAATTACAGGTAAAGCTTAAATAATTATTAATTTGCATTTTTAACACTTGTGCTAATCCCGTAATTTTACGGAACAGCGAAACTTCCGCAGAATGCTAATCCCGTAGTTTTACCTGGTTGTCATTTCAATTGGTATTATATTACATTGTCTGTATTTAAACGGGTTTTGCCTACTCTACAATGTTATTTGGATTTTTAGTAACACAATTCACCGCTAGAAAGCATCAGATGTATTGAATGAGCTTGATGACAAAGCAACTTCAGTCGCTTTGTTTACGTGCCACTGTGCAAAAACACATGTTTTAAGGTGTACCACACAAAAAAAACTACAAAATATAAAAACATGATTTGTATTATTCAAAGGACAGTTTGTATTTGTAAATGGGTCATTGTAAATAATTGTGTATATGCTTAGTTTAGTTTGTTAGATAAAAACTGTCTCAAAAAATATATGTTTTACAACAACATTTTTTATGTGTAGTTTTTGAAAAAAACACTAACAATCTCACGTTACAAGAAAGAAGAAAGTAAGCTGAATTAAGGCATGTAAGTATTTTTCTTATACCTTAAATACTTTATTTAAGTTTTGAAAACCACCAAAAATGCCCAGCATTCTATAGAGTTACATGTTATTTAGGGTCAGCGCCCAAAGTGTTATAACTGTAAATATCACAATGCTACCTGCATTATAGTTAGAATATCTCTATGTAAAAAAACTAGGTTTTACAGAAATATTGAGTTTTAAGCTGTTTTCTTCCCATGTATTATCTGTGTTTCAAATCAACAGTCTATTTGATTTTTTAAATAAGGAATTATCATTGGATTCAATATTATTACTTTATACAAATTTTAAAGAACACAAATTAAATTTCATACCAATAAAATAAATAACTTATATAGAGTGGTGGTAGTAGATAGTATTGTACCTGATCCCTGAGCAGTGTAAGGCCATTGTCTCCATCAGACACCTGCAGGTTGTGTGTCACCTGCAATGGCCTCTCTCCCACCTGAAGCTTGGTCACATACTTGGATGGGAAGTAGCCAATCCTGCCCAGACACTTGCCTTTCCACCAGTCCTGGTCAGACGTGTCGATCACCGTCACTTTGTAACCCGCCCTATAGTACAGTAAACAGTGTAAACAGGTGAGTCTACATGAGAATCACATAAACAGTGTGAGCAGAGTGCTCAAAGAGATAAATTGTTGTGAAGCATTAACACAAAAGCATTGCAGATTCTATAAGTGACCAGTACTAAGGTGGACAAGAAGCCATGAATCATCTATTCTGGTCTTTTTGAAGAATTTTTAACACCATTCATACTTTTAACCTATTCTAGCAGAGTTTTTAACCAATTGAATGAATATATGTCCCATTATGAAGTAATTATTAAAATAATAATAAATTACAAAAATTCTGAAAAATATAACTATTAATCCGGTACTAATAAATACTAAAAACCATTTTAATGCCGGAACTAAAACTTTTAGAAATAAGGAAATTTCTAGTAGTGTAGATGTGACAAAATAAACTTTCATTTATATTAAGAATGAAAATTAATACCATAATATTGGCACTTTTATTATTGTTTGTATCTTTTATAAAACTTCTAAGTAGACTATTTATATTTCTATGCCATTACACAAATACAACAGGATGTGGCTTAGAGAGAGTTTTAAACGGTTTCTTTAACCCTAATACTGCACTCAAAAGCCCGCTTTACTGGAGACCATCTTGATTCTATCCTGATAAGAACAATGTTAATCTTCAAAAACCTTTAATCTCTTATTTTTTGTTACAGTTATGAAAAATGTCTTATTTTAAAAATATACTTCAGATGCATCCAAAGATTTTACTTCAATATACACTTTTTATAATTTTATTGCTTATATAGAAAAAAACCAAAAATTTATTTGTACTTTTTCATTACACTTCTCTAAAAGGTGTTATGATGCATATTAATCATATCTTTAAAATAAGACATCTTCCATAATTAAACATCCCTATAAATTAAACTTTTCTTAAGTTACAATTACTTTCAGCGATGGCATTTTATAGGCTATAGATGGTTTACTAGTGATTTTTGTATACAGTACTACTATTTCATTATCTGACCAAATTTCAGGCCCTTGGCTATCAATTAATAGAGTGCCTCCTCTATTCTGTAGAATCTATGAGTTCAAAACAGTCAGGCAATTAATTTCTAATGGAATATATTGTCTTTTGAATTTATTGAGTATGCTTTGTACGTATCATTAGGCACATAGCAACAATAATAGTAGTTACTGCAGGGAAAATTGATTCTTGTAACATTTGCAAATATACATTAAGATTTCCATTAATAAAGAATAGAACTAAAATGTGATTCCCAAAAATCCCAGTCCACACCCTGGATAATGGGTGCAGGATTCACGGAAAATATGGTGATTTTCTGTATCCCAGTACTTGCAGTTGTGTTTGTTTACAGTCCCCTTGACAAAAAAACTGCATTCATCACTGAACACAACATTTTGAACAAACAATGGATGATCAGAAATTAGTGATTCCATTTCCTCACAAAATTGTAGACGACGGTCTGGATTGTCTCGATTTAACTCATGTACAAGCTGAATTTTATAAGGGTGAAATTTATTTTTCTTCAGTAAACGTGCTACAGACCCTTGGGAAACATCAAAAAAATTTGCTACTGATCTGGTGGACTGCTGCGGATCTTCAATAAATTGTGCAACAATTTCAAACTGTTTCTCTTCGCCTAAAGGAGGTTGACTTAAGCATGGAGCATCTGAGATGGATCCAGATAACTTGTTTACTAAAGTTCTTAAATACTTTAGTCTATATCAGGTCTATCAGAATGTGCATCATTAAACCGCCTTTTTGCCTCATGATAATTTTCATTAAAATCCCTGAAACTAATGTAATTTCTACTTTATCATCGTGACTACAGGGCATTATTATTCGTAGGCATTATTCAAAAGTAAGAATGACAAAGTGATTCAAAATCAATAACTGTAATAACACTAAAACATATAAAAATGTCTAAAAACACTTCATGAAACAGTAATCACACAATGATGGTATCACTGGATGGTAATGATCTACTGGATAATATCCACTCTAAAAATATGACTTGTTCTGACCAGATTGAAACAAAAAAGGGATTTGATTGTAATAAACCGAACCGGGAAAGTCCAGTCACTCTTTGCAAATAAACTTCATATCTCTGTACTTTCTAATCCATTGTATTCTTCGTTCATTGTATTCCTAACTGATTCAGAGCACAAACAGCTAATAAACCGGTTTTCACGCAGACAGTAACTACAAAAAATTTAAGTGTAAAGACCATTTGGACAACCGCTTGGTGATCTCTGGTTTTCATGATTCTTTAAATTTTCTTATGCTCTTCAAAATAAGGAATCACTTAAAATGGGTTTAAATAAAAAATTTTTTAGTCACCCCCAAAATCCTACATTTTTGGGGAGACACAAAAATTTAA
This sequence comes from Homalodisca vitripennis, assembly GCF_021130785.1. NCBI lineage: Eukaryota > Metazoa > Arthropoda > Insecta > Hemiptera > Cicadellidae > Homalodisca > Homalodisca vitripennis. The sequence goes on from NC_060207.1 coordinate 35,277,915, forward strand.
AAAAATATCCATATGAAACTGCCTTTCCACATTGCACCACTACCTAAAGGATATCTCCTTATATAAACTTTAGAACAAAATAGAGGGGGGTCCTGACTTTCTATTCACCCTGTATAATGTTTTAAAATGTTTAAGAGTGAAAGAATGTTTTGCAGTGTGATTGCACTATAATGAGGTTCCAGCAAAACTTACTTGAGATCCAGTTCATCTGCATGACGGGACTTGAAGTTGTATAGCACCACATACAGATTTGTCGGTAAGAGTCGATGAGGTTTCTGTAACAGTTATACTTTTTGAGTTAATGCTGAACAAATTTAAAATTGTTAACTACATCTACAGGAGTTTCAGTGATCTTTCTTGTTTTTGCTTGCTCTTGTGATAAACACTGGTTACAGTAAATATATTATTGAAACAGTGCTGAGTAGTTTTTATAGTTATTCAGTGTTTTAATGCATTCATGGTTTTTGACGTAATATTACGTTAATAGCCATTGCGTAAAAGTGTTACTGACTGATGTAATATTACGCACCATTATATTGTTGCTGTTTTATTCTGTTGTCTAATATAATATTGCACAAGGAACATTTCTATTACAACTGTGTGTCATATAAGAAGTTCTGATGTTTTCTACTAGATGTCAACATTTTCTTGGTCCTCTGTAATGAGTGTTTCCACCTTGGTCAGTTCGCTGTTGTCACACTCTGCAGACAGCTAACATATATTGTTGTTGTTGCAAGTCACTCGTCGTGGAGTATTTTATGGTTTTATTTTTAGTGTTTATTGTACCAGGAAGTATGTGATGCATAAATAGATGATTGATTTTGTTTGCATTATTATGACACGGTCACAGATAGTGAAAATGAGTTAGTGGATAATATATAAATAATTTGAAAAGAGATATTACATTTTTTTAAAGTATATGTATCTAAACTCTACAAACTCAATATCTAAACTCTACGGTCACAGATAGTGAAAATGAGTTAGTGGATAATATATAAATAATTTGAAAAGAGATATTAAACTTTTTTTAAGTATATGTATCTAAACTCTACAAACTTGTCTCTGTAAAAACAGCGATACAATTCAGCAAAACAACATAACTTTAGGTACAAAAACACTGTTAGGAGTTAATGGTATCAATTCTCACACTTGGGTACATTCCAACACTACCAGGATAATTTTACACACTATGAGATTTGCTTAGTTGTCTTAGTTGAATGGAGATACCCAGTGGCTCATGACTTTAAAAAGAGTGTCTCGCTGCAACTGGCCTAGTAGCTTTTGACAACCCTTTCAGTAATTTGGGAATCATTATTTTGTTTAGAGCTCTTATTCTGGTAATCATCTGGGGGACTCCTTAAACAGCATATCTACATTTTAACGATATTTTATGGCATCAAGAAAATAACCATTCATCTCAATCCCAGGTAGTTGGTATCTGTGAGGTGAAATGAAGGGGCCATGTGGCCCTAATTTTTCCTCTGTACTTATGTAAAAATAAAGAAATTATTCATTCACTTATCTCCCACTCTCAAGTAGTACAATGATCATTGTTTGTTTATTAGTTCACAACTGAATTTACCAGTTGCTGACAGTCATATTTTGGGGGCATGCTCTGCGGCACAATCTCCTACCCATTTAAAAGCCTTGGAGTTTTATGATAGTCAAATTTTACCGGTGAAGGACATGGGGAGGTACTGGCTGAAGATAGAGATTTCTCGTTGTCGTCAGGAAGCTCAACCGAACTCATGCGCATGTTTCGAGCTGATAGCAGTCTTCGGTTGTGGACAGGGCTGGATGGGGCTGTAAGCAAGGGCAGATGATCAGTTAGGTACATCCGATTGTTATTATTATGTAAACATTGGTTTTACATTCTCAATTAGATATGTTTACATCAAACTACCTAAAATTTTAAATCACAATTTAATTCTGTAATTTATAGTAAGGTTATTCAATCACAACTTTAATGTAATCTTAAGATTGGAATAAAGAGTCTAATTGTAGTTCATAAATATAATGAATTTTTATCATGTAACAAAACCTTTTTATTAAAAACATAAATTTGTTTATGGGAATTATGTAGCATAGAAGGTAAAAAGGTTAGAGGAAACTGAAGTCATATATTGTGCTTATAAAGATTGCAATGAATTTTGTTAGAATTGTGTATATGTTTTATTGAGTTAACATTTGATTGATTTCATTCTTTATTCACTCTATCATTTGAAATATTAAATATTCATATTATATAGTTTTCCCTGAAAATCCTCAGGAAATATTCCTTAAGTCTAAAACTACATATTTGCTACTGTTACTATACAAAACATATCCTCCTTCCACTCAAGTATCCAAGGTTGTCAGGGGGTCTGCTACAGTACTGCACCTACACATTCATCTGTCTAAATAATGAAGCATCTACAAATAGAAAAATTTATTACACCAACAACTAACACATCAAATAATTGAAGATTGACAACTTTTACAATATTCCTATTCTAAGTGTTTGTTTGTTATATACCTTGAAAAATAAATTCGTAAAATGGCATATTGTATATAAATAATTTATTCAATCTTTTAATTCCAAAATACAAATAATTAGCTTCTAATTTAAATTCTTTCATATTCGTCCTGGCATGATAGGGTTTGAATATGTAAAATAATTTAAAGGGAGACATAATTATGTTCAGTATAATATATACAGGGTGATAAAAAAGTACTATTCCCTAATAATTTTTAACCGGTTGCAGATAGGAAATGAAAATTTGGTGAATATTTCTACCTAAGGCAATATTTTGGGCATGCTGATAACTTACTTGGGGGCGTGCCCCAGCTAAATCCAAATGGTAAACCCATTCCTTGGATATGTAATTTAAATTCAGATTATAATTTCAATCCAATACAATTACATAAATCATAGCTTACATTAAAAAAAAGACTTAACTATGAGTTAAAAATTTTCGTAAGCACTTTCAAAATACAAATACAGAAGACCCTCATAGTAAGAATGACTTTATTTAACTTAATTTCCATGCTCATTTTGCAATAAAAAATTCAGAGTGGAAGTATGTCCTGTGTTTTAACTTAATACTGCTCACTGTTTACTGCACAGCAATGGATATTTAACTAAATGTGGATAGTTAACATTAGGAGATATAAATTTCTCTATATTAAGAAAAAGTTTAAATAGGACATCATTAAATAAGGTCATTGACACATAGCTGGCCACTTTGAATATTAGCGAGTCATCTCACTAACAAATAAGTCCATTTCCACCCTACAACATCAAATCATGTGTTCTCCATATACTGAACAAAACTCTCAATGAATCTTGATGGTTTGGATTTTCACCTAAAAATTAAACCTGGACATAACAGTTCGCAGGAGTTATTTGTTGTGGTGGTCATTTCTAACTTTAATTTAGAGAGCTCATAGAATGGTGGAACAATCTTCAAAGTATCACTGTCAGATGCAAAATGGATGTAGCTACACCAAGATCATATCTATAACTACTCATTGATAGATGCAGAGGAGGGGCCCTGGAGGCCATGGCCCCCTCCGATATTTTGAAAAAAGATGTTTTTATGGAAAAACTTAATCATTCTTGTATTGAAAACACAAAAAATAAAATAAACTTAACTTTGTGGACTAAACTTTGAGTATGAGTAAATTTCTTTCTACAAATTTTATTTTTTGTTATATTTGTATTTTTGTTGTATACATCATTTCCTGCTTTTAATTTTAAAACAACTCAGTCCCTCTGAAATTTAGGACTTGATCCCCCTTTGGCACCACTAGCCACATAAACAGGCAGCAATGGAATTATATTTCTAAACAATTCTCATAACAAAAGAAGGGATACCAGGTTGAAAATATTCAGTTGGAGGACACCCTTTTCAGGTTCTCCTGGGGAATGCCCTTAAACTTATGAATATGTAAAAGTAAGCCTCACTAATCTAGAAATATTCACCTGAACTTACTTTATATCTACAATCATTCAAATTAGGGAGGGTAAACTTTTTCATCGCCCTATATAGAACCATGCACTAACAGCCACACTGTGATAACTATGTCCAAAATGAATGTATTACAATGATATTGTATGGATCACTAAACACTCTGTGATACTGTCCAACAATGAGAGGCTACACTAATATATCACTAGGGAACATCAACAAGCCCATACTTGACCAGCATTGACTGCTATGGACAAAGACAGGCCTGCGTCTTCGGCCCCCCACTTGCGGGTACGTTTCCGAGTAATCCGCATCAAACAAACATACTGTACATCACAACTCCATGTACCTACCAACACTTAACTTCGCTAGTGAAAGAATTCATTTTTCTATCAGGACAAAACTATGGGGTGATTAAAAACTATACAGTTTAGTTAAAATTATCCAAAAGATAAAGTTTAGTTCATAACTAATTATCTCAACAATGGAGTCATCAGTATTTTATATGAAGACTCATACATTTTTACATGATTAAAAAACTATTATTAATGGTTTTATAAAATGTTAGTTAATGACAATGTATGTCATCAGCCATACTCAAAACATGATATTTTAACATTCAACATTGCTAAACAAAATAACAGCTTGATTTATTCTTTAAATCTTTATCTGTGCAAAATTAAATTTAAAGAACAGTTTATTTATATTGTAACAAATTTGAATAGTCCATTCAAGACATTTATAATAATTCAAAGAAGGATAAGACATTTTACAAAATATTTATGCAAACAAATATATTATTTTTGTTGATGCATATTATTCCACAGAGAAACTTCAAAGTTTGACACAAAAATATTTAGAAATCATAAATAGTTAATCCAGTTAAAAAAATCTTTTAGATAAAATGAACATGACAGTTTAAATTGAATTAATTAATATTCAATATATCAGTATTTCATCATGTTGAAAAATAATTAATCATAAAGATACATAAACTTATATTGTACTAAGTGGTGAAATCTTACAAACAAGCAGCATAGATACAGTATAAACCAATTAATGACCAATTGTAATATACAGCAAGGTTAGCATATATACATATAAAATTCTAATTATGTAAAATTCACAGTCAAACAGATGGCATAATCTCTGTACCAGCTGCAGAAGATTCTTGTGGAATTCTGGAAAATCACATTGTTATTAAACTTGTTACGAGTGAATAAGTTTTATTTCACATTAACTCTGATCAGCATTAAGAAATGAAATAATACCATGTTCAGTAAAATATTCAACTAAACTCTTTTTTCCATGTGGAACACTGATGCAGAAGTTAAAGCAACACACCTTCAAATAAAATCTGAAAAGGAAATGTATATACTTTTTATTACTAACTTTCATTGAAAATAAAAGATTCTCATACAACCAAATACTAAAACCTATATTTTATTAAAATTCATGTTAACATATCTAATGTATAATTCCAGAAAGACAGAACATTAGGAGTATACAAGTATATTTTGCAATGAAGAAGAAGTTTGTTATCATTTGACACAAAAATTGTTCAATAAAAGAATTTAACATTGAGCTAGATAAAAAGATACCTTTTTTATTCTTAATGAATTTACTGAGGAGACATGAAATACATTTGTTTAAACATATATTCTGTAGGATCCAATACAAATATTTTATGGTATGTATAGGAGCTTTCAAATAAAAACATTGCTCTATCATATTGAAGGAATAACAACTTTCAATCTCCTATGGTGTGTCTTTCAAGCTGGTGTTCTTGAGAATTCTACCATACAGCAACAAATGTTGCATTAATAAGTTAATGGCCTTGATAAAGTAATAAACCAAGTTGTTTTGTTTGAAAATTCTAAAAAAAATGGACTGCATATATGTAAGCTTGTAATTTGGTTTTGGTTGGATTAAAGGTGTAAATGACCGTTTCACGAGGAAGTTTATATGGTAATAACACTATTCAAGACACATTTATACTACATATTGTTTGTTTATATAATATTTAACTATAGTTTAGGAAAGAAATTTCCTGAAAGAAATCATGTGCCTGTTATGTGATAGGCTCATCAACTTTATTACAATTGTGTTTTTATATGAAAAATGGATGAACAGCTATAAAAATATGGTTATTGATGTATGAATATGTTTAAATGTTTCTAAAGACTATATGAAATATAGTCAATCCGTGAACTATTTACTATTTACTTTACTACTATATCTTATTGTTTGTTAGTATCCAAAATGAGAGTAAATTTCTTTATTTTATCTCTATGATGATTTTGTGATAACTATGGTAACCTTGATATTAATACGAATTTTAAGAATAGTGATAATATTATACATATTTTGCCATGCTACATGACCTTCTGAACTTCAGGCATCAATTTACTGTAAAGTTAAATTCATCACTTGGAGTTCAGGGAGTTACAATAGAGTACTGAAATTAAAAATTAAACCATTCCTAGAACTAGTAAACATCACAGAAGAAGAGATATATTTAGAAGCAATGATTGTGTTATTGTATAATCTGAGCAGTTTACTATAAATAGCAGTTGCTTACTATTTAATATACACCAAGCTCCACTATTTTCTAAAACAATAAAATAGAATATTTTTCTAATCAGATAATTAATTAAAACAAATACGCTAAAACATTCCTTAAAAATTGTAAGTGATAGAAAAAACAGTTGAGGTATTGTAAAGTTATGGTTACATTGCAAACGTGAGGAGGAGGAGTGGCTGGAGGCTGCCCCGCCCGAGGCAGGGGTGGAAGTGGCGGGGCCCCCGCGGCGCCGTTGTACATGCTCCGTGGACTCTGGGGAGTCTAGGGATAGACTTTTCATGCGAAGGTTGAGCTTCTGGCGTCGCGGGCTGTGGGGTGCTGTGGAACAACCAAACTACTTACTACCAACCAAGCAGCCAATCGCAACCAGGTCATGGAGTGTGTTAAATTACGGTATTAAAACCAAGGGAGCATTATTTATATTTTGCAAGTAAGTACCAAACAGATCAAACATACTTATTACGGAAGTGAAAAGGTTAGTAATCTATAAGAGTTATAAACTAAAGCAGTTCTTAATAAAATTTCAAAATATACAAATATTATTATAAATATTCTACAAAAATATTTGGTCGAAGTGAATTTATTCATTTTACTGAGTATGATTATTATAAGTAATAAAAACTTATCATTACAATTAATTCTTATTTAACTTAAATACAAATTTAAGAAACAATAAACTGATTATTCATATTGAATCATTTTTATATCTTTAAATACTAACACTAGCTTTACTGGTGAACTGTCCTATAAGAGATAAGTATTTATTTTCCATAAGTAAATAATCTTGAAACCTAATGATGTGTTCAGTGCACAATTGAAATGGATTTTTTACTCAAAATCAACATTTTTAATATATTTATTACTTTACAGCAGTAAAGCATTAAGTATTTTCACAAGCACATTTTTAAAGCTAGTGATTTAAAACTATATAATCTTTTTAAATTGTACTGTCAGCTTTAACTTCTAATGTATGAAATTCAATTACCCCATGAGAATTATTAGTTATTGATATGTTATTGTAATCCTATTATTGTTTAGTTGGGTGTTTAGCCATTGTTTAAAACATATTATATATTGATGATTAGTGTTGGTAGGGATGTAAGTGAGGGTTTCAATATCAACTTTGGAGTGACTAAAGAAAACGATCAAGGAAACTGATTATGATATCATCCAGTAAATATTATATAGGAACAACATCTATTGTAGGAAGATCTAGACTAACTAATAACATGCTCAAAACAGTAACAAGAGATGCAAATGTGGACTACTGATACATATGTACAACACACAATTTTGTTTGATTTACAAATTGATCTAACCTTACCATCCCTGTTGGCTGAATGTGTAGCACCCTGGGTATCTGGGGCTGAATCGCAGTAAGAACACGGAACTTTCAATTATGCTACCAAATATCATTTTGTTCTTTGCTTCAGAGAGGAAACTCAATGCTGCATAGATTACCAAATTGTGTTGATTGTGAAAGGAACCATTGACTCAAAACCATTATAATTAGTATCTAACATCCTGGTACTTGTACTTACTGTTTTAAAAATTCCAATTAGTACTTTAACAGCTATAAAACAGTCCAATAAACTGTAGTAGCAGTTTAGTCTCAAAGTTAACAGCCTACTGTAATACTTAATGGGATTTTAGCAATGGTGTAACTCTGGGATCGATATAGCATCCTTGGTGGGACTATATTACAATGCACAGTGAACTACTGGGTATCACTACAGGGCAGGTGTAATTCACTACTCTGGTACTATACAGTGGAACCGACGCTACAGACCAGTCCGACAGATTGGTGAGCACATTTGAGGTTCCGTCGGGGTGGTCGCACTGCTTTTTGATCCACAATTGCTCGAACCTAATGTAACTTTCGGTTAGTATACAGCAAGGTTGGTGATATCTAAAGTCACATGAGGGTGAAGCTGATGATTATGGGTCATGGTAATTTGGTATTCAATAATCCATAGTGGTAAATACTGACAATGATATGTTTGAGATTTTAATTGACAAAATTAAATACATAGGCTACTCATCTATATACATATATATGAGGAAAGTATTTGAACCTTATCATTTAATAATATATAATTCTATCAATGTATAGAATTTAAGTAGATAAATAAAAGTATTTAGTTACAATCTACAAGGATTTCCTTACTCAAAGCACTACATAGTAAACTGAAATTAGTGATATGTCGAAGTCAAATCTTGAACCCACCAAATCTTCAAAAAATGTTTAGAACAGAGGTTATACAATTGAATGTCCCAAGATTTGCTTGTATCACTAATAATTTGGTAGAAGTATTGTTTACTTCCCACCATTTTCAGAAAAGTTTGTAGACATATTAAACATAACTACGAATTGCAATATGAACAAAAGTTAGCAATTGTCTGATTTTTATCACAGATCAGCTAAAGTCCTTGCATAAATGTAGCAGACAATCACCAATTATTATTCAAAATTCATATCTAATTTATGTAGGTGCAAATAAATATATTCTACATAAGAATACTATGTAGGTTTTCATGGGTAGAGGGGTTTGAAATTTTCATTTTAAAGTACAATGCATATTTTGAATAATTAATAAAAATAAATCTTCTTATTTCTAAAGTAACAGGCATATATTTTGGGAAAACATTTTTTAATTTATTAAATAAAAGTAGAAGTTGGAGGATAAGACTTGTAAAAATCCGTTTAAAATGGTATGCTATTCTTGGTTTACTTTTGTACTATCAAACGGTTTCCAAGAATGGGAAAAACTGGCATGATAATCATTTAATTAAAATCTAACCTGTGCAAAACAATAGCAATTAGGATTCAAAAATTTGAGAATGAGGAATCAATTTTTACAATTCGATATTGGATTCAAGATTTGAAAGTTCTGCATTTGACCTAAATATAATTGAAATATTAATCTTGTTTTATATTGATCATATATTACTGTGCAAATCATCAAGATTTATAATTTCTATAAAACTGACATACCTGTCAAACCATTGCACAATGGTAACATTTATTAACATTAAGATCGTGGCTGATAGGATAAATTTAGAAAATGTCCTACAGAAGACAAATGACTTGTCCTTAAATTCAGTCTTAAAAAATAGCATTACTCGAAAATCATTGTTCATTAAGCAAATTAATCTGAATCTTTCTATTTTTTCTTACAAAATAGTATTCCAAAGTATTGTTCCTAGTATTTTGTTAGTGAAATTTATGAAAACTATCTGCACACTCAATATACTATTGTAGTTGTTCAAGATGCATTTTATAGAAAAGTATCCTTAATTTTCAATCATGTAACAATGTACTTCAGGTCACGTCGACCCACATTTACTCAATTCCCAGTTTTCTTTATCTAAAGAAAGTTACTCTATTCAATATATTTGGAATATAGCTTAATTAAACTATAATAACACTACAGTATGTGAGAACAGTAACTGTTGCAACAGTCTTTTGACACAACTCTACCAGATTTTGAACTCAACTAATTTATTTAATGCAAATCAGTAGAACGTGCCACTTCTACAAAGAACTTGTAAAACACTATCTAATAGTATAGTTCTAAAATGGAGTGCTAGTTAAATAAACATGCAATGAAACAAAGTTTCTTCCATGCTAAAGATTTAAAACATCGCTAGCACAATAAAAGGAAGAAAGTGTGGAACAAATGATGCACTAGTACAGTAATATATACAAAAATAATTATTTAATGCCATCAATTAAATGGTTATGTTAAACCGGTCCCAACAAAAGGTGTTAGACAGAAGAATGCCACTAGAAACATGCAACGTCAATACAATGACGCATTTTAAACCCACTTTGAAGAATTAATACAGCATTATCACATTCTTCACTCTCTTTAAAAGCATAACTGGAATACACACTAATAAACCATTTTGTCATCATAATTTAAAGGACATATTTGATAAAGCCTTATTGTTTTCTATTTACAAAGGTCAGTTTATGTGGAGATAAAACAACATAGAAGGGAGGCTGTTTTCCAATCTGGCATGAAAAAAATAACAAAATTAATACTATCCTTTCTCTACAAAACGGCATCTGTTAATGGTAATTAGTGGAAGCATTGTAATTCAATACAATGCATCTCAGTTTTAGTACATAGGAAACGAGAAACATTTAGAGCACATGCAGCACAAACACAAGGAAGGATTACATGTAACAGTAGCCAAACATTTCAATCAATGTGTTGTATTCTGTAGTTTAGTTGTTGCCTTGATATTATAAATAATAAAGGATGGTTATTTCAGACCACAAAAATATATTATTGAAAGAAATTTCAAACAGAAACCAATAGGAAAACAGTTAATAAATTCACTACAAGTTTGAAAATATTAGTTTGATGAATGCATCTGATATTTTCTAATCAATCAACAAGATAATGGATTACCTTGAGCTGTTGAAAGTCAGCATTAAACGAGTAAATTTTCTGCATCTTCTTGGAATTAATATTCTCTTCCCTTTGAAGCACTTCAAATCGTTTATAGAATAGTGAGGAAATTCTTATTTTGGAAGGTTACCTGATTGTAAGCATTGTTGAAAAAGAGAAAGAATATTACAGTTAAAATTAGTTTTTTTATCTAACATGGCAGTATACTGCAAACATTAGTGAATTATTGTTATATGATGGTCTTTTGTTTTTAGACAGCATATAAGCATGATTAAACACTTTTAATGTAAAATAAAGCTGTAGTGAACAGAACAAGTTATTTTGTAAGTAAAATGTATTACGATTTTAAATTCAAAGAAATTTGTTGAAATAAGTCAGTTTCTTTCTATTTTTCTTGTTCCGTGATTTTTCGTAGACAAAAAAGTAAATAAGTACTGTACAGCACTGGTATGAACCAATAATATTTCACTGGAAATCAAAGGAGCTAAAGAATAACTAAATGGAAACATAAAGAAGGTGGTTTAATCTTTATACACAACTAGATATCACAGAAAGCACACTTAACAGTTTGTTTGTTTGGACCAATCAATGTGGGGCGAACTCAAGGTATGCATCTTCATGTTAGTCTTAAGTTTAGTTATTTGTAATAAAAGTTGATAAATATTTAGTTCATTTGTTTAATAGTTTAAATTAGAGGTACCATTTCAATATTAACAATAATTACTGTATAAAAGTTCTATTTAAGTTTATGTACATATTTTAAATACTATATTTTCTTTAATAAGTAGTGCATTTATTATTTAAGTATTAATCAAGTATAAATTGGGATCTAAATATTCCTTTATTTTAATAAAACACATTTATTGTAATTAACCTTAAGGAAATAAAATAAGTTTGACTTAATTGAATTTTGAGATTTTGTCCAAAACAATTTAAGAACTAATACAGACAATTAATTTTTATTAGTTTGCCAACTAGTCTAAAAGGAGTACTTTGTGTTTAAGATTCGTCATGAAAATGTGAGTTTACAAAACACTTTGTTGAATAAAACTACTTAATAATAGAATAATGTTTTTTTGTTTACTTGTTTATTTTTATCTACTTGTTTTTGTTTAGATATTTTCTATACTTGTAATATAGCATATATTAATGACGGTTTACAGTTGTATTTGGATTATTCACGTCACAAATACGGATAGTTATATTAAAATAGTTTTGGTCTTAAACTGGAGAAAAACATTAAGAAAGAATATTCCACTATTAAACACAGACAATAAACAATATCTTATCATAACTCCATGAATATATACTGAATATGCCTGTATTGAGAAAAGAGAATATCCAATACCTACATAATGTATGCCAAGCTTAGAGTAAAAAAATTATAATGATTAATTTTTATTATATTAAATTTAATATTGAATAGCTTAATAGTTTATCAACATTTGGTTCATTATACAATATGAGACTCAGTGCATTAACCTATTAACACAAGTGTCAATTGTCAGAAATAGCATAATATAGAGTAAGTTTTATTACCTGTATCAAATTTAGCTTGATTAGCATGCATCCCGTACTTAAAAGCTTAGCCTCACACAAAGCCAAGTTTCCAGATCTAAGTGTACTTGTATTAAATTTTGGATATACAGTTCTTTCTACTGAATTGCAAGAGTTTTAAATATTTTTATTTATTGAGTTTATATTGAGATAAAATACTCTAAAATGAAATATTCTTTTGTATCGTTAATTAATTCTCGTTATGTAAATATGCAATGGAAGAAGTTTTGTTTTTGTTATTGTGTTTCTATGTGACGGCGAGGAGGAGCGATCTAGTTGGTGGTGGGGAGTGGCAAGAGGGTATTTTGCTTAGGGCACAAGAATAGCTTACACCGGCCTTGTGCGCTATCTCTTACTCAGAATAGCCAATGTATAGATCGCTTGGGCGTCAGCACTCTTAAGAGGAAAGCAAGACATGACCACAGCTGGCTGATCAAGCTACCATTCACTCTATCAACGGCTTTATACAGTGTAATCTTGAATTTCCCACATGAAACACTGTAACATGTTATATTATTTACTATGTATTTAACTCTGTAAAATTTAACAAATTCCGTTCTCAACAAACATGTCAATAAAGAATTTTTTTACTTTAACTTTGCTTTTATTACAGAACTGTATAAAAGTAATGCCTTCAATTCAAAATTTAAGACCAAAATTATTTTGTTATAAATTTTTTTATTTGTACCATTGTTTTCCTCTATAATATAGTATTTAATTTGAGAAACACCCACTAATCATGCTTTAAATACCAAGTACGTTTATGTGAAAACCTGTACCAAATTCCCAATAATCGTATCCTAATAGATCCCTCTCATTTAAAAATAATTATAGAACCAACATTTGCTTTAAACGTGTACATACATTTTTCAATAAAGTGATATAAAATAATTAATAAGTATCTTCTTAGAGATAACATTATAAGTATTGGTGATGACATATTAGGTTAAAATATTGTGAATGCGAAAATTAAAACGTTTTTACGTTAAAACAAACTTAAGCTGCCTCATCTTAGTTGTGTTTTCAATTTTATTATTACTATTAAACAACTAATATTAACAGAAACAAATAATTTAGACCAAAATATTCTTTAAATATTAAGCTTTTTTATATCTTTTTAAATATTCTCTATCTAAATGATATGCTTTTGTACCATCAGTTTTAACAGTACATGTAATTTTTGGTTATTATTTAAATTAACTTAAATCTTGTGTGTTGTGTTATGTTTTGCATATAATGTATACAACCTAACTTGGTGCCTACACTTATTATAGGATTAGGATCCTGAGACACTTTATTAAGCTGGTATAGTTCTGTATTTATATATTTCATCAGTTTTGTTTTTGTTTTTAATCAATAAAAAAATTAAAACTTACTTCATAATTAATTGTCATATTTATCAAATAAATTAAAATAACATAAATTACACAATGCTGATGACAATATTTTATTTTACTCTGATAGAGTACAAATCAAAAAAGTATAAAAACCATTATTTTCATCAGTATTATACAAGAGATTGGGAATGCCATATAAAAGTTAACACGAAGATAAGATAAAGTAACAAAGTAAACTAGGAAAAATCAGAGAGTAAAAATTATTATTCCAAGAAAGAAACCAACAGCAATATTTGCCAGTAAAATTAAGCCAGAACACATTTGAATATGACAATTTAAATGTGGTCTAAAAATATATAGGTCTTTTGTAAGACTGGGATAACTGCCTGACAATACATTACATGAATTGTATGTTTTATAGCTCATTCAATACTCTTCATACAATATACATACATGTTAACACTCCAAAATATGTTTATTTTCAAATATTCATTTCCTAAGAAAAAACTTTTTAAATGTAAGTTTCATTAATAAGCTAGTATGATTAGAAGAAGTGTACAGCAATAAGTTATTTTGTGGCTAGTATTTCCCAATGAGTGGGCAAATCTAATTATTTCTGATGTGTGTGTGTTTGTCTGTGCTTCATGGAATCACCAAATTTGCTCTCTAATGCAACGAGATAGAATGGTTGCAAATTTGGGATTTCTTTCCAATGTGTATTTTAACTTGTTTTTGCTTGAACACTCCTCAACTGGAGTATGCCAAGTGATTCCCTGTTGGAGACCTCAGTAGATGTAGCTCAAAAATAAGTTTTTACAAATATGATATTAAGGATAAAACACAGAGAACTTGTGATATTAATTTCCAAGAACTTTGTGGAGTGCACATGTTCTAAAATATAGTTATCGATTTCAGTTTTAGGATATTTTGTTAGTGCTATATGTACAGGTATAGCTCAGAAATGATAATAATTAATTTTATTACCATGCACCAACAGATCGTTAACATTAGGATAACAATTTATTCCTAATGCGGATAAATTATGATTTTTTTCGAGATTTCCTTAATTCTTAGTGGATATTGGAAAATTTATTTTATCTTCGAGCCTATAAGCTCTTGGACTCAGAGATATTATACGGCACCTTCACGTGGAATCCGATGCAATGGAATCTCACTGAGGTAGAACAAGAAACTTGGACTTCTGAAAAGGTCCTCCTTGGGAAACCTTATCTTGGTAACATTTGTATCACTGGTTTATTTGCTTGTGGTACAGAGTGAACACATGTACCAGGTTTATTACTTGTACGAGTTGGCATTCCATTATACAGATAAAAACACACACATATACATAAGTAATTAAATAACCCCACCAGATAGAAAGGGAAATCTAAAAGCTTCTCAATTTTAAGTTGTGTTATGAATATTAAAAAAATCAAGATGTCATAGATTTTTTTATTATTTAAGTGATTATATATGAAAGAAGACTTTACAGACTGATAGAAATCCAAATTACATTACATAAGTGTAATCTCACTGATTTTTTGTTTGTAAATAAAGATACAGTTTGTGAACATATTTACATAACAATATCTAAATTATAATTGTAAAAGATTTTGTTATGGTACTATCTACATTGTAAATAAATTGCTTTGTCAGCTTTACCATATTTCAAACATTTGTTTACAAGTATCATGTACAATAATTTTAAGAAATTATAAGAATAAATAAATGGCAAGTTTTGCTTAGTAATCCAAAACTTGAATATCTTTGGATTTTTACCTTTGGTAACTTAAGTAGTAATCCTACAAGAAATAATTTTTGGTACACACTTGGCCAGGAGTGACTCATACTTTGACATTTACAATTTTGAATAACTGACATTTATTCATTACTTTGAAGAAATTTATTGCATAATAATTTTAATAGCTACAAGGTGCACTATCCATTGGTATGGTTATCTTAGTCTGTTAAGAGTGTTTAACTTTTTATAATTGATATAATATTATGCTTAGTTTTAAGATAATAAAATATAAATTTTTAATAATCATGCATATTTTCTATCACAAATTTCTTTTTTAGGAATCTAAGGATTTTGGTGGTTTGTAAACAATAGGTTAGGAAACAAAAAAAAATTGGCAGTTCCTACAGCGGATAGACTTTATCATCGTTTTTTGTTGGAGCCTTTTTTCAGAGACATTGGCGATGACATATCACTGTTGTTTCCATTCTCCTGCTTGTCTCCTAACACCAGCGGCTGGCCGAACGGTCGAGTGCCTGCTGCGTACTGAGCTTGTTCTGCAAACCATTAGTAGGCCCAAACTTAGAACAAATTAAACTAACCAAACATACATAAAGAAAATAACCATAAGAAACTGAACATTGTTAAACTTTCTCATAAAAATGATTGAAGAACAAAAACAAAGTTTGTAAAACAAAACAAATATTTTCACATATACATATTATGAGTAAAACTGAACTGTTGTAATAATGATTTCTATTATTAGTAATATAAATCAGTATTATCTGTATTATAAGATTATTTATAACTGTATACAATATGCTTCTTTATATCATTCATGATAAAAGTTAATAAAGAAGAATTGTGCAAAATGAATTGGCTTTTTCATAATATGAACCACTTTTCTGATAAACAAAAGGATTATCAGTAGTATTTAAATTATTTGTCCAATTAGTTTTACAAAGATACATTCTGGTAACAATCATAAGGCAAGACAATGCTCTTAAACAGAACTTAAACAACAATAAAATTAAGAATATTAGCTATTTTTCTACGTTGCCTGTGATCTTGTTTTTACTTAAGAGTAGGTAGGTATTAGCCTAAAATAATTAATTTTCTGAATCTTCAATAAATCACTATTTTGGGATGTTGTAATCATGTTGATTCGTCAAAATGAAAATGACTGATTGTTGGTAAAATACTTGTTTCAATTCTGGATGGCATTAGATAATAATGGCTGTGAAAGAGAACAGAAATTTATTCCCTTTAGTTTTTGGCTCTCAAAGATTTTGTAAATCCGAATGTAAGACAGCTTCTCTTTCTGCTATCTAAAGGTAGAGTAGTTTTTTCTAAAAGTGGTCTCTGTGCCTATTTGCTGTTCTTATAGTTGAACATGGAGTAGTGTAGCTGTTTTACAGGCAATGGAAATGATGAGCTGAGCCGAAGGCTTAGTGAGCCATTCTATTTGACTCTCTCAATTTACTGACACTGTTATAGATAAGAGAAATATCAATTTGGTAATACCAATTCAAGACATTCAGTTACATATCTGCTTAATATGGCTCTCGTGTCATTCAGATCAATTGTGACCTGAAATTTATGTTCTTGTTGTCATTGATGAATTAGAGCGGTCAAATTGTTGAATAAATTAAACTGGATGAAATTTTGCATCCAAGAAGGAAAGGGAAAAGCAAGAGTAAGAAATATAACAAGAATACATATAATGTATACAACACATATAAGAATACATCTGGAGAGGTAGTATCTAGAAAAGTTTGTGGTGAAGGGTTACATTTTAAGAGTACAGAGGTTTTGTATGTACTGTCTAGGGAGATGTTTTGTTTCTTAATTATCATCAGAATACGATAACTAGAAGTGATCTTTACACAATCAAGGATTTCTGATGTACTGGTCATCATAGAACCCTCATTAAAGCAGCAGTTCAAAAGTGCTGCAGTACTTGATATTTTAGATGTCATACAGGAAAAAATTGCAGATATCAACATTCTATCATTTGATGGTTCTCAAAGTAAACTACTGTATACAGTGTGTTCCAAATTGTTATGCTCACTGAAGGAACCTTGGAAACTATAAGAGATGCAATAAAAACATTAATGTGGTCTAGTTGATTATTGGTTGCGCTGTTCACTCACTGCACTCAAAAAACTGATTTTGTCAACTGTCACAGCTGTTTTAATAGTATTTATATTGAAACATTCTTTACATGAAATTAGCATACAATTTTTTAGTTTTTAAATATTAGAATTTATAAACTTTCAAGAGCAGTAAGCAGGAGGTGTAGGGTTCAATTCAATATTTTTAAACGCAATGACCAATTTTTTACTGAATCGAAAGAAAGTAAATTTTTTACTGATTTCTAAAATGCCATACATGTTATACTTTACTCAGGTTTTGCATTGATTATTGATGAATTAGCAAAAGAGTGGATACGAAAAGTTTGAACTGGTGAAAAAATTAGCTGCATTCAGTTCTCCATTTCTCTCTCTACCAAATGAGTATTCAGAAAATACTAATTAGTTGATACAAAAAACATGTGCCAACTACAGATACTAACCACAGATAACTAGAGTTTTCCATACTGCGGGCAATGGATAACTGAAAGTAGAACAGTGATTCAACTCCTTGTATTCAACTGACATCATTGTTAGAGACATGTGCAAACAATCTAGGGGACAGTTGTATCAAAGGATGACCTCTAAAGTAATTGAACGATGAACAAGAGAATATATCTGCAACTTCATGTCCAAGACATTTCCTGGATTTATATCTTAACAAGAAGTCTGTAAAGACCATAATGTCAGACATTTTTGATTTTGTATATAGTTGGCACAGGAGAATTTCAATAACATGCTGAATGAGAAATTGAATATCTCTCTGTTTAGTAATCCTGCCCTCCCTTGTCATCAAACGCAACTCCTAGAGTCTACATCTGCTACTAATTATGCATTTTGGTAATGAGCACTCAGGCCAATCTTAATAGTAAAAGATCATTAGGAAGTTCATGGATCCTAATTCTATTAGGTCAAGAAGGGTTCAGAAAAGAGTTGGTTTCGGGAAGTAGCATTCAGTGGATGAAAGGATGAGAGGAATTGAGATTCTTGAACTAACTCTGGATTGTTATTTCTCTCACCTATAACAAAGCGAAATGATATAAGAGATCATTTGAAGCAGTAGAACAAAGGAAAAACAAGGTAGGACCATTATTTTTCAAATTTGTATGTTGTCTTATGAAATATATAAATGTGGTCACATTTCATTATGGAATTCCATTATTATCTAAGGATTATAAAGACTTCACTGTGTTAAATTAACTTATAAAAAGCAGAAACACCCAAGGGTTCTTTCTCCAAATCTGTTTTATTATCTTATAATACATCTAATCTTACGTATTTGTTTCTGAGATAAAGAAAATTGTCTTTGACTTCTTATTGCCAATAGAAACTACTGAACCGATTCCAGCTAAAAACTACATTGCGTTATTTCTATGAAGGCTTTCCATAAAACTATAGTTTTCAATGTGCACAATTTTACTAAAAACCTAAAAGCTTTAGAACAGTACAATGCAAAATATAGTAACTAATTCAGTCTACATTTAATTTTAATATTTAAAGTTTTTTGTAAATTATATGTTAAACTTTAAAATCGAGAAAGTTTAACAACAACTGTATAAGAAATGGAAAAAGCAAATTGGCTATATTGCTTTATTTAAGTATTTATTCAATGATATATTTTTAAATGTAATTGCAATGTGTATCTTAAGTTTAGCTAAACTACTAAAAATTAAAACGTTAAATCATAAATACCATACATAACTATATACAAAATAATATCTTTTATACAAAACTAATATATAATATTGAAAATGTATGTGGTAATACTTTTTGTAATATAAAAGAATGATTTAACACCTTCACTGCGGCTCTATACTGAGTGATCTTGTGTACTCTCACTCTGCCTCTGCCCTGTAAGGCTACTGCAGTCAACGTGTTAATGTAGTTTCCTTACACAAAAATAAATCACTGTTTAAAGAATTCATTTAATGAAACTTTAAAATATGAAATATTAAAAAGTTACATATTTAAAGGCACATCAAAACAACACAGCTTAGGGAAAAGGATATGCACAAACATTGAAAGCGAACAGCACAAACCAATAGCCATCACAAATAAACAATGCATGTTGCCTGATATTCGAGAGAAACTCAAAGTGAGGATTCAGATATTACAACCACCAATCTGATAAGGAGTCTAAACCAAGAGGAAAGTAAGCAGAGAATCAGTAAAGCAGTTAATTATTTTCTAATAATGATTTAACTTAGAAGACATAATAGGTTTAACTCTATGGTCATTATGTAATTATATGAAAAATGCATCTTTGAGTTTAATTATAGTAAATGTAGTTTACAAATTAATTGTTTATCATAAAAAATTCAATTTTGAGTATTAGGATGTCACAATAAAGAAATTTGGTAAATACATTTTGATAATTGCACTTTAATCAAAATACGTATAACTTTACATGATCTAGAGTGAGGTATATTCAGTTAAGTTAAAACCAAATTTAGGTGATTTTCTCCATGAACAGTAATATCACTGCCTTTCTAGTGTTGAAAGCATCAAGCAAAAGTTAACTGAAGTGTGCCTCTAGATGTTGCTCTCTATTTCAACAACTCACGGTTAAGATTTAATCCACGTGTTGTTTTACCTTGTAAAGTGATTTGATTTTTCATAAAAAATAAGGCTTTTAGTTTTGTAGCTTAGTTATAATTGAAACAAATTAGTTTTTGTTAGTCAGTAATAAAATATTAACCAGTGATAAACAAAGACGAAGTCAAACACCGGGGAATGTGATCGCCACAGGCAAAATAGGGTTAATAATGTTAATTTCATGTGGAATACACATAAATTTTAATAAACTATAAATTACTAATAGCAATTTTAACTTTATTATTACAGTAATTCTGTTTAGAAATTGTCTTGTTTTCTTGAACTAGGTACTTATCATTTGTTATTTATCCGAATTTCAATTTCAGAAATACATCTACATAATAAATCAAATTATTTCTTAACAGAGAAGCTCTGACAATTCAGGAACATGATGATGGTTTTTGTAAATGATTATTTTTATATTTTCAAACATGCTCCATTATCTATTTTTTTATGTAAAACAGTGAATAAGAAAGAGAGCAATATTTCCTGAATACAGTAGTATCTTTCCTTTCTACCAAAATTTGGTAGAACAGCTTGAAAAATTGAATTGATTTTCTAATTATGACACACAGAATACAATCACGTTTAATTTATCATTTATAGTTGTGATGTTCATACTCAGCTCTCGACACACATCTCGAAGAGTGGCAAGCAAAACAAACCTTAGTTTTTATGCAAAGTTATTTACAAATCTCAGTTTTATAATTAGGATTGTTAAATGTGTAAGTATTTAATTTGATGTCTGAAATAGTGGAACAATGCAATATAAAATACTCATATATACACCGAGTCATCTTCATCAATAATTTTCAAAGCATAGAAATCATAGTCTCTGCTAAACCTGAACTAACAACTTGGTTCGAATACTGGAACTGTATTACACTTGGCCACCACATGAAAATACTTTAGAATGTAAATCTGCGAATATCAAATTTTTAATATCTATTATTCAATTATATATGAAAATTGTTATTTAATAATTCTGGAATAGTCAAAATATAACTATATGCAATATTAATACAGAATATGAAATTTAACAGGTTAACTGTTTGTGTCAAAGTTTCTTTTACTATTCATAAAAAATCCTTGATCAATATATTAAAGGAAATGACAACTTCATATTTTCAATTGGCATTAATATTTTATATATTTTTATTTCAATAGCCTCTAGTTTAAAGTCATTGATTTACCCATTGTAGTTAGTACCTAGTCAGCCTTTGACTAGAAATATTTACCCATCAAGTATGAGTAAACCATTAACCAGTGGTTAATGGTTTATTAACCTAATTAATTATTTATATGTATTTTAAATACCACTTTAGTATACTTCTAATTAAAGTTCTTATTATTATGTTTTATTTCACATACTCGAAACAGAAACATGTATTAATAAGTATACCTTAATTTTTAGAGTTTAAGTCAGTTCAGTTTAGTATTTTCACTTGATCATTGTTTAGACCTATTATTTTTTTACATGTTCAAGTTGAAACTACTGTATATTCAATTTGAATATGAACTTTTTTACTTTTATTCAATGATATTTAATTCATACCTATCATGTAATACTTGTATGTAGAAAAATATTTTACTTAAAATTTTTTTTATGTGAAAAGATTATAAACATCTGAAAAAGTTTGGAATATGTCTAACTCTATAAAATATAAAATTTGCAAGTTAGTTAAATTTTAAATACAATAATAGGTTTTCATTATATTAGAGAGAAAAATAAATTTAAAAAAGTCTATTATTCTTTTGTGGATGGTTTTAAGATCAAACACTTTCTGAAGGACAATTATTAACGTAGCCATAAACAGTTTATGTTAACTAGCACGATTAACATTCAATATTTTCAGATTATTAACACATTTATTAATACTGACATTATTTATGCCATGTTTGTTTATTTGACAAAGATTATATGTAGTATAAGTTCAAATATCTACATTTAAATATTTTTTCAGCTAATAAAAGTGACTCAAATGACAACCTATTGTAATTATTATAACATTTTGGAAGTCTATGGTTTTCTATTACATTTAAACACATTTTTATCAATACATAAAAATAGTATGATGTTGTTTTTGCTTTCATAAAATCATACAATCTGAACTTATAATGAAACACAATATTTTGTAATATAGAGAGCACTATTAGACGTGTTATATTAATATATAATTCATATATATTTCAGAATAACTGTGACTAGTATTTGTTGAATTTACCATAGAAGATAACTTTTTTGTTTAGTTGTTATTAGTGAATAATTCTCACAAGCTTGTACTGATGATAATGAAAAGATCTTTTAGATCTACATTATTACTTAATTTAATGTCAGTTAAGGGTATTTGGTTACAAAATGGACTTTTATGTTTTAGTCAAGATCTTTTTTTTATGGGGTATTTTCTTAATTATAGGCTTACTAAAATTGTCGACTTTGTGCACACTCTTCACATCCTGTCCTAAGATGTTTTAAATTGCTTAAGTGAAATATTCAGAAAATGTTTATAAATTTACTAGTAGTTGAGATGTATATTGCAAATTTAGTAAATGAAGATTTTCACTTCCTGAACAAAAACGTTGTCACAATAAAACTAAAAACCTTATTTAAAATTTATGAGTTAACTCAAAACACTTAATAAAATTAGAAACTTAAACGTATTAATCATTATGTGCTGAAATTGACACAAGCTATGATTTGGTAATATGTCTGAACACATGTAGTGGACTTTTGTAGTAATCCATGTAGTAACACATGTAGTAATCCAATGATACAGTACACACGTTAACTACCAAAAAAGTTTTCTACTAAAATAATCATATTGCCTGGTTCTGGTCATAATGGATATGCAATAATCAGTTGAACTTTTAAATGTATCTGAAACACTGCTGATTTTATAAGTGAACATTAAACTTTTTTCATTTAGTGATTTAGACAGAGTTTTAGATAGTAACATATCCTTCAGCATTTATAAGTCATCGTATAAGCAGCCTGTGAGTGACTATAAGAGCATAACAAACATTACTTCCAATTCACACAATGTTGAAATATTGTTTATACAATCAAATTCTTAAAATATAAATGCACGTCAGACACACTTGCCCATGCCACTTGTTTAGATTTTCTAGCATATGATTGATTGCTAGCACTGAAAAATGTTAAAGTTGACATTTCCTCTGAAATATAAAATTTTAAATACAACTCTTAATAATTATTCATATTTTTCTGAGCATTTACTAAATTTCACTAAAAATATCTATATTTTTACGAAACAGATTTGCAGATTAAAAAGACAAAATAAAGAAATTTTTATAAAAAAAAAAAACACATTTAGTAACCAAATACCTTTATGTGTTACTGATGATGATGGAATAATGATGATGAATGCAATGTAGATGTTACTGATTCTAGCTGTCAGTATTTACAATACTGTCAGCATTACTGATTCAACAATGTTAGGTGTATGGTACGCTGTTATGCTAAATTCTCACTGGCAAGCAGAGGTAACACTCGCACATATGGTCACATCCAAGTGTATATACAGATATGTGTTGTCTGGTGGACACCAAGGGGTGGGGTCGAGCAGAAGGAGGGAATGTCGAAATTGCGTACTTTCAGGGAGAGAGATAGACCGTCCTTGAGTTGACCTATTGCCAAACATGGAAAAACTGCGGACTCCTCCGAACAATCGTCTCTTGCGACCCGCCTCGTTGCTTGGCAGAGGCGATGGTTCCCCATAATCTAGGCACCAGTGGATCATATATAATATCCATTGGTTTTAAACTATGCTGTTAGTAAATTTGTAAATAAAAACCACTTCATTATATGTCTTGAATTTGAGGAATAATTTTCATCAACTTTAAAGAGTTGACTTTTGGAGGAGTTAAATTTATGTTCATAGCTTCATGCATAACATTATACCAGCCATCAAAATGGGCTAAGTTTCTTTTTGTGTAACATTAATTTAATTTGAAGACTTTTTGATATGTTAAAGTATATTTTATTCTTTATGTATTTATGTGAGAGTTTATTATTAGTAATTACTATGGTACAGTATTGTAAAACTGATTATATTACTATGCTCATCATAAAACTAATGATAACAGTAAAGCCATAACACAAAGAAAACAAATGAGGTTATAGGCTGTTCAAAATAAAACTGATTTTTATCAGCAAGAACAGTGAACTATAATGTATGTTAGAACCTACTAAGCAGTTCAAAGAAGTTATTGAAAAGTAATAAAGTATAGAGTAGAAATATTTTGTTTCATATAAATACCATTTAATTGTCACAAAGTTTTTAGTTTTATAAATGATGGCCATCAGGAAAAACACTGTTGAAAATGTTCTCTTTGTTCATGTATTTAATATCAATAGACTATGTTATGCTGTTGGCTTTTTCATTAATTTTAAAGGTTTAAAGGATATATTTCTACACTCTTTCAGATATTCTGAATAGAAGAAATTACAAATCTGACCATGCAGATAACTCCTTATACCAATTATACGAGAGACATATTGTTCAGAATAAAACTCGCTCAAAACATCAGTTAAAGCATCATATTAAAGAGATAAAAAAAACGTTTTACCTTGATTATGAAACATCCTCCAGAAGGTTTCGTAATCAAGAGTTTTATGCAGTTATAAGAGAGTCTACCACATTTTATCTCCACATCACATTTCATCATGATGGATTGTTTGATTGTTACAAATGTTTTGTCATTTTAGAAATTACTAGTCCTGTATACGAGCGACAAGGTCATACAGATACTGCCTAGAATTCATTTGACAAGATCCAACATTAATAGCTTTTGAAAAAGTTCTGGTTTCTAAATTTTCTGGAATAAATTCTACATACCAGGAAAAAAGTTTAGTTATTATAAATTGGAGGAGTGTATAGGAGTGTATTCTGATTATTCTCGCTGATTCAAGAGTGCCTCAAGGCTCCAATTTCAATTCTCTATTTTTCTTGTTTATCAATGACTATATCTATCCTGAACTGTATGTCAAGCTTTGAACATTGTTACTGATAATATTAAGATGTGTGGACCAATAGCTAAAGTGGTAGACCATTTAGTTCAGATATCAGACATTAATTCTGCTGAAGGGTGGGTAAAAATCATTGGTGAAGATCAACCACTTGCCTGTCACCAAATCTATTGAAAGGTGTGTTATCTTTCATTATCCTTATCTTATTTTCTATTTTATGTGATTAGGGGCAGTAGAATTATTTATGGTCTTGATGTTCTTATACATTCCGAGCTGATCTCCTCTGGTGGTGTAAACACTATGGTTTGATGAATGCCAATAGGAACTAATGTTTTTTTTTGTGTATCGTTGATATTTCAAAAACATACATTATTATTTATTGATTTTCAGATCCTTAGTTGGAAGCCGTTTTGAATACGCCACCTTGTCTGAATTAAAAACCAAGATTACATTGATGTAGCAATCAAGGCTGTGAAAAGTAAACTCTTGTTGTGGTATGTGTGTTTCCTGAGTTGGTTGATGTAAATGTGTGAAAGAAGTTTCAAATATCTTCCACAGTTAGTGATTTATGAATTGGAGTAATGTATTTTAATTTTTTTTTTGTTCAGATTGTCCTACTGAGGTTTTTTATAGTTCTGTATTGTCTTGATCCATGAGATGAAAATTCCAGGATAAAAGTTGTTGTTTTGCCTGAGAGAACCGTTCATTTTGTTTAAGTAAAGTCTAATTTTTTTATTGCTGTATCCTCGGTCCTCAGTGCTATTTTGGATATTTAGTTTTTTGAGAGTTCTGGTTGGGTATCACCAACGAGAATATTGGTAAGGTGTAGGTGTAAGCGTAAACCCCACAAAAAAGTAATGGAGATGTTTGCATGACTATTTGGCATGGGATCTGCTGTCTGAGAACTCAGTGTTTAGTACATTTGGGTCTCATATCTATGCACCAGAAAGACATGACTAATACTTCAGTACTAGGTTTAAGCTGACATCCTCCCTCTCCATTTCTATCATTTTTTCATCCCATTTTCCTTAATGGATTACCATTTTTTTCTCATTTGTTTATAGTTTTTTAAGTCAGATTCATACCAGTTTTAATACCAAACATCATTTTTCAGGAGAAAACAGCAAAATTATGCCCTATTGTAAATTGTTCATGAGCAAAGCAGTTATAGTAATGGACCCTTTTATATTATTCCAATTCGTGGTGGTAATTAATCAATCATCATCATTGTATTTGTAAATCAAGACGTTAACCTTTTCTCAGATAGGTTTAGAACAACGGAAAATAATAATTTTAAAATTATGGTAGCTTAGCCACTTCATGTTTAGGCCAACGATATGGACAAATAAAACAACTTTTCTCAATTCTGGTAAAAAATTACTATTTAGAATGGTTTATGTAATTTTTAAATATTAGATGCAATCAGTTATATTTTGAACAGTGCAATGTGTTCCCTCCAATAACATGTTGAACATTCCTGAAATCAATACTATTCTTGCTGTAACAATGTTTTACTTTAATATTCTGCCTATAAAACTAAATACTCTTACTGAACTAATAAATATAGGTACTGTGATTTTAACTATTCAATTTTAATTTGGAAACAAATTACGGGCACATGTAGAGTGATCTTAAAATTATTTAATCTTCCATCACTAAGAAAAGTTAAAATAGAGTTTTGTGTAGTGATTTCAGTACCTAGTCTTATTAAGTATCCCTTAACATAAATAATGTGTTTCGAATATGTAGGGAAATATATCGGAAAAGTAGAATATAATTATTTTCTTGGCTTCTAGTTGTAGTAAAGATTTGAAAAAGTGGTATTTGGAAAGGTATCTTACTTGCATAAAGGGTAAAATGAAACTCAAATACAATGTGTATGATGTTCCATAAAAGTTATAAAACATGTTCTATTTTTGATTTTGAAATAGAAAACATACTTTTTGAAAGAACAGGTTATTTAAAGAGAATCTTAATTTTAAAAATATTTAGCACTCATATTCTTTATTAGTAGATTTTGGAACAACCTTATTTTCCCAAGACTTCAATAGTTTTGTACATTTCCATAAAACGTTATGAAAATTATCAAAATAAAATCCGGCACATATACAATGATATAGTAGTTCCAATGATGATTCTCCCATATATTGGGCAGCATTTTCCATAAACTAAAAGTCAATCCCAGTAAAGGTTTAGTTGCTTCTTGGTAAAAAAAAAACTGGAAACTATAAATGGACTAAGTCTGTTTACAAGATGTAATAACGCTGTGGTGTTGGATGTCTCAAAACAATAATAATTTCAGTTCATTTTAATGGGTATCAAACGATCATATCGTATTTTAAAATATATTTATTTGTGAGAGACATAACAGAGTCTGTAACAGAGATACCACATAACTTTGTTATACTCCTCACAAATCAATATATTTTAGAAATAATCCATTGGCATCCATAAAAATAAATAAAATTTTTTAATATTTTGGGACACCCTACATCACATTATTATTACATTTTGGAAATAGACAAAGTCTACTAATAGTTTTTAGATAATATATTTTTCCTTTACCTAAGAAGCAAATTTAACTTTGGTATCATTGATTTCAGCTTATGGAATTAATTGCCCATTTTATGAAGAATTGATGTTGCAATTACTATAACACTGCACAAGATTAATGGTTAATAATTTTTATGAAGATTTATGGGGATGTACAAAATCATTGAAGTCTATTTAAAAAAGTATGTAATTGCCAGGAAATAAAATAAATAAAAGGGAAAATCTATGGAGTACAATTTCATAGATACAAAATATTTTTTATAGTTTTTTGTTCTATTCTGTATACATTTCAAATGCTGTTTTTCAAATCTACGATAACAGAAAGCTTGGAAAATAATTATACAAATACCTTTCCTCACTTTGTATATAAATACATGTACCTTATTCTAAAGTATATCCATTAAGAATCATGGGATTATCAACTAACATCAAGATATTAAACTATAAAGACTTCTTTTCTTATAGTTATTTTGCATATTTTAACGTTAAGCCAAGATTGTACCTTTATGTATTCATAATGCAATTGCATTTGTGGCTATATAACAATCTATCAGTTTATTATACAGTACTGTAATTTATGTCCTGTTAATAGAATATCATTATCAGTAAAAGATAACTAATGCTATTAAGAATTTATATCAAACAGTACTAAGTTTCTTTATTAGTATAAACTTTAAGACTGATCATATTGTAATTATTAAATATGAATAAAAATATTAATGTTAATTTTGCTAAGCTAGAAATTCACTGCAGTGCCTATAATGTGAATGTTACTTTCATTAATTACTCTACAGAATGGTTAAAGTTCATATTTTATGTCTAAAATTGTTACGGTGATATTTTGGAATATAGAATATGTTTGACATCATAATTTAAAACATTTAAATCTAAATTTAAAATCTAAAATTTATAGCATTTTATCCAAAGTTAAAGAAGTTTTGACCGTAATATGCTTTTTAATAATTTATTGAACCATACTATCTTCTATATGAATGTGAGATTTTAATTTGAAAAAGTTAATATTAAATTGCATAAAAATCAAGAGAAATTTACATAAATGTTATAATGTTAAGGCCACAATCGGCAAGAAATTACTTGCCATAATAAATTCATTTAAATTAGGCTATATACATTTATTACAAATTATTAATTCTATGTACTGCAAATTAAGAAATACCTGAGTATCTATAATAGTGTCTTGCTGAAAAGAAAAATTACAATATGAGTACCACAATAATGCTATTTCATACTACAATATTACATAATAATATGTATTATTCTTATATAATCTATAATCACTATCAATCAGAATGAAGATTGTTTTAGTTATGAGGATATGTGAAATTTTCTAATGAAGAGCTATTTATTATACATATATTTAAAAGCTAATGCAATAAGGAAGTATCTAATTCATATTAATTTATTGAAATTCTTTTAAATATTTGCAGTAGAATTGTAGTAATATATATTGATTATTATATAATCCTTAGGACTCCTTAAGACATAAATATATTATAAAATAATTAATAAAATTCAAGAAGATTGGAGTAATTTGTTGTTTGTACCATTTCTTTAAAATTAATTATTTTATTGAATTGTTATTATTATTAGTTTACATTTTAAATTGTGAGAATGAGATAAATTTATTTTAAGCCTGAAGTAACAAATATAGGGTACAAGTTGCATATGCAGCTTTAATCATGAGTATTCAAGTTTAATATTTTATGTATGTTTAGGTATTTTTTAAATTCCTTCATTTGTATCTACCTTTTGAAATGATTTTTAATATGAGATAGGATTAACATATAAATATTAATAATTGAAATGCATAAAAACAAACTAAATTACCCTAGGTAAATGATGTAACTGCATTAACTACAATAGTTTATATGTTGTCTGTTCTATTGAAATTGGTTCAGTAGTTTCAATGCAATATGTAGGTTTCTTCAGTTTTAGATATGTGTCTTTTGAATAAAGTAAAAGTATTTTACGCAACATATGTTCTAAAAATTATTAAATTAATAACAATGGCATTGAAAAGTTTGTTTCCAAAATGTAACGATAATAATATTTAATGCTGAATTTTTAAGAGGCTAAATTAATTGTATCAATATAAATAAATATATATTTAAATTATGATTTTTATAGTACTCAAAATTCACAACATAATTTATGTTTTCTTTACACAATTACTAAAAAACAATTTATTTAAAAATTAAAAAAATACTGTAGTATTTATATTATGGCCATGCAATAGATTAAAATAAACAGTTTTTCAATACAATAAATATAAAGCTTGAGATATTTAAGGTAGTCAATTTAGAACACTAAATATAATTAAACGTGCGATTACAGAAAATCCTATTACATTCCCAATTTTATAAATCTAAACATTTGGCTCTACATAATTTTTATTATGGAATTTTACTAAACCCACAAACACAGTTAATTAATATTTTACATAGGTGCTATACATTTTAAAAATCCAGATTTGATTAAAAGTCATCGGTACAGAACTGGAAAAATAACAAAACAACATTTATCTAGTATCACAGGTCAAGCACAAGTATAATCAGAATATTGAAAAACTATGACATTTTCATGGTTTTATTTTTCGTAGTAACTTCAGGCATAAACAATAAGATGGTAAAAGCATACAATAACAACAATGAAAGACAAGAAAGTGTCCCATGCTAGAAGTCACATGATCAAGAAGTTATCAAGATTAAGAAAGGAACAGCGCATGACCCTGAAAAAGAGTGAAATTCAGCAACCTGTAAAAGAACATGCAGAAAGAAGCCAGTGAGATGCAAGCCACAATGCATATAACCTGCAACATATTATTATGTGGGGTTCAACATCGGTGCTGCAAGAAAAACAATCCAAATTGAAAACAAAATACTCCAGTGTCCCAAACTGAGCATGTTGAGCAGAATAAAGATAAGCACAACATACAGATTTTATTTAAAAACACATTAAAAGTGTAATCAAGATAGTAAACGATACTGTATGATATTTACAATAAGAAACAAGAGTACAAAACAAAGAAGTGAGAAATATTTTATTAGTGGTTTCAAAAATAATATCCATCAACAGGTTTGTTGCCCTTATTTTTGTTAGCTTGGGACCAATTTTGTTAGTTGTAGATGAATTTTGTTTAGCAATAGTTGTTCTGTATGTTACATATAAAATGAGTGCAAGTAGAAAGAAGTAGATGCAGTAGTGGGATCAGACCTGAACTGGAGGCATGGGGGGTGGGTCCGACGGTGAGGGTAGATGACCCCCTGAGCATGAGGGGAGGCTGCTGTCGCCGGGCCGGCGGCAGGTCTGTGGGTACGGCCGAGCGAGAGGCAAGCGACCGAGAGGTAGATATCTCACCGGCCTGCTTCAGCACTTGGTAGACGGCGTCGACCTCGCCGGGGGACGCTTGCTCGGACGACGCTAGCGAGCACACACACACCAAACACATGCTACAGCTAGTGGTTACGTAACTAACTTAGACAACACCGTCAGCCGCCACCTCACATAAGAGGACATCAGTTTGTTGTGTCAGGGTACTTTTATGTAATGTAATACGGTAACCAATGTAATCTTGACAACTTCAATGTTTTACAGAATAATTTAACCCTTTTAATGCCATGGTACAATATGTATCGGATGTGCTAAAGTAACAATAACTACTGCGGTTAAATACTTGTTCTGTTCACTTTATTTTAAATACTTTTGCACTTCTCACTATCCAAATGCTTTGAAATGGAAAGAAATAGGTAACTCAGTATTATATTATCTATGCTACAAGAAAAAAATACTTTCACGACAGTTTCATTGTACTTTTGCACTTCTCACTATCCAAATACTACTATGAAATGGAAAGAAATAACTCAGTATTATCTATGCTAAAAAACAAAAATACTTTCACGACAGTTTCATTGCATATTGTTAGAAAATGTACTCTGAATTTCCTATAAACATATATGGCCGTAAATATATGTCCGTACAAATAGCCCAAATCTACAAAATATTAAGTTAAAAAATTGTGTGAATGTTAGAAAATAAAATTAATTACTAAATAAGACAATTTAAAATGGGTTCTTAGTTTTTTTTTTCTTTCACATTTGCGTATCAAATACACAAAATGAATAAGTTTTAACATATTTAGTGTTACAAATATAAAATAAAGTGCCTCATATTGTTATTGACAGAAAGTCCATGCCAATAACTATAATTTAAAACATTTACTAATCACAAAACCTGCTTGCTTTAAATTAATTTATGGGAAACTACGCATCCGTATTCCTTAGCAGATGTACCTAACGGACAAAGACACTACAAGGGTTAAATCACAACAATAATATTTTTGATAACTATTATATGCATCAACATGACATTTAAGATGGAAATGTTTTCACGTTTAACCCTTTGGTAACCACTCTAAAATGCAATAGGAAGTCGAGAGTACAAAGGTATTTATTTTAAAGCGATTCAGGTTCAGGGAAATGGAGATATTTTAAGAACTACAAATCTTTTCTCTTGAATTTAATTTATATGAATTGTAAAGTAATCTGAATTAAAAAAAAAAAAAAAAAAAAAAAACAACCACCCCTACTTATGAAAAAAATATTGATACATAAACCTGCATCTATTCTTATAGATGTTTTTTATAGTACATTCCCAAAGTCTCAAAGTATGATGTTCAGAGGTGGTTATAATGACAAACTTTGAGTTTTACCTCAAATGACCAATGTTAAACCTAAAACATTTTTTTGCATTACATTTGGTCATAAAATGATAGTTGATGTCTCATTTTAAAGATACGATTAATGTATATTACCTTTTATTTATATCGTTGATTGTAACATGAGCTTCACAATATATACCTTTTTCGATTTTTCCTGGTCAGTGAGTACTTTTTGAGTATATAAACGATAAATTACAAAAATTTTGAGATTTTTTAATAAAATCCAATAAACATATGTGAAAATCTAACTTAAGTTTGGATGTGTATTTATTATATCATTAAAATGAGACATTTCTCTCACAATTCTATGATCAAAAATAAGGTTGTAAAAGTATTTGAGGTGTGAGATTGTTATTATGGGGCAAAAATCAAGATAGCCACTGGCACAATTAGCTCTTAAGTTTTACTAATGGTCAAATCTTTTACTATGGATCAGCTTTCCCGCCAATCACAGACCTTGGTGATACACGAACATCGACTTAGAATGAACTAATTTCGAGGCAAATATTACTTGACAAAACCATGATACTTCTCTAATTTTGTTATCCAAATGCGGGTTTTCGCTAACATTTTACTAAAATACGTTATACAAAAATTTAAAACTTTTTTTGTATAATTTTGACAGATTGGGAATTAGTCACCAAAGGGTTACAAGTACGATAATTACTGTGCATTAATGGGTTTATTTATAAATATGTAATAAGTAATTGTTTAAAGTCATAAAAACCTCTTGCACAGTTGGTTATATGCTTTGAAAATAATGAAATTTTTGGTAATCATAAGATATATAAAGCCACATTATATATCTGCCAAATGAGTAGTTATTAAATTTCTGCTGTGTTATGTGGAAGACGCTTAGTATACATCCACTGCTAGATTATATCCGTTAGTTTCTATTGTCATATGGTTCAATAAGGATATGTTTTAACACGTTTACCTACTCATAGTAATTATTCGTAATGAAGTAAATTTATGTTTATTAATCATATTGATATATTTTTTTGTGAAACAGTTTTTCCCTGGAGAAGGTTTTTGACATGGTGTACATTTATATACAAAACAAACTAGCGATATATATTGTTATGTAATATGTTCATATATATACTTCTATTGGATTAAAAAGTAAATTTTAAAATTTACAAAAACGGCACAAAACCAACGCTGTTAATAACAAACCAAATTTGAGTGAGAGTATAAATAACATATGCACAACACGTATCCTCTTATGTTGGCAGTGTTAGATGAGATGGTTATGTACATTAGTAGATGTTGATGTTAGCATGAGCACGAACATGAACACAAGAGCGGAACACAAATGTGTTGTGAACACAAGAGGAAGTGAGACACAAACAGCTCACAACACCACACACATTGTTGCAGAGGCACAAGAACTCAAGGAAATGTTAGGTTGGGGAGTTAATATCTCAATTATTTATGCCTTTTAAGTATCAGTTCAGTTTTATATATTTATTTTCTGTTATTACTAAAATAAATTTTAAATCTTTTGATTGTAAACTTAAATACATTAAAATTTAACAACCAGATACATATGTCTCTTAATTTTTTTGTGAATAAATTTTTGCTATATTCTCATTACATTTTAAAGAAAAATGTATATTGTTACGATCTACTTGATAAGATTGTACAATAATTAATAATTATTTCATAAAATCAAAACAATTTAAAGATTTTATGAAATAGTTACATCTTTATTTGCCTCAAGAAGAGAAAAAAATGTAAAAATTTTACATTTCATACACAACATCTAATTATACAAATGACCAAGATAAAATGACATTTTATTTTGAACATGTATAAAATACATAAGTACGCAGATTCAGTAATATATAAATTAAAAGAACGGTTTCTAAACAATTAATTAGTTTTCTTTTTCATACTGGTTTATTAACACCGCTTACTCAAATTTTTGTATTCATATACAGTATGTTTATTATTAACCTTAAAAATAAGTATTACCAGTTGATAAGTATAGCATTTGAAGTCTTGAAACTATGAAAAACAATAGTACTTAAATTTCGTATAACTTAGGAGTTCTGTTTATTACATAGAAAATAAATAACTGCAGTGCCATAATTAAAAAAACATTTTTAATAAATTAATTTTATCGAATTTTTGGTACAGTTACAAAAAAAGATTATAGTTAATAAAATTTAAATTGATTTTCTAATCGATTCACCACATTTTTTTACACCTTTTAAACAAAATAATATTGTAATTTAAAAACAGTATGTAAGTAGCAAAAACATGTTTTCTTCATGAAGATTTTACTCTTTAGACATAATAATGTAATTCTTCTTTGATATGCGGGTCATCCCAAACTTGATATGTGTAGTTTGTACATTCTGAGAGTCTTATCATACTAATTTAATTATTAGGGTATCAATTCGCATCTAAAAGAATTGTGTTCAACAGGGTGGCTATTTGATTAACACTCTGATCAGTTCAAAATCACTGAGTAATAAAAAGATTATAACAGTATTGGTTATCATTTTTTACAATGTTAATGTTCATTTATTCCAGGGTGAGTATGTAAAACATTTCAACCCTTGGGATTTGGAAGAGACAATAGTTTGTATTACCAAGCTGAGCACTTGAGAAATTCTCCTTTTGTCCAGGACATCATGTATAGTGTTTGCTTTATGAGTCATTGCACTTATATGATCGGATTATTTCCTGGTATTGTATCTACATTGGTGGAAATAGTCCTGCATAATTAAGTAAGAGTCAGGAAAATAATTTTGTTGAGTGCCATACAAAACTGACTTGAAGGACATGGGAAGTCATGTAGTAGCTAAATAGTGATGATTGTCAGAGCATTTGTAAATGTATTGCTGTTCATGAGAGGTATGTAACATTTTATGACATCCAGTGGTAAATCATGCAGATGTTGGAGGATTGACCTCTATAACGAGAAATACATTTGATGTGTAAACTATTGTTCATTTTTATATTACAAATGAAGGCTACTAAGTTAGAAGAAATGAAGAACATAAGAAATTCATAGAAGGTTCATAAACAACTCATCAATGTTTTCCAGAATTCGTGCAAGATTTGAATGTTAGACTTCCAA
This sequence comes from Homalodisca vitripennis, assembly GCF_021130785.1. Taxonomy (NCBI): domain Eukaryota; kingdom Metazoa; phylum Arthropoda; class Insecta; order Hemiptera; family Cicadellidae; genus Homalodisca; species Homalodisca vitripennis. Next base: position 35,313,601 of record NC_060207.1, read on the forward strand.
TACTGCATCTCAATATTATCTCCTCAGTTCATACTGTTTAATAAACTATGATATTTCTACGGAAATTGGTATCAATGTGATGAAGCAACCACCTTATTCTCCTCTGTGACGTAGAGTTGTGCTATAGATGAGCAACCTAAAAAATATGTCCTTTGAAAACACAGCTGTTTTTAAAAGAAAATGGAAATTAAAATAAAAAAATCATAACTTGATACTTCTCTGAATATTAGGGCTATTTGTACTGTAGGATAAACCAGTCTATTGTTGGTTTAAACATCCACATTGTACATTAAGTGTTAGATTGTGTAGCGCAAACATTTTAAAGTTCAATTCCTGACTCTATTCGTGTGATTAGTTTATGTAGGTTACAATTTGGTAAATCAAAAACATACACTCTTCAAATACCCCAAAAATTTGTAGTGACCCACATATCACTGAAGTGATTTGATAATTATAACAAGATATAGTGTATTCATCTTTTAATATTCATGTTATAAAACTTACTGTTATGTGACAAATGGTTTTTACAATCATTAAGAACGTATTTTGTAAACAAATATAAATACTGGAAAACCGAATGTTGTAAAGATTAGGCCCATTATTGTTGGTTAAAATATGAAACGTACTTTATACATTTTGAAATACTGAATATGATAAAACTGCAGCTATATTAATTAATTCATTACATTCATTAAAAGTAACCTAACATCTTTTATACACCATACTCGCATAATGCCTTTGAATGAGACTCAAGAACCTATTATGTTTTAAATAGCATGAGAAACTTAACATTACTTCTATGTAGGTCAGCAAGTATTAAGTAGTCGAAATTATTAATAAGCCTTAGAGCTATTTCCAGAAGAGTGAGAAACTAATGTTCCACATGCTGAAGAGCGAGAGCTACAGACCCGTGTCATGTCAGTGTGAAGCGCCGTGTTACAAAGCACTGGTGGCAACACGAATGTCCTGTATACTCGTACGGTGCACCAGTAATACGTGTTACGTCATCACTACATTGCTTGTGTTCTACGGATAGCCTTGCTTTACTTTGTTATGTCCTGATTGATTATCACAACTGATTACACACAGCTTTATCATTATTTCCACCCATTTCGTCAATGGCTGGAATATTTTAGGAATGTCAACGAAATTTTATTTATAATTTTATGAGTAATGCAACTAAAAGCTATAAACAGGTTTAGTAGGTACCTGATATTGCTTTTTATATACCATTAGTAAGTTGGCTAGGGTACCAGCATTAAGATACGGCCATGTTCCTGTACATTTTATTATAATTCAGTATGAAAACTCGAGTGAGTGACTTACGAAACTGTTCGTTTCATATTTTGTATTTAGATTAACACGAGAAGTATTCCTTAAGTTATATGATCGTATACTTGCAGTGAAGTATTTTACATTATAAGAGTATTATTTATTTCAATTCTGTTGACATTTTACTTTGAATTAGTGCAGCAAATGTTATTACCTCTCGAAGAAGAGTGATAACCAATCAGTAAATGCAATTGCAGCGTCAATTAATCTATTCCACATAAAGACACACATCGGCCGATTGAGACGAGAACAGAAGCGAGATTGTACTGTTGGTTCTGGTACCTAAACTCCTGGAGGGGGGTGTTTTCCACGTGACAGTTCGAGGGGAGGGTGACCCCCCTGCAGGGCTTACTGAGCATCTGCCTGGCCTATTGGCCACCAACGAAACTGCTACCAACAGAAAATAGATTATACCGAATTTATCTCCACACAAGCAGCTTAACTGTAGAACTTCTTCAGAATTGATTTTTAAGCTTATTTTATTTATTTAAATTTATTAGCCAATAAAAACAGTTGAATAATAGGTAAAGTTATGATTTAATGAGCATTATCAGAAGCAATAACTTTGGTTGTTAAACCAAGTATTAAAATAATAAAATCCAAATTTAAAATGCAGATACACCTTTAAAACATATATTTAATTTCGGTAATATGCATTTTTTGCTAAATATTAGCAGCTTTATTTTTTATAAAAACAATAAACTTAGAATAAATAATGATTTATTTATGATCTAGAAGATTTGGTCTGATACATTTATTAGTAAGATAAAGTACACTGTACTTTTTGATATAGTGAGAAATTTTCTTAAAACAAACAGTTTTTTACAATCCAAACCAGTTATACAATGTTCGTGGTTGTTATCTCATTAAAATGTTCAATGTTGTACAATATTTTTGTATAATTTTCTTTTACATTGTTTGAATAATGGATCGCATAAACAAAAATAACTGCTTAAACAAAATTTTAGTCTCGTAGCATTAGACCTTCAAATAAGCGTGTTGGGCTTACATTTGGATGAAACACAACATTCCCCAACATCACATTATATTGTGTAAAGTGATCATATTCGAAAAACCTATATAATTTAGACTAATTCATAAGAGAAAAAAATACCTAAATCACTTTTCTCTTATAGTTGATCTTAAGGTAAGTAGAGGGTCAACACTTACCTTCCTCCTCCTGTGCAGGAGTGACCCTAGTCTCTATCTCTGAGGTGGACTTCTGACGCCTCAGGAGACGTGACTTAGCCTGACACCTGCCCACCTTGTCCTGACAGTCCAGGTGCACGTTCAGCTTACACACACGACACTTGAGCCCTTGTCTCGTGTGCCCTGTACAAGCCACATCTCATTTGTCTCTGTCTTTCACTCTGAAGCCATTCAAGTAGTTGTCAGTGACTGTATAAAAAATATTAAGTACAAATATTATAAAATAATATGATTGATATATTTTTTAGGGTGAGGCCAATCCCTTTTTAAGTCTTATTCTGGCCATTCTCATGGGCCATTGGCCTGGGCACTTAGAGAACATACTTCACTTGGAAAGTACTTGAAATTACTTATAAATAATACAACTTACTTATTATAGAATTCTCCTTGTTTACAAAAATCTCTTCCCATTCCTTTAGATCTAGCGATGTAAAATTAAAAGACCGAGAAGATGTTTCTCTGAATGTGTTTGACAATATTAAATCTGTGATTATTTGCTTTGGTTGCACTACTCACTCTGATTTTTGAAATTAAGTCAATATACTTTAGTACCAACTGGTTGATAATACTACACGGGCCTTATAAAAAGTTAAATAAAATAGTAATATAATTAACTATATCAGGTACAGTCGGACTGAAATAATTCGAAATTTTCTCCTGGCCCCCTTGACATTCCTATACAACAATATTACAATCATCCAAAAGGTTTCTGTTTTTTTTTTATATCTCTTAAACTTCGAACTTAAATTGTATTCAATCAGTATACATTGATAATATAAGACAATTAAAGTAGTCTATTAATGAAACATGTTAGATGAACACGATGTTTTCCAAGTTTTCAAACTACTGACAGTTTAAAACAATTGAAGCTGAAAAATTAAATAAAAAGTAAATATGCCTAAGGAAAACCATGATTGAATTTTTTCATAACCATAATAATTTATTTTGTATCAACTATGATGTGATTGGAGAACGCGCCTGAGTAAGATATATAACACATAAAAATAAGAGTGTTGGAAAACTGGTCGGAATTCTAGCATCTTGGTATACAAATTCAGAATTCATAGCAACCACAACAAACTGAAGGCAACACACATGAGCATTTTATTATTATGTCCTAATCACCCTAAGAATTCATTAGACAGTTAAGAGTTTTATGTTATACTCACAGATTGTATTGTTTTTGAAGCAGTATATTTAATTAAAGTATTTCCACAAAATTTAATACTAATAATAATAATTCTTTTATTGTATTTTGACATTAAGACATTGCATTGCAAGTCAGGTTTATATTATTAGTTAAAATCCCTACTATAAACATTCATACTTACAATACTTATTCAAATATCCAATATGTCCATGGTAGTTCTCTCATTAAATTACTGGATGACTCAGGCACTTTACTTTATATAATGATAAAATAAAAATAGGGTATTATTTATAAAACTTAAGCAAGGTAACTCCGCCAAATCAAATTAAATTATTGGTAATAAATTTCAAATTTAAAAAAACCAGAAAAATGAAACAATCTTCAAAAACTTTTTTTATATCTTGAACTTAGAACTTCCATTGTATTCAATAAGTATGCTATATATTTGTAATATGTGATAATGTAAAGTAGGTAGTCTATTAATGAAATGTGTTAGATGAACATGATGTTTTTCAAGTTTTCACACTATCGCAAATTTAAAACAAGTGAAGCTGAAGGTCTGAAAACTAACAGAAAAGAACTGCCTCAATGTTGGCTACCTCTTAGTACTTGAGAGCAGACGTCGCAAGGGGTTATCTTCTTGTAAGTGTACTCCTGGAACTGATGCACTGTCGACTCCACCCCTAGGTTCAGTCCACTGTCTCTTCCATTTTTCCTACATCAAAATAAAACCTAACTTAATTTTTTATTGGTAAAATTAACAGCAATAAATTATTCAACAGTACTTTTCAGTCTACACAAATACGTAAATAAATACTACCAGAGATTTGTATTCAATTGCTGACAGGTTTCCAAAATATAAACTATCAAGGACAACAATCCTTTATGATGTTGAAACCGTGCTTTGTCTGAAATACAAGATAATTTCAATACTGTAGTAACTTTTAAAGGAATTGATTAATGTAATAATGTACTTGATTTAAATATTTTCGTAATTATTTACGGCTTTATTGCCTTCAACATTAATATGTTAACTGTCGTAAAATTAGTACTGATTTGGTGAAATATAAGATTTTAGTATGCCGTAAAATTAAGAATAATTAATACAATTAGAGGAAACTTGAAGGAATTTCTTGTAATGCAGTTTGCTTGTAAATTATTGGCAACATTCATTGATTTTTCATTGTGACCACATTCTTCATTTGTTTGTTTTTGTCGACGATGCATTATTTGAAAGAAAATAGGATTCCTGATATTATACATCGATATATTATGTAAGAATAACATTACATTTCGAGGTATTAACATGTTTTTGAACAATCATAGATGAGGTTAGGTTCCTACCATTAAAACGTAAGGTTCTATTTTTGTGGTATAAAAATAGCAAGTTTCCGAAATCCTTTCCCACGCTTTATTTGGCTTAACTTTATTCTTGTAGATATCTTTAGATTGAATTCATTCTTATAAGAAAACATAGGAATCAATACACATTAACTGCATTATCCTGTATCCAGTTTAGACAATTGTTTATTTTGAGACATACAAGTACGGCACATAAGACGGTAAAAGTGAACACCACGACTCAATTTTTGTAAACTCGCAATCATTATTTTTGAGATTATGACGTGATTGGAGGACGTACCTACGTTAGATAAATAACATACAAAAATAAGACTGTAAAACTGGTCGGAGTTAATTTTTTTGCAGTTCTGCACACAAATTGTGACACTCATGTCAACTAAAACAAACTGAAGGCAACGCACATAAGCGTTTTAATATTATTATGTCCTCACCACTCTAAGAAGTCATTAAACAAATAAATCAGTTTTTAAATTGTACTCACAGATTGTACTGATGTTGAAGCAGTTATACTTAATTAAACTATTTCCACACAATTTACTGAAGTGGATCCAGTATGTCCATTTACTGGATTGTTTGTGGTAGTGCTCTCGTTAAGGTACTGCATTACTGGTAAGTAAATATAAAACTCAAGTATTGTAGTAACTCCAACAAATCAAATAAAATTATTACTAATCAATTTCAAATGTAAACAACCCACAAGAATGCAACAACTAAAATAACCATAATACAAGTGTAATATAAGTTAAATATGAGTAAATTTTTTCTTTTTTATATTTTTAGCCTCACAGTTATGTAAACACAAGAATAAATATAATAAATGTAAGTTGTCGTTCTCTCAGAATCATAAAAGTTACAAGTGTTGAACGTTTATAAGTACCAAATACGCTCTACATAACATCATCTTTGAAATTTGTGTCGGAGTCTGGTAATTTAATTTTCTGACCAAATTATCATGTCAGATAAAAATGCTTTAAATAAACGCACCAACGAAAATTTTTCCTATTGATATCCATCATTGTAACTTGAACAACCTGACGTTTATACTTACCCTAAAGTAAGCATTATAACTCAGGTGCATAACTCAATTGCCAAAAATAGCAATGGTTTTAAATTGATTAGAGGAAAACGTTTGCGAACGAATTTACATCTGCAAACTTTAAGAGCTATATATATATATATATATATATATATATATATATAAGTTTTATATATATATATAATGTGTGTATATATATATATATATATATATATTGTAGTATATATAAAGTGTATTAAAACGCAGGAGGCTTTAATAAATTTTATTTTTATTTATGAATAGTTTTTAGAATTGAGCTCATAATCAGAATTGTATGAATTAACTTTAAAATATAATTTTGAATACAATAAACAAATACGAGTATAAAATTGTACATACGAAATCGGTTTATTTAAGCTAATAAAATCTTATCCAAACTTTTCTTTTCTTTTTTATATTGTTTCCAATATAAGAGTGTTATTATTGTCTTACATAATATTCAGTGAGTTTTGAAGATGTTTCTCATATATAAGCAAAATTTGTAATTATTTTTTCTCTTTTCTGAATTTCTTCGCTTTTCATCAAAATTTATAAATTAATTTATGTCTTTGATAACATCCAACTAAGCTAACTCCATTTTTATTCATTATACATAGTAAATATATAAAAATAAACAGTCCTAAGCTCGTAGGTCATGGTGAAGGTCTTTGTTTATTTAATTTTCTTTTCATCCGTCGTTTCCTATCAACACGAATTAGTTACGGTTAATTGTATGTTTTCTCATAATACTAGTATCTTAGCGTTTTGCTTTCATGGTTTTCTTACGGTTAGGTTTAAGTTAAGCTGTCGTGATAATACCACAGCCTTGATTGGTCAAATCATCGTTAGGAATTCCTTGAGCAACATGTCTATTGGTGTGGTTGACACGTAAAAACGTAATAGATTGTCGAGGAAAACGTATAGCTGACCACAAGCTGGTTTGAGTGCCCTTGCAAGGCTAAGGAAAAATTAATTTCTTATAGAAACCTCTCAAAGATAGATCTTCAGAAGTTTTCCTCCATTGAATGGAGCACGGTAGAACTTCATGACAATGTTGATGATGGTGTGGCAATGTTAACCTCGGACATTAAACAGGTATTTGATGCATGTGCTAGCATGTTACCTAAAAAGAAAGCGCCCTTGCGAAATGTATAAAAACATGAATGCGTCTAACATGAATAAAAAAATGAATTAAAAAGGGTCTCTTGCTTGTAATGATGTACTTGTGAAAGTGGCATACTGTGGAACACGCAATAAACGCCATTATGCCGTAAGAAAGGCATTATGATTTTGCTGTATACTGCGGATGACACTCAGCTTGTATTGACAGATCCTACATTACAGTGTTCCTTGGAAATGCAGCAGATTAATGATGTTTTATTTAGGCTCAAGCTCTGGGCTGACGATCACGGGCTTCAGTTAAATCCAAGAAAGTGTTAATTTTACCTCTCTTCAAATGCAGTCTCTTTTAGTAATAGACCTTTGGGGGTTTCCTTGGAAGGTGTTCCTTTGAAGGTTTCGGACAAATTCCTTAGTGTGACTTTGGACAAACCGTTAACTTTCTTGAGCCATGTTCAAAATATAAGTTATGGTTTAATGAATAGGTTGATGATTTCGTTTGGATTTAAAGGGTTACTCCAGGAGGAAGCGGAACTAAACATTTTCAAAGCTGTGGTCTTCCCAGTAAAGTTGTTTTATGCTCTTCCTGTCTTTGGAGGGAGATTGTCCCTAGGAAGCACGGTTTTGATTGATAGGTTGCAGAACTCTGTTTTAAGATTTATGTACGGCCTGAGAAAATTTTTATCATTAGATCCTTCCGGTAAAGTAAGCTGACGGGAAACTTTCTTACCTCAGGGGGACGCTGCAGACCCGCGCTGAGATTAGGGACTGTCACACTCGGCAAGGACGCCATGCTCGAGGTGCCCAAGGTCAGGCTAGAGATGGGAATAAATGGATTTGGATACTTTGGCCCCAGATATACAACAGCGTCACTCATAGTCTTAAGGCGAATGGATAAGAAAAATAATCCCCTCGCTAAAAAATAATCTTAGACTAACTTTGGAGTGTTTTGTTCCTAAATAATTGTTTTCTTTTAATGATACATGACGCTCTTTTTTATAGTACAATTGCCTGTGTTTAATGCTTTATTTTGATTATCGTGTATGGTTTCGGGCAAAAATAAATCGAACACATACATTTATCTAAGGCTAATAACTAGTACCGGTCAACAGGATTCGGTAGTGAAGCGCTACGTTCAGTTATTGGTAGTTCCTCGTTTTGTCATGGTATCACACTGCGAACAGCATCCTGCAAGACTTCTTTTATGCTGTATGCATATTTGAATGCCAAAATCTGCTTGCAGAATATGTCTGTGAATCATCTAATATTCCTCAACCCAATTGGGATTTCAAAATAAAATCAAAACAACTCCTTTTGATCACAAAATCAAAAATACATGCATGCAACTGTGTCAAATTAATGTATATGCCGCATGACTTTTAAAATATTACACAAGTTACTTGAAGGAGAATTGGCCTAGTTCATGTTAAAAGATATGAGTTGATTAGGATTGTCTCCATTAGTTCCAAATCCAAAGCTTTGAAGTATTACGTACAAAATTTAAAATTAACATTCAAATCAACCAAAGTGGCAAAAACGTGTTTACAGATGTAAGAAGAAGGAAAGACGCAGGCAATATAGTTTATTATTAATAGATTTCCTAATTACTACATATAACTGCATAATTTCTTTTAACATATTTGGTACATGTTTACAGAGAGGGGGAGCCTGTATATACCTAAATGTAGTGTGAAAATGATATTTCATTTTTCTAAACACTATCACATTCTAATAACACTACCTCATAAACAACATCATATATCCAACGTTAAAATACTTCTATACTTAAATACCTTTAAGTAGTTAATTTTACTACCACTTTTGTTTCTTTCAGAAAATACTTCATTTGATTACTGATTACTAATTGAAGAAGTGTGTGTAAAAGTGTATTGATTCATTGATTATATTGGATTATTGTATGCATACATGCATTATATAGGTTCATTAATTTTAATTAATAGATCTTATAAGCGTGATAAATATGTAGTGCTAGAAAAAGAAACATGTCAGGACAGTTATATTTTGTCACTAACGTCAAAATTATATATTTAAGAATGTGAAAAGTTTATTTTGTGTGTTATTACAAATACTGTGTCATGAATCAGTGCAGTGGAATATCTGTACAATATAAGTATTTCACAAGTTTTGATCACGTGTTGTACTTCATATTATTAAAACACTATTGACAATTTAAATAACGAGGAATATTTTATGTAATGATTTATTGACAGTGTACAGGTAATACGTTTTCACTATTTAAATGATCAATTAAGACAGACGAATTTTATTACAACTTCATTAGCCTATGAGAATTTGTGAGTAGGCCATGTACAACAAATAAAAATCCTTGTCCAGACTGTAGATTTAAAATTGGAAATCCAGCAATTTGATATAACCTGAAGTGAATAAAGTCCCTATATGTTAGACTGAAGAGATTCCACTGCCTCTTAAAAAAATAACTCTGTTACTATAGGCAAAGATAAATGTTATTGCTTGTTCAACATCAGCTGAAGGTTGTACAGTTATAAGTAATCTGCTGTAAAACACAAGATATAGAAATTCTGCTGGAAAGTACATAATGACAAATCAAGGTTTGTGTATGAGAATAGTAGCTACAGTTGTAAGCAATCAGAGATAGTTGGCCACACATACAAGTGCTGTGCAAGAAAACCCATTCTAAGCAACAGCGGAATAGAAGCATGTGAGGAAAGTTAGTAATATTTACCTCATTGCTATGATCGTTGATACCGCATGGTACATTTGGTTCTTTCTGTTAGGGTACCGCAGAGAGAGAAGGTGAGAGAAGAGAGAGAGTGAAGATAGGGTGGAAGATTGGGTGAAGAGTTAGAAATTTTTTGAAGGGAATCAGGCACAGGGAGAAAATAAACAAAATCAAAAGAAAACAACGATAGAGAGAAAGACGGAAAGATAAGAGAAAAGAGAGAAAAACACTGATTAGTAAATTACACCAAAAATTGAAAAACTAACTACACAAAATAATTACTACATACTTAAAATGCAAATATAATATGCAGAACAGCATAGCATACATAAACTTTATTTTTAACGAACACTTTAAAAATCGGAAAATTTGTTCTGAGTATCAATATTTTTAAATAATATAAAATTACACCCAAGCACATGATAACTTTTGAATATTGTTAATATTGATCAACAGTATCTTTAAGTTTATTACTTCATATTAACTATATTATCCATCCCTCTTCAGTTTGTTTGTCCGAAGAGACAATGATATATTTTCTCTAAAGTAATAGTTTATTTTATAAGTGCAGTTTTCATTGTAACCTGCCTGTAACAACATGTAAGATAGCCATGAAGTATTTAATAACAGATTTAAGAGAGTAAAGTTTGAAATTTGGTACAACTATATTTGAGTAAATTTCAATTAGGACTATACCACTACTTTCGTAAAATTTAGAAATACTCTCAATATTCGTATCATTCTAATTTTAAACTCAAACTGTTTCTACTTACAACAATACAATGATTTGAAACTCAATGCAAGCATATAATTTTGTATATTATATGATATACCTATGATGTACCAAGTCGATTGGGAATTAATAAAATATGTTACCATGTTGCATTGCATTACGCATAATGAGTTAACAGATAATTAAGTGTTGAGTTTTAATACTGACATATTAATTTAAAACTCTGATTCCTAAAGTGAAGCACAATACTATAGGAGTTTAAACATCAATATAAATACCATAAAGCTTGTTGATCAGTTTGGATTATTAAGACACATTAAACAATTATGTTACACAACACAAAATTTTAAAGTTATTTCATATAGTTACCACTTTATTTACAAGGACAGACAAAACTAACTTACTGATTACCTTATATAAAATTGTGTTTTTATTTTTGTTTTGTAATTTTTGATTAATTCAAGCTAAATTAAGACATTTTCAAGCTATATATTGTTAAATTTGTCTCAATATAAATGAATCAGTTAACTTTTACAACTAGTAATAATTGCATGAAACATCATTTTCTCGAATACTTTATATTTTTATCTAAAATAGGCAAGACTCTATCACATTTTCTGCAAAGCAGTTGTGTTCAATATTCTAAACAATATCGCTTAATTTGATATTAAAGCAGTACTATAAATAAGTCAATAAAAATAATAAAATATTCACAGCTGTAACATGTTGAAAAATTCTATTGAAACTATTTATTTTCAACAAGTTTCGAATGTTAAACAAAGCTTCTATGGTATTGCTTGTACACATAACACAGAGTTATGCAGGTCCATTCATATAATAGCTAGCAAAATGACAGCCCATGGCTACAATATCTGAGAACATTAAAAGCAAAATGAGCCTACAGTAGAGTAAAGTTGTATGATCTACAGAACTACCATACTTACTTCTCGCCTTCCTTTGGTGATGTACCATTGGACGGACCACTGGTTGTTTTCAAGCTTTTGAACGCTTTTAACCATTTCGACTTCATACTACCGGTCGATGAAGATGACATTTTCCGATCCCTACCACTAGCGCCCTCCGCAGAATCGAGCTTAGAGGCAAACAGGTCTTTCTAAAAAAAACATAAAACAAAGGATTTAATTTTATATAATCATCATGCATAAGTATAAATTACACAAACCGATACAATGTAGCATCGAAGGACCACAACACAATGGATACCGATACAACGGAAACTGATGACGTTTTAACTCTAAAAACAACAGATTTTTGCTTGAAGCAGAGGACGTCAACAGTTATCGCACAGACAGATAGACAGGCAGACAACTGCCCTTTGACCTCTTGACCAGGGACATTGCTGTTGGCACCAGGGACAATAATGTAAAGTGTAGTCTGCTCTCCCCAACATAAATATATAAAACTTTAAATACATATAATTATCGTACCTAATGGATCTTTCTATGATTTAGAATATCGTGTACACATATTTTTCTTGATCGAATTCAAATATTCTTTATTGCCAGTTTCACAATTTAACAATTGTATTGTTAGTGTCAATAATCAGGTAAAGATAAATACAATAAATAATAAAACAAACTTAGTACTAAAATATTACTATTAGATCCCCATTCATATATTCATGTTCACTCATTCATATTCACAATTACTTCCATATTCATTCCACAGGTCTTTAGACACACTACCATGCACTACTTTGAATTTAACCAAATATCACAATTCCTCAGCAACAGAGTTAGAGTTCAATTATTGACACCAGTGGTTTGCAATTAACTCAAGATAATGGAAGGCTCTGGACACTATAAGATCTCCAAATTTATCCTTAAAGACATTCTTACTTCATAATTCTTTAATACACTCCGGGATTCTATTGATTAACTTGACCCCAACGAAAGATGGGAAGTTGCTCGAAAGCAGAAGATCGGTGGAATTAAATTCTCAGGTTGTCCCTGCTCCTATTATTGTATAAGTGGCCACCACTACACTTAGTACAGGATCATTTCCAGAATTTAGATAGGCTGGGTGAAGTCAGTAATCCCAAACTTCTGAAGGCATTTCTACACGACTCTTTGAAATTTACGATAACAATGATTTTGGCTGTCTTCTTTTGTAGTCTAAAGTGTCTTTCACATTTGTATTTTGCACATCCGCCTCACAACGATATCCCATAAGAAAGGTATGGTTATACAATACCAAAATAGGCCATTTTTAAGATTTCCGATGAAAAGAATTTGTCAAGTTACGCAAGGCAATGTTGCCATTATAGAATCTGGAACAAATTAAATCAACATGATCAAGATGCATTCCGGGAATGTAGTAGAATCAACTTCCTGCAGTAGCGAGGTGTCCAACATCATTGCATAGGGATTACCATATTGTTCCTGCCGCGAACTAAAGTTGATGAAGTTTTTGACGAAAGTTTGGCTTCCATGTTGCTTTTTGATATTTGTTGTACACAAAGAATCGTGTCATCTGCATACTGAACAAGATATCCACTTTTTATATATCTGCTCAGCTTAGGTTATAGACGTAAATAAAAAAAGAGAATTGGGCCGAAGACTGATCTCTGAGAGACACCAAGATTCATTGTTACTTACGTCCAGGTTGAATTTCCAAAAAGAAACACATTGATACCAGTATTCGAGGAAGGACTTAATCCACTTATGTGGCAGTACAACGCACAGTACAACATGCAAGCTCACAGTGTTGCAACAGTGTCGTATGATGAATGCAGTCGAAGGCCTAGGGCAGATAAAAAACACACTGAGTGATATATCTCTCCTATCAAAACCCTCCACTAATACGTCCAAAAGCTAATTTATTGCACCGATTGTTGTAAAATCTTGGCAAAAACCAAGCTGGTTTGAAGAAAATATTTCAAATTCCTCCGTTAAGTTTAACAACCTTAAAGGAATTATCAAGGATTTTAATACAGACAGGTAAATTTGAAATTGGTCTATAATTACTAGTTAGGTAAGGATATCCTTTTTAAAACACTGGAAACTTCTTTAATCCGGGTGGAAAAATGCCTGTCTCAAAGGAAAGATTTATCAATTTGGTTAGTGGTTTTAACATGTACCTGTAGCAAAGTTTAACCAACCACATCGAAAGGCCATTGTTTTATTTTTTTGTCTTGAGCTCTCGCCTCCGTCACAATACTCAGTGCCTTCAAAAAGTGGTGCCTGTGTTGGGGACGCTGCTTTAGCACCCCCTGGAATAAGCACCCCCTCGGGCTCTGACGTCACGGCAGGGGGGTGCTAATTCAGCGCACGGACACGGACCAGGCACGGAATTAGCACCCCCCGACTACAAGGGGGTGCTAAATCAGCGCATGAACATTGTCGAGGCCCTGAATTAACACCCCCCTGTTCCAAGGGGGTGTTTATTCAGCGCATGGACATGGCTCAGTCACTGAATTAGCACCCCCTAGCATTCAACCAGCAAAAAGGATATTTATCTTTTACATATTCAATTCAATCATAAATATAATAGTTGTTATCTGGGATTTTGTGACGCTGCCACTTATAAGCTACTATCTACGATTGTTTTGAAATTTCCGATGAACGATTAAATAATATAATAATCAAATATGGCTACTTTCTCTTAAAAATTGCCATATACTTAATATTACATAATAATGCTCCGACTAACAAGGCTAATAGACCTTAGCACTCCTCCCTCTTACACGCATTGTCATATTTGTGTAATAATTTTCACTCTTGACTTTGCTTCCTTAATTTGTTCTATATATCACCTATTAAAATAATTAATTAAATCATATCCTTCATTTATTCTATTTCAGTTTATTCTTTCAGTTAATACGTTTGTAAATTTAATTAACGCACTGCTAAATATATACAAAAAAAACATAACATTCTCTACGCACAGATCATTAAAGCCCATGTAGGCTCTTTTCCCTTTACGTTTTTTAATTACAAGTATACAGTAATTAGAGACAAATTAAAACTAATGATAAATGCTGCTCTTATTTTAATTTTAATTAGCTGTCTTAATTTAGATGTATGGATTCATTCTTTTGAGGTATAAGATTTATATTATTGTATATTAAGTTCTTTCATATCAACTATAAGAATACTATAAAAATACCCATCATTTGTTTTCCTCTCGAATTTTAAGATACTTACTGCTGTATCTACAGTTATACATTTTTGTGAAAGTAAAAGCTATTTTTGAGTCGGTTTTTGGAATATTACGGAAGGTAAAAATGTAATTATGGTTTTTTATACACAATTAGTCTAGTATCTTTGCTGTGTCATTTTTATTGTACAGGTATTGAGTACTGGGCGTCCATACCAATGGAAGATCTACTCATAGTCTAGTTAAGGGTATTCACTGAGCATTAACAGTTCAAGCTTAAAACAATCGTGAAAACTCAATGAAACATGTTTCTACATATAACGATTTTTCTTGCTCTTTATTATTCTTAATATATAACAGATAAAACTAGTCACTTTATTTAGTTTTTTTCACATATGTTGTGAATAAATTGAAGCTTTATGATAAATACAACAATTTATTATTGTTAATTAAGACATTTGTTTTTGTCCTTCATTGTTCATAAAGGCGTTCATTGTTGATAAATTTGGCAATATCTCTAGTAGTTTTTAATTTATTAGAAAAAAAGTTGCTTGGCAACAGATATTAATGTATTTCCTGTACTTTAAATGAAGAGACTAAGATGTGAGCACGATTGGCATAAGATATTCTGGAGCTGCTGCCGTTTACTCGATTTTTTGTATTGTGACCTACTCGTTGAGAACCTCGTAGGTTTTCCTTTTAGATTTTCCAAGATATTCCATTTTATAACAACAAAATAACGCACACTAACCGACAGAGGAGAAATTAAGCAATGTAGATCCATAATACTCAGTATATAAATGTATGTTTTGACAGCAATAACGCTTTTGAAAATGCGGTAGTATATTTATTGCTACGTGTTTTAACATTGTTTTCAACTTTTTTTTAAAATTATAGTTGAACTAACTAATATGGATATAACTTAATGATATTGATTCTTGTAGATAATAAAATAATATTTAAATTGTTTGTCAAGTGTGTTTGAATTATACTATTCAGTTTAAATAGTATAATTATTTCAGTTTATGATGCGTCCTTAAAAAATAATTGGCTCTTAGCCGTCGCCAAAATTATAATTTCACGGTTCTAAATTTCCCGCTTTTGATTGGTATTCAAAAATATAAATAAATAAATAATTTGGTTTTAAAGTGGTTAATAGGTTGATATAATCTCTGACCATTTATATTTATTACATATGCCGGATTTACGCAATATCAGTTCCTCTGCGTTGTTCGTACCACGATTTCAAATTTCTTTTACTTTAAAAATAAACCTGTATTTAAATGCCTAGAACCTAGTTTTTTACTTAAGTATATTTTGATGCATAGTAATTTTATAATTGGTAATGAACTGTTTGTTTTTGAAATATTAAGTAAACCACATCAATGCAGTAAATATACTCATTTAAATATATTTAAATTATATATATATGTATATATAATTATATATAATATAAATAATTATATATATATATATATATATATATTTATATATATATATAGTTATATATAATATAAATAAATTATATATGTATATATATTATTTAGTTTTATTGAAAAATAAATCCGCAATATGGTTAAACGTTTATTATTATATTCCGTTGGGGTAATTATTCATCTCATCAATACGGCGCTGATTTAGCAGCTCCCAGATTCAAGGGGGTGCTAAATCAGCACATGAGCAATGGTCAAGGCGCTGAATTAGGATTAGGACCCCCCTATTCGAAGGGGGTGCTAAATCAGCACATGAACACGGTCGAGGCGCTGAATTAGGACCCCCGTATTCGAAGGGGGTGCTTATTCAAGGGCCTGGACACGGCCACTGTGCTGATTTAGCACCCCCTTTCGTGACGTCAAAATGACGTCAGTAGCGAGGGGGTGCTATGTCCAGGGGGTGCTAATTCAGGCGCACCCCTGTGTTGACCCTTCAACGATTCTGTGCTATAGTCACGCTACTGCTTCATTATAAATATAAATACCGCGGTCGTCTCCCCGATATGTTTTTAAGGTCTTGTATGTTGTAACATATTAATAAAATATTACAGTGTATAAAATACAGATTCTGTATGTTAGGTTTTAATTGTATTTTAATACATTTTATCGACGGTTTAATTTCTATTTTTATTTATTAGGGACATAACAGGCCCTTCTTGAAATCTTTTTGTTGTCCGTCTGTCACTTTTCGTCTGTGCAAAAACAATATACGACATAATGATCCTAGAGGCTTGAAACATTTTTCCAAGAAAGAAGTCTATTGGTTCAAATGGTCAAAAGAAGTCCGTATGTCTATTTACTCATCTGCCCGTAGATAACTCTTGATAGGAAGGTCCTTGAAACTTGATATACAGGATGAACTAAACTATTGGTTCAAGGAAGAACCTATTAGGAAGAACTTATTGGTTTTGGGTTGAAAAAATAAAAAGATAGTTAACCAACTGCCTTTCCGTCTGTGCGACAATTCTTTTTTACGTTTTGACGGGTCCTCTGATAGTATGTTATATCGGTTTAGTTATTTCTATATCAACTTCCCTCTTCCAGACCATAATAAACATTTTATTTTCTCCGTATAAGATTACGTTTTAAAACAATACATACCAAAGCTCATGTTTTAAATTACCAAAGATACATGAATTCCTATTAGGTTTTTGGAATTGCTTTAAAGTGATTTTCTTAAATAAATGGAGCAAACTATTAAACTGTAAATTTTCAAAAAAGGATGGTCTTACTATTTTAAGATATAATTTTACTGGGACTGAGAGATATAACAATTTACTTATTATACAGTATTTATCATCTTGAAAGGAGTGTAATCTATCCACTCTTCCATGTCACAATAAGTCAGCTGAATATATAGTAATGTTTTATACAATTTCTGGATGTCCAGCGCAAAGTCATATAAGATTTGTAGACGTTTTGTGTCTTTTATACTAATTTGTGCTGCAACGTTATCTTCCACACCAAAACTATACTCTTATAACTGTCAAATAGTTAGCAAACTGAATATTCAACTATCCTAATCAAACAATATGCGTGATTTCAAAACATGATAAAGTCTTTGGTTGCATATGCATATGATCGGCCAAATTGTTCAAAAACATGTAAACGTACAATTACTTTCAATGAAATATTCTAAAGTATTGTTTAATTTATATAAAGAAGGAACACTTAAAGGCTAAATTTTGATGTTAAGCTCCTTAGGTGAATGTGATGATCGCGAGACTACATGGTCGATGGTGTAACCATGTGGTAGACCATTCCACCGGCCGCCATGTTGCAATTCAAATAGAACATTCCACACCCGCATTGACGTTTGTTGTAATGACCGGCATTCTTGACAGCCATTGTCTCAGTCGTCAGCTTGTCAATTCCTGGCGTACCAAGAAAGTCAACATGTTTTATATAAAATAAATGCTAAACAACATTTTATTGTAAGGCTTTTTTGAAGATTGAACTTATTCCTTTAATAAATGTTATAGTAATGTTGAAGTCTTTAAAATTGTTAATTTAGTTTTAAAAGCAAAATAATTTAAAAAAAATCGCTTTTGGGTGGTAAATACCCAAATAATTAAAGTGAACACTTTTCAAAACCCAAAATAATTAGGTATTTGAGAGTAACACCAAAAGCTGGCAACTAACATTAATTTAACATTTGAAGACATTGAAAAGCGTATTACAATTAAAACAGATGGAAGGATTTTAATTTTTAAAAGCTCATTGAACTTTTTATTTATATTTCACTTATAATTGTTTATAGGCCTATAATCAAAGTACCTACCAGATGCAACCTAATCTGAAGCCAACCCATACCGACCGATATATACTCGAACTCACAGCCTAAGTTACGACCGAATATCACAAAACTATCGAAAACCACCGTTGTCACAAATAATAAAGCTTTAAAAAATATACATCTCTGTAACACCAAAAGTTTGAAATTAATGCGGCAAAATAAAAGTTTAAAATATTGCTTAGTGAAACGTTGGACGACGCGCCATTCACGCACGAATCTAACTACACGGAGAAGGCACCGACCAAAGTATCGACCTCTACCGGCAACCTATCACTGCAGATAACAAACTGTTGATATTAAAAATTAAAAGTCTGGTAACGATATGTTTTAGGTAAGGTAGCAAGATATCGACTGCCCGGGCGAGCCTGTCTGCGCATGCGCTAACCCACCTCACACCCGACATGCTGTTGCTAAGGGTTTTGTTTGGTTACACGGAATACAAAATTACAAACCAAATTTTATGTTTAAAGAAGATAAGTCATCTGATGATTTAAAATAGCTATGTAACATTATTTATATTGCTATCACATGCAATAATTATTCAATGTAGGCGTGTTCGGGCCAAACAGTTATGAATTTCCCCGCCAAATGTCGAGCTCGAGGGGTAGGTCAGGTGCGCGCCGAAGTGGGCCAACCGATGAACTGCATTAGCTTCCGCATTAGCTTTAATATTCATTCATGAACTGTACTCAAAGTGGAAATAAACTCAATAGTAGGCTACAATATAAATATTTTATAGATAATTTTTCGGTTCGAAATAGTTTTATATTCGTTACTAAAAATTTGCTTTTACACTAAGGATGTTTAAATAATAAAGAAATAAAATATTCAAATCCATTTCTAAAATACGCATTTGATGGCGTATTATAATGACGGCGAAAGTCTCACTGTAGCATAATTTCACACTTTAAATCAAACCAATAATGGTAACTTATAAAAGATTAACACTTTCAGGTATATACATTAAGTATAATAAGTTGTTTAAATTGATACATGATGTAAAACCAGGTTTTCATAAGACTATTTTGTGTCTCATGAAATGTAATATCTCAAAATTTTGTGATATAAAAATGGAATTATCGATTAAATATAGCTATACTAGCCATCTCAACAAAGAAAGTTAGAGATACATTAGTAGCTCGAAACAATATTAAAGTCGATTGTGTTAGAAGTTAAGTAAGTAAGAGATCTACTTGATGGTGTAAATACAGATGTGGAAATTCATCCCTTTCACAAAGAAAACTCTAATTCCAATGTTCGCAAGGACTTTTGAGGTGCACTCATTGAACAGTTAAGTCAATCAGATTTGGACTTTTACTTTAAAAATTATATGTTTTACTTTACTTTTTAACTTTTAGAGTAACTTCAGTATTTGCAGAAATTTGGCAGTTTGGATTAAGAATCAAAGCGTCATTTCCTATATCTTTAAACATCTTCCCTCGCTTGCTAAGTCAAAGCTGTTTGAACATTGTACAAAATAAGTGGCTTCAGAGCAGGGCGTTATGTTTAATCCTCCAAAAGAAATTGTTTGTTGAAACGTGATGTGAATACAGGTTTTTGCACACAGTGGTGCGGTCATGGTTAAAGAAATTCAATTGCTGGTTTTTACGAATCCACTTCGTCGTTCAAAACTGTATGTACATTTTGGTTGTTATACAATGTTCCGTTCCGGTCAGTTCAAATATATTTTGCAATGCTGGCAACATACACAGTAATTAGCGAGAGTTAAGATATTCATGTGAAGGCAATGAATGATAACAGGACGATGGTACCGATAACACCGATACAAATTTACAACGAGGCAAAACTCAGTAAACGGATCAGCCTGCGCCACTTTTCACTCGTTAAACCACTTTTAGTTAAAATTTCAAATGCTATGGGGATCTGCTCTTAAAGGATTGTGGAGTAAAAATATGCGGCAGTTTATATTCGCCAAAATGTTAGTAATGGGGTAGTAGCTCACACCGTCGATCACCTTAATTAATTATATTCAACGAAGAAATGTGAAGCCATTTCATTTTCGATGGTACTTATGATGAATGACTTTGTGGATAAGCCTGAATATCATTGACTGATCGATTGACTGAACAGAGTCGTACTTTTTAGCAACCAAAATCGTTCTATTAGGCAAGATTGTTGTGGAGGCCCCTGGCATTAATAACGAGGTTGAAGGATTACGATAAATGCTGAAATAACATCTAAGCCCCTACGTGTAAGAGTACCAAAATAAAACAAAGGAGATTGAGCTGTCAAAACCTCATCACAGTATGAGTATGAATCACTTTATTCGTAGAAAATGTTCCAACAAACTGATTTCAAAACGGAATTCGCGCGACAACAGTGGAGAATTAAATCTTAAACGATCCAATGCAGGGTAGTTGGTACTGCGACAATCGTTGATAACCGTACCGTGGTACGTAGATGGGCTAAGAATATTCTGGGGAGTAAATTATGTTTGCGCTATAACGAAATGGTAGTAGAAGAATAGTGGTTGTCTAGTGGCCACACCAGATTGACATGTCCCGTAACACAATGGAAGTTGGCTAGTGGCCATACTGTCCGACATGTCAGGTAACAGAATAGAGGTTAGCTAGAGGCCATATTCCTGGACATGTCAGTAACAGAATGGAGGTTAGCTAGAGGCCATATTGCCCGACATGTCACGTAACAGAATGGAGGTTAACTAGTTACCATACTGCCCGACATGTCAGTAACAGACTGGAGGTTGGCTAGAGGCGATATTGCCCGACATGTCACGTAACAGAATGGAGGTTAGCTAGAGGCCATATTGCCCGACATGCCACGTAACAGAATGGAGGTTGGCTAGTGGCCATACTGGCCGACATGTCACGTAACAGAATGGAGGTTGGCTAGTGGCCATACTGTCCGACATGTCACGTAACAGACTGGAGGTTAGCTAGAGGCCATATTGCCCGACATGTCACGTAACAGAATGGAGGTTGGCTAGATGCCATATTGCTCAACATGTCAAGTGTATGAGTGTGGGCTAGTAGCCACACCAAATCGAAATGTCACCATTAGAATGGTGTTTATTAATATCTAGAAATGACACCTAATAGAATGTTGGTGGGCTCCTGGACACAAAACCTGGTTATATTTATATAAATAATCCTCGTCCAGACTAAAACTTCACCGAATTGTCGTTGGGTTATTCAGTTCCGAGGCGTGAGGGAACGATATCGGTCAGTCATGTCTCACAGTTATCCTCGTGGGATGACTCGGAAGAGTCCATCCATTAGAATTGTAATATACTGTAAGTGAAGGTGAAAACAAGTCTGCTATGAGCTGGTTTGTGTAAATAAATTGAAAGTTCGAGTATATTGTTTGTCCTATTTTACCTATTGTATGTTTGGTCTGCCTTATTTCCAAACATTTTCGCAAACGAATTCTCTCTTTTGAACTCTGTTATGAATCATGAAATGTTACTGCAACAAACCTGAGCTCTAACGGCGGCCAGGTGGATCTGCGCCGTTCTCAGGTCGAACTTCTTGATGCTGATGTCTTCCTGAAGTTCATTCACCTTGTTGTACAGCTGCGACTCCAGACTCCTGCACAACATAACATAATTTCTGGCATGGAACAATCTCTTGAGTTATGTTGCATTGAGGATGAATGCTCTTAAATATGTGTTTAAGAAGGCACACAGATTAGCCGCGTGTCTATAAGTTTTCGTTTGACTTTGTGTTAAGTATAAATTATTAATCATTAGTATTAAAAGGTCGATTTTATCAAACTCTTGGTGATAATAAAAAGTATGGATTTGAGACGAATTCCTGACAAGAACATCAAGTTAAAAACGGATCTTCAGATGAGCGGCCGGGAGCTAACCTGTGCACCTTCTTAATACAGTCAATCGGAATTATTTATTAAAATAGTTGACTAAAACAAGATTAATAATACTAATCTTAAGTGTTTCTTAGCGACATTACGTATCGGTATCCCTGCAAAAGTTAGTCTACAACATGTGTATGAAATTTATTGATTGGGTTTCACTAATATCCAGCGGTAAAATATTCGTTTGGATAATAAGATTTAAAGGCGATTGATAAATACACATAAAATCTGATAATTGAAGGTTCAATAGCCCCGTTGGGGACAAACAAAAATTATAATTACGACAAAATAATCTAAATGCGCCACAGCGATCAAACTGTCAAACGTGCAGGTCTTATTTCAGTAAGCGTAGATAGCCCAGAGAAGCCCTCTCACAAACTTAAACCATGCACCAAGAGTTAAAAGTAATTTCCAACCAACAACTGTAGAACAGGAGGGTACTTGGGAGGATAGTATATTTTGAGGTATATATAAGGAGCCACCCAAGATTGTTGTTTTTATACTTATTTCAATTGCACCGATACATCGACTTGACCAATTATAGATAGACTCAGTAAATCTTACAGTACTATAAGTCAACATCGATTGTCAAGTATGATTGGAGGAAGGAACATCGTTATTGTTTTATAGCAGTGAAACAGATGTAAACGATGTACTGTGTATAAATTATTTGGTCAATATGTAACAACTAATTCGAACTTTGAAAATGTATACATAAGTAAATATACTTACTATACAGGATATAAATTGCCCGATTAATTGACTAGCAAAACAACACCGTAAACTGATTAATCTCTTGAGATTGGAACGACCCCGATTAACTGAATTAACAATGAACAGTCGAGGAACATCAACATCTCCGAGAACGGGCCTTAGTTAATGGATGTTTACTGTGATGTTTTGATCTAATCATGTCAGCTGTAGTGTTTAGATGAGGGTCGGGGAGCACTCGGCTGTTGGTGGAGGGGGAGTTCTGGAGCCTGAGTGTTCTCCATAGATAAGCCTTTCACTGGATGTATTGTTCCCTGTACTCGCAACTTGAAACAATGGGGTTGTAAAACGGGATAGAAAATCACTGAAGGAAAAATCCATTTCATTCCAAGAAAAGACTGATAATCTTGAAAGGAAAGCAGGTATTAAGAAATGGAAACCAAAAATATTTTCAGTGTTAATAAAAAAGAAACATAATGATAAATTAAATTATTTTTAGAGTCAGCCAGTTAAGTCTAAATGAAATAATTAAAAATATCTTACTTAACTCTTTTATGATGTACGCAACGATTTTCTGCGACGTATGCGTTTCGTTTCTAGCTTAAGTAGGTCAGTCATGATTACCAACATGCTACTGTGTTGTTCGAGGACAAATTGCCATTTAAATATTTTTCATTTTGGCAATGGATTAATTTAGGAAAAACAATTTGGTAAATATCAGAACCCCCATCTTAAAATTTGTGCATACATATAATATAATATACGATATGCATTCATGTATAGTTATGTGTCAATCCCACAACATCATACATAAAGAGCACTTTTACTATCTACCAGACCAGACTGAGACATAATTAAAAAAAAAAAACTATATAAAAATTAAAGTAATTTGGACTTTTTACATTTTGTTTATGCATTTGTTCATATATGTAAAGTGTGTGTGAACTTTTAAATTTATAATTATGTATTAGTTAATGTAGTTGTAGGGCGTTAAGTAAATTGAAAAGGAGAAACATTTCTTGATATTATCTTTGTTACAGTCTAGGAGCCAAATTGCATTATACAAGTATAAAATCTGGTATGAGTCAAGTCGATAAGAAGAATTTCTGCTAAGAATCTCAGGTGAAAATATCGACACGTGAGATTATCGACAGGGTTATAAAAATCAAACGATAATGTTTTCTCATGTCATATTTCTTTTAGTTTTCGTGCAATGCAAATGGTCTTCCAGCTCATCAACTATCAAGAGTGGAGCATATTTGGTTGGTAAAGTATACAATCATTTTACTATAAAGAATTACTATGAATTTCGGTTTGATTTTCAGC
The DNA here is from genome assembly GCF_021130785.1 of Homalodisca vitripennis. Classification (NCBI taxonomy): domain Eukaryota; kingdom Metazoa; phylum Arthropoda; class Insecta; order Hemiptera; family Cicadellidae; genus Homalodisca; species Homalodisca vitripennis. The sequence goes on from NC_060207.1 coordinate 35,338,082, forward strand.
ATTTAGAATTGGCAACACGTATTACCAATACTATATTGTGTTCCAAACAACTAACTACCTATGTTTACTTCAGAGACAATATGGATTAATGATTTTACATTTTTTGGAAATTCTGTTCAAGCCATCACTGTTTCAGAGCTGCGTGACTATACCGAGTTTCACACGTACCTCTGCTGTATCCTGGCCATGGTATCCAGCGCGTCCTGCAGCTGCTTGATCTGTGTCTCCAGCTCGGCAGCCTCCACCCTGAGAGTCTCGTACCTCGACCTCACCTGTACCGAGGCCAGACGGTCCACCACCAGCTCGTTCTTCAGAGGAGGCGGTGCGTTCACATCCTGGAACATCGGTCTTGTTATTCTCATTCCACTGTTTCTCTTCCTAATGAAGACCGAACTGATCACACATACCTTAGAAGGTGCTTTACATTACATAGGTTATTTGGCTTTCCATACAAAATAGTATCGGAAATGCGCTCGTATGCATTGTTACGGGCTCACAAATGTACATCCTAAAGTGGCTCTGAATTTATTTCTGTCACTTTAATGTTTGATATTTATACTTGTATAGCCTGAATGCTTATAATCTGACGATACAAATTTTAAAATTTACAAGTTTAATGTTTGCTTTTAAAATGTAAGGAAACGTTAAAGTATTTTTCAAGACTTCTATTTGTGTATATGCATAAAACGAGATTCGTGTTACAAGCGGGACGAGGTAGGGAGGAAGATAAAAATTTTACGTGGAACGGCCATATAAACAGTTTGATCTAAAGTTACTTCAAGCATCTAAGTGCTTCTAATGCCTTAAGTAAGTTGGCAAATTGTTGTTCTCTACAAGCCTTTAGACTGCCATATTTTGGCTTGATCTACCCACATTTTGCATATGCGATAAGGCTTTGTGGCAGCTGTGCTAAATACAATATTGATAGAGTATTTATACTACCAAAACGAACTATTTCAATCGCCTAAAAATTGAAACGTAGATTATCGTGTAAAAATACCTTCAGGGAACTAGGATTGCTGAACTTTGACCTGCTTCTATCCCTTTGAGGTAATCTTGTACTGTAAGTCCTGTGTTTTGATTCAGGATAGGAATGTTTACCATTACACGAGACTAGAGGGAGGACAACTTCAGAGTTCAGTAACAGAACTACCGCTTTCGAGCGCTTGCCCTCACAATTTGGTGTCAGACTAATCTGCCTGAGACCATATACAATTTCAACAATTCATCACAATTCAGAGCTCGTCTCAAACGCCTGTTGATATATCAAGTGTAGTACTTCGTTCGGGAGTTCACCGCAAGCCGTTGGGAAAATTAATTAATGCAAAACTAATTGGTACAAAACGTAGGTTTCATGTAAAAGGTAAAACCAAAGTGTTATTTTTGTATGAGTCTGAATGAAAAAGTTTGCCTTATCATTATTTTTATATACTAGTATACTAACAACATTATTTGGAGTTAGGAATACAGTAAGGAATATTTTTACTATCCATCCTACGCAGTTGTCAAACTGTGCACCTGAAGTGAAAAGTAAGAGAGAAGAATCACAAAATTCAGTCCATTTCATCTGATGGCTGTTTCTAAAACTATAACGGGTGAAAAAATCCTATAAAACAGAAGATTCCAATACATACCTAAAAATTGAGATAGGCTGAATAAGTATGGACTAAGTATAAAACTAGAAATATATGGCTTGTTTTTATGTCAGGGTTCATTTAACTTTGAAGGACACTCTGATTCTGAGAGGTCAAGAAACATAAACGGAAATACACATATGCGCGCTTTAAAAACATAGATTATTTTTAAAATCTAAATACTGTATTTCTTTATTTGCATCTCAGCAACAAAGAGAGTAATTTCTCATAATGTTTTATTGATAAGGTGTTTGAATTCTCGTCTAGAATGAAGATTATTTAGGCAGGAGTATATCGCAAGATCCTGTTCTTCCAAACATAACGTTGTTTGAATTACTTAGGTTTCTTGTAAGGCTCTCAGTTCATCTAATTGTAACTAAATTTTGTTCTTAGCAATTTTGTAATAGGCTTGTCTTTATTGCAAGAGCTCAACTTCAAGATTATTTTGCAGAACAAGCAAAGGTCTATAATTAGTGGTGGATCTTGAGGCTGTGCATTGCAACCTCCCTTTTATTTGTTAAAGGGAAGGATCTTTGGAAGTCTTGAAAAGAATCCTAAAAGAAAGATCACCGGCTCTTTTGATCAATGTGGAACAGCATGTTGTTGAATATCAAGTGAAGATAACTTTTTGATTTCGGAAACACAAATAACTGTGTTACAGAAATTTTACGAAAAATTTTGTGTCAATGACAAATTTTACCTTGGTTTGACCGGTAACCATACGTTTAGTCTTAAACCATTAGTATACTTATGAGTGCCATTGATTTCAAGTGTAAACGACTTTTCCAATGTATATAAGTCGTTACTCCAGATTGTATGACCTAGTAAGATATCTGGTCTAAACACTGTAATATACCTTATATCAAATACGATAGTAAGTACTAATATTTATAAACCAGTCTAAAACTAGCCTAACCGTATTTGCTTATACATAGGTCATATACTATTATGACTATCGAAATATATATAATGGAATGATTACATTGATGGGAGGTCCATCAACCATGGAAGGGTCGACCTGGTTGTCCTGATGCGGTGGTTGAGGGGGTGTGAACAACCTAAGGCGGTGTGAGGGGTGAGGTTGGACTGGTAGGGGTGACAAGGAACGCACGAAGTGAACAAGGTCGGAGGAAGGCGTCACCCCTCGGCATTGGGAGGATAATACTTCGTACCGCCGGGCCTGCTCCGTAGCCTGGAACACAACCAAACAGCAGTCAGTAATAACAAGTGAAATGCACCATCTAAACTCTTTAAAAATGCTGTAGACGATCATTTCCTTTTTAAACAAATAAAAATACTAGATTTAACTGGAAGGGCTCACATACTAACCCTAGTTGAAATGACTTCAGCCCCTTGCAGGACGGAATCTGTGAGGGTGGTGCAGAGGTCGGAGTACACTTCTTCTAGTTCCTGGAAATGAAAAAAGAGAGTATAGTTTCAATCGTCCTTATAGTATTAACGCACTCGTCATCCTTATCTTAAAATCGTCGTAGATGATTTAAAACTGGAAATACGATCTGGTGATTAATAAAGTAAGAGGAACCTATGAAAGATTTTATATGTCAACATTCCTTAATGTTTTGACATTAAATATAATAAATAAGAGACTTTATATTCAGAACAAAATTGCAAATATTCACTGCAAGTCGAAAACTTATTACGTTATTACTAAAAGAACCACATTTTTGTATTTGTAAATTGTTTATATGTATGAAATATAACTTTGATTATTAAAATAAAATAATTTCAGCGTCATATTCAGGAAGGTTTGTGGGAGGACTTCAAACCGCCTGATAAAAATATAAAGAATTTCTAATAATTATGAAATAAAATAGTACATTTTATGAGTGTTTTAACCAAATTAGGCCAAATTTTATTTCGAAAAACATACATAACAATTATTTGGAAATTGAATATTTCCCCATACTATAACCTGCATCCGTATATACAACAATTTTACAAAAATATGTACACAATTAAAGTATTATATAAAAATTGGGAAACTAGTGATGTTGTTTCTTCCTGCGAAATATGATTTAATATTTCAAAGGGTAGGTATGTACCCAAAAAGAACTATATATAATATAATAAAAATTCATTATAACTAATATGTTCTGAATTTAATTAAATTTAGGATATTTATATTATATTACATTTTATATAGAAGGAACATTTTATGTGAGTCAAAACTAACCTTTGAATAACCTAAAATAGAAAAATGTAATAATCTAGGAGTAATAAATTTGCAATAATTATTTTTACCTAAAAATTATACCGAACGTAGCACAATTAGTCCTGCGGCGGCAGGCTGCCTTGCGAATTGAATTGTGATATTTGGAAGGTGTGTCAGAACGATTATAATTTGGTCTCGTCCATGTAATTATTCAGATGAAATCCTCATTGTTATTGTATATTAAGTATTTATTATAATATTTATATGAATGTAAATCATATAAATATGTAGAAGTAACACTATACAAAAATTTTACTTAGCATTATCCGTTGTTTGATCGATACCATGCAAGTGCTTAAGGTTATGATTTTTTTACAGCTTGAGTCCAATTTAGATAAATTAACCAGACTGTAACGTCACTGATATAACGTCACTGAGTAGTGTAAGTATGATAGGTAGCTAATCGCATTTCTCATTGAGACATGTAAATGGATATGTATATTTTAATATTTCACAATTATAGTAATACTGGTTTACATTTTCCAAACATAATGTATTATTAATACACATTAACAAAAGAAGGAGGTATTGACATACAACCTCCCCCATACAGCATGTGCTGATGTGCCTGAATCCTATTCAACAAAAAAAGTAAGAAATTGTACACTTTCTATGGAAAATTGTTATATTCATGTTATAACTTCTTAAATTTAGTATATACTGGAAATACACATACAATGTATTTTAAGAATAAAATTCAAATACAAATGTTATACAAAAAGGGAAAGAATGGAGTTAAAATAGCAGGAAATACGATATAAAATATAAAACAGCAACCAAAATTGAATTGGTTATTGTGGCGTAATAAAAAGTAAACAAAGCTCCAGCCAAATACGTCCCCTCTAAAAGACGGAAATGGAGGGTGGAGCGTACAAAGTAACTAACCACTTGAGATCGCGTGCTAAGCGCTCAAGCAACCTCATTATTCAAATTTGATGTTAATATAGAGAGGTTGTAAAAGCAACAGTCATTAGGACGATGGTTGCGTTGACCCCCGGAGGGCTTTGTGGACTCCCATCTTGTTTTTCTTTCACCGTACACGAGGGTTGTCACGGGTATAACAACAGATTCATGTCTAAAGTCAATTTCCCATTCGGAGTGAATTTGCCTCAAAGATCTTTGAGCGAACCGAATAAATTGTTTGTACCTTGATTGACATTGTGTCTGTGCTTTAACTCGATTGGCAATTCGTTTGTCTGTCTGACTGCCCCTCGCATTGATTAATGTCACGAATCGATTGTCTCAATCTTTGCTATAAATGTTCTTTTCAAAATATCCACAGTATTACAAGAATATGTATGGACGTGGTGTGTGTTTTATATACCAGAAGGAATATGGTATTAATTATGTCCAACGCCAACACGATAATATACAACTATGAGATGTATATTAATTTTATTGGTCTCTGACTTGTGATAAACAAACACAATTCTCCTACCGCCTGTCAGTATAACAACACAATTATACGAGTATATGACCAAATCAATTTCATCGTCCTATTTAAGATGTATTGAGCTGCCGTCTCAAGACTTTTAGACCTTATATATATATAAATATATATATATATATATATATATATATATATATATATATATATATATATATATATATATATATATTTATATTATACGATGTATATGATGCGTTCAAAAGCACGATAACGGTAATATATATGACCAACAAGATACGCACGATTTACTCTCCAGGACCAGCAAGTGCTGAGGTTCTAAACACACACACACACACACACACACACACACACACACACACACACACACACACACACACACACACACACACACACACACACACACACACACACACACACACACACACACACACACACACACACACACACACACACACACACACACACACACACACACACACACACACACACACACACACACACACGCACACACACAGCACGCACGCACGCACGCACACACACATATATATATATATGCACGTGGTATTAAAAATATGGAAGTGAGGTCCACAAAACGACTCATAGTATGATTCGTATTTAAGGTCATTAATATTATAGTCGTAAAAAATATCTTTGCCACCATCTTCGCCAATAGTATCTTATAACATGAAAGCTTACACACACGCACACACATTGAATGACATACCTGGCAATAGAAACATGCATTTTCAAGTTAAGTCTTTCTTTTCTCACATAATCACTTAAGTTAAAGTCTTCTCAGCATCGCTATTGTTATAATTTATTATCATTTTAGTTTTTTTTAGCATGTGCTAAATTATTGCATTGTTAGGATATTATTGTTATTGTACATACTATTGTTATCGTTATTGTTAATCTATTGTTACAATTTTTATTGTTGATTATGTTAGTTATTTATTATTCTATTGAAGTTTTATCGAATTGTTAGTTTTCCTGTTTTGCAGTGTCACAATATTATTATGCTCATCAATAATTGTTAAAATGTAATGTTAGGTGTTTTTTTTTGTCTTTTTCAAGTTAAGTATTAAGCAGCGGGTTGTAATAAGTTACATTGAAACATATTTGTCATCTTGACTGTATTATTTTCTCATAAAATATTGTAAAAATGGTGGAACCGTTGCAATAAATAAATAAGCATAAAAATGACCTTATTTTGTTATTCATTTAATTGTTTGCTGTGGTGGCGAAGTGTATTTGACTTCCAACGATATGAGACCAAAATATTGAAAATGTTTTAATATATTCCTGACACGGACATGAGTAATCTCGTAACAGCTGTTACACAGTACAAAAACGGTAGATGGAACTTACATCGTGGTGAGGTCGTACAGGTCTACACAAATATGTAATATACAAGGCGAAGTTCCGACTTAAATGTACTTTTCAAATCTCATTTTAAATTATATGAATTACTAAAAATATACAATACTAATTATTTTCGAATGCTAGTAAAAAGGATATCAGCTTACATAAAATTTAAATAGTATAAATAGTAATTATCATTATAAAGCCAAAGAGACTAAATTCTCTTCATTTTTTATTTATAATTGTTATATCAGTAAAGAAATACCAAGTCTGTCCCAATAGTATACACTCATCTTATATTTAATTATCCATTGTACTTTGTTGAAATTTCATGTTATCTCCTTCGAAGTATGACTCTTGGGAAATTACACAGAGGAGGCTCCTACGCTTCTTCCACTGTTCTTTACCCCGAATTGTTTACTTATGTGTGTGTAGATCTTCCGTTACAGTTGTTTTCTTTTTTATGTTATTTTCGTCTTGAAATGATGACTCTTCAATTTCTAGAAGCGGGAGAAATCGCAGAACGCTAGAACTGGGCTGTATGATGGTTGTAAAAGAACGAGAATTTGTCATAGATTATCTAATTTCCGTATGTGTAAATTAATGGTAAAAATTGTATGGGCAGCATTTTAATCCAATACCGTTACTTTGGCAATCATTCTAACACACACGCCACCACAGCTCGCACCATTTCCGCATTGTCATTGTTTGTTGACGAGATTGAACGAGAGTCTTATAACTCGTCGTTGAAAGCTACGTGCAACGTAAAATACATAGTTTTTGGTAGAGGGAGTTCTATGGAGGCTAAAATCAGAAAATAAATTGTCATTGTGATAGACTTGTTGAGATTCACACAAAGTTTGGTCGCACCGTTATTCAATACTATTCTGCAAGGTAAACATGACCTGCAATGGAAAGCGCATCACTGACTCAACTGATCTAGTTGACAAACATTTTAACATGCAGCCAAGGTCACTGAAAAAAACTAGTATATATAGTCGTGGTGGTGGTGAGTATATGAATATTTAGCACTGATGTACATTTTAGATGTGCTATATTACCGGTTTATTCGTAGAAAAGTCAGTACACTTCCTTTTGGGTCAAACCTCGTATGGGTTTTGTCGCTGGGGTATCCCAAGAAATTAATTTCAAAATAGATAAACTCTCAGGTTATGAATATTAATCCTGGATATTTATCGCGGTAACTGACCTCTGATTGAGATTTGAATTGAGTAGTTATTATGAGAAAAGATGTAATTGCATTATTTTATCCGCAGCAGTTTTGGTTGAGGTAGAATAGGAGGGTGTCAAAAGGGTTAAAATATGAAATAATATTTTTTTAAGATAACGTTTTCTTAGTTTTACGCACTTAAAAACAACCTTGAGGTACGTAAATAATTGTAAAAACAGCGTCAGATCACCATATACAGAGCTTTAAAATAGCGACTTTCAGTCTTTCTAGTTGTCCGATGGAGGTTAGGATAACTACGATATAATTATGTGACTAATGATGAGAAAAAATATCTTCTCATATTTTTAACACTCTTGATAAACTCCCATTTCTACCCCCACATAAACTAACGGAGCTGAGTAACGATTTATGTTTTGAGGAAATAATTCCTCATCGACTGACAAAAATCGATTTAAGAAAATCCTGCAGTTTGTGTGCCTATACAGTGCAAATTGACTCTAGGCTAGGTTCCTAGACTACTAGGGTTGAGTCATAGATACCTGTTCTTGATCGCAGTTGTTTGGATGTGGCCAGTGATGATAGAGGAATATTTTATAACCAAGTAACAGTGGAAACTGATAAGTGTACAAATAAAGTTGTCTGATTATTCAGATTTTCGGTCTGGATGTGAAAAGCCATCTTTGTTCAAGAGATGTTAAACTGAAACTGAAGTTTAGTAAAAAGAAAATTAGATATGCTCCAGTTTGATAACTGTTGACTGAAGATGACTTCACAGCGATGACGAAATACGAGCAAAATAATTATAGTGTTAACAATTTTTGACGTGGTGTTGAAAGGTAGCTAGAAGGTTTTACCTGGAGGAGAAGGGGAAGGGTCTCGTGGCTGTAGGTCTCGACCATGCCGTTGGTGGCGTGGAGCTGAGTCACGTAGTTGTTGTGGGCGTCAAGGTAGGCGGCCAGCGTCGCGGTGTTAGACGGTGACGCCATATGTCCCAGATATGACGCCTTATAGTCTTGTCGAGCCTGCAACAAAGCAGAGTAGAGTTTTAGTGACACAAAGGGAACATAGACTCCTAGACAAAGGGATGCTTCAACAATGCAGATCCAGATTTAACCATTATTGAATAGTACGGTATCAGCTTTATGACTTTTATGATTTAAAGAGATAGTAGTATTAATTTAATCTTCTTATAAATAAAAATGAATTGCAAAATGTGTTGCTAAGCGCTAATATCGATAACGGCCTGGCCCAATTCGGTTAATTATTTTTGTAAAACATTCGTTGAAATCGAGGAAGGTTTACATGAGAAGTAACGTTAGAAAAAATACCTGGAATATTTTGAAATTCGGGGGTAAATTATATAATATATGTTTTATAATCAAATTGATCTGATACTAAACAGCTGTTGACACTTCCAGCTAAATTTCGACCGATTGGCTGAATCATTGGTTTACATTTATATTTTATAAAATATAGATTATACATTGCTTGATCAGTATTGTCATACAGATACCTAAATTAATATCTACATTTTACTCCATGTAATGCATTGTAAATACTATTTGAACAGTGTTATAACACCGACCTTATTGAACACGGTTGTGAATGTTTTCACTTAGGGTACTCCAAACTGGTGGGCTCCTTTGACATTGTGCTAGAGCGTTTTAACTGTAGCTTTTGGAAAAACAGAGAAATGAACACAAACGAGAATTCACATTGCAAAACCGATTATCTTGAGTATTGCATGAGCGTAATGAGGTATTTCTCCCTTATACCGGAAGTAGATAGGGAGTAAGTAGGTTATACGTATAAGATGTAAGTCCTATCCCACAGTAGGAATCTCAGTCATACGTGTGTATGTATATTTTCTTCATGGGGCAATAAGGCAAACCCAACTACCATACGTTCGATAAAATAGATTCTACTTCCAAAAGAATGTGAAATCCCTTGCTTTTCCTTAAGCTACAGTAAAAAAGTCATAAAAAAATCAACTAGCCATAGGAGCCAACTATTTGGAGTACTTTATGTCCAACAAACAACATTCACAGCGTGGTTCATTAGGATAATTATTATAACAGTGTTTAAATAGGATTTCCAAAGCATCAGGTGGTTTAAATGCTTAACTGTTTCAATCTGTAGTCACAATTAGATAGTAACTTCCTATTTGAAATCTGCATTACACTACTAGTCAACCACTGCATATTTAATATTTTAAAACATTTTAATGTAAGGGGAAAATTTCTAATTTTTCTCTTGATCAAATCCTTCCTCGGACATAAAAGAATATTAAATAATATCAAAATTGGCAAGCCTTCCTCGAAATAAGCGCTTAGCAAACGTTTAGCGATGGTTTATTTATAAGATTTGTGTTTGATTGATTGGTAAGGGAATTATCTACGATACGAACCTAACAATATTTATTGATATACTAGGGGTATTATTACTAATTATTTTTAATTGGCCTTTCAAGAATATAAATTTAGAATAATTGATCGTTTTATACCTACATGTGTAATCGAGGCCGTCTCGAAAAATGTCGAAATTTGAATGTCATAGCTCTGTAATACTCGTATGTGATAACCTGTACATACCCATTACTCAACCTAGAGAGGGGAAGATAAGTGGTCGGGAGGGTGCAATACAAATATTTAAGGTACTATACCGATTTTTGGATTTAATTGAACAGAATCGTGCAGACAGATGGACATACAAGTGCTGTACGGGTCCTAGATCACGGACAGAACAGCTGATCAGGATATCTGTGCTTTATTGAAATATATGTCACTTGTACCTTTGTTGTGTCTCGTGTTCGTGTCCTACCCAAATCCCTCCTGCTATAAATTCTATCTTATCAATTTCAAGTAGAGATTTGTTTAGTCGATAAGGATATGTTTTAGTGTTCAAAGCTTGTCCCTACAATCGTTAGTCTTTTACATATCCTTCGTTTTTCAATTTCAGTAAAATCCTTAGTCATATATTTTCTGCTTTTTAAATATTGTTAAGTTTTGAATAATATTAATTTGGTGAAATTGTCGATTCTAAATTCTTTTTTGAATTCCGGATTTGGAGCTTTGTGGGAGTATGTTCTCATTTTAGAAGTTTGAAAGCGAATGAGAATTTCTTGATTTTTTTAAGGTTTTTAAAAACCGTAAGGATTGTGAGGAAAAGTTAAATTTTGAATTTCAAGAGTTTCATTATTCTTATACACTTTGTGTGCTTTACAGGAAAATGTAATTTGAACGTTATGAGGTATGGCGCTTATTTATTCTTTATATATAATCAATGAAACAGTGATGATAATTAGTAAATGTCGGTATTATTTATTATGAGGTTTTGTAAATATCAGCATGTAAACATTATAGTTTTAAGGTGATTTCAAAACGTAAGTATCAATTTTGTAAAAGAAAGAAGATATTAGTGATTAATTTCCAAGCTTTTTGTTCGTTGTTTTTGAGGAACTACAAAATTAGTTTTAGTTGGCAAGCTTGTAATTGACAAATGAATATTTTCAGTTTTGTTTCAAATCATTAAAGTAAACAGAGCCAGGTACTAATTTACATTTTTAAGAATAAACAAATATTTTTAAACTGTGTTGGGTCAATTATTTTGGGGTTTTTAATTATTTCTTTTTCAATATGAATAGTATATTTTGTTTTATTTAGAGATAACATGTACCTTATTTAGAAACATCCGAATTTTTAAAACCAGCTTTAGTATTATTTTAATTTTAAAAACTAATATACGCATACCGATAATAATTTTGGGTAACATCACGTTGGTACGTATTTTACATACTATTAATAATTATAATTCCCTATCAACTAAAGTGGTTGTCAATTTTGCTGCTAAAAGGTCAAGTTGTTTGACATTAAACTTATGTGCCATTTCTCTAATAATGCATGATGTTTAGGAAACGTTGTGGACTTATCGGTATGTAGCGATATGATGAAAGATTACGTATACTAGATTACGTCATTTAAAGATTAAGTCATTTGGTTGGAAAGTGCGGTTCTTTCTGTAAAAACATTAAAGATTACCAAGAAAAACACAGCCAAACAATTGTGTAAGCAAAAACAACAAGTAAGCAGCCCACACACGCATAAGTAAAATTCAGAATATGTAATATTACTTGCTATTTGAAGGAAAAGAGGTCTGACAACCCACGCATCCGCGGATAAAGTCGAAACCCAAAATAATCCCACTCAGGCTCAAACTGAGCACAATGGGTCTCTTGAAATACCGCACGCTATTGTCATCAGCTGACCTTTAACATCCGGACAGTTTTAAATGTGTTTGCTGGGAAAGTTGTGTAAGTACAATCAATCTGTGTTTCGTTCTGAAAGGTTAACGTCATACACTATAGCAAATAAGCTTTGTCAGTTGGAACTTGATAAGAAATAAAACATTGACGGAAACACACAAATCTCTCCAGTTACACAGTAAGCCTACCGTTGTGTTTATGTTTTAATAGTTAACATTAACTAATGGAGTTTTGTCAGTTGGAACTTGATAAGAAATAAAACATTGACGGAAACACACAAATCTCTCCAGTTACACAGTAAGCCTACCGTTGTATTTATGTTTTAATAGTTAACATTAACTAATGGAGTTTTGTCAGTTTATCACTGGTTCAATTTAAGTAATTTGATTGGATTACAAAAACTCTCGCCAGTCTCAGAACATAATGTTATAGTGTTCTAAGGGTTAAAATAATATACAACACCTAACGAGGTTTCGATAGTTAACCCCGCTATAAGATTCTGTCTGGAGCACAGAGATCATTTCCATTCACACAGTATCGCTGTTCAGCGTACCTAACGAGGTTTCGATAGTTAACCCCGCTATAAGATTCTGTCTGGAGCACAGAGATCATTTCCATTCACACAGTATCGCTGTTCAGCGTTTAAGCAGAGATTGCAAGAATGTTATCATGTTTTATATAGCGAATTGCGAAGCTAAAAATAATTAATTAAAGAATTAAGGCCTGTAATGGGGATTCAAAACAATCTATGTTTTAACATTACAGTATTTTCATTGACTGTATTTAATATTATTAAAACACAATATTTGTTAAGTATATTAGTAAGGAAGTTATGTTTTGTATACATAAGTTTGGAATAGCGTCACACCATACCTAACAGGCTTCGCTGTGGCTGTTTGTAAAATTTAAAGTCAATAGCTACTAAATTAAATGTTAAAATGTTATATAATTATAGTAATATTATTCAAAAATATATTTATTCCGCGACTTAGTCACTGCCATCATGTTTAACCATAAGGCACATGTAAAAATGATCTCCAACGCTCATCCAAATCCTATTGGGTGACATGCACCATCATTGAAGTCGATGTTACCAATGTAGAAATGTAACATTTATGCAAAATTTAAAGTGTATAGGACAGGACAGTTCGTTCACGAGATACCATGGCGGAGAATAGACAGATATTAGATTTTCCAGCACTTCAAGTGATAGCGGTTAAAAAACTGAATGCGAAAAGGACTGACTTTAATACAGCATTTGTAGAACGGCGATACAAGTCCTGTGCTTTCAACATATTCCTCATTGTTGTATACAGGATAGTAATGTATTTCACTTCAGTAAGTGGAACAGGGCAAAGTACACAATCTAAAAGAATATTTGATCGCATATAAAGAAAAGTAACTGGAAAACATCCAATTGCCCTGAAAGCACAAACTCCCCTGTACTTCAAAGTATAAATAACATCGATTTCCTTCTGAATGAATCATTCCAAAGATGTATTTGTTTACAGGCTACGAGAAATTCAGGCAATACTATTTTGTTAGTTAATACTAGAAATAAATATAACACTAAGTAATATTTATAAGCAATCTTTTGAAGGACTATTACTCGAGAAGTATTATAAATATTGCGTGGCTATTATAAATAAATGTGGCTCCATGTATTTATTAAAAAATATAAGGTACATATTTAATCAGTAATTACCTTTTGAATTGACTAACGTTTTGTTTTAAGAATAACATTCAGCTCAAGCACAAACTATACCCGTATATAATACATCATTTTTACTAATATCAAAGTCTAAATAATCTGGGTTTAGTTTTAAAAAGGATTAACTATTGCCTTACAGTGTTGTTAAATAACAATAAGTCGGTTGTTTAAAACAAGAAGGATTACTAGATACCGTATGCTGAAGTAATAACAGACGAGGGTTAGGTTAAGAGGATTGTTGATAGTAGACTCGATGTAAGGCGATTAAGTGCGCCACGCTTAGGTATATGTAACATCGAGGTTTAAAGTACGCGAACAAACAATATTGAGATCTCTAGGTGTACTGAGCTACGAGACCTTTAATACTTTTTCAACAATTATAATTTTTCAACGACTTTCTTAAGTGTAACGAATTATAAGTGCTTTGTACTATTACATTCAAGTTGAGTCAATGGGTTTGATTGCAGATTCATAACAGTAGTTTTCATCACTAGGAGTGAAAGGGGTTATTTTAGGCGCGTAATCGTGTTTTACAAACAAGGCGAAGACGAGGTGAACCTGTGTTTACCAAAAACATGAAAATTAAAACCAAACAAAAGTTATAGGAGGGTGTAGGCCGGTCAATATAAATAAGAGATAATATAGCTAAACATTACAATAGTAAACACGCGCAAGTCCTTACGAACAACTCTGATAACGTTGTAAAACACTTTGGATTTCACTTGACGTAAAATGTGAATCTTTAAACTCAAAGCACAGGCTATCTGTCAAGTACCATGTCGATCAATCAACAGTCGCCCATTATACAACATCAAGGAAAGCATTGCAAAACGGCGTTACAGGCTGTGACGTGATGCCGCCGTATTAAATCTGACATTGACTGGATTGCCGTGACGGCTCAATGACGGATTGATGGTAACGGTGAAACTGCAGAGCTACAATCCATCAAGATGATTGATGACGGCTGCCGGCTCCCCGGGCTATGTTTGTCTGGCTCTATTATATTTGGAACGGAAGATCTGACAAACTCTTCTAATATCCTTTCCGTAACAATCGGTACTCTTGCCGTCTTTGGATATTTATTTGTTTTTTCTGTCATGAACATTTCAGCTAAGCTTTCCAACAAAAACTCTTTTTAACTATACAATTATAAAAAGAAGGTGACATATTTTTAATATTAACAATTTTATCATAAAGATTTCATAGCCAACGTGTAAAATAATTTGCTTAAAATACGCGATAATATATTTGTGTCGTTTTATTATCAAGTTGAAAGTAAAACCGTATTAAACCAAACTCTCAGTTGCTTATATCTAGAAATGAAGATTCGTGCACAATTTTAAGTTTATAGTTTATAGTTTCATCGTTTCGATATTCGTCTTCGACAGGCAGGCAGACAAAAATGACGTTTTCCAACATTTTTTAAACGATATATAATTTTAAAATGACAGGCTTCCCTAAATCTCAGCCGATGAGGGCGTAAGAGAGAGCGCGTGCGTGTGTGCACGTGACATTTTTTCTTTTGTGATGAAATCTTCAAGACTTCAGGTCAGTATTACGACACTTGAGCAGAAACAATAAACTTGTTATTTGTTTATAAAATTTTAAAACAAAAGTTGCAACTTTGAAACAAAAGTTGTCTTTGTCATTATGGCTTCGACATAAATATTTAAAAATTAAAGCATATATCTTTTTGACTTGATTAAGGTGTATAACTAGATAGAAGTACGCCACACCATGTGTCACATAACATGCTTCGCTAAAGTTGCATTAAAATGTATAGTCCATAGCTTAATTAAATATCGAGATTTTTGCAATAGAATGACAGGTAGACATACGTAATACATATTCCCCAAGCGGACTAAATAATGTCAAGCTTCTGACATTAGTCCTCAATGTCACTCAGCCAAATTCCATAGTTGACCACTCAATTTTCACTATCTAGAAGTGAATGAAACTATTGATAAGTAACCAGAGTTCACGTACGGAATATATTCTGAGATTATATTCCATTATTTAACGGTAAATATATAAATTACTATTCCTGGACGGTTTTCCGCAATATCCTTCAACTTTCTGCAATATCACTAACGATATATTATCGAATGCTTTACTAAATACACCAGACACCATTTTATCCCGATGAGCGACTTGTATTTTCATTTTCAATTCCGATGAAAAGGTATTGGAGATGGAGTGAACATGTTCGATAGTTATAGTGCGTATAGACAGGTAAATATTATCATATTTCCGTCATCAACTGGCGGCAGAGCTTCTATAAACAGTCTAAATAGGAGAACTTTTATATTGAATTTTAAATCGTATAATAATTATTTATTGGAACGATTCTATGGAACCCGTAATTTGAAAGAAAGCCAACCGTCGTAGAGATTGAAATAAAACATATATTAGGCTGTAAACAGGTAATGGAGATACACACTAAAAATTTAGGATACAAAATGGTTTCATAGTAAATTTGTTAGCGGTATATGCACTAGTACGATCAGCGCTTTTGACGTACTAGTTGAATTCTATTGTCTAGCTTTGTACCTTTGTCACAGAATGTTCTCAGGACTGATCCTTTTCAGTTGAAAGTTTACTCTATTTATATTTACGATTCTGCAATTAATGTTTGTTGGATAGAAATAGACTCATCTTACGCTAAATCTGATTACTATTCAATGTCAGCTACAGAGGGTAAAACTAGCATACCGTGTGTAAAAAGTGTTAACAATACAAAGATTTTGTAATAAAAGTAAGAGAACTATTTAACATTAAAAAGACACATTCCATAGTCTATTTAGTTACATAATATTTTAAAATTAAATAAACACTCATCACGTGTTGGATGGAAGTATGTAAATAGCAACCACGGGTCGAGTTGTCTTGTGTGCAACAAGACAAAAGGATCCTCGCTATTGAAGTGTCTTTAATCAGTCCTTGACCTTTGCATCCTACACTTTGTTAACCGTTAATTTGGAATTCCAAACAAATGAAATCAGAGCACAAAGGAAAATAGTTTTCCAATTAGGTAAAATCAAGTTCAAGCACTCACAGATTTGTTTGGATTAAATTTTTGGATTAGTTACTACTTAGTAACGTTTAGCTATATAAAAATATTGATTTTGTTGTACGGCCTGCTATTAGGTTAGGTATATTATTAACTAATTAAGTTTTGATGAGACATTTATAGATTTGTTACTACTGGAAAAAGCTTAAAAGAAAAAACACAATTGAAGAAATGTATATAACTCTAAAACATATTGTGTCCTACAATTTTCAACTTTATATTCTACTTGAGGAGTAAAATTTTATATTTTCTGGAGATTTTTTCTGTAGAGCAGTGGATTAGGTTATGTTTGACGCATTGAAAATCTCATTTTTGCCAATACACTCATTTAATTTCGAAGGGTCTTTCTCCCTGTAATATGTTCCGCACTTTTATGTCCGATATTGTAATTTTTTATTTTCAAAGGGCATTTTGTATTATTTATTAAACTGTTAAGCCTACTCATATGGAAAATCAAATGCATATATAGGCACCATCTTCTGACCTTCAAAAACCTTTTTCCTAGAACTAAATTTTATAGCTATTCTTGGGAAAATATATATTTTTACTATTTAAATAATTTGTACATTCCTGTACAATGGCACAAGTATGCATTTTACTCAGTTTTTGTCTTATATTATCCAAAAAGTTATTTACTGCATTTTTACTGATGTTATATGAGGTAGTACTCACGTCTTCTGCTAGTTTCTTGTTTCTTAAAATTTTTTTGAGAAATTTGATGAAAAAAAAAACATTTAGTTCTTTTAAAACGAGAGGTGAGTATAGAACTATTACATGTTTGGTTTAAGATAGATTTTTAGGGTATTAGTCGCTGAAATACACAATTGCAACAATGTAACTTTTTAGATTACTATCTAAAATTTGTAGATAGTTATTTAATTGCAATGATTGACAAGAAATACAAGGAAATATGTGAGAGCGATACCTGACGACAGAGACTTACTACTGAGGGAGAGAGAGACAGATAGGTATGTCGAACAACTGTTGTGAAGTGCCAAACTCATTATCGTCTGTCTAACTTGAAAATTGAATTCCTGTTGTGCACTTCCTTAATTCATGATTAAGCCCAACAATCTAACAACCAATCTGAAATCGCTTAACATATGTCACTCTCTGTACCGATTCAAAACTATTTATAATCAACTTATGAATATGTCAAATTACTATTGTTCAGGGTTAAATTTTGTGGACGAAAACATGACTTTAAATGGCAATAATGTTACTTTTTCGCTTATGTTTGTCCTGTACACATAGTATAGGGAGAAGTAAGGATTGTGTTTGTTTCAAATGCATTGTAATGTGTAGTATGCTGGAATCCCTAGCAGTTTTTCCATTGTTGTCACAACGTTTTGGGTAGACGTTTTATCAATTTACTGTGTCACATCAGGTGTTTTGACCGTTCTTTATACAGTTTATAATATATTGAATATAACGTTTTTATGGAACCCAACTTCCAACTATCAGTAAAATTTGTATAAGACTTGGCGCATCTACATACTAGAGGGATACTTAGATAGCGTCAAGAGGAAAAACATAATTTAAAAAGCTTTTAAAAGGTGTGGTGATTAGAACATAATCAAAAGCCATGATTTTCATTAATGATTGCGATTCCTTGCACATCAGCTGGATTCGCCGTAGGAATAATTTAATAGTATAGGCTATAGTTTTACGATGATCTTCGTGATCGGATAAATTTTCGTTATTCTCAATTAGATATTTATTGCGTAAAAACTCTCATCACGTAAAAGAAAACAGATATAGAGTGAAGAAAGTTGTTTTATCAATTTTGAGTTAAGTGGAATTGTCATGGTTAAACTAAATTTTGAGTTCATGAAGCAACCAATGCTACAATGTTACAAACGCTAGTTAAGGCTCATTCCAACTATTGAAATTTTTACTTGTATTTTCATATTGTAATTTTTGACCAGTTTGTCTCTGGAATAATTATTGGATGTCGTTGATAACTATGTACATATAGCATTTGACATAAATATTAACATACCTGAGTAATGTATACATGTTTTCTTTATTGTTATTTTTAAGTTGAAAATGGAATACAATGGGTCGCGTTATGTTTTGCTACACTTAAATAAGCCAGTACAAAGTATATTTATGATGTTTCAAACATTGATAAGAACCTTATATTACCTTGTTTAACATTTAAGAACAAACGTCGCTTTCAAACGTGACCATGATCATGTAATTACCCTGAAAGGACATGCTTTCATATATTTTAATACTGGAACGCGGAACAAGGAGCGCGCTGACGTCAGTTGTAAATGAATTAGAGTGATTTATATCCAACACCTCGCTACAGTGGTTGAATAAAACATTGGCCCAGGTCACGGTTCACTTACACCAACTGTATTTAGTTTTTAGCCACGGAGATTAAAAGTTTATCTAAGTAATAAGTCATTATAAGTTTTTTTATACTATTATTGAAAATTAGATGTCCCTTTAACTGTTTGGAGGAAAATAATTTATTAGTAACTGTAAAATTAATTAGTACTAAGAAAATATGGAAAATGTAGTGCAAAGACTTCTTTGACAATCCTTTACATAACTCAGAAGACTTCTGTAATAATAATAATAACTTAGTAATTTAAATATTTTTTCTAAGCTATTATATATGTCGAATTTTATTAAAAACAACTATTGTATGGCACTATAGTTTCGTGCTTCCATATTCCAATTTTGTTCTGTTATAGTAATATTATAACTGTGTCAGTTCGGATAGATGAATGTGTGTTGGGATACATGCGCAAAACTATTCAACCTATTGAGTGGGAAATTTTGTAAAGATAGATAGATCAATCACTTAAATAACACGAAGGCGTGCTTACGATGCGAAAGGCAACGCCTCACTTACATTCATTTAAATACCTCATTGCATACTGGATATGTTGAAAATATTTATGAAGATTGACAGATTTGAACATATTTAAACTTTTGAATCTAATAACCTATCCGATTTCTTTACATCCTGTAATAATTTGTATAGATGAGAATATTAGGTATTCTACTTGCAGCAAACTTAAAAGATTTGCTAGACTCGAGATAACAAACGAGCCAAGGAGCACCAGACACTAACTATAATTCTTTAAGTGCCAATGAAATTATAAAATACTCCATGTCCATATATCTGTGGTGAGTGCTGCAATACTGATAAAATATAACACAAGATTAATTTTGTATTAAGGACGAAATAAGTCAGAGAAGAGTTTAAACAAACCATTTTAAAGTTCAAGGGTTTGTGCTGCTACTACGTTAAATTACTTTGGCACATTACTAACCGCAAAATGTCGAGATTCTGGAGTTCAAGGGCAATTCGATAGGTCTAGGTCACTGCGGCAGATGACTGTTGGAGTTGGTGGGGTTTGTTCCCTAACCTCAGAGGTTCTTGCTAGCATCAACAAGGGTCTGCCATTCCCTGCCTACTTTGACTGGAGAGGCTGGTTCAGAGCTGGCATCCCCTTCTTCCGGGGAGATATGACTGAGATTTAGTGCCCTAATTCTTCCTCATGGATCTCGATAGGAGGTGGCCCTTACTCCCTAACCTTAACCAACCTGAATATCCTGTCACTCCGGAAGCAGCGCTAAGGTTCTTACAGGACTAAGTGCAATTTATAAGCTTCTTGTCCTAAGACTACAAAAAAAGATATGTCACTCTCCGACATTAGACCCCCGTCACATTGTCCCTTAACCTTATATAACTAATTACTTATAAGTCGAATAAAGTATCTCATAATGACTATGTTTGTCATTGATGTGCCTTTCCAATCTGAAATGCTTAAAAGATTCCAGTTACGCTGCAAGAAATTGAGTGTGAAACAGCGGATAGCAGCCAACTCTTTACAACTCCAGAAGCAAAAGTTTCTTGAACGATTGTTTAAAATAAGCAGTAAATATTTAGCATGAAATATTAAAATAATTGGGAGGATAAATGTAATTAATTAGGAACAGTCAGTAGTACATTTATTAGATGTAAATCAATATCCAAGAAGTCAGCCCTTGAGTAAAGCGGAACAAAAAGAAGCCCACCCTTAGAGAGCCTTTAATCAACTCTTGACCCTATAATCTTCCCGCTTTGATTGAAACGTAATTAAAACTTCGCACATAAGTTTATAGGACTTAATTTAATTTTTAACAAAACCCAAGTTTTCCACAGTTTACTATATCACTTTATTATAAACATAGCTATTATGTTGTGTTGTTATTTAATATATTACCTTGGATTTGATATATTTATATTTACACTGCTTTAATGTACTAATAAGGGATATTTGTAAACTCTAGAAGGCGCTGTGTTTTAGTTTGCAATTCTGAAAAGATTAATATTGATTGAAACAATTTCAAGAAATGTTTCTTTTACAATGGGTGTTATGCCCATGGATGCACCAAGTGGCAAGAGTTACGCTTGAAAATGTAATAGGTATAATCTCCAGCAATAACACTTTACGTTTTTATTTTATGTAATAAAAACTTCAATTCTCACACAATAATGTTAAAAAACATGGTTTGAATAAAATAATACTTCTTTACACGTTTAAAATGAGATACAGGATGTACTCTCTCCCATAAATATTATGAGTTATGCCCATTAATATTTTCAAAATATTTATTTTTTGTGGTAGAAAATTTGTTGAAAATATTACTTATGTGACGTATTATTTGAAAGGATATTAAGTGCACATTAAACATTTGCCGGTTTAACTATTTTATTTTTTAATTCATACAAAGAACTAAATTTTATGTACGAATTAAAAAAAACCGTAGTATTATGTAAAATATATTTATATTTTATTCACCATTTTGAAACGGTAAAATATTTTTGTTAGTTTTCACCACACTGTTTCTGTCAACTAGACGAATATCCACGATATTCAACAATTTTCTGGAATATCACTATTGAATATCAGAAATACGAAATATTATTCTCAATTGGATCACTAAATACAACGGACAAAATCCTGGCCGGTCGGATGGCCTGAAGAATGATTTTTCAATTTTCAATTTCGATGTAGAAGTATTAGAGGTGGAGTTTCACACTTCAATTCAACACTCTGTCAACTTGCTGGACAGTTATAGTGCGTATAGACGGGCAGAAATCGGATTTTCGTCGACAGTAAATTGGCAGGAGAGCTTTTATTAACAGTCTAAATACATACTAAAAAAGTGATGTTAAATTTGGAATGGAATATTAAGAATTGATTATTAGATCCATTCTATGGGACCTGTATTAAAGCAGCAGATAAAAAGTGTAAGAGGACATATCCTGAGATGGGAAAAAATATATTTCTGAGAATTCTTTGTGTAATTGGTTAATGTAAATATAAATAAAACTCTTAAAGAGTCCTTTTCCATCGCAGTAATATACTAGTGTGAGTTTATCATGTAATATAGTTTTACGACTGGGAGTAAGAAGTTATTAATTGAGACATGTAATTATTAATAAGTAGCCAGATATCACATATAAAATATATTCAATTATTTAAAGGTAAATAATTATATTACGAGGTTATATACTATTATAACATACTATTATAAAGTTCTATAAAATTATAGAGTAGGTAATATGGAATTTATATACAGCTATTGAACGGTAAATGCATAATGTAGGCCTAATCTATTACGATTGTCCATAGGTTATTAAAGGATAACATATTACAGAGCATATAATATGGATGTTATTTATCACCATACGACGGTAAGTTCAGAAACTACCATTTTACGATTGTACTAGGTTGCATAATTATTACATTGTAAGAGTTTGTCAATAAGAAAATAAAGATAACAGCAAATGAAAAAGTTATGTAAAATATTAAAATTAAGAGATTTGAATATTACCAGATCTAAATAACATATTTCTTTGATTAGATAGCAAACTATCGCTGTGCAACATGTGTGGGCTATTTTCCTTTCTACCTAACCAGTGCAAAGGTGTAAACATGGCACTAAAATGTAAGCTTTATCTTTCAATTAGATCAGCATCATAAACCAGACCCACTGCAATGTGTGTTTTCACCACTTATCAAAATCATAAAATCTCTTTAGAGAGGAGGAATGCCATATTCCTGTAACATATTTCTTTGATTAGATAGCAAATTATCGCTGTGCAACATGTGTGGGCTATTTTCCTTTCTACCTAACCAGTGCAAAGGTGTAAACATGGCACTAAAATGTAAGCTTTATCTTTCAATTAGATCAGCATCATAAACCAGACCCACTGCAATGTGTGTTTTCACCACTTATCAAAATCATAAAATCTCTTTAGAGAGGAGGAATGCCATATTCCTGTAACATATTTCTTTGATTAGATAGCAAAGTATCGCTGTGCAACATGTGTGGGCTATTTTCCTTTCTACCTAACCAGTGCAAAGGTGTAAACATGGCACTAAAATGTAAGCTTTATCTTTCAATTAGATCAGCATCATAAACCAGACCCACTGCAATGTGTGTTTTCACCACTTATCAAAATCATAAAATCTCTTTAGAGAGGAGGAATGCCATATTCCTGTAACATATTTCTTTGATTAGATAGCAAAGTATCGCTGTGCAACATGTGTGGGCTATTTTCCTTTCTACCTAACCAGTGCAAAGGTGTAAACATGGCACTAAAATGTAAGCTTTATCTTTCAATTAGATCAGCATCATAAACCAGACCCACTGCAATGTGTGTTTTCACCACTTATCAAAATCATAAAATCTCTTTAGAGAGGAGGAATGCCATATTCCTGTAACATATTTCTTTGATTAGATAGCAAAGTATCGCTGTGCAACATGTGTGGGCTATTTTCCTTTCTACCTAACCAGTGCAAAGGTGTAAACATGGCACTAAAATGTAAGCTTTATCTTTCAATTAGATCAGCATCATAAACCAGACCCACTGCAATGTGTGTTTTCACCACTTATCAAAATCATAAAATCTCTTTAGAGAGGAGGAATGCCATATTCCTGTAACATATTTCTTTGATTAGATAGCAAAGTATCGCTGTGCAACATGTGTGGGCTATTTTCCTTTCTACCTAACCAGTGCAAAGGTGTAAACATGGCACTAAAATGTAAGCTTTATCTTTCAATTAGATCAGCATCATAAACCAGACCCACTGCAATGTGTGTTTTCACCACTTATCAAAATCATAAAATCTCTTTAGAGAGGAGGAATGCCATATTCCAGTAACATATTTCTTTGATTAGATAGCAAACTATCGCTGTGCAACATGTGTGGGCTATTTTCCTTTCTACCTAACCAGTGCAAAGGTGTAAACATGGCACTAAAATGTAAGCTTTATCTTTCAATTAGATCAGCATCATAAACCAGACCCACTGCAATGTGTGTTTTCACCACTTATCAAAATCATAAAATCTCTTTAGAGAGGAGGAATGCCATATTCCTGTAACATATTTCTTTGATTAGATAGCAAAGTATCGCTGTGCAACATGTGTGGGCTATTTTCCTTTCTACCTAACCAGTGCAAAGGTGTAAACATGGCACTAAAATGTAAGCTTTATCTTTCAATTAGATCAGCATCATAAACCAGACCCACTGCAATGTGTGTTTTCACCCCTTATCAAAATCATAAAATCTCTTTAGAGAGGAGGAATGCCATATTCCAGTAACATATTTCTTTGATTAGATAGCAAACTATCGCTGTGCAACATGTGTGTGGGCTATTTTCCTTTCTACCTAACCAGTGCAAAGGTGTAAACATGGCACTAAAATGTAAGCTTTATCTTTCAATTAGATCAGCATCATAAACCAGACCCACTGCAATGTGTGTTTTCACCCCTTATCAAAATCATAAAATCTCTTTAGAGAGGAGGAATGCCATATTCCAGTCACATATTTCAATAGGATACTTTAAAATTGAATCGGAACAGGGTCAGAAGACACAGTCTGAAGCAATGTGTGGTCGTATATATAGAAAAATAACTGGAAAACATCCGATTGCCTAGATAAACCGTGTCTTGTATTAAAAATGTAAATAACATAGATTTAATTCTGAATAAATCGAATAAAAGTATTATTTGTTTAAAAGTTACTGAGATATTCAGAGTAAACTTTTCTTGGTTTAAAATTAGATTAAAAGAAACATATTGTAATATTTAGTAATAATCTTTCAATTATAATTTTTGACGCGCCTAAAATGTGTCGTAAACATTCATCATTTTAAAGAAGTATTAAAAAATCTAAAAAACGATCTAACCATTTTTATTTTCTGAGGGCTGTCTTTAGCATTTTTTTATACTTTACTAAACCATTCTGAAGTGTCCTGTGAAGTGTCTGCTGATAAAGATAGCCTTGTTTCGAAGGTCTCATGGAATAAAAGAAATGCTAAATACTAATTTTGTGGTTTTATATATTCAGTTCCATTTTCAAATTTAAATAATCTAGTTACAATTATAAAGGCTAGACTAAGACTTACAACTATTACCTTGAAGTATTGTTAAAGGAAACAAATCTGTTGTTTGAAACAAGAAGGATTACTAGATACCGTATGCCGAAGTAATAACAGACAAAAGTTAGGTTAAGAGGATTGTTGATAGTAGACTCAATGTAAGACGATTAAGTGTACTACGCTTATGTATACGCTACATCAAGGTTTAAAGTACGCAAAAAACATTGAGATCTGTTGTGGATGTAGTGAGCTATGGAGCACTTTATCTGTTTGGATTTGTTGTTGTGACATTTAAATGTACTGGGTGACATTCAAGTGGACTCTATTCATTCACATTAATTTTATAATTATTGTTATTTGATACAAAGATAATTATTGTTCACACTGCCTCCTCTAATTGGAGAGTATTACTGAAGAGAATTGAGATCTCTGGATATATATTGAGGTAAGGGATCCTTTGTTAACTTTTTGATAATGTTCTGGATGACATTCAGGTGTTCATTTACATTATTATTTATCGCATTTTTCAAAAAAAAATAATTACTTTTCACGCCCGAAAATGGGACACACGACTGTATATATCAAGATGAACAGAGAAGTTGAGACTAAACACTTTTGTAAGCTACCAGCCAGAACGAAAATGACTAACTATTATTTAGTAATAATTTACCATATTTGTCAAGTTTAAAAATAGTAAAACAAGAATTTTTAATCTCTAAACACAGGCTACTTGTCAAGTACCATCTCGATCAATGAACAGTCGCCCATTATACAACATCAAGCAAAGCATTGCAAAACGGCGTTACAGGCTGGGACGTGATGCCGCCGTATTAAATCTGACATTGACTGGATTGCCGTGACGGCTCAATGACGGATTGATGGTGACGGTGAAACTGCAGAGCTACAATCCATCAAGATGATTGATGACGGCTGCCGGCTCCCCGGGCTATGTTTGTCTGGCTCTATTATATTTGGAACGGAAGATCTGACAAACTCTTCTAATATCCTTTCCGTAACAATCGGTACTCTTGTCGTTTTGCACTATTTGTTATTTGTTTACTATCAAAACTTTAGGGCAGTTCAGTTAAGTTTTACGATACGCGGGCAGAAACAATAAACTTGTTTGTCTATAAACTTTTAAACCAATGGTTACAACTTTGGAACCATATGTTGAAACTATAATATATATATATATATATATATATATATATATATATATATATATATATATATATATATATATAGTTGTTCAAAGCACATATTGGTTTGAATCAAATATTTAATGACGCATTATACTTAAGTAGTTTCTTAGGTTTAAAACAACAAATGTGTGAGTAATTACTATTGAGTTGATATATTTATAACATTATATCATTCTTCAATCTATCTTAATACCGATGTCCTGTTTAGAGCCAGTCAGGTCTAGTATGGTCTTGTTTAGCACTGTATAACTGGAAGGCCTCCATGCTTCAGTTGGATAGTGAATTATGGAATTTAGTAATAGAAGTTTCACAATAATGATATGTGTGGTGTGATATAATCAGCGAGAAATAATTTACGAAACGCTGTTTACTTTGAGCAATAAATACTCGGCGCTCAATCCGTTTACAATGTGATCAAACAACAATCATATTTAATAAAAATATTCTTTTTTGTATGTTAAAATCGTTATTGCTTTAACTATTCTCAGTAAACCTTGTCATCAACGTTGGACCAACATTGGACCGGCATACTGTGTTCATCAACTTTATTTATCTTGCTCATGATATTTAATTTCACGATGGTGAATAGTTATACTTAATAGTTAAAATTAAACTGGGATTATTATTCTGTTCGAATTGTGTGTGACACACATACAGATCACACTATAATGTTCTTCAAATTGGCCTCAAGCCTCCTCTAACGAACTATTATCAAAGGAAGTAAGTAGTGTACACAATTTTATTTTATCGTATAATGAAATGTTTTTTATTTTGTTCGTTATTTTACGGGTTATGTAGCATTTACAATTTTAAATTTATTTATTAAATATTAATTGGAGAATTATATGCAAAAGTATTTTAGAATTTAATTAGTGATGTCAAAATATAGGTACAGTAAATAACGTAATTTGACAAGAAAGAGTCTGCGGATGTAGGAATATTACAGTAAGACAGCAGATGTGTCTGGTAGTCTGCTTTGTTAACGGGTTTAATGAGAGATAACTTTGGATCTCTCTGACCTTGTGATTGGATAGTTGGAGGCCAATCAAAGGCGTCGCTCATAGTTAGCTGGTTAGTTTACGGAATTGGTATAAAAACCTCCGACCGCGCTTCTCGACGACTTTATGAGTATCTTTTTGCGGTTAATTGTTAGTGGTTTTCGTTTAACAGGTCACCCTACTAGTCTGGGCGGGATATTGCGGAGTATTGTATAATTTTGACATGAAAGGAAAATAAGAAAATTTGAATTTATTTCATAATTAACGCAAGTTTTTAAGAGAGTACATGTCGTTGCAAGTATAGTTCATAGTAGTCTTCAATTTTAATATTATTTTAGTAACTTGTAATAACCATTTAATATAGAACAGTATATAATATAATATGTGAAATAAATAAAATGTATATTATAGTTATTATACATCAAGATATTAAGTTTTTAGTAAATATTTTTGTGTGAAACATAGTTAAATTACCTTTTGAAATTTGAGTCTTTATCAACAAATTGGCATGAAGAATTTTTAAGGAAGTTTATAATAGAGAAAAGGACATTTTATTTTGAATTAAATTATAATTTCTATTTTATTTAAATTTTATAAGGAGGTGTAATCTGTATTAAGTTTTCATTTTTTTTTTAAAGAAGTTGAGTATAATTTACTTTAGTTTATTTGAAAGAAGAAAACCTTCTCTTTAGAAAACTTTTACAACAAAAGTGGTTGTGCAAGCTTTGTGAATTAAATCTAAATACCTAACAGTACAAGGATTATTCCTGTAAGTCCACTTTAATATGAAATTAATATAACCTCCTAATTAATAAACAATTTTTAAGTGATTTGAGAAAGTATTCTCCTGTCTATCTTACTTAATATATTTAATTCGTTTTTAAACTGGATAATTAAGTGCCGTTAAACTAATCAAAACATTATGTGAAGGGATTTTATGAAACTTGCTGATCTCTCTAAAGTCAAGGTTAGAGAGAAAAATACTTTTGAAATGTGTAAACAAGCCTGACTTGTGTCAGAATGGGAGGCTTCGCGTTCATCTTACAGCGGACATCGTCCCGACCCGGAGAGAGACTTAAATTTTCCATTTTCAATTCCGATGTTGAAGTAGTATAAGTGGAATTTCAAACCGAATTTCAAGCCTCTTAGTAAACCCGTTCAATATTATCGCGTGTACAGACAGCGTGTGAAGTTTCGCTGAATACTCTTTATCAGCATACGTTATATGTTACTAGGTTTAATTACACAGAGAAAATTAAAATTGGATTCATTCTATGGGACCTCTATTAAAGAAAGGTATTCCTAATTGGAAACAGTTCCTAGTGTAGTAGTGAAATATAAAATATAAAGATTCTACTATTACACAGTGAAACAGAAATTGGGATACAACATGTCTTAATCGCTTGATAGAAGTCCATTCTAGTAAGGTCAGCGTTCGTGAGAAGCTAGTCGATTTATTTTATGTTCTTCGTCCTGTCCTTAACGGTGCCCTTCTTCACTTATTTACGATCCTGCGCTTAACAATGTTAGACAGAAATGTACTCACCTTACGCTGAACTCTTATTATTCAACTTCGCCTAAATGTAGGTAATACAAGAATATCGTATATTCAAAATTTAAAATTGGCTAAAAAAATAATAATTTCTATAATTCACATATGTAAGAGAACTATTTATTGATAAAATGTACATTCCAAAGTAAATTTATTCAAATAATATTTTAAAATTAAATACACACTCATCAAGTATGTAAATAGCAACCGCAGGTCGAACTGTCCGGACAAAAGGATCCTCGCTATTGAAGTGCCTTTAATTAGACCTTGACCTTTGCATCCTCCCACTTTGATTAACCATTAATTTAGAATTTCAAACAAATGGAATCATAACTGAAGAGATAGTTTTCCAATTACGAAAACTACGCACATTTACCAGATTTATATCAAAATTACTTTTTGAGTTATTTACTATACGGTAACGCTTAGCCGAATAAAAAAATCGCGTACCAATATGTTGCTTGCCCTGTTCTTACATTACTCCGAGTTGTACAGTTTACAACTTTTCACTCTACAAACATGAACTTTTTGTTTATGAATGTTATATTAAAAGATTATTTACTACAGAAATATGCCTAGCCTAGAAAAACCATTACATTTGTGGGAATATGTGTTTTTATACCCTTAAAACGAATTGTTAGAAATTATTTCAAATTTTTAACTACCTATAGGGAGTAGGTTTTTATTAGATTTACAGGAGATATTTTATTATTTTATAAAGGCATACGATCATGTGGGCCTCGTTGAAATCAAATTTGTGCTTATAGGCTCTATTACATTTCCCTTTCGATTATTTATGTTTCAAAATATTTAGTTTTTGTCCGAAATGGTTGTGTGTATTTGAAAGTTACACTTCTAAGATGAATTGGTTTTTTTATTTATTTCACTGATATGCTTTCTCTTATGCATATACAAATATTTTATATAATGTGCATTTTGTCACAATGCACAGTCCTGGCTACCTCATCCCAAAATAAACCCACAATTATAACAATAACGGAACAGTAGAAATTTGATTGAAAATTTTAGAAAATATAATAGCGACGTTTGCATGATTTTCAGCATGTGCCATACCGGGTAATGGACCTTATATTTTTAAAGCGCAAAGCCAGACTATAGGCATGTCAAATGAGCAGACGCCTTTATATGTACATTGGCCGGTTACGTGTAAAATCCGGTTATATAAAACATTCCTGATTTATATCACTTAAAGCCGCGTTAGTCCATGGAATCTATATTAATAACACGCAAATCTAATTTGTCGTACGTTTTAATTTAGTTCATGTGATAACATATATCCTGCTTGCGATATCTATGCTGGACTATAAGGATTATCTGCAAAAATACCATATAAAATTATTAAAGTTATGTCATTTATGTTGGTTTTTAATCCTCCTAATCTGTTGTTTGCAGCTGCCTCGATGGAACTGGATGCAGTGTAAAAGAGGTTACTGTTAGCTGCTGTCTACAATGAGAAATCCGTTAGTAGAAATATAAAGACTTAGACTAGTATTTCGTACAACTAAGTGGATTTGATTTTCTCTTTTTGGGGTTTAAAGCGGTTAAAGAAGAACAGCTCATTTTAATTTCAAATTATGTTTACCTTAAAACTATTTTGATTTTACAGTTTTCAAAAGTATTTTAGGGAAACAGAGAAATTTAAACAGAATGACATTTTTGTTTTGTTTTTTTTTTTTTAAAGTAAGAGCAGATATGATTTATTTATTTATTCAAAACAATTAATCGCATCTGTTTGATTGTATTAAAATAATGTTGCTGCAAAACAAACGTCCTAAAACATTACGACAACCTAAGTTAGACCTTATAAATGTCAATTTAGACAGTTGAAAGGATTTACAAGAAATACAAGGAAATAATTGAGAGCGACACACGACGACAAAGACATACTACTGAGGGAGAGAGAGACAGATAGGTATGTCGAACAACTGTTGTGAAGTGCCAAACTCATTATCGTCTGTCTAACTTGAAAATTGAATTCCTGTTTGTGCACTTCCTTAACTAATGATTACGCACAATAGTATAACAACCGATTTGAAATCACTATTTTACTCTCTATACTGATTCAAAACTATTCATAATGAATTCAATTTATTTTTAAAATTGCTGTTTGTCCAGATTGAAATTTTTGTGCAAATAAAAAATAAATTGTTTTAGTAAAAATTATATCAGTTTGTCGCTTTTTTAAAAGTAGAAGCTATTAAATTCTACACTTATAGGAAGTATATAGAAGAGTAGTTATTGTGTTTGTGAACAATTTTGTAGATTTTACTAAAAATTAATATGCTTAGTTATTTTGGTTTTGTTCAAATCCATTTTATATGTAATACGCTTGATCCAAAGTAACTTTTAAACTGTCACTTAAACATTTTTGGGTAGATATTTTGTAGATTTAATGTCTCATGTTTACAGTAAATTGAAGCTTTTAGGGCCTTTCTTTATAAAGTTTATAATATCACAAAAGTAACGATTTGGTGAACAAAATACAGTTATTGTGTTCCCCAAAATATTTAATTGCTTTATGGTATTATTAAGAAGTCCTAACAGTCAAACACTGTCACAAACATTGGTCAATGGGATAAGTAAGTTACTTATTTTAAATTGTGGTGATTTGAACATTATAAAAAGCTACATTTCCATTAATAATTAATTACGTTTCCTCGCACCACCATATTATCAATAGGAATAGTTTATAATAGCTATACTAGCCTTATGATGATGTTTCTGATCGAATCAAACTATCAAGGAAGTTGAAACTTCAACTGGGCTGCCAGAACGGTGTTCATCAAATAAAGATCATAGACCTTTTTTGGCTTTTCACAGTAATGGATATTCGTAGTAGATATTTGCTGATTTTCACCCTCATATAGTGAAGAAAACGAAACGTCGTAAAGAACATTGTTTTATCAATGTAGAGTTATTAGGTTAATTACCATCGTCAAATTAAGTTTTTAGATCACAAATCTAACAAAGTTGTCCCACGAGCTACTAATAGCTCATTCCAACTACGTCACATTTTAATGTGAACCCGTACCGTACTAAACTCGTCTTACCAACATTTTAATTTCTGACCAGTTTATCTTTAACAATTATTGAATATCCTTGGTAACTACTAAAATGTGGGTAATGACATAGAATTTTAATATTTTATAGATTGATATATTTTCGCTTTATTATTATTTTTATGGAAGATTTCTGTGAATTAGTTTGATTGGCTTTTTAATATTTATAATGTATCAAAAGGATAATAAAGAAAAATATAATGACATCAGTTGCAAATTAATTAGAATGGTTTATTCCATTTTAGTACATGTCCAACCATGGAAGCTCCCAGCAGGTGGACACTTTTTCTCTTTTGCATGTGGGAATATGTAAAAATTCTCATCTCAAGAATGAAATAAACTATAGACTTGAAATTTGGATGGAATTCTAGCAACGCATTTTAAAAGAGACGTGTGGCGTACTTCTACCTTCTCAATACAAGACTAGGCTAACTAATTCTTCATTAAATTTAATTGTGTCTGTTGTTAGGGGAAAGAGACGAATGAAGGTTGGGAGAATTTCAGTGCTGTCGCCTACCGTACATTTTTTCTTTGCGGGCTGTCCGCTACATTTTATAGACTACGTTTCAATCTGTTTTTTACATAAAAAACAGATTGAAAACATAATGATTTTGCAGTGCTTGGTTAGTTGTGTAATGAAAATAATAGTAGAAAAATTAATTGACTATTACAAAAGTAGTGCCAGTGAACGAATTTATTGCAATGGGAATATTACAACACTGACAAAAAAATCAAATGTAATAGACAAACAAAACTGGCAATTGGCTTCCTCAACACTGTTTCAATACAATTGTTGTACGAAGACAGACAGACATCACACAACGATCCATGCCCTCCGAGAACACAACCCGAGACAATATGCGAACTAAGCAAGCACTCATCCATTGCTAAGGAAATCATCGATTACATAAAGCTCGTGGTGATGTGAGTAGCCCACAATACTGATAAGATTTTTAATTAATTTTTTAGGCTGAGAACTAAGGAAATAGAAGTGAGTGAACAGTGGTATGAAAGCAAAGATATAACTCAGTGTATTAGATCTCGAGTACTTTCCAAGACAAAATTCCGAGGGTAAAAACTAGCTTATCAGGTCAAACGACCCCATACGTTATTCAGGAAGTCATAAATTTAAGGGAGATGTACATTTAGGGAGTTATACTATATCTGAATATAATTTACTATATTATTTGGATGTTTGTGCTTCTATCATAAAAACATTTTATTTACGATTGCGTTGACAGATTTTGAGAACTGAGTTCAAAATTTGAAAGTAAATTTAAGTTTAACACGCTTATTAAGATCTCATCATTATAATTTAGGTCCAATTTATTACAGCAAAGGTACTTAGTTGAGATGTGGCTTTGGACTTTGATTTCAAATTTCCACATAATTTGCCTGAATGAACTCAATAACAACTTCTGAATTATTATGATTCGATCAATAAGGTTTCCACTAGGCAATTTCACCTCGAGTTTGGCGGCACTGTAATGACTTGTTGAGTATGAACCTTGGTTGGTTTTTGATATAAGTATTCAGTGTGGCTTGTTCCCGTCTGGGTTAAAAACAATATGTTATTCTTCAAATATTCTTCAATATGTTATATTCAAGGCTGGATAGAAGCGACGTCCGTAATCCTGGGCCTATAACTATACATTCTGCAATTGTTCCAGTTTTTTTAAAGTTATTCGAATTTTAGAGTGAAGCTTACAATTCTTTAAAACTTACCTTAAAGAAATAATTACTTGAAAGTGGAATCGAACATCTTACAATGAACATGCTTGCTGTATATGAGCCCTTTAAAACGGAGATATTTAAGAGCCCTGTAATGCTGTAAACCATTGAGTGTGAAGCTGCGGGTAACTGATGTTTTAAAAACTCAATTATAAGTTGTAAATATGTTGTAGTTTTAATATATAAACGCTTGGTACGATAATTATTTTATTACTTAAAGAATTGTCAGTAGTCGAATTATTGATGGCCGACGTAAATCACCTCTACAAGAAGGTACCGCTTGAGTTAAGCGGAACAAAAAGAAGCTCGTCCTTACAGAACCGTAATCAACTCTTGACCTTACAATCTTCTAGCTTTTATAGAACGTAATTAAAACTTCGCATATTCATTTTCTGGACTTCGTTTGATTTTCGACTAAACCTGTCAGGATGTCAGCTGGTTCACTTATAACACAACTATATATCAGTATGTTCTTTCCATAGTTTTTCACAGTATTAAATCACTGTATTACTAACATAATTATTAGGTTGTAAAGAATATCAAAATCTTACATTTCTCCTTTGTAGTCTCAACGATTATCGAATCAACATTTATAGTTCGATAAGTGAGGGTTAAATTATAAATTATATTGATTTAATTATATAATTATAGATTATAAATCTGATTGTTAGTTTTATATATTTAAAGTTGAAAACATTTCTCATGAAGGTTTTTTTTAAGTTTTCTCTTCACATTCTATTTACATCGCTACTAAGTCTAGTTCGACTGATGATGGCTTTCTTTCCTCAGATTTTGCTACAGACTAGTTCGTGTTAGTATAGAATGCTGATTGGCTGTCGTCACCGAGGTTATTCCTTATGATACATGAACTGATGATACAAGGCTGTGCACTATTGAAGTGCTATGTACTTTGGTGCAGGCCAGATGAGTACATACAAAGATCAGTATCAGCCTTGTATCAGTTGAACTGATGATACAAGGCTGTGCACTATTGAAGTGCTATGAACTGTGGTGCAGGCCAGATGTCAAAGGTATATTATAACCACAATACACATTTGTGAAAAGTCAGTCATATGCATAGTGTTCATACAACTACATTCATCTCGTACATATACTGTGTGTTGATGAGATCAATTGCGCGTTGCATTTACAAGTATTCCTAACACAGCCAAGTATATAAGTAGCCACACCAGGCCGTTACGTTAGTTTTGAAACGTTTTAAAACTTGTACTTGTACTTTGTAACAGCAATAATAAACCTGACAAAATTAACGTGATATCTATATTTCTCAGTAAATAGTTAATTGGCTGAGGGTCAGCAAAGCCTATCACTCAAGGGTCCAAAAATTTCATTTCTGTCTGTCGTTCCGCACGATATCTAAAAAAACTAACATACATTTTAAAATATTTATATTGGTGTATTCTAGTCCAGTAGTTAATGGATTTAGAAACATTTGTCCTTTTATGTTAGGTCAACAAAATGGAGACGTATTGAATAACATTGTATTTAATACAAAAAATACATATCATTTATGTCATTTTGTGTTTGCTAATAAAAAAAACTGTTAATGCTTTTTTAGAGAAAACATGATAATTAATCAAGTTTAAGCAACTTGAAATATTTAGGAATAATCTTTGAATTGTCATTCATAATTTTAACGGGTGTATAATTTAACGTAAACATTTGTTATTTTAAGAAATGAGCATTAGCGACGAATTAACGTTACCGGTCAGATGTAGTTGCTAAATATTCATAAATGTAAACTTGAATAACTTAATATACAAATTTTGATATCGTGATGCCTTTAGGGAACAAGCAAGCTGGCTTCAACATACGGAAGTGTATTTTGAAGTTTTTCATGAAGACATTCTAGGTTCAAAAGCCTCAACGTAGAATGGAAGAAAAAAGTATTTGATATTTGTAATGTTGTATATTAAGTAACATTTTATGCCAATGTAAACTCTACTTATAAAATGATCTATTAATTGTAAAGGAGTATTATTTCCTTGCAGTATTGTTAAATGTCAACAAGTCGGTTGTTTAAAACAAGAATGATTACTAGATACCGTATGCCGAAGTAATAACAGATGAGGGTTAGGTTAAGAGGATGTTGATAGTAGTATCAATGTAAGACGATTAAGTGTACTACGCTTATACGCTTATGTATACGCTACATCAAGGTTTAAAGTACGCAAAAAAACATTGAGATCTTTTGTTGATATAGTAAGCTATGGGGCACTTTACCTCTTTGGATTTGTTGTGACTTTGAAAAGTACTGTGTGACTTTCAAGTGGACTCTATTAATTTAATTTAATTTTATATTTATTGTAATCTGATACAAATATAATTATGTTTCACACTGCTTCCTCCAAATTTCTGAATCCATTAAATCATATATTATTATAATCGATGCATCCATTCTTTAGTTATAAATGGTGTAACTAACTAAACTTTGTTTTATATAAGCAAATATAATTTTGGTGCTTTATTCATTTTTGGTAGTGAACGATGATGGGTAGATATCACACCGATAATAGTCAGATTTTGATGAAATTTGGCGTTGAGGCGAAAATCAGAATTATATCCAGAGTACTTAACAGTTTGTTTCACTAAACAACGTTAACAGTGATTTTACTATAAGAAGTCATCTAAGATGTTATAACCATTTACAAGACGAAATCAATGATAGTTCCTTCAGTGATACTGTGATTAATCGTGGAAAATACTTACTAAAAACACAAAAATGTTTCACTTAAGTTCTAAAGATTTTTACAGTACAACTTAGATAATAGTTCATACGACTGTATACATCAAGTACAGTAACATTGTTTTTCAATATCGCCAGTAGGAATAAAAATAGTTTTGTTTGGATATAATTGCCCATGTTGTGTTAAGATACAAAATATATCACAATATTAAAACGAGAACTTTCAATCTCTTAACATAGCCTATCTGTCAAGTACCAAATAAATCAATCAACACTCCTCTATTATACAACATCAAGGAAAGCATTGCAAAACGGCGTTGCAGGCTGTGACGTGATGCTGCCGTATTAAATCTGACATTGACTGGATTGCCGTGACGGCTCAATGACGGATTGATGGTGACGGTGAAACTGCAGACCTACAATCCATCAAGATGATTGATGACGGCTGCCGGCTCCCCGCGCTATGTTTGTCTGGCTCTATTATATTTGGAACGGAAGATCTGACAAAGTCTTCTCATATCCTTTCCGTAACAATCGGTACTCTTGCCGTCTTTCGATATTTATTTGTTTTTTCTGTCATGAACATTTCAGCTAAGCTTTCCAACAAAAACTCTTAACTATACAATCATAAAAAGAAGGTGACATATTTTTAATATTAACAATTTTATCATAAATATTTCATAACCAACGTGTAAAATAATTTACTTAAAATACACGATAATATATTTGTGTCGTTTTATTATCAAGTTGAAAGTAAAACAGTATTAAACCGAGCTCTCAGTTGCTTATATCTAGAAATGAAGATTCGTGCACAATTTTAAGTTTATAGTTTCATCGTTTCATCGTTTCGATATTCGTCTTCGACAGGCAGGCAGACAAAAATGAAGTTTTCTAACATTTTTTAAACGATATATAATTTTAAAATGATAGGCTTCCCTAAATCTCAGCCGATGAGGGCGTAAGAGAGAGCGCGTGCGTGTGTGTGCACGTGTTAATAAACACTTATACTTATGTTTAAATACATATTATTCTTACTTAATACGAAATTGTTTTGTTTAAGAAACTTGACTAAGTAGTTTATTTGACAGGGGAATTATACTCAGTTATTTCAAGGTTTTTAATATACATATCTTAATCTAAACCCTGTTCACATTCAGCCCTTTCTAAATGGAAATGAAGAAGTAAAATCTATATACAAATATAAAATTATTCAATTAATCGTTATTGTTCCTAGGGAACAAAATTAAAACAAATAATAATTTAACATAACCATTCTAATAACTATTTATCCCAACAATAATTTAACAGTTATGAAGTGGGAAATATGTTAATGGAAACCGAGAGACGAGCTGCCCGTGTAAAGTGGACAAAAGGAGCGCCGCCATTGAAGAGCCTTTAATTAGCCCTTGACCTTTACACCCTCTAACTTTGATTAACGTTTATTTGGAATTCCAAACAAATGAAATCTGAGCACAAGGGAAAATAGAGTTCCAATTAAGGTATATAAAGTTCAAATATTGATTATTCCGTTTATACTTCTGCAATGAAGTTTGTTTATTAATTTTGTCTTTTAATGGAGCTATTGTCAAGTTTATATAAATGTAAACTGTATAATATTTGAAGGCAATATTTAGGTTTGTTCAAAGAAAATTTAAATATCTTAGCCGATAATTTAAGTACAAACAGCATCGTCCGATATATAAACACATGTGCCATTTTGCGTGTTATGTATTTTTTTTTGTAAATTTAAATTCATAATAATTTGATACGTTGTTTAAGATTTGTTGCATTACAATTTTATAAAACTAGGAAAATCTTAATTAATCGATAATTTTAGAACTTTGAATCCAAAATGGTGGACTATCTGAATACTTAAAAAGTACCAATTGTATCTAAACTGTACAAGATTAATCGATTTTTAAATATATTTTGTTGGTTAATGTTGAGTTTACTCCAGTTGACATTCCTGTTGGTACAGTGTTTGAAATGTGATGCTGTCACACCCTCTTGGATTCTGGAATGATGTCTGTCTGCAGAGATCCATAAAATATTGGCGACCAAGAAGCTCAAACAAACCTTTTTTATCATTTCGGCATCAGCGAAAACTATGCTTGAAAAGAGTGTAATCTAGATTAACAGTTATTCTCCTTGTCTCATGTACACAACTGAGAGCACTAGTATGTTTTAAACACGCTCTCAAATCATGGTTAGGCAACCGAGTTTTCAACACATAACGTAGGTTGGATGGTTAGGGGAGGGTTCACCATTCAGGTTAGTGTAGATGCAAGGAGCTCAACTTTAGTTTTCAGATGCTCAAATTGAAAATATATCCGTGTATTTAGAAATTATGAATGTTTTTTTATCCTCCTAATTATAGTGCAAACCTAATTAATTCCTGTTAGGCAAACAAGTTAGCAGTAATTGACAAATAAATTAGGATTGAAATAAATATATATGGCAATCGCCCATCACAAAATGTATTAGATAAAGGTTGTCTCGTTCAATATTATTAAAAATTCATTTTATATATAACAATTTTTGAAACGGCCTATTTATGTGCAGATAAATGTGAAAGTTTGGATGTATGGATATATTTTCTGTCATTACTCACAAATTGCTGAATCAATTGAGTTACAATTGTTTATAAACGTGGTTCTAACACTGAAATAAAACGTAGCCCTACATACGTTTCGAAACTACTCCAAGGCTACGCCCTAATCACTCTAAGCAATTCAATAGCAACTATTAAAATATTGTAAGATTTTCAACGAAATATCATGAAACTTTTCTGAGAAATTCAATCTATCTCATCCATGCTCACAAAAACTACTTCGCTCTTCGATTTAAAACTCCACCAAGCTATTCCTTAATCGTAATTGTCTAATTATTCACAAGTGGTCTAAAGAAAAGAATATATTACAATAACCATTCGTCCAATGGCGTGCCTTTAAAAAAATATATTACTGTAACATCTAATGTACTTGTATAAAATTTATTCATTTCAGTATATGCACGAAATTGCGTAGAAAACGTTGTTCGTATTTTTTTTTTAATTTTCTACCAAAATTCTCTTAAACGTCTATTTTAAATCTTATAAGGAATATTGCAGTCTTAAAATACCAAACACTTAGCCGGATGAATTGTCAATAGCCCGATTATTAGATGTAAATCACTTCCGTAAGAGGGAAGCTCTTGTGTAAAGCTAGACAAAAAGAAGGTCGCCTTTACAGAACCTTTAATCAACTCTTCACCTTATTATTTTCTCACTTTGATTGAAATGTATTCAAAGCTCCAGGCATTAGTTATTAGGAATCCGTTCAATTTCAACTAAACCCACGCTTGATTTTACTGTGTTTTCATTAGGAAACAATTCATTCTGCATCAATGAGTTCTGTAGGTAGTTTTACACAGTGCTGTATTTCAATACCTTTATTACAAATACAGATTAGGTAATAAATAACATAGGATTCTCATATGTTGCCCTGAAAAATTACTTAGGTATTTCTATTCGTAGAGAATATTTATGGTCCGGAAACCGACAGATTTTGAACTGTATAAACAGAACGTAGTTTCTCGTAAAATTAATAGAGGAAATTCCATTAAGAAGAAATGAATCATCAATCTAGATAGTTTTGGCCACGGTAAAAATAATATTACAAAAGGGTTGTAAGAAATGGGTAATGGAATGGCTAAAAGTTATTAAGTAATAAATTTCTACAGGAGATTCAATTTATTGCGTGGTAGATTTAAAATAAGCAACGCTAGTCCTCAGTAAACAATGTACTATTAACCCTGTACCCCACTTCATCAGCTGTAACACCCCACCTGGGACTGAGGGGACACAGTAGATCCTACACTGTCACCATCACAAGTCAAGTAACATTAGTCGCTCGTGGAGCAACGCTAGTCCTCAGTAAACAATGTACTATTAACCCTGTACCCCACTTCATCAGCTGTAACACCCCACCTGGGACTGAGGGGACACAGTAGATCCTACACTGTCACCATCACAAGTCAAGTAACATTAGTCGCTCATGGAGCAACGCTAGTCCTCAGTAAACAATGTACTATTAACCCTGTACCCCACTTCATCAGCTGTAACACCCCACCTGGGACTGAGGGAACACAGTAGATCCTACACTGTCACCATCACAAGTCAAGTAACATTAGTCGCTCATGGAGCAACGCTAGTCCTCAGTAAACAATGTACTATTAAGCTTGTACCCCACTTCATCAGCTGTAACACCCCACCTGGGTCTGAGGGGACACAGTAGATCCTACACTGTCACCATCACAGTCAAGTAACATTAGTCGCTCATGGAGCAACGCTAGTCCTCAGTAAACAATGTACTATTAAGCTTGTACCCCACTTCA
The DNA here is from genome assembly GCF_021130785.1 of Homalodisca vitripennis. NCBI lineage: Eukaryota > Metazoa > Arthropoda > Insecta > Hemiptera > Cicadellidae > Homalodisca > Homalodisca vitripennis. The sequence continues at coordinate 35,378,999 of NC_060207.1, forward strand.
TCAGCTGTAACACCCCACCTGGGTCTGAGGGGACACAGTAGATCCTACACTGTCACCATCACAGTCAAGTAACATTAGTCGCTCATGGAGCAACGCTAGTCCTCAGTAAACAATGTACTATTAAGCTTGTACCCCACTTCATCAGCTGTAACACCCCACCTGGGTCTGAGGGGACACAGTAGATCCTACACTGTCACCATCACAGTCAAGTAACATTAGTCGCTCATGGAGCAACGCTAGTCCTCAGTAAACAATGTACTATTAAGCTTGTACCCCACTTCATCAGCTGTAACATCCCACCTGGGTCTGAGGGGACACAGTAGATCCTACACTGTCACCATCACAGTCAAGTAACATTAGTCGCTCATGGAGCAACGCTAGTCCTCAGTAAACAATGTACTATTAAGCTTGTACCCCACTTCATCAGCTGTAACACCCCACCTGGGTCTGAGGGAACACAGTAGATCCTACACTGTCACCATCACAGTCAAGTAACATTAGTCGCTCATGGAGCAACGCTAGTCCTCAGTAAACAATGTACTATTAAGCTTGTACCCCACTTCATCAGCTGTAACACCCCACCTGGGACTGAGGGGACTAGATCCTACATAGTCAACATCATGTTGTTGTGCTTCTTACAGTATCCTAACACATCTTTAAATGACAGAGGAATCAGGAATACAAAGTTTATTTTAATAATACAGAAAAATCATCAATTATCAATGCATGGTTAAACCCTACCTATAAAGACCAAAATGAAACGAATGCACGAAAATAAACGATATTCTAACATTGACTGACAACACTTTTGTAATATTAAGGTTTCCTAAGAAAAGATTATAAATGTCTACTAAACGATATAAAAGAACGCCCCATTACATACTTATTTCTAATAATTAATTTGAAAAGAAAATTGAAACATTACTATTGAAAATTGTTAGTTAATGAACTGTTAGTAAATTTTGTTCAGTTAAAGAAACTGCAGGTTATGGATTTAGACTCTATTCTCGTCACAACATCTTGAGATAAACTAAATTCATTGGTAACACCAGTAACAATTTCCTCAGTGACTTAGGCACGAATTGGGTTGTTATATCTGCTTTTGACTGTTGAGTCTTTACTTGTCCCACTGCTCATTTATATTTTGACGCAATTTCTTTTTCCGTATTCGAACGATCCTACGTTGTTATGGTTCAAAATCTATTCATATTCACACGGTACTTGATGTCTGTTGGTTCTTCATAGCATATTCCATTTCTGAAGGATCTTCAAAAGAAGGTTTAGTTTCCAGCAATATCTTGCCATGCAACATTTCACTGAATATAATTCTAATAATATTATAAAATGCAAAAGTGCCCTTGTTTGTTTTGCTTTCACGAGTAAATTATTCAACCGGTTGTACTGAAATTTACATGGACATTCTTACGGCCCCTGGGATGAATATAGGCTAATTCTTATGTCGAAAATCCTGCCGGGCTACGCCCCACTGGTCTTTGTAGTAGCAAAAATCCTATCTTGGCCTCTGAAGTTGTGAAATATTCATTGAAAGAGCATGTCTAATGTAATCAACTCTTTGTGTAAACATTGTTTATTGTTTCCAATATGTTTAGATTTATAGTGCGTACATTATACTGTATAAGGAAAACCCATAATTTTTCAAGACTTTTAGATTTCAGCGATTAGCTAAGTACTCATAGTTTTTAGAAAATGTTCTAAAACATAAGATGGTCAGAATTTTACTCCTAAGACTCCTTTGAAGCAGTCGGCAAGAACTATAAACTATATTATAAACGAAAGATTGCTGAACTCTCCTTTTGAACTAATGTACCAATTCAAGCTCTAAATGTTCTAAAATATGATCAATACTTCGGTTTATAGGCAACTAAAATCGTAGTGTCATTATTAATGCAGTTTTAATTTTAAAAGTTTAGCAAATATTGATTATTAGATGTAAAAGACAATATTACTATCTAACTTTTACTATAAATTAAAAGACTGGTATAAAACCCGTCTTAGTTCACTTTTCACAGAAGTAGGCTTCTCTGATCTGTGTTACATATACTTTCTTGATCGTAAAACTAGGTATTTTTATTTCGAGTATGGAACAAAAAATACTAAAAATAACATAAATTACAATATATATAAACTTTTTCAAGCATTTCCTTGATCGTGGCAACAAAGGAAACTCGACATTGGCGACGGAAATATAATTCACTCGATCCAGTAGTGGTCATACACGTGCAATGCCAAATAATTGCGCGCAAAGCTGCGGGTAACTGCCTGCAGTGCAGATGTGCAGAAAATGTACTCTTACTTTTCCTTTACATTTAAAGACTGTTATAAAGCATACATTAGTTGTCTTTAGACAAAAGTAGGCTTCTCAAAGCGGTGTATGTATATATTTTCTTGATCGGGAAAGAGGTAAGATCAGCTTTGGAATATAAAATACTATGATCGGAGTAAATTGCAATGACCACAAATATACACTTTTTCACATATTTTCTTGATTGTGAGAAGAAGGTAAACTTAACTCTGGCATCTGGAAATATAACTTACTAGAACTAGAAGTGTTTAAACAGGTACAAAACCTACGTAATCGCGTTCGAAGCCGCGGGTAACTACTAGTATTTTATAAATAAAAAGGACCGGAAAGGTTAAAATCATAACTGACTTTACGTCATAGAGTACGCCTGACTGATCCAGTTCACTAATGAACCCTTCAGATCTATGTTTTATTTGATAAGTCTTTTTTGTTATTAACAGTTTATATTGCATTACCCTTATCATTTTTCACTAAAAATAGCGATCGTTTACTAGACATTGGAATTACCTCAACATTACTACTTTTATTTCAGTTATGTGGGTCTGACGATGTGTTCATTGAGCACGAAAGGCCTCACAAAAATAAAAATTTGTCGTTTATTGGAGTGTTTGATCATATATTAACCATTAACTACAGATTTCAGATAGAACATTGCTAGGCACATTAACCAGAAGACTATTTTGTACTCTGTTTGAACTTTCGCCAATATAAACATCACAAGGTCAGAACACATACTGCACGCATAACAGTTGTTAAAACACGTATTTGTAAATTTGTATATCAGTGAACACATTTAAGACACTCATATTCAGCAGTTTTAATGCGTAAAATGCACATAGTTGTGACATGAAACAAATACATGGAAGGATCTTTAGGATTAACTTCAGAAACGTATTATGTGTATGTTACAACACAAGAATTGGATAAAGGTGTCATGGGTTATATTCGCACAGATATTATTATCGCATTTTAGGACAGTTAAAGGGTCGAAGACAGTGTATGTGTTGTCAATATACGGTGTGATACTAATTTAAAAGTAGACTATTGTGACATTGAATCAGAATGTGTAGTAAACTTTAACTGTAACGTTATTTACGCAATTATTATCATTTGAAGTATCATTGTTACCTGTTGTCACTGTTAGCCCAACGAGGCAAATATATTCATATAGTTATAACCAATCCTTACCCGATAACATTCCTCTTTTATACATCAATATTCTGTAGGACGATTTATATGATTTTTGAATACAATTTCTTTTCAAATCGTCTTGCACTAAAGCAGTCTAAACATCTAAGAAAAGCTCTGTTACTAGGAAGAAAAAGAGAAGCAATTTATCTGTCTGATTGCCGCTAGACAGCTGGACAGTGGTACAAAGAGAAAAAAGTTGCGTGGCATTTTAATTCCGGGCATTTATCACCTACCTCTATGGAACAGAGCTATATACCCTTATAATATATGAAACCAACTAAGAACTTACACATCGCAGTCATAATACTGTACGGATTTAAAATATTCGTGGGGTTTCAAATGATTGTGTAAAGCATTCATTTAATTTCATTATAAAGCACATTTAAAATTGTTTTCTTAATATTTTCTAATTATTTTCAAATGATCAAGTAACTATACATAAATTATACATGTATTAAAGTTACTGGATTGTGAAGGAAAACGGCGTTAGCTCTACCTACAGAAAATATTTCCCAACAGATGTTGTAAAATACAGAAGTGAATAAATGCATGCTTGTACAGGATTATGCAAACTACTGTAAACTGTCGTATTATAGACACTATGTGCGATAATTTGTACCGTGTGATATATAAGAAACAATAAACGTGTTGAACAGAGTTACTTGCCAACACTGCGACTGTAAGCTGGAAAACTGTTTTAAATTTTGTCTTTAAAGAACTTTAAAGTTCATCATCCTGGCAGAAATGACTAATGGTGTTGTTCAGAATTTAACGATATCTCCGAACTCCACATCTTAAGTTTATGTCTGCATACAACATAGGACAAGTATAGACAGTGACACGTTATACTACCAACAATACTGTTTCTAACTTGGCATGTGTGAAGCAAATGACGACAAATACCTGAGTGAAAATGAACAAACAATAGAGTAGTACGGCACAATCCTTGAGTCCTTTCGGAAACTCTAGCAGCAATGTTCGTATACTCATTACTGACTCAGCAACTTCGATAATTGAATTCCCAATGATGTACATCTACGACACCTCTGGTGTGTTTCTTAAATTAGATTTGTTAACAATAGCCCTGAAATTTTAATCGTATTGGGTGTAATAGTGTTTACTTACTTTTCTTGAGATTTTTCTTCTGAAACACTAATAATCAAGAAGTGTAACTGAATAATTAAACTTTAAACGTGTTACTTATTCACGAATTTAGGAAGCGATTAACGCTTGTTGGGATATTCAATTTAGGAAATCTATAAAGCCACCATTTTTAGATAAAAATTAAATTGGTTATTTAATTGCCTTGAATAAGTTTAACATTGATACCAAGTCCAAGTTATTTGCTTAAACCGTTTATGAGATGCATTTTTTTACTATAAACAAAAAAATTAACAAGCAGACATAGTAAAATTGTTCATATGAACTACTTCTTGATTTTTGTGTCTACTATCATATCCTGAAATTACGCCAAACCCTTACAAAACACTATATCAACGTGTAATAAATAATTACGTAAAATACGCACGTAAAATTAAAATATAATTTTTAGTTTTAGAGGTATGTAGTTGGACACGACAATACAGAACTCGAACAATACAGGTCTCGGTGGACGAGCCTTTTTGGGGGGGGGGGAGGGGAAGGGTCAGATGTACTCGCTGTATCCGGACACAATGAGTGCCACAACTTCCTCCGCACTATGATTGAACAGAAGCAATTCTGATACTTTCTCCACAGTGAGAATATAAGAGAGAACATTATACCTTAATATTTTAAGTTGAACATTTTATACACGTAAAACTGTTTTTAGTGAACAGATTTCGAAATATTTGATTTTCAATGGTTTTAGAATAACAAGTACTGCATTTGTAAGTGATTTATCGAAGTGTTTAATGATAAACGTTTGATATAGTATTTACATTTGTTTTTAGAAACATATTATTCACAGCAAAAATATTACCTTTTGGTTAGGATACTTGTAGGAAGCTTTTTTCCTGAAAGCTACTTTCAAAATTGATTTATTGACGACGCCATGATTAAGAATAACCAATAAAAATATCGACCGTACAAACGTGTAACATTATTTTTACAGATAACGTAGCTATGATTTGAAGGTATTGATTCAATGTGAATGTTGAGTTTAGTTCCACTTCACCATGCATTTAGCGCAGCGTCTGAAATCTGATGCTGCGTTGTCACAAACTTGACTCCTGGAATCTGGAGTCCAAGACCGTTTGACGAGGTTATGAAAGCTATGAAAAGAACTTTTTTCATAGTTTCGACAGTTTTTGTCAGTGACAGATTTGAGACCCTGCGCCACAGCAGAAGGTAAAATTGAGGTAAACTATTTTCATTTTTTGTTTTGTTTATTAAATACCATAATAACAATTTGTAACAATAACAACAACAAAGTAATAATAAATAATAATGATATTATTATTACTTATTATTTTATCATTAACAATAATAATAATAATAATAAATAATAACAAAGTAATAACTTGTTTTTTAAATAATAAAAATGTTTCAATGTTACACATTTAAAATAACACATCAAACGTTTTAAGATATAACTCACACATAAATATATATTCTAGTTTTAAATACGGACAATCTATGGAAATTATGATAGCCACTTATTTCATTTATGCGACTGCCACAAAAATGTAGATTTAACAGAGCTAATACATTTTCATTATATAAGTATTTTGATGGAGCTACTTGTCCTTCTTATTAAAACTAATTCGGCATCCACAAAACCATTAAACTAATTTACTTGCCAACTAATAATCCAGAGCCAATTTTACTTCCTTTGAGTTACACCTTAGTTAATGGGCAATTGAGCGCTGTCGATTCCACAAATCGATGTCATCTGTTGCCTGTTTTAGAAGAAGGACTGAACCCAACAAAGTGCACTGTCCGGACAACTCTCCAAGAGCCCTCTCCTTACTCAATTTACTCCAAGAATCAAGTCCAAGCATTAAGTCCAAGAACATTTAGCACATACCTTCTTGACTGAGTAAAAATTATTAACAATTATTCTTCTCTGATAACATCATATATATAATATCATATTTAAGGAAATAATCTAAAATATTGAACAATATCTTGACTTTTGGATGTTATATGAGCTATAATAAAACCTACCAGTATGATAATACATAGCGTGCAGTTTTTGAAATGTATTGCAGTTTTTGTTGCTAACTCAGGAGTGATTCAACATTTGGAAATACTTTTATGTTTGTGACTAACGTCATTCAATGGGGATGTCGAGTTTACCTCCAGTTAATTTTCGCTCCAAAATCTGACTCTGTCTGTCACTGACCTTGACTCATAGAATCTGGAGTCATGGTTGTTTGAAGAGATAGAAATAATTGGCGTCGAAGTAGCTCAAAACGTACTATTTGCATCGTTTCGACATCAGAGACACCAATACTGCAAAACCAAGTGTAATCTAGATGAGGAGGTGTTATTATTTCTAACACTTAAGTAATAAGTTCTTTATAGAATGTTCAAGGTAAGTTATCAAACATACAGGAAAATATCAATAACTGGGCAATACAATACTTTTACATTTTGTATGTTATACAGCAGACTTACGTGATTAAACTCAACGAAGATGCAATGCACATTTCCAATGAAATGTTTTAATTACCGAAATGTGGAGCACAAAGAGAATATAATTTTGCGTTCCATATTACAATGAACACAATATTAATTTATACTGTTGTAAATCTATTTGTCGTAATTTTATCTGTTTTGTACATTATGAAATCATGTGCCAAGTGAGGTAATTACATTGCCAATTAATCCTCTCCGTACCAAATAAAACATCTATCCATATATTTATATTTTCTTTTATATAATATAAATATATGTATTATTGGGTGTATTCTTTATTATGACATTCCGTGACGGTATATTGGAATTTGATAAATCACTCTGTAGGAATGATGTTTAATACCGCGCAAATTAGTCAAAGAAACCAAATATACGAATAAAATTCCAAATAAAAAATATAATCATACAATTTTTAAGACTTTATCAGTGGAGATTGATTGTTAGTGTATTTATACGAGCAAGTGTATTATTATGTCTTTATTTAACTATTATTTATTTGGTTGCAGTTACTTGAGGTTGACTAACATGATCATGACATAGTTGTCGTAATACGTGTCGATAATCCTTTAGGTACTAACGTCCGGATACCCTGACATGTAGTCAATAGTCAATAGTAAATTATTTATTGCAGAGACAAAATACAGTTGTAGAGCAAACATTAAAATATGTTAAAATTTGGACATCGTACATACCACATCGAGCTCTCATTCGTCAAACACATTCCACCACTACACATTTGACCATTCATTCCATATTCATCCATCACCATTACTTCCCAATTCGTTCGAGAGTCAGTCTTGTTATTGTGTGTGCAGAAGTGCTGAGAATACTAACATCCTGTTAATCGGATATACCCGCACTTCTCGAGAAATACTAACGTCCGGATACCCGGCTACTTGCAGAAGTGCGGAGAATACTAACATCTTGTTAATCGGACATATCGCACTTCTCGAGAAATACTAACGCCCTGATAACAACCAGATGTGTTGCATGTTATTTTTTTAGTATTCATTTGTTTGTCCAATTAATGTTATGTAATACTAATATGATGACGTGAACCTGTATATAAAAATGTATATATATATATATATATATATATATATATATATATATACATTTTTAAAACAATTGTGATTGTGTGCAGTTTTCGTCATAGAATAGTCAATAGTAAATTTTTTTTATCGCGGAGACAAAATAAATTTGTATAGCAAACGTCAAATATGTTAAAATTTGGACATACATACCACATCGAGCTCTCATTCAGACATACATTTGATCACTCATTCCACGTTCATCCATCACAAATAATTCCCACTTCGTTCGAGAGTCAGTCTTGTTATTGTGTGGTCTCCCAGTCATATTCTAGAAACTCTTTTACATTGTAAAATGCATTTGACGCTAAACAGCGTTTTAAACGAGTTTTTAACTCCTTGAGAGTAGAGGCTTTTCTTAATTCATTAGGCAATCTGTTAATAAAATGAACCCCTGCCTGTGAAGGCAAGCGTTCATAAACCACCGTCCTGTGTCTCCCAGTTCGGTAGTTTCCTCTGCCCCGTACGAATGAATGTCTCGGCCCGTAGTCAAGGCACATTTAGACATACAATACAACGTTGTTTCTAAAATGTAGAGGCTAGGCAGAGTTAACAGTTGCAACCTTTTGAAAGTTGACCTGCACGACTCTCTAAATTTCAATTTTGCAATGGTGCGGATCGCTCGCTTCTGTAACTTAAACACTCTTGAAAATTGTTTACTTGCACAGGCACCCCACAGTACCAATCCGTAAGTGAGGTGTGGATAAATCAAGTCATAATACGCCGTTATCAGAACTTGACTTGGGCAGTATTTGGCTAGAGACCTCAGAACATAAATGCCTGAGGCTAATTTTGAGCAAACGTGATCGATGTGAACATTCCATGTCAAACCTTGATCAAGGTAAATTCCAAGGAATTTTGAGGAATAGACTTCTTCTAGTATTGTATCCGCTAACATAACGCTAGGTCCATACTCAAAGTCTACTGGGTTTTAAGTGAAATTTAAAACGTTAGATTTAGCTGAATTTGTATTTAGATTGAGGCTATGAAAATGTTGGACACAACTGTTCATTCCAACAAATGCGTTTTGTTCCAAATCTGATATCGAAGATTCGTTGAAACAAAGAGTCGTATCATCAGCATACTGCACGATTTTCCCGTGTGGCAGTGATGATTTTATGTCATTAATATAAAGCAGGAAGAGAATTGGACTGAGAATGGATCCTTGAGGGACTCCATAACTCGTATTCACAGAATTTGAAATATGATTAGAAATTTGGACAACTTGAGTTCTAGGCCTTAGGAATGAACTAAGCCATGTGAGAGGCACGCCTCGAATGCCATGCGATTCCAGTCTGTCAAGCAGTGTAATATGGTCAACGCAATCGAAAGATTTAGATAAATCGAGGAACACACTTAAAGTGTGATTTCGACTTTCCAATCTCTCTACAATCATATCGACAAGGCCTACAATTGCATCTATTGTCGATTTGCCGTTTCTGAAGCCAAATTGGTCATTTGAGAGCTGATGGTGTTTGTTCAAACATTGAAGCATTCGCATTAAAAACAACTTTTCAAATATTTTGCTTAAAATAGGCAAAATATAGACAGGCCGATAGTTATTCATGAGTGTAGGGTCGTCTTTTTTAAAGAATGCAGTGAAATACATAGTTTTATGCTAAGATCTAAGACAAACTGAAAAAGAGCTTTCTTTGAGGTAAGTACATTATACATGATTACTTTTAGGTTTTGTTGTTTTTTTGTAACATTTGTTGTGCGAAATAATTTTGTCTTGTAAAATAAAAATAATCATGAATATTTTACCAAAAATAAGAAACTTACAGGCAATAATGTAAAAATGTGCGCAGCGGCTTAAAATGGATCAGGTATTCGTCAGTCGTCCCAAGGTATATATCACTAGTATTTCTCTGAAAGAAAATTTAAATTTTGCTGCTACTCAAAGGGATTTAAAGGTTTTCAATTGAATTCTTTTTTATTAATCAATAATATATGTTTTGTTGCTAATCTGACATTTGAACGGAATACAATAATACTGCAAATTCTATGTGATTAACCAGTATTTGATAATCGTCATAGCCTTCAGTTACAGTTCTAGTTAAGAATGTGTAATAAAAACATGCTATGTAAATATATAAAACTTGAATTTGAATATATTCATTGTCTTGCTGAAATCTGGTCTGAAATACAGAAATGAAGACCGGTAAATACTCAAAAATCAAGAAATAAAAAACTCCTTAGAGACAAGCTAAAGTTGTATTACATCCCGGTAGTATCCTATAAGTGCTCTGATTGTCTTTGCGTTCTGTCAAAGATTTGTTTAAACAGTCTTTCATTCGTAAACCCAATTATTATCCTTTGTCTCTCTCTTTGACTGAGAAAGAATCCCTTCGAGATATTTCGAGAGGGAATTATTACTGGATGAGTGAAGATTTCTTAAAACCCAATGGAATTGATACATATTATGGTGCTTAAGCCAATAAGTATGGGTAACGAATGTAGGTAAGCTATATATTTTATAATTTATGTACAAATTGTTATAGTTTGTTTGTAACTTGCAATTACTTTCTACATGTCAAAAGTATATTTCTAAGCCAACGTACTAATATCACTGCATGTTACATTCAGTCCCTAACGCATACAGTATTATTGTATTGATCGATGACCTAAACACAATACTGTTCCAGTCATAAGAACATTATCATCGAAGGGGTTACTAAGAATATCAGGTAACACAGGAAATACGCCCTGCTATAAACCACCCTTATAAATCAAACCTCCAAGTAGCAGGATTACTGAGCACATCACCACTACCAGCATCGAACGGGGGTGGTTCAGTCTAATGAGTGGTTGTTCAGTCTTTGATAGGATTAGCAGAAGGTCAGAGTGGCTCCAGTGGTGAATCTAATTGCCCACCAATCCGGCGATCGCACATTATCTTTTGGAAGTGTAATTAGGTGTTACATCCATTCGCTAGAATGTTATGGGCTGATACTTATATACTTTTATTGCTTTATCGTAATAATGGACACACACACACACACACACACACACACACACACACACACACACACACACACACACACACACACACACACAAAGTTTCCCATTACTTTAGTATTTTCGATATACTTAATTTTAAGCTAAAGGTTTCTTTATTTCACATTACAATAATTGATGTTTCAAAATAGTGTGGTATTCTCGTGTACCGCAATATTTTTTATTGTATTAGTTACATTAGAAACTCGTTTTTGGAGTTACTCGTCCAATAATTTAAATTGAGATACGGCAAAAGAGAACAATCGTATGTCGTCTATAAAGTGAGAGGCTCAGGAAACTCGGGTAGTAATTATTTGAACGGCAACAATCGAAGAAAGAGACGCAGATCTAGCGTCGGCCTACAGAAATAATCTTCTGGGTCTCGGCACACCATATCCCTTTGAAACTAATACAATTAAAGGTAATATGTAACTCCTAACGATTTATGTTCATTTATTATCTTTGGGACTGAAAATTCCATATGTACGTTGATCGTGCCACCAAGCTTAGCAACATAGAAACTAATTAAATTTTAAGTTACGGTATTTCTAACTTAGAAACTTAGTAACAATGTCAATCAATGTTCAATTGAGTCCTGAAACATTACATATATATTACATTAGCTTCTGACATTTCATATATTTTGTTCTAAATCCACCAATATATCTTAGAATATTTTCAGAATTATCACTGCCAAATCACTGTGATATTTTTGTTCTTCTTGAGTGAGAATGCTAAGATATTTTTATCAACCTCTTAAAAATACTATCTATGCCTCAATATATCCCGGGTATTGAGGTTGCAAACATTGGGTTTCCAGAATTTGTGTTCCTTTGTGATTCTAAAGCCAAGTTAACTTGTTTGTCTTTATATAAATAACTTTATATGAAAAATAGTACTTGCCAAAGTATTGTTTAAGAAAAGTGCACCAACACTGTTTATTCAGTTCCAGTTTTTTTACCAGGCTACAACAAATTTAGAAAGCCCGAACATTTGTAGTTCGTGCCTTGCTAAGTGGTTGAATCCCCATTGAGGGATTAGATAATCTACTTACAAACATTGAAGCTCTTTGTTTAAAATGTATTATTGGCGACGGATGATTTTCATGTTAACATTATTCTGGACGGTTCCCATGTTATGTTTGTTACCAATATGTTAATATCATTGGAATCTATTGCCTTTTTTAAAGCACAAAAATCAAGATATGAGGTTATAAGAACACAAGTCAGTGATGATGTCACAAAAGTTGTAGACTAATTGACAACAGAATAAATTGTATGTAAAAGGCAAGCATATATCTGAAGGTCCAGTGTGGTCAACCGAAGGACAAATATAGGCACACTTTACTACAATTAATGCTGTCAATACCTTAGAAGGTGACGGACTGAAACACGTGGAATTCTATTTTTGTAACATAAAACTATAGCCAATGTCAGAAATCCTACTAACCTTTCTAACATGCGAAAGATTTGGCACCAATGTTTGTGAAACCCAAAGTTTTAATTGGTTTGGCATGTTTAATGAAATATTATTTTTGATTTAATGCAATTATTGTTAATTCATCCTCTGCAGTCAGTTAGTATTTTATTTACACCATAATATTAGGATTACATTAATACAGTGCTATTATATCCGTGTATTAAACACAGATTTGCGATGTGGTATGTGTTCTTACATAATTGTGTATCACAAAAAAGCATTTTAGCCCATATTAGGAGCCTCAACGCCTAAGGTTAGCCCAATACCGCATTACCAAATTACACTCCAAGGACTCGTGTATCGATGGGGCCTCGTCAACTGGAGACTGGCGTTGCGGCCACAGCAGCTCATCAATTATATAAACCATCAATCAAACGTTGCCAGCGCAGCAGGTTTCCTCAATTAGTGGAAAATCACCTCCAACGCAGATGATCAAGTGATATTTACCTGTGCGTTTATTGCAATTTGATTGAGATAAACAGTTACAATGAAAGACTAAATCAGGAATTTTTAATATAATAATGAGTTACGGTTGTATATTTAAAATCTCCATCGTTAATAATTAGTACAGTTTATTTTTGTAAATAAAGGTTGTACGAAACATTAAAAATATTATAGCTATTTTAATAAATTCATTAATGGATAAAACTACACTCAAATTAGTAGAAATATCTCTTGAAATATGAAAAGTGCATTAGTTAGTAATATTTTTATATAGAGTATATATGAGGGATGTTTTTTTTTAAATCCTTTAACTCAAACATTTATAAAAATTATTATAGAGATGCGAGGAAATCTACAGAACCGAACGGACATTCCAAACACGTCGCTATTTATAGTTTAACTGGAGCTCAATGAGTTTTACTTTTGTAATTGCGAAAATACCACTGTTCTATATTATTGAACTATCTATGAGGGAGGTCGAAATTTTAGTACTCTTTAGACCGCAGTCATGATGGTGATCAAAATTATAACTTTTGTAACTGGATTTACCTAATACTTATTAATCGTAGATTTTCGACTAAATTCAATGTTAATATATCAGTAAGTTCCGCCTATTCTAAAATGCTACTGACACCCTGTTTTAGTAAACAATCTTATTATAAAATGTATAATCACGCACTAGTTTTGTTTGGAGAAAATAATAATTTTTATAACTGGTTTTGATTCAGTTTCGACTGTTGTTTTTCATCTCAAGGTTCATATGTTGAGTTTGATATTTAAAAAGTTTATTTTTTTTCACACCACCCTCTCTCATATGAAGGAAACAGGGCAACAATTATTTGCCTGATGAGTAATTTTAAATGGTATAAGCGTACATAAAATTGAGAAGGTATGTGAAAATTTGCTTAAAAATGAATAATACATCTTTAGACCACCCACAAGATTCAAAATGAACAAAACAATTTTATTTTTGATTTGGGGGAAAAGAAAAGTAAAAATATACTAAAAATATTGTTTAAGTCCTCTGCAGCTTTCTATTATTCCCAAATATGACGTACTGTACACTTGTGGACAAAAGTATATAAGAAGCCAGGTAATTCAATATCATTGGAACTTAAAAAAACTATGTCTATTAAAAACCAAGGCAGTTGTTGCGACTGTAACAGGCCAAAGTTTTATTATATTTATAAAGTTAAGAGAAAATACATTTGTAATTTTTCTCTTACGTAAAATTTTCCTTCTAATTTACTAAGATCCACTGAAGTGTTTCAGTATTAGATTAGCCTTTCAATAGTTTATTCACATTATTAGTCTAAAGATGCAATACCTTTAGTTTTGCGCCAAATTGGTTTATCTCAAAAATTATCACCACATCGAGGTATAAAGTTACTGATAAAGTGGCGGTTTATCAATTGAAAATATATATAACTATGGAGACAAATCAACTCTTAAATACCACATATTTCATTATATAGAATATGGGTTTGTTTCACTGAACATTTTATTGTTTAAGTAAAAAGCGAACTTATATCTATGTGTTAAAACAAAATATTTTGATTCATTGAAAGCTTTCTATATGATTATAGACATATTTGAAGAAAGGTAATCTGTGAAAGTCTGTCTCAACATAGAAAACTACGAGGAAACGTAAAAGCGTCATCAAAAGTTCGATTCTAAATGATTCTTTCCCTGTGACAAAACTTCTTAGAAACTCGTTGGTGACAAACGAAGTTCCACTGTTCTCTATTGTTTTTTCTTAATGATGATTCCTTTCTAACTATTATTGGTTCCAAACTGAAAGCATTATAAATCAACACATTTCCAAGGTTTTGGTGCTTAAAGTTTTGTAAATGTTGCAGCACAATTTTCATATAGAAATTTATTGTTATTGGACGTTATATACTTAGTTATTAAAACCCAAAGCATATGAACAGTAATAGTGAACCTAGATGTAGAATAAATAAGTGTGCGTTGTGTTCAATATACAATATAGATATAGATAACACACGCAATATCAAGAAACCTAACGCTGTCTGCCATACGTTAACCTATTCGTAACCGATATTGTTTTAAGATCCGAAAAAAGAAGCATACACGTTGTATAATGTTATGCAATCCAATGTGCCTATTGGCATTTCCAAAAACCCCAATACATTTTATGTGTTTACTAATGGTCGATAATTCGAACTTCTTTTTTGAACTAGTGCAAAAAATATTATGAACAAACCAAGTTAGAGACTGGCTCTATACCTATCGTTTAATACCAATGATGAGAAGGAAAGGATGTTATTGGCTACGTGTGGCAGGAAATGCGTAATAAAATAACTGTTAATTGAGAGATTGGCCCTATACCTATCGTTTATTACCAACGATGCGAAGAAAAGGGTGTTACTGGTTATATGTGACGGGCAATGCGTAATAAAATAACTGTTAATTGAGAGATTGGCCCTATACCTATCGTTTATTACCAACGATGCGAAGAAAAGGGTGTTACTGGTTATATGTGGCGGGCAATGCGTAATAAAATAACTGTTAATTGAGAGATTGGCCCTATACCTATCGTTTATTACCAACGATGCGAAGAAAAGGGTGTTACTGGTTATATGTGACGGGCAATGCGTAATAAAATAACTGTTAATTGAGAGATTGGCCCTATACCTATCGTTTATTACCAACGATGCGAAGAAAAGGGTGTTACTGGTTATATGTGGCGGGCAATGCGTAATCAAATAAACTGTTAATTGAGATACTGGCTTTATACATATCACTCAGAGTTAGAGGGCTGCGAGACTCCATATTGTTTTCCTTGTTTGGAGATATTTATTACGCTATTAGTAAATTCGGGGTTAATAGGAAGTTTAGGGATCCCCAGTTAATATTGTAACAGCTTTCACTAGAAAAACTAAACTGTGTACACCTTTATGTCATGTTATGAGGTACTTTTTGTGAGCATAATTCTTACTTCGTTCATAAACTTAAAATGGGGAGGTAACTCAAAATATTAACATAATAAGCCCCAAGTCATCCCTCATTAAACACGAAATGGCATAGAGTGGTGCTTAAAATTTAAAATATTGTTATCTGTTCAAATATCTGTTACTTATGCCTAGGTTGTAAGTAGTTAATTCTGACTTCTAAAATGTTCAATTGGCTGCCATTTTGTATCAAATTAAATAGACACCTCTAGTTTGCGTTATCATTTTTCTTATATTAGGAATTTTAAAATTGTGGGTTACTCGATGAGGTTTATTATTTTTAATTATTATCATTACATTTTGAAATAATTATGTCCAAATAATCACATTAAGGGTACTGGAATTAAAATTGGTCTTCATTGTTAATTTAATTGGAAATGATCACGTCACCTTTAACAAAAATTCAGCATTTTAACATCGCAGTTCAATTTAAAAAGTTAAAAATTACTCCAAAATTACAAGCGTGTTTTAAAATACATAGTGTATATTAATTGTATATAAAGTTCGAGAGTAGTTAGTGGTAAATTCTCTGTTTGAAGTTTATTATTGACGATGGAAGGATTTTGAAGGAAACATGATTTTCGGACATTTGCCCATCATTCAGTGATACAAAAAAATCAGTTACTTTTCGAGATCTACAATCTTATTCTATTCTTCATGCAAATAACTAGTCGGTAAATGCAAACCTATACTGACCTGTATTTTGTAGATCAGTTTTAATAATTACTGTTGTGTTTTGTTTTTTATTAAGCGCATGTTTTAGAGTTAGTGAAGTTGGTACGTAACATGGTAGTTGTGATTCCTCACTTAGGCATGTCACAACGCTCTGGTATGATTTGTTTATTTTAACCTAGTTTGTAATTATGTCTTAGGCTAGTTATTCACCTGAAGAAAAGATCAAAATGCAGATCTTTAAACTTAGCATTATTGATATTTCGTCGTTCGTTTTTTGTTAATCACATAAACTGTTAATTGAGAGACTGGCTTTATACATATCACTCAGAATTAGCGGGCTGTGAGACTCCATATTGTTTCCGTTGTTTGTAGATATTCATTATGCTGTTAGTCAATTCAGGGTTAATAGGAAGTTTAGGGAACCCCAGTTAATATTGTAAGAGCTTTCACTAGAAAAACTATACTGTGTACACCTTTATGTCATGTTACGAGGTACTTTTTGTGAGCATAATTCTTACTTCGTTCATAAACTTAAAATGGGGATTTTGGAGATAACTCAAAATATTAAAATAATAAGTCTCAACAAGTCACCCCTCATTAAACACGAAATGTCATAGAGTGGTGCTTAAAATTTAAAATTGTTATCTGTTCAAATATCTGTTACTTATGACTAGGTTGAATAGTTAATCATGCCTTCTAAAATTTTCAATTCAAGTTAAATATACACCTCTAGTTTGCGTTATTAGTTTTCTTTTATTAGGACTTTTGAAATTGGGGGTTACTCGATGATGTTTATTATTTTTAATTCTTATTATTACATTTTGAAATAATTATGTCAAGATCTTTAAACTTAGCATTATTGATATTTCGTATCACTGAACGATGGCACATGTCCAGAAAATTCCTGTATTAAGACATGTTTAATGTACAGACAATGTTGGTGACGAGAATCACTCGAGAGAAGCTGCCCATTACTGTAGAACATGTATAAAATGCTCCTTATGAATCAGAAGATCAAGTTCCCATATTTATATGTTTCACAAACCCTGCGATACTTGTTAAGGAAACGTCTATGTTACTACAAGTTCAAGTATAAGATTTGAATAAGAAGATTGTGCGGCCCTGTGTTACGTGTGATTGTGTCCTCTATACATACTACCGTTTCTTGAGTTATAAATCATCCCCAGATCTATCCTAAACTAATAATTGAGGATATATTGTCTAGTTAAGGATATACGTATGTATCCAATGACATAATAGGCAATAACAACACGCATTCGTTCTTCAATTGCAATTATTTTCTCATATTATCTGCAATAAAAGTAATTTTAATTATAATACTACGACCGTACTCACTCTTCCTGTAACAGGATTCACGAAGTTATGCAATCTTCTTTGACTGGTGATTATTTAACGTTTTGCAGAATCATACCATATTCGAGTAAATTATATTTATTCGAGTAAATTCTGGCGCAATAGTAGTTTGCCTTGTCGCGTGAACAAAGAATAAATATAAACCTATCTTGCGTCTAAGAATAAAAACTCGGTCAAAAAGCGTCTACTTTCGGGACTTGGGATTTCCTTCCGGTTAAAAGTATTTACGATGCTATAGTTAAAGGAAACATATTTATATGTAAGTTGGATAAGACTGTAAGTCGGTCACAGTGAATCTAATCCGGCCTTTATAACCTACTTCTTGTCTAAGAAGTGACAAGTTGTCTTTTATGAATTAAAATCACCCAAAGTTTGTATTAAAATCAGAAATAATAACTACAGGACACTTAATAGTGACATACAATAAATAATACGGAATCAAATGGTATATTAATTACATATATATAATTTTCTTCATACTTTATTATATATAATTAATGACATGTAGTAATACAAATTATGCAATTAATACCAACGAAGTACGTCAAAGTGATATAACACAGTATTTAATAATTTATGTTGTGAAATGATGAAATATCAATTGGTTTGCAAATAACAATCAATAATAATCAATAATATAATTAGCGCAACTAGTTAAAGCAATATATAGCACTTGAAAATAATTGTGACCCATTCATTTATAGTGGATTGTGGATTTCATTAGGGGAAAAAGTTAATTGATCATTCAGTATAAACTTATTTGCGGTATTATTTTAATCTGTGTAAAATATTTACGGGGTCCATGGCTAATTGACCGTAACTCTTGTTGAAAGTTATGTACAAATGTGTTTATTTTGAAACACTGAAACACCCAAACTATCTTTTATAAATATATTATTAAAGCAATTCAAATATCGTAAACTATTATGATATGTAATACGAATTGTGCTGTACGAGTTTGAAACCATTATCAATATTGGGATGAACATTGAACTTGTATATACGAGCGGGTTTCTGACAGAGTTGGCTTAGTAACCAAGATAAATTAAATTTTTATTAAAACGATTACAATGTTAAAAAGTCTAAAAATCTCCTACTAGCTCTTGAACTCGAAAGGGTAGAATTCTAAAACACTATTGAAATTACCTGTGAAACCCAATCAGGAGACCGAACAATAAAAGAAAAGGAGCTTTTATTCGAAACAAATGTCATATCGTGCGTTATTATAAAGACAATAATAAAATCTCGTTATAATAATAGTTAATAAATTAACGTGATAAAAAACTTCAAATCGTCCCAAAGTTCATGATACCAGTAAACATAATTGCAGGATTCTGTATTTGGAAATAGGTACTAATGAGTGAATCTCTTAGAAAGACATATCTAATATACATATCTATATACATCTCCAAGGTCAGATCTAATTTTCGCCTAATAGATCGTGTCTTTGTATATTTAAAAAAAGTAGCAAATGTATTAGAATTTGACAACTCAAAGACGCGCTCCGACCAGGTCATAAACCTCCAAACTACAAATGAAAAGGATTTACTCTCCACAGCCTCAATTAATAAAACCGAATAGATTTGATCAATGTTCCAGACAATAGCGTAATCACGATGGCTTCGGAACAGAACATCATACTGAAAGCGTAGTAGAAAAATCTGTAGTCACAATCCATTCCATTCTAGCTTTCAAAACAACACGGATGAGTTCAGAAAAGAATTTTAGGAATCTATAAAAGCACGGACACCGTATGACGTGTTTTTCTCGGCCCTATTATACGTTTACAACCTTTTAACAAAGAATGAGTTTCATAAGTAAAAGTACTCGTAACTTCTATTGTTTGACAAAGGTTTAGCGACCGTTCATTTCAATTCATCCTACAGCAGAATACATGGCTTATTACAAGCTAAATGGTCTGTCACTCTGACTAGGAAGATCAATGCAGATCCATCTTACTATCAACCTCAAGGAGGACAGTATATTCTCAACATTCACACTGAATCAACCCTTCCTACCCCCCCCTTCCTTTCTACGATAGCTTTGTTATGTGTAGAAAGCTATGTTGCTCCACCGTACTTAGAGATCGTATAAAACATCATAGTGTACTCAATTGTGTACCTGATGTACAATAAGAATACCTCTTCACCTAGACAATACAATATAATGTAATCTAGGTGGCTGTGATGTCGAAACGATGTAAAGAGTTCATTTTTCAACTTATTACTCATCACCGATATTCTTTTATCTCTTCAGACGAACATGACTCCAGATTCAAGTTCGTAACAGCGTCAAATTCCAGACGCTGCTAAGCGAAGGTGAACTAAATCATCAACCATTCTAACCTTAACTAAGTTAAGTGCAGAATATTGTGTAAGTCATGCTAATTTAGAGAATAACGTTTCAAAGTTTATTATTACCAAAACTATATGTAACTAATCAAATCATTCAACAATTTTATACATTGGGTAAACATCATATTAATAAAACTGCAATAATAAATCTTTTAAATTAAATGAAAAACTTACGACATTTTTATTGTGATAGCTGACTATCAATTGCATGCGCTTTAAAATCTTTATTTGCAATGAGATATGTGTGAATGACCGTTTTAAAAACGCTTAAGTTTTGAAAAAGGGGATTCAACATGTGATAAATTATTAATGATGGGAATGTCAAGACTACATCTGTTCCAACAACATATCATTAGGTCCTATTCCCCAACATTTATAAGGGCCCTCTTCCACAGTACAAACTGCTTCACCATGTTCGGTCAATAACTGTGAGTACTTCTTCTAAAATAATATTTGAATGAAAAATAACTTAGTATATATATTCAACCGGTTTACATAACCCTTTCTGTATTACTCTCGTTACATCTCGTTCCCGTCAGTGTCGTTAGTGGAAGTAACTCTTGAGCCACAATTTAGGGGAATGGGTAAAACAGCTCATCAATTATAGACCATCAATCAAACGTTGCCTGCCGGCGCTCCCAATTATCGTGTTTGTTATGGTACAAGGGTATGAATATACAGTGTTTATAGAAAATCTATTTTCACTCTACGTGCAGCCTAATTAATCAGAATTAGATCAGAATAGTGATTTGAATATTTATGAAGTTTAACAATTAACAATAACTCATGCTTTTAATTTTGGAGGAAATCTTGCAATTTATAAATTGGAAGCAGTTTTTAAACTCTTGCATTACGGACAAGGATTGCCAATGTTTATTTTGAATTTCACTAGGGTTCAGTTTCATATCATTTCGGAAAATCCAAATTGTTATTTGAGTTGTTTCTAGTGTTATCAAAAAACTTTGTATTATGACAAAGTTATGACAAATATTTTCAATCAGACAATAGTGTGTGGTTAAACTATGATGGTTAACCAGACACTTTTTTTCTAGTCCTATTTCAAGAACATTGTGTATTAGAAGATTAGAAACCTGAACCGACGACGAAACCGTATAAGGGATATTATAGCAAGAAATTCTGAGAAATATTTGGAGGCATATCGAATTATGATTTTGTAAGTGCAAAGCCATAAACGGTGAACATATCAAGATATTTGAGTATGGGGGCTTTAGATTATTTGAGATAAAATAAACTTTGTTTAATAAAATTAAAATGTCAATGAGATATTTATTCCAAAATATTTGTTTGTTAGACAGGAGACCATCTAATACAGAATGTGAAATAAGACCAAAATATTTTCTGACATAAAAATATGTTTTGTTAATATTTTTCATGTGTTCATGTAATGAAATGAAAAATGCCTTTATTAAATAGGCAGGGTTAGGGCTGTCAACTCCTTTCCACTAGACTCATATAACATTTTAGCACACTTACACTTTATGATAAAATTTTTAAAAATTGCCTAGTTCACATAAAACAACTCATGAGCTTAATTATACAATTCTTAATGAAAGATAAAGAGAAAAACTAACAGTTTTAAGAGAGAACAAAAGTAAAAATAATAATAACCCATTCAACCACTCCAACATACTTTCTGACCTCAAACACAAACCGCAAGCACCGAGTAGGTAGACCCTGACCCTCGCTCCGAAGCTCGACCCTCAAAGCTTCTATCATTAGGGTGAACTTTGCAAAGGCGGCAAGCCTGAACATCAAATGACCTCATCAAAATTGTTGATCTATGAATTTCTTGTCGTTCACTAATATCGGAGATAAAATTGAAGTAATCGGACACATAAATAGGAGTTTTAGTTTTGACAATTGAATGTAGAATATAAAGAACACGGAATCGTTATGGTTCTTGGAGTTTCATAAGTGGTGAAGACTGTACGATGATATTATGTTAGGAGGCTATTATTTAAGTGACAGTTGTTACTTTGACGTCAGCTTATCTTTCTGCGGACAGCAAAAAGAGTTTCCCTATTGCGACAAAACAAAAGTACAAATATACCAATATGATACATTAAATTTCTAATTCAATAAAAAAGCAAGTATTTAACGTGTTATAACGTGTTACTTACCTTGGCGAGTTTTTCTTCTGCCTTGTTGACGACGAGCTCGAAGGACTCCCTGTGGGCAAACACTTTCCTCGACTGTACCTTGCGGTGGAAGGATCGTTCGAGGAGGGGGCGGGAGACCTGGCGGCCGAAGACGGAGGCGATGTCACTGTGAGCCTGGGAGTCCACTTCCACCTCCTGCAGGAGAGTCTCCCACGTGTGGAACAGGGAGCTGGGACACGCCGGCCTGACAACATCACTCAACATTTCAGTATTTAAGAAACATCTCATCTAACAATACAAATACAACTCTATTTTGGCTCATTTTACAATATAGGTGATGGAATACATAAATACTGTTTATTGCTTTCGCATATAAAAGTATAACTCAGTATACCAAATAAAGGGACTTTAAGAACTATTTTTAAGCCTTCGACTCTTCAGGAACATACAGAGAATACAAGTAAAATCTTTTTATGTCACGTTAGATCTTAGAATAAACTATATATTTGAAGAACTCTTAAAGTCTATTCGAAAATTTTTATTATTTTGAACTTTAATAATTACGCATCATTACAAACTGTAAGAATTATTCTAGTAATCTGAGTGTTGGAGAAATAATGCCTTTCAGTGGTTTTCAGCCCTCCATTCCATCCATTCCATCCATCCCAATAATACTAGTATATAGAAATAATTTTTCATTATTTTCTGACGTGTTGAAAAGGTTATGTATAAAGCAAGTTGAAGATATACATGCATAAATCTATTTAAAGAAACTGAAAAAATAATTTGTAAATTATATGATTTTATAGATATATGACATTATTTTACGAAGATTTATGTATATCAATTTTAATAATATGTCCCAAATAATATGGAGATTAATTCCTTTCTGGTAAACGAGTTGTGTTAGTTAAATTGATTACATTTATAACAATCATACACAGAATAGTATTTGCCTAGTTGTTATCTCATTATCTGCGCAGGCATTAGTTAAAAGTAGAATTAAGTTTAAAATTGAATTGGACAATATTTACTATGTCGCTTATCAAGTGAAATCTACTTATCTATTAGGACTTTGCATGCATGGGAATTAAGTTCACATAAATGATTTAACCAATTTAATGATTTAGCTTCAAAATTAAGACTGATGATAAGTTCTAATTAGTGTTTAGGCTGTAGATGTTCTCCAACCCACAAGAGTAGAAGTACGAAAAACGTTGTGTCGTGAATTAATAGCAATTTAAATTAAAGCTAAAATAACTAGGTTCCCGGTCATTTTGCATTATTACTCTTACAAAAATAAAACAATTACGTTTCAAAGATCGGAATCTAATGGAAATTAACAAACACAAAACTGTATATAGGACGTTTTAAAAAATATAGAAAATAATGGTTAACAAAAAATGTTGTACGTAATAGAATATATCTGAGAATCCAGTATCATTAGAGCAAATACCAACCATGTCACAACATTTGAACCGCAATGCTTTTGACAAGTTCATCTCAACATGATTACCAGTTTTTTTAATGTTTGTGTATGTTTAACCTCATGCGTACATTTTTGGGACACTTGGGGAAGAGGATGGATTCCAATCCTCGAAGCGTATTGATCTATTTTTTGTAACATTAACGATGGCAAATTGCTCAAACCCGGTTATTTCACCAAATCACCCATCGTCAAAGGGATGATTATTAGCTTGAAGCAATTAATAAAATAACTAAATATTGGTATATGCTTTTAATACTTCGGTAATGAGAACAAAAATGACATTACATAAAATCTCATTTTGTGGTTATGAACAGATTATATTCGATTTTAATAAAACTGTAAAATGTCATAAAGTTATGTGCCTAAAATTTTATGTATACTTTATATGCTACTATCACTTACCCGCGGCTTCATACGTCATTTCGTGTTGGAAAACAAGGAAAACAAGGATGTTCTTTATGATATTCTAAACACTCCTGAGGTAAGTTATAATCACTGAAAATATTTCAATCTCATTATTAATCTTAGATTTATGTATAAAGAGCAGTGTTTCGATTCTGAAGTCAGAGAGTGAAACAGTATTTACGAGTACCAGTGTCATAATTCAAACTTCCCTACAAAATTTCAAGATATTTAATTGAAGAATTTCAGTAACAGTTCAAATATTTTAGGGCAGTAACCAGGAATCCTGAAGTCGAAGTCCTTAGACTTTAGCATGTATTTTAGGTTCATATTATATCACTGTACATGTTAAACAGCTTCCTATTTAGACTTTGCATTTCAGTATTTTAGGCTTTGCGCGTGTGTGTACTCTTCTGGTGGAAATTAATTATATTTCTGACGCTAATGTTGAGTTTGCCTTGTTGCCCCAAACAAAAATATTATGTTCAAAACTGTACACTTATGGCCATTGTAATTAACTCCAGTCTACGATATTTCTCGTGCCATAGTTGAATTATCATAGTTGTCCCAATCAAGAAGATATATACATAAGCAAGTCTGAGAAGCCTACTCCTTAAATCTTCAGTAAAAGTTAGATTAACATTGTTTTTAATATCGGCATTATACTACTGATCAAGCACTCTATGCTAAAAAGTTACCAACGTATAT
The DNA here is from genome assembly GCF_021130785.1 of Homalodisca vitripennis. NCBI lineage: Eukaryota > Metazoa > Arthropoda > Insecta > Hemiptera > Cicadellidae > Homalodisca > Homalodisca vitripennis. The sequence goes on from NC_060207.1 coordinate 35,404,242, forward strand.
TTTTACTAAATTTGATAATTTTCTCTTCTTGATATTTTCTTACTCTGTTATCAACAATGGTTGCAAAAATGGTTGTAATAATATTTCAATATTTATTTCTTCCTTATTATCTGTTCCTACTATCAAGTTTAATCTATGCTTTCAAGTCTATGAATGTAAACACATTAATACAATGGTAAATATGTTTAAAAAACATGTGGTTGTGCTTTAAAATTATAATGTTAACACAGAAAGATAACTGACATTTAATAGGCACATTCTATTAATTTGCAGCAGTGCATTTCTTATAGGGATTGTCTGAACTTCAAATGTCGGATACCTTAGATCATTCCTTAGTATGCCCCTTGGGCACAAGATAAACCTGCGTGCCAAATTTGCTGGACAGTCACGAGATCTCAATTAATACGAAGCTACATTAACCTCGTATATACGATAGATAATAATGTAATATAACATTGCTTACCGTTCCTTTCTTAACTCGGCGTTCTTTTTCCGGAAGTTGGCGACAAGGAGCGCCAGTTCCTCGGCGTGCTGCTCGTACATCTGCGAGAGCTCCTGGGTGAAATCGGATACTGTAACACATGCACAATAATGCAAATAATCTTATGTTGTCAAAGTTATCTGAAATATATGTAACAGTTAAGTGAGTATATATATATATATATATATATATATATATATATATATATAATTAAATTTTTGGAACAGGTATATAATTGGAACAAAGATCTTGCAAATTGTAAATACTGGCGGAAATGTAAGCAATATATGACATTTTATATATATATAAAAAATATATATACATATATATAATATATATTATATATATATATATATATATATATATATATATATATATATATATATATATATATATATATATATATATATATATATATATATATATATATATATATATTGAGTATCCACGAATTACTCAACCAAACTGCACGAATATTATTTGTCAAAAAATGTCATAGTCCTAACTTGCTTACATTTCCACCAGTATTTACAATTTGCAAGATCTTTGTTTCAATTATATACCTGTTCCAAAATTTATACCTGTATAAAAAAGTTATGAAATAATATAATCTCAGATTTCAAAATAGTGACCGTACAAAATAATAAAACGGTAAAAACTGTAAAGAATTCTAGATTTTTATGAAAGAGGTATAGTATAATATGGTAACCTCTAGATGAACAATTTAATACCAAGTTTTTATCGCTATGACAAAACACAACGGTGTGGTAAGAATAATATTGAGCGCCAACTCTAATTTTAAATACACTAATCGAATTATCAATATTATGTATGCTGATTAATAATCAGCTGATTATTACATTTAACAGCTGAAATTACTCGCTAACGTTGTCATTGAACTCTTCCTATGAAATTTGTTTAGACACAGTACATGTTTTGCCGAATTGATCTATAAAACTTGTTTTTTTTGTTTATGCATTCGAAACAAATACCATCTGTTAAACATAGAATTGGTTTTCACAGTTTTATGATAATTTTTAATTGTTTGAGCGTTAGCGTTGTCTATAACTCGAAGGGTAGGAATAATTTAAATTTTTTCTATCTATCATATATGTCCGTCCAACACGATATCTCAAGAACAAACTGATCTATAGACTTACAATTTTGATTGAAGCTCTATTTCAGTATGGGCAATATCGAGTTTGATTATAGTGCATGTTACTACGACTTAGCTGAGCGTTAGTAAATATTTTATATAGGTCTTACGAGTACGAATTATGGTAATAAGAAAATCGAAATAAATAAATCTATAATCAAAGTGATAATAGTAATACGCCATTTTAACAATTAATGATGTAGTAACACATCTAGCCTAACTATCAGAATGAAATAAGATATAAACCCTTGCATGCGACCTCAGCAAAGCATGATACGCAACAAGTGGATTTCGTGGGTTTGACGTACTAATGCTTTACTACTATTCGTATTAATCTTTCATAACTTAAATTCTCAGATTATTATTGAATTTAATAGCTGAATTTTTAACTATTTTTTTGTTGATTGCATTAGTAAATTATTACTCGTTGATAGTGGAGTAACTCACCTAAATTACGCCAAAACCCAAAGAATTAAGAATTTTAATTACGTATCAGAACTCAAGCAGCATATTAAAAAATACATGGTCTGCGCACTACTACCTTTTAGTTAAACTTTGAACGGATTCACATTGGTACAGTCAGAGTTCCAGGTTTTAGGTTCTTGTATTAACCGATTTAAATATCTGCTGTTCAGAAGGCTATAATTCCCTTTACTCCTCAAAATTTAATAAGTAATCCTTATTAAAAAAGGACGGTCCCACATTTATACTTTAGGCCTGCCTCAGTTTTGCCAGTTTTACGCAAAATATTCCAAAAAATATTTTTAATGCAAATGATTCAATAATTTATAATGATAGTGAACTCCAAAATCAAACACGATAAGCTCTATAAGAACCAGTTTGCATTTAGAAAGGGGAGATCGACGATAGACACAATCGTGAGTCTTGTCTATGGAAGGTCGAAATCTCATCGTAGGTTTGTTTCTTGACCTATCCAAAACTTTTGATAACTTTGACCACTCCATGTTGCTTGAAAAATTAGAATCCCGTGGCATTCGAGTTGTGCCTCTCTTGTGGCTTCGTTTCGTTCATTTATGGGTCAAATAATTCAAGTCGTCCATATTTCAAATCACATTTCAAATTCCATGAAGATGAGCTATGGAGTCTCTCAACGATCTATTCTTAGTCCCATTTTTTCCTACTTCATGTCAATAACATAAAATCATCGCTGACGCACGGTGCAATCGTGTAATATGCAGATGATATGACGTTTTACATAAACGAAATTCTAAATTCAGTTTTGGAACGAAACGCCTTTATTGACTACAAATGCGGCCCAAATGTGTTCAGTCTCAATCTGGGAAACCAAAGTATTCAAAACCCAATGTTCTGAATTTTTCATTGATCTCAGTAAACTTCGAATCTGGTCCAACCATAATATTGGCTTAGACCAAGATTCACTGAGATCGAAGTGAGGCATGGAGCGCTGACGTAGACTTCGTCTGCACCCAATTAGCGTCTCAGGCATTCATTTTTTGAGGTTTTTATCCTGATACTGCCCCTACTCGGGTTCTGAAAACGGCTTATTATGGATTGATTTATTCACAATTCTCTTACGGACTGGTGCTGTGGAGTGCTTTCGCCAACACACAGTTCCTGAGAGTGTTTAAATTGCAAACACAAGCAATCCGTGTAATTGAAAAGTTCAGAGAATCATGCATACCAGTTTTCAAAAGTTTGCAACTGTTGACTCTGCCAAGCCTCTGAATTCTGGAAACATCATTAATGGCCGAGACATACTCTCGTACCAGACTAGAGGCAGGGATAACTACCAGACTGCAAGACACAGGACAACGGATCATGAACGCTTGCGCTCGCAGACTGGAGTTCATTTGATCAACATATTAACCAAATAATATATATTATATAGTTCCACGACGCTCAAGGCGTTTAAAACTCGTTTGAAACATTGTTTAGCGTCCTACGCATTTTTTAATTTGAGCATGTTTTTGGCAATAAACTGGGAAACCATTTAATCGTTAGAATAATCCCGGATTGAAGAGGGAGTAATTGGGGCTGAATGGTTGGAATGAACAAAATATATGTCTGTGTAAGAGAACTGTGATACGGAAGTCAAAATTTTAGTTGAAGTTATTGTAAAATGACGTTAGATATAAAATTGTATTGTCGCTGCAAGAGAGATTTATCTATTGACTATAATGACCAGAGCTATAGACTGGACTGAGCTGTTGACTATGATAGACTTCAATATTTACACTAGCAGTAGTTCGATAAACCTCTACATCATACATAAATATTATTACAATTCACTATAATATACTATAATTACTATTCACATATGCCAGCATACAAATGCTTCCAACTTCGTCTGACGGGAATTCAATCGTACTCGATGACGATGAGAATCTACTATCAGATGACAATTACTATACTTCCTCCAGACTAAGTGAAATAAGTAAATATATTCGGTCTATACTGCTTAAGGGTACTAAATAAATGAATTATTTTAACTAATTGTTTTTATTCACTATGTCTCTCCACCCTTAAGATGGGTACACGCTTCCATTGCCTTGTATTATTTACAGTTCTCACAAAAGTTTACAAAATGACTGATGCAATTAAAAATTTAAAAATAAAAAGTCAACTGGTTTGGAAGAAATAGAATTGCTTAAAGCAAATGTTAAAATAAATTTACAGTTTATTATTCATACAATAAACTTAAGATTTTCTAGACGGTGTGATTGAATCTTTGTACGGTAGTTACAACATTTAGGAAAACGGATTAAGTATGAAATTAGATCATATTATAACTGTTAGCATGTTACCTATAATTTAAAATTGTTTGACAATTTAGTCCATTCAATATAAAATACTTAATTTTTTTAACAATAAGGCTCGGTTTAGTTTGAGAAAAAAGGGAAGGGTGCTTTGATTTCAGTTACAGAAAAATGTATAGTGTTTTTAGTAACAGTTGTTTTTATAAGCCAATGGGATCTCTTTTTGAATATTAAAACTGTATTCGACCTTGTTGATCATAATATTTAAATACATGAACTGGAAAACTTGGGAGTTAGAAGAGCTGAGCTTGATTGGTTTGTGAGATTTGCAGGAGAAGATTTCAAAAATTATGAATATCTCATCAGCTCATTGACATTCATTGACACTGAATTCTTTAAAAAATCATCAATCGCCGTTTGTTAATTTGACGAAATGTTTTTTTGCCAAATATTACTTGTAAAAACTTTTAAACTTGAGACTACAATTTTTTAACGTTTAAACCAAAAAGTAAGTAATTTTTAACATAAACAAGATTTAATGTCTTAACAGCGAGTGGTAAAAAATAATAGGAAGCTTTACATAAGACCTACATAAACTGTTCTCGCATATTATTTATTTACTCGGTGGTAATTAAAATTCTACTACTTTAGTTTATTATTATTTTTTAGTGTCTTAATTATAACAATAACTTAATTATAAGTATAACAATATGTACATACCTTAATATACTACTGTCATCATGTACATGTAGTATTTATTTGATAATAAACGCAAATAGATCAGAATATTCTAAGTATCATTTTTTTTATAAGGATGATTAAAAAAAGTACTTGCTCCACCGGAACAAGTAGTTTTTGTGAATAAATCTTTTTTGAATGCAATTAAAAAGATTTTTATTCATAAAAAATGTGTATTTAAACAAATTAATACATTTTCTCTAAAATATATTACGGAGAAATATTAGTAAAATAATAAATACATAATACCAAATAAATTCTAAATAAAAATAAGCAGAGAACAGTAAGAGAATGATGTTTGTAATATATGAGGTATCTTGTAACTATCTGTTCAGCAAACATAGGCTACTGATGGTTCAAGGTTAATTGAGTATGGAAGTTGAGGGAAGTTCTGGACCCTAAGCCACTTGCTACAGGAACGTTAACAAGTTTGTAACTGAGGTGAGGTCTTGGAAATCACAAGATAGTTGCCTTAGTTGTACGTTCCTACGTTTCTATTAGTTTACAAATATTAATTCGTATTTTATGTTTACTTCAACCCCTTAATTTTATACGATATGAAAGTATTATTGAAAAACGCATGTACATTAATTTTGAGCTACATGGAAAGTTGTTTTAACAGTTAAAGTAATTTTATTACTGTATTTAGATTTAGATAGATTTATAATTTTCTTAGTGCAGTCTGTTTATATAAAAAAATCTAAGTATAATCAAATTTACAGTCGTAATTCTTAACGTAAAAAATTTGAATTAAGGTAAGGTTAAGGCCGTTGGCAAGAATAATCGGACCAAACGGGGTGCACTGTCAGAGGTAATAGAATTATGCATCCAACTGTTTGAGGATTTAAAACAAATAACGTTAATCAAGGGCATTCGTTAGTGAATTCTCAGGATCAAATAATTCTTTACATGATTCTTTCTAATGATTTACGGATTTTAATCAAAATTAGAACAGGAATTCTATACAATAACTGTTAACCCTTTAAGTCAATAAAGCACAGCTCATGTTCTAAAACAGTACCCACAACATTTCAAGACATAATTTATGAATACATTGATTTCAAGAATGTGTCTTATCGTTCCAAAGATGAAATGTTAACCGGATATATTCTGTGAGCTTCCTTGGAATCATGGGAGCAAAACTCTAGCATCAACACATATTACACTGACCTATCCGGACGTCTTAGAATTATGGCTTTTCATAAAATTTGGTATAAACATTCTTTGGAATATTTGGTGGCAATAAAGTTATTTAGGGGATCTCAAGAGCTATAAACAATTCCGCACTATTACAGTACAGGCAATACACCTGAATGAGTTGTAATCAAAATTAGCGTTGTAAGGTGTTAAAAAACGTAAATTCAAAGGATTGTAACAAATGATGGATTCTAAGTGAACTTGTAGCCAGGACTACTATTATGGACTTGCTATGAGGATTTTTGTCAGTAGATATTTGGAGGCAGAATTTTAGACCTGCCAGAGTTTAGGTTCTAGTAAAATCTGGAATCTATATGAGGATAGACGAATGCAGTGAATGGGTGTTACAGATGCCATAGATCCGACACGGAACCTTCAGAGGTAATATACTGTAGTCTGAGAATTTATAGTTATAGGAATTCTCCAAATTCCAGGAGTGTCCAGGGAATGGGAAAGTCTCGTTGAAGAATTCTAGAGAAAACTGGAGGTCCCAGAAACCGCGTATTCTACAGGACGGGACCTACGAGAAGTGAAATGTTCTTAAGCAGGAATCTATCAGACGCTTGGGTAGCAGTATTTGGGGGTTTAGAGACAGGAAGATTTTACAAATCGGAAGCTTCCAGAACGCAAGATGTTTCCTGATGTTTCGAGCTTACACACGTCAAAAGCTCTCCAGTAAATTTCTTATAAGCGTAAATAAACCGGACCTTAGAGTTTGACAGTTTCCATAATAATAGGTGTAATAAATCAAGATAGAGATACCCCAGACATCTATTCCCAGGTTTAGATATCAGGAATAAACGAGGTCATTCAATATAAAGTTGTTATAGTTCAGGACGATTCCAGAAGTACGATGTATTGATTTTTGGGTGATTATAACTATCATTAGGTAGGGTGTGGGTTTCATGATTTTAGGTTCTTAAAAATGTAATGTACTTGAAAAGAGCTTTCAAAACGCCAATTTTATATTTTATATAAAACTGCACTTCGTTTTTTTTTAAATTTTGACAAGCTGTAAAATAACGAATTATTATATTTAGTAAATAAGAAATGCATTTTAGTAAATAAAAAAACAGTGACCGAACAAACAGTAAATGTAAGAGCATTACAAAGAGAAATAAACGTGAGCGATGGTCCAAGACTTAATGTCACCGCAGTGATGGGCTTGTGAGCCCTGGGAGGGGACTGTGATATTGTAATACATAATGTATGACGTAAGGCTACGTTATGTCTACTCAAGGCTAGTCACACCAGACAGGACTGTCAACGTTTTCAAGTTTGCAGTTTATAAACAATAAAAAACTCTTACAACATTCGTGAGCATAACTCTAGAAATAAAACAACATTACTTTTCTTATGGATGTTTACATGAATTTAATATACTTTGAACTAACCATGTTTATAAAAATTGCTTATGAAATTCCTGCATGGCTTACGAATACATTACTTTAAACTCAATTTTATATACGATTTTAACTGATAACTGCTAGTTAGCTGATTTGAAACTTTGGAGACGAATCCCTAAGATCAAAATAATAATAATAATAATAATATAAATTATATATAATATGATTAATTCAAAAATAATAATTTTTTGACCAGTGTTTAGCAATAGAAACACACCATGCCTTACGAGAAAATATGATCGTGTTTTACATTATAAATTCATTGTTATCTCAAGAAAATATCTCCAGAGCTGAAACATATTTTCAATGTCCTTGAAATGTACATGGGAAATGATGATATTTGATAAAAACCTTTAAATTAACTTATCATATCTGTGTAAGAAAAATTGTTTTTGTATCATCTGTTAAGAAAATTGACATGTAAAGGTAAATGTTACAGACTGAAGGGAGCACAGCCTTTACATGCCGTGTAGTTAGCTTGATTTTAACTCAAATTAACGTATATTATGTTATATATAACATAGGACACCACATTATAGTTTATCAGCGTCTTTAGTTTCTCAACAGTCCTAGACGAGCAAAGTGGTTCATAGATTTCAACCAAAACTGGCATGGACATTCTATGGAAAAACATACCACAGGATAGGTTATAGGGCCCTCTGAGGGCTCAAAAGCTTTACAAGTTTTTTACAAGCTACCCTGATAGATAAAGACTAAAATTGGCAAGTGTGTTGTGTAGAAAACAATTTAATTAACCAACAATAGTCATAGAGTAACTTTGGAGCAAGCAAGGTTCAGTTATATCTTTTATAATACAAAATGTTTTGTGAAAAACATTAAACACATTCCAGAAGAAAGAAGATACAGGAAAAGTGGAATAGTATTAAATTTATTGATAAGAATGTACATTTCTTTGAATTTGTATACTGTAAAAATGCAGTATTGGAGCAATTTTTAATGAATTTAAATCACTAAATATATTGTATATATATTTTCGAATGTAAAATGAATTTTAAATGGCACTGACCATTAGGGATAAATATAATTCCAGAAGTACGGTAATTGCTAGAAGCGGGAAACATGAAGGTGTCAGGAGATAAAACTTCAAAGAAGGCAAAAGCTTGCTTTTAGAAGTTTTAAAATCCCATAGTTTAGGAATATCGATAGGACAGAAATACAATAGCGTCTGGGTGAAGTCAAATAGATACCAAGAACTTCCAGATATAGGGAGTTCTAAGTACAATAGAGCTGCCAATGACTAAAATCTACCAAAAAACCCTACTAGTCGCTTTAGGTCACATTGATGGAAATCTATCAGAAGTTGTAGGATTGCTCAGGGCCAAATGTTCCAGAATACGGGGTATTTTAGATGTAAAACTTCTTTCACTTGACAAAGAGCTTCCAAAATTCAGGAGCTTCCATTGCCAAGAGCTACCAGGAGAGTCCAGGAGGCTGAAATGTCTTGCAGTAGTTAAAATCTTGCAAAGGCAAGAAGATTACAAGAAATGAAGTTCTTAATATCAAACTGTTTCCAGATAGTGAGAGCTCACTAAAAAAGGCTCCCATTCACACCTCTTCGTTTTAACTAAATTGTAAAATTTAGAATAACCTGGAATAAAATCAAAGACCAGAAACTTCAATAAGTCTAGTATTCCACGAATCTGAATTTTTTAAACAAGGAACATAAAGACTACAATTCACACAGGTCAGGGGCTCACAAAAGTTTAGAATATTCTGAGACCGTTTGCTTCAATAATTGTTCCAATGGAGATCGAAGCTTCTAGTTGCGAAAATATTCTGAAAGAAACCGGGAAAACAATTATTCGCAGGTATAAACCAAGTTCTCAATAAACCAAAATCTGGAATAATCCAAAAGTTTCAATATGTCAAAGGCTTTTGTTTAAAACATGTGGTTTGAGTTTGAGATTAAATAGACATCTCAACTCTTCAAATAAAGTCTTCAAAAAGGAAATAGTTTATTACAAAAATTCTTTATTATATACATGTTTATATTTTATATGAACAATTGCTTTATAAGACAATAACTATTCCATGGGAAAACATGATTGACCCTGGATGTTAATAACTTTTGATCCCAAAGTAGTGCACTTAATAAAGGAGTTATTTCTTAAAAAGCGTTTAATAAAATATTATAATGCAGTAGAAGCTAAAATGTCTATGGTAATTACTTATATAACACAATCTAGGTGAAACATGTTTTTTGTATGGCGTCCATGTAAATTTTATTACGATAAGTCAAACCAGACAGCTGACTGTACAATGATTTTATCTGAGTCTCTCAATAAAAAAAGTTTTCGTATAATATTAATTAATCGAATTGTTAGGACAAGACGTCATGTAGTAACTCATGACGTTACAGATTGTAGTTTTCTACCATAAAAGATTTATGGTAATTGTGCTAAATCCAACCCATAACAACGCATTTAGAGTGGTTACGTATATCTGTATATTTAAGTTCTGTAGCACTATATCGCTAGGTTTGACTTGAATAACAATTTACTTGTACAAAATCCAATTTTCTAAGAAATAAGTTACAGCAAAAAGAATTTCAGCAGTATTCGCAAAAAAAGATAAAGATTTTTGTACACAAAAACGGCACAATAGACAGTTTGTAAATATAACTAATACAGAACAAAATAAGTATAAAGTAAAAATAATATCGAACAGTATTTGTGGATACTTGGACTTAAAATAATTATAGTGAATGCTAAATGAAATTTATATATTTTAGTGTTTCTCAATGTTTGTGTCAAATGCATATATATTTTTCAACGATGAAACAAAAATATATTATTTCCTTAAAAATGTGCTGTAAGAAACTACTCTGTACATTGCTTCTCAAGTTAGAATTTTATTGGAACCGGTGCTCATAACTGTCAACATGAATAGTGCCGGGTACAATAACAATTTGTCTGTGCCTTTTGTCTAGAATTCACAAGGTTTACAGCAGAGTTCAGTTCACATCCTCTGACGTGGCTCAGTGGGTTAATCATGAGACTGAGCTGTTTGCTGCACGAGTCATTTGCCATGTATTTCCTAGACATCAGGAATTATTTTGTCGTCAAGACCATCAGTACATCTATTGTTGGTCTTCGAAAGGAATAACAAAACCGTAAGATGAAAAGTAAGCTCAAAAATACTCCATTCTCCTGATGTAACCTAATAACCAAAACTTTCCTGGTAGTGATGAAAATAATAACAGTTTACTAAACTGTCTTTATTAAGCTAGATCTTAAAAATCTACATTTTCAAGAGGTAAATAAACAAGTTATATATATTCATTAAATATAGTAAATGTTGAAAAATGTACAAGAAATTAAGATACATTTTAGCATGTCAAAAACTATAGTTTAAATTATTGACAAATGAAAGATATTTTAAAACAACTCCATATGAAATTTAATACTATTCACTAGAATCTACAGTATATGAGCGTATTTCCAAACACGTACTCTAATAATGTAAATAATTTGAATAGCTATTGAAAAGGTTAATATACAAGTCGATCTCTTTTGGTACCTATATGTACATTAGAACACAGTTAAATTAGTATTTTCGTTGAAAGGGATTGACGTCATAACTGACGTGTAAATAACATTCAACATATTTTACAGTTTTTATGATTTCGCTGAAATATTTTGAAGTTCTGACTCAAAATTTTTGATAGGGTGTGAGCCAATAGAGTTGAATTATTCGAGTATATTCAAATACATCTTGGGCAATTCATTAAGTAGTTGGGTTAATCAAACATATCTTTATGGTGCCTTCTATCTTTTAGGTTATCAAACTGCTTTATTTACGGATACATAGTAGGATTCCTGGGTTTCGGTTTGTAGGGGTGATATTTGATCATATTAATGACTTTCTCCTTATATGCAACTATCCCCATAGCTATCGTCGCACTGCTTTATCGGTCATTAGAATTATTATACGCTAGAATACCCTTCTTTTAAATTACGAAAGGCGTTTTTCTCTTTATCTTCGAATTTTATACATTCAATTTAAGTGGTTCTTTAATTCTCTCAAAACAGTTGAGGCATCAAACCCATTCTGTCTTTAACCGAGCATATAATTTATTCGGTTGGAATTTCATAAGAAGTATGGAAAGGTTCAGATAGTTCTGGAGTAAAGTTATTATAGATATTGCGTTATAGGTTAATGTCTCCTTAGATCATTAACCTTACGTTAATTATTATGTCTTTCTATTAAAAGCCGACTGTGCTGGTGGCTATATTTAACCCCATAAGAACAATTTTAAATACACTTTTATAACCTTATTTTTTGAAGTAAAATTATGGATATTTTTCACTAGAATAATAAAATAAATACACATCTTTACGCTGTTTTATATGTTACGATATTTTAATTTAATAGTTAAATTTCAAACTTTTTATAATTTATCGTTTAAATACTCAAAAAGCATGCACTTTACAAGCATGAATAATTAAAACGAAAACACGTTTGGATACTTATAAATCATATCTTTAAGTTTCAACATAAATTATGATTTTCCGACCAAATATAACGGCGTAGGCTAAAAGAGTTTCAATTTACGTCTTGGGTGGTAACTATCGGTTCATTACAACTTGCTCCTATGTTGTCTTTGTGCTTCTTTGTCTTCCTATCCTTAAGATGTTTTCAAACTCTATTTACAATCTTGTGATTGTCCGTTAAATCTCAATCTTCCAGTTTAAGTTTTTTTCACAAACACCCATTTAAATATTAAACTGATTAAGTGGCAAACAGTGAGATCAAATTCCACTATCTTAATATATCTACAAGAAAGCTAGTCTAGCAGGACTGTTCCTGTGTGTTTACACAGTACTACTGTATAAGCTGGTTGTTTCCTACAAATCTGCTGATTGGAGTATTTCATATGGTATACACGATTCAAGCATATACCAGTTACAAGTACAAGTACCAGTTTTTTCTTTTGTATCTGTACATACGCTTAACCCAAACTTGTCGAATTCATGAATTTTAATAATCATAATAATCTACGTATCAGATGAAGATAACTATAATGTAGATATGGGGAAATTACATTAGATATTACTCTAGAATCTGTAAAATAGTACACAAATCCATAAAACGAGATATGCAATTCCACATCGAAATGAAGAACGTTTAAAACTAACCTTTCTTCCTTAAATGCATGAAGTGACAGAGAATAGCGAGGGTATAAAAATTACGTAATATTAAAAGAAATGTTTAAGACGAGTTTACGGGCGATTTTCAAAACGATTATACTACGTATACGCCCGAATACGAGACTTAATCTTGTAGTTGTGGTTCAGTTGTTGGGGAAACACAACATTCAATATTTACACGAGTTAGTTAATACCTAGGCACACGAAATGTCAGATTGCGGAAATAGAACGTAACGTTGGAAATCGAGAGTCCGTGCTTTTCAAATATGCCCAAGAGGTTAACTGCCTATCCAGTGGAGAGTATTTCATAGGTAATACCTTTAAAACTCGTATGTAAAAAACCAAAAGCATCTTTGGGATCTCCATTTCATACACTCTGTGTTTTAGCACTCTTCACCCTAAATTAGAAATAATATTTTTACATCTTTATTGCATCGGTCTGTTGCATTTTAAATAATATAGTATAATTAAATTATATGCATATTTGAACTCAATCTCCTATTGAATAAGAGATACGTCCTAGAAATATCCCTTCAGATTGATCTAAAAACATTCCTAAAAATAAATTATGGCCACTGTGAGATATTCCAACCTTTAAAAAATAATTGGAAGTTTAAAAAGTATCATTTCAAAGTTTAAATAGCAATGTAATCGGATAGTTAAACAACATTTTACGAGTACCAATGAAATATAAAGATTTCTCTGCAACATTCCATAATACTTCATTAAATAGAACCAACAATCTCTGTAACAACTATTTAGGGCCAATGTGAAGGAATACTAAGTCGTAGTTCTTTAAGAGAGAGCATTTATGATTAAGAAGTTTATAAGTCACAATTTTGAATCAGAAGTAGACATGTTTAAGGTACTAACTCGTATTGTTTCAGTATGCTTTATTGTTCACTGTTAAGAGGGCAAAAGGTTAAACCAAACTTCCACTGGCTCTTGTTAGAAATTAAGTTTAGAATGTGAAGATGACTTTCTGGTTCGAGAAAATTATATTTCACACACCATAATAAAAAAATATTTTTTTCAGTTACCACGAACAAAAAATAAATAAATAAATATATATATATATATATATATATATATATATATATATATATATATATATAATATTATATATATATATATATAAGTTTTTATAAAAATTCGGCTATTGCAGTGTACGAGTCGTAGTTGCGTTTTTCTTGTTGTCCCGATTAAGAAATATACATAAATAGGCCTGAATAAGTATTCTTCGGTCAAAAAGCGTGTACTTTAACCATAATAATCTACTTCTGGTCTAAGACATGTCCGGTGCCGTAGTGGTGTTTTCCTTGTTTTCCCTGTTTTGAGAAAATATATACATAAGTTGATTTGGAACGTGTATGTCGGTCAAAAAGTGACTACTTATGACCATTATAATTTACTTCTGGTCTTAAGTATTTTTGATAGAATAGTAGCGCTTGTATTGTTTTCTCAATCGAGAAAATCTATACTATTAGGCTATATAAAAATCTACTGGTATCTGTGTGTGCAATACTCGAAACACATAAACACTACTAGACCGATTGTACTGAAATTTTATATTTTTTTATTATCCATGGTTAACAAATATGCATATTATTTTGACACTCCTTCCGGGCTACGCCTCACCGGTCTCTAAATTTACGAAAAATCCTATCTGGAAAGTTGTGAAATATGAATTGAAAGAGTGACAAAACGTAATCAAAGGTTCTGTGTAAATTAGTTTTATAACACCAAAACCATGTGTATAAATAAGTTAATCATTATTTCAAATTTGTTTATATAGTCTTGAAAGCATAGAGTAAGTATGATAGTAACGACACTAGTTTCAACCTTTTCTGCAAACGCTGTTGAGCACAGAGTAAGATAATATCCAGATAATAAAAATAGAAGTTTTGGTAAAAATATACTTTTAACTGTACATTTCAACAAATATTCAGTATATTAAACTTGGTCAGTACTGTATTGCAGATTTCAAAAACAAAGTTACTACGTATCTGACTTTTACCATAAATAAAAACAAAACTTTTATGAAACTCTTCTTAGTTGTTTTTTGACAGAAGTAGGCATCTCAGACCTGTGAATCTTAATGGTGGGGTGGGAGGAAAGCGTATATATAAATGTTGTGTGTGATGTGTGTGTGTGTGTGAGTGTGTGTGTGTGTGTGTGTGTGTGTTGTGTGTGTGTTTGGTGTGAGTGTGTGTGGTGTGTGTGTGTGTGTGTGTGTGTGTTGTGTGTGTGTAGTGTGTGTGTGTGTGTGTGTGTATGTGTGAGTGTGTTGTGTGTGTGTGTGTGTGTGTGGTGTGTGTGTGTGTGTGTGTGTGTGTGTGTGTGTGTGTGTGTGTGTGTGACAGATACGGCCAAATACTAAATAATTGAATCGGAAAAAGTAAGGGCTCTGTGGTGTAATGGTAGCACATTCACCCGGCAAGTGAGAGATCGACTCCCGGCGGAGCAAGTACTTTTTCTTCCATGTTTATTGAAATTAAATAAGGCTATTGAAATTTATACTATTGAATGTATATATATATATATATATATATATATATATATATATATACACATTAAACACACACACACACACACACACACACACACACACACACACACACACACACACACACACACACACACACACACACACAAACCTTTTTGCATTGTTTTATTTATCGTGGCAACAAGGCAAACTCAACACGTGTCGGATATAATTTACTAGGACTAGAAATACTTGTACACTTTCACAGCCTACGAAGTTGCGTGAGAAGTCGCAAGTAACTGTTAGTAGTTATATACGTCTGAAAAGCCTCACATGGTAAAAAATGTGTATTGACCCATTACCATATACTTGCAGTCTAAGATATTTCTGGTGCTTTAGTATCATTTATCTTGTAGCACAATGAAGAAAATATATATAGTTAAGTAGGTCTGAAAATGTTACTTCGGACAAAAGCGTGTAATTCCTCCCATTGTATTTCACTTCCGGTCTAAGGAATTTTCGGTGCCAGGAGATTGTTGCTGGAAGGAAGCGCATCAGATAACTACATGACAGACAGTTATTAAGACAGCGTTTCCGTAAACATTCTTGGCGTGTGGGACGTTTAAGTTTAAAGTCATGAAGTTTACAGTGAAGTCAAATGTCTGAATGTAGTTGGAGTCTTGTTCGAGTCATCTTCTCCGAAAGTTACAATAAAACTTGGTCTGTAATTAAATTTCAAACCCATAGCCTAAATTTGGCCTCAAATTTATGGTTTAATGATACCAGTATAAGCAAGATTTTATTGAATTTCTTAAGTGGATTGAAAAAGTATTAAAATAAAAGATCTCAACAAAGACAAAGAGGTAGTAAACGTGCAGATGACTTGTGGAGAGTGATTAAGGGAGATGCCTTTAATAAAGAGAACGATGCCATTATTGTGAAAAGGAGATTAAAGGGGCATGAAAATAATTACCTGCTCGAGCTGAGTCTTACCAGCACTCTTCCCAACACTGTTTCACATAAATTTCACTGATTACGACAGAAGACTTTTCCACTAATCATAATTTTTGGCATTACTCGCTGTACGGAAAGGTGACAAATATACGCCACGAGAGAAACTTTCTCTAACAAAAATAACATGTAATAACAGTAATTACTTTGAAACGTTTCTAGCGTTTACATTGTTTACATTTAAATTGTTTATAATATGTATATGCAATTTTATAGAAATATTTATGCAACTTTAAGATGTTTTCTTTTATCAATAACTAATCGATGTACTTGACTAACCTTGGAAAATTGTTTAAATACAACTCTAGATAATTGTTAATATAGTAAGTTAGTTATAGCCTTCTATACAATCTAATATTTTTAGTAGCAATAGGGATTTTCCTAAGCGTCATCGTAATAAAATTCTGCTACAAATAATAAATCCAAGGGTTGTGTAGTGTGTTCTTAAATTTAACAAATAAATTTTGTTTGTATTAGTGTCTCAAATAATTTTCTCTGATTTGCACACCTCACAATTCAGAAAATGTATATTGATATTGCAGCTCATAAACGTTTGTATGGAGTTGAATGTTTTTGTACATCAAGCCCTCTAAGTTTTACATTTCATTATGTCTTGAATGACGCTTATCAAAAGTAAATCATGACAAAAATATAAGTTTAGGTTGAACTCAGGAACGTGGCAGCGCCTTCAAAACTAACGTTGGGTCATTCCTATATTGAAATGTTATTATCATAGAATAGCAAGATAAACAAAATTTGGACTATCTTAGTGAGTTTAAACCTATTTAGAATATATAAAGTTTATGTAAAAATATTGAATAAATAACATGTATTAAAACTATATTTTTGTTAAAAATTATGTAATGAAATCACTGCAGCAATACGTAAAACTGTTGTTGCTATTATAAAAAAAAATGAAAAACAACATATTATGAGAAACGAATACCATCACTATTTACAGCCGACTGATTTCTCGTACAGTTGAATATGTTTTGACACGACCTTAACGTTTTTCATTTAGGATTGTTCTAGTCACCAAATGAGGTATCACAATTCTTGGTTTGTTTATTTATTTTATCAGCTCGATAAATTTGATGTCAAAAGCAGATAAAAATGTTCACTATTTTAATAATAAGTCTTATTTTTATGTTAAGACTGCAACAAAACAGTTCATACAAAATATTTAATCCCTAATTATTATAAATAGGAAGAAAATACAAATTTCATTCATTATTCAACGATTAATATGCGTTGTTTTAATTGAACAAAAATATATAAGGGATGTGAATTTGCCTCCAATAAGTAATCGATGTTTCCAACTTATCAGAAAACCAGGAAAATATTAATAAAATCCAAATTTTGAGGTTGAAGTACACACACACACACACACACACACACACACACACACACACACACACACACACACACACACACACACACACACACACACACACACACACACACACACACACACACACACACACACACACACACACACACACACACACACACACACACACACACACACACACACACACACACACACACACACACACACACACACACACACACACACACACACACACACACACACACACACACACACACACACACACACACACACACACACACACACACACACACACACACACACACACACACACACACACGCACGCACGCACGCACGCACGCACACACACACACACACACACACACACACACACACACACACATATATATATATATATTGGCTCTCATAAACAATTATGTTTCCTTGGATATATATATATATATATATATATATATATATCTTTAATATACTATACAGCCGCATGTGTAACTGACTCACTGACTGATATATAGATACAAATTCTAACATAGTTGTAGAAGTGCTAGAAACTTGAAATTTGGCATGCATGTACCTTTTGCAATATGACCCAGAGGAAAAGTCTGAAAACCGGACATTTTTACTTTTAAACCCCTCAAAAAATTATCAAAAAAACGTGCATTTTTTTACTCTTGCAGGCCTTTCTTGTAAGCCCGATAGCGGGCGAACCGTTTGAGCTAGCTCGGATCTGACGAAAAATCGTTAGTCAGGAATGAAGTGAACTACAAAAAAGGTCCAGTGACTTTTTGCTCTATCTTCCATGGTTAAGCGACAAAACGCGGGAATGTTTGACATTCCAGAGATTTTTTCGCTTAAAATAATTTTTCGAACCCGATAGCGGCCGAACGTTAGGTCGTAGCTCAAATCTGATTGACCCATCAAATTAGCAAATTGCGCGATCTACAGAAAAGGTCCAGTGACTTTTTGCCCTATCTTCATTGGTTTGGCCGAAAAAACGTGATTATGTGTAATTTTTTTGTAATTTCCACGTGAAAACTTTGTTTTTGGGGTCGATAGCGGCGAAACCATTGGTCGGAGGGCAAAATAAACCAAAGGTTAGATATAGGAAATGAAGTGATCTACATAAAAGGTCTAGTGACTTTTTACTCTATCTCCATTAGTTTGACCGCAAAACGCGATTAAGTGAAAATATTTGGAAAGTTTCGCCTAAAAATTTACATTCCGGGCTTGATAGCGGCTAAACGGTTGGTCGTAGCTCAAAACACGTCATTTGATAAGTTTTAGTAAATGACGTGTTCTACAAACAAGTCTTATAACTGTTTGCCCTATCCTAAATGGTCTGGCCGAAAAACCTGTTTAAATGGAAATATTTTATAATTTTTACGTAAGAATTTTGTTTCTGGAGGCGGTAGTAGCCAAACCATTGCTCATAACCTAAATCCTACATTTTCAATAACTAGACAATCTATAGATCTAAAAAAAGTTCAGCTTGTTTTTTGTCGTATATCCTTACGTAAACGCTAAAATCTCTCTTAATGGAAAATCTTGGTCGCAATTAGCAATATCAGTTATGGGTAAATATGATTCGACTATAATTTGTGCAATCCGTTCTAGTTCCGGATTTAACTTGTGTCACTACGTTAACGAGTGACTACAACCCATAACGCCAATTGGCTGAGCGTTAGCGAAGCGTCAATAATAGGTAGGGACAGAGTACTTTTTAATTAATTTAACAAAATAGTGATTCATTGTCAACACTCTGGTATGGAATGATAATTTCCTAAGTAATTTAAACCCTCTGATCAACTTTTTATTTTGATAAAAATTACTGTACACATATTCTCGTAGCACAGACACACATTTCCCACAAAAGTACCTCGCGTACTTGTAACCCCCCGACAACATAAATCCCCCTCTCAGTCGATGAACTCCTGATTAAGTTAAAACCCCTGATCAACTTAATAATCTGTTAGTACAAAATATTGCGATCTACAAAAAAGGTCTAGTGACTTTTGCCCTAACTCCATCGGTTTGGCTAATAAATGTTAATAATTTGTATGTAAATATTTTGTTATTGGAGACGATAGGGGTCGACCCGATTGTACTAGCATGAATCTCAAAACGTTTATAAATAGATATTGATACGATCTACAAATAAGGTTCAGTAGCTTTTTGTTGTATATCTTTCCGAAAAGTTGTTTACGCTTTCAATGGCAAATTTTTTTTTGTAAATTTGCAATTTTTGATTTTTCCGACTAAAAATTATGCAATTTATAACAGTTGAGATTGAGTTTGTATTACTGCGTACACGACTGACTAGTATACGTCTACTAGAACACATCGCGAATTGGCTGAGCGTTAGCGAAGGTCAAAAGTAATTAGGGACAGAGTGAGTTTTATTTATGCTCACAAACATAAGACCCTCCAAAATAGGCCCACGTGTGTCTTAACCCCCGGTAACATTACCGCCCCCCTGGAATTTCCTGGTATGAGTAGATGAACTCCTGATCAAATTAAACCCCCTAAACAAGTTAAAAATACTAACTTAGTGTTGGTTTTTTTATTATATTTACACTCAACAATTCACACTAGCTGCCCAGTGCAGACTTTTCTTCCAAGCTCCATATCGAGAAAACCAGAAATCATAGCTAAAATCTGAATCTGAGGCCAGAATCGAACTTACTTTTCGTGCTCGATAGTGGCCGAACCGTTGGCCCTAGCTTAAATGTAAAACTTTTTGTAAGTAGCTATTGATAGGATCTACAAAAAAGGTTCAGCAGCTTTCTATCGTTTATCTATCCGTAAGCCTTATAAATGCTCTAAATGGCAAATTCATTGTCTTCACTTTTAGGTGTTTTAAATTTGCAACTATAATTAGTGCGATTCATGCTGGTTCCAGATTGGCCTTGTATTACTACGTCAACGAGTGACTAAAAACCCCCCCTCCACATCGGGAATTGGCTGAGCGTTACTAAAGCTTCAATAGTAGACAGGGACAGAGTGTTTTTTTTATTAAATAAAAAAAAACTAAATTTTAGTTTTATGAAATATTAGTCCATTGTCAAAACTCTGGCGTGGAATGATAATTTCCGAAGTAATTTAAACCCCCTGATCAACGTTTTATTTTGATAAAAATTCCTCGTGCCCAGACACACATTTACTAGAAAAAACCACGCGTTTTTTAACCCCCGACAACATTAAAACCCCCCTCCCGTGAATTGTCTGGTAGATGAACTCCTGATTAAATTACACCCTCTGATCTACTTAATAATCTGATAAACGTTGTTTTTCTTTTCGTTATACTAAATCTGTTTACACAATAGCTGACCAGTGCAGACTTTAATCCCAAGCGTTGTACCGACTAAACAAAAGCTCGCAGCTAAAATCTGACGACGGAATCGCAACACAAAATTAAATTTCCGACAAGAAAGGTCCAGTCACTTTTTCTCGTATCTCTAACGGTTAACCCGTAAAATATCATTAAAGTCAAAACTTTGATTAAAACTGAAATATTTAATAAAATGGGTCCAATTTAATTCCGAATTCCGCTTATCCCCGAATCTGGCCAACACCCGAAAGGGGGCCTGGGATGTGTCATGAACCCCCGGTAACATTAATCCCCCCCGGGATTTCCTGGTATGACCAGATATTCTCCTGAGTAAATTTTACCCCCTGATATGTAAATACCCCCCCCCCCCCCCGGTAACGTTAACCCTCCCAGGGAATATACTGGCTTGACCTCATATCCGAATTTTACCAATCACCAAATCTCTTAACCCCCCTTGGGAAGTTCCTGGTATGACCAGATAACCCCCTGATGTCTTAACCTCCAGTAAAGTTAAACCCCCCCTGGAAATTTCCTGGCATGACATCATGTCCGAATTTTACCTATCACAAAACCACTCTTATCCCCGAATTTGGCTAACACCCAAAAGGGGGCCTGGGGGCGTAGCTCCCAGCGAGCCGAAGGCGAGTATATATATATATCCAAGGAAACATCATTGTTTATGAGAGCCAATTATCCACTCTTTAAAATGAACCACGACAATTCCCCTATCATAAAAAACAAGATGATCATGCATCAATAGAAAGGCCGAAAAAGTCAAAATGATTTGTTTTTAATAATAGATGAAATAACTGTAACCGTTCATCGAATAAATAACTTGTACTAGATCCACAATTAGTATAAATATTTTTTTTATTATATGTTAATTTATAATGAAAACTAAATGTATATCTTAATTTCACATACATTAATACTGTTAATGTAGAATACACCTTTTAGAATCTATAGTTGTCTATATTACAATATTATTAAAGTAATAATATTTATAATTATAAGACTATATCATATTCGCGTAAACATAAATAACAAATCTTTGGCAAGTTAAGCTAACTACAGCACAAGTATAACTAATACACATGATGCAACGCAATACCAACCAGCCACTGCTTTTGATAGTTCCCACAGAGTCAGCGCCAAGGAAGAAGCCAAAAGCCGAAAACATTCAGCTACCATAGTAGCATCGAATCCACTCCCCTAGGCCTACTACATATTATGTCCCCACGCAATCACCTCCTTCAACCCCTCACGCATTTCACCGGCATTGCTGTACAGTACGTTACGATTATTGTCAATTATGGTTACTGAAATATCTTATCCCCATTTAAATTTTGCTGTCAGATTTATAGTTTTTAGTACCTCAATGGTGGCCTATATAAAAACGGCACCCTATATCATTATTTAGTGTGGATGTTGTTATGACACTAAGGCCATTAAAATTTCTATATTCATTCTTAGTTTAATAACTGGTAAGAATTTTAGCTGGTACAGAATGTGTGCTATTCATTAATTTGAACATATTCAATACCAATTTACCACCTAAATTAAAGATGTGTTGATAATTACGTTTTTTACTATGGGTAGAGCGAATATTAGAATTACTTGCATAACTTTTATCCAAAATTTCCGCAGAATATTTGTTTTGTAAACACCCAAAAGTTTGTGAAGTATTAAGCACTTATAAAGGATATTTATGAAACAAATTTGTTAAAGGCTGCGTTTCGTACATTTAATAAACTAAGTTGTAAAGTTTGAATCAAACTCCTGAATGTCTACAGCCTACATCATCAATCAAACAATTTCTTCTAAAATAAAGAAAGACATCTCACTGAAATTATAAACAATAGTCTCCTCATGTCAGCTGAAACAGCTGAGGATATAAGAGAGTTTGTACCGCTTTGTTCGTCCAAATGACTAATGGCTTGATAAGTGTCACTTGAGGAGTTTTGTAACGCTTTGTTTTCTCAAGCGAGGCTGAACCTCATCTGACCGCAAATCTGGTGTCACCATTTACACGCCTCTCGTTCCATTTGTTTTCTTTCAGTATTGATTAAATTATTTTTTCATTGTTGTAATTTGTTAACCACTCAATGGCGTAGTGGTGATCCCTACAATATTTTATAAACTTTTCCATTTTTCCGCACAATTTTATATTAGCAAAAGATTTCAGATGACCAAACTTGCAGCATGTGATGGAGCAGGACCAAAAGATGATCACATCACCGTTCTTATTGATTGTTTAATGCGCTGTAATTTGTAGGATGTCCGTGGTCAGTGTCGAACTGATATTTTGTCACTGTACAACTAACATAAAATAAAGTCGCTTAATTAATCATTTTTGATAGGAACGGTTTATTACATGCGAAGCTGACATTGAAATATGGCATGGTAATATACGCCCCTGCCTTCTATTCGTATATTCCTGCTATCGGAGAGTTGATCCTACTGTAGAAGAAATAAACATAATCCAGATTTGGGTTTACAAGGAGATGTAGAGACCAACAAGGAAGTTATATTTTTTAATTGAGGAATTATAGGTTTTAAAACGTTATTTTCATGGCAATATGTGTCATATTCTTGTACATACTGTAACAATAGCACATTTTTATTTTCAGCCATTTTAATTTGGGTAGTTTACAAAAGTACCTAAACTTTCTATTTATAAATACCTTTTTACGTAAAGTGATAAATTATTTTACTGTATTAATAATTGAAATTATCTTTAAGGGTTATGAATCTTACAAATAAATATTAATCTCAAAATGTGTTGCTAAGCGCAAGTCTCAAGGACGGCTGGACCAATTCGGCTTTTTTTAATATCTGTAGAAATTCGATGATGAAGGTTTATAATCCTAAAAATATTCACTGTAAATACAACTTTCACTTAGTGCAGCATTTAAATATTATAAAGAAAAAGATCCGAAAAATTACCAGGATTATTTTTGAATTCTGAAGAAATAGAAGTATTTATGTTTTATAATCCAAATTTAACTGACAATAAAACAGCTGTTAACACTTTCAGTTCTTCAGAGGGGATAAAAACTTTGTTAACATTTAAATTTTAGAACAGTGCTCGATCGGTAGTTATGCAAAAAGAAAAATAAGTCAATATCAAAAATTTAATCCAGATTGCGCCAGAGAACTTTTGAATATTGCGCGTGAACCCGCGAGTAACAGCTAGAATAACATAAAAATACGTTTTAAAAAAACCAGTCAATTGTACTACCTTAACTATCCACGCAGATGTGACTAGCTGCGAGTTTTAATACATAAATAAAATAATAACATACAGAACAATGGGGTTTTGTGTTAATTCATACTCTAAGTGATCACTTTTCAGACATAACGAACATTCAAAACTTCTGTTATACTCTATGATGTCGGAAAGGAGAAGTATATTCTTAAATTATCAATTGATTAATATTTACTAATAATAATTGTACGTAAAGAGAAAACATTGCTGAATGTGCCTTAAGGTTAATCTGACGAACTATGTCTTTAATTGTACGTATATTTTAAACGACTTAATCAAATGAAATCAAACAAAATGCCATAAAATTGTATTACTAAGAAAATAGGAATTAAAAACTAAAAAACAGTTCTTCTAAGCAAACCTAATTTATTGAAACTAGATACCGTAAAAAGTTGGCATCAAATGCAAAGGTGTTATAGATAATTTAATCCTAAAAATATTCACTGTAAATACAACTTTCACTTAGTGCAGCATTGAAATATTATTGAAGAAAAATGAAATAATCAAGCGGTCTCGTACATTCTATTATAACAATAGCTAATGTTACAGTTGAACATCATCGACAGCCATACTGTATACATAAGTAAATATAGTAAAAGATTTTATTGGAGTATCCTCAAATATGCATAACTATGCATTGTGTCATTTGTCTTTGCTTAGAATCTAATGAAAGAAGAATTATTTTCTCACAATTATATGTGGACCAATTTTTTAATAAAATTCCTTCTCTGTATTTTTGCGTAAATTATTTGGAGTAGTTAGTTTTGAAAAAAGTATATACTGAAAGTCCAAAGGAATGAACCTAATATATACTATCCAAATCCTCAGAGAGAAAGGCAGGAAATTTCAAAATAATTGTAAGGATAAATCTATAATAAGACCTATACTATATATATAGTACTATACATATAATAAATTTGTAACATAACTACAACACTAGTAAATAATAACTAACAAACGAATAAGAAAATATGATTAGTATTATTATACATAACATGTCGAACAACTGCAATTTTCAGATCTGCAACTCTAACCCATACAATTTTCACGAATAGGAAACAATTTTCCAGCGGAAGGATATCCGGCAGCTCGTTAGTCAGGGAGCCAGGGCGGAAGGAGATGACAGATGCCAGTTCGTCGTGTTAATCACCTATTTGTATGCTTATGGATTAGTTCATCCGGTTTAATTCAAAAGATCAGTTTAGTGTCGTAGAAAACATTAATGTTTGAGATTTTTAAAGAACGAAGGATTTTAAGAAATGTTTAACATTTTATAGGCTGGTTTTGTAATAAATTAGCTTGGTAAATAATTGGTTGAATTATTTAACAACTCTAAGGCAGTAATCAAAATAATAACGATGACGTAACCATAATCAAAGCAATGTAGTATCAACAAAATATCCTTCATTTGCATAAAATTTATAATTAAAATCATCCACTTATTTATTTTTTTCATAAAGATCTCTATTGGCAGAGTTGGAAGAAAGTACATTTTATGAGAAGTAGCACTATACTAGGGACCAATTGGCCTTCTTGACAATCTCAACAAGTTATACTTCCAGTTAATCTCCTGTCGCAATTCCACACTTGCTTGGTTTTCAGTGAAAAGGAACCAAAACCTAAAATCTGACACCATTTTATAGTAATGCTAAGATAAAAAGCATATTTTTCCAATTAAGTCCAGAGACATTTCCTAGGTTAAACTTACAAACGACAACAAGAATTATATCCTTTCAAAAAGAGTGTTGGATATTACGGTGTCTGTGAGTCTTGTTAAAGCTCAAAAAGGCTTACTGAACCACATAAATCGGTAAGGGACCAATCTGGATAATTTTCTTGAAATATTTAAATTTTGGTTTTACATTCCAAACGGAAACAAAATTGCAATAATATTTTCAAGCTAAGAAAGGCAATAGCCTACGATTTTTCTTGACCCAGATCAGAGCTCTCCCGTTTTGGTATTAAATCCACTACAATAACCATTATCTGGAGGAATATATTTCAGGACATAGATGATCTTGAATGGTCTAAACGAGTGAGCAAGGAGATCCATCCCCTGCAGTAAACAGCGCTACATCGTCTGTCGTAGTGATTTATTGCTTGACTACCCGATCGCCCACTCAATTCTGCTGAAGATCACCTACGCTAGACCATCTAATTCTGTGCGTTTCCAAGTTTAGGAGGTTCGTGATATATAATACTATATTTTTAATATAGTATATACAGTATTTATATTATATAGTATTTTTAATATAGTAGTAGTTATAATATATTTAGATATGTTTGGTTTTCTATAAAACTGTTATTTACAAACCTACGTATTTTAAAATTGTATCAAGAAAGCATTTATGTTGTTGTAAACAATTTTAAAATGAAAACTTTCAGTGTATTATTTTCATACAACTATATTGTACCCGGTAGACAAGAACCTATGTCATAAAGACGTAAACCAATATTGCAATCCCTACCACAGCACCGCAGCGCATTTAAAGTAGTGAAATTGATTTGCGGTCGGGTAAATTTAAAAATATTATGGTATCAACTCATTCCGATGATTCAAAAAAATACAGGAACAAATAAAGAAACTAATTTGAATGTTGAGTTTAGCTCCAGTTCACGTTCCTTTAATTGCAGCGATTGGTCTTAATTCTCACGCTGTCTCCGACTTGACTCCTAGAATTTGATGTCATGTTCGCCTGAAGAGCTCCAAAGACGAAGAAGCTGAAAATGAATCTTTCCATTATTTCGGCATCAGAGAAACCTATAAACAGGTAAAATGATGGTCTCATCAGGTGCACAATTGAGTGCACTACTATGTTTCTAACACGATCTCTAAGCACGGTGAACTAAACGAATTTTTTAAATTGAAGTTCATCAGAGGTGAAAAATGCTCTGAAAAGTCATACGTTACCCCAAAACTTACTCAATTATTGTGCTATTAAGAATTTCTGAACTAATTATAAAAGCAATTAAAAAGTAAAAATAGAAGAGACATATTTTTGAATTTTGATTATTTATGCAAAAGGAAGTTTCCCATCACAGCTCTTAACATTAGAGAGCTTGAAAGGATAAAACTCAATTAAGGACAGTGTTTAAACAGTGGAAATTGACATCCTAAAATAACAAAGGCTTAATTAATCGATTTTTACAACGATGCTTTCACAGCCAACTAAGACCTCTCGAGATGCACAAGTAGCCTTTGTTACATTATTTCTGGGACGATCGTTTGAAAGCACGATTATATGTCAAAGGTAAAGTCAAAATATTTTACTGTCATCCGACTATACACATAACATTGACAAAAGTCCATTCAATATTATTTGTCTATAAACATAGTAGACGTACGAATTGGATTATAAAACATCTGCTTACACTGTAAACTATGTTAAATATAGAATAATTATGAATTAGATATGTTATTATAGCAACACTATTTACAGATTAGAGAGTTGGTTATAATACTGTCGGACACCGTAACATACCGAACGGACTAAAAATGCTCTAAGCCTCAGTCGGAACAAAACCACATCCGATTCCGACCTAAGCTGTGGAGGAAGGGCATTAAATAATTTAACTGCAGAGTGATAAGTATGTCTTTCAAAAAAATAGTATTGTGTTTTGGTATAACTAAAGATCTGGAGTTTCGAATATTGTATCAGCTAGTATTAGTAGGTTGAAATATGTTCTAATATTTCATGTAAAGAGTTAATGTGTTAAGAATGTAAATATCAAGATATGTCAAAAGATTATGATTCGAAAAAGCCTACATAGGAATCAGATATTTTCATTTCATCCTAACTGATTCTTTTTTTAAGCGAAAAATTTGTTTCGTTTTTGTAGTTTCAGCACCCCAAATTGCAACTGCACCAAAACCTGGTATTTTGTGTTTTCTATCACTTTTAAAGTATTTTAGGAGCAACCGCCTACAAAAAACAAAGCCAATGTTAACATATTAATACATTGTTTAGAGAAGTACTGTACAAAAAATATCTTTATAAATAATGGATGATTTGAAAGAAAATACGATTATGAAAATTTATCATGGTAATATATAACATCAATATGACGTTTCAGAAACTGGGATCTGTTTCAGGTGATAGTAAAACAAAAGATTTAGTACGAAGAAAAAAATTTAAATACATGTATATAAACACACAAAAGTAAAAATTCATAACAACTGATTTCCCCTAACACAGATGAAGCGCAAGTATTTCATTTAATGACATAGCACAGAATGAGCTAGGTCGAGATGTTTTTATGTTTTGATGTAAACATTTGTAGATAAGAACCTATTAAAATGATTTGAAAGAAACCAAATTTTTCTGTCTAAGTTTTTAACCTATGAGAGTGAACCTTAAATACCTATTTCCGAATTGGAAGAAAGTTTCATACTGAAGTGTAATATCCTTCTTTAAGTGCGGCATTCATTAACGTTAAAGTGAAGGAGTTGAAACGCCGAAGTGGATGTATGTCAATGTTTTAATGAATCTTGCACGGAATGTGAACTATAAAGACTAGTCGGTTATACAGGATAACGATCCTGACAAAGGGAGGAACTTTGTTTTATGACGTGTTCTAAGCCATTACGTACGAGTTTCAAATGTGTATGGGCTAAAACATAGTCTCGTATGTTTGCAGTACATTCCACGTTAATACGTTTTGAATTGTTAGACCACACACTGATCTTAAAACGTATAGACGTAAAATTCTCTAATATTGTGGAATGAGATTTTACTATTAGGTGCTAGTATGTAGTTTAAAATGACGACATATGCGCGTTTTTTAGGGTAGCGTCAGTTATCAACCCAAGTTTTAGACTATTAAAAGATTGGATCAACGTTTTCTACACATGTACGTATGCGTTTAAAAACTTAGTAGGCATTTTAAACTTTACATACACAGCCTATTGTAAAATTAAATTCTTGACAGTATGCGATATAATTTAACCTCAAAATAACTTGAGTTTCACAATTAAACATATGTCTTGTATGGGGTCACAGGCGTTGTGTAGAAAAAGCGAGGTTGGGCTTTGTGGTGCCACCCTACTGAAGTGGGTTGCTGAAAAAGGTGCTGAAAAATTGTCCTAGTTTGAAATTTTTAATTTAAATTCCGTATCATTTTTCGAAAAAAGAAGTAGTCTCATAGGTAATAAAAGAGTAGATAACTGTTTTACTCTTTTGAGCGTAAGCAATTGTCCGAATGGCCCCAACAACTCATTTAAATTTGTATTTTATTTACACTAAACCAATGTTTACGAGAAAAGATCAAGAATTCCAGTATTAATAGTTTTTGATACAAAGACATATAATTTATGTAGTAGGTTGATTAGAAATCTAATTGAAAGTAAAACATTTGACTATTATGTAATCTTGTATAGCCTACATTTTGACTTGTTACAATTGTTGCACAGTTAAATAATTTAATCAAAATCATCGTTCGAATGAAACAGCATTAGAGAACGAATTTATTTCCAGTTTATATTTACGCCTTTATTTTATTCTACTTCACCTATTTGAGGCCCAAATTTATTTGATGAAAGGAAAACATAGGTGTTTTTTTGTTTCTGGAGAAAGAAAAGCGAGGTTTTACCAGAGTGAATTGTTGGAACCTGTCCAATACATTAGCCACAGGCTGCCCATTAACTTGATTTGGCGGCGCACTTTTAATTTACCAACTCGCAAGCTGAGAAATTCTCTCTTAATGTATTTTAGATTTCAATGTACAATTAGCATTTCAAATTAATATTTCTATTCACAAAAGAATTACGCTTCATTTAACCAGACAAGCATCTTTGTCCTTTGTACAAATTGTATAAAACAACATGTAACAATATAATTTATTTTATATTCATTTAATGTTCTGTTGACATGCATTGAAGAATAAAACAGGATAAAATATTACAATTGTTTAAAAACTCAAATAATTATTACACAATTTTTTTATTCGCTTGCATAACTTTAACTACAGTGGAAATATTGTTATTACTTATGTATTAATCCTCTATACGTCTCCTCCCTCTGGTAGTCAGTTCGCTTCTAATTGGCAAACCATTTCCATGTATATTAAAACTTTAAATTAATTTAACATTATCCTGTCATAATGTAGACAATTGTCATCTCAATTATTTTTTGTTGTTCCGGCTGAGAATTTAAAAGTTGCGTTTATTAAATATATACCATCAAATTATAATTTTGATGAATGATTATTAGAAATAAAATTATAGATTTCAATAAGGATTAATGTTTAAATCAAAGGTATTTCAAAGAGTTCCATAATTATAACAATGTGGGATGAGTACATTACACAAAAATATCGATTGCAAAATTTTAAATATAGCTCATTTCATCAGGATACATGTGTTACATGTTGAAGTGTCATATGATTGAACTCGGTTTGTCTACAAATTTATTTATTTAGTGCTTTCTCGTTTCCGCCATGGTTATTCAAAAGACCAATACACTAATGTTCACTGACTCTCTGCCATATCACATGAAGTGACATGCACCACCAGCAAACTCAATTTTGCTTATATAGAAGTGAAGGTTTTTGCAAAATTTAAAATCTTACAAGTCATTTCGTTCCCTAAATACCGTGCAAAATGAACTTTTACCAGCCTCTCAAGTGATAAGCTTCGCTAACGTTCAACTAATTAATAATTCATAGTTTTTGGTATATAGCAGCATTTTACTGACCTAAACATATTGAGTATTGTAATACAATCAATGGGAGTTCAAAAACGATCCGAGTTTAAGGATACTTTCCACACTAAATGTACAAAGCGAGATTCTGTGACATGATTGAGTATGATTGTGATTGAAGAGCTACAATAAACATCACCATCTGTGTTAACGGTGGAATTGATAGATTGTGCACATTCTGGAACAAAGCTCAATCTATGAATGGATTGCCAACTTCAATTCAGATTTTTAAACAAATAACATCTTAAAATCTGAAATACAGAATATTGTTTCAAAATGTATTCCTTAATCAATCAAATTCAAACAGTACATACTACCCATTAATTAAGAATTTCTGATACATTAATAAAAATGTTAAGGTATTTAAAATTTATATACGATAGATATTAACCTTTAAGGATCCCTCACAGCGTTTTCCAATATATACACTTGAAGTATGTTTTAAACATTTACTTTTTACGATAAGATGAAGTTGAAAATTTGGAAAATGACTATTAAAATAAAATGTTAATACCAAGAAAGTCAAACTTACTAAGTATGGAATACAACTGACATGTTATTTGAGACAAACTTGGTTTTAAGATTAAATAATTTATTAAGTAATAAACGATATATTTGATATATTTGACTACGGAAAATAGATTGTTTAGTGATTGGTCTTAAAGTATGTTAAAATTTCAAACATAATTCCTGTTTTAATATCACCACTGAAAACAAGATTGAACTAATCCTGGAAATGTGAGCTTTATCAAATTACTACCTCTCACTTTAGTTAATTAACAATACGTTTTTTAAGATCGTTAAATTAATTAACTCATCCACTCTTTTATTGAATTCTTTGGATGTAGATATATTGCAAAAGAACTCGTACTTTAATTAAATTTAGCGCAATATTCAACATTAGTTGGAACATGATCGTGGTGATGTAAAATAAATAATAAAATGTGTAATAACAATTAAGTGTATGAGCGAGTCAAAAATGGTTAGTCGTGTATATAATTTGTAATAAAATTTATAATTCGTGTGCATATTATATATAATAATATATATAATTTATATATATATATATATATAAATTATATAATTTCAATAAAATTTAAATCACAAGTACTTGCTCTGCCAGGACTCTAACCCGGATCTTTCACTTGCCGGGTGAATGTGCTACCATTACACCACAGAGCCCTTACGTTTTACGATTAAATTATTTTGTATTTACCGTATCTGTCACAAATGCGTTTAAATAACCAAACTAACATATGATCGGAAGACCAAATACCTGTCAATGGACTTTAATTTTATAGATTCAATTGTTATTGAAATTAAATTCGGCTGTTGCCACTTATGTAAATTTAATTAATGTGTGTGTGTGTGTGTGTGTGTGTGTGTGTGTGTGTGTGTGTGTGTGTGTGTGTGTGTGTGTGTGTGTGTGTGTGTGTGTGTGTAGATTAGGGATGAAAATGATTATATTGTGCTATCCAATACATAATTAATTAAGATAGTCCCTTCCATTATAATATTTCATATTAAATAAATCTCTAACAAATCTACTTGAATATTTTCAAAACTCTGAGAAAACAAATAATACCTTATTAAATCTCAATTCTTGAAATATGACATACTGATTTAGTATTTAATTATAAGAAAAGATTTCACTAAATATTTTTACTCGATCATACATAAATAATAGCTTCCCTTATCTTATTATTTACGTAATTAGAATTAAAACAAGTACTTTTTTAAATTGAATATTTTCTATGAAGCAATGAAATTGGTATACAATAGAGTTTATTAAATACTATCATTGTGTTCCCACAATCATATTCACCACCTTCATTATTAAAAACTCTTAAAAAGGAAGGTTTAAATAATTGGTTATTATTTTATCTTGAAAGTGGAAACTATTCAATGTAGAGCTTTAAGTGTAAAAAAGTACAACTAAAGTTGTAATTCCGTTTAAAATATGACAGCACGTATTTTCCATATAAGTTGTTGATTGCTAAATAGCGTAATTCACAATTAAGAATTATAAAAGATATACGATTATTTATTGCATTTAAATTCATCCAATATTTAACTTTATTAATTGACTGAGTTTTGCGAGACACTTTCTGATTGATTACTAAACGATCAAATTGAAAAGTGTATAATTGTAAACAGTTGATAGGAATAATCTGTTGAATTGGTAACTTTATAAATATGATCTAGAAACAACTTAATAATAGGTAGAGTTTTATTTTGTGAGTTTTATGATGTTTTGTGATTCAATTCTTAATTTTGCTTCGAAAATTACCTTAGTTTACTCGTGATTTTTAACACTTCAGAATTCACGTCTTAGAATAGGCCTAATACCATAATCGAACATGATGATCAAACAAACCTGGATTTACTGTATAATACATTTTATTTATCTACGTATCCATTTCAAGCATAACTTGATATGCTTACATAAAATTACATCCTTTTATGCAAACAAATCATTCATTCTCCAGTCATGTATCTTTAGTATCTGAGTTATAATTGTCACTTTTCCACTGAGCATTTTGGAAGTTAATTCACCTAGCTTAATTAAAGTCTAAGATTGGATATGCAAAAGACCTTTGATGTCCAACCTAATGACGGGCGGGACGAGCAAGCTATTAATCTACCTGCGACCCATGACGTCATCCACAGCCGTGTCAGCAACAACCTGGGCAGTGTTGTAGGCATTGTGGCTCTACAACGACAAGAAGGGGCTGATTCAATGTTTTGTTTAGTTACTAACAAATTACTTATTTTATTATAAAAACGAAATTTAAAGCAAAAATATGTCTTGCAAGAAAATTATTAGCTTTTTGCTCTTTGCAAAATTACTGTTTTTTGGTACTAGTAAAATAGTTCTCAATATAAAAGAGCCAAGTTATTGACCAGGATTTAAAACTCAGTGAAGGTAATGTGGTGAAAGATGAGATACCTAGATTCAATTATCAGACTTAAAAAACCAAACTTATGAATTACCACAAAATATCCTGTAAGCCATGGGAAGAAACATTAACGACCAAAGCCAGACATAGAGAGTTTAAAATACAAGTTTAAAAAAAAATTTTAACAGATTAAAATAAATGTATCAGTTGCTAATTTAATTCGTGTAAAATGTCTTGTCATGAGACAAAATTGTATATAGTACAGTCACTGAAGCATTTTAGCCATCAAATTTTTCGATTTGGAGGGATTAGTGTGAAATTTGGACTGTAGCTAGGGAGTAGGCTAAGAAATAAAAGCATTTTAGGGCTTAATTATTTGTTCTTTTACCCTAGGGGTGGATGCCACCCCTTCTAAGGGTTGGAAATATTTTTATGAAAAATAACCTCACCATCCAAAGGAAAAGTTCAAAGCAAAAAGTGTCCTTAATAAGAATTCTTTGTACATTGATGGAATACAATATTTTAGGTTTTATTTACTGGAGTTTGCTTTATTTTATTT
This sequence comes from Homalodisca vitripennis, assembly GCF_021130785.1. Taxonomy (NCBI): domain Eukaryota; kingdom Metazoa; phylum Arthropoda; class Insecta; order Hemiptera; family Cicadellidae; genus Homalodisca; species Homalodisca vitripennis. Next base: position 35,438,726 of record NC_060207.1, read on the forward strand.
TTGTTGCAACACATATGACTGAGCTATAGCCGTTAAAAGATCAAAGCTTAGCAAAACGACTAAGTTTCCTAAGCTTTTTGTAAGCTTTTTTTACAAATTCAATCACTTATAGCGCTTTACATTCCCTAAAATTTACGTTTTGAAATTCGTCATATTCATAACGTAAAAATAAAAAAGTTATAGTAATAAACCACTAAACATCTTTCTGATATTTTTATTTTCTGTATACACACCCACACATATAAAAACACACACACACACAAACAACACACATACACACACACATATGTATATGAGTATGTTAAAGTAATCATTATACTTGAACATGAATTAAAATTTTAAAATTCTTAAATATGGTCTCTTCAAATGTTTTCACACAAGGGTAGTTTTTAACTCAAATTGCAAAAAGCACACATCGAGACAATGTCAATTTTGAAGTTGAGGGTCAGATGAAGTGGTATAACAATTTTCAAGTAAAAATCCATGCAACCAGAAAACAATTAGCTTTTATCCTATTTTCGCCTTCATTTGCTATACTAATACGTACACTTACTCTATACGTAGACTTAATGGACCAAACTAGATATTATCGAGCTATCACCGAATAAATTTATCTACAACCGTTAATTACAGTACATACCATGTGTTTGTCGTTTAATACAAGTTAAATTTAGAGATGCTATAATTATAACAAATTAGATAAGATAACACTAATTCTGGGACTAGCAAGCACCAGTGGCAAAGTATTTTCCATTAATTAATCAATTGAATCGATTCTAAGAGAAACATGGAGCCAACAATAAACGGCTCGAGGGAGAGAAAATTGCTTTATATTAGGTAAATTTAAATTAAATCTCCTTCAACCCCCGCCACCCACGAAAGATGGGCGTTTTTAAATTCTTTATTTAGAAACCTTTAACTTATTCAAACTAATCTTTCATCATTTCCCATACACCGTGTATGAGATGTATACATTCATGAGATATATGTGTATAAATATATGAATAAATACTTTGGAAGCGGGTGATTACAATCCTCAGCTTCATCTTATATCTTAACCGTGGAAATCTTAAACAAGTTGTGTGCTACAAAACATCGGGAGTTTTGACAAAACTCTATATATTAGGATTTGAAACAACATCAGTATGTTTTGGAACCACGGTTAACCTAAAATTATCATGCCTTGTTATCATAAACTAATATGAACAATTAGAAGTAACTGTTAAAAATGGCTCTATTTCTATGAATCACAATTATATTTGTAGAATATAGAGTTAGTTTTTACTAGCATAAAACTAGTACTAGATTGCGTAAAACACAAATATACATTTCTAAACAATAAATTTAAAAAGTATTGGATCTAATAAACAGATTAAACTAAATATCCCCAACGAACGTAAATGAATACAAAAAATTGATGTATGACTTACCCAAGATTAATTTTAATGCCTTAAAGCATAAATTACCCAGTGTTCTTACCTGAAAACACAAAAAAATATGATAATTATGATATATTATATGATAATGTGTTATTAAGGAAGAATTAGTATTAAACCATCATATATTTAATCAACATACAGGATTTATTTAATGCCCAGAACTAATGAACCAAATTAATGCTTGTGAATAAAAATGAGTTAAGGCTTACGAATACAAAACTGTATAATATTGTATGGAAAATACATTTTTTTAAACAAAGCGTTAATGGAATAGCGTCAAACTTAAATGATTAAACTCTCAGCTTTGAATGTGTCATCTGAATTAAATGACGAAACTCTCAGCTGTAAATATGTCATATGAACGAAGAGAATATTGTTCATAACTTGTAACAAATCACTAATCTACTAAGTAATGTTCTCACACTCTCAATACTATCAAAGTCTATAAAACATCATTGGGAAATTAAATGATTGTTCTCCTTAATTATAATAATTAAAATAAAGGCCTTCTAGAATCGTTTTGCTAACTAATATAAGATTTTAATGCCTGGTGTAGAAAGACGGTGGGGTGTAGAGATTTCTCCTACAGACCGTTACTGATGTCTAGTTCTATTTAGTGTCACTCGCTAAAAAGATAATCATTCCTTTTAATGTCCCTTTTTTGATGACAAAAGGATCTTTCAAAATAACCCATAATGAGAATAAGGAATCTCCAGTACATACAACTCGAAACCCTAAAACTCCCGGCATTCGGTAATACTGATTAGTGTGATGTGGACATGAGAAATCTATCTCAGTTGCCATACGACATCACAAATAGAAAACTATAAATAAAATAGCTATGGTGGGAAGAGTGGATTTAATACGAATGCTGAGTATAGTACCATTTCATCTTCAATGTAGTGTAGCATCTGAAATCTGACACTTCCACATATTTCCTGACACACAGAATTCCTTCAGGTATAGTACTCTGTGAGGATCAATCAGAAAGATAGGCTAATCCTGTGGGTTACAGGCGAATCTCTCTTAGGAAAGTAATTAACCATCGCTCAATAACAAATTCAACACATTTAGCCACAATTTTCATTTTTATTTAGTTACTAAATTACACTATTACATCGTGAAAACTCCTAATTATTGGTATTTCTGATATTTTATTATCTTAAAATATAAACTACAGTGATGCATTAGCAAGTCTATAAAGGGATACGAAGCAAAAGATATTATTTTACGGCTTGTTCTAGGCCATTACGCAGCCCATAACAGTTCCATTACCTGGAAAAAACCTTGCACAGTTAAATGTTTTGTCTTTCTTAAACACTTAAACATTTTTTTATTCAGACATTATGTAGTATAGTCTAATTGGGAAAGTACCAAATTTTTAAAACAGAAAATACAAAATTAAATAAGTTTTAAAATATGAATAATTAATTTTACAAGCTTTAAGCGAGTTGTACATCTATCAATGACAAATGACATTTGAAGTAGATCAAACCAAACCAGATACCCCAAAATACTGTACTATTACACTAGCTATGCATGAGACATTAAAAATATAACAACACCAGGAGCTGAGGTCAAAATGAAGGTGTTGCTATATATCCATTAGATTTTTAATGTACAACGATGATTATACCCAAACCCGAAGCGCAATCATCACGAGGAGGTCATCAGGACTCTATTACCTAGATGGCGAAATTTTTCTAAACATTCGTGTGTTAGGTAATGTTCAAGAGATTTTATAGTCATTTTCAATTGGACAGCAATGGGTTTCCAATTACCCCTAAGGTCAATTATTGACACACATAGGACCTTAATAAATCTCACTATTAATACCCGAAGCTCAAATGATTTTCAGAAGTTTTTCACGCATTCATCTGGAAAGCCAAATGTCCTCATAATTTTTGTGGGTGAGGACATATTTAGATTTATTGATCTAAATAATTCGCTCTTTCCCTAAACTCATTTCAGTTGAGCCTATTGGCCCTGGAGGCTCTGAACTTCAAACTGGCGAGTTATCGGACACCCATAATATTGGTAGCTAGAATTTCTTGAGTATCCGGACTGCTGGGCGCTTGTGTTACAAGTCATCCTCGGATAGCCTTACATAAACAACGTTAACAGAATTTAACAGGGTTTATGATTATCATGAATATATAAAGGTTATTAAATCATTTTTTAATAACTCAGTGTACTCCGCAATGAGTTGCACCAACAAACTAACGCATTAAAAGTAGCGTATTATTCAAGCTAGAACTATTACATTAATTTTATTGAGTTAAAAACACACACACAATATGCCATATTACTACAAAATTACATACAATTTCCCTTTGTAATATGATTAAGCAGATAAAAATCTCTATACAAGGAACAAAACTCATTATCATATCCCACTGTATTTTTCATTCAGCATGATAAATAAAATACCGAATTCATGGTTGGTATTTTAATTATTATTATTATACCGAACGTACAAATATTTGCAATAAATTGTGATGTATAAGTGACGTCAACGTTTATAAAAAGAACGAGGTTTCACGTCATGACGTGATTGAGAATGATTGTGATTGAAGAGCCACAATAAGCATTACTGTCTGAGACAACGTGGTGCGCTGGAGAAATTGACAGATAGCGCTACTGTCGGCCAAAATTGGACCCTTTGACGGATTGTGGCTTTAAATGTAAGATTTCCTCAACCCTTACACGAGACATGATTTATATCAACACACAGCGACAATGACATCATCTTTTGTGGTCAATCGTTCATATCGTAGATTATTATGTAAAATTAATATTCAATTAAGTACTTGAATTAGTTTTCGACATCTTTTATGAAACAAATAACAAAACAAAAAGATACCAAAAATATCTAAGAAAAGATTAAAAAAAGAGTTTTGAGCTTGACAAGTTTTTAAAATACATATATAAAGTCGTTATTTACAATTTTTTGGATGATATAACAGCTTATATAGTGGCTTACTGTTAATGAGTTATTAACTTGTTTCAACAGTTTTAAAAATTTAAAGTAATTTTGAAAAAGTATACAGTATAAATCTAGTTTATATTATGTGCTGTACTAAAGGTAATAATAAAAATCTCCGAGCAGAGTGCGGGCCTGATGCTGATAGGCTCTCACTGGGCTATTTGGAGCTTCACAAAATCGGACATGGAGCTATTAGAGTTAAAGCAGCTAACCTAATGCCTTAATCCCTACACAGTAGTTTCATGTCCGATTATGAAAAGCTGTACACAACTCTGATCGGGCTTATTAGCATTAGAGCGGCTTTACAGTAATCAGTGATGCATTTACAACTGTGTTACACATTTTAATATTTTCCTTTTCCTATTCATTTACAAAAGAAAAGGATTGCTAAAAATTTATATTTAGCAGTAGAATATTTTATACATAAATCATATTAACCTTGAAACTACTCCATTTAGTAAAATAATGATGACATAAATATTTGTGATTTGAATCGACATTTAATCTATTACTAGCCGAGCGTTAACGAATCCTAATACTTGTGAGATTTTTCTATATGTCTGTCTGTCTATCTGCCTGTGTCAATGCACGACCTCCAAAACGAATTGACGTATAGACTTTAACTATTGCACAAAGTTGTTGTGCAAGTTGTTAGTTGTTTTTTAGGTACCAGTAAGATTAAACGCCGGGGCGGCAAATCACGAATTTGACGTTACCAACGTATTCTGCTCACCCTCCTGAACAAAAAATATATATAGTACTAGGGGGTGCAAATGACAAATAACATGATTTTAGGGGGTATATTGATAAGTGGTAAAGTTTCTAATGTTTTAATGTTCAGTTTGTGTGCTGTGTCTGGATAATCTGTTTACTTGAATATTATCTGCGGCCGGGACTGATAGCAGCCTGATAGCATACCTGTTATCTGAGTTGTCCGGGGCATAGGTCAGTTCTACACAAGATATCGTGTTCAGTAGGTCGGATTGAGTGAGTGAGTTTACAATGATGAATCAACCATCCACTAGTTCAACCAACCCTAGTGAATTGTGTGTGTCGGAGTGTTTCGTAGGGCACGTAAAGAGCTTACGTTTTAACCGAAACGAAATTATCTCTTTTTTAATAGAACAGGGCATTTTTAAAAATGAGTGTATTTGTTCGTCGTGCGGTCGAGTGGTGTTTTTAAACCGGGAGACTGTGTCGTTTCGTTGTGATAGACCACTTTTTTGTTGCTGCTGTTTAGCTATATCCGCCAACACACTAATGGTAAGTGTTCTCTGTTAATATCCATCTATATATTTGAGTTTTTCATGATTTATTTAGTTTTTAAACTTTACATAATTGCCTTTGCATTACATTTCAATTTATATTTTTGATCAGCCCCTCTAGAATTTTATATTTTACTGATAGGTACTATCTCGAGGGATGTTTTTCTTTTATTGACATCAGCGCGGAGCAGCACCTTCGGTGCTGCTCCGCGCTGATGGCCGGAGGCACTCGTAATTAATTTTTTTCTCGAAATTAAGAAAAACATTATTAATTTTGATCCAAATTCTGCTCATTTCTGTAATTTCTCATTTACGTTTGCAAAGATGGCGGCGCAACCGATGACGTCATCACGAGGTTCAATCATTGGCCACAAAAGGTCACGTGACGCTAGACGTGGATGTAGAACATGGAGATATTACTGGAAAGTTATTTAATTTTTTATTTTCTAGAACTTCGTTATTTCTCATTTCCACCCCATCAAACCTTATACTTTTTTTTATATAGGACGATTCCAATAAGTTAAGAACGCAAAACTCGTATTTTTCCGCCCCGGCGGTTAATATGATAATTACCGTTTTTTATATAAAGTACAATTTATTTGAATCATTTTTCTGAGTTGTTTCCATACTTGAGTAATTATTATTGTTTGTTAATCTTTATTTTTATTTTTTGTTATGTTTTGGATATTTATAACTTGTTATATCTTTGGATACTTATTATTTATTATAAAATTTTTGTATAGGCCTACCTATTTTGTTACTTTATGTAGATTTTTCATCTGATTGTATTAATTTTTTCCCGCTGTATTTTACCATCTATGCTTGTCTTTGTAAATTGGCTGCTGCCGTTGGAAATAAATAAATAAAGCTTCATATCTACAGGGTGAGTCAGAAATATAGTAAAATATTTTAAGAGGTGATTGTTGAGGTAAAAATAAGAAAAAAAAATTATGTAAAGGTAGGTCCGGAAACACTCCATTAGTGAGTAATGGCTGGCCAAAGATTCTGCTTTGTTTTCAGTTCACCTGGTGAAATTAAGTGATTCTGAAATGTTTTGTTCTTACTTTTTAACTCAAATAAGGTGGATTTATAAGGAAAACCACCTGAAAAATCAAATAAAACCACTTTAGAGGTTGTAGTGTGAACAGTTTTTGAGAAAAAGTATGAAATTTGTAAAAAATCTAATAACAAAAGTATCTTCTTAAATGTTTGATGTCCACTAACATTGTTAAATGACCAATAAACAAATTGTTTTTCCTAATACTGATAGTAGAGAATTTAATTCTGAAAACAACCATAATAAGCAAAGTTAACTAAATGTGTAAAAAAGTTATGAATTGACTCCTCACGTATTACACTACACAGAAATCTTTTGCTGTTTTATAATAATAAGGAATGAGTATCTGATTGGTAACAGCTGGTAATAATTAATCATTTAAACAACAGCTGTTTAAACATTTTTAAATAATAAATAATCAGCTGGGCATTTATTATTAGATGACATATGTTACCTCATTGTTGAACAAAACAACAAACTGTAAAGATACTGTGTGTTTGTGTTAAGTACTTTAACAAGTTATTTTACCATATTTCTGACTCACTCTGTATATTACCAACACAGTTAGATGACGATGCATGTCAATCCATGGGATTTAGCTGAGCGTTAGCCAATATTTATGTATTAGGCTTATTGGTAACCATGATGGAATGAGAAAATAGTAGGATACAAAAACTTGTAAACAAGTTAAAACAATTATATGAGATTTTATAATGTGACGTATAAAATGCATCTGTTGTAAAAGTTTCGTTGTTCATATAGTAAAACGAGAGTAGAAATTCAATGTTAAATATTTGATTTCAGCGAACTCTTTCGTTTTAGTAACTTCCCTACCTAACCGCTATAAAGCCTAACTCGATGAACAAAATTGTGAATATATAATGTAAAGATATTTTATAAAGCTTCTTTGCAAAGAATGAAATAAACTATAGACTTGTGATTTCGCCTTCTATCTCAGCGAAGCCAGTTACACGACACCTCATGTGGCGTACTCCTATCTTGTCTCAACATTAAAAATGCATTTATTTAGTATTTATTTTATTGCCTTGTGTATTGTAAACACTAATGATAAGGAATAAAAATTAGAAAATTTGTTGTAATATTTAAAATGAGATTAGTAAACTAGAGAGTCGTATAACATTGAATATCAGAATTGAATATTTTGATTCGGCTTTTTTAGGAGGATTCATAGTGCCGCTTTTGTGTGGTAGGGTATTAGTGACAAACGAATGTTTAGCAGAGCCTAGTGTTTTGGCTTAGTATTACTCAAATATTAGTTGAAATTGCAATTTGAAATATAATTCAATTTTAAATGTGACATTGTCTCTACAAACCTGATAAAAATAAATTATTGATATCTATTTATCAATTCGTCTAATCCTAGATAAAGGAAAGGTACTAAACTGTATGAATAGTCTAATTGAATTATGCCATTGAGTTATTTGCCAGAATTAAAAATATATAATTTTTTTACGTATATCCGTCTCTGCTGTCGAGTCATCGCGACTCAAGCCAAAGCTTCTTCAATTTATATATAAAAAAACCCCTTACAATCACCTTCAAATAAACTTTATTCACTATTCTTTGATTTGAAATCTTTGTAATTAAAATTTTAGTTCGTTTTCAAGATATTCTAAAGCCTTTTGTAAATGAGACCCCACACTCAATAAGTATCAGTTACCCAGCTTTCAATTTCATTCAAATATACTAACAATTTCAAACATAAATTATATTTTAGTATGTACTAGCAGTTTCCCGCGGCTTCGCACGCAATTTCCCGTTGAAAACAGTACACTATATTCACTTATTCTTTTTCTATCATATTCTAAACATTGCTGAGATAATTGACAGTCGTTCCTTCGTGAGCCTCTTGGGCGCATTATGAATGTATGTATCATAATCCTGCCTCTATCTTTCGTGGTTTTTGCTAGGTGTTGATAAGTTATTAAGAACCGTTACTGTATACGGATGAATCTCGATAAACTAATTACGTTATAAAGAATCACATTCGGTCTGTTAAAACTAATTTTCTGTCTAAGATATTTCCAGTATTTTTTAGGAGTGTGCCTTCAAGAAAATGTATCAAAGAAACCAAGTTTCGATCATAAAGTGTCTTCTTTCGGCTCTTTTCATTTACCTTCGATGTAACCAAATTCGATTACCTTATGTGCAAACATTCACGGATTTGTATAATGAGGTTGTTTTCATAATAGCGTTTAATAGTATTTTCTTTGAATTAAATAGTTTATAGATCATTAATGCAATCTGAATTTAAAAACACTACTGATCAAGCACTTTACAATAAAAATGTTTTAAATTTTAAATGTAAAAAATGTTTCTGCCTCTTTGATGAACTTCAGCTGAAAGTATTATCAACTGTTAAGTATCAGTTCGCTTTGTATTACGTGTCGTAGCGCAGTCTGTCGGATCCAATATAAAACACACCAACATCAACAACAATTTATAATTAAAAAATTAATGAAATAAACTATTAAAATTAGACCAAATACCTCTCTAAAAGTATGCCTATGTTACTTCCAGGAACGTTTAGAATCACTGTACAAAATTTCACGATGTTTCGTGCATTGGTTCCAGAGTTATAACGGAACATACAAACAAACATTCGCATTTTTATATATAGATTTAAATTTTCTAAGTATCACAAGGAGAAGTATATACAAGATTAAATAACTGCAACCAGAACATTTATTTTTAGAAAATACAGAATAGTTGACCAAACTACTTTCTGCCATTCTTACGACTTATGAATTGCCGTGTTTCAGTGGTACATCTGACTTTGTTAATACATACATATTTGTTTATTTTAGGAAATACAACAAGCAGAATCATCATCCAGGTTACTCGACCTCTGATGAAGAAATTCCAAGACTCCGGACAGCGGGTTGTATCTGCGGGTTAGGTTGTGATGATTATCCAATAAGTGGACGATAATGTTCCATCAGAACAGTTACAAAGTATTTCCTTGTCCCGTTTACATCAAAGTAAGATTCTTACAATTGTATTCATATTTGATTCGTATGGTTTTTGGATTTATTTCAATCACCACAACGTCTAAATCCAACACGGTCAGGATAGAACGGAGAATTAATATTGCTTGCACATTTTCTAGAGCCGATTTTGTGATATCCGAACATATTTTGTTAATTTTCAAAAGGATCACTACAACAGATCTTAGCACATTTTAACTTACTGTGTCGAACTTCAACTATTTTGAACAATCATCGTGAAGAAATTGACTAAGATTAATAGTAATAAATCATAGTGGTAATAAACATTACTGCAGAAAAACAAATGTTCTATTTAGCCGTGGGTAGTAGATGGTGTATATAAAAGAGCTTTTAAAGAAAGGGGGAAACAGTAACTGAAATGCAGTTAACTAATATAAACTACAGATGGCAAAAGTTGCTCGACTGCAGTAAATTGTGACAACTACAGTTGAGGTTAACCCGTGGCCAAACGACACCTGTCAATAAACTGGAATTAATGTCACAGTCATTGTTACTGTTGCATCACTGTTCCAATTGACAACAATTTCTCGACTGCAGTTCTTTGTTACTACTACATGTTGAGCTTAAAACGTGCCAACGCTACCTCACCTAATAAACTGGAATTAATGTCACAGTCATTGTTACTGTTGCATCACTGTTCCAATTGACAACAATTTCTCGACTGCAGTTCATTGTTACTACTACATGTTGAGCTTAAAACGTGCCCACGCTACCTCACCTAATAAACTAGACTTAATGTCACAGTGATTGCTACTGTTGCATCGGTTCCAATTGACAACAGTTTCTCGACTGCAGTTCATTGTTACTACTACATGTTGAAGTTAACCCGTGGCCAAGTTATCTCACCTGTTGAAAAACTGGAATTAATGTCACAGTCATTGTTATTGTTGTATCTATTCTAATACATGTAGGAGTGAGAGATACTTTTATTGCTTAATTTATGAAGTTGATCTGAATGTGTTCATTGAACACGGAAGGCCTCACAAAAATACACATTTTTTAATTATTGAAGTGTTTGTTCATAAATTATGCATTTGGTTTCCAATAAGAAGAAGCTGATAAAATGTAATACATGTATTACCTACGAGTAATGCATGGCTTGTGTGGTTGGAGGTCGTCCCTTATTTTGGCTCTTTCCCAGTACGCAACAAAAGGAATTCTGAATGGAAAATAATAGTTGGTACTTCTAAATTATATTATTATTGTCACTTTAATTATAATAAACAGGAAAGACATTCCTTCCTTGCCGTTTTCTTGGTATTGTAAACATAATATAACTAGTTGTGATCAAAATAATGGTAAAACTAAATTAGGTTTTTTAACGCCTCTATTATTCCAATATAGTATGAGACATTCCAAATCTACAACATAAAAAACATATAGAAGTAACCAATTACATGTTTCTTACTAACGCAATATATTATCATAAAGTCTTACGTATATTGGCATAAATCATTGACATGTATATTTTATTCAATAATTACATTCTGGAAAAGTAAATTTCGAAATTTAAAGTACAGTAAATCAAATAGGAAAATAATTAAAATAAGGCAATTACTTTTACAGTTTTAATTGAAATAAAACCAAATTATGATTCTAATTTCCAAGAATGTATTATTCAATCTCAAGATATTTAAACGTTTTACTAACCTTTATACCTTTTTCTATAATATTTGTTAACAGTATTTTCTTAAGTGAAAGCAATGGTGTTTCTAACAGCCTTTGAAGGTTTCGTTATTTTATAACCCTTCAAAATGTCTTAATATTTTAACATGATAATCTAATTTTGATATTCTAATAATTCTCGTAACTTACTATGGAAAAATGGATGTGTTTATGGAATCGCTAATTAGTTGTAAATTTTATAACATTATTTTTACAAATAATACCTAATCGGATTTTACTTCAACACATCATGTTTACTTGTACACGAGAATTAGAATATATTCTTTACCTAGCCAGTTTGACATAAGCCACCAGTTTGGACATGAAACCAGTGAGGCGGGGTGTTCCAATCACAGCTGTCGTGAACATACTGTCACCTACCGCACTACCATATGACAGCAAGTGTTGTACTGTCACTTTACTGTGTTCCAGGATTTCCATTTTCGGTATCACTTCAGCTTTACGGTTATTCTATACTGTCACCTACCGCACTACCATATGACAGCAAGTGTCGTACTGTCACTTTACTGTGTTCCAGGATTTCCATTTTCGGTATCACTTCAGCTTTACGGTTATTCTATACTGTCACCTACCGCACTACCATATGACAGCAAGTGTCGTACTGTCACTTTACTGTGTTCCAGGATTTCCATTTTCGGTATCACTTTAGCTTTACGGTTATTCCATACTGTCACCTACCGCACTACCATATGACAGCAAGTGTTGTACTGTCACTTTACTGTGTTCCAGGATTTCCATTTTCGGTATCACTTTAGCTTTACGGTTATTCCATACTGTCACCTACCGCACTACCATATGACAGCAAGTGTTGTACTGTCACTTTACTGTGTTCCAGGATTTCCATTTTCGGTATCACTTTAGCTTTACGGTTATTCCATACTGCCATACCGTTATATCTTAGAGCTGAACTGTTTTCCTTGTTAAACATTATTTTCAATCTACAATTTGTATAAATACCATATTTAAAAAGTCAAGAGTAAGTTTTTTACGTTGAGAAATTGAAAAACCTTTCTAAATTAAAAAGGTTTTTTAATTAGAATTATAATATTATTTTAAATTATGATAGACTTATGCTAATAATATTATTATAACTCAAAAAATTTAATCAAAATGGACTTTACTTGACTTATAGAAAAATTACTATAGTTTCTGTGAGTTATATTCCTCACAATAAAATTTGTTTGTAAAATATTTTTTATTGGTGAATCAGATATAGATATGAATATGATACGATCTGAAACTAACATGTTATCTGGCTAATCAATTAAATAAATGTCAGTAACAGTCATTTTTAGACTGACCTTGTCTGAAATTTTTGTGTGCTAAACATCTGGTTCCATTAATGTATGCAGTGAAATACCAATCAGATTTACCAACTATCAGAACAGTAGAATAAAAATTCCCTTCACGCAACCATAGAAAATCCGGGTTTTATGAATTATTTGCTGAAAACCACGAGGAAAATATAACGTATATGATATTTTGGAAATAAATAAAAACATCTTTCTCTTGGTTAGTTAAAGAAGGGGTTGTTCCATTAAAAGGAATTTACTCAAATACTACAGCTCCAGCTTGCTTGTCTTAAAATAGTTTTCATTTTAATATTTAAAATCTAGAAGAATTTTCATTCAGATTCAATGTACCAACGTTTCAATATAGCTATTAATAAGATAGCGGTGACAGTTTAAAATGTTTTACCAAAAACAGCATTTTCAGCGCAGCGAGTGAACGACGCAACCAATAGTCAACTTGACCACATTAATTTGTTGGTCTTGTTATTACGCACAACTTTGTCCACTTAATATTTGCTGTATCTCTTATAGTTTTTAAAGATTCCTCCAGAGTGCATAAAAGTTGGAACACATGGTATTTTAGTGACGTAGTTTTAATTTTCATAATTTTGATATTTAATATTTTTATTTTATTATTTGTTTACAATCCAAGTTCACTTCTTGATAATTTCACACAATTGGTGTATCAACATTGGCTTGCTAATTTGTCACATAAAACTGGTTTCCATTTTGAAATTTTGTTAGATTTATTTTTACGTAAAGATCTGTGTAACAGATTTTGGATCATACTCTACAAGTTTCTAGAACATTCTGGAAGGTTTTAGGAGAGATAGTACTTAGATTAATTACACTATTTACACTTCTAAACAAATACAAATTATGGTTAAAATGTAAACATCTCGTTTTAAAACTAACTAATTTCAATGTTTCATTCCAGGCATGAACAAATTCAAAGTAACAAATTCGTAATACGAACGCATCATTTCTGAGTTCCTGGAGTTAGTAACGTTAGTATAGATGTGTGCCAGGCTTTACGTTCAAAGTATTAGTTATTTTGATGGAGAATCTTCATTATGGTAATAGAGTATATAAAAGTTCCAAACTTTAAAACAGTTGGCTGAGCTTTAGTGAAAAATATTAATTGAGGAGCTACAGCTATTCATTTTGTTTGTCTGCCTGTCTACACGATATATGTAAACACACTGACCGATAGACTTCAAATTTTGCATGAAATTTGAAACAACCTTAGGACACTTGTATTAAATTTTAACATATGACGTAAAAAAATGTAAACTAATGAAATCAGTTATAAAATTGAAATTTTGCATGAAACTTCAACGAGTTACATTAGAGACAATGTGGTTTGGCATAGTCATGCCTTGTTAATATTAATTAAAGAGCAATTTCTTGAAATGTTGTGTATTTTCAAGCTGCTGCAACGCTCCATATGTGGTAATCTTCAAATAATGGGTAAGGGAAAAAGAGGCCTCAAACAAAATTGTAGGTAGGTGTTGAATTTCTGAAATATTTGGTCCATTCTAAAAGACGCTGTGGGTTCAAAATCGAATTTAGTTATTGTAAGTTTTGGCCAAACTTCATCCTTGAAACCTATTCAGTTTTAAAGTGTTGTGCAATGGGTGCTCATATTAGTACAGTGAATCTGCTGTTATATTTTAACAAGTAGAAGAGACATGTGTCGTTACCAATATATTTTTGTACTGTTAAAACTAAAACTTAAAAATGCCACCAGTTTGAACTGTGAAGTTATAACTAGGGTTGTCCACCCACATAAGCAAGAAAGTGTGAAGTGCTCGCTAGCGACACCACTGGACTGCCACGCTATAGCTGGAGGGCGTGCTTAACAACCCTTGCATGTGCATTCAACAGTTGCATAATAAAGTTCAACACCTAATGACGTATTTAATCTATTCATTTTCTGGTATTTGAATACAAAATTTAAAAAAATGAGTTATATACTCTTAAGCAAAAAATAGTATAAAGATCATATACCGAGAGAAAATTCATTCGAACATTTTTTCAGACAACTGTAATTATTCATGCCGTATTTAAGTTTACATCATATTTTGAGTTCAATGTTTGACCTAAATAGACGTAGCTACACTTAATGGATTGCTCATCAAGTGTCTTTCACCGCACGAAAATATTAACATTTTCTAAAGTATTCAAGAGTAAAAACAGAGTGTATAGTTGAAAACATGGTATAAATGTCAAATTGCTTGCTTAGAACAAAACCATCACGCAATTCAGTCAGTATGACAAAAATAGATTTTGTTTTTTAATGAATACACAGTTTGCCTTCTTGGGTTAAAATCCACAGGAGGAAGCTGTTTAACACTTATATAACTGAATCGTTCTAAGAATTCTATAGCATTTGTTAATAAAGTAAATTAACATCAGATTGAACGAAAATGAAATCGCAACTTACGGGTTAATTAAGTAACCAGTTTTTAAATTAAACTGATTACCTTACTGGTACGGTTAATTACTTACTTTATGTATTTTTTACAACGAAACATCTTAAAATGGCTCACCACAATCAAAGTTTATTTCCATCATTACTGCAGCTGTTAAAATTTTGTCTAAATTTCCCGTTCTTCGTTAAAGGAACTGGTGTTTTTTTGTAACTTATTTACCTGTATAAATTAATAATAGTGTGCATTTTTCGTGCACTTCAGATACATTGTACTCGATATTATGCATTATTTCGGTTTTTCACTATGGTATTGTTACTAATGATAATTAATACTAATTTTATTTATAAGTCTACTCAATTAGTAAACTTTCTCGACATAACGATGTCTGACACCAAAATAACAAACATTATTATAAATTTTAAAAATTTCACAATTTTTCTCAGCAACATGCAATACAAAACTAGTGCAATTAACTAAGGAAGTGTATGTTAAAAATATTACTTTTATTAACATGAGATCATTTTAATAAAAATGTAAAAATGTGTGTAATTTATTGAAGGAATACACACACAAACGAAATAGTTGAAGTTAATGTTATTTCCCTAGACTTTAGTGGTATCGCAAAATAGGTAATATAGGTTTGCATGCTTTATGTACCAATTTAAAATTTATCCTATAATTTTGAAACGAAACGATGTAGCTTATTAAATCACTTTTTATGCAGATCAGGTATGTATAAGCCATATCTGCGGAGTCACAATCTTTTTTTAAGTTTCTGAATATATTCGCGTACAGTATATCTAAATAACTTTTTAGTCAAAAATATACTGTACAAATACTATAGTAAGTTGACAAATACGTTCTAATGACGAGAACACGCCAAAAACATCTTTAATAGAAAATAAAATAATAATTTATAAATACATCGTAGGTGATAAATGATGCAAAAACTACATAATCACTTCAGTAGTTAGAAATGCTAAACATGAGCAGTAATTTAAAGAGAAAACAATATCAGAAAATTAAGTTAAACTGTTATTTGCATAACCGTCCATGACGTCATCATAAAGTTGGACACACATAAACAATGTGGGCAACTGTAATTATAGCCACGTCATTTACACTCTTGCCACCACCATGTTATCATGTGCGGGCGGGCTAGATGGAGTTATCTTTTCTCTAGTACTTTAATAATTACTATGTTTTGATATATGGACATCCTTACTGTGCCTAAATGTTTAAGATTTTCCTATAAGTAATTGGCCTCTACTAAATATTTATGTTTCAGTTTTATTCTTGCTAATTTTTATGAAATATACACCGAAACACCTGAGTACTGAAGGAGACGACAGAACGTGACAAAAGTCTTTATCGAACTGACCGTAACTAATTGACTATAGAGAAAACTTTTCTTACCTTTGAATTTTGGCTTCAAAACCAATAGAATTCTTTCTCGGATCAAGAGGAACCTACTAGTGGTATAGTAATGTACTAAGTATCAACAAGTTGTAAATGTTGACGTAAGCGTATGTGGAGGATATGTTCACGGTGAAAATTAAAAAAAAGATTAACACCATTGCAAGGTACACTACACTAAAGGCAGCGTAACAGGCTTCGCTGAGGTTTAATGCTGAATGTCAGGTCTGTGACTCATTATATTCTCGAGATGTCCTGCGAGCAGATCCCCCGACCACAAAAGGAATTTTTTGTCATGCTACTGAGTGATAGGCTTCAATGACACTCATCCAAACTGCATGGATGGACATGAAACATCATAGAACCCATACTTGTCTATGTAGACATAAAAATTTTAAACCTACAGATAATCTTTCTAGATATATATATTTCCATAGGGAACATTGGAATTTGTATTCATTGATTTAGATTGTATAGCAGTGTTTTAATAATAAAAGTTCCTGTGAAGATGGAGAGTATTAAAGTGCAAGCGTGCTGTATTGTGTTTCGTTTTTGTGATTAAGCTACATATGTTCGTCTGGTACACGTTAAAATTCCATATGATTATCCTCAGCTTGTTTTAAAATTGATTTATTCTACTGTTTTTCGTTACCAATAAGACAAATGTAAAACTATTTGCGAACGCTCAGCAAAATCTCATTGATTTGGCATGCTCCATCATCGATCTTAGTTTTGCTTATATAGAAATGAAGTTTTTAAAAAAGTTTCATGTAAACTTATAAGTACATACGTCAGTCCAGACAGACACAAATGAAATTGTTCTAAACTTACGAGTTATAGGCTCGCTACCACTCAGCCAATGCCAATTTATGTTATCAGTATGATACATAGTGAGGACCTAACTGAGATTCAAATGTATGAGAGTGATAGTGATTCGTTTTGCACAGGATAAAATACTCGTATAACCGAAAAGAAATTAGATTAAGTTGATATGAAAAGAGCCCGTCACTTTAAATCCGTTCAAGCGCAAATAGGATTACCGTAATTGGAAACATGAAACATTGTTCCCCAGGTCCACGACTGACAGGGTTGGTAAAACTTACTGTTGCCAGTTACTCTTTTATCTAACTATCGTTATATGAGCGTTATTTATATATACATTTCAATAAATAATTACTATTATCTTAGAAACTGACTGTATAATATGACTTACAAACTATAAATGTACAACGGTAAAAATCGTATAAACTCTGTTAAAGTGTAAAATATACCTTCCTATAAACTAGCACGAGATAAATGTTAGTTGAATAGATAAATCAAAATCGTAATACAGTGCAGAATGTAGTTCAATGCAATTGATTTGACCATTTAGCTTACACAATTGGCTTATTGTACAATATTTAACTTGTTTCTACGTCCGTATTTTTATGGGCCTAATCCTTTAAAAAGTTGTACTTGATACATTAGTGTATTATAATGAAAAAAAGAAAGAGTAACCGCCGAGAAACGACTAAAGGCAAAGTTCTTTTTCGTTTGAAAAGGGTACTCTTGGATTGAAGTGTTTAATTATTGGGTAAAAAGGCTGTTTTAATTTCAATATAAAACTTCTCTCAACAAGAAATATTTTGTGGATATACTTAAACCTTTGTATACATTTCATCATTGTTTAGTGTATTATATAAAATAATACACAGGTAGATTGGCAATTTAATTTAATGTCCTTGAAAGATACGAGTAAAGTAATTAACAGAATATTACACAACGTCCATACACCCTTCATACTTAGCGATATAACGCGTAATAACGAGGATAGCGATAAGGATCACAGTGAACATATTTATGAACATGACTGTACTACTAAAGCGTATGAGTGTACAAGGACGATGTAAGGTGCACACAGCCACACAGCCTATCTGCTCGTGTCACTAATTAAGCGCACGTCAGTCACTTGCTGATTGAAGCGGAGTTGCTGATAACAGGATGTTGACGCCGCGCCCACGCTGATTAGGGTCTTCGTTACTGGGGCAAGGTGAGTTGGTGAAAAACATTCCTTGTACACAAGGGCAATAAACCTGATCTGTGGCAGATCTGCACTCATATATCTGTATACCGTCAGTGCATAATTCTTAATAGAAAGGTTCTGAGAAAAAACTACTCGTACATTGAATTTGGAGTCAGTAGGTGAATGGGCAGTAAACTGTATATCACAACGTACAAATAATAAGCAAATTAGTAAACAATATTGACTATACTGTAAATTTAATCATATGATATTTCAATGTTATTAGATTGGTTGGTTTCATAAATATGGAGATTTTATCGTAATTTGTAATATTATTGTTGCGTTATTTGTCGAGTCCTTCCATAATTCATTTAGGACGATGAAGAAACCTGATCTCTGGTAGGCATTCATCTTTAATTTCATTATTTTTGGTTGAGTACAGAAACAAATTTCAAAATAAATGAATATCGTAACATGAATATTATAATTCTCCGAATGTATATTGAAATATTTTAAAAATACACAAGGATAAATTAAGAATTAATGTCTCTTTCTTTTTTTAACGTTAAATATTATTTTTAACGTATTAATCTATTAGAAAGTAGTTAAAACTACGCAGACATCTCTATATCTAGAGATATTAGGTACAATATTTAACTGCACTTTCGATGTCACACACTTCATAAATTTAATATGTATTACATGCAATAGTTTTTACATTTTTGAATAATAAAGCCATGATATATTTGTTTGATATAATTTAGAATTATTTTGATGTAAGAAGAATGAGAAAAAATGTAGCTTCATATATGAAAACACCATTCAAAATGACTTATTTGTGCCTAATTTCGAAGAACAAGAGTTTATAAATAAATGGAAAGGCGGAGCAGGTTCTTTAAGTATAATTTAGATTCATTGTACGCGATTCAAAGTAAATCAATTTGTTAAACGTACAGACAGTTGAAAGAAGAACTATTGTCTGGTTTTCCTTTGGAAAATCTAAAATATACGTTATCTCACCAAGGGCTTGCACAGAGAACAGAGCGAACGTTGCCCCCTCTTGAGGCAAGCATCACGTCTCTGGTGTAACACGTTCTGCAGCTCCTGACCTTTCGTTAAACCGATGTCTGTTTTCTCACAAGAATAGCCTGAATGACATCTCGGGAGATGAATTGTTAAGATAAAAACCCTGAACGGTTATCAAGTGTCTGGCAAAATATAATTGGCCCTTAAATTCACTCGGGTATTCCCCTGGCTGTACCATCTTAACGATCTTGTTCTTAAACGTTTATAGAGCGAACGCTGGATTTTTGTGCTCAATATTTAAAACATTTGTCCTCTTATAAATCATGTCTTAAATATAATATGAAACCATATTATAAAATTTAAATGAAAATAAACTTCTATCTAACGTTCCAAATAGCAATGACGCTTTTAATGATTTTTAATTTCAGCTTATTTATTGACGCTTCATGCAAATAGGTTTCCAAAGGTACTCATATATCTCATCTGAGAAATATATTTGTCAGTCATGTATTTTTCTGAAAGTATTAACAAACAGTGGAAGAAGAATAAAGAGAAGAGGTGTTTTCCTGTGTAATAAGACAATAATTTGTGTATTGTGTATCTAAAAATACTATTGTTTAGATCCCACTCATGAAAAATCAACATTTCAACTTCCTTGTAATTATTCTGTATAAACCTAGATCATAAACTAGAAATATGAGTACTTCAATTTATTATGATGATATGAAATTCCTATCCTTGCTTGCTTTCCAATCCTCTCTAATTTAATTTCTTTCCTTCTATGTATACAGTAAATTTGGATACTCGTTCACAATATGTCCGCAACCAACATGTAGTAGCAGGAATTCTAGGTGGCACTTGGTGAAAGAAGGAACGTGATAGAGAATTTAGGATTTAAGGTACGTAATACGACAATTCAGCCCTTATCTACAATACACTACGATGCCCAGATTGTTGTTGATCATTGCTTAAATGAGCTCCCAAATAAGGAGCAAAATGTAGATATGATATGCAATAATGTGATATAATTCGAGCTAATAGGTCTCTTGTTCACTGACCGGAGTCGCCGACATCGAAGTGAAATATACAGTTCAGAGCAAAAACGGGTTATGAGTTAAGATACTCTGCATATGAGGGAATTATAGCTCAACAAAAAGGACTTTGTTATTCATACTTCCTAACGTCTGATGAATAGTTATTTGATTGGACTGAATATAATTGTTCAGGAGTATTGTCTCAAAGACTGATTAATAATATTATGAGTTAACTATAGTTTATGTAGGAGACACTTCTACCTACAAAATATGAGTCATATTTAGCATTTCTCTCCATAGTAGCCTGCTCGATTGGTCTCCGATATGGTTCACTAACCTAAATAGTAAACGGATCAACAGTGGTAACATAACACCTAGCTGATTATATAACTGGCGGATATATCCTGGTTCAGAATTGTTGACTTAAAATCCTGTTTTTAATTGGGGGAGAACTTTAGGCTATTCACGAACGACTGATATAGTATACATAGAGTGAAAAAAAGGGAGGGGGGTGCGAACATGAATAATTTGTAAAATCAGAAAAGTATAGACTACAGCATACATGCATTTGTGATAGTAAACTAGGAATCGTACACTAGGCAATTAATAGGGATTTAATACTTCTTACTAGGCACTCAACGATAGACAAGAATCGCACTGTGGATTCTATCCTTAGTATAAGATTGGATTAACAATATTAAATTATCACGTACGGCGTAATTGGGAGAAAGAAGTTTCATTAAAACTCTGATGATATGACAAGTCTATGGTTGTCATGTGTATGTCATATTTAACCTCCTGTGTGCTAAAGTCTCTCACAACTTAATATTATACAGGTATTTCTCACAATGTGCATGAAACTTTGTTACTGTAAGGGTTTAACAACATTAGACAGGATATATCTTGGAAGCTTTTGAGATTTAAATAGTTTAAAATATATTAGTGATTTTTAAAATGTAGTCTTCGTTTTCTTGCAGTCAGTTAGAAACACCGTTTTTAACGTATTCATTTCGATGTGAACGTGTAAAGTTCTATTCTTAAAAAATAAAACAGCAACATTCATTGTAAATGCCCTCAGGTTTCTAAAGCGCTTTTCTTTTTCACTACTAGCGCTTTTCATGGATAGCTAAGAACCAATGCAACACCATGTAACCCTTTCGTAACTTTCAACACCAGGCACCTTGAGGCCTTAAGAATTATCGGAAGAATTATGTGTACATTAACAAATAGTTTGAATTTGTTTTACATTTCTAAAACTAAAACGTTTCCCTAATAGTCTATATTGTGGAATAACTGAGATAAACATTTTGTACTAAAGCAAACAGTTATGATCTTGAAATTATATTGCCTTATAAAAAGCTTTTTTTAGTACTGCTTAAGTATAAAATTTAGTTGTAATGAATACAAATTTATGAAAGTGATTAAAGCTATTATCGTTATGTTATTTTACACTTAAAAAACTTAGTAAAACCGCTGTCTTGATAAACGACGCGATAAGAAAAGGGAACTCATTATAAGACGAGAAAATGTTCAAAACGTTACTACTGAATAGTAATAAACTTTAAATAATGTGCAACTATACAAAAAATAAGATAAAATAACCTTTTGTATACGTGATATTACTTAAAGTGATTGCTTCGATGTTGGCATGGATTAAATATTTGATAGTTAATCGACCGCTACAGGGCAATTTCATAACCCCCGTCCTAATAATGGTTGGGAAGACTGGATATAAATAGTTTGGTCTTTTTTTATTAAACAGACAGATTTACAGGCTGTAAAATAAAATTGTTCTTTATAAAATTTATTTTAACTAATTAATAGATTGATGATCCTTCGTTCCTTCTGCTCAGTTGGTCGTGAAATTCGTGGTATTCCCTTTTCTTTCAAAAAATCCTAAAATTTATGTTGGAAATTTATTATTCTTGCAGCAGTTCTACAGATGAATTGTTAGTTTTATTCAGTGTTCTGGCACTTAAGGGATTGGAGTTACCTTGAGGATTTCGTGATGTTATAAATAAAATGTTACTTAATTTTTAAATATCTAGGTAAAAAATACAAATATTTTAAACAAAGCACAAGAGTGCCAAACTTTTGAGTGATAGACATATTTGAAAAACAAAATTATAAGCAATAGTTAAAATAAAATAAACATTTTTATAACTGATTGAATTGACATGATTACGTAACATTTAGACTTCTAGAAACTTGGGTGAAATACTTCCAAAATTTACTTGTGTTTAATTAAAACATAAACAAAAATTATTTAGAATTATAAAATATATAAATATCATATTGGTTGCTTTTCAATCGATGTATATAACAGAATATAAGTTATACCGTTAATTCACATCTCATCGTTTTGATAAACTGTTGCTTGGATGTTGCTTTAAGCTTTTATCCTTGTTTAGAGTTACAACCTATAAAGATATTTGCTATTATCAAAATGTAACTGAAAACCCCCGTTGTACTAGTTTAACTTTTCATCAAAAAAGCTAAAAAGAATTAAGGCATAAAGATTTTGTATATTAAATCTAAAACTGTTGTTGCTTTGTTATGTTTGCTAAATTACCCTTTTCATATTTCGTATTATTGTACTCAGCTTGTTTACAAATTTAGTCATTATCAATATTGTTTCGTTGTCAATGTTTACCTATAAGATTAATGTAAAATGTTCGTTAACGCTCAGCAAAATCCTATGAAGAGGTATCATCATTGAACTCAGTGTTGCCTATATAGAAATGAAGCTTCGTGCACATTTCAAGTCTCTGCGTCTTTTCGTCTTCGAGATACCGTACGTACGACAGAAATATAACTTTCCAGACCCGCAAATTATAGGCTTCAATAATGCTCAGCCAATAAACAAAACTTCCCCGATATAACTTAAACTAATGTAAACAGCACAATCTAATGCTAAAGCGAAATTAGAAAAAGATCCGTTGATGTCTCCCAAAAGTTTTAAAATATTAAAATTAATCCATAAATTTAGAACCATATATACTGTGACATCAGAGAGAAGCTATTGCATTTTTATCACCTGCTAGTGCAGTCTCTTGCCGCGCTGTTACAAGTTTACTACGGTACC
Source organism: Homalodisca vitripennis (assembly GCF_021130785.1). NCBI lineage: Eukaryota > Metazoa > Arthropoda > Insecta > Hemiptera > Cicadellidae > Homalodisca > Homalodisca vitripennis. The sequence continues at coordinate 35,462,478 of NC_060207.1, forward strand.
GTTAGTGCCAACCATTAGAGAGGTTCTAGCCACCAACCCTGCCATTAGCTGGGAGGATAAGTAAGGGATTAATGTTTGATAGACAATCTTCTAATGGTTGGTGCTGTGCCACATCAAACACATCACAGCGTCTACCTAAACGTCGCCTCTCTCTACCTTTTAGCTGGCGAAGAGATTGCGTTGATTAAATTCATAGTTGATTAAATAAATATTCCTTTGTAATTCAATTTTATAATAACTATAATGTATTCACAGGTATTATGACATTAATATTCAGAAATTAAGTTATAGTTATAAAAATATTGACTTTAAATTCCGAATATATCTTTGCCTATTTTGTATCTTTATTTTTAAACCTTGATGTTCGTAAACTTAAATTTTAAGAACATAAAGTTTATAAAATAAAAAACTACACGAAATAAGTTTTGTTATTTTACCTTGAAACTTTTTAAATATATATTTTGTGCACTAAAATATTAAATTATAAGAGTTTTATTTTGTTCTTTTGTAGAGATATTAAAATATGAAAATGAATATTTTATACAAACTCTTCTTGGTTAATTTTTAAAAAAGTTTAAATTTTGCAGTTTTGGATATGAGAAAGAGCGGATTTAGTTGTAACCTTTACATTCGCTATTATTAGTCGTTGGGGTTGTTTGATCCGAAGAATGCTGAATACATTTTAAGACAAGAACTTTTGTCACCTTGTAGTTTTTTACTTTGGAATACGTCCTGAAATTTAGAGAGCACATCTAGTTTGGATCTCTTGTTATTTAATTAACCACTTAGATATCTTATATTTATTTTATTTATTTTTTACATGCAGGGTATTTTAGAACTCTTGTCTAATGTTTTTGTTTTTACTCAGAACTAAGTATATTTTTCAATGTATAAAATACTGAAACATTCTAAATATCTTAAAGTTACAAGTTCGTTATTACATTTTTTTCTTCTAAAAGTTTATTTCTTTTCCAAATATTAATTCTTTGTGACTTCTAGAAAATGAAACACAAACCCTTTTTCTTAAATAGCCTTTCTAGTGCAATGTTCGAATCGTTGGACGTTGGATAATTGTTTGAGGATGCCAGCGGCCATGTTTTCTGACGGAATTCTGACTCTGTTGAGGATTATGCTAACAACCCGAAGTTAAGACACTTGTAATGTTTTATAAACGCAAAAAAACGATTTATTAATAATTGCGTTACAACTAATTAAAATACAGCTACATCTCCCCGGTTTAAAGCACTATTAAGAACACAATTACTCCACCAGTGAGTGACATAAACATTACGACACATATAATCTGGTAAAACACATAATTCTACCTCAACTAAAATAGAAATAAAATATATACTAGATTTTTAGTCTAACACTACAACTTACCACGCACACTCCATGTTAAAAAATGAGCTTATATAACATTTGACAATGGTTTTAGTTGTATTGAATGTTTAAGAGTGAAAATGTTGCAAGAACTTTTACGTGATAGTTTAAGTATTATTTATTGAACTAGGAGTGTAAACCCATTTTTAAGCGGTTTAACAGTTATTTAACACTTTAGTTTTAAAGTTTATAAAAAATTTTATAACTTACAATTCAAAAATTAAAATCCAAATTACTTATTAATTTTCGTAAATATTTACTTAGAACCAAAGCGATACAATTCTTTTCGTTAACACTGTGTATAACACCAAACTTTGAAATTGAAAATTGTAAACTCTTAACGGGAATATCTATACAAATTTAGTTTAGCCAGACATGTTACAAAAAACAAAACGAACCTAATCAAATGATCTTTAGAATTTAATATATACCACCTTTACAGGAAAATACATAAAATAGTTTTCTAGCGAATATACCGACTCCATCAGCAGTTATGTTATAGGAACATCAGTACTGCATTGGGAATCACTAGAAAATTTATTTCGCCAGCAAAATGTCGGTATTGTTAGTACCCTTCATGTTCTAAAAGCCTTTAAGACTTATACTTCATACAGATTCAATAAGCTTTTCCCATCTAGGAAGCAAGTTTTTTTGTGAAACATTCCTATTTTAGTAGAGAATGTGATACCGACTAATACATAAATAACTTTTGTTATTGTAGTTTTTCTGTTGATGTCATACAAATCGTCCTATTGTAGTTTTCGAAACGAAATTAGCGAATAAATAAATCATTCACCAATAGTAATCACATCTCATTTACAAATGTTTTATGTACATACAAATTTATTTGTCCGAGTGATTGTGCAATATAAACAGGGGTTATGAACATGGATGGAACATGGATATAAACACTGCCGTAATTTGTAACAAGATAAGATATAAGATTACAAAGTAACTGTACATATAACCTACACGTCTAGGGTGAATACGTACATCGGCTAGTTTCAATATAGCCCTAAAACTTGCATTAATTTGAAACAGCTTTTTATTTCAACATTTTTCGGAATTTTCTCGTTCAAAATAATGAAAGTGTTTAAAAGTGTTTATTAAAAGGTTTAAATTATTGATGAAAAGTTATTTCTCAACCATATAGCATATAAAAACCATATATATTTAACAAAACAAAACTGAAAAGACTTACCAAGACTTTTCGATCATTTACAGCAACATGTTGTGGGTATGTTATTCTAATACCTCACAATAAGATGATAAGCGTACTATGAGTTAACGTAATAAGTATGTGATAATGAGCTGTAATATGAGAGGACACGACCGTTGTGATAATGTTTTAAGATGATAAGCGTACTATGAGTTAACGTAATAAGTATATGATAAGGAGCTGTAATACGAGAGGACACGACCGCTGTCATAACATTGCAATTATAAATGACCTGATTGTCGTATTTGTAAATCATATCCATCCAGTTTCAGGGTGGCAGATATTTTATTTGTAAACACTCAGTTATTTCACAACATACAATAAAATGATTTTATTATGTTATATTCAGTAGCGAGCTTCTAGATATATGTTTATAATTAAATCCTGTTATAATCCAAGTTAGAACCAATATACAGCAAACATCTAATGAAAACTACTTTTTTAGAAATCAAAGTTTATACAACGATTTAGACATCTAGTCTTGAAAATTTTCAACACGATTCGCTTTTAAATTAATACTAATAATTTTCTAAATGCCAATTATTTAAAAGTTATCATACCAAATTTGTTAAATTAGCAAGAACTAGAAAATCAATAATGTACCTCAAATGATCAATTCCACAATAATAGTCACACAATACTTGTATTCAAACTGTGCTGTAAAGGTTTTTTTACAGGAATGGTTTCAACGTTCATTGATATTGTACTCTCATACGGTAACATATAAGGATCTGATTTCGTTTTAGGGTGGAATAAATATTTCACGCAACATATTCCAGATGTATAGATTTAACCTGAAAAATTCGCTTATCTCATATCTTTCATATCTCTTTTTTTAATAAATTGTTCCAAAATTAAAAAATATCAGAAAACTGATCCTTTGATCAAGCAGCCTGACACGATACCAGGAGGCTGGGACCGTACAACCCTCACAGGCAGTCTATTCACCATTAACGCACTTCTGCCAAGTCTTCTATTGACGTCGGTAAGAAGGCCAGCTTTTAAATTGGATGCTTTTAGATATAAAATACAGCTTTATCATCAATGATACATAAAAAATGTATCTTACTTATGGTACATTCCGTTTTTTCAGTTCAACATCATACAAGAGAGTCGTACAGAAACACTCAATAAAAAGATAATTTTACATTTAAATTTCATAAAATAAACTTTCTCTAGCTTTATTCCTTCTCCTGAACAGTGTGAGAATTCTTCAAAATCAAATGCAATAAGCACCTTCGGACGTTGAAAATCATTTCCAACGAAGTTGATTTGTGTCTGTCGAAGAGAAATACTTTTTGATTATATTCATTTTAGTTAACCAAGAATCGATTTTAATGACTAAAATAAAATAGTTTTTATATTCTATCGTCAAATTAAATCCATTTTCATGTAATCCTATGTATATGGTTACTGCCATAAGACCATATGAATTTGAATTGAAATTTCAAACCTATTAAATTTTAGTTATAATTTTGGAAAAAAAGTTGGAGCTGAAAACTTCCATACTTACTGATATTAATAAGTATACATCACGATATGAATGGTAAATACATCTCATGGTTTGCCGCCTTGCCAGTCACTTACCATACACACCTTGAGACTTTAATTATCACTTTCTGTAAAACATTCCTTTAGGAACGTGTATGTTGTATGTCAGATATTTTATTACATTGTTTAACATTTTATGTCAATTTCAACAATTTTGTCAGAATTCTTGATGATACCTTCTGCGGAAACGGTTGTCTAACCAATCTGTCATTTCTATTTGAGATACAGTCCTGCTTATTTTGTTTACGTAATCTTTTCACTACATTTCTCATCAAATAGAACACCTATGTAAATGTTTTACAAATTGAATATTTTTGAAAAAATCTCAACGTGACGTATTTACCAGAAGTATGTAAATTTTTATTGTAAATGCTACTTATCGTCCAATACACCAATATACAATATCTACAAGGATAGTGTAGAAGTGTGAATAACTATTTCGTCAAGTGAAAACATTTAAAATGTTCCCACTTACAGTACAAGTATTATTGTAATTTTTCAGTACAAGAACATACATTTATGGGGGTTCTGTGAAGAGTGATAATATTGTTGAAATGATGTTACCACTTGGTTAAAAAATAACCAAAGTGACAATATTGAACCCTCCGGACGCCATCATAAAAATATAATTATGGACAAACATACAAATTCCAACTTCTCCAAAAATTGGAAAATGTTCGTTTACGGACAGCACTTGTAATTGCAGTTATTCAAAAACAATCCAAAGTTTCCAGGAAACAGGCAGCGTTAAAGACCGCCCCAAACCTAAACGACAAAAATCGGCTACAAACGAAAAATTGTCACTTGACGTTTTAGAGTCGGTTGTAGAAGGTCCTCGTGCCTAAGCAAGAAATTTTATAGTAATGTATATACATTTAGAACAGAGGGGTTGTTTTTGGGTACTGGGGGACATGCATAGAAGGTTATTTAAAGTTGCAATAGGCTAATTTTGTAATACAAAAATAACTAAACAGTTTACAGGCTCTGTAGTGTAATGGTAGCACATTTACCCGGCAAGTGAGAGATCCGGGTTCGAGTCCCGGCGGAGCAAGTACTTTTTGTGATTAAATGTTTATTGAAATTAAATTAGGCTATTGCCACTTATACAAATTTAATGGTAAATAAAAGTCAGTGAACAGGTATTTGGTCTTCCGATCATATTTTAGTTTGGTTATTTAAACACATATGTGAAAGAAACGGACAAATACAAAATAATTCGTAAAATCGTAAAAAGTGAGGGCTCTGTGGTGTGATGGTAGCACATTCACCCGGCAAGTGAGAGATCCGGGTTCGAGTCCCGGCGGAGCAAGTTCTTTTTGCCATCCAATGTTTATTGTAATTAAACAGTTTGTATGACTTCAATGGGATTTACAGGCATATTTAAAGTAATACATTTTTGCAGCTTTTAATCAGGCTCTAATAAAAACTGCTGAAAATAAACATGTAAATACCTGATATTACGTGTATACAGTAATATAAATACGTGTACGGGTACGACTTCAACATAAATTTGTATAAACTTAAGAAAGGGTCATGTAAAAAAAAATTCTCGACTTAAGGAAATTAGTTTGCTGTATAAATATAAATGACATTACTTCTTACAGTGACGTTTAATATACTGATTTATCTCCTGTTTAACTATACACTCAAATGCACTGCACTCACGGTACACAGCTTTTGCACTGTCAAATTGTTTTATACATAATAAAGAAGATTTACTGAAAACTTATCTTGCAAACTAAATTTTGTATTCTACCTTTATAAAACTGATTTCAAGAGTGCAATATGTAAGATATTAAGGTATCTACAAAACTTGGGAGAAAAGGGATTAGATTAGTTAAATGAACGCGATTAATTGTAACATACTCGTGTATATAAAAAGATTATAGGAGGGCTTAAACGTCTACACTGATAGCATTTGTTGTAGCATTAATTAATAAAGCGCGAGATCAATTTCAGGCTGCGATCCCGCTGTGCGGATACAAATGATATACGGCCTTATACAGTGTATACACGATTAACGATAATATACAACACACTATATGAAGGAAGGCCGATTTTCATCCTAAATGTTATTTAATGGTGAATAAAAGGTGAACTGCTTTAAAACAGTGTCGTTGTCCGTCCGTCATAGAATGGTCCTATAAAATTTGAAACTTGGTACAATAATCATGGGTTAATCAACCCAATTGATTTCGAGGTCCTAAGGTAAAAAATAAAGGTAAGAATAAAATAAAAAATATATATTGGGGTTATAGACCAGCAATGATGGTTCACAGAATAAACTAATTGAGTACAATTACACTGTATATAATCACATGATATAGAACACATGTAATATCGTTACTTTGTTGGATACGTTAGCGAATCTGAATTACATTGCACCGAGTCCTTCAATACTCCCTTTTATGGGTTTATTCTACTAATAGTTAAAACAACCTATTGCAAAATTTCGACAGTAAGTTTCAATTTTTATAAAATTATAAACGTGCTATTGTTTATTGTTTTAACATATGGGAAAACATCATAACAGTTTTGAAGTATGAAGGGGACACTTTTGTCAAGGAAGGTAAGACAAACATGCATTTTTCTACCAACACACATGTATAAATACAGGTAGAGATAAGACTACACACTTACAGGTTAGAGTAATCAAGTACAATCTTTACAGGAGGACCTCCTGAACTTAAAATAATACATAATCAATTATATAATCAAAATTGTTATAGGGTTAGCCCAATTCTATCTTTCTTATCTTAGATGTAAAAGTTTCTTGTACATTTCCTCATAAATTTGATTTTAATTTAGTTGCTTATATTTTTCTCCAGATATCGCGTGAATTTGAATACAGAGATAGCACGTACAAAATTACACTGCGTTTTTTAATATCTCATCAACAATGAAATAAGATAACCACAGCCAAGGGAAATACATTTCAAGCAATGCAGATGGGGTTGAATCGATTTGTCAATGAAAGTTCGACATCTGGAAGCATCCTGATCAGGAGCAGAGCCTCGCCCCGGGAGAGTGCGATGTAATTAGAGACTGATCAGCTTATCTCCCCCAGCTATTAGATAATTGGAGTACACAGTACCGCGTGAGACATGATTACATGATAGCTATTGTAATTACCTACCTGTATCTGTCATCGAGGTTGAAGAGTTAATATTCAGTATCTACCTTGATACAGTCTTCGAGTAAGTCTACTAACTCATTGTAACTTGGCTTTTGTGGTAATTATCATGCGTTATTTTATACTTTTAAAGAAATAACTTATCCTATTACGCATTTTTTGTGATAATTTAATGAAGTTCCATAGGGTTAATTAAAAAGAATTAAATTTACATGATTTAGTCACAGCAGCCCTTTCAAATCAATTTTAATACATTGAGAAGAAAAATCAGTTACTTCGATAACCCCGCCTGGAATTTTAAGCATTTAAGAGTAGTAATTTGGGTTTATTAGGTGTGGTTTAAACTATGTCTACCGAAAAACGGCTCAGAACAAATATATAGTCTTTTCTATTATGTGGATGATAGATTACTGAAGGGGATATTAATAAGTATTATTTAACATATAAAATTATGTAGTTTCCTTAAATTATAATTCATAAGAAATGCCATTGTGCTGAAGTCATTAAACCATCCAAAAACATGTTTTCTACAATGCGATAATTCAAATAAATACTGTAAGAAATTCAAATACTTATATTTAACTTCTTTTAGTTATAAAATTGCCCAAAATACCCATTTTAAGTGTCTACCTATTCCATTCGCAATAATCAAAATGTGGAGCGATTTTTGTCGTTGGAATCTGTATTACAGTACTGACCAAATACTGCATGATAAATGTACAGTTAAAATTATATTTTGCTAGATCTTTTAATGTTCTTATCTGGATATTTTCTTACTCTGTGCTCAGAAAAGGTTGAAATAAAAAGTGCTTAAACGGAACGGTTAATTATATTTCATTAGCTCTTTCAGTCTACAGTATTATATAAAATTGTGCCTCCTTTTCTATTTATCTGATTTTTGTGTGAAAGTTTTGGAATTTGAATGGTCATTCTGTTATTCAGGGATAAATCCAATAAATCAGAGATCATTATAATTAGTCTAGCCGTTATTGAGTTATAAATAGCGTAACTATCCGAATTTGTTATATCTGTATGAATTTCATTATGATAGTAAGGCTACATGTGTTACCATGTCACATGTTGAAATGCCTTATTACTATTCTTAGTTACATTTCAAATAGATTTATTCTGTAGTTTACTCGTTGCCATCATTATTATTCTATAAGACTATAAGAATAAAAAGTTGTTAGCTAATGCTCAGCCAACTATTATGGAGTGATATGCACCATCATTAAACTCGATGTCTTCATTAAAAATTTCAAGTTTTTACTTCAATTAGTTGTAGAAATATTGAGCGGATAACAGACATACAGAAATGAAAATTAGCTAACGCTCAGCTAACAAGTATAACGAAAATCTTTGTTCAAAACACAACACATAATCTGTACCGGGAATAAGCTAGTTAGGCAGCACACGTGTATTACTAAATGAGTGGAACCGAGGTTTGTGTGTGATCACGGGATCATGCAAGATTAATCTGCCAAGGGACCATACATTACTTGGTCACATAGCTTACATTGTGTGTTCCAGCATTGTAATACTGTATCATAAGTAGGAAGTAATGTTACATAGTAGTCTACTTCACATAACTAATATCAATATTTTCCTTCATATTAAGTATCATACGAGAATAATTGACATGTATATCATTACTATATATTTAATTATAAAAATTACCAGATTAAATTAAATATATACCATAATTTAAAATACACATACAACCACATACACACACATTAAATCTACATACTTGGAAACAGCCTACTGTATTTGAATGTCAATTCCAATAAAACTCAAACACGGATCTCTCAGTTGAGAATGCCATGAATATATTAATTATATTCTAATTTAATGTGTCTTAAGTCGTTTGGCAGGTATTTGTTGAAAAGTCGTTGGGAAGGTATTTTATCACTGCCAGTAACATTGTGCTACTTCTGTTATTGAATCAAAACTGTACAAGGAACTACAAAATAAAAAGTAATTAAAAACAAAAAGTGAGGGTTCTATGTGTATTGCACGCCAGACAGTGTTCCAGAAGCAAGTCCATGTAGGAAATATAATTTTGAACAACTTATTGTCTAATGAAATCCATTAAACACGGTTAAATTAGTAAAATATATAAATTTAACAGTTTTGTTAGTATGGGGGACAGTCTTCATTCATTGATGTCTCTTGCCTAAAATTCACTCTCTAAAAGGGATAAAGAATGAGACTGATGAGGGAATTTGGGAGAAATGAAGTGAACAATGGACCTTAAATGAAAAATCCAGCTTAAGGTTAGAGGGAATAAACTGAAACAGGGATGAATGAAATATCGGTTCACTTCTAAGTGAGGATTTTGTATTTAATCAGCTCTTTCGCTTTTCCAACCTTTTTATCAACATTTTTATCACTCCACTGTAAATATAAGCTAAGCTGGGTGTTTATTTTTCACGTAAATAACTGTCCCAAATTTAATTGATCGCAATCTAATCCTACACGTCAGTTTGGTTTAAATCGATAATTGTGGCAAACGCGCCATATTATTAACTAGTTGCGCGTTAAATCTTCCATTTTTTTATAAATGGAAAATATAAAATGTATAATGTACATAATTATTATAATGGTTTAATATGTAAATTTTATGAATGGTATATCACAAGACAGGATAATATCACACTTATCGTATTGTATGCAATTAGTAAACTGGTTGAATAAAACATAAATGTGAACAAGTGAAATATGGCAAATGACAGAAATTATTGATTGATTTATTTACTACATACCTCGGTTTTTCAATACTGGACACTTAATAATTAGGACATTACTTAATATATATCCCTTTCTACAGGATTTCTTATACGAATCTGAGTATACACTCAGATTCAGTCTATACAGCCTAGGGTACTTTTGGGATAGGTCTACACATTAGTTCATAAGATGCAGCTCTGATTCAATCTCTCTCTGTCCACTATATCTACATCATCTGCTAGTGGGGTGTTTGCACATTCACTGGAATATATTTAAAATATCGTATACATTTTTTAATCGTATTTTAAATATAAAACTAGTTCTTGCAAAATTGATGTATTATATTTAATAATTATATGAAATTAAATATTAAGTTGGGATTAATATTAATTTTAATGAATTATTCAATTAACTTTATCACTCATATTTATGCATATTGAATAATCAATATTAAAATAAATTTTAATTGAATATTATTCTTAACTTTGTCACTTATAATTATTAATTGAGTTAATAATTGATATTTATTTAATTTTAAGAATATTTCGTTAGTTTATACTATAAATTAATTCTATTAATAGTCATTATTACTTACTGTATGTCATAATTGTTAATTCAACCTTCTTTCTTTCTCTTATTAGAAAGAAGGTTGATATATTTAATAATTATATGAAATTAAATAACAAAACTAGAAACGTACAGCTGTAATTTAACAAAGCCCACTTGTAAATATTAGCAAACATAACTGGTTGTCAAGTTGCTAGTAACCAGTTAGTGGATGAGACACGCAGTAATTACTGCAGTCATAAACGATCTCATTAATGAGGTCGGCGCGGCGGTTGTATTTACTAATACGAGTAGTTTACGCGATAAAGGCTGCATCGATTAAGCTGCAGATTTTGAATGTCACTGAACTGTCGAAGAGACATTTAAACGGATTAAATATTTCTCACATCAGATGTTGAGGGACATGGTCACGTTAGACGTCATTTCCATCAATATCCAATATGTTTTGTTTCGCTTCGTCAGTTTTCCCGCTCATGCGTACATATAAAGTGACAGAAAACGTATCAAGACAGGACATGTTGTTTTTATTTGGCGCTGACTCCCACAACAGGTGAGCCGAAAAAATTCAATCTAAGGTATTTTACATTCCATTAGTTTTTTGGAAGAAAGGTTTTCACACAAATGTTTAAAAAACTTTTCTTGGTCATAACTGGTACCATTGCGTGATGAATTTTAGGTAAAAGTAGTTAGTTTTTTTTGCTCAGTCATGAGACGTGAACTTGGATTTCGTGGGATAAATGTGGGAATAGCACACCACACCGTGGAGGGGGAATGTATTGAATAAATCAGTCTAAATTCAGTTTATATTTGAATAATTATTAGCGTTAATTCACAGTAAATTATTTCATTTCTGTATTTCAAACGAGTTAAATTGATTATTTAAATTTTTTTTTTAGTTCCAGGGTCTTGGAAATGGGGTTTTCTATCCCCATCGCCACCCCTATTGTCACGCGACTGGTTTTGGTCTACGAAATGCAGAATTTTCGTTTGAATGAAGTTGCAGAGTATGTAAAACAATTCTTTCTTAGGGAATAATACTCCTTCGATAAAAAACCAGGCTTTGCATTGTTATATGTTTATACAGTGTAAATTAGCTCTTAAAGAACTATACAACTCAAGACAGATTTAATGTCTTGATCATTTCATAAAAAGACAAATTTACTCTGAAATATAACGAAAGTAAAAATCAATTTGGTTTAATAAAGATCAATCTCAGAAAATAAGTTCCCTTAAATATACGTAGATGGAAAAAATATTTTGATCTTTCTTTATTATTGTGGGTGTAATGGCTTCTACAATACCTTGCTTACGTTTTATTCTACACAGAAATAGTGTAAGAAAGACTTCTTGGAATAAAATTAAATGTTAAATTGTAGATTTCCTAGATCATATATGTATAAATTTTTTATTTTTTTATTACATTATATATCGACCTGAGGCGAAATCAGTATGACACGATCAATTTCTTTCTTTAGAGAATAATCTTCTATCGATAAAAAAAACCAGGCTTTCGACTGTTATTTGTTTATACAGTTCAAATTAGCTCTTGGCTCCTAGAAGTTCTCACTTTTAAATTTTGAAAAAAATACCAAATTAATTCAGGTTCAGTGTGCTTAGCCCTTCTATTACGAAGTTTTTCTTTCAGTTAATATTAAGAAATGTTTGGACTTAAGGATGATAGTACGGGCTTATTTGTCTTAGCAAATAATCTTTTTCGTGGCGGCAGTCTTGGAATTAAAATTTCTGATATCTGTAGTTTCAGATCTGACCGTCCACCAACATTTCAACAATTCTGCAAGGATTTGCATGGAATATAATATAAACTGAGGAAAGTAAATATATTTTAAAATTAATATAATTATTAAATATTTCCAAGACTCTCGTCGCGTCGGTTGGTTAGCTAGCAGAACTATTCGCCAAAGTAATGATAAAAGAATAAATGTCGGTGAGGTGTAAATAAATATTTATGTAAGCTCTGAAATGGTTAAGATACTAGGATCGGTGTAATACTAGTAAAATATACGTTGCATAGTTTTAGATTGCTTCATTTGAATATGCAAGGTTAATAACGGTTATTTTATGCTACTACATCCGTCTTACTGGTCAAACCGCAACAAATGTTGTCCTCCATGAGTACACCCGCCGCTAATGGAAACTTTCACGGCGGGTTTGTTCAAGGTTTTGAAGCATTTTTGTAAAAGTTGGGAGCCATTACAATTTATGAATCTTTCATTATAAAATTCAGAAATAAAACTAGTTTTTATTCCTGAACCTTTTGATAGTATAAAAAAAACTACTTTTTGGTGGCCATTTTTATCTTATGAATATTATAAATGAGAAATTTAGTAAAGAGAGTTAATAAACCTCTCCCTTTTCCATTACCCCTTGGGTTGAGAACTTTTAGTATGTTATAGTACCAGGTACCCCAACAACGTTTCATAGTTTGTTTTCCGCTTATTGACGTTCCTTCTACACGTCTCATTTGGACATTTGTTTACTGAACTAACGATATGCCAGGCAATGATATGCTTTAACCTGTAACTTAAAAACCAAGAATTAATATACACTACAGACCCAAGAGAACCATCATTATCTTCTTTCCATCTTATTTTTCACTAGAAGAGCTCATAACTATTTTGAAAGTAAAAAATATCTTAACAGTAAAGTTAGTAGAGTGTAAAATATCACGCAGTGTCAATTTGCATACATCTCCTCCAAGAAAAGTGTGAAGATATAAAGTTGGTGACACCGCCATCAGGTGCCAACCCATCTGTCAACTGTCACCTGCTACCCGCCACGTGACACTTCCTCTACTTCGTGAGTTTTGTACTTCAAGGATTTAACTTTCAGGCAAACTTTGGATATGTTTTAATATAGGCTACCTACAGTTATAAAGTAGTTTTTCCAGCAATAAAACACAATTGTTTATGGAAGGGACTAATTTTATTGATAACCGTTAGTTTTATAATGTGACGTAACTCAATCTATATCCGTACTAAAAAGGTGACGGATATATTTGCAATTCCTAAGTGTTATATCCTTACTAAAATAAACACCACAGTGCACGTACCCCATTCTTTCACAATCTAAACAAGTAATTGGCTCATCGTTAGCTAAGCATATCATTCAAGGGACTGGAAAACATAATTTCTGCTTGGTTGTCTCTGTATGTATATGTGTTTCTGTCCGCACGATATCTCGAAAATGAACTGACCTATAAACTATATTTGTGCATAAAGCTCAATTTTATTTGAGGATTACTGGGTTCGATGATGGTGGACATAGTTCCCTGAGAGTTGGCTGAGCGTTAGTGAATATTTTACATTAGTGTTAGCAACAAACATTATTGTCAGTTAAGAGACATAAGCTGTTTTGATATGTTTGTTGCCCCTGGCTTGTGCAAGCATACATGGATGCACATATCCTTTGATATACTCATTCAAAGGATGTATAGGTAGTATTTCATTGAATTGAGTTTATCCTCCATTGTATTTATTAGAGAGCGAAAACTCCTCCCCCTCACACTCGTTGAAATTTTCGGATGTGGTCTTCCTAAAATATACACCTTCAAAAAATGCCATCATGTGGGTGATCCGATTGGAGTTTATTTCTTATAAATCTATCTAAAAGTCGGGCAGACAGCTAAACCACCAATAACATCAATGCTGTGCTTTTAAGGTTCCAGCTTTTCAATACATTTAATATGTTAGAAAGGCAAGAGTATCTCTGAACTCCATACCGCTGAAAGTCTTTTAGGACAGTCGATAACTTAAGGTTTCCCATCATGTTAAATAAGTATAAAGTTATATCTACAAATTAAGAGTGACAACATATTTTATTTATTGTACAGAAAGAGTTTTAGTAAACCGAAGGTTTTATTTTTGTAATAAATAATAAAGTACTTGTGTATACCACTTACCTACCTGAGAATAGTAGTAAACTTTAAGTGAGGTGATAATACATGCAATTACGTTAACAGAAATAAACGCTTTTTACGAGCAATTACTTAAAGTGATTGCTTCTATGTGACCACGGATTAAATATTGATAGTCAATCGACCGCTGTTGCGCAGTTTCATAGCTCCTCGCCCTGATAATGGTTTAGTGGGCTGAAGTAAATAACTTCTAGAACTACTTCTTATAAGACTTTTATCAGTAACAGACAGATTTTTAGATCGTAACAATTATATCTGATTAATTTGAATTAATTAATATTGATTGATGACCCTTATCTCCTTCAGCTCAGGCGGTAGTGAAATTTGCGTGGTATCTATGCTTTCACAATATAATAAGAATGGTTTCGAAATTTATTATGCTTGTACTACAGTCCTAAAGAGAAACTGTTAGTTCTTCAGTATTGTAGCACTCCAGGGGTAGGAGTGATCTAGGAAAGTGTTTCTCAGCTTTTCCTGATTTATATTTTTATACTGTTGTGTTTAGTTGAAGCGTACAATTTTTAATTTTGTTTAGAGTTACAAGCTAGGACTAAGACAGGCTATTATCGATCAAGCTTATTATTATTATTAATTAAAAGAGTGTCTGTAATAGAACTAAAGAAACAAGGATTTTAAACTCATAAAAGGCAACTGTTGGAGAGGAAGATAAAGTGTTAAAAAAGTGCACATTATGGGTATTTACAACACATTAGAAATGTCCATGTCCATATAAGACACCTTCACTCTCCTCTCCTTTGTGTGTTAGTAAATACAAAACAATTATAATAGTATTAAAAATTATGTGAAAGAAAAATACAAAAAAATATAGTGAGAATAATGAATTCTCTATTTAGGAAATTTGAGAAGCAATGTTTATTTTTTATTTGAAAGTTGCTTTAAAGGCCACGAATTTTATTTTGTTTGGAATAGTTTATAGAATGAATTAAATTATATAATATGGAGACAAATAATTATACAAACGTAAACATTCAATAATTTTTTCACTGTTTTGCCGTTAATTTCCGACGAAATA
Source organism: Homalodisca vitripennis (assembly GCF_021130785.1). Lineage (NCBI taxonomy): Eukaryota > Metazoa > Arthropoda > Insecta > Hemiptera > Cicadellidae > Homalodisca > Homalodisca vitripennis. The sequence continues at coordinate 35,478,028 of NC_060207.1, forward strand.
CAAATACCGAGATACAAATTAAGCTAAACTGTGAACGGCAAATACTTTACTCTTTATTGGCCAATTATCGAATATACCTCAAGAATGCACTTAGTGCTTTGTAGCATGTTGGACGGTGTAGTACGTTAGAAATTATGGTACTTATCATGTTCTCACTACATTGTACCGAAACGCACAAAATATCCAAATACTTACGCAAACCAAATGTTTTATAAATTGAAGTTGTTTAAAATGTACAAGCTGAAACATAATTATAAACTATACTAAGAATTAAATCACAATTTTAATACAGTTATTGAACAGTGGTCATGAAATTACCTTGTAAAATATTTAATATTGGAACTTGCGAGATAAAAGCTTGTAATGACCTAAGTTGTATATAAAATCTAAAACTGATTTTTGTGTTGCTTTGATGAGATTGAGATATAACTGGTCTCTTTCATATTTCGTATGATTGTATTGTTATCCACAATTTATATATTCTTCTATTTTGACGTTGATATCATGTTTGCCCATATGACTAATGTAAAAAGCTAACGCGCAACCAAACCCCATGAAGTGACAAGGACATCATTGAACTCAGTGTTGTCTACATAGAAATGAAGTATACATAGTCTATATAGAAGTTTCAAGTCCATATGTCAGTTCATTTTTTAGATGTCGTATACATACAGACAGACAGAAATACGAGTAACAGACTTTCCGGACCCCAAGAAATAAAAATATAAATAAAAAAAAAAATTAAAAAAGCTGACTGACAGCAGAAACCAAAATTAGTAAAATACCTCTTTGTGTATCTAAGGAGTTCTAAAATATTTAAATTAATCCATAAATTTAGAACCATATATACTGTGACATCAGAGAGAAGCCATTGCAGTTTTATCAACTGCTAGTGCAGTCTCTTGCCGCGCTGTTACAAGTTTACTGCGGTACCGTTAGTGCCAACCATTAGAGAGGTTCTAGCCACCAACCCTGCCATTAGCTGGGAGGATAAGTAAGGGATTAATGTTTGATAGACAATCTTCTAATGGTTGGTGCTGTGCCACATCAAACACATCACAGCGTCTACCTAAACGTCGCCTCTCTCTACCTTTTAGCTGGCGATTGCGTTGATTAAAATCATAACTGATTGAATTAATATTCCATTTTATAATCACTATAATATACTTACAGGCTTTATAATATTGTTACTCTAAAATTAAGCTAAAATTATAAAAATAATTACTTTGAATAGGTAATATTTAGGTATTTTGTCCTTTCATTTTCATGCCGATACGCAAAAAAACGTTAAATAAACCAAACTGAAGCACACAAACAAAAAGGTACTTATTATTTTACATTAAAATTTTTTAATGTATATTTTGTGCAGTTAAATATGAGATTACAAGAGCTTTCGTTTGTCCATTTGTAAGGATACTGAAATATGAAATTTTATACTTATGTTTACATGCTTATGTTTCCCCATAATTGGCAAACGTAAGCATGAATATAAATTATTAATTGAGAAAGAAAAATTTGGACGTGATATGCAACTGATTGAGAAAAGTAACAATAAATTTAAAGCTGTATGGTCTCTGATTAAAGACAATAATTCAGATTGTTGTAACAAGCATAAAAATTCACCTGAAACCTTTAATCGGACATTTTAAAACATAGTAAATAGTATTAAACATCAGTTAGACTTGTCCGCATCTGGTTCTCTTGAATATGTTGGGAGGATTCAAATTGTGCAGGAAACTTTTAGCTGGAGTGTTTTGTCGACTAATGATATATTAAATGGTGGTAAGAGAGAACTGCGATATTTATAATAAGTCGAACAACATTTTGAAGCTATTTAATACCATATTTAGTTATTCCCTAATAGAAACCATAATTGCATGCTTGTGTAGTGGGGTTTTTCCTGATATGCTCAATATCTCTATGATCCCTCCCATTTATAAAAAAGGGCTTAGGGATAACCATGAGAGTTCTAGGCAAGGCTCTATCTTACCTGTAATATCAAAGTCTACGATCAAATTAGTATGTTTTTGGAAGATAATGGTGTTCTGAGTGTTTCACAGTTTGGATTCAGGAGAGGCAAGTCCACAGTTGATGCAATGGTTGGATTGGTGAGGATTGTGTTATCTGCCTTTGAAGACAGATGCTCTGCTCAGGTTACATTCTGTGACTTTTGACTGTATCAACTATGATGACCTGGCAACATGCCTCTGTTTCTTTTGCTCATATTTGAAAAATAGAAGGCAGAGAGTCTGCCTGGCCTGTGGTCGGAGGAGTCCTTTTCCAAATATATAATTACAATTTGTTCAACTTAAATGTTTGCTATTATTTATTACTTTATGTATTTGTTATTATGCTAACGCATTGTCATTGAATATTAGTTGAATTAGTTAGTTAAGTAACTAGTTAGTTGAAAGATATGTTATTTTTATACATCAATACAGTCATGCAGCTTTTCTTTCATAATGTATAAATTTGACATTTATTTTTTCTGGAACTCTATTATTTGTTGTCAGTTGCTATTATTGTTAGAGTTATTTGTTTTAACTCTATTTTGTGTTATTTGGTTATTTGTGAAATTTATTTATCTGTTGTTTTAATTTAAATGAGGAATAATGTAATTAATTAGTTATAAGTTTTTGACTAGGCTAATGAGCTGTATTATGACTGTCAATTTTTAATAAATAATACGACAGTAAAATATTTGGAAATTAGTTTTAAATTTTACAGAATAACAGATTTAGTTGTGCACTATATATTCACCATTGTTAGTCATTGGAATTTTTTTGAATAAAGAATTCAATATAACATTCAGGCAAGAACTTTTGTCATTTATTCAATAATAATTGGTTAAATAATAAGCTCTACTTAAATTAGCCACTTACAAAATTCAACTGAAACTTATTTACAGCGGACAATAATCTAATTAACTTATGTTTATTTATTCATAGTATTATTATATGCAGTGTATTTCAGAACCCGTGTCGAATATTTTACGGAATCGTTCCTAAGGTTCTATTAAACTAATTTTTAACTGTAATTTATTATTTGTATTCTTACAGTATAAATGTGTCTTTTTAATATTCTTACATATTTGTCTTTAAACCCCTTCATAATAGTTAAAGACATTTTTAATGGACGTTAACTTTAAATGTATAGAGTTTTGAAACACCATGTGTATACAAAAGTTTTCATATTCCAAGTTTCAGAATTCGTTATGGAATTTTGTTCTGCAATGATTATTTGTTTTCCAAACATTAAACCCTTGAGGTTTATGGGAAATTGAACAAAAGACCTTTAGGTTACCAATTGTTGGACGTTGGATAATTGTTTGAAGATACCAGCGACCATGTTTTCTGACGATTTGTTAAGGTAAATGAAAAACATACTTTAACAACTCGAGCTTAGCATACTTTCTTATAATCGAAACAAAACTATTTATTAATACTTGCATTACACCTAATTCATATGCACCTGCATCTCCCCGGTTTATAGCACTATTAAAAACACAATTACTCCACCAGTGAGTGACATGAATATTACAACACGTATAAACCGTCAATATATAGAATTGTACCTAAACTAAAATAGAAATAAAATATATACTAGATTTTTAGTCTAACACTACAACTTACCACGCACACTCCATGTTAAAAAATGAGCTTATATAACATCAGAGAACGGTTTCAGTTGTAATGCATGTTTAGGAGTGAAAATGTTGTAAGAATTTTTACGTCATAGTTCAGGTGTTATTTATCGAACTAGAAGTTTAAACTTAAGTCAAAACCATTTTTAAGCAGGAGTTGTAAAAATGTATTTAATACATTAATAATAATTTATAACTTACAATTCCAAATTAACTATTAATTTCCCTAATTATTTAGTTAGAAGTTTCTACACTGAAACGATACAAACCTATTCGTCAATATTATGAATGAACCTACACCAAACTTTGATAGTTGTAAATTTTTAACGAGAATATCTATAAAGAATTAGTTTATATTTTTTTATATCCAATTAAAGTAGCCTTTAATGATTGCGTATAGTTAATCGTATTTTTAGATCGGTTAAATAGTTTGCTATGAAATAGTATCTAAATGAAAAAACAGACATACAAAAACAAAACGATTCTATCCAAACGATCGTTATAGAATTTAATATATACCAACTTTACAGGAAAATACATCAAACAGTTTTATAGCGACATTAAGAATATACCGACTCTAACAGCAGGTATGTTATAGGAACATCAGGACTGCATTGGAAATCCACTGCACAACCTTATTTCGCCAGCAAAATGCGGGTATGTTAGTACCCTTCTATTTTTAAAGCCTTTATGGCTTATACTTTATACAGATTCAATAAGCTTTTCCCATCTAGGAAACAAGTTATTTGGTGAAATATTCCTATTTTAGTAGTGGGTGGGATACAGACTAGTACATAAATAACCTTTGTTAATGTAGTTTTTCTGTTGATGGCATACAAATCATCCTATTGCAATTTTCCTTGAAAAGAAATTTCCAAATATATCACAAATTCACCAATATTAGTTTCGACATCTCATTTTCAGAGTTTTTATGTACATACAAACTTGTATGTATGAGGGATTGTGTAATATAAAGAGGGGTTGTGAACATCAAAACTGCAGTAGGTAATTCAAAAGTACTTTTGAATATAACCTACACATTTTTGGGTGAATACGTACATCGGCTAGTGTATCAATAATCAATTTCAAATAAAGCCTTTAAATCTGCATTAATTTATAAGCACTTTTAATGTTTACATTTTTATAAATTTGTGTATGAATGAGGGACTGTTCAATACAAAATGAGATTGTGAACATAACAAATTCTATTAGATTCAAAATTAACTTTATTTAATTATAAACACTTAAACTCAATTTGTAACCTACATGTGTTTTACGTGAATACGTTCATCGTCTTGTATAATTCAGTGAACAGTTACAATATGGCATAACTTATATTAGTTACTGCACACTTTACACCAAAAGGAGCTTGCATTATTTTGAAACAGCTTTTTTTATTCTACCATTTTTCGAAATTTTTGCGTTCAACATTAATTACCATAATCGTTGTTGAGGTGGAAAGTTCGTTCTGTACCATTAAGCAGCACACAATTACATCAAACATGAAAAGGCTTTACACGAGTTTTCGGCCCTTTACAGCACAATTTTGTGATCATGTTATTTTAATACCTCTTAAGGTGTCAATATGATAATCGTACTATGAGTTAACCTAATAAGTATGGGGAATATGAGGAGTATACGAGAGGACACGGCCGCTGTCATGACGTTGCAATTATACATGACCTGATTCGTAAATCATAACCAACCAATTAAAAGTTTCAGGGTGGCAGACATTTTATTTGTTATACATGTACTAGTTTAATTCACAACATACAAGTCGATTATTTGATTAAGTTCTATTAAGTAATGAGCTTTTAGATTGATAAGTATGTTTATATTTAAAAACTGGTACAATCCAAGTTATAATTAAATAAACAGCATACATCAGTGTTTATTTTGTGAAGTAGAACGATTTAGATATCTTGGAAAGTTTCAACACGATGCAGTTTTAATTTAATACTAATAATAGCCTCAAATTCCAATTACTAAATGTCATCATAGCTAATTTGTAAAATTAATTTTGAAATAAATAATGGACCTAAAATTTAAATTCTAGAATAACAGACAGCCACACAATACTTTTCTACAAACTGTGCTACAAGGTTTTTATAGGGATGGTTTCAAAATTTATTGAGATTGTTCTCACATAGAAATGAACAATGATAGTGCATGTTCATTGTATTATATGTTGTATTTATTTAATTTCTACTGTTATTTATTAAATGTTATATATTATATTTTAATTTATTAGCACTATTTATTTATGTTCGCTGTTATCAATCTTATAATTTCGTTAGCTAGTTGATTGCTTGTTCCTGTTGCACAGAGAGTTTTTATAAATATTTTTTCCTTTACGTAATTATTTAATATTCTACTTTTGTTGATATCTACCTATACTTTAGTTGTTTTTTATTGTTTTTTATATAAAGTACAATTTATTTGAATCATTTTTCTGAGTTGTTTCCATACTTGAGTAATTATTGTTGTTTGTTAATCTTTATTTTTATTTTTTCTTATGTTTTGGATATTTATAACTTGTTATATCTTTGGATACTTATTATTTATTATCAAATTTTTGTATAGGCCTACCTATTTTGTTACTTTATGTAGATTTTTAATCTGATTGTATTAATTTTTTTCCCCGCTGTATTCTACCATCTATGCTTGTCTTTGTCAATTGGCTGCTGCCATTGGAAATAAATAAATAAATAAGAAGCCGATTTCGTTTTAGAGTGGAATAATTCGCGCTCGTCTAACAAATTAAAGGTTTATAATTTTTTCCTAACCCAATCTCTTATGTTGCACGTATTTCTCTAAATAAATTATTTCAAAAGCTGGTCAGAAAACTGATCCTTCGATCAAGCAGCCTGACACGATACCAGGAGGCTGGAACCGTACAACCTTCATAGGCGGTATATTCACCACTAACGCACTTCTGTCACGTTTTCTGTTGACGTCGGTAAGAAGGCCAACTGTAAATTGGCTGTTTTAGATACAACAAATACAGCATTCCATTCGTTATATTAAAACAACTATAGGATAGTCATACAGATACACTCGGAAAAAATTTACATTTACATTTCATACAAACACTCTCCCTGGCACTCCACTTCTCCTTCTGAACCAGTTAAAAGTCACTTCCGATGAGGTTGATTTGTGACTGTTGGACGTATCAGTTTTGGACGGAAAACCTCCATACTTTCTGATGGTTACTCAGTACATCATGGTATGAATATCCACTACATTTCGTGTCTTCCCGCCTTGCCAATCCCTTACTGTACACGATTTTAGGACTTTAATTGTTACTTTCTCTAAAACGCTCTTAGAATAACGTCCATGTAATATGTCAGATATTTTATACTAATATTTAACATTTTATATCAATTCATATAATTTTTTAAGACTTCTTCTACGGTAACAGTTGTTTTACAACTCTTGTCTTTTATATTTAAAATACAGTCCTGCCTTTTTGCTTACATATTCTTTGCAGAACAAATCTCATCAACAGTACGTATTAAATATTTTTCTAAATATCACAAAACACGTATTTACAAGAAGTATATACTTTTTAATATATAAATACTATATATATATATATATATATATATATATATATATATATATATAGGCTATAATTACTTTTTAGTAAATGCATACGCCACTTATTATCCAATATACTTCTATTAATAAGCACAATATATAAATGTAAATAACTATTCGGCAAGTCTAAAATTAACATATTAAACTTAGTATCCAAATCATTCAGTACTTTAACATATTTATATATAAATATATGTATATATATATATATATATATATATATATATATATATATATATATATACATACATATACATGTAAAACATTGTGTTGTTATGGATACTGGCGATTATGTCTAGAAAGTTATTTAGAAATGTTTCTTCAATGCTAACACGAGGACAATTGCAAGAGGCTAATTATTTTTTATACTAAATCTAACTGAAAAGTGTTTTACTTCAATGGAATTACAGACATTCATAGCAAGACATTTTTACAGTTTTTAATCAGCACCAACAAAAACTGCTGAAGATATTGCCTGTGAAAACATTATATAAAGTTTATACGAGTTGAATAAAAATTTGTAATAACTTAAGAAAGTAGAAAACCATTCGTGACTTATGGATAATAATTTTATTTATGAATACAAATGATTTAATTTACTACAGTGATATTTAATGTACTTACTGTCTAAATTCCATATCGTTATCTCAATCTCATTCATTTGGGTCTCATTTTTAGGAAGACCGTAATTCAGCATGACATTTTTAGTATTTGTCTGTGTTCAGAAATGATATATTTACGTGTATTATGGACCCTGGCAATTAAAAATAAATTTCCAACCGAAAACATAAATTGGACAACCTAATTAGTTCTATGTATTAACTTGTATTGTATTAGTTACGTAAGGGATAAATCATATAATGCTATAAATTGATGCAAGAAAAAAGCGAGTGCTCGGACTCCCCTCTGTAGGGCTCAGGTAGTAAATATTTGAATGGTAAAAATCAAACTTATTTGATCGGATCTTAGACGTAACTGAAATAATTCCCAGGGCCTTAGCACACATAGTCCGTACGCATGATTTATCAGAGGTCTAATTAATCAGAGGTACTGCACTCACGGCACACAGTTTTGGCACTATACAATTTTGTGTTTCATAATAAAAGAGATTTAATAAAACTTATCTTGCATTATACCTTTAATAAAATATTTTAAGAGTGCAATATGTAAGGTATTGATGTATCACCAGTTATTGAACGACAAGAAAAGATTAGATTAATTAAAAGATCACAGTTTATTGTAGCCTACTGGTGTATATAGCGAGATTAAGTGATAGCTTGAACATCTACTCTGATAGTATTTGTTGTAGCGTTCATTAATAAAGCACGATATCAATTTCAGCCTCTGATCCCGCAGTGCGGATAAAAATGATATACGGCCTTATATAGTGTATACAAGATTAACGATGATATACAACACGCTATATGAAGGAAGGCTGATTTTAATTTAGAATTAGATTAAATAGTGCATATCATGATACGAGACAACATATTTTAATAGTGGCCACTTAAAAGGTATTGACGATTCAAAATATATAGGATACATTGGACGTATACAAAAGATAAAATAGCAATAAAATGGTTTGTAAAAATATGAATCCTGGATATTATGTTGTGTTGTTGATAAAAGCTGATATGGATGGTAGTAAATTTGGAATATGCATTCCGTTAATGTTAGCATTCTTTACTTACATGACGTTAAAATCGTGTCATTGTACATCCGTCTATCTGTGCGTCAGTGATAGATTGGTCCTAGAGACTTGAAACTTGGTACATTAGTGCCTGTTAATCCAATGATTAACCCTATTGATTTCGAGGTCCAAAGGTAAGAACTAATAATATAAGTTTAAAATAAAAACTTTTTATATTGGTCTTATAGATCAACAAGAACCTCCTACATAATATTATAAATCACAATATCTGAAGGAAATGATATACCTTTTTTATAAATGTGTAACTTAACGTATTGGAAAGACTTCATGACACTTTTGAGGTACGGAAAGGGCACTTTTGTTAAGCAAGGTACAACAAACATGCACTCTGTACACACACTAAACTACACACATGTACAGGTACAGATAAGACTGTACACTTGCAGGTGAGCATACATGTAGAGAAGTCAGGTTACAATCTTTACATGAGGACTTTCGGAATTTGAAAGAGTACGTAATCATGTAAGATCAAAATTGTTATAGGGTTAGTCCAATTCTATCTTTACGTTATAAAGTTTCTGGTACATTTCCTCATAAATTTTATTTTAATTTAGTTTCTTATATTTTTCTCCAGATATCGCGTGAATTTGAATACAGAGATAACACGTACAAAATTACACTCTTTGCGTTTTTTAATATCTCATCAACAATGAAATAAGATAACCACAGCCAAGGGAAATACATTTTAAGCAATGCAGATGGGGTTGAATCGATTTGTCAATGAAAGTTCGACATCTGGAAGCATCCTGATCAGGAGCAGAGCCTCGCCCCGGGAGAGCGCGATGTAATTAGAGACTGATCAGCTTATCTCCCCCAGCTATTAGATAATTGGAGTACACAGTACCGCGTGAGACATGATTACATGATAGCTATTGTAAATTACCTTCCTGTATCTGTCATCGAGGTTGAAGAGTTAATATTCAGTATCTATCTTGATATAATCTTCGAGTAAGTCTACTAACTCATTGTGATTTAGATTGCGTGATTGCTATCATTCGTTATTTTATTCTTTTAAGGAAATATACTATTACGAATACTTTATCATAACTTAAGGTAGCTTTTTTGCGTTAATTAACAAATATTAAGGTTTTTAGTCTCAGCAGCCCTTTTGAAATCACTTTTATAACGGCAATTGTATAATGTCCATAATTATAATAACGGTTTAATAGGTAAACGTTATGAATGGTATAAAACAAAACTTGATTAATATTACACCGATTGTATTATATGCAATTAGTAAACTGTTTAAATAAACCATAAATGCGAAGAAGTGAAATATAGCTATTGATATACCTAATTACTGATTAATTTATTACCATACATCTCGGTTTTCAACACCGGACACTTGGATTACTTACGGGATAAACCTCTCCAAAGAAATTGCTAATAAATCCTTGCCTATCACAGCCTAAAGAAATAAATTTACATTTGTTTATATCGCTTACTTATCCTCTCCTGACAATTCTGTTTGTAAAGATAACTAACTTGTGAAAGCAGCAGTGCCAGAACACTGAACCCAGTAATCGGATAGTCAAGTGTACTTTTGGAATAGTTGTGTGCAGCATCTGCCTAAATGTCTCTCCGCCCTCTGTACCCATATCTTCATACAGTAGGGTATAGGGTATTTGAAAATTAATAGCTACATATTTAAGCTATCGTATACATATTCTATCTGACTTAATTACTCGTTCTGGCAAAATGGTTTTATTTAACAAAACTAAAAGCGTACAGCTGTAATTTAAATGTGTGGAGTTCTAAGTTTGAGCAAACAGAACTGGTTGTTATGTTGTTGGTAACAAGTTAGTGGATAAGACAAACACGCAGTAATTACTGCAGTAATAAACGATCTCATTAATGAGGTCGGCGTTTGTATATACTCGGGGTTCACACGATAAAGGCTTCATTGATCAATTTTCCGATATGAAATTTCGCTACAATATCAAAATAGGAACACTAAAACTGATTTTTATGACACATTTGTCAAATAAGAAATATTTATTTACTGAAAATGTATTTGCATTGTCTAAACAATAGTTGTCTAAAAGATGTTTCACGTTCAGAATGTTTGAAGTTATACAAAATTCCCTATATATATATATTGTATAATTAATGTATTGTATCATCACAGTTTTTGCAATAGATTAATTCGGTTTGAATAAATAAATATTTATCACAAAAACTATTGAGGTACATGTGTTGAGGCTACATATTTGAATTATTGCCAGAATGTAGATATAGGAACATGAAAGTTAATACATTTAAAAGATGTATTTGTCAAATACGGAAAATTGTCTTACTAAAAGATTATTTGGATGGTCCAAAATAATGTTTGGCAGAAACGTTTTACATTTACAATTAATAAAGCAACAAAATTCTTTGTACGTACATATTTATTTATACATTTATCGTATAGTTAATATTTCTAAGATCTATAATCACCTGTTTATTATGTTATGTAATTATGCTAAAATCAAAAGTTTTATGGGGAAACGTAATGCAAATAAGAATAATGCACTTATTTTACTTCAAAACGTGTTAAGCAATTCGTACTTATAGCGCTAGTTATAATCACTAAAAAATACTAAACAAAAACTAAAAAAAGTACATGAAAAAATCGAAGAAATTGTATTTTTTGTGCCATTAGAATTTTCAAAATATTTGATTTTAAGAACGACACAGAACGTCCAGAAATTGTATTATAGACTATTTAGGGAGTGAAGAGACATTTACACAGATTGGTTTTAAATGTTCTGATATAAAAAACGGCTAATTTCAGATACTGGCAATATAAAAGTAAACACAAAACGAATAAATGAATATATCTCACAAAAGGTCTTGCGGTGCATGGTCACGTTAGACGTCATTTCCACTAATATCCAATATGTTTTGTTACGCTTCGTCAGGTTTTCCGTCCATGCGTACATATAAAGTGACAGAAAACGTATCAAGACAGGACATGTTGTTTTGTATTTTTCACTGCTGCCCACAAAAGGCGAGTCGACGGTAGTCAATCTAAGAT